>NC_056592.1:7621645-9076645 GCF_018340385.1 Cyprinus carpio
ATATGTAAAATACACTATGTATGACTAATTATTTAAAAAAAAGTCACTATTCAAATTATTCAATTGATATGTGTTTTTTTGGCACCATGTGCTCATATATTCAAGCAGGACATTTTAAAAAATACTTACTGGGAATGACTGTAGTCTCTCCTGGGGGGGCAGTTAGTTATGGTGACAGAAATGTTGACTCCGGTTGGGCCCACTCTGGTGCTGTTCTTTAGATTATCTTTCTTCTGGCTTCTCTTCAGTAGGAGACTGGAGAGGGCTGGCTGCCAGTCCCTCTTTTCCTGCCCCTCTTAATATATATATATATATATCCAACATACATCCAAATACATACTCAATACTGTATATCTCAAAGTGCTGCCTAATGCTTTGCAAAAGTATATGCAGATCAAAGCAAAAAAAAAAGAAATTGTAGGAAAAATGCCATGTCTGATCATGCATTCAATGTTCAGTCTATTCAGCATGTCCATGGCTTCAAAAAGTCTCACATTAAATGATGAATGACATTTGCATTATAAAACAAAACAAAACATCAAAGTAATGTCATGTATTAAAAAGAAAACAGCAGAGATTTTTTTCAAGCAGAGACTTGCAGAAAAAAAAGAAAGAAATGCATACAGGTTGAAAAACATGAGGGTGAGTACATGATGTCAGAATTTTTTATTTCGTTTTTTTTTTTTTTTTTGCAGAAAAAAAGTAATGCATACAGGTTGAAAAAACATGAGGGTGAGTACATGATGTCAGAATTTTTTTTTTTTTTTTTTTGCAGAAAAAAGTAATGCAATACAATTTGAAAAAACATGAGGGTGAGTACATGATTTCAGAATTTTTATTTTTGGGTGGACTATCCCCTTAAGTGTCCAAATATAGTTTATGAGGGCCGCCATACAGTCTGAGAATGTACCTGTGTTTTCCACCGTTCTCCCTGCATTCTTCTCCATCCAGTGTGGACTGGGCTTTAACACGTGACCGGTGTCTCCTCCTTTCTCCATTCCCTCCTTCGCCCTCTCTGTGACCTCGTATCCTAGCTTCGCCTCTGCCACCATTACCAATCGGGCCGTTGCACATACCGTGGAACCTCTCTGGATCGGGTGAGAATGGTGGTGTCTGCGTTTCTCTCTCCTCCAACCCTATTCCCTCTTCAGGAGAACCAGCTGTGTGGTGGTTACTGTGTCCTCCATCCTGATTGCTGCTGTGCTCCAGGGTGTCCTGATGTTCTCTGTTTCGGCTGTGGTGTCTATGGTGCCTCCCCTCTCCAGCATCTCCGTTCTCTCCTCGACATTGATGATGCTTTCTTGGATGGCTAGAGGACAGCTGAGCGTCTGGAGTGTCTCCATCTGTGTCACTCCTGGAATTGTCACACTGTGCCGTCTCTGTGCTCCACTACAAGCGGACGATCATGGTGGGTCTTCATGTCAGGCCGCAGATGGAGCGCTGAAGACACGCGTTGACGCTCTTCAGGCTCTAGTGTTCATTGTAAAGGGCCTCACTGCTGTTGCACAGTTTGTGTCTACGCAGCTGGTTGGTGCGCTGCTCCCATATGGACAACTTCTGCAGTGACCTCTGTTGCTCTTTACTGAGGGACGGGAGAATAATTCACCTGAATTACGCACATCACTATGTATTACCTCCGATAACACCCACATCCATGAGCCCACCACTGTTGACCACTCGAAATCACACATGATCATGGTTTTAAAGAGATAATACAACCACAGAAATGAAAATTCTGTCATGATTTACTCACCCTCATGTGGCTCCAAACATGACTTACTTTTTTTCTGTGTAAAAAAGATTATGTTCTGAAGAGCTTTGGTAACCATATGAATTCTTATAGACATTTAATATATATTTTTTGTCCATACAATGAAAGTCAATGGTAACAAAAACTGTTTGGTTACCAACTTTCTTCAAAATATCTTTTATTATTTATATGAATAAATTATGACAGAATTTTCATTTTTGGGTGGATGAAATCATGAGAGTTTTACATTAGACTAAAACGTGTTGCTATGGCGGTATTAAAAAAGTACTAAAAATAAAAATAAAAATAAAGCTTTATAGAAATATTTAAATAAAAACCAATATAAATGATAACGCACATAAGCACAAAATTACTAAAACTTAAACTAAATTTAACATGAAAACTAAACATTACAAAAATAAATGTTTATTTAAGCATTAATACATATTATAATAGTAATAGTAATAGTAAATAGCAATCCAAATATAGGTGTGTACTGTACATCATAAAGGCACAGGTTATCTTTAATTCTTAAAGCTATAGTATATAAATAATCAGCTACTCTGGACTTCAAAGGGACAAAATAATAAACATAAATGACTAAATAAAACTAAACTTTGTAAGTTATGGCCACTTTAAAATGAAAGTTCACCCAAAAATGAAAGTGGTGTCACACGTTCATTCATCTTCATGCTGTTTCAAACCCGTATGACTTTATTTCTTCTGTGTAACAAATAAGGAGAAATTCTTACTGGTCGTTCTCAAGCATTCGAGTGGAACAGTGGTTGGCATAGAGGTTTTTCTATATACAGTACAGCTTCAGCATTATCTGTATGTCATGCTCTGTGACTCATGCATTTCACTTACGTCCAACACCAAATGCTTTTCCATTGTTAAGAGGGGATAAAGAGCATCATGGGACTACAGTGACTCAGAAGACCTAATGATGTGCTAATAGTATGTACTTATGATAAAAAACCACTAAAGTCGAACAAACATAACAATAGCATCCTGAGTCATGTCACTATACCTCACAAAGCGACGACATGGAGTGTAGACATAACTCCTTAGACATACATTCAGGGTGGCACAACACAAAAACGACAGACATGTTAAAGACAAACAAACACATTATGTGAAAAGAGGTCAAAGAGAGAAGGAAAGAGAACAACTAGAGAGTAAGGAAAACTTAACACAGACAAAAACAACATGAACCCTTAGATTTTAATATACTTTTAATGCACCAAATGATTATGCTGTTTCTTGGTGAAAAAAGTGCCATTCTATCCCTTGCATGCACGCACACACACACACACACACACACACACACACACACACACACACAAAGACCAAACCCACACACACACACACACACACACACACAAAGACCAAACCCACACAGTGCAAAGGCTGTTGATCCTTACAGACAGCACACCCAGACTGCTCTGTTTAGCTTGGCCTTCATTCATATTGGAAAAGTTATCCGCTATCAAAAGGATAAAATCAAAAAGCCTTCACATATATAATACGTCTATCTAAGGATAAAGGGAGACCATGTAAAGGAGAAATAACAAGCTCTAAATACCCACACATAGTGTGAAATAATGAAACCAATCTAATGGTTTAACAATATTTGTGTGCTTTCTAATTAAGTGTAATGTCACTGAATTTCTTTCCTAACCTGGTGTTAAAAATTCTCTTTCTTTCTTTCTTTCTTTCTTTCTTTCTTTCTTTCTTTCTTTCTTTCTTTCTTTCTTTCTTTCTTTCTTTCTTTCTTTCTTTCTTTCTTTCTTTCTTTCTTTCTTTCATTTCTTTCTCTTTCTTTCTTTCTTTCTTTCTTTCTTTCCTCCCATGTAGACATGTATGGCTGTCATTAAATAAAAGGGTGCTGGGATGGACAATGTTGATTAATCATATTCTGTATGAAAGCATTTGTTAACTACTAAAATTGACGCTTTGATCATCCCCCAAAATCAATTAGATGCGCTACAACCAAAAAGACAGAGAAGGAAAAACAATGAGAGGATTAAAGCTTTAAGGAGACTGGAATAGGGAGATATAGGAATAGGAATAGAAACATGAATAGGAGAGGAGAGGAGAGGAGAGGAGAGGAGAGGAGAGGAGAGGAGAGGAGAGGAGAGGAGAGGAGAGGAGAGGAGAGGAGGGAGTATTGTAAGGGATGAGAGCAAAACTCACGGTGAGTGAATGCTGCGACTGAAGACCTGCGAGAGATTGCATCTCGATTTTGCTTTACAAAACTGCACATGTGAACCACAAAAAACAAAAACAAAAGACTTGAGACACAAACACAAATGAAAAAAGTGCAGAGGGAGCAAAAATGGCAGTCAGAGTGATGTCACTCTGTCTGTCCACCTGTAGTAATTAATTTGGGTTTTTTATCTTGCAGAAGCTTTCAGGCATTAATTGAGCCTATGTAAAAAACACATATGGCACCATAATAATCTCTGCAGATGACATAATTAAACTATAATAACATTGATTTGATATAACATATTATCCTAAAGCAACACATTTATGAAGAACAGACTACACAGAGCAGGTTTAAGGGGGAGGTAAGGGTCACACTGACATTGACTGGACAAATAATCACGCAATCACACAAAAAACTAAACAGAGAAGTAACAATGAATAACAGATACAGACACAGTGTACAATAGAGGAAAAGTTCCCATAGTGCAAGGCTGGGATAAGAAAAAAAATATAGGGGAAAAAGGCTGACGTTACGCTGCTATTGAGATCGTTGGCAGAGACATGGGGCTGACTTCCTTCACCTCCATGGCCTTCTGAAGAGCCATGCTCTTCTTCGCTGCCTCTCTCCTGTTGTTCCTCTTCATCCTAAAAGCTTCTGGACATTGCAGAAAATAAAAGATAAGGATAAAAGAAACCCTACATCCTCAGGGTGTTTTGTGACAATGTAAGCGTGATAACAAAAAACAAACTAAAATGATCATAAATCAGGTGACAGGAAGCTTTTATTAAGGCCAGATTACCTTTGTCAGCTCCTGTGCATTGGCAAGGTTATCCACAGCAATGGCCAAGAATACATTGAGAAGTGTGTCTAGTTATCAGGTTAGGGAACTGTTTGTATTTCATATTGCATTTCATTCAATATACATTCGATTTGCATTAAAATGTATTACATTTTTACATTTTATCAATAATTCCAAGAAATTCTACTGAATTTTTTATCTACTTTCTTCCATTAATATGTCTAAAACATTTTTCTTTCTTGAATAAATGAACTGAAATGAATATACAGTATTTATTTTAACAATTTTCTTTGCATCTGACAATATTCACTATTTGATTTTCCATATGTTGAACTTTTTAATGTACTGTAGATGCATTTCACATCGTCTTGTCCCTGATGCTCCAACAATGTAAAGGGACAGGATACAGTTTCCAAACAGTGTAAGAACAATGAAGTAGACCGAGGAGAACATTCCACCCCGGACGCCACCCTGGGACTCTATTCCATGATTACATCACTGCATTCCAGTCCTCTCCTGTCAAAATCTGCAAGAGGCGTAAACAGCTACAGCACACCAAAGAGTCTTACACTTTAATACATGAAAAAAACACATTAAAACATTATAAGGCCAAATAAAAATAAAAGTATACACTGGAAGACTGTCAGTTATGGCTGCAGGGAAAGCAGCTGTCAATAAGTTTGTCGTGGGAGTTTCATCTTCAAAAATTAAACCTGGGTTGGGACGAACGAGAGGAGAGAGAGCTTCAGTGCACTGGTGTTTAAAACGGGCTTCAGAGGTACACTGAAGATTTTGATGTCAGTTCTGGTTTGCTTTAATCACAGAGCTGTCAAATACTGCTCTGCATCCAAGATACTGAGTAACTAGGATCAAAATTCTGTTTTACCATTACTTGTACCCTTGAGCACGTCCCTTATCATCAGTAATTTGTGGGCTTGAATGTTAAGAACAGTGTACATCATTACATTACTCAAGTGAGATATGGCTTGTTTTTAGCTTTATTTTAATTTCTTATTCACCTTCTGGATGAAAACGCTAAACACAGAGAGCCTAATCTCTATCTAGAAGGGCTTTGGCACCTCTGTCTTTCATCTAAACCCCCTAAAAACTTAATAACATAGATTTTCATACAAAAAAAATGGGAGGCTCTCACACCCACAATTCCATTGAAATCAAATAACATTCAGCCACACGCCTCCATTTTGATATAACGACAAACTGTCAGTCAAGCCAGGCTCAGATTCACGACCTCTTGCACGTGAGGCAAGAAATATTTGTCCTTGGGGGGGGGGGGGCCTCAGATGAAATGAAAACCTGGAGGATCAGTTTTTCTTTTTTTGACTCCATCCCTATCATTCTCTTCCTCTGTCTAGCATTTATTTTTAGATTTCAGAGTTCTCTTTCAGCCCTGCCATCTTTAAAACTCTCTCCAAATTGCCTTTCACAGTCTGGCCTTCGAGGGAAAACACAAAGAACACATTGGTGACTCATCCATTCATTAAGGAGATCAGAGCACACTTGCTTTCACAAACCGTGAATTATGGTGGAAAGGATGTATCATTCAGTCCTGGCGTTGTCGTGGGAGGTGCGCATTAGCCTTACATCTTAAACATAAATAGGGTTCCAACAGAAGCTGCAGTAGATGCATTATTGCAATCCTCGCACAAAACAAATGCTGTTCATCATAGAGTATAAGAAGCTTAGAATGTGCTTGATTACACAGAACTACAAAATGCAAAAACTGACAAAGAATTATAAAAACTGATTTTTGTTATTGCCAGGGAAGCGGCTCTCCGAGTTTTTTTTGCAAATGTATTTCTACCTACACAGGCAAACACTTCCAGAGAAACAAACCTGAGCTCTTGGGCACTCAAAACTAAAGACAAAAAACAGCATGAAAACGTTGACAGAGGCTCATTTGACAGGATGGTTCTGCTGGTGGGAAAGATCTCAAATACTTCATCTAATTTACATACCAAGCTGTTTATATCAACTGTAGACATTTTCTGAAACACACGAATTAAAAAAAACAACTTCATCAGAGCATTTTAACAGGCACAGACAGGGTCAGGAAACTCAATGATCAAAAGACCTAAATTAGAAATGTCTATTCAAACCACTTGAATGTTTATGCTCACACTCTGCAAGTACCCCTCTAAAACTCCAGCACTTTCACTGGTAATCAGCGTGACAGCAATTTAACAAACTCTAGGGGCATTTGACAAGACCTTAAAAAAACAGCCAACAAACAGACAGGTGAGCTAATACCATCAGACCCTGCAGGCTTTAAACCCAATGGGAGATGTGCATGTACATTGACGTCACAACATGCACAAGATGACCACCTATCAGAACACATCAACACGAATGAAGGTCATGAATGCTGTCAAATTAAAAATAGTTCTACTAGTGCACGTGATCTTTATATGGAAGGGCAGAGTGACTCATGGGTATGATTTCTGACTCTTGAATATGCATTTCTTCCTTTAGACACAGGGTCTGGCTGTGATGACTAACGGGCATTCATACAGAACGCGCTCTGGCGTTAAAAAGCAGCTGGCTGGCGCGCAATGGAATTATGATCAGAACTCACGTTTATAAGTCGGTGAACACCCCATACCGCAATGCTAAAATTAACACTATCACTAAAACACCAGATTCATCCGATCACATTTATCCATTGTGCTCAAGGGGTCAAGGTTTGG
This sequence comes from Cyprinus carpio, assembly GCF_018340385.1. Lineage (NCBI taxonomy): Eukaryota > Metazoa > Chordata > Actinopteri > Cypriniformes > Cyprinidae > Cyprinus > Cyprinus carpio. The sequence continues at coordinate 7,629,112 of NC_056592.1, forward strand.
CTGGGTTGGAACAAAAAAAAAAAAAAAAAATAATATATATATATATATATATATATATATATATATATATATAATAGATAGATATATATTAAATATAAATTAAAAGTATTGTAACAGATACCGTTTATAACTGCCTGCTAGCTACACTGTATTGGTTATGTGTAGCCCAATGCCACTAAAAAAGGGAGAGAGCGAGCAAAGAGGAAGGAATGATGACCTAAAGCTTTCATTTCATCGTGCTGCTTGTCAGCAGGGTGCCCTTCGTTAAAAGCAAGCAGAACACATGCATAATCACCGCCGCTCAGTAAATTCTCTGAGCATAGAGATCTAAAATCCTGTTGGCTGCTGGTTATTCATTCAGCCTCTGCCTCACAACGCAGTGGCACGAGGGCGCAGAGAGGATTGCAGAAAGAAAGAAGGCGATGAAGATGATGGATGGATGTAGATTTGTATTCTGAAAAATGCATCCTGTTTAGAATTATTTGATGTACAGATGGCAATAGAAACAGACTAAATAATAATAACAATAATGCCTTTAGTGGCTATGTGTATATGGGAGAGGATTTGTGAATAGCATTGAAGCAACACAACTGATGTTGGTAAGGCAACTTGACAATCAAAAATGATGAATGTAGTACAGTACATTTGGATTACATTCATACTACACACACTTCATTCTATATAGAATGTACATTTTTAATGGCCGAGAAGTAATTTACTTATTTAAAGAGAATTTTCAGATTTTTGATGCAGCCAGTGTCCAGGAAGGCTGAGGAAAAAATAATAATCTCTCCAGAGCTTCTTCTCAACACAACTCTAAACTAAAGAGTATTAAAACTTGACAGTAGAGGACATGTTTTCACAACCCCATTACATAAATGAGACTGCACAATTAAGCACAGGTTGTGACCAGTTTTGTTCATGGATAGAGACAGCAGTATCCGCCAGCAGATGGAGCCTAGGATGATCCAGCAACAGAATAACACATCAAACACGCAGTAGGACTTTAGATCAGCTCCAGAAAACTGATCTGCAGAGATGCCCAGGGGTGTTATGCGAAATTCTATCAGAGCTTCATGGTAGGCCTGCTGTGGTCATAAGGCATAAGGATGCATGCAGATTTACAATTCCCAGCATCTTTACAGAATCACTGCTCAAGCACAGTCCCTTTAAAGTTACTGTAGTTTATGTGAACCATGAGCATTTTAAAAGTTTATGCCTATAATATTTAAAAAGTGAATGGCCCAGGTTTTCTGTACCTTTTAATTTCCACATTGTTTGGTGGAGAATATCGGGTATCTAAAGTAACATTTTTTTTTCAACAGAAGAAGAACTAAAATTCTTTCTTTATTCCAGAGGGGGGAATTGAACAGAAACAGCTGGACACAATGGAGGAATGCCTAAATCACTCACTGGCCCCCAAAAAGTTGCATGCCTAGGCAGGGCACATACCTACGATGAAGAGGAAGAGAGGAAGAGCAAGCTTAATGATGGACTTCATGGAGTTTAACAGTGAAACCACAAAGATTCCGCAAAGGAGTTCCAATACCTACACCCAGCGAGAGAGAAATTTAACCCCCTAGAACTTACTTAAAATATAAATATCATTCTTATATTTATACTATATGCATATATTTAAAAAGATTAAGGAATCATATTAATACAAATTTTTAAAATCTATTAGATTTCCATAGTACTCATTAGTTTTTTTACCCATTTGTGATGGACAACCTTGTCCAACGATTTATTACTTTTGTCGTTATAGTACAAACTAGTTTCAGGGAGAGTTTTACTTTTATGTGTAACAAATTTGGAGGCTGAAGTCGAGAATAGAGATTCCTGATTCTCTACATTATCGAGTGTGTGCAATATTTAGATATGCGATTGTTTTGTTCAACTGCTCAACTCACCAGTGCTAAAGTGCTTTCTGAAAGGCATTCACAATCGCTGCCATCTTTCACTATCTACTTACTTGGTCCTTACTGTACGCAATAAAAAAAAATACGGGAGCAGCGCGCAGGGGCTCTCAGAACACTGATCCCAAAAAGATGCACCAGGCTGGATCGCGGCCCCACACCGGCCACCCGCCCGCTTCAATTATACTCCCCACAATTACCCTGAGAAATCAAATCCTCAAAATCACCAAGAATCTCTCAGTGTATATCAAATTTTCTATTTTGTGTAGCGTCTCTCTTTTAATGCATTTATAAAATATCAAAAAAAAAAAAAAATTGTAAAGGGAACTAGAAATAACCATTAAATCGATCAAGGGAATAACGTACACGGGTATTGTCAATGTCGAGGTAAGTGCTCGGGCACGCTTACAATTTTCATCATGACGGCTTCCTTAGTGAGGAGTGATCAGTCGGGCTAGATGTACCACGTATCACAGTGGCCTGATACTGACTGATTGGGAGTGCGCGTCACGAACCGCCACAGCCCCGTCTGCGCACTTACATCTGACTGTGATCCAGCCAAAGTTCCACATAGCAATTGAACGAGGAGTGAAGGAGTAGATTTCCTGTGGGCCGCCAGGCCAATACATCCTCAGAGTCATCTTTCTGTCAGAAACAGACCAGGATTACCAACCTCAGCGTGCAAGGTATAACATCCCGTAGAAATGAAAGAGGTAGATTGGGTAGATCTGTCACACCCCAATGCTCTGTCTCCCACACAAACGCTTCCAAACTAATGATCTTACAAGGTAGAAGCGGCCACAGATAACGCTAAAAGCACATAAAATTCATCAATATTTTTCAGCCTTTTGTCATCTTCGGTTTTTTAATTTAAAATTTTCACTGCAAAACGACAGATATAGACTACTTTTGACTACACACAGAAATTGAGAAAGCGGATAATGATATTAAATGATCAGAAGTAGTTTTGTTTGCGCACCACTGTTTAACTGTCTGTCTTAATTTTCATCTTGTTTACAGAGTCATGGTGCCAGCTAGAAAAGACCAGTCCTAACGTACTCATAAAGGTGTGGCACACTAAATCTAACGTCGGTAGCCACAAGAGTCACTTCAAAAGTTTTTGACACAGTAGATGAAGACATTTTGTCTCTTCGTGGCTTACTACAGGGCTCTATAGTGAGTCTCCCTTAGCTACACCATACTGCCGCCTGGTCGTTAATGGTATCACATTCGTGTGCCCACACCACTTGTGTTCTTACCTACACTTACCTCTCGGAGAGAGACTGCCAACACAGAACGATCCAGTAGAAACTTTTGTGCCTTCACCATCCGCCGTGGCTTATAACGAATGAAAAAGCGTACTCCCCCCTCTTTTCTTAATCTCGTTCCCCGTAAATATGAGGATAGCTTGTTTTCATCGTCTGCTTAACCCCTGCCTTCCTTTCAGGCTAGCATCGGCTCTATGGGCTACACAAGAGTCGATCCAGGTGCGCTACTCACAGAAAGATGAGAATACATTCAAAAAACAAGTGAAGATATCCAAACTCTGATCACGAGCTACTACTAGTACCGTCATGCTTAATGTACCAATACCTCATATACTAGGACAAGACATGAACATGGTCTCCTTTTTATTTCAGATCACTTGGCCGTCTGCCCGGTGTTGATCTTATTGTCCATCCCTAGACTGTTAGGCTAGTGACATCATAAGTGTGTTCAAGGTTTATCAGCCTCTTTAAATTATCACATAGAATAAGGTATCTACTCAAGCTTAACTGCTTTTAAGGCACCTTAATTACCTGCAGGTCAAAAGTCCAAGGCTTCCCAACACTAGGCCGAGTGTCCGTGAAATGTTCCTCTCCCTCCTCAGCACTTGATGCGATTGGTCATCCTCCTACCCGTCCTGTCTCCTCGTTTTCTTTTCAGGACTGAAAACAAAATTTCACCACAAACCACCAGCACAAGGACACCATACATCACCTTTGGACACCCAACCTTAGAGAAACCTACCTGTAACGCCCAACAGATGCTCGTCCCGCTAGTTGTGTTCCGTGTTTGAGTGGCGCACCAACGCCTTCCTAGTGCACAGCGGTTTTTCCTAATACGTACATCTAAGTAACGCTTGACCCAGCAATTTCCTTGTTGGAGGAGAAGAATTTAATTGAAAGTATAGTGCCGTAGTATCTTCAGCAGCAATGTTAGCAAGTCATGTCCGATCCCTTCAAACAATCTTAAAACAACCAAGGTTCATACCTTTATACCTAGTAACAAATGTGCCACAAACAAGACAATAACACCCCATGGGGGTGGGTCGGGTATAGTCTTAGATACCGTTATCTCGTAGATTATTCACTTTTCGAGATAACTAAGCGCCAGGTGAAAAGAGCCCATTGTTACACAGCGAACACGCTCCACAACAGCCATGTTGCCCCACAACATTGCAAAAGCCGCGGTTACATATGAGGGCCTGTTTTATCGATAGCACTTACGATGGTAACACAGCCCGCTCATCTGCGCTCTCCGGTCAACCTGCTTTACCCCACTTCTCATTCAGCCTGAGTTTGTTTCTTCCGTTGTGGTCTCATTCTAGGACCTGAAAGCGGTCTCGCTCTCTCCGTCTTCTTCTTGTCCCACCCATCCCATCGCTAACGAGCTACCTAGTTCCCACTTCCACAGGGGGGACTCTTCCTCCGCGCACCCTCGTTCTGATCCCCTTTTTCTGCCAACGCACACCTTCCCGACCTGTAGGTCGTACCTTTTCTGCCAGAGTGTATTTTTTAAAAAATGTCTAAACACCATTTATACAGTAATCTATTTTTTTGTTCTTTTTTTAAATATGTACAAGCCCTTGTTTCATATTGTTTCCAGTCGCATATTGCAGATACCACACACATAAAAAATATAAACAGTACACTTTTTTTTGGCACAAAATCGATACATACCAATCCATATTGCAAACCATTCTGTGAAAAAAAATACAAAATAAAATAAATACTGAGAATTGTCATATGTTTTTTGATCAGCCCAGGATTGTGACATTGATTATATTGTAAGTATCCAGTAAATGGCGGTAATAACATTTAAAAAATAGTCCCGATTCAGATGTAAATCAAGAATTCAAAGAAACGGAATAACAGTAGAGTGTATACATACCTGCTTTGCATATCCATATTGCCAGTTAGCCAGTGAGCTCTCTCTCAATCTGCTGCTGTCTGCGAAGTTCAAGAATTCCTGCCTCTTCCTCCACTCTCGCATCCCTTTCTTTTGGGCAACCTCCCCTGAGACCAGAAAAGTAAGCATTTTTACTTATGGAACATTAATTTTAAAGTGCATACTGTACATTCAGAATTCTTTTACAGAACAAAGTTGATTTAGAAATAAACATTCATGACACATAAACTATGTATACAACCCTAACCCTAAACCTAACACTAACTAAAATAAGAAGATATTTTAACCTTTTTTATTACATACGTGGCCCATATTAGCCGGCCTCGCCTAACTGGGTCATGTTTTAGGAATCATGGTGGTCCCCCACCCCCCCCGCCCAAATGAACACAGGCTGAAACACAGCCCCGTGAACTGCTCTCAACTTTAGAAAATGACAAAAAGCAAGCCAATCACATCAGCAACATCAGTTGCTCAGTCAGTTCAGAGACACTGACACAAGATGCAAATACCATCACAAACTAGCGATGGATCTCAAAAATGATGTTGAAGGGTGGCCCAGATGGCTTCTGATATTCGATAGCTCTATGAAAGCCATCTTTTCGGTACAATGTGCCAACTGCCTGTGGATGGACCGTCTAATGGCAAGTATTAAACTGTCTATATATCAGAACATAATCTTTTCCATGCAGTAAGCATACCTTGGTCCGAGCGCAGTTCTATATTGGATCATAAAACAACAAAACATGCTGGAGGCCGGGCAGGGTTAGGGGGTATCTTACTGGCTCTCAACGAGTTGCGGCAAAAGTGCAACAATCATCGAAGATAGGTAAGATAATCATTACGACACCAACAAACATTGTTTACACGACCAAACTTATGTTAAGAGCAAGGAATAACAAGATGAAAATGAATATGAATGAGAGCTGTCGAAGAGAGTGATGAAATGTGGACGTAGATGCCGGTTTATGGCTCGAGAAAAATTGAACATATATACTGGAAATATGTCAATAGATACAAGTGTTTACCCAGTAAATAAAATTCACAGACTGGACTTCACCCCATTATGCATCCTCCATAAAAGTATAGAAAATGAGGTGAAATGTATGTCGCAATGACTGTAAATATCTACCTGTTTGGGGTTCCACGAGCGAAAGCGAAAAGGGGAGGGGAGCCTTCAGATCATAACAAATTTTTTTTAAGACCCACAAAGGAGGGGAAAGACATGAGTCCTGGTCTTTTTCAAGAGTGATTTTTCATTGCAATGAAAACACACCAACACCGAGGATTTCTAAAAACAATATATTTGCAGTTTTAAAAGAGAGGAGGTCCTGGAAGAAAACGATCAAGTCGCTAAGGTGATAGCTCTTCACCAGGTGATATATAAAAGGAAATGGATTGATCACGATCTAGTTCAGAACTTACCTTAACGACAAAATAGAATAAATAAAGTAATGTAAAACAGAAGCGTAAATTTGTGTTGGTGATTATGATCAATAAAAATCACAATGAATATGAATTTTAAAATAGGTGGGGCATTTCTAGCAATAGCGAAAAGTACAGCAATATTTTATTTGCAGAACTAGATTTTAGGACAATAAACAAAGAGACATACATACCCCTGTTAAAAACAATGCAACATACCACCCTTGACAAGACTCGCACGATCCGCAGGACAAAAGGTTAAGCAGAAGAACAGGAGCCAATTAATGATGATCAGGATGAAGTCTAAAAACCAGTGCCAGGTTCTTGGCCCCTAGGGCATCAGTGGCCGTGTTGTGAGAATAAAACACAGATACCAATTAAGTATAGTGTTGACAAGAGAGATATGTTATAGTTCCAACTCAATATGAATCATCATTATCCACCAACCTAATAACCAACCAGCTGACTCTCACTCACAAGACTCAAAACGTTCAAAAGAGTCCTGTCAATGCCGTGTACTTTTCAACACTTCCTGTTCTTCTTCCACCGAATGCAATAGGAAACACATCCTGACCAATGTTCTTGAGGATTCCATTGAAAAGAAAAAAGCAATATACGCATTGAATGTGTCAGCTTCAAGTACATGGTGCAAAATCAAAGCATAAAAATATTGTATACAAACCTGGTAACACCTGACGGTTTTCCAAGTGATCTATAATTAAATCGTCTTAATAGTGAATCATGAGCCAGATGAGGCTTTTAAACTTTCAGGTGGTGGTGTTCCGCACACAACAGAGGTCTTCCACAATTCAAAATCCAATCCTTGGAATATGGGTACCATGCATGATTGGTATGGACCGACCCACAGAGACTCCACTTTATAATGATTAGGCTTATTTTGCAAAAACCGGAAAGCAATTGATTACCCAAATAATAGCAAACAAGTTTCAAAAATTGGGAAATACTTTTGTATTAACGCACCCAACAAAGAAGGATTTCATGGCGTACTGGTATAGTAGAATAAGAAGAGAAGGAAAAAAGGGACAACTTGGGTGAATAAAGGTCACATCTCTCAATACTGGGTGAACTACCATAGCACTATAAGGGAGCCTTGTAAAAGTTTAAAAAAAAAGACAATTTTGGAAATTATGGAGACCTCCAGCTATGGGGAACAGAACAGACATGGGGGGGCCAGAGTTTGAACATAAATTTTCTGTTGATGTCAGTAAATTTGGCCTCTCTCTAACGCATAAAAAATACCCTAATGGTAGTTCATATGGTATTTGCAGATATTTAAGAAACATACCACGCCTACTTTCACATCACGTGTATTTAATTCTGAGAACAACCAATGCTACAAAAGAATCCATTCTCCTTGAAACTGTAGCGTTCCCCGGCCCAGAATTGATAACGTATTTTGTTAGATTTTATGTTTGACCACCCCCCCCGCTCCCACTAACCCACGTAACCATTTGAACCCAATTGTAAATTTCAGGGGTACCCGCCAGAAAGCAGCCAAACGCCCCGGTTGCCCATTTTGGCAAAAAAAACAGTCGTGGCGAGCGGGTATTCATGTTAGTTCCGATCGTCACGTGGCACTCGTAATCTTTTTGGTTGTAATCGTGTCCAATCTGATGGACTGGCGAACGCCTGTGTGGTGGGGGGTGTCAAGAAATCTGACTGAGTAGGGGTGGGGTCCGGGTTTAAAAACCAAAACCCTCTCCAAATTTTTTAAGGATTTGCTGAACCGCAATACCTAGTTCACACAAAACCGCTCGGTGTCAATCCTACATACAGCACCTTTAAAACAAAACGTACGGTGTTCTCATAAGGTATAAAATTCTCAAACTAGATAGCTAATGCTCGCACTCCATCCTATAGACTGTCTTATGCACACAATGAAGGTGACTACTTATCTTGTCCAGTTATTAACTATCATCAAAATCACTCTTAAAAAAGTGTATAAAGATTGTGAAAGTGTGCAAAAGCCCCTTAAGCTTATTTATTTTTTTGTTGTTTTAACAATATCCAGAAGTATGAATCATTTAATTCTATTCTATGCCATGAACACAAGGGAGTCTAAAACACCAGTAAGTTTATTGAACTGAAGTTTCTTGTGGTTTTTGTTTCATTGCAAAATTTGGGCTAAATTGCATTGGGTATAGACATTTTTAAAATTGCGTTTTTCCCCCCCTTTCCTTTGTATCTGAGCGGAAATATAAATGAACAATTATTAACATATATATAAAAAATTGTCAATAATGCAAGCTACTTCAAAAACAAACCACATAGTCATTCAACTTAATAATTTGTAATAAATAGACTTTGTTGCTGCTTTGAATCCCAATAGTCGTTCCTTGTACTCGTGTCCCACCTAAGACCCGTGGAACGGACATCACAAGCTTGTGTGGTGTGTCCGCTCCCTAAACCTAATTCTAACAAAAAAAATTGCATCAACACTCAGCAGCCGGTAAGAATTAGTCTATTCGAAGGACAATCAACATCCTCCTGCTTTTACATTAAAGAAAAGAATGACCAGATGTTTAACAATGTATTTTGTGGGCTATAGTAGTACATACTCTTTCTCCACATCAATCCAGTTCTCGCATATTTTTTTTGCAGGCTGCTTGCTGCTGCTTTTGAGACCTACACTCATTCAATTTACCCACCTAATATGAAGGCAACGCTGAGGTGATAAGCTGCTCCCACTGATGTGAGGATGTGTAACCTTGTGTGTAAACAGTCCCTTAGTTAATAGCGTCCATACCATTACCCATATGAGCCAGCCTATACGCACTTGTAACGGAAGAAGAACTACTACTACTTAGGGAATTACAGTTTCGCAGGAATGGTTCCAAACAGTTCAATCAATGCAGAGAGTTACAAAACAAATATACAAACTTAGAGCTATCTGCACCAAACATGACTCAACAGAAAAGGGGACATTATGTACAAAGAACAAACCAGAATAAATACTTTTAGTCGCATACTAAAATGTCATCAATTTTGAGGTACCTAATAGTATTTACTTGTACTGCGATTGTTTTTATTTATTCACTATACGCACCAGGAAAGAAAAAGAAAAAAGAATAGTCTATTTAGGTATTGCGCTCCACTCTAATGCTTTAGTTTTCTGTTTTTCGACCAGCAACAATGGTGACAGATCTTTAACCACAGCCACCCGTCATCGTGGCAAACAAAAAGCATCTGCCCTTAACAGAATTTCTCGTCTGGTTAAGAGTGAATTATGTCAGAGAAATCAACATATCAAATCCGTCAAGGTCATGAAACATTTTGTGAAAGAGACATCACTGGATTTTAAACTTTTATGTAAACATCCTCAGCCAGTCAATTTTTTGCAAATAGAAGTCAATCAAAACATCGTTTCTGCTAGATGAAAAAGCATATCTTAGATAGGCCAAAAAACATCATATGTTCATAGTCCAAAGCTACTTAACGAACAGCACCCGGGAGGAAAAGCAGCCAAGCAGGTCTAAAAGCAAACACATCATATCTCCCTTAATCTGTTTCAAATTGCTCCATCCCCCAATGCTTTTTGCACACCCTCCTTAAAACACAGCCCGCAAAACATACATCTTCTACTCAATCTATCAACACCGATTATTCCCTGAATAGAGTCAATACTGCACGATCCAAATATGACTGTACTCCATCCTGCTCTCCTGCTACAACGTGGCTATTTTTAAAGATGTTTAATGAGCTCAGGGATGGGTCTGACAGCCCAGGACGTCCGGGCTGACAGGGTCAAGGTGCACAGAGGCCTGGTGACTCAGCCTGCAGTACGAGACCAAAAACACACTGATTACACCGACAGACACACACACACACACACACACACACACAGACACGCACACACATACACTGGCTACTAGAATAGCATGACAGCTGCTGACTGACTATACATTTTAGTGTAACATAACAATTAACTGATAGTCTCACAGGTACAGAACACATAAATGTCTCATCTTGGGCAGCAATGACATCTTATCATGGCCCAGTGGAAGTTGACTGTTTTATAGATTAGTTAATGTTACAAATGCTTGAACTGAAGGTAGGTTTTACAATAATTAAAGATGCTGTAGGTAGAACAACAAGATAAGAATAATTTAAAATCACCACATGGAGGCACCTCATACTATTTCAGAAATTAAACGAAACCTTCCACAAGCATTGTTTTGTTGAAAAAGTCCACTTTCAGGAGCAGTGATTGCAGAAAACCAATCTAGTTTCTGCCTGTTTAACACTGAGCTGCATTCAAAGTCGGAAGTGGGTTTTTCCTACTTCTTCTGAATAAAAATAGGTGTCCCATTGTCTCAATGCTCAAGGGATAACATACATGTAAGGAAAATGGGCGGCCTCGTGGGCGCAGTTACTGCTCTTCAAATCTGATTTGTAGGACGCAAATTTGTGTAGCGCCGTTTCGTACTGCAGGTTACGATTATTGAATATAAAGTCTTGTTTTTTCATATCCTGTTGCTAATGCAAGGTGTTGCTAAAACTGAATTATATGTATGGTATGAAACGAAGCCCGGTAGGTGAATGCAGCTGCAGCCCCATTTTATTTTTGCTTAAAATGGAATATTTAAGGTTAACTGTATCATCTTCTGGGGGATGCCATGTTCCTACAAATCTCCTTTCACTCATACAGGCCTACTGTATTTTTTTAACAGCAAGTTTAAAAGGTCCAAATTCCAAAAATGGGGACTTCAATTTTCTACGTAGGTAGTTGAGAATGAGCAAAAAAAAGTCGTGGACTTCCGTTGAGACTAGGAAAGTCTTTATTAAACACAAACGACACAATTATTTAGAAAACAATATACCCCGCACAAATCTTAATAATAACCAAACTGTGATTGTAAATGTATTTATCATTCTAAACACCACACTGCCTGAAATATGTATTGCTGCATTCCAGTACAGCCAAAGTGACAAAAAAATAGACATAAACAAAAAAACTGAACACTTTTGTCATTTTAAAATACAAGTAAAAAAAAAAATTAATAATAATTAACAAAATAGGAAAAGTTAGGGTTAGGGCTTTTAAAATAAAATTGTAAATTGTATAAAAATACAATTTTAAAAAATATTAAAAGTAAATGTGTATAAAATTTTACTATAAATTAAAAAAAAACCCAATCCTTAACAACAGCAACATCTCTCCAACAGGTAGTTGCTCCAAACACACAGGATCTGACCAGAATCATGACACAGTTCAGTGAGTGGTAATTTAAGCAGGGAGAAAGCGATTAATCTCTATGCACAAGGGATCGCAGACGAGGTAAATAAAACTAACAAGGTCATGAAATGAGGATGCCATGTCATTAGCCAAGGAATCCGCTCTCCACTGGCTTTTTTTGGAGCCGAGAGCTCATTATGGGTGGGGATAATGTACCAGTGGAGCTCCCTTAGGTTTGAGAAACTTACACTAACCTACTGGCCCTCTGCCTGTCTGTCATTTATTTGTGCTACAATGTGATACGCAGTAGAGAAAATATTTTTCAATTTAGTCACCAAGGCCCGATTGTGTTATAGGGGTCATTTGAATGTATAGCTTGTGAATCTTATAATCACAGTGTGTCATGGTTTTTTGCCTGCATTGGATGAACAATCGTGGATATGAAAGAAAGATGTTATGCCATATAATCCATTAACAGACAATCCCAGTATTATTACATTGTGCCATTCCAATCCACAGTGCCCATAAAGGCATCAATCCAAGTGAGTCACAATCCAGCTACTCTGACATGCAATCTAGGAAATGGGAGTGCTGTTATTATTCTTATTTCATATTGATCCATTCCTGGATTCCAACCATAAACTAACATCTCAAAAAGCAGCATATACACAATGTATTCTTCTTAGCACTTGGCCCTTAAAAAAAGTGTTCCCAGAAATACTGGTTTCACTTTTTTCCATACATAATATATCATCATGTCATATGTCCATTTATATCTGTACACATCAGTTCCGTCAATTAATATAAGAAACAAAGCACGATAAAAAGGAAGTTTTCTACTCCATCTCAAAGATGAGAAGAAAACTTGCTTCTGGCTCGCCGTTTAAAGGACAATGGCACTTCATGCAGGTGACTTCTGGGAAAGAGCTAAGATCATATGATGAACAACATGACAGTGGGTATAGAAATCGGCCGCCCTTTAAATAAATCACATTTTGTTGCCTTTGGTAGCCTGAAATAAACGACGGACACAGTTTTTGGGTTTTTTTTTTGTTTTATCCAGCTGTATTTACACAGTGCAAAAACTTATAAAAATCATTGATATTCTATTGATTTATTTTATTTTTATTTTGGGTGGGGGGGGGATTTCTTTTCCATGCCTACTGTCTATTATATTGATTTATAGCTCTATTTTGTCACCCCAAATTATAGGTCTTTGGCATTGTCAAAGTGGGCCAGTGGGATCCACAACCGCCTCCCGTGAGGTGGGATTAAGAAGTGCCACTGAGCTCCCTTTATAAACGAGTCAGTCTCTGTGAAATAGGACTGGGAAAGCCCCTGGGCTAAAAGGGAAGGTTTTAAACACACTGCAAGCAGCCCCTCCAGTACGTTACAAAATTGGCAATCAAATGTTGTTGGCTATGGTCTCCCAGAAGACGCGTTTTTTTTTTACAGTATTCTGGGGGGAACAAAGTTGTTTTGAAAGGCCCCTGTACGAATTGCCTGAAAGGGCCCACCAAATTGCAGTTTGAGAGGTTTATTATGCTGGCCCCTCAAGTCAATTACTATAAGATTACTCTCACACAAAAGTGTACATATATGCTCTGCTAAAAGCCTTGCCTTGTTTGCAAGGTTTATTGTACCTTTGGTAAGGAGAAAAAACTGGCTCATTAACATTCATTCAGCTTGTCTGCTACAATTTAAAGTAATCAAAACTGGGGGGGGGGACTGACACAGATGAGGTTTTTGTCCCAAAAAAATTGCAAGATTTCTGTGGACAGTCTTGGTACAATAACCCCCCGCCACAATTTACAGATTTATTTCAGTTTTTTTTCTTTGACAATTTAAAAAAAAACATTTACAAAATTTTTAGATGGCAATTTTTATTTTTTCAAATAAAAAAATTCGGGGGCTGACACAGATAAGGATTTGTCAAAATTGCAATACTTGTGAACCATCTTTGAAGCATCAGTTCAAATAATGTGTTTGTGAATTACAAACTAATTAGTGATAATTAGCCAATGTAAGCCAATCATTTTTGTGTATGAAACAAATGTGTTTACTACTGCTGTTTTGGGACGTTTCTTGTATCATTACAAAGAAACTGTATCAGTTACACATTGAATTTAAAAATTTCTTTGCAAGGGGGGGAAAAATTATAACATTTTAATGAAAAAGTATTTTTAATAGGTTCAAAAAAATGGATAATATTTAAAAACTAATATTACTGAAAATAATTCAATGTAATAATTTTACATTTAGAAGTGTAGGGAGAAATAATATTTAGAAATATTAAAAAAAGTATAAATGCAAATTAAAGCCCTATTATAATTTAAGTAAATTTAAATTACATAAATTAAAATGTAATAAATGGTGTATATCAAAGCATATATTTATATTTTATTTTTTATTCATAAAATTTTATTTTTTTGTGGTGGAAAAAAAAAAATCAAGTTGTTTAATCTTAGCAAGCAAGCACAGAAAACATCCTTTTACTGTTGAGCCCTGCAAAATAAGCTTATATGTCAATGAAAAAAAAAATGTTTTGAGTATGATTACAAAATATTATTTAACCTACTATTAGCATTCCAAATTGTTCAATTTGAAGGAGGGTTCCATTAAGGTTAGGATGCTAGAATGAAGTAGAGGGACCACGCAATGGGGGCCTCACTTGGTTTTGGGAGTTTTTTGAGCGTACGTTAGTACATAAATGGATACAAAAAATACTGTTCCCTGAAGAGGAAAAATGAGACGTAAACCAAAGTGAGCGAAAGAGGGGAGAGGGTCTCAGGGGCAGCACCCAGCATCCTCCACACGACGACAGAAACAACCCCGTTGGCAGCGTTTTTACAGTTTGAGTTCAGCTTAGGGACATAAATTTCTCGTTCTCAGTCCTTTGGGCGGGAGGGGGACGGTGTGGGGAAACCAGGCGGTGGCAATTTTGACTCTCCCCCACAAACATGTTTATTGGCAGGCCCGGGATCCGCTCTGCACACATGTGTAAAAATGTGATTTAGGGAAGGGGAAGGGCAGGTGGGAAAACTACAGCATGCTGTCTTTTCTGTTTCACTCATCAGGTGTACTAGCCCCCTGGCAGTGTCCCATAACTACGGCTCCATGCCAGCGTTTATTCTGTAAAGTGAAGTACGAAAAAACTTGAGCTGTTGAAAACTACTAGGGCGCTCTCGTGCTGTGGGTCAAAACTCAGATTAGGGCCTTACATGGTATCCTTGGGGAATCCGACTCGCCTGTGGTTAAAAAAAACTGTCACATATGGGCACGAGGGTACGGGGGGGAACGTTCCCTTAGCTGTTAATGCATCCCCCTGAACATGTCATTATAAAAGGGTTCAGTTTAACAAAAACTGGGTTCTTCAGTTTAAAAAAAACTTAAGCATAACCTTCTTTTCCACTTTTCCAGGGGTTTTGTATTCCACACTGTCTAGCCCACGTGCTACACCAATTACTCTATTTGCAGATTCTTAGCCACCCTTTCTGCCAGTTTTGTAAAAAGCTCCAGGAACGTGACTCACAACTACCCACCCTCCAGGGGGGGACAAAGTCAGGTCTCCTAAAAAAAAAATACAAAGTCAAACAGAAATTTAAAAACAAAGGACAAGAAACAAAAAAGTTCCACTTGGAGATTACACAAAACAATATTTCCCAACGTTCCCATATTTCAAAGAGAAAATCCATGAATGGCTGACAAAAGCTGTTCAATAAATTTCATAGACTTTGGAATGTCTGACAAGTATAATGTCAATACTTTTAGTTGTGTATTGGTGAAAATCTAGCTGCGACTAAGAATTTATCAAGATTTATGTCTTGTGTCATTGTGATGGTGAGTATTAACTGCCATAGTTCCAAAAATTGACAGGTGCAAAATCTGTTGAAAACGTTTACCTGAAGTTGGAAAAAACAGAACCGTCCCTGGAAATGCAATCAGTTGTGGGATTGGCAATGGGGCTTTAATAGGTCCTTTACCTCTGTCAACTGCTAGCCAATCAGCATAATGTATTTGAATGTACCCCACGGGGGCACCACAAAGCATGATTGACCTTTGCTGATTCTGCAAGCAAGTGTGAATCGTGGTTTGCTCAATATTGTACACATATAGTCCGTCGTTCAATGTTTGCTTGTAAGCTTGGCATGGCTGGCAGCGTGCAATTAGAGTTTCCGCTAAAACCCCTCCCACCTTTCCTCAGCAACCACAAACCCTGTTTTAGATCTAGCCTATCTGCTAGATTTCATATGGTATGCCTTCTCATGTGCATCCATATCTCCCAACATGGCTCACAGCCAGCATGTCTGCGTTATCTAACTGGCAGTAGCAAGTCCATACTTGCTCTGCAGCCAGTCTGTGTATGTCAGATCTAGTCCTCAAAGACGCCCAAAAAATACATTTTTTCCACATTGTAACACCCATTAAACATGATAAATCTATTTGGTGAGATATCATTACTTGAATTAATTGTTCCTAAATTAGTATTGTGGCGATGGACCAGTATATAAATATTTGGCTTTGTTTTATTATGACCAAAAGCTCTCTTTTTGGTTGCCCAGATTAATTAGAGGATCATTATTCCTGCATCACGAAGGGGGGCCTGTTCCAAATAAATATTTCAGGGGGGGGGACGTAGCGCTTTGAATACAAATGCTGCCCTGGAGAAGGTTCCATGGTTCAACTTATACTAGGGCACCAGAATACGCAACAGGTTCCATTTGAAAAAAACATAAACTCTGAACAAAACAAAAACCGTAGTCGCACAAGTTTAATAGAATATTTAGGGATGCTTTTGCTGTCATTTACCATTCGGCCATATAACCTGTTTTATGTAAAAAGACCTGATTCTTGGATGTTTCACACAGCATCCGCATCTCATTTTCTGTGTTTGATATAAAGAAGAAAGGGGTGGGAGGATGATTGACGATTTGTAATGGGGCGTGGTGGTCCTTTATTGTTTATTCCTTGCTCACTAAAATCTTGTTCAAATTAATTTAAATAGCAAAAAACTCACCTGGTATAGTACCATACGCGGTCACTCCTTTTCCATGTGATGCACTGGAAGACTGTGAGGATGGCAAAGAGGGAATGTTATCGAAATTTGTGATGCCTGAACGTTGGGTCCTGTCCCAGTTTCCACATACTTGTTTCCATTGGGGGGAAACCCATATTTCTTTGCGGGAGGGGGTCCTTTGCCCACATTGGGTAAAATTCACTAACAAACTTTTTCTACTGCACACATACACCACCAAATCCCCCAACAAACAAAGCCTAAACAAAAAAGAAATAAATATTAATACGCCGGCCGCTTTACATAGTCTGGCGATTACTCTACAATAATAATTCTATTGGCAACATCTGTGAGTGTAAAGGCCCATAGTGGCCCCCAAAAACCCCTCTCCAAAAAACTCCTGGTCGAAACACACACCACACACCAACACCAACACAGGGTCCCATACCAAGTCTTTCCTCTCTAAGGTCGCATCATTAATCGGCGTGGATGGATGTTGCTGATTGAGGGGTGAAGCAAGCAGCAGCCTGAGCCACATGTTAAGCAGGCTCAGTCTTCTTACTGGAAAACTCATTACCAACACGAGCTAATTCCACACGGCACTGTGTTGAACTGAATTAAATCACACACACAACATATTACATAACAACCTGTCAAGATCCCTCTCACACCATGGACACCAGAAGTATAGTAATCGTAAATACACAAACATTGTGCACGCACACAAAAACACAGCCTCCTGCTGAAATAGCAGAGCTTATGTTTCTCATCTTCAAGAGACGTACTGTGCAGACACAAATAGAAAAAAACATTTGCTCTCCGAGCTCTGTTTTCAAGAAACAACTTCTCTCTTTTTACCTCTTTCTGTGTCAACAAAAGATTTTTTAAAAATCACTCCAGTGATTCCACATTCAAGAGTTCAGTGTACTTTGTGCATGTGTTACACCTAGGATGTACTAAACGTCTGTCAGATGTTCATTGGAATTAGGGGTGGGAAATCAACCAGGGGACATGGGTGATATACTTATTTATAGATATCTGGGTCCGATCCAGGGTGTTTAATACAGCTAAAAAAGGAAATAGATTACAGCAGGATTTTGAAACTGTTTGATGCACGAACCCTGCAAATACGATGATCCCTTTGCAAAAAACCCCATCTTAAAATATCAAGGGCAGGGTTTTGGCCCCACTGTTTAACCTGTTTTGGGAGTGGGGGGGGGGGGACCCGCATCTATGAAATAATGAAAATGCTTAATAAACATCTACAAGTTAATGTTTTCATCAGGAGACGAAAAAACAAGAGATAAAGAGAAAGGAAAAAAATCAAAAAAACAACAAACGATCTGTTTTTCATGTCTCTCCATCACTCATATTCAGTCCCTAGCTGTTTTGTTGTTGGTAAATGTCAGTCAGTGAAAAGAGAAGTGGAAAATTTTTGCATAAACCACAAGAAAGAGCCTGAGAGGAACTCTGATCCCAACAGAGCTCTGCAAAAAAAACTTCCAGAGTTGTCTCTTTTTAACACATGCTAATATATATATATATAATATATATATATTATCTTATGATACCAGTGCAGGTTTCTTTTGGCTAGTGTTGTTATTATCTTCAACAAAAACCTATAATGACTATATATATCTTATGATACCAGTGCAGGTTTCTTTTGGCTAGTGTTGTTATTATCTTCAGTATAAACTGATAAGGACTCTCTGATTTTACTATTTAATGTGTGTTACACAGGGCTGTTTTGAGATTGTGTGCTTTGAAATATCTCTGACTGCTGTGGCTGTAAGATTTATCTCCTTGGTGCTCTCAAAGAAGCTTTTTTGTTTCCAAAACAGGGACTAACCTGTATCTACTTTGAAGCAGGTGAAGTGGAATTTGCCCATGTAGAACTCGACACCGATGATGGCAAACATAACAATGGCAAAGAATAGCAGCAGTCCAATCTGAAGAAGGGGAACCATGGCCTTCATAATGGACTTTAATACTACTTGAAGACCTAAAGAGAGAAACAGATTTGGTTACATTAATCACATAATCATGACTTTCTACAATTTCTAATCTCTGAACAGGCACTGCTAAATTGAAATGTACTGTACTCTCAGACACTTACTTGGGATTCCAGACACCAGTTTGAGGGGTCTCAGCACTCTGACAGCCCGTAACGTCCCTTAAATCAAACTGGGAACCTAGTGTGGTTAAAAATCCTGTCACAAACACACAAACATGCTAAAGTCAATAGAGAGCAGGGACCCACCATAGACATGATTCTAGTCCAGATTAGTGGCCTATCAATACGGGTTGTTTAATTCTTAAATTATTCCATTTGGCCTGCTCCAATTTTGGATATTTAGTTGTATTTTTTATAGAAATAATCTCATAATTAAACATAAAAAATATTCTTCTTATTAATAATTTACTTATTATCATTTACTATTTTATTTGACATTATTATCAAATAAAATAGTATATAAAATAATAATCTAATCATATTTTATCTTATATATAACAAAATACTCACTATCAAATAAATTATATATTCTCTTTTTAATTCAACATTAATGAATATTATTACTAATAATGATTGTTATTGGCATCACATTTTATAATATTCATATTTTTACAAATTTTATAATATTCATGTTTTTATTAATTTATTTTTTCATTATGCTATGCATTAAATATTACATTTAAATATTTTTTCTTATATATAAATATAAATAATATTATTATTTAATAATATTATTTTATACACAATTTTTTTTTGATAATTAATGTTAAAAAAATAATTACCAAATAAAATAGCATATATATAACAATATGAATAGTAGGTATCTTATATATAATATAAATCATATTATTATTTTCTGTATATTGTTTTATGTATTTGGTAATAATTGATGACTAATAATAATAAATGGTTAGACAATCAAGATTCATAACATTCATATTTTAGTTTAATAATTGTATAATATTTATTATATTTTATAAAAAAAAACCTTATAGATTTTTATTTGATAATTAATGATTATATTATTATTAATAATATAAATGTATTTATTATTTTAAGAATTAAGCATTTGTCACTCCATACATTTATTTCTCTGTTTCACACAAAGAAAAAAAATGCAATAAGCAAGAAAATATCTTTAAAACCTCATCTCACACTGTATCAAATGGCTGGGATCGCCCTTTAGGTCAGGTGACTCATGTAAGGTATCCATCACAAGAAAAGCCCTCTGAAGCGGATTGTCATCTTTCGGTGTTATGTGTGTTTATGTGTTCTGGGAAACATCAGCATAACCTAATGTAATCTAATCCCATCATCACAGTTACACCACCAAGATGACAACCCATTAGATGTTGCCAAGGCGATGTGGCTGGCTGGTGTAGCACACATGAGCCCGTGTGTCCTCAGGAGCACTGGAGTGGAACCAGCCACACTTGCATGTATGCAAATGTGTCTGTGAATAAGATCTTCCCATTAAATCACAATCATCAACTTGCAGCAGGCAGACTGGGAAGGCTTATATAAAAGTAACAGTTCTTATGTTTGGCAGAGAAAGCATTTTCTTTTCTTTACTGACATATGATCTGATTTGCCATAAGACGAGAAAGAATAAGAGGATGAGAGACCTGAAAGAAAGATGGATGTCAGCGAATAGGGAAAGAGAGGGTAGGCAGCAGGGTGGGTGGGGAGGGATCATGCAGAGCACTGTGAGGCTGAGCAGACATGCCCCATTAAATATGATAGAGCTGCCGCAACACCCCCACAATCTATCTAAATCACTACCCAAACAGTGAAGAGGAGGAGGGAGATGAGGGGAAAGTTAGACAAGGAGGAAGAGTTAGCAAAGTTTTCATCATTCTTTTTTAATGAATAAAGCTGACCTTTACAGAAAAGCTAAATCCTGTGTGGTGACATCATCGCCCTCTGCTGGAGCTGTGCAGTCAGAGTCTGAGCTGTACATCTCACAAAGATATTATTCACAGGCAATGAAGAGCCATACTCCAGAGAAACAGAAAATCTCATTAAAGCAAACTGTGAAATAAACTGTGACTTAGTGAATGTGTTACATCTTTAACGTTAATTATTTTGGCTTCATAATCAGCATGTCACAGTGAATATTTTCA
Organism: Cyprinus carpio; assembly: GCF_018340385.1. Classification (NCBI taxonomy): domain Eukaryota; kingdom Metazoa; phylum Chordata; class Actinopteri; order Cypriniformes; family Cyprinidae; genus Cyprinus; species Cyprinus carpio. The sequence continues at coordinate 7,649,969 of NC_056592.1, forward strand.
CTGCTGCTGTTGTTGAAAAAAACTACCCAAACATTAGGAAAAGGTTTTGTATTAAAACTTACATTCTACCTAAGAATGTGTAAAATATATACATAAATAAATTATTATATAAATATATTATGGTGACATTAAATAAACAAAAAAATAAAAATTATATAAAAAAAAAAAAAATATTCACATAAAAATAAGGATCTTAAAATTAAAAAATAAAAAAATGTGTAATACTTCAAAAACTATTTTTTAGAAGTTGTAAATAAATCAAAGATTATTGGACTAAGTTTTACAAAAAATACACTTTGTCTTTTTACTTAAAAAAATCAATTTATTGAGTTTATTTCAATACGTTACTTGTCTTTTTTTAATTATTTGTGAAATCTACTAGCAATTTCTGATTGAAAAAGTAATTCCTACACCATTTTTTTTCAGTGTATTTTTTTTCAGTGTATCTTTTACAAGTTTCATACTATGAAAAGGGCCACTTTTAAAGTATAAAACCTGCAAGAAAGGGCTATATAGCAATATACAGTGCACTAATTCACTGTTGGAAAAAAATGACATATCTATATGATTTATAAGATTTCACTTTATATAAGCTTTCTAAATAATCATTTTATAGGATTTTTGTGGTAGGATAAGATAAAGTTGCCTGTGGTGAAGAGACTCTAGCAGAAAAAGACCATTATTATTTTGAATGTAGCAGTGTAGCTGGCAGCAAAAAGGAGAGATTTTTAATATCCCACTTATCGATGACAGAATAAATCTCTACATGAGGGCACTAAGCTCAGGCAGAGGAAATATGGCGGGGAACAATATCTGCTATTGGTCGAAGAGAAACACCCTCACATAAAGACACAAAGCCACATACACAATAACATATGGATAAACAAAAATGACTGACGGAAAACCTTTTTTCCCCCAGTACCTTAGCCTTACTTACCAAAGGCAAAATATCAAGAAACAAAGAAAGAAAGCAAAAAACAAAGAAAGAAAGAATGCAAAAGAGAAAGAAAGAAAGAAAGAAAGAAAGAAAGAAAGAAAGAAAGAAAGAAAGAAAGAAAGAAAGAAAGAAAGAAAGAAAGAAAATAAATAAACAAATAAATACATACATACTTTAAAAAGGCTGGGGGATGTTTGATTAAGGTTAAATTTATTGTTAATTCATAGTTTCAATAAACATTTACTTTATTTCAAGTACCAAATTTAACTGACCTTTTTTTTTTATTATTATTATTATTTTTTTTTTTGTAGTTTTAGTTTTAGTGTGGTTAGTTAACTATAATAACCCTATTTGTTTCCAATCTAAAATCTGGATCCTGAAGCAAAACTGCAACTTTACAATATGAAGCTGTCATGAGAAATTGGCAATCAGCTCCTGCTTTGCATTATCACAAGCCAAAACAAACATTTAAATGAGCTACTGGCAGATTTAGCCCTGCACATAATCAGTCTATAGACAATAGAAGTACAGAATGAGCATATACAGTAGGGCTGTTTTAACAAAAGACAGCAGTCAGATGATGAACCAGGAAAAGGTGTTATGGGCTGATTGTTTTATGAAAACTGAAAAAAATAACAGCAGTTCATAACTAATGCACACATGTGATTGACAGCTGCTAATTTTTTCCAGTCCGGAGGCGAAGGGCAGCTGACTTCTGTGGCACTCGACTGAATGAGCTGCTAAAGTCACGCTGCACTCAGCAGTGCTACAAACTGAAAGACAGGATGAAAAGACGGAGCGGGAGAGACAGCGGTGGGAGAGTGAGAATCTCACCCTCAGTGGGGTGCTGTGATGTAATTACCGATGCACGGTGCTAGATTGGGTTTTTCACACATCTCAGAAAGAGATTTATCCCTCTCGGATGATTATCCAGTGTCAGAGGAGAGCTGTCAGTCAGCCTTGGGCACACAGTGACCTCATGACCCTCAAAAAAACAAATAATACATAAAAACCAGAGAACAACCCAAACAGAAACCAAACTGGAAAATGTCACAAGCAGAAGACTTGTCAGCAAATTATAATCTTATGAGCCGAACACCTTCACAAGAGTTGTAAAGGCAAATCACAGATGTCTTTAATGTTTGAATTTTCTTCTATAGACCAGTGAGTTTAAATTTAGAGCAAAATGGAGAGTTACGAAAAAGAACTAAAGAAAATGTCACTGTTGCTCTCAAAGATAGCACAATTTTAATCTCAAAACAATGTCAAAATTCGAACTTTTATTTCAGAATAAATTTTTGAATTTTAATAAAATTTCAAGCAGAATGTCCTGTGTTACTTTACCCAAGTATAACTGAACCTCTGATGTGTGCATTAGCCTACATGATCTGAGTTGCAGTTCTGTGAAATCCTGTGCATGTATAATTCCAGGCTTTCTGAATTATGTTTCACTCAGACAGTTGCTTTCTATTAAAGAGGTACCTAACCTGCAAAGTTGAAACCCTTGTTTTGGAGGAATGACTGCACGTTAGGTCAGAAGACAGTCTACTGCCCGGGGTGCATCAAGATGCATTAGCATTTAAAATGTCGGTAATGTGCATTTCTGATTACTTCTATTTAATATCACTCAAACAATTTTTTACACTTTTGGCAAGAAAAGTTTGGACTCTCTTTACACTTACCAGGGCTCCATGTATTTGATCAAAATACTGTAAAAACAGCAATACTGTGAAATTTTATTACAATTTTAAATAAACTGTAAATGAGATGGCAAATTTGAATTTTCAACATCATTACTCCAGTATTAAGTGTCACATGATCCTTCAAAAATAGATTCAGATATGCTGATTTGGGACTCAAAAAACATTACATTTTATCATCAATGTTGAATAAAGTTGTTCTGCTTAATATTTTTGTGGAAACATTTCTTAAATGAATTCTATAGATTTTTTCTTTTGATCAGTTAAATGCATCCTTGCTGAATGAAAGCATTAATTTCTTTCAAAAGAAAAATGCTTACTTTTAAGTGATGGTGTATGACAGTAAAATTTAAATTTCTCCTTAGAAAATTAGAAGACAGACAGATATTTTTAGTTATTTGAAACTGGTATAACTGGGGAAACATATTTGAAAAGTCATTATTTTTGCAATCCCATTTGTTGACGCTAGTGGCACAGAAATTACACACTTCAGCTTTAAAAAGGAATATAATAAATGAGCTATGAAACCTATGAGCAACAAAATGCTCCTCTGGAGATGGCATAAAAAGATGGTGTATGAAACTAAATCTCTATAATTCAATGTCCTGCTCAAGTTCCAGTGGGATTAAAAGTTGTTTTTTGAAGAATGTCAACCACAATTGATTGCTCTAATGTAGAAAAATGAGTGTAGCCACACAGCCCTTCTGCTATCAATTAGTCATAGATCATTTCCAGAGTCAATGTTGGCGTCTGCCATGTCTCTCTGAATTACCCGCTACAATTTCACCTTCCTTAGCTCACATTAAGACGTCACTGCATCATGCTCAAAATAGAAGAGGTCAAAAGGTCACAGCATTAGACATTTGATGTGGAGATGTCCGGAGGCACATGACCAACAAGGATGGGCATATCAGGGTGCCAAACTGGGGTTGCACTGCCATGATGCCCATGAAGGGAGCACTAATGAAGTCATCCGCGGCCTTCCACGAGGCACCAGCATCACACAGTGAGCTTTAATGATTTGCAGTTATTAGACACACACACGTATGCACAAACATACACCGAATCAGAAGCCTGTCACATTGCAACAATTACACTTGTATAGTGATGCACTCTATCCACTCGAATGTGACACATGCTCAAATGCACACACTCCTACGCACATGCCCACACACATTAAAAGCAGCCTGTCGTCACCCACGCCCTACAGATTACACTTAAAACACACACTCACAAACCTAAAAAAAGGAAGGTATTTTTGTCCTCTGAGGCCTCTTAAGCTGTTGTTTGTTTCTAATGTCACAAAAACAGTAAGCCACAGCAATGTCTCTGTTGAGTTGTCTTTCCGGCACTTCAGGGGCGACTGCTGCTAAAACCTCCCATGTGCACCGAATCGCCATGATTAACACAGCAAACTAAGAGTGTGAAACATGATCAGTCCCTCCTGTTATTCTTCTCATCTTCCATTTCTGCTAAAATGGCTTTAATTAATGCTGCCCCTTTAATGTGTCCCCTGATTCAACTCCAACAACCCTGCATTAAAAAATAGACTCATCTCTATATCCCCCTCCACCTTGCTTTCCTCTTGTCATCCATTAGTCACATCCAGCTTGCATGAACAAAAGGAGACAAAAATGGCTGCCAAGACTGGAATAAACTGGATGCAAAGGAAACAGGAATGTCATACATCCGGCAGTGACCGTTACTGGGTCTCAATCTACAATCTACATCGCTGAAAAAATTAAGTGTTTAGATGCAAAGAAACATCAAAAATCTGACTTTTAGGTCTGTTTTAACCTGGTTACTCAGTCATGATAACCTGATGCATCAGCCAGTAACTGCTATCAGACAGGTCACTAGGGCAGATTACATCCTTTCTGTCAAAAGGAGGTGGAAAAATGAGAAAATAACCATCAGAGCAAAAAAAAAAACATAATTATAGCTATATTTCTGATGTAGCACTGTCTAACAGTAACACTACTGGATGGTTCTCTTTTGTTTTACTTAACATTATTACATTGTCACTGAGCTCCTAAAAGTATGATGTGAATGGGGGGAAAAAGTCAGTGCGAGGAGTCAGTATCTGTTGAACAAATGTGTGATGATGCCCATCTATTATTTTCGCAATCTGTCCGTAAATCCACAGACAAGGCTCAAACTGGTGGAAAAAGATGCAGTGATTAAAAATTAAACAACTCAGCAACTCAGACGTCATCACTTACGGTCATGTCCAAATCAAAATGAACCTGAATTGATTTGAAACACAAAAGAGTTGGAGCACTCAGCTCAGTTAAATTAAAGATGTACCCATGTTTTACTGCTCAGCACTAGAGCTAGGCAACTAGTGGGTTTTTTGGAAAAGAGTATGTTGGTTATTGCAGGTCCCATGATATTAAACACATTTGTGGTGAAGCGAAGCCATGGCCTTGGGGGAGGCACAGTGAGCGTCATTACCTCATTACAGGCCCCAGTGCTCTGCCAAGGAGGACAGGATGAGAGGAAATTAAAAGCATTGGCTGACCATGTCAGCCTGGAAAAGCAATGACCTGTCGACTAGCACAGGAACGAGAAGTCTATGTCAGCAGTACAAGTTTTTTTTACATTTGGAAATAAAGTCTAAAGGCAGGTATTTCACTTGAGCCAAAAGACCAGCTTATTAGCAATGTCGAAGTCTTCAATGTCACTTTTGATCAATTTAATGCATCCTTGCTGAATAAATGCATTCATTAAAACTCAAATTCAAAGTTTTGAACAATGGTGTAGTTAATACAACTAATTTATCTAAATAGAGTTTTTGAAAAAATAATGCTGGAAGAAGGGGAATGAGGAGGACAAGATTTAGGGACCAAGAGAGAAAGAATAAATAAAAATGAACTCCTCTTTTATGCTTGGCATGCCAGTGAAGCATCAGGGGTGACTGTGCAAGCACAGTTGGAAGTTAACACGCGTACAGCATGCAGAGTGTGAATCTTGGCCATCTCTGGGTCTCTCAATTTTTCATTCAGGATGACTAAAAAAAAAAAAAAACATCCGATTTGCACTTTGGAGAAACAATCTGTAAAGCCGCCCTGAAAGTAGGATGGTGGCCAGATTTGTTGAAAGTCTTCTGACGGAAGTCTGAGATTGTAAATATAGAACACCACATCCCAGATATATCCAAAACACACATTATACAAAACACAAAAATCTAAAATATGCAAAAAAGTAAATAAAAAAAATCTCAAAAACCTACACTTCCACCATCCTCTCACAATTCCCTTTAATGTTTGATTTTAGACTGCTCAGCTACTGGAGCCATCGGCATCATTATTGTTTCAAACCTTGAATATGTCTTCACACTTTCTTCAAAAAAATGTGAATTCTCTACAAAAAAAAAATCTAATTGTGCAGACAACGTGCTTAAAGGTTTGTGGTGACACAAGACCATTTATGTCCCCATTCTTTTTAAAACAACACAAGGTAAAATAATACACAACCAAAACTAAACTGAGCAGAGATTACAAAAATGTAGGTATAAATCTAGTCAATTTAGACGTCAAAAATAACACGGATGAAAAAGAGGCTATGAGGCACAGACTGACAATATTTACAAGGTCCTAGATCATGTAATTTTCACATCTCACAACAACTTTCAAAACTGTTTTACGATTTTTTTAAATGTTTTTTTTTCCCATGACTAATGTCTATCTACTGAATTTTTTCATTTAACATTATATTAGTGTGTTGGATCAACACTATATATCCAAGGCAAAATTTGTGTCCTGAAACAAAAAAGTGCTTGGAGAAAATGACAGAGGATTTTTAGAAATGGGGGTTAAGCATTTCTAGACAACCTCTTCACTCTAATGGGAAATTCTGACTTTACAGAAGACCATACACGTGCACAAACATATACCAGATCCGGCAAGCATCTGTTTAATTACACAACAACCCTCAAAGTGCCGAATAGAGAGCCCACTGATCGGCCAGAATGTGTTCCCCCAGCTGTGCTTCTCAGAGCCGTTTTCATTTTGAGCTCAATTTGTCAGAGCACTTAAAAAAGCCAGCGAAAAGCTGCATATGAAGTCTAAAAATGGGTGATTAAACAGTATTCAGATGAAATATACTGTACATTTTAAAAAGCACACATTTGAAGAAAAAAAAGCATAGAGCCTGGAATGAGATGAAGTAGGAAGACATCAAAGTTGCAGCTATATGGAATGAGGACATAGTTCAGCACTGAGAGAGAGAAGACACTTTGAGAACGAGTCACCAAATAGACCCTCATTTCAACAAGACAAGTATACCTCATTATTTGTACTGGCAAGGCAGCTGGGTCCTCATTCTACACAACCAGGAAAGACACACTAAGACACAAAGAACTGTTTCCTCATGCTGTTCAGATGGACATTTTAATGATTTAATAACAAATGTAAACTGCGAACAATATTCTTCATGTGGCTTTCTAAACCACAGAAACCAATTACACCAATGTTCAGACATTTGTAGGCTGTATTTATTTGATCGAATACAGTACAAAACAGTAATATTTGGAACATTATTAAAATCCAAAACAACTGTTTTCTACTTTAATATGTTTTAAAATTTAATTTATTGGTGATGGCAAAGCTGAATTTTCTATAGCCATGACTTCAGCCGTCAATGTCACATGATTCTTCAGAAATCATTCTAATATCCTGATTCTGTGCTTCAGAAACATTCTAGTTATAAGTAGTGTTGAAAACTTTAATTTTTAATTTAAAGTTTCAATTTTTGTTTTAAAAGGAATGCTGTACCTTACTGCTCCATATGATTTTTCCAAGAAAAGTGTTCTTCCCTGAGAAACCAAATTAAACAGGCAAAAATCCTCCCTATATTTTCAGGGAGTATAAGAGGATTTAAAAAGACTTTTAATCCTAATGCAGATGACAACATACAACACTGCACAACCATCCTTTAATACCGAAGGTCTATGGTTTCCAAAACCCCACTTCTGTTCGCTTACTACACTCATACTGGGAGCCCCAGCAGCCGAGATAAAGTCCACATTTCATTTCCTGTGGTGCAGGTCACAACAAACATTGAGAACAGATGCATCATTCACTCTGTCTTCCTGTCAAATGTTTATCTCTTTCCTTAACAGAAGGTGTACACTACAGGTGGTTAACAATCTGCAAGTGCATTATACAGCCCAGTGTTTTAAATGAAATACAAGTTAATTATTTCTTCATGTGCTAAATTGCCATTTTAGAGAAGAAAATCAGGAAAATGAAGACCACTGTCTACTCAGGGCCATTTTCTAAGCAGTCCAACTGATAAACACATTACTAGAAGTTGGCAAAATGGGGTGAGGGTATTTAAGCTTGAAGAACAGCTATTGAACCAGGAAGTTAGAATACAAAATGGCCATCATTTTGCTTTATGGGTAATTACAGAGAATATGCAGATTTGCTTTGTATAGTACAGCCAAGTCATGTCAAAACCCTAATGCTGGAATACTTGATTCTGATTGGTCAGTTACAACAGTTGAGCAGTCAAATATGTGTATTTTTGATTTATTTAGCATGTAGCATTCTAATACCTGTAATATTGTACAGTCAGACAGTCATTGTCAGAAAAAACACACCTTCAGAATGATGCAAAACCCCATCAGTCTCATGTTGGGGTCCTCATCACCCTGTCAGAGTTTATTTGTAAGATAATGATGACTGTGCTCATTTGTCAAATTTGCTGTATTATAACAAACACACAGGAGACGATGTGTAAAATGGTGTAGAAAAATCCTCCTCCAGGGTATAATTTTCTTATAGTTACCTCTGAATGTGAGGGAACAGAAACAGCAGAGGGGTTATTTTAAACCCATCTGCTCTCAGGGAGCTTTAATCTTTGTTGAGTTTTCATTTCCATTCCACTTCAGTGACCCTATGCGTCTCATTCAAGTCTCAGGTCAAGAAAGCACTGACTGCGCTGAGAGGCCCCTGGGCCCTACGTTTGAGAAAACATATTTAAGCATAATGAAAATAATTATTCTCCACAATGGACGGATCATTATTTATTTATACCGATGATGAAGGGAATGAGAGGGAGGTGATTGGAACAGACGTCTTGGTGGCTGATGAATAGCATTCCGACGTTCTCCGCTAAAGGAGGAGGCGTAATCCAATGCTCATCAGCGCTCTGACGGGATGACGAATTAGCCACCGTTTGATTCGACTTCAATTGCTTTAGTAGATGTTGTCGTGAGGAGAGCTGGGTTTGACGGCTTAGCTTGACTTAGTGCTTTAGTACACAATCAATTTTCAGCAGTTCCCTTCCAAATCTCACCTCAGAAAACTTACTTTAATTATTGTATACTCTCACTGGATAAACAGACGGGATGTTCTCCATCAAATGTATAGTTAATGATAAAGTAATTAGCTTTATGGGTTGACCCTGTAAATTGTGTTGACATTTCATTTAGCCTCGGCTTCACTTCAAGCTGTCACTCATTATACACCCAAGAATTGAATGCCTGGATAATAAAAAATTGGGGAAAGTGTCTTTAAAGGGGTCATATGATGCTGCTAAAAAGAACATTATTTTGTGTATTTGGTGTAATGAAATGTGTTTATGCGGTTTAAGGTTCAAAAAATTTATTATTTTCCACATACTGTACATTATTGCTTCTCCTCTATGCCCCTGCCTTCTGAAACGCGTTGATTTTTACAAGGCTCATCGGTCTGAAAAGCGAGGTGTGCTCTGATTGGCCAGCTATCCAGTGTGTTGTGATTGGCTGAATACCTCAAGCGTGTGATGAAAATGTTATGTCCCTTAACATACTGTAATGCTCTGTCCGGCCGGAGCGACGAGACATACACATTAAAACCCATTATAAACGTAATATAAACATGATTTCTAGTCGTGTCCTCTTTTGGAAGGCCAAACAAAGTAGTTTCGCTTTCTCAACGAAACAGCGTCACACACGGGGCCTTCGCTTCATCCACGGTGAAAGCCTGAGTGAGCAGAGGCAGGCTTGAGAACGGCGCGGCTGGCGGATTCTACAAAGGAGCGTCCGTTGGGCTTACGGCAACCACATGTGACGACCCCGGGCTGGATTCCGCTTCATCCACGGTGAAAGCCGATCTGGCGATCCACAGTGCAAAATTGATGTATTTCCTCAGCGACCAGCACAGATCAGCTCCAGGCATGACGGATCAGATATCATCCTATTTTGGAAGGCCAAACAAAGTAGTTTCGCTTTCACAGTGAAACACACAGTGTCTATATGACCTGGCGGCGGCGGCAACAACAACACTACATCGAGAACAAAAGGTACACCTTCTTTCTTTGCGTGAACATCTGAGCGGCGTTATGCAAATCTTCCCACATAGTGATGTAGAGATGTGAGGGCGTGTTAGAACGAGCCGTTTTAGGGGGTTGTGGACGAGTCTTGACTTTTATAAAGAATATCTCTTTGGATTTGAGACTTTAGTCTTTGCAACCTTACATATCTTCTTTATGCACCAAGAGCTTGTAACTCTCCAAAGAGAAAGGAAAATTTTAAATCGCATCATATGACCCCTTTAATCCATTCTGGGGATCTTAAAACAGCAGTCTGGCCACCCTGGTTTAGCTGGTTTTGGGCCAACTGAAATTGACTAAAACCCCTATGAAACCATAAAACCTTCACGGAATGCTGTGTTTACATAAAATATTCATATCTTCATTGATCTTACCCCTTAGCAGGAAACACTTCACGGAATGCTGTGTTTACATTTACATTTAATCATTTAGCAGACCCTTTTATCCAAAGCGACTTACAAATGAGAACAGATCAATCATTGAGAGACCCAAACGGTATACAAGTGCAGGACAAGTCTCAGTTTGCAGCACAAGTAGCCAGGTGATGTTTTTTTTTTTTAAAAAAATTAAAAAAAATAATTTTTGTTTAAATTATTTCAGCTGTAAATGACAGCAGCTTATATTTAACCTTGAACAAATAAATACTCTGGAAAGAATCCATTCCACTGCACAATGAAAACTCATGAAACTCATTCTCCTGAACTAGGTCAACCACATCATTTCACACTATGATCAGGCACCACAATGTAAGTGGCATGTAACACTAGCAGGTATCAAGGTGCCAATGTGATCCTAGCACAATTTGTCCCTGGAAGCTCATCCGTAGAGAAGGAATTGAAGTTTTTATGATCAGATAAGGAAGTCGTTCTCTGCTTCTTGTTACAGATATTGCTGGTGGGATGTAGGTAAATGGAATAGATCCTCAATCATCAGAGCAGACGTGAGTTTTAATGCCTCAAAGCTGCAGTAAACGAAGTAGAAAAAAGCCAGATTCTGCCTGGAAAGCTGCATTCATTCACATTCCTGCCAGAAGGGTAGTTTTTCTCCAAATGGCCCACTGTCTGTCAGATAGTCTACTGACACAGATCGCTCCTTCTACAAACACAGTATCATAAACACAACTGCCATTAACATCTCTTTCATGAGAGAAAACACATTTGGACATGCACTGTTAAGGTTGTTGTCGGGGGAACAACAGGGCACGTTGTAAAGTAAAGTAAAATAAAAAAAAATAATTATTATTATTTCTGCTAAAATAATCCATGTTTGCAATACTGCAGATAACATTTGAATGTTTGTATGACTGTATGTACTGTTTATGATTTCATTTATGCCTATATCTTTTTGACACACACACACACACACACACAAAGGCATCACAGACATCTTAGAACAGCTTTCTACTGTCTCTTAGTCTTAATCTCTGCACAGTCTATTCTCTGGAGGAACTGGACCTGAAAGAACTCATCATCTCTGGCCAAAGGCACCTAATGCAGAGGGTCAAAGTTGCCAAGTAATTAACTAAAAGACACACACTGCCACCCGCCAACACACAGATGGAGGAACATATTTTTGAGACAAAAAAAACTAATGGCAAACCACCACATCACTATAATAACACAACAAGAGAGTTGTCTTTCTCCATACCTTGCCACGCAACTTCATCATGAAGACTGACATTCATGTGCATATGTCTCTCATACACATGTATGAGGAAAATTATACTACAGGGATGTGAATATAGAATTCTATAAGTTTCAGACATTTACCGCTCTGATTTTGGACGTGCTCTACTGATCCTAATCCAAACTTTTGACTGATGTCTGCTGCATGGGAAAACTTCAGGTTATGCCAAACCATACTCCTCAATTTAGCATCTTCTTTCCTCAGGCATAAATACAACTCAACTGACAAAAAGTTTGACAGCCTTACAGTCAATAAACCTATAGAAGCATCTCCCCTGTTGCAGGAAAATCTGCTAGAACAAAAAAGGCCACACTGCATCTGGTGCAAATATAGTTGATACAGAACCACCTGTGTGTATACTGTATATGCACACACATACACATTCCTGTAATCATATAATTGCAATTGAAAAATCTAAATGTCTGGAAATATTGCGCACATGCTCAGCCAAAAATTACGTGATCTTTCTGAACTATGACAATTCAAAACAAAAACCAAATCCTCACAAAAAACACACTTCCTAACAAAAAATAAATAAAAAAGGATAAGTGTACCATTAGCCATCAGTTCACTGTCTATGATGAAAAGTAGCTAGAGGGAGACGCTTTTTGTTTTAGTGTTATAGCTGAAACCACTGAACTTTCTATAAAAAGTAACCTCTGAAAAACCACACAAAAAACTACACTCGAGAAAGATAAGTTGATGAGAAAACATTTGAGCACAGTGAGTTACAAATTAAACCTAAAGGAGCTGGTTTAATTTATTTACATAAGCACATGCGGTGGATGGTAGGCTCTAATTACCTTCTCTGGGACAGCTATAAGATAAAGTACAAACATAGCCTGGAACGATGAGCATATCCAACACTACGAAGGAGCAGCCAAATAGAAAGTCGCTCAAAGCAACAAGAAAACTTGACAGTTCTGGACAGATACGGGTGTTGAGCTGCAGAATTACACACGCTCTACCATGCTTCAGTGAAAACAAGGGAAAGAGGGAAAATGAGTGTCAGTCATCCTTACATTTGGACAGACAGATGAAAGTCTGAGCCATGAGTGACAGCACTCTGATTTCCATGAATTGCACCCACAGACCTTCAGAAAATCCATTTGTATGTTTCCACTGATGCTAGTCAGCTTGTGTTTAGTTTTTTTGAATTAGACAGTGCACCCACGGACCGCCCACAATCCCCTCACTGTCCATGTGATCATGCATACTGCTCTACGCTGACAAATTACTTTGTAGATATCGCAAGCTCTAATCTGATTGGCTGATCTTATACAATTTCTTGAAGTAAGAGCACATTTATTTTTCGGAGTGTCTATTTACACTAAGTGCAAATAGTCTGCCTTGTTTGCAGAGGCCATTTACACTAGCTCCACCCACAAACGTGTTATAAGGCTAGTCAACACTATAAAAAACGGCTATTAGATGTCAGCTTCAGTGGCATAGATGATAAAGTATGTAGAGTAATACTTTTGACGCGATTAACCTGGGTTCGAATCCACCTTTTACCGAACTTTTTTTTCCTCCTTTTCAAATCTCATATCACATCAGAAAGGCATTTATTATCAATAAAAATTAAGGAAATAATCAAAAAGTTAAAAATAAAGTATCGGGTTAGGGTAGGTGTAGAGAGGGTTTTATTGTCCCAATAAGGTGGCATCCATTTAATAATTTGAAATTAAAATTATAATTTACACTCAATACGTTATTACTACATACTGTTTTATAATGTACTATAATACTGAGGTGCAGATAATTGCCACTATTTGCAATAAGTAGTATAAATAGCAGAAAATCCTGTTATTTTAATATAGTTTAAATAGAATCCATTGCTATTTGCACTTAGTGTAAATAGTATCTGTTGCTAAGAAAATATCTTATTTTCACTTAGTGTAAATAGTATTTATTGCTAAGAAAACGTTATTTTCACTTAGTGTAAATAGCCTCTTTCACTATTTACACTTAGTGCAAATAGCCTCTGCCTTTATTTTTACTGGCTGACCTGGAATCAAAGCCAAGTTTTACAATCTGGGCTGATAGTGGGACACAGTTTAACAAAAAAAACTTGATAATTAAAAAAAAATTACATTAAAAAAATCAAATCAAAATAATAACAATACATTTAATATACTATATAATTATATAGGAAAATGAGAGTAATGACTTTTACATTGTTTACAAAAAAAAACTGCATTTCAAATAAATGCTGTTCTTGTGAATTTTCTATTCATCAAAAAATCCTTAAAAAAATGCATCACAGTTTCCACAAAAATATTAAGCGGCACAATGATAATTATAAGAATGTTTCTTAAGCACCGAACCAGCATATTAGCATAATTTATGAAGAATCATGTGACACTGAAGAAGTAGGAGAAATGGCTGCTGAAAATTCAGTTATGAAAATTCAATAAATCACATTTTAAAATATATTCAAACAGAAAAGTTATATTAAATTGTAATAATATTTCAAAATGTTACTGTATTTACTGTTTTACTGGTGATCATAATAGATTTCTTTCAAATATATATAAAAAAAATTTGAACGGTAGTGTATATGTTAGTCAGCTAGCAAATTTTCTGTAGTGACCAATTTGAATCAACAGTCATTGCAACAAAAATGATCGTTATATCCCAAAAACCAAATGTTAAAATTTACACGCAGAAAATAACACATGTACAAGTTCAACAAATGTCAGATGTTGTGATAAAGCAGAACTGGTATCTAATAGTTTTGTCGACTGGCCACACTGGGACAGCATGCCATCTAAGGTCTGGCTATACGAGACCATCTTCTGCTTGACTGTCTAAATGTGAAAAAAAAAAGTGGGAAAAGAGCTTAGATTGCTGTTTAATGGCTTGGGAAATAGGTATGAACGCAAAGTCAGGTTTAAAATTGAAGCCTGTGATTTAGGTCTGCTGGGGGAAGTTCCCAGCCATAGTGTTATCTCAAATTAGTTTGTGTGAACGTTTAGTGTGTTACAGTTGGCAGAAGGCACACTGACAATTTGCACATTTCATATTTTAGGTATTTGTCACAGCAAGAGTGTATGTGCACATGTCTGAATGTGTGAGCGAGTGATAGTGTTGAAACGTTAACCACACTGGATACAACCCATTCTTTGTCACCATAGAAACAGGAAGGCAACATGACAATGACTTCATCAGGCTTACTGGAGCACAGAGACAGAAAAGAAAATGGGGGGATGAGAAAGATGACAAAGGGCAACAGATCATATGTTGAATTACATTTTGAAGATTGCAAACAAAAATATGCCAAAGGCAAAAATCCACCTCTTTGGCTATATTAGTACACAAAGTACTACCAACAGAGAGAAAAACAAGGAAACAATGAAAGAGAGAGAGAGAGAATATAAAAACTGAACCAGAGGAAGTACCCATAGATGAACAAACAGCAAACAGTATCTTACAGTTTATGTGGTATCATGTATTTTGGTCCGTGTGCAACACTAAACCAAACATCAATGGGACATAGATACCTAGAAGTGTGCTTTAAAGCGACAGGTAAACTAGGAGACCCTTGAGCAGAGATGTGAGGACAAAGGCATGAGAACAGCCACAGAGCATCATGGGGGTTTTATTTAGATCTGAGTTGGCGCTAACATTTAAATGTCAGGTAAGGAGATGGAAGAACTTGTTGGCATAAAAGCTTGATGCTAAATGACAAAAAAAAGAGAGAAGACAGACTGCAAGCACCAATAGTTTGCTCTCAATCACCATAAAAAAGCTCTCATTGGCCGTATAAAAGATCATCCATTTTTCCCCCCTCAAATAACTGCATTTCTAGAATCTACTAAATTATGAAATTGGCTTATGTCTTTAAGAGATCATATCAAGCCTTTTTTTTTGCTGAGACCCACTTTTAATGTTAGAAAAGAAAACAGCCATAATTTGTGTTTTATTGAACAGTTTTGTTGCTGTGCCTAAGACATTTTAAATGCTCACTTCGCACAAAAATAAGGAAACAATGGTTGGCGCTAACATTTAAATGTCAGGTAAGGAGATGGAAGAACTTGTTGGCATAAAAGCTTGATGCTAAACGACAAAAAAGAGGAGAGAGAGGGCAGGCTGTGAGGACTGGTCATATAGCACCATCAGTTTGCTCTCATTGGCCGTATAAAAGATCATCCATTTTTCCCCCCTCAAATAACTGCATTTCTAGAATCTACTAAATTATGAAATTGGCTTATGTCTTTTTTTTTTTGCTGAGACCCACTTTTAATGTTAGAAAAGAAAACAGCCATAATTTGTGTTTTATTGAACAGTTTTGTTGCTGTGCCTAAGACATTTTAAATGCTCACTTCGCACAAAAATAAGGAATAATGATTACTTTCAGGTTGCAAGGTTTGCTACTGGGTTAATGTATTTGAGATTCTGATGTCTAAAGTCCAAATCTGATTTTGAAACAAGACATTTTTTTCTATAGATTTCTATAGAGTCATTTTTAGACTATTCATAATTTTGTTAAAGCTAAAAGTGTCATTTCTGCTACTTGAAAGCAAAAAAAAAAAAAAAAAAAAAAACGTACAGCTTTGAAACTAAATGTTTCTACAAAACAGTTTCTGGAAAAGCTTCAATATCCATATAAACTGAAAAAAAAAAACATTGCTGCAAAGTGAATCTGAGAAGTGAGTCATGTCTTATAGCAGAATCGTCACAACAAGCAGATATTAATCAGGTCTCTGGTTTCCTTCACTTTAGACTATTTTACACACAGCATGAAGGAACAGTGGTAAATCAATTGCCATGGCGACTAAAAGGCCTCCCGGTGCTCCGAGCCCCATCTTCAAAAAAACCTGGCATGATAATGAGAGCAGTTCATCATATGAGTCACTCTCTGTACAGAACGAACCTGTATGTATGTTTAAAGAGCTAGTTAACTGAAATTACGCTCAACGCATGTTTAAGTTGTCAATTAATTGATATAGGATATATAAGGAGTACCAGAATACAATACATTGAAATATATGACAAGTACATATTATAGTGCATTTAGAGACTAATGTATTTTATATAATTATATTAAGCAGTTAAAAGTTAAGAATTCAAATATTCAGGTCACAAAGTTCAGAATCAAGCTGCTCTGAGGCTTGAGTTATTTAAGGGAAAAAGACAAAAACAAATTCCGCCTGAATGAAAGTGAACAACTTCCATTCTCACCTCTAGTCCTCATGGGACGGCCCTTCTTGCACATCATCAGAAGTCTGTTAACCTGAGACTCTCCACAATGTAAACCAAGGAAGTGTTTCAATCTGCTCTCTAATTCACTATGAAGTGCACTAGATTAGGACATTTTTAGGACTAATCAAAATCATTCCACTGTACTGAAATGTTTGCACCCTAAAAATGTCCAGAATTCACTGTTAGACAACGAATTAATAAAAATGTATTGATCTGTTCTGCTTAATAAAACATCCTAGACAATTGCATCTTTTCTAATGACTTTTTAACATCCCACAATTAAAATGCATTATGGAATGTTATTCAGCAATGCTGCTAATAAATATCAATTATGTTTTAATGCGTTACCTCGTAACACTTCTGTTTACAATATACTGACTCACAACACAGGGAACTAAGGAGCAAAATGAGGCACAGACCAAGCATAAATTACTATTATTACATGAGAGAACAGGAAGAGCATGCTAACAGTGAGACTAATGTCATGTGGGCGATTAATGAACCATGACCTACAACAACTAATTTGCCTATTAGCCTAACTATTAGCACACTAGGACAATAACGACACAGTGTAATAAGCATTCATGAATACACTTTGACATTTGTCTGAATAAAGATAATAAAGTCTTATAAAAAATACTATCCTCCCCCCCACACCATCTGCCAAACAGATAGAAATTGACCTTCTGGATGCTCAAACAATCACAGCAATGTTTGGAAAGTGCAACAGATTGGTTTATTTAAATTGTCTCTGCAAATGAAATTGATTTAGGTTCTAATAATAAAAATTGTCAAAAAGTTCATCTTTTTAATAATGTTGCATTTAAAAATGATGTCGGTCGTGAAGGACAAAAAGGTTGCTACTGATTCTCTGAGTTCTGACTATCATGAACTGGCTATTTAAACATTGGTGACAGGAAACAACGTGAGCAGAACCATATAAATGCCAAGGCTGGAGGTCAGCCAAGAGTTTTTTTATGTGCTGCTAACAGCGCTTGTGCTCGTGTATCTTCCATAGTATGCTTTTATTTTACTGACAAACAACTAAACAAATATGTCTAAACACTAATGACACTGAGGGACTAATAAAGATCCAGGGCAACAAACAAAATTTTCTTTTCTCTCTGACTGCCTCCAGGGCCTGCAGCCAGCCTCAAAATTACATTAAAGCACTTTGTGACAATCTGCATTTGTCTATGTCTTAGGTACACAGAAGATAAAATGCTATTGAATTAAATGTTACGCAAGAGCTCAGAAATTAACCGTAATGCTTCATTCAACAACAAATATAAAAAAGTGGCTGCTACATGACACATCCTAATGATACCATGACACATCTTGCTGAAGGCACTGTAGTAAAATGAAATCATAAATCTTTCACTATATTCGCCTTTTATTTACGACTGGTATATACATTACCGTTAAAAAGTTTCTGAGTTAAAAAGTTTTAAAAAATGTGTTTTCAACATTTATTATAAGAAATGCTTCTTGAGCACCAGATCAGCATATTAAAATGATTTGTGACACTGAAAATTAAGTATAGCTAAGAAGTGTAAGTGCCCCAAAGTCCTATAAAAAACAGAACATGGGCTCTGATTCAGTATAATTACAATGATATATACCCAGCATGTGTCTTCAACCAGTTATTACTCTCTTTGTTAAAAATTCACTCATAAATTTTTCCGTCAATCTCAAAATCCAATTAATTTCTTTTATACAAAACCATTTTGTCTGTTAGGAAAGAAACAGCGTGCCTGACATACAATGAGAAAAGCACTGCCTGGGTTGACATTTAGCCTTCTCTGTCAATCTCCAAACTTTAGTCAGTTTATCTAATTATAAAAGATGAGGAACAGCAAGCCGAAAGCCACTACAGCAGGCAGAAGAGACGCCAGGCGAGCTTTTGCAGGCAGACGGAGGCAGATTGTTTTCCTGGTTGTGTGTTGACTGAGAGACTGATAAGCAGAGAGTGGCAGAGTGGTTTGTTTGAAGTCTCACACAAACAGAGTTCAGAGAGAGAATATATAAGGCTGTGTGAAGCTTTTTCCTCCTCTCCTCTCCTGTATCCCCCTCTTAAGCAACAGACAAACACATCTAGTTGACCAGAATAACTCTACAATAACACGGAGGGCTGAATCTTCACAGAATCCTGTCTTTCGCACAAGTCACAACAAGGCTCTTGAGAAACTCAGGCTATGTTCGGAGTAGAATACTTCGCAGTATACACTGAATACTGCCTACTATTTTCTTAAATAGTATGTGAAACGAAGCACATTATGCAGCTATATATACATTTCAAATCAGCATTGTTATTGTTATTAAAATTCAGACTATTAAAAAATGTTTTTGAATATTTGATATTCTTCTGTGGAGGCGGTGTTTAACCTATCTATTACATCATAGGTACTGTAGGCACATTCCAGGCTCTGGCGTTGGCTGGGCCTGGTGTCAATAAAAGCTTTTATTATAGTAACAAGGACGTTTTCATTTCTGAAACTTACAGGATATTCTTTTAGCATGATGACCTCCTTTATATCAAAAGCTCAAGTAAAAGTTGATTTCTCAATTCGTGACCCCTTTAAAGCTATACAGAAATACAAAACAAAAACCACACATCAAAATTACTTACACTAAAATTAAAATAAAAACTAAAACTATAAATATAAATATAAAAGCTCATTCCAAATATGAATAAATGCAATAATTTTATACAAACTAGATAATCAAGACGAACTTTAAGTTGGCTTGAGAAAGCCAGACCAGAAAGATTGAAAAAGTTTGAAAAGTTTAAAAAGTTTAAGAAGTTTAAAAAGTTTATTTTACAAGGATGTGCTGTTTTATTTCAAATCAAAGCTAAATACACGTAGAAACAGCACATCCTTGTGGCGCGGATGATACAGAAGAGCATACACAGCATACGGTGATATGGAGAGACACAGAGGAGACTGCTGACAAAGCAATTGGTGAATAAAGTTGTTATTTTTGTTTTCTTCACTTACAAAAAGTGTTCCCGTCGCTTCATATAACCCAGATTGTACGTCTGATGGCAGATGAAGTATTCTGATGACGACTTTCATACCTTTTATGGACCTTGACACTGTTATTTACTTGGCAGTCTATCTCAAGCCTCCAGGTTTAACAAATCTAATAAGTGTTAAGAAATTCCGAAGACAAACAGAGCTTTTACGGGTTTGGAACAATATGGGGGTAAGTGATTAATGACAAAATTTTAATTTTGGGGTGGAGTATCCCTTTAATTTTTGGCAGTCTAATGAATGATGAGTCAATAAGCCAATATTACTTACAGTTCATGCATCACACTGAGAATGGAAGGTCAGGTCGACAACATTGTGGTTTCATACTGTGCACAGTATGCATACTGCAAAAGTATAGTATGGTAGTTTCAAACAGACTTTTATGAAATCACATTTCATAGCCCAAAAGAGAGCCAGGGAGCACTTCTTATAAAACTAACGTAGACAAAAACTTGAATTATAGTTTTAATTATTCAATATCATAAAATCTACAGGTTCATACGACCTAAAATAGGTACTAACGCTAGATTGGTCTCTATATCTGATAGTTTTGTCAAATTATAAACTCACTAGATTTTTGACAAGATAGCAAATTACCATACAAACTACTAGATATGCCAGAGGATGATGTGCTGAATTTTGTTATTGAAATATTCTACAAGGAAGCACTGCGATCGTCTAGATGAACCTACCTTTGATGTACAGTATGTTGTGTCATCTGTCTTACAGGTTCCCCCTGCATGAACTCTTGCTTCAAGTGTACTTCAAAAGGTCCGTTTTACAGACATAGAGACAAACGGGGGGCACGGTCATGCCAAGCGCACAATGAAGCTGAAAGGTGACCCCCTCCCTAAGGGGGAGAGATATGCAGCAGGGCTCTGTTAAGAAGCTGACGCAAATGTCACCATCTCTTTTACAAAGTACTGCCCTCTCTTTCTCTCATGCACACAAACACAATGATACACATCAGGAGCCTCAGCTCCAAGACTGCAAACATGACAACAACAGAAGACAAACCTTTTTGACATGTCAGTGCTGTGGTCATTATTGATACATGTGCAAAACATGATGTCTAGTTCTGTGATAATCCTAGAAGAGAGGAAAGGCATAGTCTTCTGCATCTGTTTCAGCTGTTGCTTTATCAGTTGTTATACACTGTGAAGTAACTGTTGACCCTCTCAGCTTACATAATGGGCATTAATCATCACTCAGATTTCATCAAGAAAAATCAGTGCAGGTGTTGACCTGCTGAGTATTTGAATTTAAGTCTGTCCTATTGTGAAAGAAAACAACAGAATTCCACATGAGTTCCATTTTCCGAGTCAAGTTGCTTGGCAACTGTAAACAGCCTTGAGCTGAACTATATTACTTGGCAGAAAAATGGGTATTAAAATTATTACTATTAATAAAGGTTATTATTTGGTCTATTTCATCATATTGCTTATGCTATCATAAAAGCAATAAACCACTTGAGAGCTTGGGGTTGCATTGCGTTGCATCATGCTTAACAACTCCTCTTAAATTATGGTAAAATCACTGTGAAACTTGGTCTCTTGTGGTTTATTGCTTTATTTTAATACAATATGCTTCCTGCAATCACTACACAAGGCAGAACTGGCCAAAATGTGATCAAGAGTTCTGTAACACAACATGTAAATAATACTAATAATTATTATTAAAAAATAGCTAAAAAGTATGGACAACCAGGTGCTTTTATTCAAATACATAAATAAGCAGCAACACAAGCAATTTATGCAAGAGCTAATAATACTCGCAACAGGGTCATTATAACCCTAAACTAAAACTAAAACCATAAAAACATTTTAGTTACTTAAAATAAAATAAAATTAAAATTAAACTCATGTTTTTTAGTTGCAAAGGCAACATTTCTCATTTTCATTTAGCTACAATTGATGTACTAAAATAACTAAAACTAATATAAAAATGAATAAAACTATGTACAAATATTTAAGAAAAACTAATAAAAATGAAAGTTAAAATAGAAAAATAAAAATCAATTCAAAATACTCCTAAAAATAGTATTTTAATGATACTGGCTCACAATGTTAAGTTTTATATCCAAGAGTAGTACAAAAGCTAGAGCAGTAAGTAAAATAGTAAAATAGATTTTTTTTTTTTTAAACAATAATCAAAAAGTATAGTGTGCCATCTGGCCAGCAACACAAATGATAGAAATGATAAAGTTGGACAGTACATAATGTGCATAAGCCACTCGGCATTCTTCCTAAGTGAGGTGAAATCCACACTTTAGTCCAACTAATCCAACAAAAAGCTTCGGCACAGACTGTTTCTGGAAGATAATAAATGATAACCTACGCAAATTTTTACTACGTCCCTGTACAAACCTGCACATAAGGACACACCTATTATCTGACATATGATATTGACTGGAGATTGAACTAAATCCTTAAGTAAAACACTTTCAGGAAAAACAAACACTCAGAGGAGAAATGCAAATAGACTCGGAAGACATCTCTGAAAAAAAGAGGAAAAACTGTGAGATTACAGCATAGATACTGTTTATTTTTTTTTTGTTTTTTTTAATTAAATTTTGCCATACTACTCTTTTTACTAAGATGAACTTTACTGTGCTCTTCTTTACTGAGTGTCATAATAGTTGTACTATCTGGATTCGCAATTGGAAACATATGGCTGGCATTAGGTAAAAGAGTTATGAAGCGAAGCGATGATAAAAGAATACAATAGGTGAGAGGTACAGTCAAAGAAAGCAGAAAATTACATAGAGAGATAGAAAGAAACATCCCCTGAGGGCTCCATTTGATAGAGGAATGGCTGGGACAAGCTGCTACCTTCCTGCAACAGTTTGAAAATCCACACTGTGCATCATTGTTCAACACACATGGACGAAGCCAAACATGTGGGGTAATACAACTACAAAAGCAAAGTTTGTCAAGATATATGCTGGCTAGAAAAAGCCTTGTTTAAAGGATTAGGGGGGAAAAATACTTTTTTTGAGCATCTGGAGGCCTTAAGGACAGAGAAAAAAAGAATGACAGACAAAGTGATAGAATGATAGAAAGAATAGAGAGAGCGATAGATAGATAGATAGATAGATAGATAGATAGATAGATAGATAGATAGATAGATAGATAGATAGATAGATAGATAGATAGATAGATAGATAGATAGAGTGAAGAGTGTAGAATCTGAAAGTAGGATGATTCATTCTAATAAAGGACTTGTTCAAAAACACTGATTTGGTTCTGAGTGAAACATCTTTAAAACACATACACAAGTATTTTAATAACTTCCAAAGTGTGAGCAGAACCTGCTGTTTTCTGTCTGTGCAACAAGAGACATTGGCACACGTTCAGACGGTACTCCATTATGAATGTCTTTGACTCCGGCACAAACAAAGCAAGGCCAGGTCCCTAACACTTTGAAGCCACTCATTGTCTCGCTGCATTCAAAACACATGAAAGACAGCAGAACTGAACACAACTCTTTGAAGTCAGCACTTTGTGTTCCTGGATAAGCGGCCTCAGCCCTAATCGGAGTCCTGAAAATTCTGAGTGGAATAGAGAACCAAGAACAAGCACAGACAATGCCATCAACTCAACCCACTCAGCCTCAACCTGAGGGAAAGAGCTGACGTCAACAAGGACAGATGTGAGACAGACAGAGATAACATGGAAACATCCTCTCTACCAGGCCCTGGAGCTGTAAAACAAGCTAATTAAAGAAGTCAAACAATAATCGTTAAGGCAAAGGTAGCTACTAGCACGCAGCTCGAGCCATGGGTGCTGTCAGGATGATTCATGGGGTTTTTTAAACGACTTCCACAAAGACATCACAGTGGTGTTAAAGGTCAGATGAGGTCAGCCGTGGCTTTGGTTGTTACTTACTGGCTGAATGTTCAACCGCCTATGACCACAGAAAGGGGGAGGTGGGCTTGTAACCACGGTAACAAGATAAGGCAATGCATCCTCAGTAGATACTGGAGTTCCAGGTTTTTGAACTGAACTAGACAAGAACCTGTTTTTATTGGCTCAAATTAACTTGTGTTGACCAATGAGGATTTTGCCATAGGCGTAACATTCCATCAAGTGTAACGTTCTGCCCATTTAGACCAAGATACATCAAAGTGCTAACACATATACCAATAGAAAGCAGATGCATTGCTATTTTATTTTTCTCAACCTTTTTCTTCCGATATTGCATTGATCGATTTTTTTTTTCTTTTTTTTTTTTCTCTTTTTTTTCTTTTGCATTCAGATTTTTTCGTACGGTTTAAGAATTGAAGAAACAATTTGTCTAAATGAGCGCAAAAAGAGATTTGATAGAATTTTGATATAGCTGCCTGGGTATCTATCTTGTTTACCACAGTTTAAATCACAATCCAATTAAATTATTGTGATAATAATACATTTTATCAAATTGATGTACAATGACAATACATACACTGTATCAAAATAATTTGCAATACAAAGCAATCATTTTAGTAGAGAGAGGTCACCCCTTAACTGTCACCGTCCCACCTGTGGGACGCTTGGCGCTCTTTTTGTTGTTGTTCTTTTTCTCTATAAAATCTTTTAGTAATCATCATAAATTATATATCATTTGAAAGCTTAGAAGCTCAAGATTCATCCTGTGAAAACCATTGAAATTGAACATTGCGTTACCATGGAAATGGTACTTTAAAATCTTATGGCGGTCTCCTCCCCCTTAGTGGGCGTGGGAGTCAAGTGTCATATTACAAAATGCATCACGGTCTTTTAGAATCCAAACTTTTGTAATCTTGGCAACAAACATTTCATTGGAAAGGTCTTTGAGTATTGAAGTAAAATTGACAGAGAAATCTAGGGAAAAATTCATTAAACAAAAAATTCAAAGGAGTTTTGATGGCTCCCGGTGGCTGTTTGTGGTATGACGCCCTAAATAAAATCTCACAGGAACCTCAATTTTTTTCATATCAACTTCAAATTTGGAACATAACTTATTTAGATACAAGGCTTTAATTTTA
This sequence comes from Cyprinus carpio, assembly GCF_018340385.1. Lineage (NCBI taxonomy): Eukaryota > Metazoa > Chordata > Actinopteri > Cypriniformes > Cyprinidae > Cyprinus > Cyprinus carpio. The sequence goes on from NC_056592.1 coordinate 7,674,857, forward strand.
TACCAATTTTAGAGTAAAACCTGTTATGTAAAATATTTATAATAAATAAAATAAATATAGCGCATTTTATTTACAGTACATTTAAACTTCTATAACTTTTTGATACTTTCATTTTTTTTTTAAATACTTCCACTTTTTGCCAAAATCTGCTAATTTTCTTCTTTAAAAAGAGACCAACCTTAAGTCTATACTCCAAAGTGTTCATAAAATACAACAATTTAAGTTTGGATAGTGAATACAGAAAATATCACCAACACTAAAAATAAATAATATTAATATTAAGTAGAGAGAGGACAGAAAATATCAGCGACACTATATATGGATCCTGTGAAGGGGACCAACCTTCAAAATAAATAATATTTTTATGTTTCTCCTATTTAAAATAACAGAGCAACAAAAATAACAAAGCAAACAAAAACTAAACTAAAACATGAAACCAAACAAAACTAAAACAAAAAAATTTGAAAACAACAACAAAGCAAAAAAAGAGAAAACAACAGCGACAGTAAAACATAGATCTAAATCACAACTACAAATGCTCTGCAGTTTATTTGCATCAGAAATCTACTCTATCTTGCTCACTTTCTTCCTGCTGGACATTGTACTATTGATCTGAACCTCGGAGCGGGGAAAGGGAGGATATTTATTCTCCTATTAGAGGCTTTTGCTGTGTGATGGCTGTAGATTAAAGGTCTGCTGCTGCCCAGAGCAACACCGTTACACCAGCCTATTCATTAAACAACTGAATATTGAGTTAAGTCAGGGTTAGGCAGCTCGAGTTGACACTTACTGAGAAATGGAGCAGAGAGGAGAGAAAAGGCATGGGCAAAAAGGACTTTTAATTTAATTTTTGTTGTTTATATTTTACAACAATACAAAGAGCAATGTTTAACATTTTACCAGATTTAGCCCTACACTTATTCACTTTTATTCGTTCCCCACTAAATAATGCTTTTTCTTTTACTAAATGTTTAAATTTTATAAAATTATTGTGCACTCGTGATTTTTTCTAGAGTAACTTTTGCTACTGAATTATCCACTAACCTAGTTTACAGTAGTATTTTTGCACTAACTCACCTGTCATAGTTTAATGACTAGGTAGATGACATGAAGTGACCCATGGTTAACTGCACCTAAAACACATGAGTGCACATATCCTCCAAACAGATCCTGATCGGTGCGAAGTTCGCCGGATTTTGTCCACAAAATGATAAGAGCTCTCATTATTTTCTTTATTATTTCACAAACAATATATTGACCAGATTGAACATCAGGATGAATTACTAAAAGAAACTGGAAATTGGAGAAAAATTGATGACTTATTTTGCATTACACAGATTTTTGTCCAATCAAACGCTCTCTCTGGAATGAGGGACAAGCCCTTTAACAAAACAAAAAACAAAACAAATACAGTTAAAAGATACAAAGCAAAAACATCCAAAGCTCAAATCCCAGATAAATATATTTCATTAAGAAACCAAGTATATTCACTATTTTATGTCATTTGTAGTGAAATTGACAGGCATGGCCTTTCAATATCTCATGGTACTCCCATTTTTGTCTACAACCTGGTATCTGCATTCTTCCCATTTCTCATTTTTAACTAAGCAAACTCAGAAAATGTCTCTTTTTTTAAAAAGCTTATTACAGCCCCTTACTGTGATGTCCTCTCCATCAAATCTACCAAAGCAGCATCTCATTTTGCTCTGTTTGTCACCCATTAAAAATATCATCCTTAAGATGATGACTGTTTCCACTAGGAGCTAAACAGCTAAGATATCTTTAAATTAATGAGCAGATAAAGTTAAAGTGACCAGAACTACCTTCACTGCATGTGCAAAGACAATGAAAAGAAGATAGCCTGATAGAGGAAAGATGAAAGGATGAAAGGACAAAAGGTTTGTTATAGTTGAAAAAGGTTCTTTAGATCATTAAATAATTTCACATTTTAGAAAGTGTCTAGAAATGTTTTTTGAGGGAAACCCAAAATAGTTTTTCTATTTCCAAGAGTGTATATCTATAATATCTCATTTGTTTTTAAATTATAGATAGATCAATAGCATTAGGGCATTTTGCAGCACAAATGCCTACTAACAACAAACAATACAGTGGCTTTCAGCAAAAATCACTTTCTATGTGAACGTGGCTTTACAGCGAATGGTGTTGGAGCCATTATGATGCATGCATGTAAAACAGGGAGTGAAATCTCTAGTGTCTCGCAGGAATCAGATAAGAGGAGCAGTGGGCTGCAGATGTGGATGATCACAGTGAAAAATATAAAAGAACAGAGCATGCTATTGTCTCAAGGCCTAACTGGGTTGCCTGAGGACAGCAGGGGCCAGACTGCTGTTGTCGAGGTAACCGTGGGCAATGGTAATAACAGCAAAATGTCTGGGTATGGGAATGGCAATGCCATTCACAATGAATATACTGTGGAAAAAATAATCTTGTTTTGCTAATCTGCACAAAACAATGACTATAAGACCAAGCAAAAACCTCTGCCAACTGTTTATAATGCCTGCATATTACAAACGTGGCAAAAAAGGGTAAGTGATATGGCTGCAATCTTAATCGAAATAAAACCAAATGCACAAAGGCTGCAATTTAATAAAATAAATATTTGTGGTATGTGTTTTAGAGTAAAGCTGTGTTCTTTCTCATTATCTAGCTGTATTTGAAGTAAATGCTGATCCACACAAACTCCATCTCTGCATCTGCTGAGTTTGAGCCGCTTTAATGTGCTTTTGGAAATGCAACATATGTCAGCTTTCTTCCCATACTTCTAATGAGATGCTTCAAAGGGGTTTTGAAATGCATTTTTTTATTATTATTATTATTTTATGTTTCCAGAGGTGCACTTATAATCTTAGTATGTTTATTTCATTAAAAATGGCTATAATTTAGAAATAAATGGTCCTTCTACCCTGAAATTAGCCCTCTGATTTTGGATCAGATATTGGATGTCTGAGTTGAAATTTCAAAGGTGTGCCCGAAGCATGAATCCTTATAAGGGAAAACAACTAATGATTCCTAACACCGTGTCTACACCGGATGGGAGCAGCGCGGTACGACAAAATACTATAGAACCACTGATCAGTTAGTAGAACTCATTCAAGTAGAACAGTGATGCTGTCTACACTGGATGCGGCGCAGCATGACACCACAAATCCCTGACAGTACACTGCTGCCGTGTTCTATTTATGACATGCTGACACAAATTTTTAGCTGATGCAGCGCGGCATCACACCGTTTAAAGTCTAGACATCACACAGCTGATGCGGCACGGTGCGGCATGTGTGGTAAGTACTGTCGCTCCATAGTATAAACAGAGTACGTGCAATCGTGAATCTCGAAAGTGATACTGAAATTAAAAAGTGATCATGCATTTAAAAAGGGGGGGGGGCACAACATCGTGATGTCTATCAGCCATCGGCGATGGATGACGGCATCGTCTATCGGCCCAACCCTAATGTGCATGTTAACACGGAGATTTGCATGTAAATGGTAAACAACAAAAACAGCTCTGATCATAACATTTCAGTCATACTTCAAAACAGAAGTGCTATTAATAATGATTTCTTTTTATATTACACCGTACTTTCACCCAAAAGTTTAAATGGTTAAATCTTCTATTTTTTTATTCTTCATCTTTTCTGACATACTCCAATTCTTGTTAAAACACACTAGACATGCTTATTCTGTGCATTTTTAACACTTTTTTGTGTGAAATCATATTTATTTTGTCCATCAGAAGTGTGTTATCACTTTATTTTAGCGTAAGTGTTAGTTATGCACCCCACAAAAATTCACACCTCCAATAAAAATCCGTGGTAATCCTAATCTGTCTAGGGCCCAGTTAACCTAATTAACATTCATGAGCCAGTCTGATAAGGTTTACAATGCATCCCACAAAGTTTCAGATCTCCAACTAGAATCCTAATCCCTAAAACCCATCTATATCCATTCTATTCTGTCTGTCTCTCTCTTTTTCTTCTTTCTTTTAAAATCATCACAGTCTGTCATATCCCTCTAACTCCATCTGCTTTTAATCCCTGCCCATCTTTGATTTATCTCTCAAGACCATTTTCAGAATGGCCATTAACTGCTCCATAAATCCATAGTCTCTGAAAGTGTAATTAGAAGCCTGACAAACATAAACTGTGGACTGAAATGGACCAAAATATAAAGAGCAGGTGGTGAGAGTTCAGACACCTGGAGATAAACAATGCAATTGCACTACAATTACAGATCAGCCAGCAAAGCCTGGTCCCTTTTAAAAGCAGAGTTCAATTTTCATGCATAAAGAATTAATTTTTGTGTTTTTCTTGCAAAAATATCATTAAAAACTAACAACACGAAGGCAATTAATTTTATTTTGGGTGAAATATTAACAGTCTGAGAGCAGCTTACATATAAAAATTATGATATATGCATTTTTACATAGTGTCAGTTGTCATGTACATGTGTGAGATGAGAACTGCTAATCATCTCTGTGAAATTAATTTGCCACATTTAAATGTGTTCCTATCTTACAAGTCTATTACTATTAAGTGAAGACTTGAAACATTTAATTTTCTCTACTTCTTCATCTTGGGCAGCACAAAGATAGCAGCCCTTCATCGGTGATCTAGACAGCAGGAGAGAGATTGCGCCTCAGCAGTGCAGTGGCTCATAGCACAGTTTCAAAAGGTTCGCAAATTAAAAACATCCCTCTCACCTCCTGAAGTGCCTAGAAACACTGAACCATAAATATTTTACCAGTTAAAAACTGAATGGTAAGTGAGCAAGCAAGTCAGAGCAACTTTTTCTTGCTGTATCTCAGCACAAAAATCCGCTGCATTTTATTCACAATCCAGCTTTGACATTAAATGTGCTGAAATAGCACAAATACTGCATATCAATTTGGGCTCATTATAGCTTGATCCTTATTCACGAAACTCAGCACTACGTGCCTAGTGCTATTAGCATTGAGCTCTTACCCAAACAGAAATCTGGTAATAATTATGAATTCATAGCAGCCATTACTCTAGTCTTCAGTGTCACATGATCCTTTAGAAATCATTCTAATATGCTGATTTAGTGCTCAAAAAACATTTACTACTATTATCAATGTTGATTACAGTTGTGCTGCTTGATATTTTTGTGGAAACAGTGACATAATCTTTTTTTTTACTTGAAATAAAACTAAAAAAATACAATTGTACTAATTCACATATTTGAAACAGTAGTGTACTTTATAACAATTAAAGGGATAGTCCACCCAAAAATGAAAATTTTGTCATTAATCACTTACCCCTATGTCGTTCCAAACCTGTAAAAGCTTTGTTCGTCTTCGGAACACAATTTAAGATATTTTGGATGAAAACCGGGAGGCTTGTGACTGTCCTATAGACTGCCAAGTAAATAACAGTGTCAAGGTCCATAAAAGGTATGCTCTTCTGTATCATCCGCACCACAAGGATGCATCATTGTGGCGTGGATGATATAGAAGAGCATACGCAGTATATGGTGATATGGAGAGACACAGAGGAGACTGCTGACAAAGGAATTGTTGAATAAAGTTATTTTTGTTTTCTTCACTTACAAAAATTGTTCCCACTTCATATAACCCAGATTGTACGTCTGATGGCATATAGAGTATTCTGACGACGACTTTCATACCTTTTATGGACCTTGACACTATTATTTACTTGGCAGTCTATGGGACAGTCACATGCCACCCGGTTTTCATCCAAAATATCTTAAATTGTGTTCCAAAAACGAACAAAGCTTTTACAGGTTTGGAACAACATGGGGAAAAGTGATTAATGACAAATTTTTCATTTTGGGGTGGAGTATCCCTTTAAGTCTATTTTAGTCAGTTCCTTTCTTTATAAATGTTTCAACAATGAATTTGGACACGTAGACAATGGTCTAAAACAAAAGAAAAAATAGTGGTTTCTGTGTTTCAGCAGTGGAAGAAAAAGAGAAAAGCAGTGAAGTTCACCTGTACTAGAAATCATTGCTGATTTGAAAAACTGCCCCAGAACTCTGTAATTCTGCAATAATAGAACATTTTAGACTTAACTCAACAGCAAAACCCATACACACACAAAAATATTTCCCCCAAAAGATCTCACAAAAATCTGTTTATCACAAAAAAAATCCCCACAAAACAACTTCACTGTCACACAACCTCTGTAAAAATTACAAACCAAATTACCTGTTTTCAGCCGAGGGTCCCTTTGAGAAATCGAATCTTGTCCAGATAGGAATGTCTGTGAGTGCAGCAGATTTTTCACAGTGTCTCCCCTCATTTATTTTGACCCTTGTCAAATACCGTAACTAAAGCCAAATTTTCTTCTTGTGCTGCCCGGTGCACCTTGATTACAGATTTAGACCTCTTTGCTAACATTCTAGGTAAAATAACAGTTCAAACACTGCTGGCAACTCATCTGATGTAAAGATAATAAATTCCTTCCCTTAACTCTCTCACAAATATATTTAATGTTTACTTCAGTGGGTTTCAGGGTGAACTTCCATAATACCCACATCCAAACAGACACTCCTATTCCTACCTAAAAACTCAGGCAACTGCAATCAGCATATGAAATCTGAGGCATACTCTTTCAATAGCTGTAACTCAAACATCATTTGGAAAAGGAATACTGTTCGAATAGTGCTAAAGAGGTCCAATATCAATAACTTTTTTTAGGACTACAAGATCAGTCAGAGGGCAATGTTCACACAGATACAGAAGGGGATCAGACTAGATCACTTTGTAACAGGCACTTTCACAAAGAAACAAAGCAGATCCCTTACTTTCCTGAAGACATAGAACACACAAATATAAATTAATTTGAATCTGTTTCTGCCTCCCCAGCTGTGGACTTACCCTGTCAGAACAACCACAAAGTCCATTACGTTCCAGCCGTTGCGTAGGTAAGAGCCTTTGTGGAACACAAAGCCCAAGGCGATGATCTTAATGCCGGCCTCGAAACAGAATATTCCGATAAAGTAGGGCTCTGTGTCGTCCTGCAGGAGAAGAGAGCAGAAAGAAGTATAACTTGTTTTTTAGTATAATTTTGAGTTGTCCCTGAGTGTGTTTAAAGTAATGCACTTATAATGGATGTCTTAAAATGTAAATAAATATAAATAAACGTAAAATATGTGTGTGTGTGTGTGTGTGTGTGTGTGTGTGTGTGTGTGTGTGTGTGTGTGTGTGTGTGTGTGTGTGTGTTTCAGATGCTACAACAACAACAACAACAAAAAAGTCTCAAAATTCTGAAACCAAGTACAACTGGAAAAATATACCAAGTATATGTTATGGAATCTGTTAGAGGAGTGTAGTTAAAGAGATTCAGTCCTGGCTACAGCATGTCACATTGCTTTTGAACTCATTCCCATTAATGTCACCAGAGCCCTACGGCTCTACAGGCACTTACACTGGACTAACCTCTCCAGTCCTCTGTTCTCAGAAATCCCTCCCACTTTATGAGTGCAATTATCAACCCCACTTGCAAATAAGTCTTCTTATGGCACTCTTTTTGATGGAAACCTTGCCCTAGCAATATAATTTTTTACAACAGTCTCCAATAACAACAACACGATGCCGTTTTATAATTATAAATTGGTACAGAAAGGGAAAACACTGCAGTGTTAAATCTCGCTATTGCCTGTAAAAACAACTGTGTCTTCCCTGTAAAAAAAGTGAAATCACACTCTATTGGGTATAGTGTTCCTGTCTAATTATTGCTGTGTGCTATCCTGTCTGTAGTGTTTGGGTATCAGGGGGGCCAGTTTAGCTCTGCAACAGGTAGGGAATTGGTTGTGTCGCAGTGTTAACCAAACAAGCTGTTGATAAATTTGACAGGTTGAAGTTGAACCCTTGCTACAGGGAACAATGAAAACTGCAATTACTCTTCAGTTAAGGACTGCCAAACTTTTAATGAGTTCCTGTCATTTCACTGACGACTGCTTCCCGTCAACGCAGTTCAACGCAGGATTCATAAAATGGTTGTCCTTGAAACCTGATTCAGTGCCCAGTTTGTTTGGACCAGCTTGCTCCTTCGAATTACAACCTGTAGGTATGATTGATAATTGTTGCTGTAATGTTCTGTCAAGCATGCAAAATATGTTGTGTTGTGTAGAGTAGCCTCACGCAAAGGGTGAGGGTGGGGGTTTGGTTTGGAGAGTGTGAATCTTCAAACTAATCTTTTGAGGGTCATTGAGAAATAATGTAAAATTAAATGCATTTTATGAGAAAATGTAAGTGTTTTTTGACCTTGCATGCATGTAAACCTGTTGTTGGGGACTCCCTAAACCAAATTATGAACCTTTCAAATAGTATAATGGGGCACTTTAAGCAGCACAACCATTTTTAACAATTACAGCATTATATACATATATATATATATATATATATATATATATATATATATATATATACATATACACACACACACACACACAAAAGGGGAAGGGGGACATTTTCAGCAAAAATAAATAAATAGATAAATTTGTTCATCATTAAAAAGAACAGCGCAAACATACTTTTTGTGTTGACTAAAGAATGTTAATCATTTGGTTTCAACCAAATGCGACCAAAACCCATGAACCCCATAAAGCTACACAACAAGAATAAGAAGTTGTATTGCCTTAATCCACAAGCTGTTTTCCTTTCTGTGATTCCAGCACTCCTCCAGGGAGTGTGGAATCTAACATCACTGCCTGGATATTCACCTTCACAGACTGCTACTGCCTTAATCCGCCATCATGTCCAGTTCCTGCCCTAATTGTGCAACAGCATACTTTGAAGCCGCTTCTTGACTCAACAGGCACAACTGCCGTTGTGAGCGGGGGAAATAGAGCAAGGCAGTGGATCAAAGCTTGCTCTGCATGGGTTAAGGTCGGATCATGCTTTATGCACACATTCATCAGTGGTTCCCAGCAGGCAGTGTTTTAATGAGACAGAGACATGGCTCCTGTGTGGAGTGCATGGGTGGTTCTCAGTGGCCCTGGATTGGAGCTCTGAGAGTGGGATAACAGCCTCCGCTCCAACAGGCTCACTGATCACCCACGCCAACCAGTGCAAGACCGCTAAAATGATCAATCAATATACTCCAGAGGAGATGTCAGGTGTGTGGGCGGAAAGAAAATCAAGCCAAATACACAGTTATCTCTCACTTGCTCTGCTTTTCGCAGAATGCATTGTCATTGCTGTTTCTCTCTCTTAAGAGATATGGCTGCAGTCTTATTCAGAAAAAAAGACAGACATGTGAAACCTTAATAATCAAGAGTGAATGAGAAAATAAAACAGAATTCTCATGCTCACCAGGCGTTCAGACATGGGGGTCTTGTCCATGGCGGGGAGATGCACAAATACAAAAACAACCAAAAAATTGGCGATGATGGTACTGAGGATCAGGTACTCAAATGGAGTGGATGAGTCAAGGAAAAATACCAGAATAACAACAAACATAACAAATTCAAAAACATTCTAAAGAGGAAGTCTGTGCAAAAAAAATAAAAGTGAACAAGATACTATATCTATAGCGCGATGTAAATTCAACAGGAAATGTGCTGATACATGTGCTTTAAAATACTGGCGGAAAGGGATAGAGAACCAAAAAAAAAGATCATTATTCACCCTAATGTCATTCCAAACCTGACTTTTTTTTAAATGTCTCCGTTTTTTTATTCCATGCAATGATAGCATGCTGCATGCGTGACGTCAAAACCCATAACAATTCCCCATGGGTTTCCTACAGGTTTTTGTAATGCGGTTTTTCAATTTGTGAGTAAAAACGTCTTCTGCAAAATTTTACAACTCTGACTATCCAAAATCTACAGACTAGCTCTGTCTTTCGGCAACTAGTGTTGACCCATCCAGCCTTCGAATCAGGACAAAAATCTGTGCTGAATGTATTCCAACCTTCAGTTATACAGATTTAGAATGACATAAGGGTGAACTATCACTCTAAAAGCATTCCTCAGGAATAACTACTTGTGAATTTCCTCTACACTGCCCACCAAGGACAAAAGGATTGTGTCATGTAAACACTCAATCACTAAATCATTAGGAGATGAGGACAGAACAACCCCAACAGAGTCCAACTCACATACCTCTAAGCTTAATCAAGCAACTGACATCCAACTTTGTGTCCTTGGCATTCCTAGATAACCATGTTCAAACCCACAAGCAGTAATGCTGAATGAAATACACTACCTCCCTCCATGCTGGAAATGACATGCAGAGGTCTGGGCATAAAAATGAGACATGCTTTGGAACATTTCAGTGCAGAGATTATGACTACCCATTAGGTTGGCATGATGGTTTCTCTCTCAGCACAGCCATTTGTGCAACCTTACTGCGTCTGTGAAATGTTTGTGTAAGCCCATCAGTCTTGTCATTATTAAAATCTTTTTCATCCTTTTTAAAGGAAACACTAAAAGGCTGCTAACATCTTTATGAGTGGTTAGCCATTATATTCCATTCTTTGGACAGGATCCATTTTTCCAATTTATATTCCATAGCCGTTCCCTATGGCTATAGGTCTTTATGGAATCACTATTCATGGAGGCAAAGAATTAGAAAGGAAATGTCCAATGGCCACTTCAATTAAATTCTAGTCACCCCTTGAGGGATCTCTACATGCTATAGAAACCTAATGTTATGAATGCCTGAATTCCATAAAGATGCATTTTAAATGGACTGTACGACAAACTGGACGTATCAGAAATAAAGGCAAGATATCTGATTGCACACAGTGCTTTAAAATTCTAGCAAATGTTGGAGACCGGAACACCAATGGTGAGATTTCAGGACCCTGGAGAGCGCTACAGCTTTTCACAACCAATAGGGAAAAAAAAAAAAAGAAAGAACAGATTTAATTAATTAAAAACTCTCTGGGTTCATACATTTCTTATTGAATTTTTTTTTTATTTTTTGAATTAAATTATAAAATGTAAATGATTTTAAACTGAATTAACCAATGTAAAACACCGATATGCATAGGTTACCCATATTTATTATGTATTAACTACTAGCAACCTTGTTAACAACTTACAGTTATGCTAATGAACTATATTATTTTATGGAATTATTAGTATCAGCAATAGTAGTAGCAACTATTTAACATTGCCATTACTGCTGCCGCCAAAAAAAATTAGAAAATGCGGTGTTGTAAATCGCGATTTCTCCATTTGCCACACATTAGCTTTACCTTGTTTACATCTAAATCTACAATGTTTTACCCCATAGTCTTGAGACTGTTTTTCTCAATTGGTAAATGTAGCCTAATCCTGAGCTATTTTGTTCACTGTTTCACTGAGTTATACAATTCACACTGTACGTTAAACCCTGTATCCGTTATCATTTGCATATTTATAAGGCCAATATCACTGGACAAATACAATACGCGACCTTTTTTGAATCTTCATTGTTCGACGTCTTAACCGCTTAGATACTGGAACTGAACAGCACGTGAAAGTTTCTGTGACTAAACGGAGCACATGAATATTTAATGAGAAAGCGCTATGCCAGTTTATGATTGGTTGTCTGTTGCCAATCAATTAGCTGTAATGTTCTTATAATGCCGCTTATTTCACACTATCTATTTGGTGGTGCCAATCCCTTTGAAACGTTACATACCCGATGGTTAAAACTAGTCTGTATGCCGGATTTAAAAATAACGTTAGCCCAGGGTTATCGAGCTCTTGACTTTCATACGTTTGAATCAGAAAATAAAAAGGCTGCTCAGCCAACACCCTGACACGACCACCAGCTGTCAAATGCTTTAAAGTGCGTGAACACGTGAAAACAAAAGACACGTCAGGGTTAATCACCATTTCGGCACGCAACAGTTCATTTGACATTGCCAGATCTAAAAGCGTATATTTACATGCTTTCTAAACAAGATCAAATGTAGAAGTGGAGATGCCATGAAGCTTTTCTTGAACATTAAGGATATGGCCATTCGGTTATTCTTTTGGCGTATTTCCTGATGACATTGTCCTCACTGAAGATGAACAAAGAGCGGTTGACAGTGAAGCAGTTCTGTTTGGTTTGTTTAGGATTATATAAAGCCATTGTTCTGGCTCTCTGAGCCATCGACTGTTTGTACATTCTTTGACCGCCCGAGGGACCTCCTGCCCGGGCTCCCCCTCTCCCGGCGCTCGCTGGACCTCCATAGCGGGTGGACAGATCGTCTCCAAAGCGAGCCATCCTAGACATGCAGATATCCAACAGGTAAAATCCAAACTGGCATTAAATAGAAGATGAAGAGTGCACATTACAGTACAGACATCTGTTACCACGTAGAGTTTCCATCAGTCTATGTGAAGTGAAATAAATATATACAAGTCCCTTTTAACCAGCTCTCCGTGCGCCCTCGCCTCACTCCATTGCTCAGAAAAATGCACAAAAGAGAAATTTGTCATAGAAATGTCATTCCCGTTGAGCGCATTTCAAACAATGGAAAATGTGTAACATTCCAATTCGTGCAACATCCATCCAACACAACCTGATCCAGATGACAGGTCAGGAAACCAAAATGTGCACCATCACTTACGCATCACGCTAGACGGAAAAAAACGAGCTGGTGGTATCAAAAGCGCGAATAAAAGGTATTCCATATGCACGCACAAAAACGTGTTTTTCTCTTTCAGCAATGATTTGCTTTCTGCTTCCACACAACATTTGCACTTGGAGACGCGCACGGTACGAATGGTGCCAAAAGAGTGTACGCAGCTCGAGGCTCTCACACGTGACGCAAACGGCCCTATAGGCAGGACCACCTGCTAGAGAGCGCGTGAGGGGGAGGGTGTCTTAATTGATCATCAATGAATGATATTTATAACTGTTTGTCTTATTGTTTGCTTAGTGTCTATTTGCTGAGAAGGAAGTAAAAGCCAAGCAAAAGCTCTTTTCATTGTCAATAAATTACTAAATATGAATCTTAAAAGATTTTTGAATTATTTCTAATAGAGTAGAACACCGATGGCCAAAATCAGAGGCACCGTTACACAAAAGCAAAAGCGAATTGTCGGTTGCCTGTTGTTGTCAGTCAGTAAATTATCAAGCTGCATTGTGTGCCTTTGTTTGGTTATTTTAATGCATTCTATTCTCGGCTACATATACACATTTTCATAATACATTTGAACATTCAAATTTAGGTATCTAAATGTAGTGGCTTGTGGTTTGAGTCCACACTGACAACTGGGATTCAAAATCTAATTTTAAACCTAAAAATAAATGGAAAGTTTCTGGGTTTTGAAGTATATGGAGGAATAATAATAAGAAATATGCAAGACTCTGCACTATAGGTCACTATCAAAGAAGCAAATTTGTTATTAATCACACAAATGTGGACACAGATTGAAATATGGATCAGTTTAAAATCATGTTGTACCACGTCATTGTATATTAATACATTATATATGAATATATTACATATTTTTTGTGTTGTTTTTATATTTGGCTAATTATATTTTTTTTACCTTAACACTCACAGAACCTTTTTACAATTTTTTTTTTAATCTTAATTAAAACATTATATTAGCTGGTCTTCATAGTTGGTCTCCATATAGGCAAAACATTACTCCAACCAGGGCATCTCCACCTCTCCAAAGAAGGAAAGGTTTTTGAAAGAAAAGTATTCAGCAGGTCCAGATGTGAAGCTCAAGGCATTAGGGTCGGTAAGTGTGAAGAATTGTCTGTGTGCATGCAGCCAGTCCAGACCCAGAGGCACAAAATCTCATGAGAGACTCCAGGCTTTTGAGCTAATCTCTGGATGTGTGGCATACCAGAGCTCCATCCTACAACACCCTAGGGCACTGCAGTGGAAAGGATTCAAGACACACACACACACAGCCAGATGGAAGAAGGGAAATAAGTTTTCAATCTCAGGACAGTTCTTGGATCTATCTATTTATCCCCCCCCAAAATAATATTTTCCTGTTGATATGATTACTATTCATTGAAAAAAGATCACAGTTCCCACAAAAATATTGAGCACCAAAAACGTTTTTTGAACACTGATAACTATTTTTATAAACAAGAATAAACGTTAATTATTGAGCATGAATTCGGTATATTAGAATATATAATGCACTAAATCAATTTTTTTTCCAGATTATTTAAGTAATTTTATTTGCACAATTCAGTTCATATATACCCATATATGTATAAGTTTCCAAATACTTTTTGAAGCCACTGTAAAGTTTATATAGTACATTTTTTCCAGTTGTGCCTTTAGGCCCCCTTGTGGCTAATAGAATGAATTAAAAATGATCAATTGTCATTGTCTGTGTTAAGTTCTCAGTATTGACCTTTACAGTGTTGCGCTTTACATTTACAACAGACCATGATAAAGAAGCTAATAACCTTAAGTGTGGGTTACATTACAAATGACTTTCATCCCCTGCTGCTCACCTCTCCTCCCATCCTGGTACCTGCTCTTGACACATTTCATGGGCGCTGATGATGTCCATGTTCTTCAGGTCTCTGGGCCTCTCCAGCTCTACCACAGTGTCATATTTGCTACATTCTGCAGTGTTCTGGTCATCTCTGGCAGTTTGGCTCTCCACATACAGACTGTCTTTGCTGGATAGTTCTGTAAAAGCTGCTCTTCTCTTCCTCTGATTGTCAGGTGGCTCAGAAGACTGAGCCCAGGAACTGAACTCTGTGCCCAGAGTCAACATCCGCCATGTTCCAAGTGTGGCCAATCGGGCGACTTTATTTTTGAAATAAGATGAGAGATGATAAACAGACTGACTGACAGAGACAAATGCATGCTTGGTATAGTGCCAATTATAAAGGACTTAATGTAAATTTTACCCTATATAAAATAATAATTCTTACAAAATTAATATTTAGGGCCTATACTGTATAAGTATTTTTGCATTGTGACAGTTTTCAGAATTACAATTAAACAAAAAAATAAACAAATAAAAACTAATACAAAAATAATTGCCCTACAATTCTTGTTACTACTAAAAAAAATCTTATTACTATAGTGAAAATAATACATAAAAATTATATATTAATGTAGTTTGTACTTCTATAGATTTAAATACAAACTTTATTGTATTACAGTAATTCTTTAGTAATAAAAAAATAAATGATTATTATTATTATTAACCGATCACAATGCAAAATTTATGGAAGCCTGTTTCGCCACAGGACAAAAACTAGTACAATCGTGACTTTTTTTGCACAATTCAGACGTTTTCCTCATAATTTACGAATTTACAAATTTAATTTATGAATTTATATCTTACAATTCAGACCCCCCCCCCCCCTCAGAATTGCTTGATATAAGCTCAGAATTGTGAGATAAAAAGTTGCAATACCTTTTAAAATTTTATACCCTTTCACAAAAAAAAAAACAACAACAGAATTATGAGTTGTAAACTAAGAATTAAGAGAAAAAATCCAAGATATAAATTTGAAATTGTAAGGTGTAAACTCGGAATTGTATTCAAACACTAAATTGTGAGAATAAAACAAAATTGAATTGTGAGATAAAATTGGCTGCAATTACCTTAATTTTTTTTTTTAACTCGTAGCAGAAACAAAGCTTCCATAGTAACATAACTTTGACATGTTTTTTGTGAGATTCACCCAGAAAAAGACATTCAGTCTCAGCTCATCATTTAATGTCACTAAACCTAAATGCCACTAAAGCAAGTCATTTTACATCATCATCTATCATTAAAATAAGTGAAGAGTTAACTGTGATAGAGATGAATAACAATCCACAACCCAGATAATGACACGGCAACCTCCAAAGACAAACCCAGTGAACATCCTACCATAGATAACAGCTGATTTTCTCTCCTTCCAGTCAGAGTTATGCTGTGTTGACCTCTTCATGGCCCTGCCTATTTGTTAACCTTGTGCAAATCTATGAAATTTCACGATTCAGCTTCTCAGCCGTAACATAGTGCATCCACAAAGCTTGATCCTCATAATTGTACTGACCGCTGTAATAGTCAACAGGTCTTAAAGTTTGCAATTGTGGAATGCGGAAAGGCGGTTTCCAGTCTCATTACTAAAAAGCCTTTATCAGCAAAGTCAGAGGGCCTCAATCATCAGCTCACATTTCATTGCATCAATTACAACTAAAATCTCAAGTAATCAGGAAGAGAATAATCAGAGTTTATAAAAATGAAAAAATCTTTTGATAAATGATCAAAAGGCTTCCTGTTTTGCATCGCATTTGTGGCCGCATGGGTTTAAAAGTGTAACTCCAAAGACAAAAACACAAATTATCTGCATCCTCAAAAAGCGTTATGGGATGAACTTAATGTTATTTTTGCATAATAGTGACAGAGATGTTTCTCTTTTATGAGTAGTAAATTTATTGAAAAAGAAAAACACAACCAGTACGGTTGTGCATCATGTTTCACGGTCCAGAAATGTGTTACAGTTTTCTTTGTTCCCCCTCATTTTGCAGTGTTTTGAATCTCTATGTCTGGATTTGCACGAAGGACATGACTACACTATCAACATTTAAAAAGACTGTAATAGTTTCACCATTAACATGAACTTATGGAACAAAATTGATACAGGCTAACAGATAGAAAAAAAAAAAAACAGATGCCAATTTAAAAATACAAATGAAAAAGAAAAAAAAAAATGAAACGCTTGTTCACCATATTTTACAACTTGTATTCACTTAGTGAGTAAAAAATAAACATAACAAAAACCTTTTTTCAGCACCATTTGCGTTTTTCTACACCCGACCACATTTCATTCCACCAGAGTGAAACGTTCCAGTCCTATTCCTAAAGCACGTGTCTCAAAAGCATGCTAATAGGTTCCATCATTGTGACCGAAAGTACGCACAGAAATATTTTACAGTTTGCATTTGCATCGATGGGGGTGCAAGTAATATGTATTTAACAGCAGCCGTGTCTAACCAGGCCTGTAACATGCAGGAAATAACCCATAGGGCTTGTTTTTAGACTCGTCCAGGATTAATTTGCACTTCCAGTGGCGATTCGCCATTAAAACGCATTTATACTCAAGACCTGGGCTTGTTACCGGGAGGAAAATAGTGCCAAAAAGTCCTGTTCAGAGGCCTTTTCATGATTTTAGTAGCACTGACATGACGTCCTGCGTCTGTGAACCAATCAGAGGAGGACAAGCACGACGGGCGCTTAAGTCCAATGATCGCTAGCCAATAGCTCATCTCAAGTTAATACAGCCCACTGAAGGACTCAGAAAAGGCTACTGGGAAAAAAAGGTTGGTCTTTGAATACCTTTTTATAATTATCTGCATATTCTGTGAATGTACAAAAACTAAAATCAGAAGAAAAGTAAAACAAAAGATGTATAAAGTGTTAAATGAACTAATTATTTGAAACTCATTTGGGAATCGATAGTTCAGTTTTTGCTGACCTTGACTGCTGAAGTAAAACACTGAAGAATTAAGTTCATAAAAGATGACAAGATGCATGTATGCGAATGACACAGAAGTTCGAGTCGGGCAGGAGAACACTGTGCGACAAGAATAAGGTAGTACTCAACGGAAACCTGTTGCAAAGTCCATAAACTGGCTCAAACAGGTTCATTCTCAAGAGAGAAAAAAAAAACAGGAATCCACTTTGAGCTATTTTCATGATGTTGTACGAGATGTATCGTGGTCCAAAGGGGCGGGGTGATGATAAAAAAACCTGTACAAAATGTGCGTACTGAACACCCTGAAAAAACTCCAATTGTGCACCTCTCACCTTCAAGACTTCAAACCCCTAAACCGTTTCAACCAATCAAGGCTTTCAGACCACCAGAGCTAAATGTGGCACTGTGGGTGTGGCATCAAGTGGCCCGGGTTGGTAACCGGAGCTGATTAGAGATAACAGAGGTGTCCGTGCTGGTGATGGGAGGCAACCGTAGAAGTAGAAAAGTAGGAGAACCGGATGTTTTATGCTAGAAAGATGGCTGTCAGAGGGCTTAGCTGGGGCTGGATGGGGTGGACGAGCTGGTATCGGGCAGGGCGCTGGGCTGCTGGTCTCCCGGAGTACTGTCTGCCTGTCTCTGGGCGATGGCAGTGGCTGAGTGCTTGCATTTGGATGAGCCACACTGGCATCTGAACAGCTTCCCTTTTACAACCCAGAAGTGATCACCGTAATCAAACCTGAGACGGGGAGAGAAATTCCAATTTTATATTCCGGTAAAAATAAATGAGCACCAACAAATGCATTCATGAAGTGCATGATGGGGAAACTAACATGTTGAGTCAACCTAAATTGATTATTAGCAAGTAAATGGACAATGATGTAAATCAGACCCAAGTTCGTCTCCGGCACTGATGTTCTTGCAGGCAAAGAACGCGATGTGAGGAAATCTGAGGTCCTGGTGAGAGGTGAACACCCGACAGGGGAACAGATTCGGCTCACAGTGATGGTTTATGAAGCGGCTGATGTTGCCATAGAAACGCGCATCAACGCAGTACATATCACCCACCTGCAACAGCAGTGACAGAAAATAAATTGAGAAGGTTTTTGTAGAGTGAGGTCACACTGAAGAGAACAATAAGGATGAGCTTTCATTATTTCTTTTTTTCTTATTCTTTTTAAGTATTTTACACACACACATATATATATATACATATTCTGGTAAAATATGTATGATTTTTATGAAGCTTGTGAAATACAATTTAAAATTTAACTGTTTCAGTACACCGTATAGTAAAATGTAATTTATTCCTGTAAAGCAAAACTTAAATCTCAACATCATAAGTCCACTCTATAATATCATAATTTACATAACAATCAATACTAGAATCACTAATCAAGAAAACAGTTTATTTCTTATTATCATCATTGTTAAAAACTGCTGTGCTGCTTAATATTTCTGCAGAAACTGTGATGTATTTTTTAAAAATAATAGAAACAGCCTATTAAAACAATAGAATAGAATAGAATTAAAAACAATTACAATTGAATGCATCCTTTTTTGAATAGGATTTCATTATTTATTTAAAGTATTATTTACCCTATTAATTTAATAATACTTTTAAAAAGTATTAATTTGATTGATTTCTTATCATAACTGATTTCAGTACTTCAGTTTTTTCCCTTTGTGGTTGCTTGCTTGCATGCTGATTAGAATTGATTCATGTCAGATTTTATGCCATCATTCCAACATCTGTCCATGCAAGACTACTGAAGGCTTAAAATACAAGTACTAAAAGTATCATGATACAGCCAAATAAATCATTCTTCTGTGCTGACAGAGGTCATCTAAACGATACATGCACAATGTGCTTGCAGGCATGCAGATAATCCACTATTGACGGGAGCAGACAGGAGAGGTAATGTGATTTTAAAAGGAAGTCATCCTAGGATGGCAATACCTTGCTGTCCAGACTGAAAAGATAGGAGTCGTTCTCTCTGACATCTGCTTCAGCGTCAGAGATGATCTCACCAATGTATCTGTTGGAAGGAAATGAGACATTAAGGTACAAACACACTAAGCACACAATCGTATCCACACTGACACACCTAAACAAACATCTGCACAGCCACACACAGTCAGGAAGAAATAACGCAGGCCTCAATCAACTTTAGAAACATCATAAAGCTCAAAATAAGAAACTCACTCGCAAACAAATGTTCCTTGAGGGATATCCTGTAACGTCTTGACACCCCATCCCATCATCTGCGTCCTGAACAACTGCAGTCTTATCCTAAGAAATTATTAAAGAGAAAACCACTCAATCCAGATAATATACTACAATTTAACAACAAGTACATGTGAATACTAAATAGTTGGTCAGGGTGATTAATTGTCAGATTTTTTAATTATTCTACATAGTTTTTGGACCGCACATTTCCTGTTTTCAAATATTATTGAGTGAGTTTTTAGTAAAATAAATTTCAGGATTTTATGTGTACATTTCATATACTATAATTAAACTGCATTATACATATAACAGATATGACCAATATATCAGTAATCCTGTTCTCCAGATAAGAAGTTTTCAAACTAAAGTCTATAGATCATTAGGGGGCCACAATTGTTCACAAAAAATATGTGTAGAAAATTATAAATATAAATAAATAAATAAAAAATTACAAAATGTTTTTAGGGATGACAAACTTTACACAAGAATGAAAATCATGAGATCAGCTGAAGTTATTTTATTGACATAAATCAGCATATTTCAAAAAAAGAAAAAGAAAAACCCATATCTGCCACACTGACGTCACATTTTAGGATGTGTTAATATTGTTTAACCTAACAGCTGTTGAAAAACAATGAGGGGGTTTAATCCAAAATGTAAGTGGATGTGAGGTACCTCAGTCCGTTCTGTACCACACGGTTTTTGCAGGTTCTCCAGCAGGAGCAGGCGTGGTTGCACTCAAATATAAGAGGTGGCTCCTTATTGCAGAACTCGGGCAGCAAACGGCTCTCCTGATGCCACAAAACACAAAACATTTGAGCTCTCATACTAAAATGCACATTGCAACATGTCAGTGGTGCTTGGCAATTCAAAACTCGCCAACATGATGCTAGATTACATAGAATGGTTTTCAGGGCATTGGTATGCAGTTTGCTAGTTTCTTACTTTATTATTGTCCATAGATAATGCCCAGGTCCCCTATTATTGATCTGTTTTATCACTTAGATAAAGATATCAATATTACCTAAGCTAGTTTAATACTTTTAATACAATTAACAAACACCTAACTCCAAGTATAGGCATTATTAACAGTGATATTTGATTTAGCACCACTAATACTTTTGACTGGACCACATCGCATTGTCTTGTACTTAGCTAGTTCCACCTCTAGGTGGAGATGTTTGCCAAGTCAAATGACATTAAGAGCTAGTAAGAGCCAGTAATTCATGTAACTGTGCTTCAAAATAACCCAAATATTCCCAATTTACAGATATAACATCAGGAGTGATTGCCAGAGAGCTGATTGTTTAGGTTCTATGGATGGAGAGCTCAGAAATGGACTTACTTTATCATACCAGCAGCGCAGGCTGAGTTGGCCACACATGCATCTAGCTGAGGAGCAATCGTCTTTACAGACGCAGTACTGCGGAGCAAAATAACAATTATATATTTTTTTCCTCCGTTTAGAGATTTATTACTCAATGTTCTGTCTTAGCTAACCAGCCAACTCAAATTTGAGTTGTGTAATTGTTTTTTTCTTATATCAATGAGATTTGAAAAGTGTTAGAATAAAAAAACAGGACTTCAGCTTGTTTACCTGCAAGTGGGTGATATTTTTGTCAATGTTCATTAGGGACGTCACACAGCTATCAGGGACATATTTGTAGTTGTCAGGACAGGGTTCGCTATCCACTGCATTCACACACGGGATGGGGACTTTCTCATAGCCTCTGGCGATGTCCCTAAACACAATTACACGGTAATTTAAAAGCTAATTTAGGTCTTAATTCTGGTTTAGATAAAACATGGTAATACTGTGAGCTGAAGGACAATGAGATATGAATTAAGTGGATCTACCTGTTGAGAAGCTTCTCTACAGGGTCAGTCTGATTGCTGTTAGCTTCTCTCTGCTTTTTGTTGGCTTGAAGGGCGGACCAAACTTTCGAGTTCAGGCTGCAGCACTCCATGGGCGTCTCTCCCTCTTTGTTCTTAAGGCTTATGTCAGCACCTCGTGACAGAAACAAGCTACAGGAGGCACAAAAGAGGTATTCTTAAAAGTTAGGACAACATTATTATTACTATTACTAACATTTTCCAAAAACAAAAAGTTTTTGTCTTAGACACATTTTCATCCTCAGTTTTTTAATTCACGGGTTTCAAACAAGCCAATTCTAAGGATGAAAAAAATATGTAATCCATCTTCTCCTGTGGCAATATTACATTGCCAACCAATCACTGTAACTGCCTGCCAACGGATCAATAATCAAATTTGTCCAGGAAATGATGAGAGCAAGCCTTTATTGCTAGTGTCCAGCTTCAATAAATCTACGTGACATTGATCCAGTCTCCAATAAAAAAAATGCAGCTTTAAGCTGATTAGGATCTACACAAGCACCTGATTAGACTGCAGTACATCGGATATGGGTGTAATCCTGCAGTACAGTTATCTTCTAGGAGGACGACTCAGACGTCTCTAAGCTGTAAATAAGCCTAGCTCACTACAGACCTGTGAGATTGAAAGGAAGTTTCCCAATCAATCAGTCTGGATCGATAAAACCTAGTCGATGTTGACTCACTTCACACAGTCGAGCCGGCTCTCCCGTGACGCTATGTGCATCGGTGAGTCTCCATGGATGTTGACGGCGTTCAGATCACACTTTGCATCCAGCAGGATCTCAGCTATCTCCACACAGCCAGAGAATGCCGCCCAGTGTAGACAGATATTTTCCTCCTAGAATCAAAGTTGGCAATTGCAACAGATCAAATACACTGCATTTTAAAACAGTCTTTGTCATCTAAACATATGCAAGAAATGAAAATACAAAATACTGTAAAACTCCAGATGTAACTTAGACACATGTAACCAAAAACAGGTTTCCATATACAAAACACAGCACACAGACCTTGTCTCGGATGTTGATGTCAGCCCCTTTGGAAAGCAACAGTTTTACTTGGTCTACATGTTTGTACTCCGTGGCCCAAATCATAGCTGTCCAACCTCCATCATCCTGGAACAAGAAATGCAACTACATCTCAATATTTTGGACTCCAATGGCTCCCACTGTCCACAACAATACTCAATGCACCAATAATTTGAAGGATTATGAGGATTTTTACAAAATTGTTTTTCCTCAAAATTACAATGCAATGAACTACTTTGAAGTTTGAAATAACTAGAACAATGTATATTCATTACAAAAATGCCCATGGCATTTTAAGATTTTATTATTTTACATGGCTTTTCCAGGTCTAGAAACCACACTTTTAAAAAATAATAAAAAATGTAAATTTAAATGCAAATCATTTTATGTCATCTTGAGGCCCTCTAATTGAGAACTACTGGTATATACTTTAAATCACAAAAATAAATAAATAATACTTCAAGGTTAAAATCAAACTTTTTAAATGTATAAGTGAAAAGTTAATTTGTTATACTTATCAAAAGCCAAAGAAAAATGTCCAAAGCAACAAAATATTTTCTACTGTGTTTTTTTGAGGAATTTCAGATTTCTTTTTTTTTTTTTAATGACCAAAAAAATTGAGAGTGCATCATTAACGTGCCTTGTAATCTTCGAGAAACTCACAACAAGAACCAGTAGGAGTAGTTTTCAGTTGGATGGAGGACTATTGGTGCAGTTGTGAAATTCCTGAGATATGTTTGGCACAGTCTATTGACTCAAATGGTGGAAATCCCCCAAAACACCATCTTGCATTCTCTAAATATTTTTACAAATGTTAAATGTAACAGAAGTTCCAAAACCTGGCAATTAATATCTACAAGGCCTGTAGACAGCAAATGTTGTACAATGCCAAAATGTCCAGTCTTAGCAGCAAGATGGAGACATGTTGAACCTTCAACATCCTGAAAAGAAAAGGAAACAGGGTGTGATTAGGCTTCAAACAGAGTGAATGTTCCCCAAAAGCATTTGATTACAGAATGTTGTGCTAAACTTATCAGCCCTCTTGATCGTGCCAGCTGACCTTGTGAGAGACGATGGCTCCAGCCCTCAGAAGATAGCGTACTGTGTCAAGATGATTATTCTCACATGCCTCCATCAGGGGAGTCCGCTGGTCCTCATCACACATGTCAAGGTTTGCACCAGCCTGAAAAATAAAATCAGCTGATTTTAATAATGACAACGTCAAAGTCATTGAGCTCAAACCTAGTGTGACTTAAACCTAGTTCTTAACTCTGGCCTTCTTGAAAAGTCATAATTGTATATGCAGTTGAGATCTGAGAACTACTACAGGGGCCCTCTTTTGTGTTTCACAGAAAAAAGAAAGCCACATACAGGTGGGGTCTATGGGTGTGAATTAATGATGAATTTTCATCTTTGAGTCAGTTAATACTAGCTTAGTAGCATTTGCCCTCACCTGCACCAGCATATGACAGACTTCCTGATGACCTGCTTCAGCTGCTACATGGAGCGGTGTGCGTTTATTTTGGCTCTCCATTTTAAAGTTAGGGTCTATCCCATCCACTGAGAATGACAAAGGAGGTTTCCAGCACAGAGCAGACAACCATGAATGAGAAAAATAACTTTATTCATCTCTCTTACCCAGCATCAATAGGACCTTCTGCAGCTCCCCTTGTTTGGCAGAAATGTACAGCTGTTTTGGGTGAAACCGAAGCTTCTTGGGCTTGGAGTAGATGAAATTATGGGAATGAGTCAGTGCAAGTTGTACAAGACTTCATAATGATTGAACCCCATGTTAGTATGGATAATGTGGCCATAATTGTTGGTTTTCTTACTTCTCTGCATCTAGAGCCAGCAGGACACTTTCCAGAGTTTCTTTAGTGGTTCCTGGTAGAGGTCCGGTTCCAGAACCAGCTCCTACAGGTCCGGTTCTGGAGCCCAAAGGTGACACAGATGTGTCATGTGACCGTGGAGGTTTCGATAAGGTGCTATCTGCTTTGCCCTCTCCAAGAATAGAGAGCCGAGTGGACCTTTATTGACCAACAAATCAATTTTAACCCAAAAGTTGGAGAAACAAACACAAAAAAATCCTACAAGGATGCTGATCCAGAAAGTCCTACCTAGGTACATAACATTAAACAGCTTGCACATACCCTCCAGTGGTGGTGTCTGCTTTGCCCTCTGAGGTGCTGGGCGTGCAGGAGCCGTGGGTGAGAGGCACAGTAGACGTCGTATCGGCCTTGGCAATGGTGACCTCTTTCGCCTTGCTGACCTCCTCTCCGCAGTGTGGACAAAAGCTCTGCCCGTTGAGCACCGAGGCACAGGCTCGATGAAACCGGTGGGAGATGTTCACCTCTGGCTGACACTCCATGAAGACGCCCTACACGATGGCCACATGAAATACCTTTGAGTGTTTTGCTCAAATGTGGCTGAAGTAAAAACTCTGGAGCTTTTCAGACACATGCACTCAGTCAAGAATTTCTTGGCCATTGGCTTGTCATGCTGAAACCCAATCAAAGACCTAAAACGTTCTCTTGGGTAAAGCCAAAGACTCACGGCTCTGCAAAAGAAGCCACAGCCTGGGCAGCACTGATGTTTGACCATGCCCGTACGATGGTCCTCACACAGAACCAGCAGTTGGACTGAGTTTGAAGGCCTCATCATCTCGTGCTTCAGCACTGCACTCTGACAACGGCTCAGCTACCCCCAGAACAACAGGGAACCAATTAGAATAGAGTTCAGAACCTCGTCTTTTAAAAAGAGTAAAAAGCGTGTATTGTAACATGAAACATGACAATACAGAAAAAGAAGATGCCAAGTATTCAGCAGTTATACGAAACCTAGGACCTTCTGAAATAAAATCAATAAAACACCACAAACCATAACAAAAAATGTTACCATAATAATATTTTACAGTATTGTTCAAAATAATAGCAGTACAATGTGACTAACCAGAATAATCAAGGTTTTTAGTATATTTTTTATTGCTACGTGGCAAACAAGTTACCAGTAGGTTCAGTAGATTCTCAGAAAACAAACAAGACCCAGCATTCATGATATGCACGCTCTTAAGGCTGTGCAATTGGGCAATTAGTTGAAAGGGGTGTGTTCAAAAAAAATAGCAGTGTCTACCTTTGACTGTACAAACTCAAAACTATTTTGTACAAACATTTTTTTTTCTGGGATTTAGCAATCCTGTGAATCACTAAACTAATATTTAGTTGTATGACCACAGTTTTTTTTAAAACTGCTTGACATCTGTGTGGCATGGAGTCAACCAACTTGTGGCACCTCTCAGCTGTTATTCCACTCCATGATTCTTTAACAAAATTCCACAATTCATTCACATTTCTTGGTTTTGCTTCAGAAACAGCATTTTTGATATCACCCCCACAAGTTCTCAATTGGATTAAGGTCTGGAGATTGGGCTGGCCACTCCATAACATTAATTTTGTTGGTTTGGAGCCAAGACTTTGCTCGTTTACTAGTGTGTTTTGGGTCATTGTCTTGTTGAAACAACCATTTCAAGGGCATGTCCTCTTCAGCATAGGGCAACATGACCTCTTCAAGTATTTTAACATATGCAAACTGATCCATGATCCCTGGTATGCGATAAATAGGCCCAACACCATAGTAGGAGAAACATGCCCATATCATGATGCTTGCACCTCCATGCTTCACTGTCTTCACTGTGTACTGTGGCTTGAATTCAGAGTTTGGGGGTCGTCCTCACAAACTGCCTGTGGCCCTTGGACCCAAAAAGAACAATTTTACTCTCATCAGTCCACAAAATGTTCCTCCATTTCTCTTTAGGCCAGTTGATGTGTTCTTTGGCTAATTGTAACCTCTTCTGCACATGCCTTTTTTTTAACAGAGGGACTTTGCGGGGGATTCTTGAAAATAGATTAGCTTCACACAGACGTCTTCTAACTGTCACAGTACTTACAGGTAACTCCAGACTGTCTTTGATCATCCTGGAGGTGATCATTGGCTGAGCCTTTTTGCCATTCTGGTTATTCTTCGATCCATTTTGATGGTTGTCTTCCGTTTTCTTCCACGTCTCTCTGGTTTTGCTCTCCATTTTAAGGCATTGGAGATCATTTTAGCTGAACAGCCTATCATTTTTTGCACCTCTTTATAGGTTTTCCCCCTCTCTAATCAACTTTTTAATCAAAGTACGCTGTTCTTCTGAACAATGTCTTGAACGACCCATTTTCCTCAGCTTTCAAATGCATGTTCAACAAGTGTTGGCTTCATCCTTAAATAGGGGCCACCTGATTCACACCTGTTTCTTCACAAAATTGATGACCTCAGTGATTGAATGCCACACTGCTATTTTTTTGAACACACCCCTTTCAACTAATTCAACTAATTGCCCAATTGCACAGCCTTAAGAGCGTGCATATCATGAATGCTTGGTCTCATTTGTTTTCTGAGAATCTACTGAACCTACTGGTAACTTGTTTGCCACGTAGCAATAAAAAAATATACGAAAAACCTTGATTATTCCTCTTGTGTATCTTTAAGGAAGTGTAGAAAAAGAGTTGTTTGTGTGTGGAGGTGTTCTTAACTCTGGCCTTCAAGGTCCAGTTTTCTGCAAAGTTTAGCTCAAACCACATCAAAGACACTTGAACAAGCTAATAAAAATCTTCAGGATTACTAGGAATGCAGGTGAGTTGGATCAAAAAGTGAGGCCAGAGCTTGAGGACCTCGAGAACTCAAAGACATCAAGGGCCAGAGTTGAGTACCCATGGTATATAGCGAGATAATATACTCCTGAAAATGCAAACACTGTCACCATCATTGTTCTACATATTCAAAAGGGTAACCATCTCACCTGGCCATCAATGCTCTCTGTGGCCATACACTTCCTGTCCGCAAGTGTGAGAATCTCTCGGCTCTTGGGCATCTCCATTCGACAGCTGCAAAGGGGCAGTTCCTGCACCATGTCTGTGCTCTCCACTGACCCTGAAACAGCTAAGAAACACCATCTGTAAGACTCTAGTAATCCTGAAAGAGCTTAAAGACAATCATTTTGCAAACACAGAAGGCAGAAAGTCAATGTTACTTCATAATCAGATGTATATCGATGGAAAATATTGCACAGATAGCACAAACTGGATTACACGTCAATAGATACATGACCACCAGGGGGCACCATATCGGTTGAGTCTTGATGACTAATTTTTTCCAAGATGGAGGCCACCACAAAGTCCTTACTATACAAATTTACACGTGTCTGAGATCGAAACCAGTCAGATGGTTAAGCCTAAGACATAAAAAATGTATTTGTAACTAGATGAAGCAACCAGTTTCTACTCTAAACTTGAAGAACTTAAAAGATTGCAACTTGAAGAGAAAACAAATTTATATAGCATTAAACAAGAAACAGACTTCTCATTGCACTTCATCATATAGTGAAAAAGCAAACCATCGTTTTCATCTATAAGATCATTCACTGCTATCCCATGTTAAATACTCAAAAATGTATATAATAATAATAATTCAGGATATCATTTCACCTGTACTCTGAGATGTCAGTAAGGCTTCCTGTGCTGCTAGGTTTAGGGAGTCTAGTGGGACTTCTTTATACTCTTTCCTGTTGTCAGAAGGAGCTGATGGGGAGCTCTGGCTCTCAGACTGAGACTGGGACTCTATTCCTGAAGTTATGATGGGACAGATTTGTAAATGAAAGTCATTGGCAGCTGAGGTGTTGCCCTACAGCAGATATTCCAGGAAAACAGGCATTTTAACATTTACTGTACCTGATAGTCCTTCTGTTTTCGCTTTCAATTTCCTCTTGCGTTTCCTTGATGGTCGGAGCCAGGCATGGTCCCCTTTGACTTTCTTTTTCCATTTCTTTTTCAAGCTGGACTCTGAACTCTGAGGAGGACAGAAGGAACTTACAGTCCGCAAACTGAAACAAAGCATTATCTCAGGAACCTCAAATCAGATCTGTGAAACTCACTGGTCTCAAAGCATTGTGTCCAAATAACTCTTGGTTATGCTGTGTCTTCTGATAGAATGTTTGTGAACTCACCAAGTCTGATTCATCCCCTTCCTCTTCGCCTTCACCCTCCGGTGACTCCTCAGACTCCTGTTCTTCTTCAAGAGGTTTTGAATGAAAAATGAACAAATAAACATCCTTTCAAAGGAATGTAATGACTAGATGCTACTCAACTTGTTCACAGGTACAGTGAACAAGCCATTTGGACAAAAAATCTGGGAAATAACCAACAAGATGGGAAAAAAAAAAAGAAGAATGGATGAGACCATTTTTCCATTGGCTCATGAGCTTTGTTGCTGAAATTCCCACCTGAGAGACTGGATCTATCTTGGGTCCCTCCTGAGAGGGTTTCGCTCCATCCACTCTGACCAGCTCCTCATCCTCCTCTGTGTCTTCTCCGTCCTCTGACTCTTCTTCATCAGACTCATTCTCTATTCTCTCGCCATTCACATGCACGGCTTCTTTTGACTGCTGCGAAGCCAAGGAATAAAAAGACTGGCATTAGATATCAACGTTCACATGTCTTGGTTTTAAGAAGTACAGAAAGATTCAACCTATTAGCAATGCAAAAATATTAAGATAAGAATACTAATGGTCAAGTCTAAGTCTAACAATTTAAGCAACTACTCAAAGAATACTTTAACAACACAATGATAGTTTTTCGCTCTTTAGGTGTGAATCTGATGGTCCGATCTCTGACCTGAGGGTTGGGTGGAGACTGGGACATACGCTGAAACATCTCCAGAACTGTGCGTTGTTTCAAAACTTTATTTTTCTTCTTGGGCACAAGACTATACATTCCCATCTTTCTTTTCTTCTTCCTTGACACGGCTGCTACTGAGGGAGAGACAGGTCTGGGTTCAACTGTCGATGCATAAAGAGAGAATTCTGGTATATACAGCTTATGTAAATGCATATGTATATGTATACTGCATACTTAATTTTAAAATGCAGGAACTTTATTTAATTTTAATAAAATGATTTTTTGAAAAATACTAAAACAAACTTAAGATTCAGTTATTTAATATTAAAACATAACATTAAGAAAAAAAAAATGTGGGAAATTAGCACAATGGAATAACCAACAATGGCCAGTATATATATATATATATATATATATATATATAAAAAAAAAATTAATATAAATTTACCGTTATATTGCCCATCCCAAACTTTTTTCATAGATATATGTAAATAAAATGTCAATGGAATACCACATCAAAAAAAAACTTTAGAGAGA
This sequence comes from Cyprinus carpio, assembly GCF_018340385.1. Lineage (NCBI taxonomy): Eukaryota > Metazoa > Chordata > Actinopteri > Cypriniformes > Cyprinidae > Cyprinus > Cyprinus carpio. The sequence continues at coordinate 7,704,635 of NC_056592.1, forward strand.
CAAGGTTTGTTGGAAACAAAGAAAGTAAGTACAGTGTATAACCTGTTTTGTGGCTTGGCTGGTGTGGTGTTCAGTACAGATGTGGCGTCAATTTGGCTTTGAGGTAGCTGATTCTGGATTGGAGATGGCTGAGGCTGCACTGCCTCTAGTTTACCCAGACTGTCATCTTTCACCATGACTGGCTCCTTATTTTCCCTATTCAAAAACTGAAGGAGGAACAGAAATGCTATTATATGTATCCATGACCATGATTCATGAGACCTAAAAAAAAAGACCAAAACAACATTGTGGGATGTTCAGTGCTGAATGCACTGCAGTCATGACTAGTGCAGCTGACGCAGAATTTTTCATTGTGGTAAATCTTCATTACCTTTAGTGTCTGGTTTGAAGCCGGCCTTGACATAGTTTTGCGTGCGCGATGTATAGTTGGTGGGGGCGTATTTGATACTATGCCATTTTTAGTCTCTGTTTCTGCTCGCATCTCTGTTGGGCTCGGTCCTGGGCTTGCAGGACTGTTTGAAGAACCCTGTTCTGGGGGTCGCAATGTAGAAGCTGAAGTTGGCGAGCTTTTAGTCCCATGCCCCAGTGTGGAACCCCCTATGGGAGACCAGTTAGTCCTGTGTGGGGCTGACATTGTGTCTTCCTGCTGTTTGCTTAGAATATATCCATTACTGCCCACTGTAGAGCCGTGGGGCGGCACAGTCTCTGACAGTCCGTTCTCCATGGTTGAGGATCGGGCTGGTGACCCTTGTGCAGACTGGTTCTGTTCAGTTCTCTTTGTGTCCATATTTTCATAGGTCCCATTCAGCTCAGTGGCCTCTCTGAGAGGGTCGGCTTGCCCGTTCGAGTGATCTTCATCTCCTCCTAAAAGAAACAGAACAGAAAAAGATTATTTGATTTCACAGTCTTAAGAGTTAAGAGGTTGTTCCAGGTTCAAAACAAGTTGGCATCATATTGTTAAAAATGAAGCAAAATTTGTGCTTAGAATAGAAGACACTCACAATGGAAGTAAATAATGCCAGAGACCAGAAAGAAATATTTTGTTAAAGCACTTAAATTAATTATTCTATTTAAAAACAAAAATACAAATAAAAATAAAAAAGTAAAATAAAATGTTCAAAATTAAATGTAATAGTTTTTTCAAATAAACAACATTTTTTAAATAAAACACTAAAGAATGAGTCAAAATGTGTTAAGACATGGCTATCAAGAGTGAAACGAGTCAAAATGTTGCCATGAACATTATATAATAAATGCTCATGAATCAAAATAAATTCAGTATTTACCCTCTTCTTGATCACTGCGAGACTCTTTTGTCCCCTCGGACTTCATGGTCTCCCTCTTCCCTGAATTCCCATTGGCCAAACTGGAGGGCTGAAAACAAGCACACAGTTGAATTACTGGGTTTCCATAACATATGTAATACCATGTGAAAAAATTTGTATGTGCAAACTATGAGTATCAAAGCAGTAATGAATAATATGTCTCTTAAAGAGAGAGGAAACTTTACAATGTCCAAGCCAGGCTGATGGCAGGAATAACTTGTCTAAAACAATTAAAGCGGTAATGAGAATGAAAGCGGATCAAATTAGAGTTTGAATCGAAATTAAATGAACCCCTGTTTCTAAAAATAGCAGATAATCATTATGGCCACTGCCAACAAAACAAAACAAAAAAACATGGAGACTTCCCTTGGGAATATGAGAGGCTTATCCCAAAGCTTCAGTCTAAACAACATCTGAATAACAAAGGCTTTGATTGGCTGGGCTTTGAGCTGTCAATCACTCCTGAGTCAAGGTTATATTTTCAAGAGATTCAATATCTCCCAATGCTTTAAGCCATGACTGGTTTCAACCAAATCCTACAGGTTCATTATACCTAAAAAAAAAAAATTTTTTTTTTTTTTTTTAAATCCAATAATCAAAAAAACAAACAAAAAAACATGTCTTTATTTAAAATGAACCAGTCATGACCAGGCCCAATAATATCATGACGTTTATAACAACAACAGAAAGAATTAACAGGAAGAGAGTGGACACTGAGGTCCAGCATGCTCTTGTTCCCTAATTGCACAAATTTTTCTCTCTCTCTCTTTCATTTACATGTTGTGGTTGAATTGGTCACTTTCGTTCTTGGCTAACGGTCCACCAGAAGTAGACGGCTTGATCCATATCTTGATAAAGTCCATGTGGAACACCCCTCCTGCTACGGTAAGTGAAACAAAACAAGCCACAACAAAAAAAATCCCTGTTTCAGTAAGTAGATTCAAAGACAAATTTGGGAAAGTGCTGAGACTTCATGGAAAGTCCTCTCTAATGGTGCATCGAGAGTCCAAACTGCCCTCAATGGATACAACAACATCATCATGCTGGTACCATCAGATGTGTCACATCCTTGAGATCTAACAAAATCACAAGAAAACGCAACTCTAGAAAGAGTGTCCTAATGTCTAGAGGTCTCACTCCAAAAGACAATGTACCTCTACAGGACTCCCATACAGTCTAACAAAGCAGATCAAGCTTTGGCCTAGGAAAACACCTGAGATCATGTGTAATCCTTTGAGCTACTACTCAACTTACTACCACATCCCAAGAAGCCAGGAGAAACCTGCAATAAAGTCAGGTGATCACCTGCATCAAGGATTTCAGCTTCACCCAATTCTCTTGTCACTGAAGAAGCATGTTTATAATAAACCCTGAACAGGAAACAAACAGCAAGGCATGAGGTGATGAGATATACTTGTTGATTTTTTTGTCTGGAAGCATATGTCCTCGAGCCATGCAACTTAAGTAGTGCATCCAGTCTTACTCACATACCAACTACTGGAGTGAATCTCTGCAGCCAGGCTCAAAAAGGAAGAGGTAGGTCAGAGGGTGCAGTAATTACAAGCAAATCCGAGCTTTCTCCCACCGTTTGTCCCCTCCCCCACCCCAGCCTCGATCCCCAGACCTCATCTGATTGGCAGACACACCGGCTGCCTTCCGTTGCACAGCCAGAAAATGTCTGCCGCTCGTTGGAGCTGCTCTTGCAACAAAGGAGGTTGTGTGGCTTTCTGTTCCTCTCTCTCACCACCAGGGGAGCCACTTCATAATAAGAGTCCCCCCCTTTCCCTGCCCAAACCAGGGAAGATCTGCCCCACTGACACTACAAAGACCCCATCACACCTTATCAAACCAGCCCAAACAGATTGTGGTTAAACTCCGAGGTCTGCCACGTTGGGATCATTCTGTCTTACCAGCATTCAGCTGCATCTCTGATGAAGTCATACCTTGGTTATTACAAAATGTCTCTTGTTATGAGAGTACCCTTTTTAAGCAACAATTTCTAAGACAAATCCTTGAAATTGAGCTGTGTGTCCCAACCGTTTTTGTCTTCTGTGCCTCAACTGCCCTATCAGTAAGGCTCAAGCACCCCTCCATCCACAGTAACAGCAAATTTATTCATGAACGGAATCCAGATTAACAAGTCATTTGCAGTCTTTGTATAGTCTTTGCATATAATTAGCATCAAAGCTGAATTTATACAAGCAAATCACACGGTCATTAGTAAAAACATTAATGAGAAGATGAGTAAAGAAATCTGAAGTCTGTCTACGAAATACCTTACTACTTAATTACACTGCTTTAATAAGTAACAATGCATTAACCAATTACTAACAAATAAATAAGAAGATTTATCATATTATTTAAATCAATTGACAGTCATAATGTTTCTATTTGAAGTCATAATGTTTGTTTAATAGGTTTAATACAGCAAAATCTAAATCCTTCAGGTGCCCCCTAGAACCTGGTTTGGATCACTGGTTTTCTTCAAAAATTAGCTCAGAGCATTATGTTCCTTATCTTAGAAAAACATTCTTAAAGCAAACAGAGAAGAGCTGAAGAGACATTCTTGGCACATGAGAAAAATAGTCTCTTGAAAAGAAATAGTTGCACAAAACAACTCACATTTTAGCAAAAGACTAAGTTACAAAGATAAATGGTTTCAAATATCTAACAATAGTATAAGAATCCATAATATATAGACTGACACAGTGTTGTCTAGTGGGTCTCAATTGTCAACTAATAACAGAAGACTAGCCAGGTTGACCATTAGCTAGGTTGACTAGATAATCCTATTTTTTTTTTCTTATTTTCTTTTAAATTTAATTAGTCAGCTATTCTTAGCTTTCAGAGAGTAAAAGTTCACTCATGGAAAACTGTTATGAGAGTGATTAATACGACCTCTCACTCAATCTCCCTCTGTAAGACATTCCACTTCATTTTGGGAGAAATTCAGACACAAAAAGTGTGCACTAGCTTCAGATGTTAAAGGGAACTTATGAGCACACCAAATTCCCTTCAACATCCAAAACTAAAACCAGTCTAGACTGGCATTTCAGAGGCCTACATGCAAGAATATGAGCAAATGCAAATATGCAGCTGATTTCAAGAATATTTGCACCATCACCATGTTGCCCAAATGTCACAGATGCTCTGACCTAACCACAGCTAGTATATCCCACTCTCTTGGCATTTCTAGCATGCGTGGCGGTTTTCAGTGCTACCATTCACAGTTTCACAGGAAGAACAACTTGGCACAGCCATATTAAAAATGATCAACAACCAAAAAAGCTCAACTCCAAAACATTTTCCAATCACAGAATCTCTCAAAATCATGTCAAGCCCTTTTATGTTATCAATATACTGTAAACCATCACCTTGAATATTAACTCCAGTGATCTTTTCATCGCCAAAACATTTTCCAAGCAGACCAGCTGAAATGGATCCCAGATATCAGCTCCAACATTCCTCTCATTGAGAGAAAAGCATTTGACTGCGATTATCCAGTTGTTTCCCTGGATCTCCCCCTACAGGCCAAAGAGGGAACATGCTCAGTAGAGGAAAGAGGAGGGAAGGGCCTTCTGCTCCTTTCCACCATTTTGTAACCACAGTGTTACTGATACAACGAGCCAGACAGGGAATGTTTTCCACTGGATATGGGGTACTGGATTGGGATTTGGGTGGATTGGGGATAGCAGACAAACAGCTTTGTGTGGCGAGCAACACATTTAGAGTTTAAATAAAAAAAAATAAAAAACGAGATATAATATATGATTGAAAACTGAATCTATATCAAATAAATAAATATTATGCTGCTAGAAAGTATATATGCACATATAAGACTATACCGGGGTTCGTAAAAAATAAATTCTCAATAATTATCTGGATATCACCCACTTTATATAATTGTCCCTTTAATGACCTATTTTGGAGTCTATAGAGAACCGCAATATTTTTGTAATTACAGCATTACTTTTCAACCCTCCACCAATAAACAGGTTCTTCCATTCCACATGCGTACGATCAGCTTCTCTGGTATCTGCTAAGAATTAATCAGCCACCCGGTGGGATTTTTAAGACTTAATTAATCTGAGCTGTGGATTCAGAGGTAAATGGTGACCCGGGTTTGTATCATACCATTCGGTGGCAGAGATCAAAGAGCAAACAACAAAACCCCATGAGGATTTTGTTGACCTCACCTTTCTAATAGTTTCAACACACACCGCAAGCCGAGAGCACAATTTCTTAATGAGGACGTATGAAATAATGAGAGTGCTTAAAATGAATCACACCTTCATTTCAGTTTAATGTGTGTGCAAGCAAACGTCAGAGTCAAAGTGACCGTACAGTGTGTCAGCTGTGGCTGTGACTCACGCATGAATGGCAATCAATGAAGATACCAAAATACAAGCCAAGGCACAGGTGACCAATCCATTCAAATGTAACAAATCAGTTTGCCACACAAACACACAGAAGGATTTCATCATACACTACAAAATATGGCTAAAATGCATGTAGCAACAAACAAAATGAAACTCAAGACTTTATGCCTGTTTGGTCAATTCACATTTGGGGAAGGTTGGAAAAACACAACAGGCCTCATTCTTTAGTTCTACAGCAAAGACTTACCAATAAACTGTGTCATCAGTCTTGTCACACAGACTGTTTCTTGTTAAAGCCTCTCTGCAACTGGACGGTTTCAAATAGTTCTCTTAGGAAACATACAAAAAGCAAGTTTTCAGATTTACTGTAGTCTCCTCGTACTGGCAGCCTAGGATCTCACAACAGGCCCGGGCCTGCAATTTTTTTTTTCTTCCTGAACAATATGACTATGTTTGGAAGAGAATACTACCACACAACTCTTACCATTTCTGCAGTATATGGTATGCATACCACAAAAATTATTCATGAAATAAAATTACCAACAATTTTTGGCAAAATGTGCAAATACAACACAGCAAACAATGAGAAATACTGTATCCCACAATCCAATGCCTCTACAACTGACAACCTGCCTTTTCCAGTGTGACGAATCAACCAAAAGTAAACATCAAAAATTTGATCTGACTGCCAAAAAGTACATTTTTTTTTAGACCAATTCAGATTTAAACTGCAAAATAACCATATTTATTTTCAAAACTGTACGGCACTAGTTTCATTAAAAATGTGTGTGAAGTTTGACAATGTAACATACTAAAGATTGAAGCGTTTATAGTTGTATAATGTCTACAGTTTCAAATGCTTATCAAAGTCAACATGAAGCAGAAACTGTAATCGTCTTCCTGTGATGTATATCCCAGTGAAACAGCTTCTCGAATGAGAATTTTTTTTTGATTTTGCCGATCTAGTATTGTTTGGACTATTCACATCATTGAACCGGTGCAATACGCCATTGAAGAAGAGATATCATTATGAAGGCGATTTTTGATTAAAAATGACAAAGGCACAGGAATTTAAAAACACATAACAACATGCACAGATGAATCATTTATGATAACTGCAACATTCCATAAAAAAAAATAAGAACCGAAAATTTAAGAATTAAAGAATAAAACAAAAACAGCGCACAAAACGTTTTGGGATGCCTGCTAGGTCTCCACTGTTTAAAGGCATCTAAAATTCTCTGGATCCAGATCAATGAAGTCTTCAAAACAGGCAGAATGAGCAAATGCAAACTAAAAGGCCCAGGATGTCAAAAGAGATGATTCAAAATGAGATGCGAGCATATAAAAACTGAACCCACCTCTTGCTTGCTGCCCAATATTCAGAAACCAATCCTCTTCCCTTGCTTAATATTTCTCTATAGATTTGTGCCAACAGAAGCAGCAACCATCTGACCACAAACGCTATTAATCCCCAGGATTTTTTCTCAAAACTTCAAACATTGACTCAGACCTCTGTGAAGGAAGGAAAAGCCACTGTTGAAGGTTTCAAGCTCAAACGGATTTTGACACTCTCTTGTTTCAGCTGAGAGGGCCGTTGACTACAACACTGGCTGAAAGCTTAAGAGGAAGACTGGATGCCATATTTCAGTCATTTCTCAGAGCGTTCCTCTCCTCTGAACATCAATGGACTGAAAGTGATGAGATGAGATGAGTAAGTGATGACAAAACACGAGGAAACAAGATGACGAGTCTCAAATGATGCACATTCAGAACCAGCATGATGAAGAACCCAAGCACTGAGTAACTGAAGGTTCCTCCATTGGTTTCATACCTGCTTTCACAACGATGGCCTCCACTGAGGGAGAAAGAGCTTCGAGCTGACTGCTTCTCTTTTCTTTCTCCTCCCGCATGCAAGCATTCAACCGGCTTGTTGATCATGTGACCCAGAGGCTCCCTCTGTCGGTTAAGCTAGCTAAAGCTCACACTGAGCATGCCCAGCCAGTTCAAATTTCCGTTTTTTTTTTTTTCTCCTGAGAGCAGGGCAACAACGAATTCAGGCAGCCATTTCATTGCTAGAAAGGAGCAGGAAATGTATAGTGAAGCCATAGAAACATGAAGCTCTGCTGGCTACCACAGGGATCAGGAGCAAGACTGTGTTATCCTTTATCTGCTGTCGTCTCTCAAGAGGTCTTTATCTCTTCTGAGTCCCTTAGTAGGGCACAGATGTCACAAGAGACACAAGGCCCAGAGAAACCAGTTGCAAAAACATTTCTTAATGTTAGTAGTCAAATCAAAGCTGTCTGAAAACAAGCTGTTTGGTACATTTGTATTTTAATCGGATGCAGAAATCAACATGCTGCTTCATATGGGTTAGTGATCGAGTAAATGCTAGCACAGGCTAATAAAAATCAATGATGATTTGATATAGTCTTCACGGATCAGTTTCAATTTCTCAAAAAAACTGAAATCATTTACATTAAACGAGGAACGTGCACTGGAGTCCATGAACGTAAATTGACTCCATCAAAAGATACTTGAGGAATGGCATATTTCACAGATACAGTTTCAACAGTACAATCTTGTATATTTCAATTGAATATTTCAACTAGCTCAAGACAAAATTAAAATTTCATTTTGCTGTTTCAAATGAAAATGTATATATCAAATAAAAAAAAAAGCCTATGTTATGTCCTTTTTGTTTGATTTATTCACTTATTTTTAATTTACCACATCAATTTTTATTCTCTTTTTTGGAAAATGGAACAATGTTAATGTCTGTACTGTCACTTTTGATCAATTTAATGTGTCCTTGCATCATTATTTAAAAAAAATGTGACCCCAACTTTTGAACGGTGTAAATGTCCTCCAGTATTGCCAAGAACCATGTAGTGTTTCTCTTCCAAACTGTAAAAAACAACAGAGAGCCTCAACTTCATGACACAAATCTTGCCTTTATCTCCATTTATCAGAGCAACACAAAGCAGGAGGCTATTCAGTTCATATAACTTAGCTTTGTAACCTGTAGATTGCTCTCTGAAAGAAATCTAGTGCTCTCATACTAACCAGTACTGATATTATAGCAGATTCTTTGGGTATACACAGCTGTTCCACTGCTCTAAATTCTTCCACAGTCCTAATGCATTTCTTCTACACAGATGCAATATAGTGTTATGAATACATTAAAAATGAGGACTATGAATACTCTGCACAATAAGCTAAACTCTTGTAGCAATGAAATAGATCTTAAGCACAAAGTTCCTTTTGATTTCGCAAGAATCATTTCTCACCACATGTCAAGGCCTAGTCTTACAACCTTGGCAGAGGCAGAAAAGTCTCTTGATTGTCATTCTGCCAAAATACTGCACTACTGAAACCACCACTGAACAAAGTTTCACAACTGAACCCTGCATAGCATACTAGGAGTTTCACCATTTTTTTGCCATTTCGTAGTCACTTCATACCACTGACACTGATAGTCAGATAAACTGATTTCCCAGTAGCCATAATTATCATATTGAGGGCCCTCAAGATTTCAAAGAGTGATAACGTAGTTTCACATTCTCCAGCTGGGAAATGGCTAAGAGCTATGCTTTCCTGGTTTTCTACAGCACAGTTAAGGAAAACAATGAGAGGGAAGGAGGGAGAGTTACAAACATATAGAAAAGAGAGCGACAGTGTGGCTATTCACTACCCGTTTGGATGGCCTATCTCTTCTTTGCATTTCTCTACAGCTTGGTTTTTATCACCCTATCACAAAAGAAATTGCAATATAGCACAAACATACATACACACACACACACGCAGAGTTGTGTTTTGAGAATATAAATCCAGACGGCTCCAGGCATGCAAACGAGCTTCTTACAAATGCAGAGGGATCCTAGTATTCACCTCCAAGGAATCTACAACAGGACCAGCCAACGAAACCAAGCTCATTGCCAGCAAGAGGAGCAGCCAGTTTATGTTTTGCACTGCTGATTATAGGTGGTCGATGTCAGCAAGGATTGCCCACATAATTGGCTCGATTTGCTTGGCTACTCAAGTTTATCCCATTTGCAAGTTCTCTTTTTCTGCCACTGAAGACAAATGCAAAAACACTGTAGTAAACCATCTATTAATGCCAATAAAGTTCTCGTCTAAGACTTTACAGGGACTTGTGTTGGATTTTTTTGAGAGGCTTTGATAGGCTTTCTAAGTTGACGACTCGTAAGGGTGTTGAAAAAAATCTACCCTTTTTTCCTATAAATAGATTTAGAAACATCAAAGTTGATGAAGAAGCATGGTAGGCTAATTAAATATGGTTTTGGGGTACAGCTACCCCTGAAAAATCTTCCCAAGGAAAGTGTTCAGAGTTCAGATTTGGGATGAGTGCAGGACCAACTCTTGCAGATCCAAGATTGCTACAAGATCCTGTCCAACTTCAAGCAGGCCCGCTCTTCAGATCCTGGAACATGAGCTTAATCAGTTCATCAGAAAGATGACAGATGAATCATATGATATCCAGAACAAGAAGGAAAACGAATTTCCAAACTGCAAAACAGTGGATTGTTTGAGTACCAAGTCCATTTCTTTCAAAAAACATACCAGTTGGGAGCAGCTACTTGCACCTACTTGGGAGCAGAAATACTTGTTCCTGTGACCACAAAAGCAAAAATGGAGATGGAAATAATCCTGCTTCATCAGAGGTCAAACCCTCCAGCAACATGGCTGTACCTGCCTAAAGCAGTGGTCTTCATTCATGTGGGAGGAGGAAACAAATTTACTCTCCAAATGACTAGCTATCTTCCCACATATGCACCGTCCCTGAGCACAGGTCACATGACCAGCTCTCTGTAAAAAGCTCTGACATGGCCCACACTGAGCATGCTCAGATGGAGCTCTACTGTTCTTCACGAAGAAGGAAGAGCAGAAAAAAACAACACTGCAGCCATTTCATGGAACGGGCTCTAGCTACAATCAATGGGCTCTTTGGTGTGTTTAACACCATTACTGTTGCTCAATCTAACACCCTTTTGATATTTCGAAGGTTTCTGAATAGAATGAAAAGCAATACATTAACAGTACATTTTGAATGGGCATATTTATCAATGTTTCATTGGGATTTGTAGTGTCAAACCTGTGCATTTCCACATAAACATGAATTATTAAGCATCAAACTTTGCTTCCTACAATATAAAAAAACAAAAGGGCAATTTCAAGCCATCTGGTTTAGATTTAAGCAAAACACATCCTTGAGCTATAACTGAAACAATTAGTTTTTTAAAAAATGCAAAAGAAAATTGGCTGAATCATTTGCCTTTTAAAATGGGTTTCATGTATCTAACATTTTTTTTGTAACAAATATCCAGCTGCTTTAGAATTTGAATGTCAACATGAGTTGTAAATCAGAAATCATTAAAATGCACAGTATCTGGAAATTATTATTTATAAACATTTGTATATGAAAACCACTAAAAAAATAATCAGTTAGTTAAGCTAGATATATGTTTTCAAGCAGGGAAAACGAGGATGAGACCATTTTCTAATGTAGTTCCCTTTGATCTCCCAAAAACAAGTGGCTTGAACAGATCTACAAAATAAAACATGAAGTCTTAACTATAAGCAGAGCATAAAACAGCAAAATAAATAAATAAATACAAGAGCTCCTCTGACAACACATTTTGACTGTGCAGTGTCTATTTCATGCACACATGGAATCCAATTATTAATATGGAATTTATAATGTAATGTGGAACGTCATGGAATTTGGCAAAATTTGGATGAATAAATCAAAAGTACTGCTGTAGACTTTCTGTGAATATTAGGGGGCGTTGAAACAACGCCATTATCAACTAAAAATGGAAATTTTTTAAATACACCACAAAGGCATTTTGGGGCCTAAAAACACAAGCTTTTGAAAACAGGTTTCAAAGTGCAATTTTTTGAAAAAACAATACCGTTATCGTCTCCATGTAAACAAAAAAAAAAAGCACGTATTTGTGACAACGGGGATGTCACGCATATGTGTATTACCAGAGAACATCTAATATGGCGAGAAGTTTCACTCTCACTACACTTCCGGCTTCTGAACTGGTTGCAATTTCCACTCTGATTCCATATGAGGGCGCTCACAGGACGAGTGCAGAATGAATGGAGGTCAATGGCGGTATGCCCCTCAAAATCCACTTTTCTCAGGATATAATTTTTTGTCTAGTAATTTGAATGTTGTATTCGAAAGGAGATGCAAAGAAATTACACATTGCTGGGTGTTAGATTTTTTAGAGTCACTTATTTGCTTTAAAAGTCTTTTAAAATGTCAATGACGTCATACGTTATACGTTCATTAGCAGAATGGTAGCGTGTTATGGGCAACAACAACTCAACCTGTAAGAAATCGAAAGGACATAAGTTCTCGTTCATTCAACTTCCGACCTATAACCCATGTTGAACTTGCAAAACCTACAATCAGATCTGAGATTTCTCAACGGCAATCGGGTGAAAGGGACAAATTTATCTGTCTAGCCCCATAGACTCCCATTCATTTTGCACTCGTGGCGATCGCCCCCAGTGGAACTGCAACCAAAATTCGGTACAATAGGACTTAATAGGGAGTGGGAATATGAAAATATGCAACACTAATTTTGTACATGATCAGTCTATAGGCGTCCACAAGTTTCTTTACAAAGTGACATCGCCATCTACTGGCCTGGCATGTTAAATACAGCATTTTTAGTTGTTTTCACAATTCTGTGTGAATGGGGATCATTTTGCATGTGAAACTTTACAAAAACGCAAATTAATTCCATTCAGCAAAAAAGAGAATGGAAGTATGAAATGTAGTATGAAAAACTGTCCCATTTAAACCAAAGACGTTTGTTTGATAATTTGCAAGGATGCCAATTTTTCTAGACAATTTTTCAGTGGATTTTCAGTTGCAAGTTTAAGATACATTCCAGATAAGGGCGACACAATACTGGGAAAAAAAATCAGCATAGTAAACATTTGTTTTCTTTTCTGTATTTGTGAAAACAGTGATGCCATGCACATGTGTATGATGTGATCAGTCTAGTCTCTAGAGGGATGCGCGAGTTTCTTTAGAAGGTGACATTGCCATCTACTGGCCTGGCATGCATAACACAGCGTTTTTATACAGATCAGCATACAGATATGCGAAACTTTTCAAAAATACAAATTAATTCCATTCAGGCCAAAGAGTATGAAAGTATGAATAACTGCCCCATTTTAACCAAAGATGAGCATCGTTTAGTTGAAAGCCTCGTTTAGCCTTTGTCTGGCTTTTGCATTTTACAATACTGGAAAAGAAAAATGCATTGCATTTTTAAGTTTTTCTTTCTGTAAATGTAAAAATGGTGATGTCATGCATATGCATGTTAAGTGATCACTCTACAGTGCAAGTTTCTTTAGAAAGTGACATCGCATTCGCCAACTACTGGCCTGCCATGAACGGGGATTGTTCTGTATGTAAAACTTAAAAAAAACAAAAACAAAGGAAAAACTTAAGTTTTAGTGCATTATTAGTAAATATACCCTTAAACGCTAAAAATATTTCTATCTAAATATCTGCTTGTTCTGTATGAATAAGCGACGCAGTTTCGTCTGCTACGCAGGTATGCATCACTCATAATCAACTTTTCCACTATCCGGCCGAACGGTTCTCTTTGCTTAACCATTCCATTCTGTGCCAATCCGGGCCAGTCAGCACGGATATGATTTAATTTTCCACTGTAGTGCTGATAACAATGGAGCACTTTGGAATGTACAAAAAATTCCTTCATTGCCTTGGTAACACAGTGTAATGTAAACAGCGATATGGACGATGATCAGATATTTCTGTTTTTGGGACTCCTTTTTTATTTTATATTTACTTCGGTAAAGAACAGAAAAAGGACAACTCAATGTGAAAAATAAAATAAACAGAATAAGCGCAATAAGCGCAAATATTTCCTCTACAGACCAAACTGTCTCAGACATTTTTCGCACCGAATGTTCGGCAACCGAAATTATTCGTTTACTTCGTTGTTTGATCTTGGAATGCACCGAATGTTCGGCAACCGAAATTATTCAGCAGTGAATTTCGGTGTTCGGCCGAATAAAACAAAAAAGACCTACTAAATTGTACCGAACAATGATCAAATAGAGGGCGCACTAATGCAGCAAATGCTGCGTTTACACTTGGCATTAACATGCGACCATATCCAGATGTTGTTCACATACTAGGGGTGGAACGATTCGACTTTTTCACGGTTCGTTTTTTTTTTTCACATTTTAGAGTCAAGGTTTCAGTGTTGCGTTTATGGGAAAACTATACTTTCGAATAAAAATAAATAAAATAAGAATATTCTACCTAACTACCAGCAACAGCACAAATGAATACAAAAGAGTAAAGATACAAATAAAATAATTTTTAGTAGGTAGGTCTAGCATTAGTTTTTAGGTACAGAAATTGAAGTAATCAAATGTAATACAACACTGCATATTTGACTGTATAAATTAAATATTAATATTTAGCCAAGTCACAAAAGCTATCCAATCAAAAGCAGTAAATGATTTATTTGTTGTTGCTGTTCGATTAATATTAAGACTGTCACATTAAGTATACAGTATGTTCAGACGGCTATATCTGCTATAGGATACTTAGGCCTACTTACCAAGAAGGACATTTGGACATAATTTTTGTGTGAACTTGTCCATTCAAACACAATACTTCAGCGAGATCTTAATATTTTCTTGTACTTCGAGACGCGGGCAATACTTCAGACAGAGCTTAATATTTGCGCGTGTTGCGGGACGTGGGTTTGCGTGCTTCGGATGAGCGCATGCACAAATCTTCTCACTGCTCGCACTCCTCTGGCTCTTAAATGTTTAAACCCTTAACTGTCACCGTCCCACCTGTGCTTGGCGCTCTTTTTTTGTTGTACTTTTTCTCTATAAAATCTTTTATTAATCATCATAAATTATATATCATTTGAATATATTCTTCTTAGAAGCCCAAGATTCATCCTGTGAAAACCATTTTGAAATCGGACATTGCCTTACCATGGAAATGGTACTTTAAAATCTTATGGCGGTCTACTCCCCCTTAGTGGGAAGTGTCAAGTGTCATATTACAAAACGTAATTGCGTTACGGTCTTTTAGAATCAAAACTTTTTATAATCTTGGCAACAAACATATCATTGGAAAGGTCTGAGTCTCAGGATTCCATATTTGGTGGTTATTTTGAGATAGAAAGAAAAATTGACAGAGAAATCTAGAGAAAAATTCATTAAGCAAAATTCAAAGTAGTTTTGATGGCTCCTAGTGGCTGTTTGTGGTATGACGCCCTAAATAAAATCTCACAGGAACCTCAGTTTTTTTTCATATCAACTTCGAATTTGGAACATAACTTATTTAGACACAAGGCTTTAATTTTATACCAATTTTAGAGTAAAACCTGTTAATTAAAATATTTATAATAAATAAAGTAAAATAAAAATATATTTTTATTTACAGTACATTTAAACTTCTATAACTTTTTGATACTTTAATTTTTTGAAAAAATTCCACTTTTGCCACTTCTTCTATAAAAAGAGACCAACCTTAGGTTTATATTCCAAAGTGATTATAAATTACAACAATCTAAGTTTGGATAGTGCACTTTAATAGCTATTTTAAAAAATGGGGGGTGACAGTTAAAGGGTTAAACTGGCAAAACTTAAATGAGTTTAGTTTCAACACAGAAATCAACGTGTGCTGTTCTCTCCTGTGCGCCCAGGTGATAAAGAAAATAAATAACTGCTCGTATTCCAGCATACAGCATTCGCATTGAACAAGAGTGAATGGTTTGTCCACATTTTTTTTTTCTTCTCAACGCTGTTGTTGTAATGTACTGGGAAGCCAGAATGCGCATCCATCAACAGAAACATACATTTTACGTGTTATTTATAAGAAACCATATTACAGATGCATTGTCAGATTTAAGTTGAACCACGGTCCTAGCATGTGCCGAACGTGTGTGGAGAACCGTACGGTTCCATTTTTTTCGCGAACCGTTCCACCCCTATTATGAAATCACATACACATTGAAAAGACAAGTGTAAATGCACTTCTGATCAGAATGTTATCCGTTAGCACTGTTGCGATAACCGCAATATTGCGCTATTGATGAGCAAACCACAGAGGAATGAAAGAACCACAGCAACCGCGTTTTTTGCTGGTTTTATTTTTTCGTAAGGTTATGCCCTTCTCATTGTACACCATGCATATGGACTGAATATTAAACAAGTTAGCAATGATAACATAATGTGTACCATGCTGATTTGTACAGAGGCTCCGTAAATTTGCACTTAAGCCTAAACAGACAGTGAATGAGAGAGAGATCGTCTGAAAGCATGCGATTACTTGCGTCTGTCCTCCACGCCGAGTCATATATATTTGTGAAAATAGGTTGTCATGTCCAAGGAAAGCAAAATCTTAGCGAAGTCTTAGCATCGACACATAGCTGGTCAGCTGAGACTTCTAAAGTGGTGCTCAAAGTTAAAATGATTTCAACAGTGTGAATGAATCAGCATTTTTGAACGTGTAGTTGAATGGACAGATTAAAGACTCACTCAAAGACACCACCTTGTGGCACAACAATCTAACTGCACTGACTGACAGGCTAGAACGCGCAGGTGGAAATATCAATAGAAGTATTTTGTCCAGTCAGATCAGAAGATTAGATCAGAACTAACAGTTATACATAGGCTAACGATCTTACTGTCAGGTTTATGTTCTGTTATGTTATCTTCACTTCCTGCTTCAATGCTATTTGGTTTCGGTTTTATTGGTTACTGAATATGACCTTGTTAGTTATATAGTAACATATAAACACAGATTATATACATATATATATATATATATATAAATAAATAAATAAATCACGATAACTGCAATATCGCACTATTGATGAGCAAACCACAGAGGAATGAAAGAACCACAGCAACCGCGATTTTTGCAGGTTTTATTTTTTGTGTGGCGATAATACCGCATACCGCGATATTGTGCCAATCAAATTTTACCGCAAGGGAAATTCCCTCACCTCAACAGCCCTATTTACACTTGGCATTAACATGCGACCTGTACCCAGATGTTGTCCACAAACACATTGAAAAGACAAGTGTAAATGCACTTCTGATCAGAATGTTATCCGATCAGTGTGTCCTGGTCCAGAGGTAGTCGCGGACGCATTGGCTGCGTTTACACTTGGCATTAACATGCGTGATCGGATCATCAGTCAATCAGAACACGGTGCGTTTACACTTGGCAACATCAACTGACTTTTCTTTCTGGATAACCGATCAGATCTGTCTTTCCGATTTGTAAAATGTCCCGTGACTGAAAATGCTTTTCAAAAGAAAACCCACCACTCTAGGTTGACTTTGCACTGGGCCATTCTCTGCAGACTTATTTAAATATTGCGCAGGAAAGACAGATTCGATCGGTTATCCAGATAGAAAAGTCTGTTGATGTTGCCAAGTTTAAAACGCGCCATGTTCTGATTGACTGATGATCTGAAGCCATTGATCGGATCACGGTGATCACACGTTAATGCCAAGTGTATACGCAGCCAACATGTCAGCAGCGTGGAATCATTTAAAACTGTTTGAGAAAGATGCAAAAATCATTACAAGCACCGACAGCGAGAGACTGTTTAGCACTGCATCGCATGTCTTCAATGAAAAGAGGAAGGAGTGGTTGTTGCTGGTTACTGTATGACGACTGAAATCAATTAAACAATTAAATAAACTGCAGAACGTTGTGTTTTCTGATACACTAATTGCACAAATTCAAACAGTGCTGCATGAGCTCGCTGCGGCAGGGTTCAAAGTGCCAGGAAATCTGAAATAGTGTTACTCGTCAGTTGCTTAGTAACATTTTTATGGATTGAATTCTATGAAGGCATGTGACAATGTGATACGTGCATCAAACGTCTTCCCAAATTCGTAATGAGAATCATTTATAAATCTACTATTGTCAACAAAAAGAAGCACTGTGGTCTTCCTGTGGGTTTCTGCCAAAATAAAAGCTGAGAAAAAGCAAGAACTCCATCAACATTAATAAATGTTATTATTGTAATTTTACTGTTATGTAAAATAAAATAAAAAAGACAATTAATAAGGATAATAATAATTACAACAGCTCTATTAATACATTTATTATAGCATTCACAAATAGTGTTCAGACTGGGATCTGTAATATTTTATAATATTTCTCTTCTGCTCAGCAAGACTGCATTTATTTGTACAGTAAAAAATGCATGCCTGATTCAAGAAGTGGTTCTCAAAAATGGCCAAAAATTATTATTTTATTATATTATAAATAGCACATTTTGGCTATTTAATTTATGCAATGTTGAAAAAAAATTGGCAAAATGGGTGGAAAAATGCGAAAAACCATGTTTTGTATTCGGCCTTCGGCCCAGTGTTTCATTTTGTTTGGCTTCGGTAAAGAATTTTCAGTGCATCCCTAGTTGGATCAAATAGCGCGCTTCCACTTAGCCAACTTCCGCTAAGACATTTAGACATTTAGTCATTTTGCAGACGCTTTTATCCAAAGTGACATACAATTGAGGAATACATAAGCAATTCTTCTTAAAGAGGCAAACAGACACAGGAAGTGCTTGTAATACCATGTTTTAGGCATTGTCCAAATAAGTACAAGCTAGCGAGAGAAGGATTAAATAAAGAGAAAGACTTTCTTTCTTTTTTTGTTTTACACGAAGTTTCTTACGACTTCACTACTGAATTTGATAAAAACTAATGTGACATACACAGAGAAAATCAAATGTCTTCACTACAACCCACCAAAATAAAAGCTTGGTTTAACTTGAAGAAATTCTGGCAGAAATATATTACTATTGTCCAGCAGAATTTAGTTCTTAAATTAATAATGATACAGTTTATTAAAATATCACACCAAAATTACTGCCACCACTATTAAAAAATTCTGATGATTAATAATCTAAAAAAAATAACAACAATTACTTCTTCAACAATGATGATTATGCCGATTATCACAATTAATTTTCCATTTTTTATAGCTTTCATTATATAATTGTGACTTATTTAAGGGTTCAGTAAATAATTATGATGTTATCTTTTAATCTTTTCTTAGTTATTATTTTGCAGTGTAAGATTACATAGAGTATTCCAAATTCTAAGAATTGACCAATACCAATCTAGCACCAGCGCTAATGTTTTTTTTTTCTACACCACTACAAAATATCACTGTGTTTGTGGAACTAATGGTAACTCTTTTTTCAAACCCTTTGTTAAACATAATCCACTAAATACTCACTTCCTCATTACAGAGAAAAACTAATTTTGAATAAAAATATATAAGCTATGAAATTAAACTAGCTGACTGTATAATTTAGCAGCAAAAACTATATTTTGAGAAGAAAAAAATATTTGGTGCACATTATACAATTTAAACATGTTTATTCTGTTACCCATTTGTATTCCTTCAAAATACATTCATGAAAATAAGTTAGAAATCATGAGAAAAATAAAACCTTCTAATAATCTTTCTGTGTGCAAAACTTTTATAATTTGAAACGCTTCAAACAGAGTGGCACAAAGCTCTTATGCACAACCAGGGTGCAGAATGATGCGCTTGAAGCAACACGGTACAAATAAAGAGAAGAGAAATGAAAGAGCAATGAACTCTAGCAAGATGTAATTTTATGCAAATCCCCAGACCTTTTATCAACACATCAAGTATTCTAATGGGAATATATCATCTTGGAGAGAGAGCTTTACCTTGCTGACTGTCATAACTGAACGTGAAGTGTTGTTTGAATGCTGAGCGGAGACAGCTGCAGCAGAAAAAAGATCAATTTCTGTAAACTTAGATTTAACAATGTAAATATAATTCTGTCACTTACATTAAGATATTGAAATGGCTTCAGATGATATAGGCTATACAGTGCATGAAAAGCAAACTTGTGCTCTTCTGTTTCTTTTGGTGTATGATTCCCCCTTGTGCTATATAAAAAGCACAATAATCGGTTAGATCAAATAATCGTGATTAGACGGTTATTTAACTATCGCGACAGGCCTAACCAGAATCTCACACAATTTTTCAAGTCTCGAATTTTTCTCTAATTTAGATCTATCTACAGATAAACATAAAACAAAAAAAAAAAAAAAAAAAAAAAAAAAAAAAAAAAAAAAAACCCGGATTGCGACTGCCACATGGGTGATTCCTGGCCACAACAAGATAACAGTGCTGGTAGTCAAACTTACTAGTCGTCACCAAACATACTAAGATAACACCTTCCATTCAGGCCAAAGAGTTCAATTTCAGTCTCACTCCATCACTTAAACTATAACAAGGCTTCTATCAATCTAGACATGACTAAACGTTAGACATATGTCCTCTTTGTAACTTTCTCTGAAAACTCCCCTTCTTTTTTGATTGCTAATTTGGAAGGATGGCCTGATCTAACTAGAGTCAGTGTTTTGCATTTAGATTCATCAAAGATTCTTCCACATTACATTGGACTTGCCCCATGTTTGGACTACACTATGCTGGAAAAAAATTGGCGAGCACCTATACAGCTGATTTGTGACAACTCACTGCATGATAGAACCTATAAAATGCAGTTATATGCCTTAAAATTCAAGATATTGGGAAAAAACACCCCTGTATGAGTTTATGTCTCATATTTATATAATATGATACAGTTAAGCAATATCACATGTGCAATGAGTGCAGTGTCACATGAGTGCTGTTTTTGTCCCAAATAGCACAAGTGCACATGTAATATTTTACACAACAGTTCAATAAATAAGAACTTAACATTGTGTTATATTTTAGACACAATATTGTCTGTTTTTGCTCAGTTTTGCCAACACAAATATTACCTATTAAAGCCACAGCAGTACTGTTATGCATCTTCAAGCAACACACAATTTCTGAATGAATCCACGTTTTGAACAAATGATTCAATGACCCGTTCATTCCTGAATGAATCAGCTGTTTGAATGAATGACATTTACTGCCACCTACACTCAAGTTTTAGTTTCGGTATTTGACATACATTAATGTGTGTGTATTTGTCCATTCAAGTGCAAGAAGATGCAAAAGAGAACTCAACTCAACTTTATTCAAGGTTTTATGTAAAATTATGTAATAAAATAAAGTGATAACCCAGCCCGCCCCCCCCAACAACAACAACAAAAAAGTTATGTCATCATAATGTTGTTCCAAACCTGTATGACTTTCTGTGTTCTGTTGAACTCGGAAGGAGATTTTTTATGAATGTTGGGGGCCAAACATTAGACCACACTGACTTTCATTTTGTGGACAAAACAAATGATGACAGAACTTTCACTTTTGGGTGAACTACCCCTTTAATTGAAAATCAAATTGTTAGGTGTCTAAAGATTGCCACCCCTTCTCATGAGGTTTCAGCCTAGCCAAACAATTTTTTTTTTCCACTGAAAATTGTTAACCATGCCCACCTTCCTTGACTTTATGCCAAAGACACCCATGTAGATCCATTTCACAAGACATAAAAACATTTAGAAACAACAAAGTCAGCTTGACTTAATCACTGGATGCAGTGAAAACTCAGATAACAATATCTACCTGAAACTTCCACACTAAATTAGGTATGGCTTCATCTTTTTTGTTCTCTTAAAAGGAGAAACCATCAACTGGCCCTTCTGCTCGATGTCTCGTATGGAACATTCCATCAACAAAGGCTTGCATTAAAGACCATACTGTCATGCACCTTCATGAACTTGTTTTCTCATACCGTGCCTCCTACAAGAGACACTTGAAACTGCTGAAACGACCCAATCACAGGGCTCCACCTGTCGGTGAACAAGTGCAAGTTCTCTCCAGTGGATAAACACATGGTAGTGTGTTTGATTTCCTCATAGTACTCCGTATAGTGAGCAGATATGGCTGTCAGTAATAAATGTATATTTTTATTATTTATGTTAATACTGATCTGGCTGTCATTAATAAAACTGCGATGCATCAAGTTTTATCCAATATACAAAATATCTGAGTCATGAAGAAACGACTAAAACATTCCTCAATACCTTTTCCTATGAATATGACTTAACAGTGACCCGTCACAAACACCTAAAGGAACGTATAACGTTACAGGATTTTATTTGGAATTTCTATCCTAATTTGGAACTAATTCTTAATCTTAAGTTTGAATCTTGAAAACAAAGTACATTAGAATCTTTAGGATAGTCAAGATTATCACAGAAATTCCAAATGGATTCCCTAGGGAATTTTGCCTAGGAACATAACAACTCTCCAAACAGCAAACACGTATCTAAAATACTTTTACATGAGACCAATGTAAATTCATTTTAACCACACAACACTAATGCTGACAAGTGCTTTAGCGCCAAGTAGCTCTTAGCTACAGCTTCCTGCATGAAAGACGGTACAAACTACTGATTTTACTAAAATATTCCCAAACACAAGGGGAAGGCCACTGGATGCTTGGCTGAGGTACGAAGGGAAGCGTTTGTGGATAAGGTACGATAATATAACAATATGCACTGTCGCTGTATTTACAATAGCAACACCGAGCATCTGAAGCCGGATAGTGCCCTGGAACCAGCATAACAACAATCACCTTGCCGTGTACAAAGAGCACAGGCGAACTGTATTCAGGTTTCCAGGCAACAGCAGCCGTACCCCAAAAGGGGAGGCCGCCCCATTATTTCTCTTCACAAAGCTTCACGAGCACTCACTCGCAGAAAGGCACCGAGTTTTCACAGTGAAACAGACCGTCAGGCGGGCTCTTTGAAAGACCCGTGAGGAAACGTGCTGGGGATAGCCGCTGAAACCTTCAACCGGCCGCTCAGTATGCCTCAAACGGTCTGTCAATCAGTCGTTGAGTCAAACTGACCAAACCCGCACGACTACACAGATAAACAAAGGTTCAACGTAGAATCGTTGTTCTGCTCTTACCTCAGTTTTCATTGAAGCCATGGCTCCTCACCCCGAGACCCCGCCCACTTATGCTTACGTCACGGATTTACTTTCTTTCAGCTGTGTGTGAAGTAGTCAAGTCCAATTCATTTCTGAGAATCGGTTCTTTCAAATGATTTCACAGAACAGGTCTTTCTGTGTTCCTTTAAGTAACTGGATGCCATACGTGCAGCAGCAAGCTTTTAGCTATTTTGGAGTGGTCCTCATTCAACTTGTTTTGGTCAGAATTCTGTTAAGAGATTCAGAAATTCAATAACACCTAAAAACAATATTAAGTTTTAAACATTAAAATAGTTTTGTAAACTATCCGATATTGAAAAGACCAGATGCCCTCTGAAACGCTTTCGAGACAGATTTAAATCCGATCGCTCAAACCACTTCAGGTGGTCTGGGACCCATTCCAGACGAAACTGGACAGGTGTAAATGCATCTGGGTGTTGAAACCACATAGCCTATGTAAGTTTTACTCCTCTCAAAATGTCAATAAATAAATATATAAACGTGTTATAGCCAGTTATTATGACCAGTAGCATGTTTAGGCACCACGCAACCCACGCAATGCGGAACCGAGGGGGGCCCCCACGGGACCACTAGCTAAGGGCCCCCCTGGATTTGACAGCGCTAGTGCAATCTATCGCCGCAGTTGAGCAGCTGAGTATCTCTTCGTCTAGCCGACAGGCTAACTGCAGCAAATGAAATTGAAATTAATAAGTCGCAGTCGCTCAACACACACATCACATCTGAATGCCGCTCTCTCCTGTTGCTGTCTTTGTTCTTCAAAATAGCAATAAAATGCAGCGTATAGGCTTTCTGTTGCTTTCGTTGACGTGAACTCCGCTAAAAGTTCCTGTTTATACGTTTTTAATTAAGTTTTATTCCTACTATATGTCCCAGTTCAACTTGTTGCAGTCATGATGCAGCTGATACCCATTTAAAATATAAATATTAGCCTATGTGACGTTCATTAACGTCTCTTGGCTGAAAATATATGTCGATTAAACTCGTATTTCCAGTAGGCTATGTTTAATTTGTAAAAATTTATGTTTTAATTTTTTTCCCTCATCAGTCAAATAATGGGTTCACTTCAAATATCAGCTCACTCATCTGTTCTCAAAACCGACATGTACATAAGAAAATATTATTAATTTACTGAGTAACAACCAATAAGGAAATATATTTTTTGTACTGAGTTCTAACCAAACCATTTTAAAACCAGCCTAGCCGAGCTGAAAACTTCCTAAAACCTCTCTGACAACAGCCAACAGGCCAACGAGATCACAAGATTTACTTAGCAGTGAATTCATTTATTTCTGACCACCCATTTAATATTCTCCATGCACATTTCTTTTGGGGTTCGTCACTCCATCTTTCTCTGGCTTTCAGAGTGTCTACCATCCATGCTGACTACACACCATTGTCCATGTCCTCATGTGGCACTGTGATAATGATGGATTGGGATCAGTTTCTATGGCAACTGGAAAGAGGCACCAGGCAGTGCTGACACCTTAATCATTTACCTCCTATTTCCTTGTGCTGCCATCCAGAAAACAGTGTACGAGTGAGTATCATTGAAAACCAGGCAATCAATTGCTATTCTAAATTATGTTTATTTTGGTGAATTTATTTAGGACTACATCTACATAATGCGATACAACAAACTGTTTCATAACCATTACGAATGTTATTTTTGTCAGTGTTTATAATTTAAAATGACTGTTTCAAGGGAACATATCTCTCTTTTTTTATCAATTACCTATTAACATATATTAAAGGAAAAGTTCACACAAAAAGGAAAATTTGCTGATAATGCATTCACCCTCAAGCCATCCTAGATGTAGATGAGTTTATTTCTTCCCTGGAACATATTTGGAGAAATTTAGCATTACATCACTTGCTCACCAATGGATCCTCTGCAGTGAATGGGTGCCGTCAGAATGAGCATCCAAACAGCAGCTGATAGAAACATAATAATAATAATCCACACAAAATCCAGTCCATCAGTTAATACTGTGTGAAGCTAAAATCTTTTATTTTTAAGAAATAAACAATTAAGAAAAAAAACATCCTTTAACTGTTGCTTCTGGCTAAATTATGAATCATTTTGTGGAAATTGTCATTTTTAGGTGAAATATTCTTTTAAGAAAGTAAATAGGAACTGAACTGATAAATGAACAAATAAATACTTTCATGCATTTTAATCACTTTTTATGAGTAAGCAAGCACAAGTAATTTTAAAAATGAGAAATTTAAATGAGCAACATCTTGGGGGCTGGACCTGAGAATGTAAGTTATTTTATTTTCTGTACAAGTTTCATTCTGTCACATCTAAACATAGAACACTGATCAACAATCATGCTTCTTTATTTCAAAACCTGCCTGAAAATCCAGGGAAAGGAAAGTATCAGACAATGATGAAATGAAACATGATAAAGCTGTTGAACCTTTGGTGAAAAGGAAAAGACTGAACATAGCACATGTAAATAAAAAACAACTAAGTGTTTGTCCATACTGCAGTGTCACCATTTCCAAAAATGGAGGACTTGCACATTTTAATAATATCTAATATAATATCTAAAGCGATGCAATGTTATCTCAAAGTATTTGTCTTTTAACAATTACGATGGCACCAGGGACGCATCAGATTCACATTTAAGGCAAATGTGGTTTAAAATACAGAATAGGTGTTCAAGTCTGGGGTTTCTTTACTTGATTTCGATTATAAACATTAACAAATTCAAATAAATCAATTTGAAATTTCTTATTTTTGTTTGAATGTTTTTAAAATTTATGCAATTTCAACATAGTGCTGCTCACAGTGAAGAAACAATCAGAATTTTAGCTGCACTGTTAGAAGTCACAGTGGCCTCCTGCGATAAAACCTGCAAAGTCAAGAGATCCCTTGTTATGAATATGAATGGGTCATTCTATATAATCTGTACCCTTCTGCAGTCTAACAACATGATTCAAAAGTACATTTTTGAAAGACTTTAAACATTATATAATTTGTATAATGTTTAACTGTTAGTAAATCGCATTGATTCATTTCATGCTACAAATATAAATGTTTTAAAATACAATTTTAACAATCAGACTTTCAATTTACACAAGTTTCCCCTACTGACAATTTTAACAGAATATAAGACAAAGTGATTAAAAAAAAACTGTAGACTTTTCATTAAAGTATTTGCATTTTGAAAAGATTATAATGTTGTTATGACAAAGTTTTTCTGCGTTATGGAATAGTTCAGTTTTTTCACTAACTCTTTCACTTATTCTTTCAATAACCTTTGCACAATAAATCATTTTTATGTCCATAAATATAAAGAGAGAATAAATGCTAGTTTTTATGTCTCTATTTTTTGTTTTCATCAAATAGTACACAGGCCAGAAATTCAATCCACTTGATGAAAATAAAATAAAGTTACTGGATTTTTGTTCATTCCTTTTAAGAAATACACACATTATCACATGAATGCATCACCTTTTCACTGTTAATTTTTTATATACTGTATAAAAGGACGCAAAATGGCACCCTTTTTGTAGAATGACCCAAAAGATTTTTCTCTGTCAGCACTGTAAATGGTACATAGTGCAACATAAATTTTAAACAGATACTCAGAGACAGATGGAAAAGATATAGAATATCACAGGATTTAGTACTGAAAACATGTCTTCTAAATTTGTTTCATACAAAATGATGTAAAACATTATATAGGTGGTCTGTTCTGTAGGGCTGTCCTGAATCACACTTCGTTTGCTGACTGAATCAAGTACTAAACTCAGTACAACACTCAACCTCAAAATGGAAATTGATCATTTAGATTTTGGAGAAGGAATTGAGAAAACATTCTTACACACACACACACACACCCAAACACACACACACAACACACACACACACACACACACACACACACACACATAAAAGTGCCTTTTGTGCTTCAATTTTTCAATTTCTTCAACAGTTCAAGGGTCTGGACAAGTGTTTTGGAAAAAGTGTTTGCCATATTAAAGGACTGTACACAACAATCCAAGTACAGCCTAAGGCCATCATAAATCTCCAATTGCTGTGGGTTAGTATGAGAAATATTAATGCATAAGACCAAACAAGTCACATACAAAGACATGTACAGTTCGAATCAGATTTCCAATGATGCATATCAGAAATTTCCAAAATCTAACATATTACCAGCACTGATATTACGCACAGTCTGAAAAAAACGATAAAATCTATTACACTCTGAACGTCAGTTCTTTGAAATAATTTGAAAGAATAATTCTAGGGTGAGACGGTGGACCCCAGAGAGAGAGAGAAAAAAAAAAAGGATTATTTTGCTTTGTTAATGTAAAACAAGGTAACAAAAATACAGTGTCAGAAGTCATAAGTGTCATCCTAAAATCTTGACAGCCTGTGAAACAAAATGAACGTATAAATAGTTTTCATTTAAAAAATGATATGTAATATGTTGTTCCCTTAACCATTCAAGGGACACTGGCTACCATTTGGCCAAGTGATAATGACATACTGACTATACTGGTATTCCAAAGCTGTATCCAGACAGTGTCCATTGGGTGATGAGATGGATTTTAAAAGTCAAATGAAAACTTACAACATCAATCATGATCAATAAATAAAACTTGTTCTTTCCAGAGTCACTTTCTCTGTGGCCCGGTGTCTCCGTCAAGAGCCATTGCTGCTGGCATAAGCAGGAATAATTCATAATGGAAAGAAATATTTTTTCCTCAACAAGACTTTCAGTCAGGCAGCAATATATTTCTGCGTTAAGTCAGATTTTACAGAGCATGTGTTGTGATGAGATTTACATAAGGCCAGGCTTGGTTGAATGAAAAAGTATTTTCAGTGTAACTTTCACTTTCATAATGTTTACAGATGCTGGTTTTTTTTCTCTCTAGAACTCTTGAGTGTGTCTCATCTTGGGGATGCTCAAGAGTGCTACATCTTCTTAGGAACTGAAACATTCTCCCTGTACAGTTTCAAGGTTGTTTTCTTTAATGTTGAAATGGTAATCTGAGGGGATTAACAAAAAATAAGGAAACAATCCTTTATATGTTTTTAAACATATTTGGTTCATGAAGAAGAAGGGCCAGGTTTATGGGCTGGCAGCAATGCCTGTACCGTCCAGCAGAGGGCAGCAGATGAATGGCATGATGAAGAAGCAAGACCTCTAATGGGTCTACCTCATGCTACTGTTGAAGCTGGAGTTGTTGCTACTGCAGCTTTCCTCATAAGTGGGAGGTGGCTCTGAAAAGAGTGAAAAAAAAAAAACATATTTAAATAAATCTGCATTTAATATGAGTACACAATCAAGACAGGGTCATGTCTACATGGCAAACCTCTTTTATAAATATACAAGCTTCCGATTTGCTGCTACCAAGGTTAGGGTTTCGATGACTAGTTGATTAGTTCTGCCACTAAATGATATTTTGGATCAGCATCGAACAGTTTAAATTATTGAATGTGCGTTGACATGGTGACAAGTTACAGCTTGTTGCACACTCTTAATTATTTGATGGCTGTAACTTTATCCTTTGCTGTAATGTAACCCCATACATAAACTAAATATTAACAAAAGCCTCCTACCAGAAGTAACGTCTAGAATAAAATGGCAAACCGATTGGATTACAAAGACTAGTGATGTTTCGTTTTGATCTTTTACTGTAGATGGTTATGATGATGACATTTATGCTTGATTACATTTTAGAGGAGAGAACATTGTAAGCATAAATGGTTTTCAAGCAAAACTGATCTGAACTATACGTGTGTCGTTGAGTTACTTGCATGCAAGAGTTTTAATGTTTTAAACTTAATATAGATAGAATGACAGAACAATAGAATGATAGAATGAACGATTGAAAGACAGACAGACAGACAAATGTCAAATTTTCCAGTTTGTTGTATTGATCTTAGATACAGTTCCTAGATTTATTATTTACATATTTCAGTGGTGTTGTTGTATTTATGTTTATTGCTTCACATGCATACATCGATACAACATTCAATAAATAAGAAAAATAATTTAGAAATGTCATCTGTAACCAGATAAACTGACATATTTAGCCTTTCAACACTCAGTTTACAAATCTGAATGCTGCTAATTGAATCAAAAAGAGGCATATTTTTACTGCAACTACACATTATTTTATAAAGAGTTTATGACCTACAGTATGAGTTAGAGTTTTTTGCTTTGTAGTTCCAAAGCTTTGCACTAGCCATTTACATACAGTAGTTTAAACACTGATCCGTCAACTAGCAAATAAACATACTGCATGTAAATCCTGCAAAACATTTTGGAAAATAAGGGTAACCACTGAGACACAAACCTGTACAGGGTACTAATTCTCAACTAGATCACTCACCATGTGGGTATTCCCAGGTGCTGTATTCAGGGGGCAGGATGAGGGGACAGGAAGTGGGCACTGGTGTTGTATTACCATCTGTGAAGAAAGGTATGGTGGCCCCTGTGGACAGACAGAAAACAGAGGAGCAGAGCCGTCGGAGTAATTGGGTGGGCTGCTGGCTCTGCATCGGGAGCGGACCGGGACGCTTGACCCGAAACCACGCTGGGAGACATGGAGAGAGGAACGCCGGACGAATCCTGCTGAGAATGACTCTTGGTGGGGATCTCCTCGCTGTCTACTCCTCCTGCACCCAGCTCACCCTCCAGATCGTCCTCTGCAGGAGGTGCACTAGGGACTACGGGCACAGGGCTGAGGCTTGGCATGGCAGGCCACTGGTGCACCTTGGGCGATGGGGTGAGGAATGGAGGGAGTCAAAGTTTACAGCAATGTTCCAATGTAGATGGGTAACGTGACCACAGCCTCTGGAGATTTTAGTGAAACCTGTGAGAAGGAGACACACTTCATGACATGAAGCTATGTTTCTAGATAAATCTTAATTTTAAAGACTTCAGCAGTGCATCCAAGAAAAAAACCTTCAAAAGAATAGAACATGCAAAAAATAAAAATCACATGTTCATGAGATTTGTGAACAAAATCATTCTTTTGAGGGTTGGAATGAATCTTTACAATGAATCAGTAGATGTGTTGACAAAACTGACCTGAATGTTTTGTCTGAATCAGACTGATTTGGTTAGTCAAAAATAAAAGTGAGTCCAATCTTTTCTATAAACTGGTTGTTCCAGGTCCCAAAACTGCTCTGAATGATTCATTCATGAATTCAGACTGAATCAGTTTTTGAAATGAACAGTTTTGAGACTTTTTTTTGTTTTGTTTTTTTTTTTTGTTTTTTTATATGAACTAGTTGAGCCAGGTCACAAAAGTGTTCTGAATTATTTTTTTCATTCATCAGACTGATTCAGTTTTTAATTCAACTCACTGGAGTCAGATATTTTCAATGGAATCAGTTGATCCAGTTAACAAAAACTGCCCGCTGAATGATTCTTTAATTTGTTTGCATTATATGACTAGGTGTTAAGTCCTATCATCAATCAACTTACTTGGTATTCTAAATCTGTTCACATGATTTGATTTGTTTTCAAGTGCACTGCTCAGTCCTGTTCAGAAAAATGATCTGAATGATTATTTTATGGGTCACACTTATTTGGTTTATCTTTTCAGTGCATTGGCCGATCCTGTGAGGTACAGCTTTTAATTCCTTTGAATGTTTCACATACAGCAGAATGACAAGAAAGCTCACTTGAGTTTAATTCAACTCACCAAGTCAGATATTTTCAGTGAATTAGTTGATCTGATTCAACAACTGGAATGATTCTTTAATGAATCAGACTGATTCGTTTCTCTATTTCAACTCAATGTGTCTGATATTTTAAATTAATTGGTTGATTCAGTTCACAAAAAGAAGGTTTTTACCTCATGTAATAGTAAGGTTAGATTTCCTGTCCCATACCTGGATAAAATACTCAAATATCTATGAGGCTGCAGCCAGTGAGGCCTGATTTGAGGAAGAGGAGGGAGGGTACAATGATCTTTTCTTTCCACTCTGCATGTTTACCAGCCTTCACCCCGGCACCCTCGACCTGTGCTATGGGCCGCAGATCAAACACTGGCCGCTTTGTTTTATACGACACTCTCTGCACAGATATACACAGTTGAAATGAGTTGCATTTTCTGATAATTGCATCTACAAGTACATCACCTATTGTCAACCAAAGTGCTGCAGAAATGTATTTTAATGAATTTAAATATCAGCAGAGTCTATTTTTTTATTTTCTTCTCACCTGAATTAGGCTGGCCATCACATAGCCAGTGTCTTTCCCAGACTTGTTATGGATCTCAGTGGATAGTTTGATAACCTGTCCGGGAGTGTATCCTCTTAGATCACTGCTGGCCTTTAGCATGAGCGTGCCTGTTCTTACCAGGAGGTAGTTAAACTTTTTTGTTGTCACAGCACAGCTGGGTTGCTGGGAAAAGAAGGGCAGACATTAGGAAATGGAAAGCAAGTATAATATAGTATGTAGGGATGTAATGATTAACCGCGAGTTGGTCAAAAATAGATTCAAATATGTGATGATTCAAATCGGTTGAGATGCCAAACAAATCATGACACAATTGGAGAAGGAGTTATATAACTGTATCTCTGGAGGGAACTGACTATCTTTAGACAAGTTTACGTTGTATTTTCTTTTCATCTTGCCTCTGAACTTTGCATATTAAAGTAGTGTTATGCAGCTGTGCTTTGTTAACAACGGTAACCCAGGAAACACTGTATCACTGCTGTCATAAGCGCCACCTGCAGTCAGAGAGTGAATGGCATCTCATTCAGCCCGTCTGCTCTTTCATTCGATATGTTTTATGTAGTACTTCACAAAACTAAAGTGAGACCATTCTGTTTTTGCTTTTGATTTTGAAAATTATACAGTCTAATTGAGTGAGTGAATCATTACATCCCTAATAATATGTATATAGTGTGAATAATAATATTATGATTAGGTGTTTTTTTATTTTTTTTTAAGTATAGCCAAATTCACCTCCTACATCTGGCAACTCATTGAGGTTGAGCACATTGAGAGGGTAGAAGGGTCGCTGGGTCTTGTAGTCCTTTGAGAAAACGTGGCGTGTCAATAAATGACTCTAATTTGGTACCAAAACTCTTCCCAAATGGGGCCTTCGAACGAGGTTGGAACGGATGCTACAAGAGACATAAAGAATATGTTATTTTGGATTTGTCAAAAGCTTTCCTATTCAAGCTACCTTATAAAATAATCATGTCTTTGACAGAACAACGCTATCGTTCAAGGACCAGGATATTGGCTGATGACAAGATGATGTTAGAGCTCACAATCAATAAAGTGAATCAATACAACCCTAAGTGCTTTCATTGTGAATCTGTTTTAAAAGCAAAACATAAGCCGAAGACTCAGGAGCTCTGAAAAATGAAGAAATAAATAATAGCAAACGACTGTGAAATTCAACTGAAAACAGTCCACAGATATTTACTAGCTTTAACCCCTCTATATCTTCACATTTGTATGCATTCCTGATTCATGGTATCTTACGGTGGAAAGTCTCTTCAGATTGATTAAATCCTTTGAGGTTAATCTTTAATAGCTGTTCATACAGTCTGTCAGCAGGGGGCGCAGCTGTAGGCTGCCACCAGCCACTAATTAAGCAGCCAGGAATGTGCTGCCATATCTTCCCCTAATAGCTCATGATGGGACATGTGTTTGTGCAGAAAGGGGCGGGCCCATAACAAAACGTGGTTTAAATTAAACTCTTCTTCCACCCTCTCATCATGCTTCAGAGCACTCAGCATAGTTTAACCTCACACCTGAGTGCTCTCCTTCTACGGTGGATAACACATCCTCATTTAATGACTACCATTAAGTTGCTCTGAATGAAAAATGCGCTTTAACGGCTTTGAAATGTTAATTGTAAAAATTACCTGGAATGAGAAACTGGAAGAGGGAAAGCTGGGCTCACCAGCTGACAGAGTACCTGTAAATACAGAGAGAAAGAAAAAAAAAAGAATTAACGTACATAAATACATATGCATCTTATTAAAAAAATAATAAACTAGAAACATTAATTACATATAAATCATATATATACACACACACACACACACACACACACACACACACAACACACACACACACACACACACAATATATATATATTAATAAAACTAATGATAAATAAATATATGTGTGTGTTTAAGTTTTACAAAAGTATACATAATAATAAAAAAATACATATTTTACAATATTTCTTACAATTATATATAAAGCTTAATTAAATGGTTTTGTGACATTTCTATATATGTACATTAAAAAGGGAATTAATGCATTAATGATTGATAATGATATACATACATATAAACACAAAAATAAAAAACAAAACTAAAGTATATATACAATATTTCTTATAATTGCATTGTAAAAATATTTGGCAATGATGATATGTTTTTTGGCATTTTTAACTTTTAATTGTGTATGTACATTAACTAGTGAATGTATTATATGATGTATTAATGACTGATCATGCTATTATTTTTATTAAGTCTAGCCAAAAGTGCATATATTTAATATACTAAATATAACACATAAGCACAGCAGACGTCCTAAACTACTTCCTATCATGAGGAAAAACAGTGTATTCTGGGAAGTATGAAGTCTGTTAAGTCAGAGTGACTCAAACAGGACGGCATATCTGGGTAGATAAGCGCCCTGACAGCTGTAACAACGCCCTCTCCTGTGCTTTCTAACTGGGGATTTCCACAGCCTCAGAGGTTATTCAAAGATCTGGAAGTGTATATATGTCTTGAATAAAGCACTGTACATGTGTGCCCCTCTGATGACACTTAAAAAAAACAGTTTTGTTTATCAAAACTTCATCATTTGGCAGTAAAATCACATTGTAAGTTTTACATGAGTAAGTGTGTAAACGAGGTAACGAGTTTAAAACAAAACATTCATATCATAACTGTATAAATCTGTTCTCGTCACAGTCACTTAAAGGACACACTCCACTGTTTTAGAAAATAGACTAATTTTCCAACTCCCCTAGAGTTAAAACAGTTGAGTTTTTCCGGTTTCGAATCCATTCAGCCGATCTCTGGGACTGGCAGTAGCACTTTTAACTTAGCTTAGCATAGACATTGAAACACGATGATAGACCGTTAGCATCTCGCTTAAAAAATTACCAAAGAGTTTCGGATGATTTACCCTATTTAAAATTTTGACTCTTCTGTAGTTTACATCCGTGGTACTAAAACCGATTACCATTGTGTACTTTGCTGCACTAGGTTTTTTGATTATTACGCCGGAATGAGAGTATAGTTTCCTAGCCATATGGGCCCAGAAAAATTGCAACTTTTCATTTCCGTCGGTTTTAGTGCACAATGTAACTACAGTTGTG
The DNA here is from genome assembly GCF_018340385.1 of Cyprinus carpio. NCBI lineage: Eukaryota > Metazoa > Chordata > Actinopteri > Cypriniformes > Cyprinidae > Cyprinus > Cyprinus carpio. Next base: position 7,738,684 of record NC_056592.1, read on the forward strand.
GTAGAGTAGGGGAGATGGAAAAAGGAGCCTATTTTTTAAAAATAGTGGGAGTGCGTCCTTTAAGACAGAAAATGGCTCTCTAGAGATGAAAATAATGGGTCTGAGCTTTATTTTCGGTTTGAGCAATACTTACAGTGTTTGTAAGGAACGAAGTCCTCAAAAATAAAAGGCATGTATTTCAGGAATGGGGTGATTAAACAAACACTAGCCTAGGCTACGCAGCTTATATACATCTCTTTACGGAACTACACCCCATTCCAATGGCAAAAATGAAGTTTAGTGTTATGATTTGGCATAAATCATAATACCATTCTGATGTTATCAGTTGATTGTTGTTGCATGTGAACAGGGTACTGCTTTGATGCTATTAACACAATGGCATATCTTAATTCGAGAAGCGAAACCTGTTCTAAATGATAAAAAAATGTTTTTTTTTTGGTTATGGGTAGTGAACAGCTCAAGATGTTCAAATAGCCAAGAATGTGTTGTGACGGAGGTGGCACCATGTGTTTAACCGATCCAGTGTGTAAGGAAACGTCAACTTTTTCTTGCTCCGTCATGTTGCCTTCAAATAGTTAATAGAAAATCTAAAGTGACAGATATCCATGTTCGCTCAGCAGCAAGAGGGTCAAAGGGGGACATATTTTAAGCGCTTAGAGCGCCTTCATGAAAGTGCTGTGTCAAAAGGAGAGGTATAAAACACCAACAAAAACAAAGGAAAATTTCTGAAATCATTTATTCACACCTCATGTCATTCCATCCAAAACCCTTATGAATTTCTACTTCTTCTGAAGGAACACACATTATTTTGAACAATGATGTGGACTGTTTGTATCGATAAAAGGAAATTCCGTTGAGGTTAGTAAAAACAACCCACCCACCTTCACCCGACTATCCACACACATCCAGCTATCTCATTTACAACAGTACAACACAAAAATTTTCAATACCCTGAGAACTAAAAGCATTCTCAATCCACCACCACAGCATTGTCTATCCGTGTTGATGAGCAATGAAGAGTGGGAAATGAAACTCATAATGGGCAGAACAAGAATAGTTCCTGCCAGCCAGTATAAGAGGACATTCAGCATTTTTGTCAGCCTGGGGCGGGGGCGTCAGTAGAAGCACCGTTACCAGCACATCTGGAGAGACCGCGCTGCTGATTCAGACGGCCAGGCTGCTAAAAAGCGTTCTCCTGGAAAGGGGTAGCTAGGCCAGGGCCCTAGGCATGTGAAATAACAAGCACTATCACAGTAAAAGGCTGCCCGGGACCACATATGACACGAGCTCACACTTCACTTCTGGCAAAACAATAATGACTCTGTGTGACCTCAACACCGAGTTGGGAGAAGAGAGAGAGTGCAGAAGAAGGTGAGCAAGAAATATGGCATTTTCGAATAAAATTTGTCCAATTTGTAAAAAACGCCTAATACTCTTTCTAATTAGGCATCATGCAATAACACTTTCATGTAAATATTCATTTTTGATTGTTCTAGCCAGCTGCTACTGTAAAGAGAGGAAAAATCGGTTGGTTTTAAATTGGTGCAACAGTTCCACGTTATAGGAAATAAACATCCCATTTATTTCTATGCATGGGGAAACAACGATTTTTAATGGATAACTTATAAAACGTTATAAAGCAAGACCTACTGTGCGCTATGAAGGTAATAATCACCCAATTTATTAGTTTTTGTTTTTTAAAGTAATCAGCAACCAATAATTTCAACTTATTCTTGAATATATGTTTAACAGTGGAATTAGATGAAGAACACCACTACCCATGATTCTACAACGAAAACCTCCAACAATTAGAATCGTGACACGCATATCGCACCAAAATAACCAGTCTACTTCAATGAAGCACAGCTAGAAAAAAAACATATCTAATATAATACAACATCTTGAAATCAACAGTTGTCTATTTCTAGCCTCATTTTTGAATTTATGTAAATTGCCAATGCTTCATGGGATGTTAGTTCTATTCTTCATTCAAAGTTCTAAGATACAGAAGGCTTGTCCTTTGTCTTTTTATTCAATTTTCCCACAATTCTTTAGCTTCATACCAGGGTTCATTTTGTTGTGATTTCAACTTGTAAACTGGCTTATTGGTTTTGTCCTGGCTAATGGGAAAAAAATACTTTCATAATTGACGGCCAATGAAAACAGTGGACGGGAGGCTTTTGCAGTTGTGGTATTCCACTGTGAAATCTTAATGGTCCAGAACCTCAAGTAAACTTCTGCATTGGCTTGTGACCGTGCACAGTCGTGGACACCAGAAGTTGGGAACTTGCTCACATTTCATTCATAGGTAGGCATACACCGCCTGATTCGCTAGAAGGATCAGGATTTTTTGGGACATAACAACCATCCGTTTATCAGAAAATAACAGCTCTTAAAAACATTATTTCTATGCAAAGCTGACCAGGATGGTTATGCATTATCGTGGACTGCTTGCAGACTAATGAAAGATTTCCTGTTCAAAGGGGTATCGCAAAATGAAACTAGTTTTTAAAGGGTTATGTGATACTTGACCACAGTCGGACCGACAGGAAAACAACCAGAAAGGACACATTCTAAGAAAACAGGAAACTCTTTCGACACCAACAGCTGATCAAGATAAACCGGAATTGAGAAGTAAACCAAAAGTACTTCAAAGGTGAGCAAGGTTTTATTGTAGAGTGGCTCTATTCAAAAGACCAGTTAAAGGATATTTTGACTAAAAGTATTAAGATATGAAGGAAGGTATTCTGAAACTAAAGGAAAGCAGCAGAAACTGAATGATATGGTGCGAATGGACAGTGGCTCCTTACCTTTTCCGGCCACAGACAGCCTTGCTGCTCAAGTACTTCTCCTCAAGCATCCACGACGCCTCATTCAGCTTGGACGAAATGCCCACACGACCCCACATCAGTTGACTTTAATCGCTGTAACAGGCCCAACACAAAAAGACACAATTCATCATTTTTTGGTTCAAAGTTTTAAATGCAAAAGGTTTTAAAAAGCCAAACTAATCAAAACGTTTAAGATTTATCTTATTTAGTCATATAATATATTTAATAATAATATAATAATAAAAAATTCTTCTGTTTGATGAACAAACATAATGTTTTAGTATTGGAAATGTATTATTTTTAATATTTATTGCTATGCAGTTAATTCTGTATTATTTAAATGAACCGTTTAAATATCTATATATAATGTCCTGTATAGTATTCAATACCTTTCCTGTCAAAAAAAAAAAACAATATCTATAATATCTGACACACCTTGTCATTCCATTCGAAACCACGATTAAGGTTGTTTGAGAAAAACATGTTGGCGAACCTTTCCTCCGCACCTTCATAAAATTATCTGACTTCTTTTGACCCCTCCACCATTCCAGGAAATGCACCACAAGGACAGGTCTGATAAGTAATCGTCTTTGATTTCCACGGTTAACAGATTTCTGATGTCATTTCTTGCTGGCTAGAGCAAACAACCATATGCCTAAGTAGGAGAATGTTGAAATGTTATCCGTTCTTCGAAAAACCTGTCTGATTCTACCGATCCACACAACAGAGTTCCGTATGAATGAAAACATTCAACCAGACAGAACAAGCACCCTTTTTGTCTGGCGCGTCGAGAAAGAAGAAAACAAGCCATACCTTATTTGCATGTAATAAATTGCGTGATGCTAAGCTCTCCACACAGGCGTTATCAGGGGGTACCCCCCCAAAACAATAAAACACTCTGAAACGTTACAAAACCCACACCAGGGGGGGGATCAGCCCAACTGTCAGGACCCTCCTTCAAAGAGACAAAATTTAGGTTTTAAAAATCCAGAACCTCTTCAGCTTAGCGGTCACGGGTCACCAAGATAACAACAGAGACAGACAACGATATGTGCATGTGTATGGACTGTAGCCATTGGTGTTTTTTGCCCCAAATATGTGATCTAATAGGCTGTTAGAGATGAACGTTTACACATTTTGTGACTTTGAAGCAGGACAAAATGAAACACTTAGACAAACACATATTACATGACCTGTTCAGGCAGTTCACACAAATATACAGTGTGCACAAATATGAATTTGCAGTGAAAACATGCACAAACTGACCATCGGCCATGTGACCGCAAGCCCTGATCTGATTATGTAATGGGGCCAGTGGTGGGCAAAGCCAAGAAATCTCAATTGGATTGGACTCAAAACACAGCCAGGGCAAACGCAAACACACATACAGCTTCACACTCATAATATACAGAAATTCAGGAAAGCAACCTTCTGCAAAACATTTAAAAATGCCATCATGGTTTTCTGCATGCATGCAGTCCCTGTGGTACATACTGGTAGAAAAAGGAACAAGTGTGAGACTATTTGAAATACAGCAGACTGTAAGAGATGAACAGATACAGCTTTAGTGGCACTTCTTAGGCAGGGGTTAGCAGCAATACCACATTAAGCTTGGTTGTAACAAACAGCTTCTGGGTATGTGTATTGTACATGATAAAAAAAGACAGATTCAAATATGTTAGATTTGCATATAACAAAAATGCCTAAACAATAATTGAAAAATATTAAATTAAAAAGCTCCAAAAACAAAGGTATTTGTACGGTTTTAAAATTGAAGTAATTTTTGAATCTGTCCTGGCGTAGATTACTTCAGGTATATTCAAGTCAAAGAGCCTCCACGCCACTTCAGACCGACGATAAAATGCTAAGGAAAGTGTGGCCCCAGGAGTCCCATCTAAATGAAACCGGGCATAATTTTCACAGAGAAAAAAATGTCAGTTTGCATTTTCAGGCAGAAGTGGGGTTCGAATCAGGGCAAGCCTGTTTGTGTGTGGCCGGCACTGTCTAAATCAGCACCACAGACACAAAACATTGGTGGCAGATGGCAGCATATCACTGGACAAGGGAGTTGCCCTCCCTGGCACATTGGCATGAGAATCCCTTCCATCTCTAGCACAAATAAAACAACTAAATTCAAAGGAGAGACGGTCCTCAGAGTATCAGACGATTCATGAACAGATAAATAGGCATTAAAGCACCAGTGCCATCTGGCTGTGTACCATCTGGGCACTTCTGCTGGAATAAAGGAAACTTTATGCTGAATATATTACCTGACTACACAAAAAAAAAAAATATAATAACTAAAACCAGTTCACTGATAAAACTTAGCTCACACCTGCACCTGGAGCCACCTCCGCCTGCTGGCCTTAGGAAAACAGTGAACGGTGGGCAATATGCATTTAAAGTGGTAAATATAGGAGGAATATGTCTAAATCGTTTATGTCGCCAAACTTCCTGTTGCCAACAGGTGGCTTGATGATTATAACTGAATATTGGCCTTTAGGTGTTTTCCGGCAGATGTAGATGTGGACAAGAAGAAACGGTGGAATCATGTAATAATGGAGTGCTCAACCATCATACAGCAAGATCGTCACATGATTTCAGAGTTATTAGAATGTGGAGTCTCTACTATATCTGTTCAGACTATTCTTAACCCAAAGGACTATGAGTCTACAAAGATTTTTATGAAGTTTTTGCACAAGACTGGACTTTACGCAAGGATTTAAAGGATAAACCGAGTCCTCAAATGACCTGAGGAGGGCAGTAATACGCTGGTGATGCGTCTATGCTGCCGCAAATTCAAAAGAAGAAGTTGATCTGAATCAAGAAGTGAATATTGACTCAAATTCCAGTTATTTTTCTCCATTGTATCATATAGATCACTTTTACGATATTCTTATGATGCTTTTGCATTGTTTTTGAAGCTTTCAAAGCTTTAGTTCCCATTCATTGCAACTGCATAGAAAAGAGCAACAAGCATATTATAAAAAAACTCCTCTTTGTGTTTTTATCGAGGACAGAAAATCATACCCCTGATGTTTTTCCAATGATGACAGAAAATTAATTTCTGGATGAAAATTCATTTCGAGCTGTACTCTGTGTGCTGGGATCTGACTCAGAGGGGACATGCTGGATTTGATCCAGCCCTCTTGGCAGCTTATACAGTTCAGGGCATGTGTCAGAGAAAACACTGCATTGGGCGTCCAGAGCGTCTTTTGTGTTTATCACAACCCTTCCACATGGGAAGACAGCATGGGCTACGAACCTGCTTCCTAACACGCAGCGTAAGCAACACTGTTGCCAGTCATCAGACGACTGTGAGAAACTGCGCACCCATCTATTATCAATGAATTTATATCTAAGAATACTATAGTTAAAGACCTATTCTTGTACTCTTCCAACACACAATCCTAATTGTTAATAACCAAACAAAAAGAATTCTCCTAAAAATCTCTCTACAGAAAGATTTATTTTCTGTTTGAAATACAATTCTAAGTTTCGGTTATATGCATAACTGGCTTTGAAAGCCCTTCTCTGCAATGTTTTAAACCATAAATCTTCTTTATCTTATACTACAAGACAACAAGTCTGTATAACTGACTTCCTTGTTTTAACTTTAAGCATACATTTCAAACATACATTAAAAACAATGACATTTTTTTTTAACCAGAATACCCAATTAGATTTTCACATTTCTAAATAAAAAGAAACTATTTTATTTTATTTTTATTCAGAAATGTAAAAATCGTGATTAGCATTCTGTCTTAAAACAATAAAATAAGAAATGATTTATTTATTTATTTAACTGTTTTATTTATTTAGAAATGTAAAAATCTTGATGGGCATTCTGTCTTTAAAATAAAATATTTTATTTATGTATTGTTTTATTATATTATTTTATTGGATTCATAAATGTAAAACTTTTGTTGGGCATTAAAATAAACAAATTAATAGAATTGAAACAAAACAAAACAAAACAAAACAAAAAACAAAACAAAACAAAACAAAACAAAAAAAACCAAAACAAAACAAAACAAAAAAAAACAGCCCTGGCAGCTTTATATCCAATCAGTGATGAATTCTGAAACTCGTCAGAGAGAATTTGACCCTGTGACATGGGAGCATAAGAGTATCAGACGATTCATGAACGAATAAATAGGCATTAAAGCACCAGTGCCATCTGCTGTGTACCATCTGGGCACTTCTGCTGGAATAAGGAAACTTTATGCTGAATATATTCTACCACTACGTACTAAAAAATGATAGTAATGATTAAAGCTGCAAGCAGTGTTAAAAGGGCCCTCGCACCTGGAGCCACCTCCGCCTGCTGGCCTTAGGAAAACAGTGAACAGTGGGCAATATGCATTTAAAGTGGTAAATATAGGAGGAATATGTCTAAATCGTTTATGTGCGCCAAACTTCCTGTTGCCAACAGGTGGCGCTATGATTATAACTGAATATTGGCCTTTAGGTGTTTTCCGGCAGATGTAGATGTGGACAAGAAGAAACGGTGAATCATGTAATAATGGAGTGCTCCAACCATCATACAGCAAGACGTCACATGATTTCAGAGTTATTAGAATGTGGAGTCTCTAATATATCTGTTCAGACTATTCTTAACCCAAAGGACTATGAGTCTACAAAGATTTTTATGAAGTTTTTTGCACAAGACTGGACTTTACGCAAGGATTTAAAGGATAAACCGAGTCCTCAAATGACCTGAGGAGGGCAGTAATACGCTGGTGATGCGTCTATGCTGCCGCAAATTCAAAAGAAGAAGAAGAAGGTGTTTTCCGGCCAGGACTCTTATCAAACAAAAAATTTGGGGCAGATTGGACATTGCATGTTTTAGTTAGAGAAAAACATGACATTTTCTGTTGACATTTTCATGGCATTAATAGCATGCTTTAGCATGTTTAGCACTCAATGGCTTATTTTAGTGTGTTGCTAATAGAGCATCACAGTATTAAACATGTCATTCCCTGTTGATAGTAGGTGGTGCTATGAGTATAACTGAATATTGGAATATTGGCATGCCTTACCATGATTCTAACATGTTGCATGTTACGTTTGGGGCAGATTTGGACACTGTATGTCTGAGTTACAGCAACTTCCTGTTTCATTTGCATTAATAGCATGCTTTAGCACTTAGCTAAGTGTTGCTAGCGTGTTTTAGCATGTTTCTACACAGATAGCACACGTACGTCTGCATGATGTCTGTTAAAGATTGCTTCATCTGGAAAGCAGATTTTTGCAGACCTAGAAAATAATGTATTTTTAAAAATAATTATTTTCTGATTTTCTATGACCATGGAAAAGCTAACATGCTTACAAAGAAAGAATATATGAAGTATAAAATATGTGAAACAGATTGCATTGCCAAATCTTTTTGCTGTCTTTTTTAACAAATGGGCATTACAGCTAACTGTCGGTAAAACAGAGGAATGACAACTGACAAGTGTTACTGTATCAGCCATGACTGAAAAACTAACGAGAGGATGTGACACAGATTTACTTCTGGTTTGAAGTAGTATAAACAAAAAGTTCACCCCCCCCGATGACAGGGAACACGGCCATTAAAATGACCAAACATGGTGAGGCCAGATGGATTTCCCCTGTAAAACATTTACGGACAAAAGAGCAAGAAGGAAATTAAGCTTTATGACATTGAAATAAGAGTGACAGATTATATAAGGAGAGATTGGACATGTGTGGTTTATGGTGTTACTCTTAAACATATCTCTCAGTATTCTATCGTACACTGAATATTGTCCGCCGCTGACATTCTCACAAGCTCGTCAGTTAATGTTCAGCGTTCACTTTGTCTTATTTTAGCATCAATTTGCCAAACTAATCTTTGTTTTCAGTCCTCTGAGGAACACAAGTGTAATTGAAGAATTTATTACATGAATGGTCACTGGGATTTCAAGATTCATTACGGATTGGAACAACCCCTTTAAAACCGTAACAAAAGTAGAGTCCATATATGACTTATGCTGTATAATTATAGCTTTGCAGTGAGAAACACCCACCAAACTACATTCCAACCGACCGGCCAGCCCCCCTTCCATTCCACCGCCATGACTCCACCCCCCAAGCATTCCAAATGGACACGTTTGTGAAATTACCATATCTCTTGACCAATTCCAGAATTATTTTTCTTTAATGGGATATACAAAGTTTAAGATAACGGAAATCACGAAGTAGAAATTGCCAACTCCAACAATTCCGTAATTTTCTCCATGGTATCTTATAGATCACTTATTACGATATTCTATATGATGCTTTTGCATTGTTTTTTGTGAAGCTTTCAAAACGGCTTTAGTTCCCATGCATGGCCAAGACCTGCATAGAAAAGAGCAACACAGGAATCTTATAAAAATTCAGTCCTTTGTGTTTTTATCTGAGGAGCAGAAAATCATACCCTGATTCTTTTTCCAATGATGACAGAAAAGTAATTTCTGGATTGAAAATCATTTTCGACAGATGTACTCTGTGTGCTGGCGATCTGACTCAGAGGGGACATGCTGGAGCCTTATCCAGCCCTATTGGCAGCTTATACAGTTCAGGGCATGTGTCAGAGAAACACTGCAGTGGGCGTCCAGAGCGGTCTTGTGTGTTTATCACAACCCTTCCACAGGGGAAGGACAGCATTGGCTGAACCTGCTTCTAACACATGCAAGCGGTAAGCAACCACTGTTGCCAGTCATCAGACGACTGTGAGAAACTGCGCACCCCGTCTATATCATGAATTTATATCTAAGAATACTATAGTTAAAGAACTATTCTGGTACTCTTCCACACACCAATACTAATTGTTAATAACCAACCAAAAGAAAGTCTCCTAAAAAATCTCTCTACAGAACGATTTCTTTTCTGTTTGAAATACAATTATAAAGTTTTTTTTTTTCGGCGGTTATATGCATAAATGGCCTTTGAAAGCCTTCTCTGCAATGTTTTAAACCCTAAATCTTCTTTAATCTCTATACTACAAGGAAAACTAAGTTCTGCATAACTGACTCCTTTGTTTTAACTGTAGGCACACATTTCAAACATACATTAAAAACAGATGACATTTGTACCAAGAAGTACCCCAATTAGATTTTCACATTTTCTAAATAACAAAGAAAAATATCTATATGATTTATTATTCAGCAAGGTTAAAAATCGCATTGGGCCTTATGTCTTAAAAACAATTAATAAGAATAAGAAAAGATTTATTATTGATTTATCTGTTTTAATTTAGTTACGAAATGTAAAATTTCTTGATGGGCGTTCTGTTATTTAAAATAAAATTATTTTCTTTATGTATTGTTTTATGATATTCATTTTATTGGATTCATAAATGTAAACACTTTTGTTGGGCATTAAAATGTAAACAAATTAATAGAATTGACACAAAACACAAACAAAACAAAACAAAAAAACAAAAACAAAACAAAAACACAACAAAACAGAACAACACAGAACAAACAAAAACAAAAAACAAATCCAAACAAAAAAAAAAAAAACAAAGCCAGAATTCTGAAACTCGTATGAGAGAATTGGATACCTGTGGACATGGGAGCAAAAGCAGCCAGTTGAGTCGCAGCAGCAATGATAGGGCCGACTGGCACTGGCATAGCAAATGGACACCTGGGTTTGGGTAGAGACTGATACTTTCCTGGTTCTGGGGCTGGATACAGCCGCAGATAGGCAGTGGAGACAGCACCAAAGAGCCCACAGTGTGTTGGTCTCTGGTCTGGGTGTTTCGCTCAACGGTATATTTGGAACATCCCTAGATAACCCATAGGTCAACCACGGCAAGAAGATCCTTGAAACAGCAAGCTTAGGGTCAAACACAATTGGTCAGGACTGGGTCACAGGCAATTAACTGGAAGGCAGCAGAGGAAGGACAGTTCTATGCTTCATTCAAAAAGAAGAAAGCGTCATGGTGAGATGACGTGCAGGGGAGAAGATACAATAGAACCCAGTCAAACTGTATGTTTGAGAAGTCAGACTTGGATACGAGTGTTTGGTTTCAACCCGAGGAAAAGCACTGAACGGGGGTTATACTACTTGGGGAAAAACCAACTTCGACAAAAATACATTCCAAACACCAGCACAGCAATGGATGACCATTAAGTGAAAAACATTATGTGTCTCATGGTAACGTGTCAAAGTTAACCACAGATTGATTCTGCCTTTCACCAATCCACCAAATCATGATAGAAGGGCAACATTCGACAACAATGAAGCAAAAGAACGTTAGAGACGCAATCCTCACAAGAGAATCAAATCATAATGGATCAGATACAAAGTGATGGCAGATATTTTGCCTTTTTCGAAAGAACTACCAAAAAAAAACTGAATGTACTGATGGACTCCGCAAACCTAAAAACCACATTTTAATCACTAACGCACTGGAATAATGAGGAGGCGCCTCGCATCATCCCTGATGCGTCTTTGAGGGGTTTGGATTGGCTAAAACCTCACCTACCTATGTCATCATAAAGAAACTTCAGCGAGCAAAGTAGAAACTCTTGGCTTTACCCTCTTACAGTCTAGCCTCGCCACTGACCCCGTCACGACTCCCTTTATAAGATTACTACCCGCATTAAATCACCACTGGCACCCAAGAGCTACATAGCCAGTTCACCAAGCCACTAAAGACCGACTCTACTACATGCGGCCATCCACAATCCTTGGTCAAACGTTTCAAATGCATGGTAAAGAATGGACCCACGAAAGCGGTATGGTTGGCACAGGCCTCATATCTAGTAGGACAGAGAAATCAACAGAAAACCCATAGGCGATTGCTTAATGGGGAGGTATGTAAATATTGCCATTTTCAAATAATATATTTCTTGGTCAGTTCTATTTAAACCTTAACGATGTTGTTTGTAAAGGAATGTGTCGTGTATGTATGTTCTAATTACCTTAAAGCAAGTGGGGGAAGTTAAGATCATTGATACAGTTTTGTTAATATTTGCAATTAAATTTTATTTTTGTATGATTATGTTTTCATTTTAAGTTTGGTTTCAATTTTTTTAAGGTTTAGTAATTTTGTGTGCGCAGTTTGTTTCGTGACATTTTTATTTTTAATGACTATAATAGTCAACAATTTTTGAGGTAGTGTATTTACTTGTTTTTATTTCTTATTTAGATTACTTTCAAACTTGAAACTAAAATGAGAAAAATGTTGACCTTGCAATACAAAATAAGTTGCTTAGTTAAACAGTATGTTGCAATCGTTTTTTAGTTTTGGTTTACGCTACCGGATAATACACCATGGCATAACAGTCATTAATAAGCCTGATGATTTGTAGTCCCAAAACATAATCTAAAATGTGTTCAAATATGATTGAGTAAATAAGGAATAAAGACTCTTGTTCATTACTAGGGAAAAAGCTTTATAGGGTGGCATGTGTGTTCCCAAATTGAAATCACTAATTAGTTTAACCACGTAAAAATAATCTGACAACACAAGTTGGTAAATAATTCTTGATACAAAAAAATCCAACCAAAATGAAACAAATTAATACATTAAATCTATAAGTTTATTGCCAAATTCTACATTTTGTAATTTTACATGATATGACAGGAGACGAATTACAGGTTCCTAACTGTATGATTAATAACATTGTTATGGAATTTAGTTAATAGAACAAGCGAAGATAAGAAGCAAGAAATTTAATATCACATTTAGGTATAGGAATCTGACCCCACTGAACCCCAATACCATTCCCACCAATTAGCAGCACAAGAGCGCCATCCTGTCCCATGAGCCTACCTATAATCCACGGTGCCATGAGTCTTCCCTGAAGCTTTATTAACATCACCAAGCAAATGAGATCTCGTAAGCCAGCACAGAGAAATCAGTGATCTGGGCATCCACAGAAAAGGGACTCTAAATTTCGTTAGGTTATTTAATGTAATGGCAATGACGCATCACAAACACCGTTGACAAATAAGCTGTAAGCCACAGAGAGGGAAAGATAAACACTCAAGATATCTGTATACTCTGATTTTATGACTTGGCTTGGTCAAATCAGAACGGAAGTGGGGGGAACATGAATCCAACTTCAATATAGAAAGAGAAAGGATTCTCTCCTTCGTTTGCAGTTCTAAAGGGAATTTAACATTACAGCTTTTTTCAACGTAAATGTTGAGCGGGGTAACCAAGCTTTAGAATATTTCACATTACCCTTTGGGCCAGACAATGCAGATGTCAGACTGTAAAGACTGATGCATTAGCAGGGTGTGTCATGAAGATAACAAGAAACTGATATTTGCTTACCACATACATGAAAACTTTACATAAACATGAGAATTTATGAGCAAGCTTTAAGTCACAGGGAAGCCGGATGCGCATTCAGAAGGAGATTTACTCCAGGACGGTAACAACACATCTGCTTTGACAGAGAACAGGCAGATTAGTGCAGCAAACTGAGAATTTCAACAGAGGACAGGTCCCGTTGGTTTAAACAGATTGTTCTCCCTATATTTATGGACGCTTTCGCGCTTAGTAAAAAAAACCAGGTTCTCAGAAGACACAACCCCAACAGCACTGCAGTAAGAGCTGTAAGTGGATTAATTTATATTTTCAATACGAGACAGAAATAATTATCAGGCTTTGTTTACTCGTTGTATGGGATCCTGTCATTAGGATTACGTGCCGACTATTTTACATCATAATCACTCAAAATACTACTGGAAGAGAGCTGCATCCATAATCATAATTATGCTACAGATGATGAACAAAAACATTTATTATACTACATGTAATATGTATGTATATAAAATGACAAATGATATATATATATATATATATCTTCTTTTGTATTTTTATATTTTACACACACACACACACACATATACATACATACATACATATATATATATTATATATATATATATATCTATATATACATAAATATATATATATAATATTATATATATATATATTAAATGTAATTTTAATATATATGAATATATATATATATCCACACATTTTTTAAAAAAAAATAATAATAATAAAAAATAAAAATTAAACCGTTACAATGCAACAACTATGATGCAAGGCAGTGGCAAACCCATCTCTTGCAAGTACTGATGGTTCCATGGCACAAAAATAATGGCATCAGATAATAAATACATACTGTTGTACAGAATGATGAATATATTCATATATAGTACAATGGTATTTACAAGGTTTCTCATTCAGAGAAAGCAGGGACATTTTCATTTGGAGGGTAAATTCTGCCTAGAAACTAATCTTACATCATTTACATTCGTCTAGCTCACAACATGATGGTCTGTTCAAGTATACATACAAAAAGAGGAAGTACAGTCCTTCCTTTGAAGGATGATAAGCTTCTAATGAGCTTCAATAAATACAGAGGAAAAGCAGGCCTATTGTGTCCTTATTTCTGGGATATGCACTGAAATGTCAACCATCACCATCATTGATATTTTTGGTATATTATATAGTCGTGAATTTTATGTTGTCCAAATGGAAAATGGATTTTCAGCAAAAAAAACAAAACAAAAAAACAGACATTCAAATATATTAATATTGTATTTGGACTTGAAATGCTCTTGATTTATTTTTTATTTTTTTAAACGGGCAGAAAAAGCCTCGTAATGAAGGCATATCGAAGTACTCAATATATAGGCTAATGAAAATCATGAGTGTTCTCCTCCATTCAGAGGAAAGGAAAAAGAGCCTTTCTGGGCGGCCACGGCCAGATGGAAGATCTGTAATTAAATTCTCAATGACACAGACAAATCGGCCCCTCTCTTTACTCTATATCCTCAGGGCTGGGAGGACAGGTAGCATTTCTTAACTACCTGATTTAATTAACGAGAGTGTTTCAGAGCACATGCAAGTTGAGATGGTTCAGATAACAACATCACACAGATGTTTGGAGCTTGTCGAGAAGAGGTGTGCAATTACTTTTCTAACCAATTTATATTGTATAATATTGGATATTTAAAGGGGTAATTCATCCCAAAATGAAAACTCTACCATCATTTACTCTCACTCCACTTGTTTTCTCCTGGGAGTTTCTTTCTTCTGATGAACCCAAAAGAAGATATTTTGAAGAATGTTAGTAACCAAACATTTGACGGTAGCTATTGACTTCCATATTATGGAAAAAAATAAAAATAATAATAAAATAAATAAATAAATAAAAAAAATCATAATTTGTGTTCTACTGAAGAAACAAAGTCACCTACATTTTGGATGCCCTGGGGGTAAGCAGATAAACATCACATTTTCATTTTTGGGTGAACTATCCCTTTAATTGTGCATGTTTAATTTCCCTTTTCCCCATTTTTACATTTATTACATTTTCCATCTTCTAATGTTCACTTAAAGATTGTCTTTAAAAAGATTAATACATTAATTTCTACGTCAGCCATTTATTAGCTATCAGGAATTACATAAAATAATTATCAGCTGGCTGGAATCGGCCAGAATTTTAATACTGATGCATCCCTACCACATGCACATCAAGTCCTGAAACTATTTTGTCCATACTTAAGACCATGGGGCTCTTAAACTCCCTCACAATCAAACCAGCTCGCTCTGTAAGGAAGGTAAAGGCGTCTTTGTCCTCTGAGAGAGTATGAATGATAGAGAGGGCACCTGCACACAAAGGACATCGGGGCTGGGAAACCCCATACGTCTCCTGGGACCAGTACTTCTGAATGTCGGTGGCCTAGCAACCACATTCTTATAAGATATGCACGATAACAGACATAAACCTGCCGCCAGGTGAAGGCTATCCTCATCTTTGCCTCAATAAAACACTCTCGCTCCAATGCGCACACTAACAAACAAACATATCACAGAGGACATTCCAAAATTCCAAAGCTCACCACAAAAGCTTTTGGTTAGCAAGTAAATAAGGGCTGTGATTAGACAGTTGGGTGCTGTTCAAGAATATCTGAAGATTCTTAACACCATTTGTGAGAAATGTGTGACATTCCAGCCTCCATGCAAGGCCATTATTCCACTGTGTGGAATAATGTGGTAAGTGTGGCCTCTTACAGTCATCGAGTTGAGGGCTATTCAGACAAAGAGAAAGGACAAAGAAAGGTCATTAAGGTTAAGCGTGGAATTTCCGAGAGGTTTTAATCTAAAAGCTTTACCACTACTGATACATAATATACTTCCTTCTGTGGAACACGAGAACGTTTTGTGTGTATGTGTGTGTGTGTGTGTGTGTGTGTGTGTGTGTGTGTGTGTGTGTGTGTGTGTGTTTTCCATACAATGAAAGTCAGTGGGCTCCAAAGTTGTTTGTCAGCAACAACTGAAACATTCGTCATAATATCTTCTGTTGGGTTCCAAAGAAGAAAGAAAGCCAGATTTTGAAATGACATGAGGGTGAGCAAATGACAGGATTTTCATTTTTGGGTGAACTATCCCTTTAAATGAACATGCTTTCCGAAGATTGCATGTAAAATTGGAAGTGTATATATAAAACAGTAGGAACTAAAACAGGAAACGGTACACTGAGAGACTGGAAGTCTTTTGTTCTCACATGTGATCAGTTGCATGAAATATTCCCGTTATGGAACAGAAGGGTTTGTTGGTTCCCTTTGAAACTAATAAGACAATGTGAGCACTCTAATATTTCACCAGATACATTCAGTGAGGCCAGATGTACCGCATGTCCTACATTAATCATTACTGCTTGAGAATGAGCTGAAAGCTTACACTTAAAAACAGTCACTAAAAGAATCAAGAACGTCATTAGTCGCAAACATAAAAGAGAGTAAATTTATCCCATCCGTAGCTCCATTTCAAATGCTACAGCTGCATCCCTCATTCTAGACAGTGTGGACAAATCTGTCTTATCTAAAACCCAGAAATAGACATGTTCACTCTTCCTCATTCCTGGGAAGAAAGAGAAAGAAACAGGAAGAGACACATAAAGAGAATGAGAGAATGCATTTCGCCAGGCACGTGACGCTGTGACCATAAAAAAAAGAGCCCAGTCGAGGGCAGCTGGCATGGCAGGACCGCTGGAAGGCGAAATCAGGAAAAAGCAAGGTATGAGGTGCCAACATGGGTGCCACTGGCATCAGCGAGATAAATAAAGTGTCAATCTACATCTCTCACTATAACAATCACTTAAAGGTCTAACAACCCCGGAGGTTAAACATTTACAAGAAATTTCTCTAGTGTCAGACGAGCTTTTATTCATCACAAGTTTGATTTAAAGTAATATTCCAGATACTGGTCATGTCAAGCTCAATCAACAGTATTTGTGACAATGTTGACAACCACAAAAATTCATTTACACTTATCCCTACTTTTCTTTAAAGGAACAGTTCTCCCAAATGAAAATTTGCTTAGAATTTACTCACCTTCAGGCCATCCAAGATCAGAACAGATTTGGAGAAATTTAGCATTACATCACTTGCTCACCAGCCTGCAGTGAATGGGTGCCGTCAGAACGAGAGTCAATTGACATGTCTCCAGTCCATCAATTAATGTCTTGTACAACAAAAAGCTACATGTTTATAATAAACAAATCCATCAAGACATTTTTTAACTTCAAATGTTTGCTTCTGGCTACCCTAAAGTGATGTAATGTCATATGTATCCAGATCTGTTACTAAGAAGAAACTAACTCATGTTGGAAGGCATAAGGGTGAGTACATTTTCAAATATGATTTTAACATGAAAAATTACTTTTTCTAACCATTTTAAAACTTTGTCACCATGACAACGCAATGCCATAAACCCATTAAGATTCTATTAAAAATCAGCTTCCAGAGCTAGAGCTCAAACAATAAAGATCTAATCATTTTGACTTAATTGAAGTTTTTACAGAATAATTAATACAATTACTTTTATAAAATTACAAGCTTCACTTTTCTGTTTTAAATTCCATTGTAAACTCCTCGCTGTAACCATTTAAAAAAAAGAAAAGGTGGGAAAAGTACAAACAAAATTTAGTGGTAATCAACATTATATCAGTGTATTAAAGGAAAAATATTGCTTTAGTACACTGCGCTGCAGCAAAAATAGAAATTAACAGTTGAAAAGGACCAGAAATGTTCAGGTGATGCTCTTTTACAGAAAGCCAAATTTTTTTACGTTCAAAAAGAAACTTCATGATTGCAGTTTGCAGGTAGTTCTATTTTGAAAAAAACATCCTAAAGTCTAGACACATTAGGAGTTGGATGCCCTAAGCGTACTCTCACTGTGACTCAGTTCATTTGCTATTTGCAGATGGCAGATGCAGTCATGGAGTTCTTGTTACTATGCCTATATACCTGCTGGGACACAGCTATGTCAGAGTTTCCGGCCTTGAATGAACAGAAATTTTTAATTCAAAAGCACAAGGAGTCAAAAAGGACTTGGCTTGCTTAAACAACAGAAGGGTTTGTTAAATAGTTTTCACTATGAAACTGAAATTAAAACGTTGACGTCTCCAAAATAGCTTTACATATTCAAACTTTCTTTTAAAGCTAAACACACCAGGTTCTGTCCCTAGAAGGTTCTCAGGAGACCTGCTCTAAACTCATCCTGAATACTTAGGAACAGTAATTAGGTATCATATTGGGTGAATACTCCTCAAAAAAAAAAAGCATGCTTCATTCGTAAATAATGATGTTTGAGGCCTGCGATTCCCGTTATTAAAGGGACAAACAGCTTCGGGCTGAACTTAATGTTTGTGTTCAATAGTGTGTCAAATATTTCAACACAAACAAGGGCGTAGGTACTGTACTTCCTGTAAATGTGCTGAATGCCCTGTTATAGTGAGGGACAGGAGTGAGTCTCTTCACAAACACTCACACAGAGCCAGTGTGGGACAGAATAGCATCATGCTGATATCAGTGGTGTTGCCTTACAGGCCAGTCAGTCCACTGCTAATGAATAGACGGGCTTGTCTATGTGAACGTCTCTTGAGATACAAAGAGACAAAAGGCTCTAAAGCATTACAAACAAGCTTATCACAATCATTAGTATGCATTTGATACCAGGCTGGATATAAAGAGAACATGCTTTCTATCATGATCTGTTGACATTTGTCCTATTGAAACAGGAAGTTGGATGTATAGGGCTGCATGATTATCAAAATAAAACCCAAATCTCATTATCCAATCGCAAAGGCTTCAATTTAATGAAATTAACATATGTGTTGCTTGTTTTATGTGTTCATTCACACATGCATTAACAGAGTCTCAGAGCAGGTTAGCTCAGAGTAAATGCTGCACACATTATAAAAATAATAATGATGATGATTATTATTATACGTCAATATTGATATATAAACACAACATTTTTTGCCAAGCTCTTCAGCGTACCAAGCCCTTCAGCATACCAAGCCTAGAGCTTTTAAAAAAATCTTTATTTTTATCTGAAAAATAGCAAATAGATTTTTTTTTCTCAAAATTCTGCAGCCCTAGTTGGACAGCCTAGTTAGAAGGTCTTGCCTTTTTTAATTGCTAATAGTCTAGCTTGTGTCACATCCTGGCAAAAACCTTTTCTGTTTTTCTACTGTTGTCATTTTAGAGAATTTGATTGGACAGAAATTTGCATACGCCTCTGCAAACAAAATAAGTCTCCGTTTTCCTGTGTCAGCTAAAAGTATGTTTTAAGCAACTTGTAAACATGGATTTCTTCCTGGGGCTTTTTGGGTATTTTCAATATTTCAGCCTTTGCATATAAACCACTTTTCTTTGGGACAAAATTCAATATTTATATCCTAAACAAAACACTAAGGATAGGCCTATTTTCTCTCCACAAATCACACAGGTCTCAAAGCGTCAAAATAAAAACTTCATCTTAATTTTGGATAGTTCATCCAAAAATTAAAATTCTGTCATAATTTACTCACCCTCAACCTGTTCAAAACCTGCATGAACTGCTTTCTTCTGCTAAATACACATGATGATATTTAAAAGAATTCTGGTAACCAAACAGGAAGCCATTGACTTTCATAGTAGGGGGGGAAATACAATGGAAGTCAGCAACTGTTTTGTTGCTCAAACAGGTTTGGAACGACATGAGGGTGAGTGAATGATGGCAAAATTTTCGTTTTTGGGAGAACAATCCCTTTAATGTACTTCTAGACTGTACAGAGTGTTTCTATTTGAGATTCAAGCAATCATATCTTTTTATGATGAGTTTCTGTAACTGACTGATTAAGGCTAAAGCCCTTCTTTCATAGTTTCGAGAGATTATACATGACTTCTGCCAAAGCTGAGACTGTCTTGCCTGTTAAGTCTGTTAACTAGTAACCCTATACACTGAATACAGGGTGTGATGTAAATAAAAAAACATCTTTCAACAGAAGGATGTCTCAGCACTGAAAGAGACTCACTTTAATATTCAAAACATGCTTTTTATTTTCATCCAATAAGTTATGCGGAAGCTGAAAAAAATGCCATTGTCTCTCATACTCATCAGGTCCACGACATGACTTTTTATCAAAGCAGCCAGACTAAAAAAAAAAAAGACAGATAAGAAAGCCAAAGCATGAGTCAGCTGCTTTTTAATAAAACATACTGAGCAATGTGGATTGAAAAGCACAGCTGTTCTCGGAGTAACAACATCACATCCTCCACTTCGCAGCAAGACTCTAAAGCAAGTATTCAGGTCCATTCTGGGTAGTGTAATATGACGTTGATGAGAAACATATCTACTTTTCTTTCATGGAGGTTTAAATTGATGAAGGCAAGAAAATGATGACAGAATCTACATTTTGGATGAACTATTCTTTTAAAAAAAAATGACTATATAGGTTACCTACGATTCAAATCAGCAAGCAGTTTTGTTATGCTAATACACAATGTCTGTCACATTAGAGGAGCTTTTTCCACATTAAGTCAAGGTGAGGATGCACTGAGCCAATTCCCAAAGTACTGGCAATGCGGGAAGTCCTAATAAATTAAAGTGCCAGCAGAGAATTACTAATCACACCGGTCACATGACCTTACCATCCCATATAATAGTGATGTCATCTGTCACGCATTCAACTGATAGACACTAAAGCAGACAAAAATATTTTCCAATCCACAGTGTGATCGAACGCGAAGAGCTGTTTTCTCGCTGTGGATAGGAACAACTGAGAGGAACAGAAACATGACCGCAAAGTGTTGATCATTTTTCATAAGTGCCACAATAAGGGAGGGGTTCTACAACTGAGTGAAAAAGCACAACAACTTCATGCAACAGATCAGTCTCAATTGTGTTTTCCCAATAAGAGAAACAGTGCAAAGGAAAATAAGCTTATAGAGTTGTTTCATCTGAATCTCTTTTTTTTTTTTTTCTCGCGTGTCACTCCATGAATCTCACCTACACACTAAAACAGTTCAGTGAAAACACAATGCATTCTTTGTACACATTCACTCAGTGTGTAAAGCACCTTGTATAACCTACTTTCTTATCTCTTTCCCCAGTGACCAGCAATATGCTAAATTGTGGTTAGTGGGGAGCGAGTTGCCCAGGGTTTTGATTTTCTCACTTTTAGAACTTTTCTTTTAGACGTTTTCTTAACTTAAGGGAGTTGTTACAACTGGGTCTTTAAAGCCTAACCCCTTGTTAAGGTTTTAAAGTTGATAAGGCCCCTAAGTAAAGACAAAGGTTTGGGGAGGGGGCGATTTTATAAATTATAAATTAAATGTATTATTATATAATGCTTAAACCCTATTTTCGTTTAGGTAACAACAAAAGTTTGGTTATAAATTAGAGTGCGTTAAATAAACGCTCGCAAACAGTAGCCTACATTAGTCACGAGGGCCGCTTGAGACAGAGCATCAAAACACTGTGATTATTTAGCACTTTATTAGAGATTCACATATCACAAAACATTTGATTCAAGAGCTAAACTGTTTAAAGGGTGCCACAAGGCAATTTAACTCTGAACGTCCTTGAATGCATATCACACATTTATGACGACTTTAAAAATTTCAACTTATCTTCCTATATGTGTGATGTTCATCAGTATAACCAAACCACTGACATAATTCAGTGAACTTCTTGAAAAACAGGTTTGCGTAATTAGCGGTCGTTCAAGCATTCTTGCTTTTTTGCTTGGAGTAGCCTACATTTAGCCTACATTCAGTTGCGTTTAGCTGGTCACCGCACGCGTTTTTAAACGCAAGAACGCGTCCTGAACGAACGATAGGACCTTTTCGCTTGTCAGTTCTGAATGTACGCTCATTTGTGGACATTTAAAGATGAAAATCAAGTGATGACAAACATCAAAACCCACTTGTTGAAACGCACACGATATGCAATAGGCTTAAACGATCCAGATGTGATCCAGATTGAGCAATCGAACCGAAACCAGTAACGCAGGAGAAACAGGATGTACACTGACGTTCATTAAAACAGATGTTGATGCCTTCTGATCACAGCTACTATTTCTCATAAATATATATGGATCTGTACTGCACTGTATATGAAACGGAGCAGCAAAGGATGCTGAATGTCACCATGCAAACATGCAACACGTTCATATAGCGACACGTCCATGTTGACATGCATTATTTTAACACCCTCATTTTACTTGAACGGGGAGACCCCGAAGCCTGCCAGCTGTGCTGTCCATGCAAATCATTTTTCCTATTGTAAGCATATGTAAGATACACAGCGTCGCTTACCTTTAAACTGTAAGGAGTGGCCTGTTTTAATTCTCACAGTTCCTGATATGGACTCCCCGGGGTTGTAGACCACTTTGTTATTAGTGAAAGTAATCTCGAATTCCTGAAGCTTCCCCATGTCGTTCAGAAGCACCACTCAAGCACTCACGGAAAATCAGATCGTCGGTAAAACTAAGGGGTAAACGCGGCCAGTTTCACGTCCCACCTGCGGCTCTCATCTCTCCGCCCCTCCAAGAGCGCTGACGTCATCGGGATAGTCAGACTCCCCCTGCTCTTTATGATCCCAAGGTTGTTTCAAACAATCGTGTGATGACATAATTTAATATTTCCTTTGAATGCTAATAAACTTACAAAAAACTGAACGCAAAGGCATTTTTCTTACAACATTCTTACAACTGCATTAATTCTTGAAAGACTGTCATGCACATCCAAAGCATTCATTACTCTGATGATTTTCATTTTATATATTTCATTTTTTATCATTTGATTTGCTAGTGTTGAAAAAATTTCCAAATTTGTTTAGAATATGAAAACATGTATTCAGTAAATAATCTGTATGAATTGCATTGAGTTTGTGTATTTTTGAATTACTAAAAGCAAAATAATGAGTGTCAGGTCACTGACCCACATACTGCTGTGATGTAAATGTGCTAACAGCACCACGCTGCACTTTCTCCATAACCAACCAAATCAGCAAAAATCCATAACTCCATCTGTCTGGCGACACAAGCATTGATAAAACTGAATAGACATCCCTTCTTCCATTGTTCTGGGAATAATAAATTCACCTCATGATGGGGACTGAACACTCCTGTGCTCAACACATCACTCATCTGCTGAAAATAGAAGCCCCTTTAAACTCATCTCCTGTGCCTGCTGACAACAGCATTTATTTTTTCTGAGACGTCTGCTTTGTGGACATAACAGAAAAAAATTGCAACTTTATTAACGTCACACAAGAGATTTAAAGAATTATGTCAAAATTGGTATTTGTTCTAATACACTTGTGTGAAAGAGGTAGAAAATCAGTGTGCTATTTGCTAACCAACATCATTTATCGCATTGAGCATCAGACTTTCACTGCAGAAAGTTTCACTGCAAGAATAGCTGTAAGATAATAACAGATAATATATTTAATTATAAACACATTGTATAATATATAATACAATGAATAATAGATAATAATACCTTTAATTAACAGTCATTTTATGAGATTTAAACAAGCAATCTTCCTATGGAATAAGGCAACATACGTATTAAAGATGGTCTATTCTAAATGGGGGGAATATATCAAATTTTATTCTTTACTAAATATAATGTTTTATGGATGTTTAGATCAGTGCTTCCCAAATCTGTCCTGGAGGCCTGCCTGCCCTGCACCTTTTGTATATCTCCCATACCCCCCCCCCCCCTTCCTTTGGGGCCCTGGTAATCAGTACTGGTTTTACCCCCCAGTCTGACGCCCCTGAAAGCTCGTTAGTAGAGACTGCAAGAACTACATTGGATGTCTGATTAGGGAGACATACAAAATGGGCAGGGCAAGGGGTCCTCCAGTTTGGGAAGCACTGGTTTAGATATTTTTACTGGAAAACAAGACTGAGATAATGATTAATAAATTAAGTTATTAAATTATTAAAGTTATTTACATTTGAGTAAACTTTTTATTTTTTAACAAATACAGTTATTTTCAAACTAAATTGAGAAATCAGTAACACTTGAAACATTTCTAGGCTTATTCAAAGCGTTACCTGAGTTCTAAACACTTGCCTACTACGCCCCCTAATGGACACAGAAAAGAACAGCAATCATAACAATTGACACTTGCGTATCACACAAATCCCAGATATTGTTCTATTTATCCAACTATTATTATCTATTATTGTTTATTATCCTGATTTACAAGAGCGAGCGCAGCCGTTTGTAACTTGAGTGTGCCAGACTTCCGGTGTCATTCGCTTCCAGTTATTTTACATGAACAAAAACGGTCATGCTGTTTGATTTGATGTGTTATCACAATATTCGAATGTAGCTTCGAATAGTTCTACACTCTTAGAAGAGATTGAACCTTTAGAGTTCAAAAAAGAACCTTTAAGTGCAAAAATGAACTTGTAGCTATCAAAAAGGTTGAACTTAAAGGTTCAGACCACTGATCTATATATATATATATATATATATATATATATATATATAATATATATATATATATATATATATATATATGATATATATATATATATATATATAGTATATATACATATATATATAATAGATCAGTGGTTCAGTCGGGTTCATCGAAAACGCACGCGCGTTGCCATGGTCACGCGTCTGGCCCTAAGTTAACTTCCGGTCTGTGTTTGTTTATCGATCAGACTCACTGTATATAACAATTATAATTATATTATAATATATTATTATTATTATAATATAATTATATAATATTATATAGTCATTATATATGGATCAGTGGTCTCACTAGTAATATGGCGCCGACTACAAACGCAGTTAATGTTAAGGTGATGAGTAGACCGAAGTTGGGCTCAGCTTGTTGTGCTGTGGGATGCAACCTGACATCTGGAACAAACACCTTGTCAAAGATAAAAATGTCTCGGTTTCCTAAAGACCAGACGAGACGGCAAGAACGGATAACCGCTGTGCGAAGAGACAAGAATTCAAGGATCTGTAACACACACTTCGTTACAGGTAACAAACTCATGATAAGCGACAGATATTTTTCAAACATAAGAGCCACAATGATTTTCCATCAATGCTGTACAAAAAAAACACAAGTATTTAACAGCCGCCTTTGGCTTGCTCCCTGGGGACATAACACATACAATAATGCATAGCTTTTCTAATGAAGCTTTAAATGAATTACTAAATTAGGACTTTTACTACATTATCACTGATACATTTTATCTGTAAAGCTGCTTTGTAACAATGTGCATTGTGAAAAGTGCTACAAATAAATTTGACTTATATCTAATTTCATTGTAATAGTAGGCTACTAATATGTTTGAATCATTTTTAAGCAATATCATATAATATTTTTTTACACAAAAATGTGCATGTAACCAGAAAATTTATGGATTATGCAAAGGATGTATGATGCTCAGCAAGGTGCAATACTGTCAACACTAACTGTTCCTGTCACTTGTTTTATTTTAGGTGCATCATCAGTGGACCTATGCCATCCTGATTATGTTCCATCAATATTCGCACACAAAAACAGCACTG
This sequence comes from Cyprinus carpio, assembly GCF_018340385.1. Taxonomy (NCBI): domain Eukaryota; kingdom Metazoa; phylum Chordata; class Actinopteri; order Cypriniformes; family Cyprinidae; genus Cyprinus; species Cyprinus carpio. The sequence goes on from NC_056592.1 coordinate 7,764,363, forward strand.
ATGGTTCACAGAAGTTGGAGCGATACCAGAGGAGTCAGAGGAGATCATTTGTGGTTGAGCCCATGGATTCACCTTCCTTAGAGGTCACACAGGCTGACCCTGGAGAAGGATGCACTGCTGTGGGTACAGATCTGAATCTCAAGAAAAACAACCAGCTACAGAATGAAAACATTGAATTAAAAGAAAAATGGCTTCACTGGAGAAGAAACTGGAATCTCAAGAAAAACAATATGCTTGTCCGTATGTCCAATTTTATTTTAAATGATGACAAGCACACTCATTTTTTACACTGGTCTACCATCTACTTGCTTTTCACCCTCCTCACTTACCTGACATCAATATGGAATGCATCATCAACCATACTTACCCTTTATCCCGAGCAGTTTCTTGTGGTCCTAATAAATCTTAGTCTAGGCTTAACTCATCAAGACCTAGCTTTTAGCTTCAAAGTGAGCTGTGGAACTGTCTCAAACATCTTTCATGAATGGCTCAATGTGATGGCTAAAGAATTACAATGCCTTGTCCGGTGGCCATCCAGAAAAGAAATCAGAAGAAATCTCCCCACCCTCTTCAAGACTACAGGTTTCAATAAAGTTAGATGTATAATAGACTGTACTGAAGTGTTCACTGAGAGGCCAACTAGTTTGCAAACCCGAGCAATCACATACTCCCACTACAAATCACAATAATATTGTGAAGTTCCTTGTTGGTATTAGTCCAACAGGAACTATTATATTTTTATCAAAAGTCTGGGGTGGTCGTGCTAGCAACAAAGTTATAACAAAAAATTCTGGATTGATTGACCTTCTCGAACAAGGAGACCATGTAATGGCTGATAGAGGATTCAATTTTCCTAAATATTTTGCCAACAAATGTGTCGTCTTCATGTACCAGCATCTACAAAAGGAAAAAAAAAACAATTGACAGGATTAGAGGTGACACACTCGACATAGAAAAATGTCACGAGTAAGAATCTATGTGGAAAGGGCCATAGGAAAATTTAAGTCATTCAGAATTCTGCGGAAGACCCTGCCAGTCAGTATGGTCAAACGGAGAAATGATAATAATAATAATAATACAGTTATTTTGTATAGCGCCTTTAAAAATTACTTTCTCAAGGCGCTGTCCAGGAAAACTACATAAAAAAAAAACCACAACAATAAAATACAAGATATTATACAAAGCAATAATGCAAAAGAAGATAGAGTACAAAACAATCAAATAAAAGCTTCCCTAAAAAATAATGTTTTAAGCAAGATTTTAAAAAACAGCTAAAGAATTAGCAACCCTTATGTCAGTTGGGAGAGAGTTCCACAGTTTTGGGGGCATATGAAGAAAAGGCCCTGTCACCCCCTGGATCATAGCCTTGTTTTGGGGACAGCTAAGAGACCGTGCTGAGAAGAGCGTAAATTCCGAGTTGGCGTGTAAGATGTTAAAAGATCTGCCAAGTACTGTGGAGCGAGTCCATGCAGAGCCTTATATGTAAGCATTATAATTTTAAAAATCTATACGGTATTTAACAGGCAGCCAGTGCAATGTCTTCAAAACAGGAGTTATATGGTCGCCAGCCCTAGCCCCAGTTAAAATTCTAGCTGCTGAGTTCTGCAAGTATTGCAATTTATTAAGAGAGGATTTGGACACTCCAACAAGGAGAGCATTGCAATAGTCAATTCTTGAGAAAACAAAAGAATTAATCAATTTTTCAGCTACAGAAAAGGACAACATTGGCCGAATACGTGCAATATTTCTAAGATGAAAAAATGCGGTCTTTACCGTGTGTTCTGGACAAAAGGCTCGAATGACAAAGTGGCGTCAAAGATAACACCAAGATTTTTTAGTTTACTGTGTAGCTCTAGGGCAGCACCATCAACTGAAAGATCTATTGAAGTAGCATTTCGCAGTTGGTAGGGAGAGCCAAGGAGCATAACTTTAGTTTTAGAGCTGTTTAGACAGAGAAAGTTTTTAGCCATCCACACTTAATCTCAGAAATACAGCTGGAAAGATGAGGGACATCCACAAATTGACAAGGTTGAGAACTTATATAAATCTGAGTATCGTCAGCATAGAAGTGATAGCTGAGGTTAAGGGATCTTAATAGCTGACCAAGAGGATAAATATAAATACTGAAGAGCATGGGACCAAGAACTGAGCCCTGTGGGACACCAGTACAGACAGGGTCCACATCAGATCTGAAACCATCCATAAAAACAAATTGAGTGCGACCTGTAAAATATGACCTGAACCACTCAAGGCCAGTTCCTGATAAACCGAAGACAGTTTCCCAGTCTATTCAGTAAAAGCATATGGTCAACAGTGTCAAAGGCAGAACTAAGATCGAGTAAAAAATGAGAATCGAGAGAGCGCCAGAATCAGAAGCTAAGAGTAAATCATTAACAACTTTAACCAGGGCTGTTTCAGTACTGTGCAGTTTCCTAAACCCAGACTGAAGGGGCTCAAACATATTGTTGATGGTTAGATGGTTGTGTAATTGAGACGAGACAACACCCTCTAAAATTTTAGCAATAAATGGAAGATGAGAAATTGGACGAAAGTTACCAAGACTGTTCGAATCACTATTTGGCTTTTTTAACATGGGAGTGACAGCAGCAGTTTTAAGTGCTGTTGGCACAACACCAGTAGCCAGGAAGTCATTAATAATGGTAAGAACAGCAGGGCACAAATAACCAAAACAGGATTTAAATAAAGTAGAAGGCAGGGGATCAAGTATGCAAGTGGAAGCTTTCATACCAGACACCTGTGCACAAAGAGACTCAAAGGTGACTAAGGAAAAATTAAAGAAGGGTATACAGGAAGAACTTGGCAGATTGACTGTAGAAGCATGATGACTAAAAGAACTAAGAATATCTTTGCGAACGTTATCAATTTTTAAAGTGAAGAATTTAAGAAAATCATTGCACATCTGAACTGATGCAGATTGGGTATTCGCACCATTTACTTTCAATGGACTGTTAATAATGTGAAAAAGCTGCCTAGGGTTATTATGATTATTGTCAATAATCTGAGAAAAATATGAAGACCTTGCAGTGTCAATTTCTGCTTTATATTGGCCCAAACAGGTTTTCCAAGCTTGATAAAAAAAAAATGACAAACCAGAACCATGCCATTTACGCTCCAGTTTGCGACATTTCCACCTTCTTTGAACGTAAATTGTAAGAGCATCATTAAGTTAAAATGATTTTATGCTCAGAAGGGACAGAAGAAAAATCACCCAGACTTCCATTAATAGAATTAGCAAGAGCCACAGGGTTGACTGATTGCCAGTTACGAAAAGAGACAGTACGTGTAAACTGACTTTAAAGTGTTTGATACCTCCAAATTAAAAAGGATGGCTAGATGATCAGAGAGACCAACATCTACAGTGGAGATATTCGACCCAAAAGCATAATTTGCCATAACTAAATCAAGTGTATGGCCTTTGCAATGTGTAGGAACATTCACAAATTGTGTAAAGTTAAAACAGTCCAACAGTATGACTTTCTGTTGATATATCACCTGAATCAATCTCAAGACAACATATTACATATTGCTTGTTTGTAGCAATAATAATAATAAAAATAATAATAATAAAAAAGACTTTAGACTTTTATTTTTTCTTTGACAGGACAAAGCAAACAAGATCAAAAACAATTCAAGGTCTGTTTAGTTAAATGAGCATATACATGGTAATTTCCATGCAGTAAGTTTATCATTTTAGAGAATGATGAGGGTAGAAATGTTTTTCTCTATTTTCAGGCATGCAACAGGTGAACACAACAAGTTGTCTTCAGCCGTTGTTACCAAATACCAGTTCTTGAGAGAAAAGACTGGCAGAGGATGTGCTTAAAACAAATAAAAAAAAGAGATCACCTTTGATTAATGTTGAAGAAAAAAATTAAATTTGTTGCAGGTTCAGCAAAGTAAGAAAACAGATCATTTTACCAGGAGTCCATCAAAAATATGGCAACCATTGTAAAGGTAGGTTTGCTAAAATAGACAATGTGAACGCAGCTCTACACTTCATCTTCAACACTGAATATGCTTCAAAGTTGAGAGACACCCTTCTGTGAAGTAGACAATGTGAACGCAGCTCTACACTTCATCTTCAACACTGAATATGCTTCAAAGTTGAGAGACACCCTGACATTTACTGAAAACTGTTTAATGTATTATAATGCCAAAACCAATATGCCACCCACAATGGCCAATTTTATTTTTATTAAATTAATGTATATGTATATAAATGCATGATATTTATTGTTGTTTATTTATGTGTTTGTTTGTAATACATATTTATGGATGATTTTTGTTTATTTATTTGTGGTTGTTGGTTTGTTTGTAATACATATTTATGTATTAAACAGTTTATGGACAATCATGGTGTTCTGTCTTTATAGTGAAATTGGATTAGTAATGTATAATAATAATAATACCAACAACAACAATAATACTAATGTTATTGCTATCTAGAAAAATGTTAAAAAAGGAACTGATGAGGGTCATTAATGCACCTTTAAGTGAAGGTTCCATTTAGAACCTTTTCAAATGCACCACAGTTGCAATGCCCAGGAACCTCAAAAGGTTCATTTTTGAACCTTTTCGTCTAAGAGTGTAGCGTTTACTGCACTTCGTTATTCTTCTAATGATTCAGTCGTTTTGCACATTAATTCCGTGTTGAGGAAAGTCAGCATTTATAGAATTCAATTTACATATTAGGCCTAGGCCTATATTTTTTTTTTTAAGTGATTTATTTATTGATCTTTATTTTAATTCTTACATTTAAAGAAATTTGATAAGCATGCAATATTAAATTGGTATTCATTTCTTTTAAACAACCATTATTTGTTTCCAGAATTCCATTATTTCAATTCTTCCTCCTCTTGCAGCATACATGTGTGGGCAATTGCGAAGGTCACAGCATATGGGTCACAGTTGGCGGCAGGACGGCGGTCCTCAAAGTAACCACATTTGTTCTTAGCCACCCGATAGGGGATACGAATGCTGGCCCCACGGTTAGCAACACCTGCTGAGAAATCATGGATGCTGGAGAACACCTGACAACCTACGAGTCGTCGCTTGTTGTCCTCGCCGCCGTTTGGGTCATAAACACGAATATGCTCTGCGTGACGCTTTCTCAGTTTCTCGATGGCTTTATCAATGTGCCTGATGTAGAGAGGAGGAGGATGCAGGTCAGATGACATGGCAAAACACAGCAACATAACTTCCTCTCTTTGACTAGTGTGTGTATGCAATTCAGTACATACTCAATTCCTCCTTGTCTCTCATTTGCACTGTGCTCACATTGATGTGGCAACCGGCTCCGTTCCAGTCTCCTGTCATGGGTTTTGGATCCAGAGTGGCCACCACTCCAAAATCTTCACACACCCTGTATAGCAGGAAACGTGCCATCCATAGATGATCTCCCATCTCAATTCCTTCACATGGACCCACCTGGAACTCCCACTGCAGAGAGAGCAAACTATCCAGACTGGCCTTTTTTTTTTACTTTTACCAATGGTACAATAATGTACTATTTGTATGGTCACTAATAACCCAATTAAGTAGAAAAGTGAATATTGGTTCACAAAAAATTACCTAATGATATCATAGTTACCTGAGAGGGCATGGCCTCTGGGTTAGTACCACTGATTTTGATGCCAGCATACAGACAGGCTTTATAATGACACTCCACAATGTCTCTGCCAAAGGCTCTGTCAGCACCAACACATTGGTAATATGGGCCTGAAAGAAGAAAGACACAAAATTAAATTTTTGGTTAAAAAATTGTTGTACTGAAATCTGACTCTCCGGACAAAATCACACTCCCCTTTACATGCAACACAGTTGAACGCAGCACTTGCAGTTAAACCTTCAGCGGTTTATTATTAGCCTTTTAGTGATCTTTTTTTCCACAGTTGGCACCAAGAACGAACATAGAAATGTTGTCTGATTAACAAGCAGCTAACGGATACAAAAACGCCGACTGGAGAAGGTCGTCAACGGAATTAAACCGCAATTCCAAAGTAAAAGTGCAACTTTTACACTGAAATTATTAACTGCGCCAACTTTATCATCTCGCAATGCTCTTCCCATAAAACCTGCTTTTCATTGTCAATTAAATATTTATTTAATCACATTTAGTTTGTTAATCTGGGATGAATTTAGTTCTCGTAAAACAGCTAATATTTATTAGCAATATTTAGGGTATTATTATTATTATCACGCAATATTGATTGTACGATCAGTATTTATTATTTGACAGTGCCTTTGCATTTGTGTACTGGTCTGTGTCTCATTTCACTGTTTTTTGTTGTGTTTTCTGCATTAATGTTTTTCTATCGTATTAGTCCTTTTATGTTCTAGTAAATTTTGTCTAATCTCCTTTTACTTTATGTTTAATTATGTTTGTTTTGTTGCCCCTTTGTCCTGGAAGAACGTTGTTTGATTTCACTGTGTACTGTACAAACTGTTTATGGTTGAAATGATTATTAAAACTACTTTGACCAAATTACCATGCAGTATGACTCCACTCTTTTTTGATAGATGATTGACACAGTTTTTACATAATTTTTTTTTTTTTTTTAATGTTACCCACAGCTTCACATAAACTTCACTAAACCTTACGCTCTTAAAAATAAAGGTTCTTTGCGATGCTATAGAAGAACCTTTTTGTCTAAATGGTTCCATAAAGAACCTTTAACATCTGAAGAACCTTTCTGTTTCACAAAAGGTTCTTTGTGATAAAATAAGGCTCTTCAGATTATAAAAAAGGTTAGAAAAAGATTGTTCTTTAAAGAACCTTTGACTGAATGGTTCTTTGTGGAACAAAAATTGGTTCTTCTATAGGCATTTCTTGCTACTTCCAGGTAATGTTTCTTCCACACTTTGGTCATCTAGAAAAAAAGTTTTTATGATGACACTAATGTAGGCTGCATAGTCTATGTTGTAAGTTAACATTGGTAATATTTTCATAAATAATTTGTTTTTGAATTTTTGGTTACAGCATATTATTCTGGAACCCTTTGCCTGATCTTTTATAAGCTCGAAAGAGGGCTCTGGAAACAAAACACAGAACTTCTTACAACATTCTGTCTGACAGTAGAACATGGTTTTACACTTTGCATGCAACTTTTTTTAGAACGGGTTGGCTACATATCAGTAGATATCAGTACATATCAGTAGCCATTAGTCATTATACAAAATCACACTCCCCCCGCCAAACCTGTCCTGTTGAAGTGACCCGCTGTAAAGGTGCTTCAGCTAAGTACTGAGATAAAGGTATGAATACTTATGCAATGTACTTATTTCAGTTTTGTTCTTTTTAATACATTTATGAAGTTGTGACAGTTCTGTTTTTTTGCTTTGTCATTATGGTGTATGGAGTGTAGATTGAAAAAAAAAAGTAATTCAAAGCAGTTTAACATAAGGCTGCAACATAAAAAACTTAAAAAAAAATGAAGGGGTATAAATATTTTTTATAGGCACTGTATATATATATATATATATATATATATATATATATATATATATATATATATATATATATATATATATATCTAATCAAGACTCATTCTTCCTCAAATCTGGCGAAGATTTTGTACTTTGCTTTATCAACCATTTCTGTGCAGAACACCTCATAATCTTTTTTTTTTTTTCGAAATACAAAAGTGAACCGTTCTACTTGAGAACTTTCTGCCCACACAGCTAATCCTTTTCAATTTCTGTTACCACACCAGTCTGCGGCAGTCCTGGTGTCTCTCAAAAAATGTTTTCCTGCTTAAAAATCCTTTTCAATTTCTGTTACCACACCAGTCTGCGGCAGTCCTGGTGTCTCTCAAAAAATGTTTTCCTGCTGTGAAAAGAAGAAAGTCAAAATGTTTGGTGTATATACTAATGTTACAATAAAGGTCTCAAACTTGTAGATCATTACAGGCCCTGCGACCTGCCGCTGCCAGGATTTGCGGTTGCTCTCTCTCAGGGAGAAGGTGAGATCTACAGGGAACAATCAAAGCGGTGCAAATATGTGCAAGTGTTTGTTCGTCCGTTTGACTAGAAGCGTCTCTGCTGATCAAAAAAGACACCAAAGTAGGTGCGAGAGCGATTCGAAATCATAAGGAGCCGTCTGGTCTTTATAGCTCTCACGATTGTCACACAATGATCGACCTGCACAGTGCAAACAGCCAAAACCTGGATATTTTAGGCAACATTAAAATTCTTGCCGGGACGTGTCCCATATGAACCAAGAGTAGAGTAGAGTAGAGTAACCAAAAACTGTACTCAAGTAAAAGTAAAAGTACTTATAGAAATATTTACTCAAGTAAAAGTAAAAGTACTAGTCTGTGGTGCGTTTCCCAAAACCATAGTTGCTAACTAAGTTAGCAACTTTGTTGGTTGCAATGCAATTTCCCATTGCCAACCAACTAAGTTGCTAACAGGTTAGCAACTATGGTTTTGGGAAATGCACCACTGGATAGTTAGGCTACCTGAGTAAGAGTAAAAAAGTATCTGAAATAAACTACTCAAGTAGTTAGTTACTAGTTACTTTGGGTCATATACTGAATTATCTAGAGTCTATTTTTATTTAGATATATAGATAAAATGTATGTTGTGTGTGTGTGTGTGTGTGTGTGTGTGTGTGTGTGTGTGTGTGGGTGAGTGTATTTCATCAGCCTTTACTCCAGTCTTCAGTGTCACATAATCCTTCAGAAATCATTCCAATATGTTGATCTACTATCAATGATGTTCTTTTTATCTTTCTATTCATCAAAGAATCCTAAACAAAATGTCACAGGTTACAAAAAATATTAAGCAGCAAAACTGTTTCCAGCACTGGTAATAAATCAGTATATTAGAATTATTTTTTGAAGGATCATGACTCTGAAAACTGGAGTAACAGCTGATGAAAAAACTGATTTGCTTCACTGAATTAAATTATATTTTAAAGTATGTATTATATATGTATAAAGCAGACAAAGAGAAGAGTGAAAACTTCTCACATGACGGCTAAGTTACCGAACATCTGAAAATAACGAACCAAATGCACATTGACAGATCTTCTTCTGTCTGTTCTGAAAAATGTAAACAAATGTATATTTCTGCAAGCATAAATATTGTGGAAATATGAATATTAATTGTGTCTAGGCAAAGGCATTCCTCCTGGAACAGAGCTAACACGGGTTTGGCGGGTATTTATTTCATACTCTGTGTCATCTTATTTAATGTAAAAATAATATATTTTTTTAATGTATAAGCAGGGGAGTCATGCACTCATTATTTTTTGAGGGGGCACGAGTTGGGGTTGGGGGGGGGTCATGTGACACACATATTGGCTAATTATTATTAAGCATTATTTATTTTTCATTTTTATTAGAAACATTCCCAGACGCATGAACTATATGATGAAATATATCGATACTCACCTTTATAGATTATGTTAGATCATATGCGATGGTCAAAGCAGCCTAATAATGTAATCTATTAACTATGCATAAAAACCTGTCTGTTTACTTAAGTAACCGATATGGATGTCATGCCATAACATTTTTAATACGACTGACTTTATATTAAATGTGAATTTAACATTGAAAGTTAATGTGATATAAAAACGGCTAGCCTACTAATCTTTCAGAAAGAGAGCAAATAACATTTACATTATCAAAGAACATTTTCACTGAGAGTCTAGAGTTCAATCACTCTCAAAACTCCCATTAAAATCACTGAAACTGTAAACACTGTGAAATCAATATCTTATTTGTAGATTCGTACACACAATCTGCACTTTGTTGTTTCTGACGAGAGAATTCGCCAGAAAAGAGGTATTCAGCCAGCAAGAGTGAAGGAAGCACCGGCATTTTAGTGATTACTCACCCGAACACCTCTGATTGGCCATTGCATTCATAAGCTCACCAGAATCTTGTGTGATTGGTTATAATGCGCAGTGCTGTAAAAACGAGTCTGTCTTATGGCTCAGCGCCAGCCAGCGAACACAGATCTGAATTTAGCAGCTGATGATACTCGCTGAATGTTCTCACGCAGGTGTGATTATCAAATATAGAAATTATTCATCGGCTATTTTTTGTCTTCTGGAAGCTGCATTCAACTTGGCTCCCCTCTTTTATAAGTTACACGTACAACAAACTATTGTCATAGTGTTATCGTGTACTGTAATCGAATGTAGCCTGAACCGTAGACAGCACACGCGGTGTTCATCTAATAAAGATCTTAATCACTAGCAAACAATAGCATTTGCAGATTTGCTTTCAATTGACTGCAGATCCAGAGCCAAGTCTTCAACGCTCTTGATGTTCTTAAACTTTCTGTTACAACTCTGAGTGAACCGCTTCAGACGCTCAGAGCGCGCGGCAGGGAACTGAACGAATCATTCAAATTGATTCACGAACCAATTTACTGGTTTGCCAACTGGTTTGATCAAGCCTTTGAACAGAATTGACTCAAAAGAATGAATCATTCGTGAATGGGCATCGCTCATTGCCCAGAGAAAAGTAGACGGCGCATTTGGAATAAACTGAAGCACATAAAAATAAAATAACAATAAGATAAACTAACAAAATAACCAACTAAAACAATAACGACGTAAAATTACAGACCCCCCCCCCCACCACCACCCAAATTTACTTAAGTAAGAGTAAAAGTACCCATCTTTAAATATACTCCAAAAGTATTAGTTACCCAAAAAAATGTACTCAAGTAAATGTAACGAAGTAAATGTAACTCATTACCTCTGTCTTTTAGAATGCAATATCATTGTCCACATATGTAGCCTACAGAGGACATTGTGTATTACTGTTTACTCTTTCGCACCCAAGACTGTGGATGTAACAACTGATGGTAACATTTAGATAACCTTGTGGCTTGGGAAAGCCAAGTCTGGGCCAGCCAAAAGGGTGTCCATCCACTCCTAGGAGAGTATATTCTTGCTCCATTCCAAACCAAGGGTGAAGCTCTTTGACCTTCTCCATGATTTTGTTACAGCTGTTACGGTGGTTAGATTCTAAGAGAAAATGTTTAGATAAGGATTTGGGTAAGTATGAGCAGTTTTTACAATGTTTACATATTTACCTTTACATATATTTACATTTATGCATACATACATCATGCTCTACCAGCTGAGCAACATTAACATTGGTGCAGAACATAAAGAACCCAATGTGAGTTTTATATACATTTTACCATCATTTCAGCCTTTCATACCTGCAGGCTCCCGGGTGTTCTTGAGCACCTCACAAAGGACCAGTTTGTTAGGGTCCAAAAGAAAGGGGTCCCTGAACATGCAGACAGGAGCCAGTAGCATCTCAGTGCTGAATCCTCCAGTTTGCCCAGTGATATCCCATTCAGGTATATCTACCAAAAAAAAAAAAAAAAAAAAAGGGATAAGTATAAAGCATAATAAACACAAGAAAACCGAAAACATATATTATGAAGAAATTTCTGTAGTACCATCTATGGTTTTTGGTGCAAAGTCCATGGTGCGAGTCTTGTAGCACAAGTCCATTCCACAATAAGCGATCCAGACGTAAGTAACTTGACAGAACTCTCCCTGGGGAAGATTGAGGTATCTCTCCCGCAAGAACTTGTTAAGACGTGAGCTGTCAGATACGTAAGACATACTGGAGCAGATAGGATGCAACAAAACCAAACAAAAATATTAATGGTATTACTTCTGTGGATGCCTTTTTCTCTCTCTGATTTTCCCAGGCTACACTGAGACTGGAGTAACAGCTGAAGAGATCCACATCAATCATATCTACTGTCACCTGAAGGAGGTCCTCTGGGTTGCAACTGCCAATAAAACTCATTCAAATGTTCAAACTCTATTTGAAACTAAAGAAGAAATAGTGAATAACCTGTTTTAGTGTGAATTATCTCTGTAAATCTGATCTTAGGTCAATAGTTTTCACATACTTTTTTTTTTTCACAAATGTGAGGTTGGGGCAGGTTTTTATTCATGCATTTCTGTTGAACAGTGCATCCTGGTGCCATCACAAATAGAACAATGTGTCCCTTAATGAAGGAGAGGGGGTCAGTATCAAATGTGGCAGTGAGTATCTTGTGTGGCCACCAGCTGCTTTAAGTATTAATGCATCTAATTCTCATGGACTACACCAGATTTGCCAGTTGCTATGAGCATGCCCACCCATTGCATCACCATACCTTCAGCACTAAAAACCAGACATAATTCATCAAAGCCAATCTGATTGGATAACAGGATAACTTTTGTTGCCCTTATGCATAGATGAGCCTGTCTGTGGCTACGCAGCCCTATACACAGCAGAGTGTGTTTCAATGGGTTACACATTTCTCCCATAACCATCATTAAATTTTGTGTGAATGTGCCACAGAAGAACTTCTGTTGGCTTGGACCAGACAGAATAACTTTTGTTGCCCTTATGCATAGATGAGCCTTGGGCACCCAACACCCCATTGCCAACCCACAAGCCTTGCTATTTCAGAGATACTCTGACGCAGTCACCTTGCCATAACAATTTGGCCCTTGTCAAAGTTGCTTAGATCTTTATTGCTACCCATTTCTCCTGCATCCAACACATTGATTATAAGAACTGACTGTTTGCTTACTACCTACCTATAAGATGATCAATGATATTTGCTTCACCTGTGACTGGTCATAATGTTTTGCCTCATCATATATGTGTGTGAATGTCTACATGTGCAAAATTTGTACACGTACACATACACACACACATATATACTGTGTGTACACACACACACACACACACACACACATATAAACAGTATTGAATTTATCTGTAAATAATTATATATATATATATACATTTATGCAAAATAAAAAAATTAAATCCATCTGTAAAAAACATGCTTAAAAATCAAAAAGTGAAAGCCTTCAGGTGTACTATCGTTATTAATGCTTAAAAAAAAAGTGAAAAGCATTTTTTTTGACACTACCGTACAAAAGTTTGGGGTCATTAAGAATTTTTTTTTATTTTCTTTTTTAAAAAATTAAAAAAATAATGTTACAAAAGATGTTTCACCAAATCAGCATATTACAATTATTTCTGAACTAAAGACTAAGACTCCATACTGGAATAATGGCAGCTGGAAATTCAGCTTCGCCATCACAAGATTAAATTAAATTCATAAAAAATGTTAAAATGATTTTTTTTTTAATTGCAATAATATTGCCAACATTTTCTTGCTTTTACTGTATTTTTAAATTAATGCATTATATTTTTTAAATAGCTTTTTTAGTTTTCACAAATAAATGGATTAAATTAATGCAGTCTTTGTGAGGATAAGAAACATCATCAACCTCATCAATCTTGAGCAGCACAGATATATTTGTAGTAAGAGCCAAAAATACATTGTATGGGTCAAAAATCATTAGGATATTAAATAAGATTATGTTCTGTGAAGATATTTTGTAAGTTTCCTACCATAAATATAAGATTTTCAAATAGTTTAATTTTTTTGCACCCTCAGATTCCAGATTTTCAAATAGTTGTATCTCAGCAAAATATTTTCCTATTTTCTAAACAAATAATAGTTTCCAAAAGTGTGTTATTCAGTTTCATGGGTATCTTCCTCCTCTTGCAGCATACATGTGCGGGCCATTGCGCAGGTCACAGCATATGGGTCACAGTTGGCAGAAGGACGACGGTCCTCAAAGTAACCGCATTTTTCCTGTCCCACCTGACGAGGAATACGGATGCTGGCCCCACGGTTAGCAACACCCGCTGAGAAATCATGGATGCTGGAGGTCTCGTGGCGACCCGTGAGGCGACGTTTGTTATCTTCTCCACCATGTGGGTCGTAAACACAAATATGATCTGCATGGCGCTTGCTCAGTTTCTCAATAGCTTTCTCAATGTGCCTGATGCAGAGAAAAGAATCATGGAAGTCAGATAACATGACCTAACACAGTTCGCTCCAAGGATGACTAAAATGGTAATCGAATGGAAGTTCACATCACAACTTTAATGATAACAACACAGAGGAATAATATCATTGGAATCACTATAAGAACAATTTATTTCCATCTCATGGACGATAAAATCAGTCAATCAGAGCCAATCAGACAATCAAGTCATCCTGCTTTTAAGAGCTTGAGCACTAAAACTGCAGCATGTGCTTATAATAAACAGATCGTTGTCATGCGCTGGTGTGGAAGCAAATATAATTATCATTCTTAGTGTGAATGGACTTTAACACAACTCTGTTTGTTTTTTAGGTGTCTTTAGTCTTTCTGTGACTTATGAGTGTGTGTATAACTCAGTACATACTCAATTCCTCCTTGTTCTCTCATTTGCACTGTGCTCACATTGATGTGGCAACCGGCTCCGTTCCAGTCTCCTGTCATGGGTTTTGGATCCAGAGTGGCCACCACTCCAAAATCTTCACACACCCTGTATAGCAGGAAACGTGCCATCCATAGATGATCTCCCATCTCAATTCCTTCACATGGACCCACCTGGAACTCCCACTGCAGAGAGAGCAAACTATCCAGACTGGCCATCCAGAACATGATACTTAGTAACTATAATTTAACAGTAGTTACCTGAGAGGGCATGACCTCTGCGTTAGTGCCACTGATTTTGATGCCAGCATACAGACAGGCTTTATAATGACACTCCACAACGTCTCTGCCAAAAGCTCTGTCAGCACCAACACTGCAATAATACGGACCTGACAGAAAAGAGACACAACATAAAAAACATTGCCATCTTTTAAATATTAAGATGTCACAGATGGCACTTTATTTGTACAATCAGACATGTAAAAATTCTAAAAATAAAAATGTCCAAGTTTTTCCCCCCATACAATTAAATTGAATGGTGACCTTGAGAGTTGGGAGATTTTTGATCTCTTTGAATTCTTCCATATGGCAGTATCATCTATCAATGTACCACTGGAATAAAGGTGCTGTAAGTGATTGTTTTCTTATATTCCACTGCTCTTCAACCACACATCTCACCAAAATCCTAAGCCCTGTCAGCCAACCAAAACATGCATTTTTTTTTTTTTTACAAACAGAAAGTGTTTTCCTTATTGAACATGGCCTGCTTCCAGATTCTTCTTCGGTGTTTACAAAGAACTGGTGTGGTTTCTCATTGCACAGATTTTAGGGTTATCTGCCAGGTAGGAGGGATATTTTACAATATGTCTGGCATTCAAAAATCCTTTTCAGCAGCTTGATACAGGATTTAACCTTGTGGTTTGGGGAATCCAAGCCTGGGCCAGCCATAAGGGTGTCCATCTACTCCAAAAAGAGTATATTCCTGCTCCATGCCAAACCAGGGGTGAAGGTCTTTGACCTTCTCCATGACCTTGTTACAGCAGTTACGGTGGTTTGATTCTAAACGAAAAAAATTTGTTCATGAGTTCTACACAAAATTAATTTGTATTATTGCTACGAGAAATTTTGGAACTCAAATGAATCGCTGTGCATTTTAACTGTACAAAATTTGGTGATTATAGAACTCTAGCAAAAAAGGTTTGTAGTTTCATCTTTTATTTTTCCAACTTTACATAATTTTTTTATAGTGGATAAACTCTACCTGCAGGTTCTCGGGTGTGCTTGAGCACCTCACATAGCACCAGTTTGTTCGGGTCCAAGAGGAATGGGTCCCTGAACATGCAGACAGGAATCAGTAGCATGTCACTGTTGTGTCCTTTAGACTGACCCGTGCTTGAGCCATCAAAATTCCATTCTGGTAGGTCTGTTAAAGAACAACAAGAACAAAAACAAAATAAGAAAAAATAAAACGTTCAAGATGAAAGTGAAACCAGTCAACACTTTGCTACCAGCTACGCTCTTTGGCTCTGAATCCATGGTTCGAGTCTTGTTACGCAGACCCTCTCCAGAGCCATCGATCCAGACGTAAGTGACCTGACAGAAGTTCCCCTGGGGCAGACTGAGATACTGCTGCCGCAGGGCCTTGTTGAGACTAGAGCTGTCTGATACATAAGACATACTGAATCAGATGTACAGTAACCAATGAACCTGGAGAGATAAAACAAGACAAAAACTTTGTGTTAAGGTAGTGCATTTAAAAAAAAGATGATCTTTTTGTATGATAAATAACAGCATGTTACTTGTTTAATAAAATAGCATGACAATTCATTTGAAAGAAATTACATCTGATTGTTATGCATTCCTCAAAATGAAAGTAAAGAGACAAGTCATAAATATTCTACTGTGTACTGATATTATGATATCATAAGATAATTTATTATTATTATTAAAATATTTTAAATAATTGTTACATTTTCATTGATTGCAATAGATAGCAAGCAACAAACAAAATGTCAGTGCTCATTAATGTACCATATTAATCGTACAAATCAAAGATGACTTACTCAGAGATGTATATTTTACTCCACTTCAAATGAAGACTGAAACCCTGTACACTGAAACAGGCAAATTTAAGGCAGCCTGTCATTGAGGTTATGTTGTATAGAGGTGTGACGTAGATAATATGGATGACCCCCCACCCTCCAGTGAGATGCATCACTTTGTTATAGTCTAATGTCTCTTCATACAATATTAGAGACTTGAGGATGACCAGTGCGTTCACTGACAAATAAACCAGCTCAACAGTTTTCTCACCTCAGCTCCCCTGAACACACAATTACACACTAGGCTTATTGAGAGTTTTTTTTTTCCACTGCAAAGAGACATCAGCACAAATAAAGCACTGAGGACCAGAAGTTTTTACAGTCCAATTAGCCTCTGATGTGCCATTAACAAACCTGCTGAAATGGTCATTGCTGTAAATAACCTGATTATTAAAGCTGATTAAATAAACACATACAGTCTTTTGCAAAAATGTAGATGAAGCAAAAACAGCCTCTATTATTTAAAAGGAAACTGCTCGTTTGCATCTTAGTACATAGAAGCACTAATTTTTATAGGCCACTAAAATGCTGTAGGGAAAACATCCTACAAACAAGCAAAACTGGCATAAGCAACATGTTGAAGATATTTGCAGATAAAAATAAAAACAAACCAAAACAAGTCAAACTAAATAGAAAGTCTAGTATCAGCTACAATCTTTGTCTCAGGATCAATGGTTCGAGCCTTTTCACACAGACCTTAGTTTTAGATATAAGAATAAGATATAAATAATTCTGCACTTCAAAAACAGTATTTTTTTGTTTGTTTGTTTGTTTGTTTTTTACTCAGTATTTTTGTCATGTTTTCCAGTGGAAATATCAAAAATAAATAAATTAAAAAATTAAACCAAGACACATTTACTTCAAAACAAAACCATCAAAATAAGTGATTTTATGCTTAAAAAATAATAATAAAGAAAACTGTGAGTGGGGAAAGAAAATGAATTCAAAGGGAAAACAGAATTATTTTTTCTAACCCCACTGATGGATATTTTTTCTTGCGAAATTCACTTCATTTTGATACATGTTTCAGAAAATAAGACTACAAAAAATATCTTAAGTTATTTTGCCTCTTAAGAAAATGTATCTTAATTTAAGAGTGTTATCTATACTGGAAAACAAGACAAAAAAAAAAAAAAAACGAAACACTTTTAGGATTAATTGGAGCAGCAATTGCAAGCCAACACCCAACTTGTGTTTGAATAGAAGCCATGTTCCAACATTCAATGGAAAAGCACCGTATCCAAACTTGTATCCAAAAGCAGAAGCTATGGTTTTAAGTTAAAAAGGTCTTAATGGTGGATTTGTTTTTGACAAAAATATGCAGCTTTTCACTTAAAAAAAAAACATTAATTGATGGAGCCGTGTGGATTATTGTGACGTTTCAGCTGTTTTGTACTCTGACGGCACCCCATTCACTGCAGAGGATCCATTGGTGAGCAAGTGATGTTCGATGAAGTAACAAACTTAATTTGTAAATTTCATTTTTGCATGAAGTATTCCTCAAACCTCATTGATGAGACTGATCAAAAATCAATATTTGAAAATGTTAAGTGGTTCGACATTGAAACATGAAAGTGCTTGCTAAGCACTATAATTCCCAAACCTACTGATACTGACACCTCAAAATATCACTACATTATAGTTGATGCTGAAATGCATATTTAATGAATCTCAATACACAGTCGGGTACAAAGGTTTTAGTGTGAACTTCCATCTACACTTGACTTATTACATCCAGAATTTGCAATTCATTTACAAAAATGTAATAAGGGCAGAAACAGCAAAATGAACAAGAAATATTCAAAGTGTGTTTCGGAAAACCCATTTAGCAGATGATTTTTATCAAAAGTGATATAATGTAGATTAATTGCTGCAATCTGGGATTAATTTCCATACTCAAGTGCACAGTGTCATTACATTGTAAATGTGATCAGAGATCTCAAATCACCTCTGCTTGCATGGGACTGAACTATACGTTTGGCAAAAACAACTCATATTAATCACACACAATATATTCAGTTTAGGTAAAAACAGCAGCTTTCAAATCACTAAGAAAAAACGTAGTTCTACAAACATACTTCAAGAATTAAATCACTCATGAATTAAAATTCTGATTTTCCAAACCTGTGACTTTTTTCTCAAAGCTATCACATGACTTCCGAAGACTTGGATCACTTTTATGGTGCTGTTTGTGTCCATTCTGAAGCATTGTAACTGCAGCGGAAAAAAAAATCACAGGAAGTATAGTTTTTAAAAGTTTTCATACATTTGCAACGACGATGAGGGTGAGTAAATAATGGCAGAATTTCAATTTCTAGGTGAACTATAGCTAAAAATGAACCTCTAAAGATGTCCACAATTACAGTGAATAGGAAAACTGTAAACTTTGAGCATCAAAGTTGAAATGATATAATCATGAACTGGCAGTGAACGGTCAGCATAGCTTCAGTGATTGATCACAGTGCAGGAAGGATGATTAAGAACCACATTTATGGATCGTAAGTCAACAGCTGCCCTCGTGTCACGCTTTCCTGACAATACGTCCAGTCTTCTTCAAGTCTCGTCTCCCCTGTCCGCACCGGCTGGCTACTGACTCTCCATGTTCCATGACAGACACGGGAACTGTGGTAAAAATAAAGAGGAAGATGGTACAGTTATTATTTCACAGACACATGCAAAATAATAATTTTTTGTAGAGTGTTGTACTGGAAAAATAAGAGATGGATTTCCCAGAAAAGTGAACCCTTTAAATACTATTAAGGAATAATTAAAGTTGCTTCAGTCATATTAAATATAATTACTTTACATGTTAGCAGAAGAATATTTAGATTACATTACAGAACATTTTAAGGCATAACGTTACAGAATAACTCTGTACGTTTGTGAGTGTCCCAAGAATGAGGTTGGTCAGAAAAAATAGTTAATATTTTTAGCGAGGTACATCTTACCTGGAGCACCACATTAGGCGTTTGTTAGGTTTGGCTGCTTGTCTCCTGTACTGCATCAATCCACACACAAGCTCGTGAGCTATTATGACGTAAAGTAAGAATATGAGCACACCAGGGTCCATCCTGCCGGTAAGTGAAAGTGTTCGCTATTTGTAGGGGTTTCTTTGCACAGCAATGCAGGCTGCACGGATAGATAATCGAATCACTAGTCACAGCATTACTGTCACTGCAGCTCTGTCACGCGCCTCAAAAAAACAATTCGCGATATTTTGCTCCTCTCCATTGGTTTTTATTATCCTTTAATTCTGTACACAGCAAAGCTTTATATATTTTACTGGTGACGTAGCGTGAGGATTTTATCCTGCTGAAGCTTTTCGACAGACGGATTGGGAGGATGTTGCCGTGGAGACGCCGTTTGCTAAGAGACGCCGTGATTCGGTTTCGGTTTAGCGTCTGTCTTCATTCCGCGATAAGGGCGGATCTATCTATCTATCTATCTATCTATCTATCTATCTATCTATCTTGTACAATTAGTTTATTTACACTTTAAGATATTATTTGACAGAACGTTTAAGTTGCATAATATTCCTGAGACACTTTTATGAGATACCTTTTAAAGAATTTTCAATTTAATGTGACATTTTTCGTATGCAGAATGGGAATACAATATTCATTTTAATTTATGGGACAGCACTAATGGACACTTAAAGACCTCCACAAAAAAAAAAAAAAAAAAAAAAAAAAAAAAAAATGTAGTGCATTCTTTTGGAACCTCTGTTATTCTGTAATAGAGAGAATCCGTTAAATTGAAAGACCATCCACTAGATCTTTCTCAGTGATGGAGAACCCAAAGCAGTTCTCCTGCTGTGATGTCGACTGTTTTGCTGAAAGGCTGCCAGTTGGTGGCGCAGTCACCACAATAACTGCTGTATTTTCATTCAGTTCCAGGGCCGGCCCGTGGAATAAGCGACATAAGCAGTTGCCTGTGGCGCAAAATGACTGGGGCGCAACAGGAAAGTTAGGCTATTTGTTTTTTTAATTCATTTTTTGGTCCTCTTGTGACCATCGTGCGCTCCTACACCCATATATTAAGCAACATAATTTCTGACAGTTAACATAATTTTAGTACCGATCGATCATCAAACTGATTAAAATAATGTTAGAATAAAATAAAATTGACATCAACGAAAAATCATAAGATCTGACAACATGTCATGTTGGACTAATTTAAACACTTTCTGCGTCATGACGCAGCCTAATTATAATACATCATCAAATACGCATGGCTACGCTTGGGCGCACCCAGTTAAAATAGTTTTTGCCATTTATGTGCTCTTAAAGTATCATTTCTAAAAATGAGTGGAAAAAGAAAATTATCAGGGGCACAAGGCAGGAAGCGAGCAAAGAATATAGAGATAAATATCAATATAGAGATAGAAATCACTGGTTAAGGAAGGACTGTATTAGCCAGTGATGTTTATGTAGTATTTTGAAATAGCCTTTTTAGAATATCTTAGCTGGAAACACTAACACTGTGGGACGTTTTTGCTTGAGTTAACTGCTTATTTAATTTTACTTTATTTTCTTTAAATATAAGCTTCTGTAATGTTGTTTTAAGATCAGTTACATTACTGCTTGCTTTTAATTCACCAAAAAGTGTCTAAATGACTTTTGAAAAAGACCATGACTAGGACTATAATCTAGCATTCATAAAATTAAATAATTAAGTTTAAGTATGCCATTTTCCACTGTAATGAATGCACAAAATTGAAATGAAAGGTATGGGAATGCTATTCATTTGTACTGGCAAACATGTACAAATGAGTTACAAATTTCAACAAATTTAGTCTTTTATTTTGTTGCCTTTGTTGTCTGTAGACTACTTTAGGCATTTCATATTGTACTTTAGGAATAGCCTAGTTGTGGGAGTAGCTCATGTCTGGTCACTTCAGTAGGCTATTTTAACAGATTCCTACACAAATACCTACAAGGCGCTTCAACATCTCCATTTATTTATTATCACAATTTATTTACTACTTATTTATGTAGTTATGTAGTTACTTATTTATGTTATGTTACATTATAGTAAAGTTTTGAAAAATCTGCATTTTCAGAATTTTTTTAGTTGGGGCCGGAAATCTAAAATCTCGCCTGGGCCAGCCCTGTCCATGCGTTCCTGTCAACAAGCAAACACACAAAAGGATATTTAAATATTATGGAGTAGTTTAGATTACTAGAGATAACAGTAAACCCTTATGTCTTTCTTTCACCTGTGGAACACAAATTGTGAAATTTTGAAGACTATACTGGTTGTTCTTTTCCATTCAATTGCAATAAATGGCGACTACAGCTTTCGAACTTCAGAAATGATGCTATATGACTTCTTAAAGGGATACTTCACCCCCAGAATGAAAATTTTGGCATTAATCACTTACCCCCATGTCATTCTAAACTCTTTAAAAAGCTTTGTCATCTTCGGAACACAATTTAATATATTTTGGATGAAAACCGGGAGGCTTGTGACTTGTCCCAACTGCCAAGTAAGTTTACACTGTCAAGGTCCAGAAAGTTGAAAGACATCGTCAGAATAGTCCATCTGCCATCAGTGGTTCAACCGTAACATTATGAAGCGATGAGAATACTTTTTAAAAAAACAAAAATAACAACTTTATTCAACAACAGTCTCCTCTGTGTCTCTTCATATCACTGTATGCCGCCACCATGCTGCGATGCTCTTCTGTATCAGCCGCGCCACAAGGATGTGCTGTTTTGCTTTCAAATCAAAGCTAAATACACGTAGAGAAACAGCGCATCATTGTGGCACGGCTGATACAGAAGAGCATGTTGTTACTTTCAATCTAATATAAATCATCTTTGCTAAATAAAACTGATAATTTCTCTCTCTCATTTTCTTTCTTATGAACTAAATAAATGAAATAAACAATAATAAATAAAATTATTTAATAAAAACTATAACAACCCTGTTGTGCTCCTGTAGCTCAAGTGGTTAGAGCATTGCATTACAAGCGCAAGGTTGGGGGTTCAATTCCCCGGGAACACATGATAGGTAAAAATTGATAGCCTGAATGCACTGTTAGTCGCTTTGGATAAAAGTGTCTGCTGAATGCATACATTTAATTTAATTTAATTGAAACATTATTTAGAGAGTAAAAAAATAAAAACTATAACAACCCTGCTCAGACTGGCCCGCACATACCTGCCACAGTATTAGTTGTGTGTTCTCTACCAGGTCATTTTAGAGGCTCAAAAAGTGATATATTCATCTGACTGGTCCTTGTCCATTTCAAGGATGATAATGTTCTTAGGTCCCATCCACAAAGGCCATTTTCAAAGTCACAGCTCTTGTTCTGCTCTGTATACAGTAAAGACACACCAACAGAACAAAAACATCAGTGATTATGACTCCAGACCAGCGATGCAACACAGGAATCAAATGCACTGAAGACTAAATGAATGAAAAGTCTCATTATTAACACATCACTGATTGCTCTTGCTAGTCTTTCACCACAGTTCTCTTCATCCCTTCCATAACAACAGTCATCCGTGCCGTCACACACTTTAATATCCTCCACACATCCCTCCCGCTTACATGTCACAAAACCAGGACCGCATGTTCCACTTTCAGGTGGAACTAAAACAAAAAGAGAGAATCAACACATCTTATTATCATTAAAACTGTGATCCATCTAATGCATTGATCCCTGAAGCACCATGCACATTCAAAATGAGGCAAAGTGGAATTTGAAATGCCACCCCCCAAAAATTAATTGTACCTTTGATAATTAAGTTGCACATATCCATGTAAAAAAAGAAAGAAATGAGAAGGGAGCAAGGATTGGTGTCCCCTAATG
Organism: Cyprinus carpio; assembly: GCF_018340385.1. Lineage (NCBI taxonomy): Eukaryota > Metazoa > Chordata > Actinopteri > Cypriniformes > Cyprinidae > Cyprinus > Cyprinus carpio. The sequence goes on from NC_056592.1 coordinate 7,787,572, forward strand.
AAAAATAAAAAGAAATAGTTGAATGATGCTTTTTTCCAGTTTTCTTTACCTGGCAGGGTACAATCTAGGAATTCCATCTGATCGATGGATACATACCCCCGCTTCTCTTTACTGAGTCTCAAATGATGCTGGATAATGAAAGGGCCTAAGATACAGCCCAGGTAGATAGTGGCCTCCCTCCAGCCATAGACGCTGGAGCTTTGTCTGGTCTTCAGGTTAACTGATATATTTTTGATGCAGTTTTGAACATGTCAGTATGTGTGTGAACTTGATTCCCAGATGAAGCATCTGAGCCGAAGGCGACAGGTAGGAGAGGAATGTTTTATTGTAGGGGACACAAGCACAGTGGTTCTGGGAGTATCAGAAGTCACAGCTGTCACTTCCATGAACCAGCCCGAAGAACACAGAAACATTACAGGAAGAGAAACCTAAAATCACTTCAGTTTTTTTTTTTTTTTTTGCTGGGAGCTTACTACTGCACTAATAATAAAGAAGCTACTTAAGCACAGACATCATACCCTTCAAATGTGTAGGGGGTGGTTCGAGTTCTTAAAATGTTTGAAAAGAAGTCTCTTGGCTGCATTTATTTGATCAAAAATACTGTAAAAACTGTAATATGAACATTTTAAAACATAAACATTTAAAATAACATTTCTATTTTAATATATTTTAAAATGTACTTTATTCCAGTGATGGCAAAGGTGAATTTTCAGCCTCATTACGCCAGTCTTCAGTGTCACATGATCCTTCAGAAATCATTCTAATGCTGATTTGCTGCTCGCACACGCAGCACACAGTCAAAGGTCTCTGTTACACAAATGTCAGATATGAGGCTGCATTCCCAAATACAAGGATGATAATTCATTGAAACAATGCAGAAAAACACTAAGGTAAAATGCCAGAGAATGTATAAACGTATGATATAGTGTAGATGGTTCTGCATTTATGATGGGTTTAGCAGAAAATGGATTGCATTTACAGTAATACCGGTTTAGCAGATATAACTTAATGGAGCTTATTCATAAAAATATTAATAAGATCAATAGAAAAAATTTACAATTTAAAACACAAAAAACAAAAAATAAAAACAAAATAAATAAAAAATATGACTAATGTTCGATAGTACACATATGTCCCAAAGTGGCATTCAATACTTTAAAGCAATTGACCTGAAAACGTTAATGACAAATAAAAGAACAAAAACACCAGCTCTCACCCCTCTGACAGACATTCAGCATGAGACACACAAGGAGAATCCAATCTTTATTTTTGCCACCTGAAGACAGAACAAGATCTCTTCTGCAGCGTACAGTGAGCAAAAGCACCATCCTGCCACATACAAAGTTTTTAACTTCACCTGTGCCCCTCCTTCCTGATTCCACATAGAGATAATACCTGGACTTTACATTTTAACCCCCAGACGTATGTCAGATCCTTCCTTTAAAGCTGCTCAGCCCTTTTAAAAAATATTAAGCAAACTTTATTTTGGCCTCAACACCAGATACTTCACTTGACAATGTTACCATTTAGCTAAAACGAACAGCACATTCTGCTCTTACTAATAGTAGCAAACTGTAAACCATTTCTAAGGTTCGGCTTGCCAGTAAAGCTCGACAGACAAGCAAAGAAATAAGAAATAAAGGCAAAAAAACAAATATAGAAACACATATCAAATATTTTGTCACTAAATGTATTAAAATCAACTAATAAAAAAATAATTTAAATGCAACTAATACAAGAAGACCTCGATTTTAATTTTCAACAACAAGAAACAACAAGAAATACAGTTGTTTTAAATGTTGTAAATTCAAAATGTTAATAACATTCCCCGGATGTCGTTAGGTCGTAATATTCCGAGCCAAGAAAGTCACTGTACATCCTAATGGCATGTTCTATTAAAAATGCTGACAAATGGATGTGAGGTGGATGTTCAAGTTTATCAGGCAAGGTTTACAACCTCTGGATCAGGTCGGAGGGTCCAGATTTATTTTTATGGTGCTTTAAAAATCATTAAATCACAATTTATATTTTAATATTTTGTAGTTAAGCAGAGTAATCTACCTTACCAAGATATTTCCCATATTGTGATATAACTGCATCCAAACATTTCTTCAAACTTAAATAAATAACAAATAAGCGGTTCTGGGAATTTCAAAGAACACTTCTCTTGACTTTATTATCATTTCAGGATGTCAGCGTTGCACTATATAACTTTTTATGGTTTGGACAAAGTACTTAAAGGGATACTCCACCCCAAAATGAAAATTTTGTCATTAATCACTTACCCCCATGTCGTTCCAACCCGTAAAAGCTTTGTTCGTCTTTGGAACACAATTTAAGATATTTTGGATGAAAACCCCGGGAGGCCTGTGACTGTCCCATAGACGGCCAAGTAAATAATAACAGTGTCAAGGTCCATAAAAGGTGTGAAAGTCGTCATCAGAATAGTTCATCTGCCATCAGACGTGCAATCTGGGTTATATGAAGCGAGGGGAACACTTTTTGTAAGCAAAGAAAACAAAAATAACGACTCTCTTCATATCACCGTATGCTGCGTATGCTCTTCTGTATCATCCGTGCCACAAGGATGCGCTGTTTCTATGTGTATTCAGCTTTGATTTGAAAGAAAATGATACAAAAGAGCATACGGTGATATGGAGAGACACAGAGGTGACAAAGGAATTGTTGAATAAAGTCGTTATTTTTGTTTTCTTTGCTTACATAAAGTGTTCATGTCGCTTCATATAAACCAGATTGCACGTCTGATGGCAGATGGAGCATTCTGACGACGTCCTTATTACCTTTTATGGATCCTGACACTGTTATTTACTTGGCAGTCTATGGGACAGTCACAGGCCTCCCGGTTTTCATCCAAAATATCTTAAATTGTGTCCCGAAGATGAACAGAGCTTTTACGGGTTTGGAACGACATGGGGGTAAGTGATTAATAACAAAATGTTAATTTTGGAGTGGAGTATCCCTTTAACCTGTTTTATTTCATCATATTTAAAGACCAATGGAAATAAAGGTAATTGAATTCCTTTCTCTTTGTTGCCATGTGTTAATCTACACATTAAGTTAAAAACCAATCAAACATGAGGATGACCTGTCTAGTTTTGGAGTAAACGTCCCATCCACCCATCTCAGAAATGTATTAAAGTTCTGTACTTTCTCAGCCTTGGCACATCAAGACTTGAAAGCTATGTTAAGACACATATATTTTAAAAATAGTCCCCTTTCTCACATCTAAAATTTCCCACATAAAACACACAAAACACCCCACACCCCCACCACACCACCACATACTCTGTAATAATTTTTTTTTATCTTCTCTGTGGAAACTGAATGCTTTGCTTTCCCAAATCCCTGAAAAAAAAGAGTTACTGGTTCAACTAATGGAACTAATTCAAGGTGTGTATATCTTTAAACACTGGAACGTCATGTGTACCATGGAATAACCGTAGACGTGGATCTTTTTTGCAGCACTGTCATGTTTGATTCTTCCACCTCCGAGACATTCACAATCCAGTCCTCCACCTCTCTCCAGTTCTCCAGCCACACGGTCATAGATATCAGCTTGAGGAGATACAATGTTACGAAGGTTTTGTAGGTAGAAACAAAGAAACTTTTATTCTCCTATCAAATGTGTGGAGAAAGTTCCTAAAATCTGTAATACATATTTAGAAATATATGAAAATAAACACTTTTGTATTTAAACAAACTCAAGTGCTTTTCTGCAGTAATAAACTTTAGTAAAATGAAAGCTAGAAAAGCTGAAACACTAATACAAAGAAAAAAGAAAGAAAGAAAGAAAGAAAGAGAAATGAATAGCAATGCATGAAATGCAAACTAGATGATTAATTGTTGTAATAAATAAAAGACCAATCACAAAGCAATATAAAAAAGGAGACCAATCACAATTAAATATGCTAAACATTCTATTTCTCCGCGGTGACGCGAATCTTTTGAGTTCATTGAAAAAGATTCATTCACTGGCTGTTCCTGCAGATGAACTGTCTTGTGTTTTGAGTGAGTCACTTCAGTGAAAGAAAAATACGAGTCAACGCATATAAGTGAACAAGAACGATTCGTTCGCTTAAAAACAGTTAAAATCTAAGATTCTTTAAAGAAACAACATCATTCAATAATATTGGCAATGTAAGTCAACAGATCTCAACATTTAATCTTACATTTATATATATAAAAAAATAATAATAATCCAATAAAAAATAAAAACCAAGCGATTCGTCATTGCTTAAATATTCCCACTAAATAAAATATTTTAGGATATTAACAAAGTTCGCCTTGAAAGACTACAAGCCAAAACCAACATTTGGCAACTGCCGTTGAAGTAGTTTTAAAACTTGTATTTTCTGACATTCACATCCTATTGCACTCAATAAAGTTGCACTTTCCTCACACCTGTCATTCATTCAAACACTTAAATAAATCCCTACCATGATACTCGGCCCATGCGTATCCTCTCACAATATCAACATGTGAATCATCGTTTTGCTGTGCACCCGTATGAGGACGTATTTGAAGACGCCGTTGGGATCTAAATCAACCTCTGGGATTTTAGCGAGACATTCGGCAGACATAATTGCAAAAGCGGGACTCAAAAATCCTAAGACTACAGCGAAGTTCAGTACAACAACACAGAAGCACTTCATTTGACACCGCTGTGTTTTGAAGTACTGGAATGAACGTATTCACATTAGCGACACCTACTGGGGCGGAGCAGAACGACACGCAGCGGCAACAACAAAGAAAAGAATCGCCACACAGAAGGTTTATATCACATTAAGTATGGTGTGCTCATGCAAAACAAAGACATATCATTTCTTTGTCACTTAATGTATGCTGTTTAGATTTAATTGTTATTTGAAGAGGTTTAAGAAAAGGGAAAATGTATATAGTACTGAGATTACAGCAAATAAACTACAGTTATTGTCCATACAATAAAACTGTGATACAATTACATTAGCAATCAATGTGTTAAAAACTTTATACATGTTTTAGTATAACTTCTAAATGATACTACCATGTACCTGGTACCATGGTATTCTTTAAATTAAATCTTTGTACTGCTGTTTTACAGTCTGATCAGCATTCACTAGAGGCCACAGCACATGCTCATTTTGTGCAAATGTTTATTTCGTCACACTGGGGAACGGACTGTCACAGTTGATGCACAACCTTTTTTAATACAAAGAATACATTTTGGAAAGATCATATTTGCAAATAAGAGTGGTTACTCCAGAGAAAAGTGCACTCCGAGCACCTCTCTAGAGCTCTTCAGGAGCTCTATGGCTGTATCAAACTCGAGCGGTATCGTCTTCCTTACAGCTTTGAGTTCTCGCTCCATTAGCTGCCATACAAAATGTGGAGGGGATAATGATTAGTTTAACAATTTTATACTTGTAACACATGGCAAATATAACTAGAAAATAATCAAAATACCAAATCTCGCTAACTACCTCAAATGTAGAGAGCTCTAACAGCTCACTGATATCGTCCTCTTGTTCTGTAAGTGGCTCGTTGATCTTCATAGCAGCCTTGGCCACATCTGGGTGGTAATGCTTCTGCAAAGTCTAAGAGAAGATTGGCCTTTTTTAATGGACATCCTTTTAGATAGTCAAAGGTTAATTCTTTGTTGAGTTTGTGAATGGTGAGTGAAAGGACAACAATATGAAGAGTCTTACCTTGATCTCCCATAGGCTGCTCTCCAGAGCATGACACTGAGCCGGATCTTCCTCTTCCATTACATACGGGTCGTCACAAGGCTCTGATTAAAATCATTTACAATGACAATTTTTCATAATTAAGTGTTCCTGTATTCCACCTAATAAATTCTGGTTAAAATCAAGATAATAATAATAATAAAAATAATAAAATAAATAAAGGAATGCATTGTTAGAATAAACAGTATTTAACATTAAATAAAAAAGTACATAAATAAATAATAAAAATGATAAATAAATACTAATTAATACACGATAAATACATAACATATGTAAATATACATATTTGTAAATGTATATATAAATGTGTATATATCTTAAAGGTGCTGTATGTAAGATTTTGACTTTACTAAAGCATAAAAATACCATAATATGTTTGCAAATATTTAAGAACATGCTTAGTAAACATAGTTGTTTATCTGAAAAACAATGCTACAGTCCACAAAACACACCATAAAACATCTCGTTCCGGGCCGGAATGTCTGTTTTTTTTTTTTGGTTTGTGAAACCCGCCCACTGCCAGTTTACCCAATTGTATTTCAGCACCCCCGGTTGCCAGTTGCCACAAAACACAGCATATTTCATTTCATTCATCGTCAAGTGCACTCATTCCTGTTTTGTATCGTCCATCTGGCAACCTGCATGTGCCTCAAGTCTGAGGAGGAGGGGCCTGGGTGAAAAAAACCCTCTCCAATATTTTGAATTTGGACTGCGATACCTAGTCCAACCACTCTGTGTCAATCCTACATACAGCACCTTTAAATTATTAATAATTCGATCGTTCTATCAGTGACGTACCTTCTGCAGTGCTGGGTCTGTGGATGAGGACTCTACATGACGGGTGCCGGCGGATGAGATTACAGATGAATGGCAGAAGTATGAGGAGAGATGTAGGTGGCGCTGTGAGAGACAGCCCGAGCGAAACGCTTCACAACCGCTGCCACAAGGTAGGCTGGCAGATGTCTGTCAGAGCAAACGGGTTTCGACTATTCTACTGTTTTTTAAGAACAAAACACGACATTTATATTCTGATGCTCACATTGATCTTTAGGCCAAAATAAAAGTGTAAAGATTAAACCTACGTTGAAGATAGAAAGATGTTCACCAGGTGGAAGAAACGTGCTCTGTACTTCACATGGAGATAGAGGGATCCAGCAGACTGTAAAGCTTCTTATAAAAATCTGGGTATCCCTACACAACAAAGACAGAGAAGGCTTTTTAAAAGAAGAATCTTAAAATATTAAAATCGGGTCCTTTTGAAATGGTTAAATGCTTACAAATTATGTTTTATGGATGAGGATGAACAGCCATTCAGAGATAATAAACCTGATTCGCCCCCACCTGAGAAAAACACAGGACGAAAAGTGCATTACAGACAACAATAACAGATAATGTCCATGAATAATAATTTACACCCTGGACTCACCGATGTCATAGAGGCAGCGCTCAGGAAGTCAATCAAAAGTGTGGGATCACTCCGATCTGTGGCCTTATGGACTCATGAAGGATGACCAGGATCTTCTTGTACATGTTTGCTAGGTAAACTATGGCAACCCAAAGACGCGGTTAAGAACCTCAATATAGACAAGCATGATATATATGGTACTGTGACCATTATAGTTAGGGTTGTTTCACCTTGAACTTGGAGAAACACCAACCACATTTGCTCAAAACCTCGTTTATTGCTCCGAGTAATATTAGGGAAAGATTTATATATTTATAATGTGAGAATGAACTTTGGAAAAAATAAATGCAGAAATGTATAATAAAAAAGTATTTACCTTTAGTTTGGCTACTTTCCATTGTTGAAGTTTGTCTGTAAAGCAGAGAGAAATAGTATTTATGAAGGGCAATGTTTTATAGGGACAATACCCGCGGTAATTAAGCAAACTTACAATCTTTTCTGACAAGGAAATGTCTCATTTTTGATTGCTTCGCTGGGTACGTTGATGGTTGAGAGAGTGTGAAAAGCATTATTCTGATATACAGGAATCACAGCCTATGAACAGATTTGCGCATTACAAAAATAAGTCCTTGGTAAAACTGGTGATACAGAATAAATATGCAAAACTGAATATGCATAAATGTACAGAAGAAAACTGACTATAGTAAAACACAACCACACTCACCTTTTTGTTTCGGCCCATGACTCTGTAAATGTTGTCTCGGCACTGAACTCATGACGTAGTAGCGCACATCGTCCATCTCCAAAAACTCTTGAAACCTGGAGATGAGCAGTGACTGTCTTCTTTCTCTGAGAGAAGATGCTCCACCAGGGTCTGTGCACATGAGAGGGAATAAGCTTTATGTCCTACATGACTTCAGTGTGCGACACATGTCAGTATCTGTAGCTTGTAAAGAAAACCTACCTGTAAGAGCTCCTGGGAAAGTTGTAGTGCTCATCCAGATTTCTGGAGAGGGTGTTTGCCTTCTGCTGCAACAAACTTCACTCAGTGCACATAGGGACGTCTCCTGGAAAATATGAAAATAATGGACATAAATCACACACTGAAGTTTATCGGCATATGGGAGTGTCCCAAGTCTGTTACAGAGTTGTTATTGTTAACTAAAAGTAAACCTAGTTATCAGTAAACAGAAATGAAGCTGAAATAAAATTAAATGTAATTATTAGATTAAAACCTTAAACTTAAAACTAAAAAATTAGACGTTATCTTGGCAACTGAAAAAAAAAATCTTAACTTTAAATGCTAAAATTAAAAAAACACATAAAAAATATAAATAAAAACAAACTAAAATAAACAACTGAATGTTAATTTACTAAAATTTACCAAAAATACAAACTAAATAAACAACTGCAATTTAATTTTACTAAAAGATAAAAACAGAAAATCTAAAAATAAAATATACACATAAAAGTAAAAAAAAAAAAAAAAAAAAAAAAAAAAAAAAAAAAAAAAGTAAAACTGTATATGAATATGTATAAAAATTAACATAAAATTGATAAAAAAAGAAAAAAAAAGAAAATAGAAGTACAAAAAATACAACACAACATAAACAAGTTAAAAAAAAAAAAAAAAAACTAAAATATATATATATAAATATATAAATATGAGTGTTACAAATTTACAAATATTATTAGTATATAAATAATATTAAAACAACACTGGTCTGTTGGTTATTGAATATCTGATGACCCTTATAGTAGTATTATACATTTATTTATATTCCAATCTACCTTATATGTAAAGTACATAAAAGACCACGTTTATAAAAACCTAAAACCGATCATGTTACAAGAAATTAACACCACACTAATGGCACTCTACAAAATTCACTCTCACCTTCCTTGGAAAGCTTTATGGCCTATAGTTTCCACAGAAGTTCCACACAGTTGCTGTACCGATGTCTCATGAATATACGGTACTTCTCTTCAGCACTGCGGTCACCTGGAAATTTAACCGTTTAAGATTACTTTTTAGATTTGACTACAAAAATAATTATCAAAAACAAATATATAAAAAATTAATTATTAAACAAACAAACAAATAATAAATAAATGCGGTACATTTAAGCTCATAACTTGATAGCTGGTTTTTCATACACAATATGTAAAAACCACATATGCAATGTGCCCTATGTAAGAGTTCCTCTTGGTAAAATACAGATAAATTGGATCATTAACCTTGTTTATCCAATGATCTTAAGATGCGAGCAATTTACCATTCACGAGGTCTTCTTCTTCAGGCCGATCCACCACAATAAAGATCTCCTCTGTAGAAAAACAACTGACAGAAAACCTTACTGCAAGCATTGGTGGCGCAAAAATGGACTTCTTTATCCTTTTCGGACTGTAGGTAAGAAAAAAAAAGTGTATGTATTTATAACAGGAGATCATTTATCGACCAAACACGCAGGTGTGTAATTCATTAGCAGTTCACTATGAAACAAGAATCACATACCTGCAAAATATTCAATGACATCGAATATGTCGTTAGCATGTTTCTTTGCTTCTGAAAGTACCACGAATCTGTTCCTTAGTATTTATATAGTTCTTCTATGGAAACCTGACGGTTTGCTCCTTTCATCGATATGCTGTCCGTGGATCGATCGCATGATTGTTTCACTCAAAACGGGTCGCTGTGTTACATGGCACAAGGAGGAGGTCGGACTACCTTAGTGGACCAGCATGGGTGGTTTACCGCAGAAAACTTAATACTACGCACGGCATGAAGTCCCGGGGTCAGTTACGACGCGTCGAGACCAACAATTAATCAATTATACTTTTTCTCTCTGTAATTTCAAAAATTCATGTTCCAATTAAACTTTTCAATATCCATTATTAGGTGGGTCAAGAGCGCTGATTCCAAGCATTGTGGTAAGACCGTCCGTCCACGTGATATGAGTGTATACATTCACTGCGCCCATCGAGCTGGACAATCAGAACGGGTTGTGATTACCGAGTGAGTTCAGGTAATGAACCAACTTCTGCATGTATGGCATTAAAAAAAGGATGAAACTTGTCTAATGTCTCCCGTGAGACAAAAAACAACACCTTTATTGAGCCACTTGTCTAATGCACCAGATATTGATAATAACAGAAAAGTATAACCTCATTTAGTAAAACAGTACAACCTAAACAGTACACTTTCTTGCATATAGACATCAACACTGTTTAACAGAAAGGAAACTGTACAACTTTTTAACATAAAGGAAACGTGTTTTAAACGGGAAAACTGCAACGAGCCTTAATAAATCATCTTTTTATTTCAGATTCGATATTGGAAAAATGCGGTGGAAATTAATGTAAAGCACACAATTAAATACCAGAATAAAAGATTAAACACCAACCAGCCCGTCTGACTTCGTTAGTGACTCAGGTAGCTACATGTCGCATATTAATCTCCAAATCTGAAAAAAAGGCATTTATGGTAAATATTAACCACTAGTGGCCTATAAATTCAGGTTCAAATCATGCACAAACAGGGACACAGAAGGCAAAAAAAAATTGTTACAACATTTTGTAGATGAAAATACAATGTCGAAGTTTACACACACACACCAAACACACACACAAACACAGATAAGGATAGTGTGTGTGTGGTATGAGATATAAACATAATTACTTAACTATATCATGTAATCATATACTTAAGCAGAAAACAAATCAGCGCACACATTACCCACTTTGCAACGCTTGTTTTCCTGTGGCCGTGGCGCTTCAAAATCAATAAGGGATATACCAGTGTAGCCATCCCAGTTGTCACATGGACTTCTCATGGAGCTCAGCCTCTACAGATGCTGGGATACCGGTGCTTTGTCCTTAAAAGACAGTGATGGGCTTCTTTTTTCTTCCGTCTATTCCAGAGTCTCATGATTGCACATCTCCCTCCAAAGCGTTGTTTTTGGTAGCAGTTACCAAGTGCACCTTGTCTCCAGGCACCTACCCCGAAGGCCACAGGGCCCTTGGGACAACGTATCAAACTTTGTTCTCTACCCAGGCTCCTCCTCGATCAACCCCTTCATACACATTCCTCGTTAACCACCACAGCTATCATCCCAAGATCCCGATCAATCCTTCCGGATCTGGTGGCATCAATGAAGCATCTGGCCTCTTTACTGTGATGATGGCAAACTCCTCTTCCCGTCTCCACAAACGTCTCTCCGCAGGACATGTGGGGTGAAAAGAATGTAACGTTTGGCACTGGGGTCCCGTGGAACCTTTTTTTTTGCTAAGTGAATGTTTGTGGAAGTTGTGGGTTCCTTTAATAAAGGCCAAATAAATTGGTGGACCCTTCTGAAGGGGTTGTCTCTACTCAGACGGAATCGCCGTTGACCCTCCTGGTTATAGTCCTGGGGGAGAAAAAGAACCCGCATGGGACGGCCTGTAGGAATTACGTTCCTGGCGTCACAGTTGTTTTTGGAAATTGAAGCGCTGCCTGTGGATCTCTTTTTGTAACCTGCAAGTTTGGAAAAGATGTAAATGATCTTGTTATAGATTAACTTACACAATTCAGAAATCTTGTGTTTTTTAGTTAAATTGCACTTAAATCATGTTGTTAAACGGAAAATGAGCTAAAAAAATTTAGATCAAATCCAAACTCAAAAACCTAAATGGCCAACTAACTCAAATAAAAGAAGTTTAAGCGGTAAGGTATTAACATGACTAAAACCAGAAGGCTGAACTAAAAAATGAGTGAAAGCTAAATAGAAACTTTAATACAGATTTTTTGCAAAATTGACAAAAGCAATAAAAATGAACTACCACTAAAATTAAAAGATAACAATAACGCTGTTGCAAAATAGTAATTATATACAATAACACAGTATTATAAATAAAACTAATAATATTTGATTCATTACAAGTTAGAACTACTGTAACGCTGAACAGGAACATTAGTAGACAAAGTAAAAAAAACCTTAAGGTTGAACCCTAAAATTCTTAGTGTGGTGGCAAGAATGTTCAGATCATTTTGTCCAGAGAGATTGTCACTCCTCCACACCTTCAGAGGGACACAACCGTGACAACACGCGCCGAGAAACAACCCTGGTTAATGCCATGAGAGATGTTATCAAGCAGACTACACTCTTTTCTTAAATAATAATAATAATCATAATAATAATAATAATACTAATATATAACACTAATTAAATATACTGTTCATCGTCAATCTATTAGGTCAACTTGATATTAGGGAGGTTTTCGTTTCTTATTTTCTTTATTTGTTTGACCCAAGTGTTTTTGTTTTTTTTTCTAACAATGAATGAATAAAAAAAGGAAATACACATAAGTTTAGGTTGTTACATATATCTTATTTATGATTTCAACTACAATTACTATACAAGTAGTTGTTTTTTAAATAGTTTTTAGGTTGTACTTGTAGTTACTGGAATATAGCTCTCACTAGGTAAAGGCAGCTTGGTTTCTGAACGCTCATAGGAGAACATTGAACGTAATTGTTGTGCTCAGGTTGAAGGTCCTCAACCTTATCCGGTTCGTGCACTACAGCTGGAAAGGGAAATCATTACCTTCAGGTCATGCTCAGATGGCCCTTCTAGGAAATCCCATCCCTGTCTCTCACAAGAGCAGTGCGACCCGTTCATCCTCCAATGGTTCTAAGAACTGATGAGTTCTTTGCATTTCTCTGAAATGCACAGGACAAGTATTAATGCTTGGACTACACAGTAACATATAAATCACACGAAGCTGCATCATCGAAATCACCTGCATCCATAAGAACCCCTTTGCCTGAATATGCCATCAGCAGGGCCACACCTTTTATTGGGGTATCTTCCTTTCAAATTCCTGGTCTGTTTTAAGCTTCTTGTTTCGATGCGCGGTCTCAACGAGGGTATCAGTCTGGTGGCCTCTTCAGAGCTTTATTTGAGCGTGTTTTGGGACTCTTCATCATCTTGCAGACATTGCAAAATCCACGGCGCGATCGAATATCGGATTGCGCCACCCTGAGGAGCATTTTCAGTGAAACATTCAATGATCGTTCACCAGGTACTATTACAGGAGACCGCATTGTTTTAAGAACTCACCTTTGGCTTTGAGAATGGAGGAATAAAGTTGACGTGAGCAATATATGAATGATCCGAACCAAGCACCCTCAGAAGGTCCATCACACATCTTCAGTGAGGATATCACCAGTTTCCTTTAGATACAAAAACCAGCGTCGCCTGCTTTTACGTTATCTGACATTTTCCTACAAAGAGTGAAGTTAGATAGAAAAAACTAAATTAGGTGAGTAATCTTTTAACAGCAGTATGATCTAGCGTCACCGCAAAAACACTTATTTACTTCCCCTGTAAATGAATACCCCCAAACTGGAGTCGGCTAGAACTTTCAACGTCTCGCCGATATATTGCGTTTGACCTAAAATGGGTTGCCCAGGTTTTCAAAATAAAAAGGGACCATGAGGGGGTGCCAGTTTTTTTAACAATCCCCCTCAATTGTAGTATCATTGAGAATATTGATCTTATTATTTATATGTGAGATTTTTAATATTGTTAAATCTGATATATTGGAGTTTTTATTTTATATTTAACCCCATTTTTTCATTTTATGTTAAGTTTTTAGTAATTTTGTCAGGTTTTTTTATAGTTTGCATTCACTTTGATTTTAATTTAGTTGAAAAACTTTTGATGTTGTCAATTTCACAGGTAACTCATATTCATATATTCATTTTAGCAAAATCAATTACAAGTAACATTTATATGTTCTATCTTTATATCTTTAAATAATAATGTGATGATTTTATAATATACTTAATCGTTTTAAAATTTTAAATTGAGATTGTAATATATTTTCATGAGTCAAAATATAATATTTATCTTAGTTATTTATGTCAAGGGTCTAAAATGTATCATTTATATATATTATAACAAATACATCTTAATGAAAAACTGACCAAATGTAAACTTCTTATATAAACTGTTAATTTTTCTTAATATTTTTATTTTATTACATATTTATTCAGACGACCGAGCACAGTACCAGCTTCTCCTCTCCCAAAACCTCAAAGGTAAAGGGCTTTTAAAAAAACCAAACATTAGGCAAATTTATTTCAGTTTTCCTCCCCCCTCTTTTATTGGTGCTGTAATTGTTTAAGCAAAGAAGGAGGACATAGTTAAATAGACCTCGCAAGAGTGTGTGTACAGGGTCGTTTTTTTACACAACAAGAAACTGTAACTGTTTAGCTAGACCAGTCACATATAGCGGGACGTTCTTATCTTTGGTGGGGAGAGGATGATGGAAAAGCAAATCTCCATGCGTTTGTTAAATGTACAAGTTTTAAGTGATAATTAACAATCCAAATTTACAACGATTCGGAAGAGATCTAAGTAAACAGCTGTATGTCTTTATTAGGCGAGAACAAAAGGAGGACGGCAGACATCTGCTTAGAGCTTACATAATTCAAGTTTTATTGTCTGCGACTCAATGACAAGTGATGACTAAATAAGATGTCCCTACAAAACAATTCATGCAAGGGTACATAGGGAATGTGAATAGAGCAGTAGTATACGGACATGGCAATCTAGGGCGCGAGTAACATTTGATGGATTAAAGTTTTAATTTTATGCAGTTTAAAAGCACATCAAATCCACTTGGCTGGGGGGAAGATCTTAATACAGATAATCCTCTCAATTGTTCCGCGACAGAAAGAAAAAAAAAATCTATTAGGTCTTTAAAACACAGTTGCAATTTAGCCGGTATGTAGTAGCGGACAAAATGCATGTTACGCATCTGCTGGCAAACTGGCCGTTGGGAAGCTTTGAGCTTATGTCTCACTATCATGACACCCACACTGTCAGTTTAAATTCAAAGAAAACATGAGACTTAAAAAACACAATACATTTCACACCACAACAAAAGTGAAGCAAAAAATAATTCGCAATCCGCACCTGCTCTCAACCCAGTCAAATTCACGCAATCAAAACACAACACACTCCCCAGATTTGACAATGTACCAAAAAAAAGAAGGAAATTTCAAAAGAGCAAAATATTTGTTTCGGTGGTTTCAGTTTTTTGCTTTTTTTCTCTTAAAAGAGCACACGTTTTAAAAAAAATGTTTTTAATATCTATTATAAGTGACAAAGTGAACACATGGTTCAAATTACACGCCGCAATTGAACTACGGCTAACGAACGCACTGATGTGTATAACTCTACAAAGAATGTAAGGTAATGTGTTCACACCATAATGGTCCGCTTGATTTTGTAATGATCTTACCTAAAAAAAGAAAAGAGTCCTCAAACAGTGCAAGCTAGAATTGACTACTATCTTAAGAACTGTCCTTTATATACTTTCCTTCAGATTATACCACAGGCTCACATCAACACACAGGAACAACTATGACATGCCCAACACCAAAAGGAAGTACCATTCTGTCCTTAGAACACACATTTAAATGGGGCATTAAATTATCCAGTTTAATATCTAGATGGGGCAATCAGGAACAGTACTCTCGATATATCAGGGCACCACACATATGAGTTCCAATTAGAGATGTATAATCAAGAGTTCCTTATAAATTCTGGTCGTTTTTGATGCCAACAGCAATGCCAACACCTAATAGTGAGGGGCATGGCCAAACTTTATACCGCCACTTATCTAAACTAGGAAATGCACCTGGAACATCTTTTTTTTGGCATAATATTTGGGACCAAAATAACAGCTAAGAGTCTCTGTGGTGGCGCAGGAATTATGTGTATGTTCCTTGCCTAAAGGGACAAAACTGAAAAAAGCCAAACTACATTTCATAACAACATGATTGCCAAACACAATATTAGCCATTTAAAAAAGGCAGAAACTGCAACGAGGTCATAAAGAGATGTCTGGAAACACAACACACGCAATATTACACTTTTCCTAGACCATGTGTAATGAGGAAAAAGGATCCACATCTCTTTTTCCTTGGAAAACATTCACTACAGTTCTACATGTATCGCTGGGCTTTATAACAGTTGCTCTTCTGCGAAACCAGGAAGTTCTTTTTAATACTGCAAAATTTGGGTCATTGAATTTCAGATTAATATTTCCCCGTGAGGGAGTATTTGGGGGTTGGGCCTCTTACACATTTGACATGGGCACAACTCGCCATTATTGCTGGTCTTCAACACATTCAGAGATCATTCTCATTTCTTCTAACTGGACATTTGGAATTCAAACCCCCAACCAACCACCAAAATGACTTCATTCAACTTCAATCATGCAAAGCAGCCCAATGCCCTATTAATCACTAGTAATCATCTTAAAAGTGTTTCCTAACATCTCTCTGCTAGCTAACGTAGTGCATGGGCAGATCTCTGACTACAAACTAAGAAAAAAATAAGAAACTGATGTTCTGGGATGGATAAACCTCATCTAAGATTAATTCAGATTGCACAACCCATTTATAACGAGCAACCACATCCTATTTGAGCCAGCATGTGCACAGAGAAACATGTTTGTACTACACTTTAAACTCCGTGAGAGAATAATCGTGGAAACAGGTTTCATCTTGACTACAGACACAGGTATTATTCTGTCCTTCTGTGTCTGCGATGATGTAAAGTGGCAACACAACTTTACATCTTTCCACATCAGCTGTCAATAACTTGGTCCAATAAGAGGGCCGTTCTCTCCTCCACAGCAATTTGAAAGGTGGAAATGAAAAAAGATGGAGAAAGTTGCTCAAGGGAGAAACGGGAATCTTAACGGTGTAACGGCAGCGTGGTGGAGAGGCTTTTACACACAGAGACCCGACTGCAAGGCGCTGAGACGTCGTTCGATGCATTGCTTACCTGTAAGTAAACATCACACTGGTTATGTAAATGATCTCTTAAAGACATCTTAAATATTAAAAACAAGTGCTACTGTATTACTCACACTTAATTTAATGCTGGGAGGATGTTAGCCTGTTCTGTGAGGAGGAGACACAGACCTCCATGAGCAGTAAGGCCTTATGGTAGCGCTGGAACCGATACTTCCCCCTGATGAAACATCCCATCTAGAGCAGCCGCCTGCACCTCTAACACCAGGCCACTTCTTAAATACACTCCTTTTATAAGTTAAAATGTAAAATGGTATCTGCCATACGGAATAAGGTTGAAATAGAAAAAACAATCTGACAAAGAACTAGGTGATATACAAGTTTATACAAGGTGACAAATATTTTACAGCTGAGCTCTCTAAAAAAAAAAAAAAAAAAAAAATTCCATTAATTTTCCAGAGCCTGGAAGTCACAATTTCAATCATTCCTGATATTGCTAGGCTATTTACCATCTGTACAGAGTGGCTAAACAGGAGCCGCTCTGCGGTGATGCTGTTGATGTGGTCCATGAGTTTGTGTTTACGGGAAGAAGAATCGCTCCAGCTGAGCACTCAGAGAACGGCAGGACATCACACTGACTTATACAAGTCATTCAGCCTTCTGGTTGGACACTGAATCTCTAATATATCTTAGTCCCATAAATCACACACCATCTTTACTGATTTACATGAAAAGTACAGTTGGTCTCAATTATTTGCAGGTTGGACACTGAATCTCTAATATATCTTAGTCCCATAAAGCACTCTGGGTCAGTCTTTCTACACCAGGTTTTCCCAAACTCAGGTTCATAATTAAGTGAATCATAGTTATAATGTAAAAAATTTAATGATGTAAAATAATATGTATAATAATATAAAATTAAAATATAAACACATCAGATAAACACTTACTAAAAACAGATGAAATATTTTAATTGTTTACCTGCATATCTTGTGAACATTAACTGATGTCAGAGAACTGTTAACATGCAAATGTGCAGCAAATCTTTTTAAAATATTAACTAAAATATAAATATATACGTACACTTAAATATTTATGTACTTGTATTAAATGAATTATCATCAAGAGTTTTAAGATCAAAGATAAAATAAAACATGTTTTAATTTTGAATGTTTTTATAATATTTAAAAAAAATTATAATAATAAAATAAAAACAATAATAGTATAAATATACAAATAAATTAAATCTTATATATTTATTATATAAAAAATATTATAAATACTATATACTATATATATATATATATATATATATATATATATATATATATATATATATATATATATAAATTTGTTTTTTTAAATACTTTGAAACATTTTACAATTAATTTTTGATGCCTGTTGATTAAATAGATGGGTACTATGCTTAATAAGTGGATGGTAACTGTTGTGCTTTACTACTGTGGTGAGAAGAAAGTGTCTGAACTGCTGACCTTGTTTGACGGTGGTTGAGGTAGAGTTTTTCCCCTGCTTGAACTGCTTCCATGGCTGTGTTTAGTGCAGAGACAGAAGCTCTGGCAATCTTCATGTAAGCACCAATGCTCAGTCATAACTGGATACAAATCATGCAACAACGTGTATGTCCCACCACTCGCCCACAGAACCTACGACAGAACTTTTTAATTTCTGTTAAGAGTGGACTATAAAAGTACAGGTTATTATACAACAACACTAATGACACTGTCCCTGCTGTCAACTGTATAGTTTAAACAGCAACGTGATTCCTTTGCTCGAGAGATTAGCAATGCGCCAACGTCTCCTCACCTCCATCTCACTCAGAGAGCTGATCTGGTCGGCACCAGAGCTCTGCTGCTGGAGCAGGCTTGGTGAAAGAGGTCGGCTGGGCACCTCTTCCACCCCGGGCTCCTGCCACCTCCACCACACAGCGACAAGTCCGCATGAACCGGAGCCTGCGCAGAGTCCTCCCTTGTGTTCTTGCTGTGGTGGAGCGACAGCAAGTGTTAACATGATAGAGTCATGTTATCCCATGCTAACATGACTCTATCAAAAGGAAGGCAGCAGTTTGGTGCTTACCTCCATTAGGCGCACCTTCGGGTAGTTCAGGGGCTTCAAAAGTCACGTGCTGAGATGGGGTCAGTGCAACAATCGCGGGGACTTGAGGGACCCCTCGTACCCAGCATAGTGCCAAATGCCTGTTTGTGGGTCAGCGGGCTGGTGAGGGACCCTACTGGACTAATGGAGCTTGAAGAGCCTGCTTGTGAGACCCAGAGGGGTTCAGGTCAGTGCGACCTAGAAGCATCCATGTTAATAATACATACTACTCATAATAATAAATAATTCACCTGAGAACTTTCTTGAGCGAAGAACTCTGAGAGTTGTTCCTCCACTGTGAGGAGAACCCACGGTGAAAACCACTCGAGCAGGGCTTGAACTGCGCACACCACGAAGCCTCCACCACCAGATGGTGCCGGTGAGCAGAAAAACAAAAGTGTTGTTTATCTGAAAACTGTTATAACCTTATATTAAAATAACATGTTTTCACCTCAATAATAACTACGACTGGAGTTTAGGACGGCCAAAAAAATCAGCTTTTGAAATTTATTTCTGTGGATCACATTCTAAACATATAATTAAAATATATAATAAAAAAGTCACTTATATACATTGCAGCTGAAATTAATAGCACCTTGTCAAATGTACTCAAACCGTGTGATGTCCTATGGCCTCACTTCAGAATTGAGATTGTCCAATGCTCCGTCTTTTCTCCTCTCTGCCCCCCAAACGCCTCATGCCCATCAAGCAACACAGTCGGATAGGCGAGGCCTACACTACCGCGAAGACACCACTGCCCCGACAACGAACGAAAGGGTGTGAAGAAGGATTAGTAAAATAGAGCGGGGAAAGCAAAAGAGGCAGAAAAAAATTAAAAGCAAAGAAAGACAGGAATGCAAAGGACAGGTGGGCGGCTAGATCGGGAGCTTGTGGAATTCAAGGGGGTTTCTGTTTCAAAAAAGGAGTGAGAAAACATAATGAGAATGACAATCTTTATTGAAGAGCGTCGAAGTCATGCTAAACGTTCCAGAAGACCGGCTCATTCGCAAGTTTGTTCACAAAGACAACGGTCCAATTTTGTTGTCACAGGTGACTTGGCCGTTATACGATAGGGCAGCGCGAGAGAACGACCGAAAGTACTAGGCGTTTGGAAGAGGAGGCAAAAATCCGTGTATCAATACCGGATCCAAACGCACTTTGCTTTCTTCAGAATGGGAATGTAGCACTCATCCCTGAGCTTAGTCGTGACGGCCAGATGACGTGAGGAGGGCTCAGAAATGTGGCATATGTGATGGGCGGAACTCGGCGGGCGCGGGACTTAATACGGAGCAGAACAGGAAACTCGAGAAACAAATGGGTGGGCAGGTGGCCTTTAAGGAAGCTTGAGAAAGGAAGGAAGTAGTAATTTTTATTTGTTTGGCAATTTATCAGACAGAACTCAACCAGCGTTCAAAAAATTCTGGGGTCAAGAAGATTTTTTATTATTTCTTTTTAATCATAATCAAGGTAGCGTTTATCAAGCAAGCCCCACAAAAGAGAAATTGCCACAGCTACATGGTCAAAAACTGGAAGCTAAAGACAGTCTAAAATGTTTATCAGAGATTTTAATGTCAAAAGAAAAGGCAGTTATTTGAACTGTCATTGTTGCTCATCACAGGAGATGAAATGGCCAAATTTTTAAGAAAATGTATAGGCCCAGAAACTATTAAAACAAAAAAACAAGATAATATTTCACAATATTACTGTTTTATTATGTGTAGTTTGGATCAAAATATATGCAGGACCTGATAGGGACCTGATCAGACAGAAATGCGTGTTTCAGCGGCACTGCGCTGGTTTTTTTTATTTGTTGCCTTAGCAAGACCAAACGGAGACTACGAACCGATCAGCGACTGTCCTGATCAGAGTAGCACGAGCTCTCTTTGGGTTTACTGTTTAAACTGTCATATTAGAGGAAAGTTATTGGGTACAAGCCAAAGGATGCTTGCTCTGACCTGTGAATTACAGCACACAACTGTAGTTGTCTCCTCCATCACTGCCCAGTGTCCAAAGCAACAGGGGCCCGCCTGTTCCAATCATTTGTTTGGACAGGGGAAAAAACATGAATAATGCCTGGGCGACTTTCCTGCTCAGAGCTCCTTTTTTTTTTACTTCGGGCACTCAGAGCGCTCCTGCAAAAACATGAGGCGCAGCAGGTGGCTAAAACACGAAGCGCCCGGGGCACATAAACAGCATGCAAAACGCATACACATGCCAAGTAGCAAACAGATTTAAAACGGCACCTCTCACTGCAAAAAACGTTATTGTTCTGGGTTGCCTTAGTGCAGTAGCTAATAAGACAGCAACTTCTTTTAAAACACATTTAAAAAATCTTTACGAACCCCAAAAACTTTTAAACAGGAGTTTAGACTGAGAGCTCATGAACATACACAGCGACAGGATGAAATCTTACTTCTGGAAGGGGGAACCCAGGATGGTTGGTAGGGGGTTGCGTTGTCATACAGTTCACTGAGCTGGGTTGAGGTGGAGGAGTGCAGGGTCCTAAGGGCAATCACGTTTCCCTGAGGGGCCACCACCGGGTTCTCGAATGCTGGCCTTCTTCGGTATCTTCTGCCTGTCACCCACCAGCCGCCTCCCAGACAAACATGGGGCACTGTTGAGCACGCGGACTGTGCCCATAACCGTGCTGCTGTGGCCCAAGCCTCGGGTTTCTAAGCAGATCACAGACAGGAAGAGTGGCAATGGCATCTAAAATAGACAACATAATGCCTCCACATTCACAATCGGGAAAGAGGAAACGCTATTGATTTTCCTCCCACGTCTTGACATGCAACATTTACATCGTCGGCAAGCCTTGGGGCTATGAAATACTGAGGTACCCCATAAAAAACCACCATAACAAATAATAAAATAAACATCCAAAAAAAACGAATGGAACAAGGAAGAATGAGTTTTACCACCTCCACCCCTAGAGCCCCTGTGCTCATTTCTTTCTGCACTCGCTGGCGCAAACTGGCCCTGGCAGCTCAGGCCTTGGTGCCCGCCACTTTGCGACAAAGCAACGCAGAGACGGAAGAGCGGTCAGAGGCTTCCTTTAGAAACACAAGGCGTTCTTCAATCATCTTTAGCTACTATTGCCTGACTGGGCTTTGGGCACACGGAACGCGGCCCTCCACCTGGTTTGGAGAGCGCTGGAAGGTTTTTCACCGCCCCTGTAGCCCAGCCTTCGCGGAAGTGCGAGCAGAATTCCAGTGCCTGAGGAGGAGAAGGCGCCTGTCCTTCCACAGGCCAAAAACTCCGCTCACCAACCAAAAGAAAAAAAGACAGAAGGAAGGAAAGAAAGAAAAGAAAGAGAACAAGAAAATTAAATTAATCCGAGTAGTAAGCCGAAAAACAGAAGCGAGGGGGAAAACGAAAATTAAATTCATAAATGCCCTTTTAATTCCAATTAAACTGGACTAAAAACTGTAGATACAAAAAACAATTCAAATTTGAATTTAGTAAATTGAAATTTAAAGAAATTCATGTACTGTTTTATTTGTAATTTTTAATAATACCTTTATTTTTTTCTGTATAAATTACTCCTAAACATGTTATTATACAAAAAAAACCTTCCACTTCCCACTTTCCCTAGTTATGTCCCATTGGCCCACACCTCTCACCTGATCCCCGTGTGCCCCCGTGACAATCACTGACCAGCTCTCCAGTCTGATCGGTGCCCATAGCATAAAAGTGGAGAGTAAACGCCACTCACAGTTGGGATGCAAAATGTCAACTTATGTGTGCAAAAATTGTTACAAACTCATTTTTTATATGGTAATGTAATTAAGTGACCATTTTATTAAAATTAGTCACTGGTCTTCGATAGTAGCATACATTTAAATCTTGATAACCACAGTTAAAACCACACATCTAGCACCTCAATACCATGGTAAAAATGTAGTTCTATGAACATGTATAGTCTAAATACATTTCTTATAAACGCTATAGCTTACTCACAAAAAATACAGTAATTATATTCCATTACTCATTTAATACGTCTACATTAATAATATAATAAAATTCTATATGAATATCCCACATTTTTGCCACATTACCATGGTACAGTTAGTGTTACTACAGTAAATCCATGGTAAATGATGGAGCATTGTAGATTGAAATGTCTTCTGACTGTATCGTTGATCACAGTGTTTCTCCTGTTTGTCAGCACTATTTTATACGCCTTAAAACTAGTTTAAATCACAGAGTCACTTGTGTTCTTCACGGAATTCAAGCACTTCACACTGGATCTCACAGCACTGTTTAGACTGACACTTATCAGCGAGTAAATGCATCTGCTCTAATGAGCTTGCGCTGTGCTGCTGTTTGAACTTTGAGCGGATAAATGCTCCGTGTGGCTTGGTTCAAATGAGTAGCACTGTTTCGTTCAGCTTTTGCCGCATGAACATTATAACAAACTCCTGTTATCGTTTTGAGGAAAATTATGTACGGATAGTTGGGTTGGGTTGGCTCTAATAGGGCTGGGTGATCATTTATCACCCAACCCTGTGAAAGCATAATTAATGATGCAGTTATTTAGGTTTTGCTGTTGTTTAAATGTGTTGTCCTTCTTTGAATTAAAATTCAGTAAATGTCCCTTCTTGCCATTCCAAATCAAATTCATATTCAAATTCCTGTGGAGCATGGGCAAGTGAATTAAAATGCCAATTCTTGAATTTCAAGGAGGAATATTAAGAATGTGCTTTCACTCACTGTGGAGAGCCCTCTTGACCTGGGAACTGGAGGTTTTGCTCCATGCGCTGGTAGTTGTGAATCTGTGTGGGGACTGGAATGGGTACAGACTGCCCATAGTTGCCATAGTTACTCCCAGAAAACTCACTCGGCCTGCTGAGAATGAGGCGGAAATAAAAAGTAGAGGGAGAGTCAAAGATATGGAGCGATTGAACAAACAGAGAGAGACAGACGGGCATAAAACATAAAAAAGGCACAAACATCAGTATCTTTCAGCACCCGATCAATAAAATAAAAACATTTCAAATCTCACAGGACATTTCTGGATAGGAACTATGAAACATGCAGAGGCTGAGAGTGCTCTATGACTGCCTGTTGTGTGTGGCTGTGGGTTTCATGTGCCGTATTTAATAATTAAGGAGAACAGGACAATCTGTGCCCATCAAAGATGCAATCCTCATGCCAATCTAGGACTCATATCCCACGTGGCAAAGGCCCTGAACTTCAATGACCCAGAAACCGAAGAGTGAAAAGATTAGCCTTTGCTAGACAGGAAAAATAATTTTCTGCCTTGTTGCTACATGTAAAAAATTGTGACCTGAAAATGGCCCATGGTTTATACTCATAACTACTTGTGCAAAACTACATATTTTTGAAACGCACCGGCAGGTTCTCTGAATCTTTCAACACACTAAATCAAGCACCAGCACAAAAATAAACAAACAAATAAAAAAGTATATATTTATAAAAATGGATAAAAATAAATGTAAATTAAAATTAAATATAAAAAAATTATATATATATATATATATATATATATATATACACATTTAAAATAAAGTAAAATAAATAATTCCATGACTTGTCAACTATCATGACTCATCTCTATCTGCTTGCAAGAAAACAGCTGAAATGTCCTGACATGAAAAGGTCATTTTGTAGTCATTTTTTTAGTGCCGTACTTTCTTCCGTCTGTGTTCTTACCCGCTGGGTCCTGGAGAACTGCTGTAGGAGGGAGAGCGTGGCGGGGTTTTTCCTTGACTGCACTGACCTCCAGACACCAGAAGAGAACTCCTAAAGCAGGACAGAGATGGATTATAGCAGTGGATTCATGCCAAACGATACTCTGGCATATGTTAGAACGGTTAATTAGTGAGGGAAATTTACCCCATTTAACCATATCAAACAGAAATTGTAATTATCCAAGCTGTAAAGAGCATACAGCCTTTACAATTTTTATTTATTTTATTTAAAATAAATACTGTTCTTTTGAACTTTCTATTAATCAAAGAATCCTGAAAAAAATGTGGTTTCCACAAAAATATTAATCAGCACAGCTGTTTTCAGCATCAATAATAATGTTTTTGAGAACCAAATAAATTTATAAAAATGATATCTACAAAAGCATTAAAATTCAAACTTCATCAGCTACATGAGCACCACAGCATCAGTGCAATTTGTAGGCATTATTAGAGTTAACATCTACATTTATGAAATTGACCTTTGTATTAAAATGTCTGTCTATAAATGTCTGTCTATAAACGATTAACTTTTATAGTAAAGCAGGAAACAGATTTTTTATTGTCTATAAACAGTTCAGATTTTTTTTTCTTTTTTCTTCTGTAAACATTTAAAGTGAGCTCTTACCCACTATACATCAAACTGTCTTGGAGAACCTTTCTGTTGGCATGTCACAAGTAAGCTCACCTAAAAAGACAGACGAGGGAAAAAAGATGACAAATACCCAGCTTTCCACTTTAACAGGACAGTCACAATGTTTTTAAATGAGGAGATGGAAAGGCAATAAAATAAGCCGGCAGGACAAAGTTCTTGCAGGCTTACTGG
Source organism: Cyprinus carpio (assembly GCF_018340385.1). Classification (NCBI taxonomy): domain Eukaryota; kingdom Metazoa; phylum Chordata; class Actinopteri; order Cypriniformes; family Cyprinidae; genus Cyprinus; species Cyprinus carpio. Next base: position 7,813,181 of record NC_056592.1, read on the forward strand.
GGAAATGAGCTGGAACCATGACAAAATCATCAGTGTCACAGGACGAGTTCTTGCTTACTGCTGCCACCTCCGCCACCTCCCGAGTCCTTCAGCAGGTATCCTGGAGAATCCTGGGTAGGGGAGGCTAATGCCTTTGCACGGACCTGCTGGATCTCTGCAAGGGATTGCTACAAACATAAAAGAGGATGAGTCCTGAGAGTTACATAATCCTGAATCATTAATATCCAGTCCTGCTAAAACATTTATATTATTTTTAAAAGAATAAAAGATCGTAAAAAAAGTGCCCCGATAAAGCATTTGACACAACAGATTTTTACAAAAAAATTAATATTACACTATATTTAATGGAATATACTTTAATATCATATATTCTATGTATATCATGTATGGATTTTTTTTTTTTTTTAGAAAAACTACAAAAATGTTTTGAACGCAATTAATACTTAATTGATAATAACTGAAATGAACACTTTTAAATTGTTACCAATAAAATAAACCTAAAATAAAAAAAATTAAATAAATAAATAAAAATTAGAACAGCATTATCAAAAAATTCTGAAAAAAAAAAGTATCATGGTTTCTACAAAAATTTAAGCTAAAAAGTTGAAATTGTAATAATAGTTCACAATATTATTGTTTTACTGTAGTTTTGATCAAATAAATGCAGCCTTGGTGAATATAAAAAACAACAACACAACAACATTAAAAATCTTTCCTCACCCTAAACTTTTGAACAGTAGTAACATAATTCTAAAACAATAATACCCATAAAAACAAAAAAACAAACATCATACAAAAATCTGACACCAACAAACCAATAAAAACAACAAAATACAGAGCTGATTAACATGTGGCTCCTACCACTGATTAGTGTTACAAGCCGCTATAAAATGTTAAGAAAGTGCATCTTTGTTCGAGAAGGCAGCTGGCTGCTGTTCTTATTTATCTTCATGTCTGTGACAAACTCCTGACACTCCAACACATATCTGTGCAACTGACACAATGAGCCATCATATATTTTACAAAAGAAATACTTGGACATGAAGAGACACACACTTACAGGAGGAGAGGCCAGGTGTGAAGTAGATGAACTGCTGCATGAGCTTGCAGAGGCTGAGTTGGGAAAGCAAGTCACAGTCACTGGAGCAGCTGTGAAAAAAATACACAGACACGCACACATATAAATACACACTATGATGTCCAATGACTTTTAGTGGATCTTTTCAACTCTATCCTACAATTACAATCATATAAAGTCATCATTTCGATGTCTACTTAGTATATATTCAAATCATTGTAGTAAAAACTAACATGACCTAATTTTAATTAAATTAATTAATTAAAAAAATGTATATTTAGCTTGTCCCAATTTTTTGTAACCCAATAAATAAAATAAACAATAACCAAAACACCATTTGGACCCTTTTACAGCATGGTGGGAAACAAGCAAGTGATCTCATTTCATTTTCTCAACAGTTACACAAATTGTAAAAGTTGTGTTTTCCTCTGTCATTCAATCGTGTTATAACAGATACTGTAAGAAAATACAGCTGCAGAAGCAATTTGGGGCCAAGCACTGAAGGTGCAGCAATCAAAGCAAGCCACTGCAAGCAATTACATGCACATCACACGAATGGTCAAAAGCTCCACAATGTGCATCTCAAAAGCACAAAACACTCTTACATATTTTGTATACAAGTGGGTCACATGTTATGTGCCACACTGGATTCAAACCCACAACCTGGAAGGTTCGGGGCCTGCAGCTCAGAAGAGTACGCCACTCAGTCGGTGGACACTCATCAGGCCTGCTGAGGAGAGCTTTCAGTGCGAGTATGATCACGTAAAAGCACTTACCTTGGCATGTCGACCAGATTAGCATGCTAAACTACGTTATTATACTAACATATTTTACAGTTAATCTGACACTAAAAATTTTCTGAAGATTAAGCATTACTGACTTAAGTGGCAATGTAAAAACTCACACTTCTTCATAGAGGAGCTTGCCTCCAAGAAAGGGTGTCTGAAGAATTCATCTACCACAAACCAAATATTTCACAATCAGCTTAAGAAGATTACACAATCAATTAATGAAAGTCATTGCCAAATCTAAACTTATAAATAACAAACATTGCCTCATCATCTAGTGGGCACAGACACTCAGGATACTGACCAAAGTCCATACGGTCCTTATGGTTTCTCTGCAGGAGGCCAAGCAGCAGGTGTCTGAGATGGCTGGAAGTTTCTCTAGGAATGCTGTAGAGAGAGAGCAGGAAAGAGGGGGACTTTTACACATGTAGCAGAATAGTATCCTTAGCTATTAGAGTCAATAAGAGATGCACTTACTTGGGCTAAGAGTTTTTATTTTTCCTCATAAAACAATCGGAGGTCCTGGGGACTGCTGGCCTGATGGATGAACAAACAAAAAAAAACAAACAAAAAAAAAAAAAAAAAAAAATATATATATATAATTATATATATAATTAATATATATATTTTTTCTTATGCCAGGACAAAGTTCCTAATCATATCTCGCACTTGAGAATGACAACTATATAATTAACTTGAAGTGCATCTCTGCTCACAGAATGGTACGCACCTGAAATGGAGCTTTCCCTGTCAGGCACTGAAACACAATGGTCCCTATACTCCACAGGTCAGCCTTGGCATCATAGTTCTGTGACATGATAACCTCAGGTGCCTGGTGAACCCATTTCAGAGTAATAATCACAATGATGCATATGTATGCGTAAATTCTGAGAAGAAAATGTACAATTCATACCATGTACATGGGTGACCCACAGAGTGTGGCGGCCATCATGTTGTTCTGGAGGTACCGTGCGAAGCCAAAGTCAGCTGAGGAGATCAAAATAAGATCTTAGAATCTGTTCTGGTGAAGCAATGCACTCTGGGTTATGGCAAATCAGTGTTAGATAAAAGAGAACTGAGTAAATCATTAAATAGATTTCATAAAGAGTGGTTTTAGAAGTCAATATATTGTTTTATTACAGTGATATATTTTCATATCACTGAACATACTTTAATCACTGGCCTAAAGCTATTTAATTTGCAGTCAAGTCTGTCAATCTGAGATAGAGTAAAATTTAAAGTAAAGTCCTCAAGCACAACACAAACAAAAGGTTAAAAACAAGGCTTGATCTGCAAACGCCAGACCTCCTTGAGTATATGGATGTGGAATCTAGAGTTTCTAATGCTTTGGACAGATGCAAAAACACTGGCACACACACCTATCTTGATGCAGGTGTTGTTGGAGTGGGACTTTCGGCCTGCAGGAAGGGACAATAGGATGTTCTGGGGTTTCAGGTCTCTGTGGATGATCCCTTTGGCCTGAAGGACCCTCATGGCCCCCTGCGATCTGCTGCAGGAATACTCGGATGGTGTCTTCACTTAAAGTGCCCTTAGCTAAAACAGCATTAGAGCAAAGATGATTTTACTGGGGCTGGGCAATATATACTATCAAATGTTTAAAATATATTTATAAAGATTTTGCTGGTGATCTAAACAATTAACATATAAATATAAATACCATAAAATAATTTCCATTAACTGTGGAAATGTTTAGCGTTTAGCGAAAACTGTGAGAAATAAAACTGCTATTCAAACTTTTTTTTTAAAATGTTTTTAAGATTCTTATGCTCACCAAGGCATTTATTTGTTAAAAAATAGTCAAATTTTTACTATAACTCTAAAATTTAAAATAACTCTTTTCTATTTTAATATATTTTAAAAAGTAATTTATTTTTGTACTAATTAAACTGAATTTTCAGCAGCCATTACTCCAGTCTTCAGTGTCATGTAATACTTCAGAAATCATTCTGATATGCTGATTTGATGCTCAAAAAACATTTCTTGTTATTATTAAATGCTGAAAACAATTTTTTGGGAGAACTGTGATACTTTTTTTTCTATCAATGGTATGAACAGAAAGTTCAAAATGACAGCATTTTGAAATACATACATACATATTTTGTAACATTATAAAATGTCTTTACTGTATCTTTTGATCAATTTAATTGAATGTATCCTTGCTGAATAAAAGCATTAATTTATTGTAAAAATCTTACTGACCCCAGACTTCTGAATGGCAGTGCATCTTAAACATTTAACTAGATTGTTAATGATTGTCTTGCATTGAAAAGTCAATCTCATTTACAAAAATCCATTAACATTTAAGTCATTTCAGATCAAATTCACAAATAGCATACCATCAAAAAACTAAAAAATACTGAGATAATGATCACCTGGCCATAACCTGGCTTGACTCTGCACCGTTTAATGCTATATACAGTCAATGTAACATTTGTAACCAGTTTTACAGGCAAATTAAAATGCTAATTCAAATGCAATCCTTCCAAAGTGCAATGCATATCAACAAAGACAGCACCACATAGTAATTGTATATAAATTCAAATGGGGAGTTACTATACATTACATATACAGGCAAAGCAATATGCTGTAGTGATTCACCTATTTATTTCATCTCATGTTAAGATTCATACAAAAATTCTTGTGTTTGGACTTTTCAGAGCAGCTACTTCTTCTGAAAACAAGCTCAAACTCTAAAGTCAACAGTTAGAGCTTCCTTAGACCCGCTTTAACCAAAACATACTTACACAAAACAAACACCCTTACCCCTTCTGGCCTAACTTCCTGAGTTTGGCTTTGCATGCTTATGAAATAAAACTGATATCACTTTTTTCATCACGGTCACCCTACACAACCCTACTCTGTCCAAAGCAGAATTTATTTCAATCAAACACAACGTTATGTATTATTTAGAGTGAACACAATTTAACAAAGGATGCTGGAATGCTGAGAATCTACAGCAAAAAAAAAAAAAAAAAAAAAAAAAAGTCACGCTTGATAAATGAAATGTCCCACTTACAGTGCAAGTGGTCAGCCAGATCTCCCCCATTGCAGTACTGCAGTTTAAAGAAAGAACATTGATCTTTTTATTATGAATAACAGCAGCACACAATGCTGTATGACAAAACCTGCATCTGAATGGGGCTTAGTTCACTGCACAGAGAGAGACAATTCAGATGCATATTAAAAACGAGTCACTCAGAAAGATGGGCCTTTATTTCCTTTGTGCACCACTGATGGGCTTCCCAGTGGCCCCATTGCTTTTCCATGGAGCTTTTCTGAAAACTGACATGGTGGAGTGGCATCTGCAGGAAGTTGAGGTTCATAGCAACTGGAAAAAAACGTTACAAATGCTCACTGTGTCACACAAAACAACCTGAATTCAGGTCTGTTTCTGTCTAAGGACGTTGTGCAGCTGTCTTCTATTGGCCCCCAAGACCATGGCTAATTGCAGGAATTACCCAGGTACAAGACAGACAAGATCAACAACAAAAGACACTGGGAAAACAGGCCCACTTACCTCCATCACTAGGTACACAGAGCTTGCTGTTTCCTAGAAAAAACACATGAGTAATTAGATTTAGCACTGGGACAGAAAGGTGGCCGAGACAGTAAATGAATTCATTTTCTTTTATATATATTCAAAATATCTGTGCTTAACATATCATGCTGAGACTTGTGTGGGAACATGTTTTACACTGGACGTAGTGTTAACAGCTTATTTGTTGGTGTGTATTGTAAACGCGGTGGGGCTGACACTAATTCCAATGGCATGAGTGTGTTTTTCTGCACTGGGTCATAATAGGCTAATAAAGGCCAGTGGGAGGGCAAAGGTCACAGGCTTTATTAGCATTGTACGTTGTCAAAGTTCAGTGGTGCGATAGATTTCTATTCAAGGCAGCCACAGCGTACACCATTGAACCTCAATCAAACACAAAAGAGTACAGATACTGCTGATGAAATGAAATGTGAGAAATGCTAACCACGGTGCTAGCGTGTTTTAGTGCATGCTGTGTGGTCGCTAGTGTTAAAAGAAGTTTTCTGCTAAAATTTAACACTGAGTTGAGTAGAGGTTAACCAATACAACATTATAATTCTATGCTATTATGCTATTTTGCTAGCATTTTTTTAAAAATAAGACAAAACTAAAATGAATAGTTTTGGCAAATTTAATTTGCTACAAATTAATTTAGTCATCACAATATCATGATGTACATTATGAAAATTCATATCCATTTTTGAGATTTGGTCTCTTTAAGATTTCATATTTCTGTTATGAAAAAATTTGAAAGATTAGATCAAAGATTAACTAGACTGAGTGTTAGATGACAAGCAAAGGTAATCTGAAGGAAAAAAGAAATAAGCATGCAATTTTATTTATGTATAATTCATTTTAAGTTATTTTATTTTTTTGTTTTAGATAATGGTTTTGAAACTGTTGCTCCTTATACAGACAGCTACCCAAGCAGCAATGTCAGTCAATAGGCTTTATGGAAATGATTAACATATATAACACACACACTAGATATTAGAACAGAAACTGTCCTGAATACATATGCACTGATCAAAAAAAAAAAAATGCATGATATCTTCTTAAACCCATGCCAAATGGCCAAAGCACTAAAATATTCAACTATCCAGACGAATCAGAGAGGACAGGTTGCGTTTGCTATCACGTCAGCTTTTATGGCCCAATAATCCTGTTAGGAGGCCTATAGAAAAAAAAAACAGAGTAGCCCACTTAAAATGACCTTATCACTTAGCAACAGATGACCTCCCCCTTTCTGGTGTCCACCTCAACTAATCAGCCGAATCGACTGATCCGTGACTGGCATATGCTGCTGACTCAGCTGTGCCGAAGTTTCACTTTCTGCCACTGAAGACAGACTCTCGTCGGCTGGTGCAGTCAGACTGAAACTACGCCTAACATCGCTGTTAAATGACAACTAGCACTTGAACGAGCTTGGCTATTAAGTTGGGAAAATCCAACAGGCTCCACATCACTCACAGACAACCTTGGAGCCTAGATGATTGATGTTCATGTGGGTGATAAAGTGAGCTTTGCTTATGAACACAGCAGACCGTGAGATCTGCTATGTTGAATTTAACCACAGAGGCAGTGGAGACCCTACTAAACTGGTTCTGGAGAGGACTTTTTGTTATTTTTACACGATTGCTTTGTTGCTCAGCCCATTTCAAACGCAACCCTTATATTTTGAGCTTGATAGTTGACCTAAAATGTTACTGAACCTGTTGAGAACCCATTTTTACACACAGTTATCTATACATTTTTAAAAAAAAAATAAAGGTTGCAAAAGGAGGTTTTAGAACCATTTTTGGTTCCACAAAGAACCTTTCAGTGAACAGTTCTTAAAAGAACCAGCTTTGTTCTTAGTGTGAAGAACATTTTAAAAATCTAAAGAACCTTTTCAGTAAGAAGTTTCCATGGATGTTAAAGTTTTCTTTATGGAACCATAGATGCCAATAAAGAACTTTAATTTTTAAGAGTAATTATGTTTCTAACTAAATGGCCCTGATGCACTAAAAAAGCTCTGCTCAAAAGCTTGTTTCTGTGTCTGAAAGGAAAAGATGACCAGATTAATTCTTGCAAGGTTCATCCTGCACAAACAAGCACAAGTTTGTCACGTGTGGCAAGGAGCCAAGCAGCTCACAGACTCTTTCCTTCAGGGTAGTGCAAGAACTACTTGAACTTTAATGCCATTCAATTCACAGACAGTCAACACCACAGCAGAAAGTGATGTGACTATCAAGGAGATGTGAGAAGAGGTCAGATCACAGAGGAAATGTGCCAAGACACTTGAGCTGTACCTCTTGAAAGCAACCTAACCCTATTTTTTTTTTTAATCTTCAGCTTATTAAATAATACATTTTATTATTTTTAACATGTCTATTGTACTCCCACTTTTTTTGCCTTTACTTGCAAAAGCAAAACACGCCTGACCTCCAACCAAGAACTCCAATACCCACAATGCTCTGCAACAGAGCTATTAAAAACAAGTGCACATGTCATGTCAACAGAAGAACATGTGACTGTTTTTAACCAATCAATGCAAAGGAAGCCATGATACAGCCTTGGGGATGGTAAAACATAAATTTGAACCTTTTTTAGCCCATAATACCTAGTAAAATATTGTATTTAATACTTATTGAAGGAGTAAACTTTCACTAGATGATTGCATTGAAAACTGTCCATCCACATATCTGCAGAGTAATTTCATGGACAAATCAACCTACCTGGAAGTCATGCAATGCAACAATGTTCTCATGTTTCAGTTCCTAAAGAAAACAAATGAGAATTCATTTGCACACAAATGTTTTATTATTATGTTCTTGAAATGCAATGAACTGCCAATACAACCAAAAACGTACCTTTAATATCTTGATCTCTTTCCCAGAAGAGTCTGAGATTTAGCCAAATTCTTCTTGTTTATGCATTTGACTGCAACTTACCAGTCATGCTTCTGAAAAGTTTAATGACTTTAGTTGTTAACCATAATCATCTTGTAGTCTATATTGTATTAAACATATATGACCATAGACATGCCCGTGCATGCCTATTGTTTCACGATCTCTGATTACTGTCATCTCTAAAAATGAAAATGACACATTTAAAGCTTGAGAATGTATTATGTAATGGGTTTTTAATGCATTCCATATCGCCCTATAATACTACTGGACATTTTAATCTCTTATTCTAGCCTCCATCTGTTGTGCTCGAGGCCTTTAAGGTGGTATGTCAGTTCTGCAACCCAGTATATTTATATAATACAAAATGACACCAGTGCATTCAGAGGAAAAACAATGCATTATACATTTTAAATGATATTTTCCTCACCTCTCGATGCCTGCCTTTGAATACCACAGCGAAGGCACCGTGTCCTATAAGGTCCTTCCTACTGAACTCGAATTTCCCGACAGTCTCCATCTCCCACCTGATCCCAAATATTTCAGCTTGACTATTTATGTGAAATAAACCTGGCCCACAAATATCCTCTTCCTGCTTCCCTCTTCTCCTCTGTCTGGACGAGGCTGTTGGAAAGTTGAACCCCACTTCTGCGTGCCATGGGCAGCCTTTCCATATAAATACTCCTCTCCTCTTTCATGATATCCTGGAGGTCAAGAGATCTACTCCTTTTAACTATGACAGTTTCCCCATTGTCGGCAAACCGCTTGTCGTAACTGGTGAATAAATAAAATCGAGCTACGCTAAAAAAATATACTACCTTAAAACGCTAGCGATGGGTTTGTTTGTTTGTGTACATCCGATGTTGTCAGCTTTGCTGTTATCCTCGCGTTCGTGTTCGGGGTTACATCAGGCTCGCGATTGTATGTAACACAGTTGTCTTTTCACCAAATATCCATGAGATATCTGAAAAGCTCGAGCAAGATTTGTCTAATGTATGTATATTGGTCTCAACAAAGACCTCAAATTTAGTCGAGGTCTGCAGCGCTGCGCATGCGCGCTACCGTTTCACCCAGGCTCGGTGTTGACGTCAAGGAAGCGCTGTCACGGTCGCGTTGTACTAACACAAAAAATAAACAAAGCAAACTAACCTGAAATCAAGTATCATTGAATGAGATGGAAATTTCGGAGATAATTTTGTATTTGTATTAATATTAATACTTAGACTGCGAGACAGCAGGATTGTTCTGTCAATGGGTTTACTGTGAAATTAGGACTTCGAAATTATACGTATTCACTTCAACAGTAAATTAGTAACCCTGTAGCAGTTTTAAATATTTTTTTACTGAAAACAACACACAAGACTGAAAAACAATTCAAATTGACAGGAACACTGTAAAGAGTTCCTACAGAAAAAACACAGCAAAGATACTGTGACTCAAGATGTCAAGATTTTTATTTGTCACATACACGTTTATATGAGAGCATATGACCAGCAGTGAAATGTAAGTGCAGCAAAAACTGCAAAGAAAACAAGCAAATAGCAGTTCAGCTTGTGTTTATATATTTTTAAAATACTTAATTCGAAACTTTGGAGATATTTTAATAACCATCTTTTCGAAGTGTATGTATTCTGTAGAACATAGTACTTCAGGAGCCATCATGTGGAGTAGGTTGGAATAGCAAAATAAAAATGACAAATAAAAGTAAAAAAAACGTAGAAAGAAATAGCTGTTGCTGCTTTATTTAGATTTTAAACTTTTTGGTGTATAAAATGTAAAGTGGAGACAAAGTTTAAAATAATTTTATTAATCAATACTTTTGTCTAATTTTCAATTATATCTATATATATATCTATATATATATATATATATATATATAATATATAAATGAAATAAATGAACATAAAAAATAGGAGGAGTCTGATAAAAAATGCTTGTTTTAGATGAAAATTTCAGATAGAACTTATAAGCCTCTAAATTCTGTCTGAAATTTTAATCTAAAATTAGCATTTTTTTATCAGACTCCTATATTTATGTTCATTTATTTTTCACTTTAATGGCAAAAAAGACCTATACATTGTCATTAAAGTAAAAATCATTGAAACTAAACATAGGAGCCATAGCACTATCTTTTGCATATGAACTCTTCACACACACACACACACACACACACCACACACACACACACACACACACAACCACATATATATATATATATATCGTATAAAAAACAAAATGAATAAAATAGGTTTTTTAAAATGTTTGCGAAAACTTGTCCTATCCGTTCATTTTCTAAGCCACAAACTGACTTTTTAAGACAGCTTATATACTCATAAAAGTGTCCGTTTTGATCTTCACATAAATTCCAGGGGGTGGGCAGTGTTTCTCTGTGAATCTGAAATTTGGTGAAACAGTCTGGGAATTTCATACAGACTGTTTACTGAATACTTTTGGAAAAATTTAGGAAAAAAGATAGCCTCTGAAAAAAACAAGCAGTTGAAAGAAATTACCTTCCTCTTTTTTTTTTTTTACCAGCATAGCAAGAAAGCTGTGCATTCACACCAAATAACACAGAGATGGAAACTGAATACACAGGATACGTTTTTGCTTTATTATAAAGTAAATGTCTCATAAGTATACAATACGGCATGAAAGCAAAGTGCAATATTATCTTCAGGGTTTGTTAATGAAAACAAAACGAAACATTATACAGTTAAATGCATTATGTACCATGTATTTGGACACAGTACCATAATGCAATGTTTGTTTGGACATTTAGCATGGTACTACCTTGGTATTCTTTGATGCACCCTAGATTACCATGTAAATACCATAGTATACACTACCATTCAAAATTTTAAAGAATTTAATACTTTTATTCAGCATAGATAGCACAGTCAGAACGTGTGGGTTAAAGTGTTTTAAATTCTACCACAAGAGGGCGCTGCAGGCTTGCAGAAGACTCTGAGCCTCGGGGACAACAGCATTTTCAAAGCACAAGCACAGTTTGGCAGCTAGAATTGGTCTGGGGACATTTAGCATCATGCATTGTGACCATAGACTGTATAAAAACATGGACGTGTCCGTGACATCACCCGCAGATTTCTGAAGAGCGCATTTGAAGCACATAGTGGGCGGAACGGGCCGTCGCCATCTTGGCAGCGCGTCACTCCCAGATAATCGAAAATGGGCAAAAAGGCGGGAGTTGGTCGCTGAAGCCACACCCACCTAGCTCGACGGCAGTGTCAGCAGCGGCAATCCACCTGTCACTCAAGTGGCCATGTCCTAATTATGCAGAACTTTAAGGCTTAATATAATTTAAAAACGGATGAGGTATAAAACTAATTCACCCCCCCTCACAGTTGTCATGAAGGGCAAAATTAGCTATATAGACCAAAATCATTTTTTGAACCAGGCCGTGTTGGCTTCACGAGAGAGAGCGGGAGGTTGCCACTCTATTGTGACCCATTACAACAAGGTTACTAATAATTCTTCCATGTTTGCATCTGTTATGCTTGGCTCTTGCTCTGCATGGAGTGCAAAGGCAGGTGCTGGCAGTACACAAGATAGTGAAAACCATCAAATTGCAAATTTCACTCTTGTTGCTCCTAATCTCAACAACTGCACTGTTTGTTCACATTTAGGGATCCAGTCCAGTCAAATTGTTTGTACTCAAAGGTCTTTGATCATGATCAGTCACTTTGCACCAGAGAAATGGCTTCAATGAACAGTTTGGGAGAAAATTTGATGTTATAGATGCCAGATCTTCCTGTGTCAATGAGGCTAGCAGGCAGAGCTGTAGCAAAGTATGTCAGATGTACTGTGCAGATCAAAGTGCTGCCGCTCCAAATGAAAGACCTCTGAGCAAATCCATAGTGTTCACATGAGTCACTGCCAGCTTATCAAATGGAACTGTGGAGGAGCTAACTCGTGACAAACAAACCATCAGACAGCCCCAGATCTCTCCTGTGTCAATGAGGCTAGGGCAGGCAGATAGCTGTAGCAACAGTAAATTGAACACCTCAAATGGCCATGCTGAGTACAGAAGAATGCAAATGAGGTTTACAACAGTATTAAGGGTGCAACATGTCTAGCTATAGCAAGCTCCAAAATTGATAAGACCTCTTGAGATCAAAACAACTGTAAAAACTTTGAGCAAAAAAAAAAAAAAAAAAAAAAACAGATGTTGCTATATAGGTTTCATCTCGTGTCCTATTATGTCAGTCTTCATGCCATGCGGGGCGTATTGGAATCAAATCAAAATTGTTTGGGCTTCCACGGAGAGAGCGAGTGTGGGCGGGAGGTCCCACTATCTGAACACCAAATCGGGCTTATAGAATTGTGCTGTTACAGAGTAAATGGAAAATACTTAAACATACTGACTCATGGTGGCCAGCAGGTGACAAGTGTCCGTTATGCTTGAGTTGAATGCCCAAATGTAAAAAGCTGATTCACAGCAAACGACTACTTGGAGCATTTACTGGTCGTAACCGTGAGCAACAAGATGTTATTTTCCTTTATGTGACTTCAAAGTTGAGTTTAAAACAGATCATCAGGACTGGTGTGTGATCTCCTAAATCATGATAGCTATGTTATAAAAACGAAACTCTTAAATGTAAAATGACACATACTTCCCCACTAAATGCAGTAAGACAAGAAAGAGCGCTCAAACCTCAGGATGATCAGCATTAGTGCAAATTAAGATATTAATTATAAAATCATCCTGAACATGAGGTGTGACATTTTGAGAAGATTATGATTATCTTTATAAATGTGTGCTCTTCTGGGTCTAAAAATCTTAATGGAGCTGACTGGGATAACAAACCAATTTGATGCAAACGCGATCAGTCCTTCATGTGTAAATGTCAGTTTATGAATCCAGTTATGCTGTTTTGATGCTTGAAGGTCAGTTGGAGTTAGACAACTGTAGTAGCCTCAGCTTGCCCAGAATGGTTGCCAGGTTTTCACGATGCCCACTGGTACACCTAACTAACCAATCTTTCGAGGGGTCCCCCTGGTAAAATCGCATTTTAGGGAATAAATATCCGTGTGGATCGCTTAAAAACCCGCGGACACTGAAAATCAACCCGCAGAAACAGTGGTAAAGTAGCCAATTCCGCGGGGGAAACAGCTGACTTGGACACAGCTCCCTGCGCAGTGGAAATGGTGTTAATAATTTTGAATATGAATTCTGAAATAGGTATAATAATGAACAAATCAAACACAAACATAACGGGCAAAGGGGCTCCAAGGTGGGGCCCATGGGCTGCAGCCCACTCAAGCCCAATGGTAAGTCCGGCCCAGTTATCAGAAACTGTCAGTTGAGAACTGTGACCGCCTACTCAAACGGTCCTCACAACTATCAATACCAGCACAGACCACTGAGGTCGGTTGTACACTTGCCATAAACGGTGGCTTCGTGAATTGCCAGCGGCCCAGAAAGGAATGGATTGGTTCTGCCTGAACCATCTGGTGAATTCCCCTACTGTGTCTCTGTCCAAAATCCTACAGCACCAGTGAGGAACGAGCGACACTCTTACAGCTCGTAATTGTCATCAGTGTGTTCAAAACACCCCGAGTCTATGCCTACAACCACTGGAGGAATGAGTAAGAGGGGGCTGGTGTTGCTTTGGCAGAGAGATTTATATTTTATTGTGTAAAAAGTGGATGATACATGCTTCGACATCAGGGTTGTGCGCCATTCAGAACTGAATTAGAAATGCCTTTTAAATTGAACTGAAGCAGAATTCAAATGAAGAACCTTTTTGTTAGAGAGATATATAAATAGAAAGCAGATATATTTAGATATTTAGATAGATAGATAGATAGATAGATAGATAGATAGATAAAACCCATATGAAAGCAATTGAGATTAATTCATCATCGCTGAAGAAATTCATTTAATTACAACTCAGTAAATTTGTGGAGAGTGTCCAATTCAATTCAAATTCACACTAACAAATTGAAATGGAGGCCGTTTTTTTCTCATTTTTTAAATTTTTTTGTCCAACTCTGGTCGACACGATAAACCAGCTAACGTTAACGGTTATAAGTTTGCTATAGGACTACATCCGCCCACTTGATTTCACTCACGCACGTGCGTAGACTCAGACTGACCGTGTTTTTTCACCTTTAAAGAAAGCGGTAAACCTATTGAAATTTCTGTCGGTATTTCAGAGGATCCCAGCACATAGTCCCTGAGCTGAATAAATGTAGTTTCAGTCACTGGAACATGACCACTCTCCTTACCGGGCACTGACGGTCTCCAGGCAGCCGGGTAATTAGCAGCGCTGGAACCTTTGATGAAACATTTTACATGTGTTATCGCCATCGGAAGGTAACCAGCAGCACATTATTCAGAGTCATTGGTTTTACTTTCAGCACTTTTTAAAACATCTTCGTATCGGCACCCACACACAGATAGCCTCCACACACATGCACACTCAAACAACGTCTACAGCTTTTCCCATACATGGCGCGGAGTGGGCTCGTTACCAAGGCGACGGTTAGTTTCCATACACACTGTGAAATATATATGCGCTGTCCTTGATTTACAGTAAGGCAGGCACAAAATAACAAAGATAAAGCAGAATACATGCAGGATGTCTGCACATAAATATACAGGGATATCATACCAACAGAGCTCTGGGTGCTAATACAATTGTGATTGGTGGCGTGATGTTATTTTGGCATCGCTGGGTGAATGTGGTGCACGAAACAGCGGCGCGAATGCGGCTCCCGCCATTGTGTGACAGCAGCTGTCATGTCTGTGGGGGGAAAGCAGCGTGGAGCTCGCTTTTAGTCTCAGTGTGACATGAAATTACAGCACTCATCACGCAAGTTTGCTCATTCTTCTTTATTTTTCTACAAAAATATTTCACCTTATAAAAGACAGCTCAGAATGTACATTGATTTCGCAACTGCTGTAGAAGTTTATTATTATTTTTTTACCTTAAATATATATGTATATGTATTTATATATAGTATATAAGCATTTCTTTACATATATAATCATAGTGCACTTTCAGTAGCCCAGGATATGAGTTAAACATCCTCCCAGTCTGTTGAATTATTTCTCATAACCCTCTCTGACTGTGGAAACCGTTGGAAAGACTGTAACAAAACAAAAATAACTGTATAACTAAATGTTCAAGTTCTGGTGATCCAGGCATTGTGAATCCAGTTTCATGCATCACCTTGATAAACTAAACAGCAGTGTTTTTTTATGTCCAAAAAATACAGATGATTGCTATCATAAGTTACTGTCATTGCCTTAGAGTGATGATTTTGTGGTGGTTTTACTAAAACAGTCAGTACTGAAGATGAGATTAAATATAATTGCTTAGAACAATGCAGACTAATAAGAAAGAAAAAGGGACACTGGGAATAGGTGGATCAGAGAGGACGAGGAGGAGACGGTTACAATAAGGAACCCGTAGAATTAGTAAAGGATTACATTTTTAGTAAGAGACAAGTCAAAAAGGTGCCAATAAAGATGAGTGACAGGATTCTTAAAGCACTTGGATCGCGGGAAGGATATTAGGTTGTGGCTCATGGTATCCCATGATGCCTATGAACTGCAGCCAGCCGGAAGCCCTATTCGTGAGATTTCTGCTGCCTTCCCGATATCAGCATTATTATTACTATCGCTATCATTATTATCATTATCTACTATTACTGGCTCTGCCTGGATACACCTCAGAAAGCTGGTTACTGTAATCTCTTGATATCGACATATTCTGTAGCATAAAATAATTAAATGAATCTGCTAAAGAATATTCTCATGTTTTGAATAATAATAATAATACATTTTTACGTTTTATAATAAAAATATTGATGCTTGTTTGTGCAAAACACACTGGCACGATGGGTTTGCAAGGGTTACTTATGGATGCATTCTAAGACTTTTTACAAGTCTCTATGATAGTTTTTGGATCCTAAATATGCCTCATAACCCTCCTGCAGGATTTTTTCGGTTGTTTTATTGTCTGTCAGGTGAAGTCGTAGGTCTGATAAATTAACAGCACACTTCGACGAGCGGCATGATTTTATAAATCATGTCTGTAGCACAAACGGTGTGAGATAAATTATGCGTTCAATTAAAATAAATACTTTTAAATAAAAAAAAAACCCAAAAAAAAAATGAGAATTTGCTGAAGATTTACTCACCCTCAAGCCAGCCAAGATGTAAATAAGCTTGTTTCTTCATCAGAACAGATTTGTAGAAATGTAACATTACATCACTTGCTCACCACTGGATCCTGGTGTCCCACCCCCACCCCATCAGAATGAGAGTCCCACCCATCATTTAATGTCTTTGTTTCATACAAACACACAGATTTACACTTTACAAGATGTTAATTCAATGACTGGAATCATGTAGATTAATTGTGGATGATTCTAATGTTTTTTTTTTCAGCAGTTTGGACTCTCATTCTGATGCCACCCATTGACTGCAGAGGATCCACTGGTGAGCAAGTTATGTAACGCTTAAGTTATGCAAATCTGTTCAAATGAAGAAACAAACTTATCTACATTTTGGATAGCCTGATGGTTAATCTGCAGCAATTTTTCATTTTTCACCCTTTGTTCAGATAAGCAATAGCAATCCCCACTAATAATAATAATAGTAATAATAATAAAATAATAATAGAATTTCCATTTTCTAGAAAAAAAACAACAAAAAGCATCACCCACCCCCCCCCCCAAAACACACCACCACAAAAAAAAGAAATGTGAATGTGAATGTGATCCAATCCCTCTCTTGACTGAAGGGCTGAGGCCTTTCCATCAGTCTGGTGCTGTCAAAAGGCTTTTCCAGATCTTTTTAACACTCTTTACCCACAGGCTGCTGTAAGTTCTGCTCCTGGAGTCTTTTTGACTACAGGCCTGTGGCTCTGCCCTTATCAGAGAGGAGCAGAGGAGAGAACGAGTGTGAGTGTCCAGAACGGCGCTAACACCCAGGCGGGCGAGAAGGTCAGTCGCGTCCCCAATGGGGAGGCTGAGTCCGAAGTGCAGGAACACACCTCGTAGCCATTTTCTGCATGGTCTGCATGGTGCTGCCCATGAAGCCTGGTGTTTGAGTTGTTCTGCATCTCCGGGGAGTCCGACTGCATTTCTGTGCACATCAGCCAGTCCTTGCCGATGGGACGCGGATAACCCGCTTCAACCTCCATATCACTGCCTGCCACACGCCAGTACTCCTTTCCCTTGAAGAAATATGACGCTCCAAAAAAGAGAGAAAGTGAAAAATTCAAGGAAATAAAATGCAGGTTGATGCGTAGAATGGATTTTTCAGACTTGCTTTCATCTGGCATACACATTATTATGGTTTCACTTTTCCCTCTGCAGCTTTTGTCAACTCTATTTCCTGTTTTGAGACCACCCTGGGCAATACTAGAATTTAAACCTTGGGGGGCTTGACCCCCAGTAATACTGTAGTAGAATATGATGAGCTTTGAGCATTGCTTCTCAGGTCTGTAGTCTGTGGATACAGGTGGTCTGTTTACATTCAAAGTTGTTTGAGAATTGATTGGCTGACAAAAAAGATAGTTTTGTTCAAAGGACCTTGATCATTGTATTTTGTTTGTTGTGTGGATTCCTTTTTTCTTTTAATTTTTTTTCCCTCCATTGATTGAATCTATGCACCCAATTATATTTCCTATTTTACTCAATTGGCACAGAAGTTTTTCATATTTATTGATTTATTGGATTTCTGTTTTTCTGCTGCCATCTGTTTATCCTTTTTACTTTTTTTGGATTATGTCCAATTTTCCCTACAATAATAAACTGACTTATAATCAAGCAATTACCAGTTCATTTTCCCTTCAAGATAGTAAGGCAATTTTTTTTCAAGGATCCTGAGAACCTTGGCTCAGAATTAGAGACTAAAGATCATGTATTTGAAGAATCTCCTCGCTTTGGAAAAGAGCCTGTGCTTTGCATGAGATTTGGAAAATCAAGCTAAAGACACACTGGATTACCGAGATGGATGGATATATCCGTGGCTATACAACATCCAACATCCATAACCAAGAGATTTCATTCTTCATAATGTTCCACCTCTGGCTCCAGTGCCTCTGAGATGATCACCTATTAAGATTCAGATTTTTTTAAGAGGCCGTCCATTCATTCATTCATTCATTTCATCTTTAATCTTAATTAATTGTTTTACTGAGGATAAGACACAAGACAATAGCCCCTCTAGATTGCGACTTGATGAAAGCCTATTCCTCTGGTTCAGCCTAATGCTTGCATTTGTCCCATCTGAACAAGAGCTTTACTATCTCTCTCTGCCTCACTCTGCAGGTGAAATTGGCCTTCACTGCTGTCTATTTGAAGAGTATACTGTTACCAGCACCTCCTCAGGCTGATACCCTTTCCCTCCCTTGGAGGCCAGGGACTGTCACTGTGGCCCTGCTCTCACTCCTCGTTCAGAGCTCTTTCTGTGGGGTTGGCACAGCCTCAGAGGACAACACCTGATGAGACACCTTCTCTGCCCCTCACTATGCTTACAGAGGAACCACAGGGGAAAAGATCTAATGTGTCAACTGGAGCCTAAAACTTAATGCTTGTGTGTGAATGAACAATGTGCATAAACTGCAAAGATGTTTTCTCAGGGTGGATAAAACAACGCAAACAAAAATTAATTGTGTCCTAAAACTTGCCATTTGTAAAAAAAATTGACATGCAATACTAAGGAAACAACAGCGAGACATGACACAGTGACCAAAGTTGTTTAATCTGCATGTCTTTATAGGTTAACATTATGCATAATATGCAAAATAACTGACCTTCACATTCGCACAAATGATGGTAAGTTTCGCTCGTGGGTGACATTTCAAAAATATTCAAAATGCTTCGAGGGTGCTGGAAGCAATATATTTTTTTTTAAATACCGATCATAACATAATAGATATCACTGAAATGTATTTTGAGAAATAATACTAATCTATGTGATGGTCCTAAGCTCTGTGAAAAGCAATAGAAAAAGATAGAGTGGCCTGCATTCCCCCCCCCCCATCATAAATAAACTTTCTTCCTGTCAATCATTTTGCATAATTGGAATATGCTGACAATGGGTTGGTCAAATTTAATACATGGGATAACAGTGTTAACCTTTTGAATTATTGCATGCATCAACTCAGTTCTGACAGTATTAATGTAATAGACAACATAGAAAGAAGCAAAATAAAAGAAGCTGTATGTGTATTTTTACATGAAAGTACTTGGGCTATGTGCTTTGCAAGCTTTGCCTTTTATTTAACACAGGCTTGATTCGTTCCACCACAGAATTTCAAATGTCTGTTCTTCATTTTAGAGGACACAAGGAGCTCACTGTGCATTAGACACAATGCCGTGCATTAGGCATGACAGGGCATTATGCCACTTTCTCCATTCTGCTCACATAGACCGCAAAACTGCTGCTATGACAACCACACAATCAAACACCTGCCCGGCTAACATCCTCTCCACCTAAATACAATCATATCTTCCAAGGCGAATCAGGGTCGTAAAACTATGCACAATTCCTTTAAATGACATATACAGCATTAAAGAGCCATTTTTGTGATGTTACTGGATATGTACTGAACATGATAGAAGATAATATGAATTAATTTTAATTAATTTTAAGAGGACAGTGGCTAATATAAGGATTTTTATTTAAGCCTAGCTTCTTTTCCTGTGTTTTCAATTGAATCTGGAAGCTGAGAGTATGCTGAACAGTGTTGTTATTATTAAAAAACTTTTGTTAATTAAAAATATCTGAAATAAACATACTAGATGAAAAAAAAAAAAAGAAAATTAGAAATCTTGCCACGTCAACAAACTGAAGTAATAGTTAAAGTTAAAGAAAAAAAGACTTAAAATTACTAAAAATAAAACTGAAATAAAATAAAGCTAAATAAAAATATTACAAAACCCAAAAACTCATTTAAAAGGATAAAAGAACATAAAATTACTAAATAAAAATGAAACAAATGAAAACTGAAAAATAAAAATAAAATCTGATTAATAAAACCACTATAAATAATAGTATAAATCATACTAAAATAACACATGCTGAGGTGCTCAGTTTTTAAAATCACCTTCTAAAAAACCAAACATGATTTGCTACTTGCTATTGCTATTTTGAGACATTTATACACAGTATTAATTATTTAGGTGGCGGGATGTTTTCATTTCAGAGACCATTTTATTGGACATCTGCGTGTACAAAATGAGACATCAACATTTTTGTTCCATTTTCCAAAATGTTACTACATAAAGCTGATTTTGTCAACTTTTGAGAACATATCGAAAGTCTTAAAGCTAACAGACATGCTCTAAACTACAATTTCATTATGTCTTTAATGTTTTGTGTCGTTAGGTTTTTTTTTTTTCTGGAGACAAAACGTTTTGTTTTTGGCTATGCTGTCCTCCACCTAGTTCAAAGGCAAACCGGTATGAAACAGCCTAGACAAGCACGGAAATTCATGTCAGCTTTTTCATCCGGGAAGGAAAACTTTAAAAGATAACATCAAGGAGAGTTGCTTAAAATTCAAGAGACATTGTACGATTCACAATACTTACTGTCTGACCACCGCATGGCATCATCCAGTTGAGGTGGGATCCCTTTCCACAGCGCCGTATCTTTTGGGTAGCCG
Source organism: Cyprinus carpio (assembly GCF_018340385.1). Taxonomy (NCBI): domain Eukaryota; kingdom Metazoa; phylum Chordata; class Actinopteri; order Cypriniformes; family Cyprinidae; genus Cyprinus; species Cyprinus carpio. The sequence goes on from NC_056592.1 coordinate 7,834,138, forward strand.
AGGTCCATGTGTCGCAGATGGTCATCATAGCGCCAGTAACGGTTGTCCTTGAAGAAGTAGGTCTTCTCATTGTGCAGCCAGACAAAAACTGCATCCACTCCTTCCGCAGGCAGTCCGAAGTCAGTGACAGCCCGTGGGTAGCCCTCTTCAACATTATTGTCCTTGAACACCCAATATTTCCCACCTAAAGAATTTTGAATGACTTACTGTGAGGTGGGAAAACTGTAGGCTACCAGCAGACCAGATTAGAAAACACAGACCTGCTGTGAAATACATTTAAATGCTCTAAATATACATAACATGTTCTTTTTACCTCCTTGCTTTTGAGCTGAAATTGGATTTGAGGTACGACTTCAAAACACTCTCGCATTATATCTCTGAAGGACATTGTTTGCTTTATAGTCTAGCTCTTATCAAAAATGAAATTTACATAACTTGAGATTGTTAAATTCCAATCATTTAGAGAATTTTTCTTAGAGTGAGTGTTTACGCCCTAAGGAGCATTTTGCTTAAATGTTTGGATTTAACTACATTATCAGGGCGTCTTTTTGAAATATTGCACAAAATAATTTTAAAGAGCTTTTGATTGATGTTCTTGATCTCTTTAACTGTGGAATTACCTCGGATTACTGACTGCCAACAGCAAAAATTACAGTGTTAAATTAGATTTGGACATTTTCTGAAGTAAATGTGTTGTGCAAAACTCGACACCACAATGCAAAGGTGTTGCACAGTTCAGGATGAGTTATGTGCCAAAGTTTTATACTTAAGGTGAGAAATTCTGACAAACCAGTCAATATGTATAAGTAATAATTAAAGTAAAGTTTACATTTAAGGGTTACATTAAATATTAACTTTATAAAAGATTAAATCCAGGTATTTACCTTTAAAGAACACTATCTTGTGGTCTCCAGGTCTCTCGTATACAGCATCCACGCTGTCCAGGTTGACAGGCAACCCCCTCCAGAAACGATGGATCTGAGCTGGCCTTAATGACACCAGGTGCTTCTCACGCGTCAGACGCCAAAAATACTTCCCTGACGAGAGGTTTGACAATAAGAATGTGTGGTCATTTGTGTGTTTATGCAAACTTATGGTGTAATTATGTGCTATCATATGATGTATAAGGGACAGTGATTAATAAAGCATGGAATGTGTGCATGCCCGGGTGCAGTGGGGAGGACGGTGCCCAGCTGGCAGAACCAGCCAAGCAAATACAGTGTCAAATGATAATATATCAAAATGCAGACAGCGGTTGTCTGCAGACAGCACATTCATGACTAAACAGGAAACCAAAACAATTTCACAGCAGTCCAAGATCAAGAAATGAGTATTGATTAAGAATATATATATATATATATTTGTTATATAATATATATTTTAATATTATTTTTATTTTATTAAAATTTTCATGTTTAAACTTTTAACTTTAATAATTCAAATGGTATAAGAAAATTAAACAGGTTTGAAAAATAAACTCAAATTCAATATATATTGTATCTTAATATCAGTTATTAATATCTGAATATCATCTTAATATCAGATTTAGTCACATCACATGCAATTTTGCTTTTTTATTACATTCATTTTATTTTAACAATGCAAGATATTTACTTTATACTTGGTCTATTGCTATGGCTATTGATTTCACTGTGGAATTCAGGGTGCTCTTACCTTTGAAAAAGAAGGCCTCCCCTCGAATCTGGGCTACAGCATCAAAGTAACTAGTGCATCTGTCAGGGGCATCATGGGCAGGTCTGTGAAAAAATTACAAGAGAAAAGAAAGGAAATGGGTAAACATAAAACAAGTTGCTTTACAAGGCGTGTGAAGGTGGAGCACAAGACTTTCACTAGTAGAAGTGTTTGTGTCTCTTCATGAGTAAATCATTGATTATGAAGGAATAATTGACAACAGACCACTGAATTATTTAAAATTTATGCACACCTCGAGGTGGTCATGCAGCCTCAATGCAATACAGAATAAGTTCAATGCTGCATAATTTTGAATAATTACATGATCCAGAGTCAACGATTTTGAAAATAGCCGAAGAGTCAAGGTTTAGTTGGTTTACATTGCCTACAGGTAGATGTCTTAACTACACCTTCTGGCTAAATATAAAAAATAAATATAAAAAAATAAATAATATAACAATAAAATAAAGTTATTTAAAACAAATAAAAGCAAAAGGAAAAAAGTACAAATAAAATAAAAAATAAATAAAAAATAAATAAATAAATAAAAAATTAAATGATAAGAAAGTAAAGAAAGTAAATGTAATTGAAAATACAATAAATTAAAAAATATATAAATTATAAAATATAAAAATATAAAATAAAATAGTGTATACTACAGCTGACACATGTACATTTATTTATCTCAAGACATTTTTCTGTTTTTCTAAAATATGCACTACTTACCATAGTTACCGTAAGTCTGTATATTAATATTTTTGGCTAGCTATGGCTATGTGCAACCAGTCCTTATTATGTGCTTGGTTTAAGATTGGGCAAATCAATGAAGATGTTATTACCAGCTTTCAACAGAATCTCTGAATGCGTTATCCCCTCGGCTAATGACTTACTTAACACTTTGACGTGACTGGGATGCTAATGATGGAGCAATTACGGTCACAGAGCTGCTTTTGTGAGCTGGAACTCATCTGACACTTTATTAACAAAGATCTTCATTCACAGCTTATTAGATGAGCTCTCTGAGAGGAATAGTATATTTATTACTGACCTTTATCAAACAAAATCTACCTGTCTCACGCATCTGCCATCAAGATGGAGAGAGAGGAAACAGAGAGGTGCACTCTGCTCTCAGAGCAGCTAAATGCTTGCTTACTAGGAGTCAGGAATTGAGTCTGTATTGAGTTTGTGTCATTCTGGCATTTGCTTCAGGAAGGTTGAGTGCAGCTGCATGCGCATTATGAAGTCCATACATACTCTCTTTCTATATGATAGACTGCTACCTCTGCGATTCAAAATATTCAAGACACGCTTGCCAGAGGAGTGTGGGTTTAGTGGGTGAATGCTTGTTGACTCACGGTATCGTGGATCTGTTTTTGGGGAGGTCAAGCAGGACGGGAGGTTCGGCCGTTTGAGAGGGGTCATCTGGCTGCGTCGTGTGCGATACGGACTCCCGAACACCTGACAAAACACAAGGCTAGTTCAACTTGCACAAAAGCATAAAACCGCCTCATTTCTGAGAGGAGCACATACTTAGTGCAGTCTTTACTTTTTGACAAACTTTATTACACTCAAATAATCACTCAAAGTTAGAGAAAACAACCAGACTCAGAAAAACGAGTTTTGCAAAACTATTGCATTGCCACATATAGCACAAAAACATATAATATATATACAGTACAGGTCAAAAGTTTGGAAACATTACTATTTTTAATGTTTTTGAAAGAAGTTTCTTCTGCTCATCAAGCCTGCATTTATTTGATCAAAAATACAGAAAAAAATGTAATATTGTGATATATTATTACAATTTAAAATAATTGTTTTTAAATTTATTATACTTTAAATTATCATTTATTTCTGTGATGCAAAGCTGAATTTTTAGGATCATTATCACATGATCCTTTAGAAATCATTCTAATATGATGATTCATTATCAAAGTTAGAAACATTCTGTTGCTTAATATTTTTTTAGAAAATGTGATACTTTTTTAGGATACTTTGATGAATAAAAAAGTAAAAAAAAAAAAAAAAAAAAAAAAAAGAAGCTATGTTTTTAAAATATTAATATGTTTTGTAATAACAATATACACTACTGGCCAGTAATTTGGGGTCAGTAATTTTTTTTTTTTCTTTCTTTTTTGTTTTTTAAATAAAATCAAAACTTTTATTCAGCAAGGATGTGTTAAAAAGTGATAGTAAAGAAAATTATTATTAGAATATATATTATTAGATTTTTTTTTTTGAATAAATGCAGTTCTTTTTAACCTTTTATTCATCAAATATATTAGACAGCAGAACTGTTTCCAACACTCATAATAAATCAGAATATTAGAATGATTTCTAAATGATCATGTGATAGACTGGATGTTACATGTGACACTGAAGGCTGGAGTAATGATGCTGAAAATTCAGCTTTGCATCACAGGAATAAATTTTTTTTTTTTTTAAAGTATATTCAAATAGAAAACTATTATTTTAAGTTGTAATAATATTTCACAATATTACTGTTTTTTCTGTATTTTTGATCAAATAAATGCAGGCTTGATGAGCAGAAGAGACTTCTTTCAAAAACATTAAAAATAGTAATGTTTCCAAACTTTTGACCTGTACTGTATATAGTCACTTAGAGACTCATGTTTGGGGTCCCATCAAGTGACCCGAGGTAAGAAAAATGACTAAACGAAAAAAAAAAATAATAATAATAATAATATCGTGGTTAATTATGAAACTGACTTTTTCTTAGTTCTCAGGTCTTTTTTTTTTTTTTTACTTAACTTTGTATCAGATATTCCTCTTAAAAAAAGGAGACACAAATGAGACTGTTACCGTATATCAACTGCTTATATATAATACAGTAAGAAAATTGAGCTATAAAATCAGTGTGGATAGCATGGCTGAGATAATTTGTTCTTTGGAGACTGTTTAGTTCAGTTCATACTGAAATGTCAGAGCACAACTTGAGGCATTATTGAGATGAATCACACAAGAAGACACCTGAGATTACTGGGATCTTTTTCTCAAGAGAACAATCTGAGAAGCAGAGTTAACTATGGAATACAATTATTAAAATAAAGGCAGTAAAGTCAATCTCAGCAGCACATAAGAGTTAATTAATTGGACAAAAAGCAGTGGTATTGAACTCAGAGTATGTGCACACTCATTAAACTGCAGAAACTATACATGGATATATTAAACACTTGGCCAGCGTCTCACCTACAGTTCTACTCTGAGTTCCCATCTTGATCCTTCTATTCCTATCCATAACCATCACCATCACTCTATCTCTTTGCGTCCCACCATGTGTGTTTGCAGTACCGTTTGGCATTCTGCATGTTGATTAGCAGGTTCCAAATCATGGTTACGAGTCCAATTTAATCCCTGTGCTCCTATCCTGGCTCAACACTGCCATGTAATTAAATCAATAGTGCCCCCCTATACAAACCAAATCACTTCTGCTCTCTGCGCCCCTCGTTTGGGGCCTGTTATTTGCCTGGTGGGATCACAGAAAAGGTCAGCCTGCAGAGGGGGCATGCAGTGCCAATCACTCCAAATTACAATGTGCACTTCAGTTAAAAACAAGGTAGTGTGAATGGGAAGGGATGGAGGAGAAACTATTGAACCACTTTTATGAGCCAGTCAGAATGTGCAAGTAACATGGATGCACTCTTTCCATAACAACTCACTAAAACAAACTAAAAAAACAAATTAACTAATTAAATAAACTAATAACTAAATAACTAAAGCACATAGGGAATTAACAACATTATATTACAATAGTACACTACACATATTGTTATTTCAGCAACACATTTTCTAATGTTGACACCAGGGGGTTATTATAGTTAAACTAGAACTAAAAAACATTAAAACATTGTCAGTACTCTTCGGTACTATTTGTTAACTGAAATAAAATAAAATAAAAAAAGTAAAAAAAAATTCAGCTAGTTGCCAAGGCAGCATTTCTCATACAAATAAATTTGAATGGAATTTGAATATTAAAATAATAATAATAATAATAATAATAATAATAATTACAAAAAATACAATTTACTAAAACGTTAACAAAAATTTAAATAAAATTAAATATAAAAATAAAAACGAATTCATAATAATAATAAAATCTATAGTAGTATCTCAATGATATTAAAATAACAGTGGTTGGCACATGTATGAATGAATATAATGATAATAATAATAATAATAATAATAATAATAATGTCTGAATATAATTAATATATTAAAATAATAATTTAAATATAATATTATATATTATTGTATTCATTAATATACAATATAATAAATAAAAGAAAATATTAAACCTAATAAATACATTAAAATAACAAAATACAATATAATGGCATATAATACATATATTAAAATAATAAAATATAATAATAATGTTTAAAAAACTGGGTTTAATTTTGCACTCTTGACAACTAAAAATGCTATTTCCATTGATTCTACTAAGTACATTTAATACAATGGCTGCTTTATTCATATCCGTGCACTCCGAATAGATGCACAAGATAAGAAATTACAAAACTGTGTTTTGAGGAGTTTGCTGGCCTATTTGTGGCACCTGATTCCAGTTCTTTTAGTGAATATGGCAATAAAACGACGCAGACAGTGCATGTAACTGCACTATCAGCAGGCACAACTCATTCTTAGTGTCATCCTTGTGTGTTTACTGTTGACAGATTACAGCATCTATCTGTCTGTATGTCTTGCAGAGAGAGTGTTGATGCTACTTGTCACTTTTTTGCTTCTCCGACAATGCCAAGGCATCTGAGATTCAAACAGTGATAGCAGGGTGTCCACGTTTGATTGAAGATCTTAGCTCACACAGTCTGCCAATCTGCCACAGCGCCTGTTTTTAGCTAACTGATGGAGAGGAAGGAGGTATAGGAAAAAGAAAGAAGCCAGACGTGACCAAGGGGTGGACTTTCTTACCATAAAGTTGCCAGACGCGAATCTTGTCTTCGTACGGGAGGTTGTACTTGAGCGGGTCACCCACTGGCCCCTGGTAGTAAGGGCGCATGATGGACTCAATGGCAGAAGTGTGTGCGAGCCCTATAGCATGGCCAAACTCATGCACCGCCACTGCGAAAAGGTCCATTCCATGAGAATCTAATGAGAAAAGACAGAATAAAGAAATGTAAGAGAAAAAAAGCCTTTTCTTCATAATAAACCAGAGGAAGAAAGTATTGCTTTCAGAGGTTTCTAAGCTGGGGTCCGGAGAAACCCAGACACCAAGCGGGTGCTAGAAGGATTTGCAAAAATGTTAAGAGAAAAACAGTGTAAAAAATAAATGAATAAATAAATAAATTTTTCAATTAAATACAATTTCCAAAAGAACGGAATACATACATAAAAAAAAAAAAAAAAAAATATATATATATATATATATATATATGAATTAATAATAATATAATAATAATAATAATAAAACATTATTTTAATCACAAATAATAATGACCTTATTTTAAGCATTAAATGGATCACAACTTATTTTATTTTATTGATAACCATAGTTTTATATTTCACTTCAGCTTTACACATTTAACAGCATTCTATTGGTGAGTAGAAATATTTTCCATATAATAGTTTCTACAAATAAATATATTTTAGTCATTATTTATTCATCAAATCTCACATAATTTGATGAGATGTCTGACTTGGCAAATATGAGCACAGTTTGAGAAAATAATGAGAAACACAGGGAGAACAATCTGAGAAGCAGAAGACCTCAGCAATTTGCTCTCCACATAAAATAAAAGAAAAACAAAAAACATATCTCTTTTGATATATCTCTCCCATAAAAAACAAAAAACATCTTTCATAATAATGAAGAAAACAACCACAACAATTACCTCCTGGAAATCATGGTGATTAAATTGGGAATATTTCAGGATGTCCACCCACATTGTCATTTTCAACACAATGAGCTGGTGATTGACAGGGAGGACTGCGCCATTAAACCTTACTCACCTTTTTCATTATCTCGCTTTAGTACACAGACAGATCCGCACGATGCAGCCAGCCATAAAAACATTCACACTTTTCTGTTAAATGGCCCCTAGAGATGGCAACAAAAACGCAGCCAGAGCCAGGAAAGTGTCATCGGATTTGTTGGAATGGAGAGAGAGACAAACAGACAGGAAGAGATCTATAGACAGACAGAATAGGACCTTGGGCTCTACAAACTGTGAAAATGCCAAGACGCGTGACAGTTGCCTTATGCAGCAGGTCTGTAAAAGCAGAATGCAGCTAGTCAAGCTCCTCTGAGCAAAACAGAGGATTAAATCGGTGACTAGCTCATTACGACGTAAAAGCAGCTGACTAACACTAAACTACCCCATACTCCCACATGCTTTTACCATCAATTAAAGCAATCACTTGAAAGAATACACAAAACAAAATAATAAAAGAAACACAGATTTTCACTTGATGAGGAAAGTCACAGTGCAGGCATAGTCTCAAATCGTGCGTCTTTTTAAAAGAACGGTAGAGCTGAAAATGAACATCATTTAATCACCCACTCACCCCACTTCAAACTCAAACAAAAAAATTGCTTAAAATTCACTCACCCTCAGGCCATCCAAGATTTAGAAGAGTTTGTTTCTTCATCAGAACAGATTTGGAGAAATGTAGCATTACATCACTTGCTCAAAAATGGATCCTCTGCATGTGAATGGGTGCCGTCAGAATGAGAGTCCAAACAACTGATAAAAACCCACGATAATCCACGAGTAATCCACACCACTCCAGTCGATCAATTATGAAGCAAAAAGCTGCTTCTTTGTAATTAAAAAATATATCTATCAAGAAGTATAGAAATCAAGCATCGTGTACAAGCGAAAACAATCCAAAACCTTTATCCATAATATCACTCACTTAAAAAGAAAAATTGTCTGCAATTAGTAAATGAAAATCAAGCATCGTGTACAAAGAATCGTGTACAAAACAAAACAAAACACAAAAAAATAAAAATATATTTCAGTGGATTTTGATGTAAGAGGACAACAGGGAATGGACATTTTCACTGATATGATTTATGGATTTTGGCAAGACGCGACAGTTTAAAGTTAAAATGCCTTAATGATGGATTTGTTTCTTATAAACACACAGCTTTTTAACTTCACAAGACTTTAACTGATGGACTGGAGTTGTGTGGATTATTGTGATGTTTTTATCAGCTGTTTGGACTCTCATCTGTGCGGCCGCACCCATTCACTGGAGAGGATAAATTTGTAAGCAAGTGATGCAATGCTAAATTTATCCAAATCTGTTCTGATGAAGAAACAAACTCATCTACAACTTGGATTGGCTGTGGGTGAAATTTTCATTTTTGGGTGAACTATTCCATGAGGGTGAATAATAGATGTCAGACATTTTATTTTTGGCTGCACTGTCCCTTTAAGCCAACACACATTTAGAGGAAGATTCATGACTGATGAGTTTTACCCCACGTCTGTATCTGATTGCAAGAGGCTAATTTGTTTAGCACAAGTTAGCGATTTATCCAGATGAACTTTGCGCTGATCAGGGTCCAAAGGAGGAGACGCGGAGGATGACAGATGGATGTGAAGAAATCTGATTAAGACATTACGCACTGGAAACATCTGGTCATTGGCAGCCTAAAGCAGCAAGCTGAAGGTGTCTGTCACAGATGAATGAAATAAATGAGTGTAAACTATTTAAAGACTGAAATTTAGCCTGTGCATGTTAACAGTTTGGCCCTGGATTTCACAGGCTTGGTTTTTAAAGTACCTTCCTGTTTCAGTAAAACAATATACATGTGTTTGGGATTATCAGATTAGAATGACTTTAATGGAATAGTTCACCCAAAAATGGAAAATCTGTCATCAATTACTCACCCTCATGTCCTTCTAAACCTGCACTATCAACCTTCAAAAATATGCAATAAACATAAACATACAAAAAAATACAAAAAAATTCATACATAAATTTGAGTCAACATACAAATGAATATTTTACATTTTCCAAAACAATATGACAACTCTGTATCAGAAACTGCTTATTCAATTAAATTCTTCAAGACTCTAAATTTTGAATCACTGAGAGTGAATCATTCTTTTGAATCAGATCTTTTAAATGCATCGGTTTACCATAACTAAATCATTCTAAAACTAAACCAAAAGCCTTTATGTATAATGCATCAAAACTTATCGATTCTATAAATTAGTGATTTCAGTTTTACACAATCTTGTAAATGCACTTTATTATGTATTGTACAATCTCATTAAAATTTGTAACCACAGTTATCAAAACTTATCGATTCAGTGTTACACAATGCATTTTAAATTCAGTTATAATTATTTACGACAAGATATGATGTATAAACAACATGGCCACATTGGTTCTGAATAATTATAATGCAATATACCCTTTACATACACATTTATATAATTCAGTTTATAAACTTAAAAGGCTTTAAGGAATTACCTGAATGAAAAATTAGTCTGCTTTTATGTTTGTTTCATGAATCAAACTATCTGGTTCTGAAGTTAAACTAACTCAATAAAAGTGGGTTCCAATGATGGATTTAAAAGATTTGAAATAAAGCAGAAAAAAAAGCAGAAAAGTTAAATTGAACTACTTTTTTAAATACTAGTTTTGAAGGACATAAGGGTGAGTAAACAATGGCAGTATTTTCATTTTTGATGGAACTAATCCGTTAAAGTCAGTGAACAAAGAACATGAAGTTAATTATTAAAATAACCTTCTTCGGAAGGTAAAAAGCACTCTCTCTCTCGCAGTGAGTTTGCAGAGTGCAGAAAGGAAATCAACAATAGTCACTGCTAATGACTGGCGGCTCACTAAAATGGACGATAATGGACCAGGGTCTTCTGCCTCATTTTGTCATACACACAAAAAAAACGCACACAGACACAAAAACACAAAATACAATAACAAACCACAGGCCAAATCGGCCAAATTGCGAAAAGTTCATGAAAAAAAAAAACACCTGCTTAATGAGCCTTTTGTTTTGGCCACAACAATCAGTCTGCATTAGTAAGCAGCCAATGAAGGAATAATTAATAAAAGCAATCTGCCTGCTGTCATAACAACAGAGACACTCGTGCGATTCCACTCTTATGACCCATGGGAAAATGCTACGCCTCCACTGCTGTGCAACAAGTATGAGGATAGCCGCAGTCTCAAACGGAGCTGTTTGGATTCTGTCTAGTCTCCATTAAGAGTTAATTATACTGTACGCACAGCAGAACTTCCTCTTTCCTGTTTCTTTCCTCTGTTCTCTCAAAGAGAAAGTTCTTGTCATGTCAAAAACAATATGCTTACAGTTCTCCAAACTGAGCTGGAGGGAAAAAGAAAAGCATGTTTGCATGATAAAGCTTGTCTTTTTTAAGGAGTTCAATCATCTGAGCATTAAAAATTCATATACTTGATAAATGTGAGGCTCTGCATCTTCAAAATAATTCATTTTAATGTGAAAATGTACATTTTTCTTTCTGTTACTTAATGATTTAAGATGACATTTTAATTAAATATTGTAGGATTTCGAAACAAATAGCACTGAATCTCAACAATAAAAATGAAATCGTAGGCATGTTTTTACTTATCTTCTATAGACACATGGAAGTTTCGTTCACAGAAGAAGGAGGCTGTGTGTGTGTTATTATCAGGATCACATTACTTATTTACAACCTCTGGCGGGCACCATGCTGTAAACTACTAAATTCTGTTTCACATTCTGCCTAACACTTAATAACAAGTTCTTTCTCACTTTCGAAACAATACATCCAGCTCTTTATTTTAGTGTTACTTCATGTTTCGTCACTCTGAAGGGGCAGAACAGTTTCTGTAAGAATGGAAGCTGATGACTAAACTGCAAAAGTGTGATGTTTATTATTCAATTTCTCTATGCCTAGTCAAATATTTCGTTTTGTGTGTGTGTGTGTGTGTGTGTGTGTCTGTGGAGTTTATAGTCCACTACTGTTCAAAAAGTTGCCGTCAGCAAGATTTTCTTAAAAATTAATACTTGTTGATCAAGAAAGGGTACATTAAACAGTTAAATGAAGGCATTTATAATAACGTAACACAATGAAAAACTCTATGTTCTATTGTCAAATAAATGCTGTTCTTTGCACTTTTTATACATCAAATAATACTGAAAAAAATTATCCCACTTTCCACTAAACCAATCTAAGCAGCAGTCACACAAACATTGATAATAACCAAATCATCCTATTAGAATGATTTCCTGAAGGACCACAAACCACCACAAACCAGCCTTAACTAACATATGTAAACATTTACCAATATAAACCAGCCTTAATAAACTTTTATGCAATAGCGCCTAACAGCAAAAAAAAACTATGCACAACAAAAAAAAAAAAAAGACAGAAAACAACATAGTATGGGTCAAATAATTATAGATTTCTCTTTCTATGCCAGAAATCATAGGATATTACAGTAAAGGTCAGGTGTTCCCATGAAAATATTTTTGTTGAATTTCCTACGTAAATCATATCAAAACTTAATTTTTGAATAGTACTAGCTTGCTACGAAATTATTTGAACAACTTCAAAGGCGAATTTCTTCTCAGTATTTAGATTTTTTTTTACACCCTCAGATTCCAGATTTTTCAAATCCTTGTATCTCGGCCAAATATTGTCCGATCCAATAAACCATCCTCAAGGAAAGCTTATTTATTCAGCTTTCCAGGAGGTGATGTATAAATCTTCACCTTTCGAAAAAATTTACATTAAGACTGGTTTTGTGGTCCAGGGTCACATATAACAATAAATGATGACGTAATAAAAGCATTTTAACATATTTTAATATATGTGTATCACATGTACATTATTGTGTATATCACCCTACACTCCATACCCCCTAAAGACAAAGCAAAAACATCAGATTGGTCTCTTTTTTTTTTTTGCCTTGTTGTTGGGATGATGAATGATAGTGTTTGACTGATGTGATTTTTTTCTTTGTATTACGTACCCACGCATCTGTTGCATTTCGGCTTCACACATAAAGTCTGGCCTTTACATAACACAGTCAAGTAGCGACCAGTCTTGTTGGACGATCTTAGAGGGCTAAGATGGAAAGCCCAAAATAACGACCGTTAAATTGGGAAATTTTGGGGTGAAATCTTGGGCTTGTTATACAAACGCCGCATTATAAAAATTGGATGGTGATGACGAGTTTAGGAATAATTGGTGAGCATATGGGAGGTCCAGGTGCAGGGTGGTCATTAGATGGACAGCTAATGAAGCAGAAACATGGAAATGGTAGTGTTTTGGTGAAGGGTCAGTTGGTCACACACAAAGAGGTGGAGGAGTGGGTCTGACGCTCAGCTGTGTATGTCGAGATGGTGTAAGTGGGTCGTGAAAGGCTTTGTGATTTTTAAAGTAGGCCTTTCCCTCCCATTTCTCTTTCTCTCGTTTGCACTCTCCTCCTTCATTCAGTCCTTATATTACACATCTGCACCTGCCAACGGACGGAGCAAACAGCTGATGTCTGATGGGGGCCTAATTGGGGCAGACTCCCATCGGGGTTGGCTGTCCATGAGCATATGGCCCATAGCCACAAGAGAGCTGAGTACGGATGCAAAGGGTCGTTTGAACCAATTCCATCGGGGTTCACACTGACTGGGCAGGATGGGGGTAAAGGAAACCCCACCTGCACCCATGCTAATTATCAGCTTCTTGGTTAGCGCAGCCTCTCTGCAAACTTAGTGCAACTTTTGGCAAACCTAGGTGGTGCATCTGTAGAGATGGTCGAAGTCTGATTATGGCCCATCGAGAGAAGAGGTGAGGAACTGAGACAAACAGCATCTGTTGCTTTTCAGACAGGCCCTGCAATGGGCTCAGGATCCAGTTTGGAGTACTCTGCACACAAAATGTCTCAAGTAACGAGAGAAAACAAGACTGTCCGAGAAACACACGCTCTGTGGACAGTCTGAGACCAAAAAAAAAAGGAGCTACGGGAGTGGACAGCCACTCTTTGCCAGACCCATGAGCCAATGCAGAAACAATCTTTGCCTGTCAATCATTTTTTGGGCTTAACGTTATATGATATCTGTTGGTACACAAACCATAGCAGAATAAGTGTTATGTCACGTTTCAGTGTTATATCTATATTCTTTATCATCTAGAGTCTATCCTTCAATGTGCGAATTTTTTAGTTAGGTTTTCAAAGCAGAAAACAAATTTACATTTAGTGTTTTACCCTGTTCTGCTTTGCTTTGAAACCTTGCTGCTTTGGGATCAGTAAGATCAGTTTTGTTTTTGTTTTTTAAAGAAAGTATTACTTTTATTCCACAAAAGAACACATTCAATTAATCAAACGTTTTAAAGTAAAGACTTTTACATTGTTACAAAACACATTTCTATTTTAAATAAATGCTGTTTCTTTTGAACTTTTGTTTATCAGAAATCCTGGAACAAAATATTAAGCAGCATAGGTTTTAACATTCGATAATCATAAGAAAGTATTTGGAGCAGCCAATTCTGCATATTAGAATTATTTCCGATAGAGAGTGAAAATAAATACAGGAGTAGTAATTGGCAACTGAAAATTCAGTTAAAAGCCATAAATGACTAAAGTTATGTTAATAATCGATTAAAATGTATTTGAATAGATATTTTTACCTTTTTATAATTATATGTTATTTTGTAAATTGTATAATCTTCCCAATAATACTGTTTTGACTGTATTTTTGATTCAACATAAATGAAGCCTGGTGAGCACGTGACTTTCTACTGACCCAAATGTCGTTGAATCAGTATGCTGTAACGTTTTTTTTTGAATCAGTTTTTAATAAATTAAGCTATTTAAAAAAAAAAACTTAAAGAATTCATTATCATATATTCAGGTGAAAAAAAATGACAAAGAGGCTCGCGGCAGAAACACAGCGAATAACGCCAGCCATACATTGCTGCTCATTTATATATGTCATGCTGTCTTACCTAGCGACGCTGAAGGTGACCGAGCTTCATAATCATCGGTAGTATGGCGCCGCCTGTGAATCGTTACCGAGGACAAGAATGCGTGGGCAATCTGTTGCCACCGGGTCCATCGAAAGGGTATCCGTCATTATGTGTCCGCTTTGGTGAAGTCAATCTGACGGATGTCCGCCTCATTCCCCGCCACCTCATGGAAGTTGAGAGGAGCGATGGTCACTCCCACACTGTCAGGCGTGAATAAGCGCCGGCACCATGTCCCGGCACAGCAAAGATGACTTCTTTGGAAACGTCATTACCCGTGAGAGCAGAAACATGAGTCAGTTTGAAACATTGGCGGAATAGAAAAGAATCCCGTTTTAAAGACCACCGACAGTGCTTGCTGAGAAGATAAATTCAACACCGCTTGAACGCAATAAATAGGACAACGGACAGCAGCAGGCTGTCAAAAACGGATCTGAAAGCCGGTCTCGCGGCTTCTTTCTAACTCAGAGTTAGTTCAACGTAATACCATTTAGGAGGGTACAAAACATGCTTCTTGGGGGGGAGCCCCTTGTTCCCTCCGTTTCTTCTCTTACACTACAAGGTATTTCCAGAAAACAAAGTAAGGGTGATTATGGAGGTCCACTACACCCTACAATCATGGTAATGCACTTACTTCCAAGGGCAATTTGCAGCCCTCTTAGTTCCTTGTACACAGAGACAGATTCGATGAGAAATTAATTTATAGAGTGCTGGTTCTGTTATGTATTCTATTACATTTACAGACACACTGACTCTTTCCAATGGGAGTTGAATTAGGGCATCTTGTGGGGTGCTGGTTATGAATATTCACACTAGGGTGCTCAAGGTGTCAGCATGTAAGGATTCTGCTCAAGCTCAATGGTGAATATATGTTATAACGGTTGAGTTTATAGGGGTGGTGGTACTTAAAGGAAAGGCAGGAGATGCAACAGGTTAGTGCCGTGCTGCCTAAGGTCAGTGCGTGCCCACAGTCTGCATTTCCAAAACAGTTAAGTGACCTCTTTCGCTGTGTGCCTAACATTCTCCCACGGTTTGTACATTAAATTTCATGCTCACTCCCATTGCTCTTCCTGCGTTGACTTGTGGCCCAGAAACGCAGTAAACATCCTAAGCATTTCACACACAGCTAAGAATATGAATTTCAAAGGTAATGAAGAGGAATTTCGGAGTGAAATGGGTGTCAAATATGTAGCTCCATGTTTCACGGCCTCAGAAACCACTTGCAGACTCATGGCAAATGTCAAAATGTCAACCATTGGGCAGGGAACTCCAGGATGGTCACAGAGATAATCATAGGTCTAGGTCAAGTAGTCACAAAGGGTGGCCTGTCAGGAAATGTGTCCAAAAAATATGTATTTTAACAAGCAAGCGAATGAAAGAGAGATAATAATAATAATAATAACAAATAAACGTTCCTGTGAACAAAATATTTGGGAAAAAAAAAGATGTAAGGACAGAAAGCAATCTATATTATAACTATTTTAATAATATAAATTTATTGTAGCATTTGTTTCCATTATGTGTGTGTGTGTGTGTGTGTGTGTGTGTGTGTGGGGTTGTGTTATCACACAATATAGTATAATTACTATAAATAGTTCTAAGAGGCGATAATCAATACTATAATAACACACACATTGTATATTTATTTATTAAATTAAGTATTAAATTAAATATTTTGTTTGCTAAATTAATATCATTTTGTGATACTACATTAAGTAATCTTTTTTTTATACTTGTCATTATTAAGTTAACAGTAAGACGAAGAAAATAAATATGCTTTTATTATTATGGGTGGACAAATATTTCGCAGTCCTTTTTTTTATTCTTTTCTTTTTTAATAGCGTTGTAATAATAAGTTTAGGATAGCAGACTTTTCGGGTGGTTCCTGCCTATTTTTCCAATTATTTCAGTAGTGGCAGTTTTTGGTATTCTTATGCAATCCTAGTTCTGTTTCACACCTGAAACATTTCCTGTTAGAACAGGCTTACATGCAATAAGTTTTCATTCTGTCCTAGCCAAGTAGTATGATTGGACCCTTAATACGCAGATAACTGACAGCGTAGCGGTAAATGTAGAGGTGGAGCTATGGACAGGAGGTATATAACCCAGTAGAATAATACGTTCTGTAGATGCTAACAGATTTTCCATCAATTTTCGCTACTAAATGTGCCTTCCCGCATAGCGTTGCAACATTCAAAGTACAGACGAGCCGGCCATAAGATTGGAACACATGAAGCTTGACCGCCCCCCTTTGGTGTGCTTGTTTTTTTTTTTCATTTTATTGTTCCGTTGCGCTTCTATCTGTGGTGATTTCATCACAGCACTATGCAGTGGGCAGCTTCCACACGCTGAGAACGCTCTGATGAAATATCTGCGTTGCCTCCCTCTGTGTGCTATACGACCCCTGGCCGCCCCCCCCCTCGGCGCGCCCTCTTCCCTACTTCAAGTTTGAAGTGCTATGTCAACCAACCCCTGCCCCAGATGTCACCACGCGCTGAAGTGTGTGTGATATTTTCTAGTCCATCATCCTTATTCGCTTTGTGTCTTACTCTTCATTCACAGGATTTGATTAGCAGCAAGAGGGCGAAGAACTCGCCCCTCCTTTGTTTCTTCCGACCCTCATCCATTTTTTGAAGTAACCGCATCCCGAACTGCGCAGTAACCGACAATGATAGAAATCAGTGCGAACAGTTGCAAAATGAACGCCCGGGCTTGTGTTTATTTCTCGTGCTACTGAAGGGCAGGATTTTCTGGCCCTACAGCGGGTGCTGACCCCTGCCGATCAGTGGTCCAGACAGGGACATTTACTGTTTGGTGTTATGACCGCATATCACATTCAATGCTCTCCATCAGCTACACAACTAGGGACGTTAAGTCGACACACGCGCCAGACAGGGTTTTAAAGGACATGACTATCCTGGGCAAAACAGCAACTCAATACTGGAAATTCTGAAAAGCAGACAGAAATGTAATGTGTTGTACACCTGAAAATCGTTATATCCATCTGAAGCATTCAGGCAGGAGTTTTTATTAATAGGTTTATTTTTAAAGCAAGTAGCAGATGTCCAATCATGAAGTGAATCATGCTGTCAGTTGTGTTTTTAATGAATCAATTGATCCATGAATCGAACCTATTCAAGCTTCATGCAAGGTGCACAATGGTTTAACAGACACACTGGAAAGGAAACGAATTGTGGATTGCAGGTAGAGGGAACCTCGACTGCATTTGCTCACTCAGTCTCGACACAAAGCATCGCACTTCCCATCTCAGAAGAAGCAAGACACCCTTGGCATGTATACATGTTAACATCATCATGATGTCTCTGGAGTTCAAGGTGACAGATTGCGTCTTCTTTATTATACAACCCTGCCATGTTGATAACAAAATATCTCTGTGGATTTTGCAAAAAACGCCTAGTATTGGGCTAATTTGATGATGCGAGAACATTGGGTGTTTTTCGTCACAAAAGAAATAAAGAAACACACCACCCTATTTTTGGTGGTGTTAATTTGAAGTGTAAAAATATTTTGACTGTATTGTTAAATATATCTAATATAACGCAATTTTGTAAAAACAAAAATGGGGGGGGATATACAACAGGAAAACTCAAAAACAAAAAAAATAGACAAAAAAAAAAAAAAAAAAGACAAATAAAAAAAAAAACAAGAACAATAAGACACTGTACTAAAAAACAGGGGTGTATGTTCTAAACATAAAAGAACAAACAAAAAACAAAAAACAGAAAAAGACATTTTGCTATGGGATAAGAAAATTTATATTATTAATTATAAAACCACACACACAAAATTAAATCAAATTATATAAACATATCAGGCTTTAATGCATTTACCAAAGCCGTCAATGTCAAAAGTTTCAATGACAAAAAAGTATTACAAATGTATAATTTAATTTTAAATCTACAAAGAAGTGGAAAAAAATGGAACCCGACTCTATTAGGCATAAAATGTCTCGAATCATTCATACATTGAAAAACGGCTGAGAATAATAAGCATAAAAAAAAAAAACTGTTTGTGACCAGCATCAGAGAGAAGATCCAAAAAGCTACAAAAAATACTCAGATTTCTGTGGGAAAAAAAGTGTGATGCTCTAAAGCAAAACGCCTATTTTTGGAATCAGCACCCCAGTTTCATTCAGCAGAATATGATATAGGGCGGTGTATAACTCAAAATAATTTTTCCTTGTGGTTTTCCTCAGAAGAAAAGAGGCAGGCCGATTTGCGATAAATAAAATGATAAACAGTATTTTGACTTTCGGGACATGCACTATCCCTTTAAGATCCCCTCAGGCCTATTTCAGTGCATATGGTTTTTAGTTACTCTCACCTAATCAAACACAGGCACGTGCATGAAGGGATGAAAAAGAATCCAACTCCTGATAGGCTTATCCGTCATTTGAGTCCTTTGGACATGGGTGGGGATTATCTGGCTAAACTACAGGGCATAATGATTTACAGCCTCCACCCTCATTGTGTGGCAGCATCTGGGCTAGATGCTCAAGCGAACTCATAGATTCCCATGATAGTGAAAGGGGTCTCGTCACACATCAGCTCCTTCACACTCTCATTGGGTATCGCCCAGAGCATACTGAGATATTGTTGAGAGATGGTTCCCATTTTCATCCAACATGGAAAAAATTTAAGCATCAAGGGGTTTTTGATAGACAGAAATGTGATGGGAGTAATGGAGGGTGGTGAGGAAAGAGATGCTTATCATAAAGCCATTTCACTCTGCTCCCTACACTAATCAGCTTGAGAAATCAACCCCAGAGACACACAACGTGTGAGTCTGGGGGAAAACATATTGTCTTCAAAGCACAATCACTTCTACTCTATTTGGGTAATTATGAGAGTGTTAACGCAGCAGGCGGTGGCCCTAGAGAATGCGTGAGGGTCTAGCGTGGAGTGATTGAGTCCTGATGAGAAGACGTCTCAGCTTCGTGGGACTGATAGGTCAATGCACTCTGAAGTACAGATGTAGCCAGTCATGGACCTCTGAACCTGCATCTCTTACAGGCCGATCAATGCATTTATTCATCAGCTGTCACTGAGAGACCATCAATTGTCTAGACTAACTGTCTGAAAAATAGAAAAAGAGTAATACTTTTGGCAAAGAACCTTAAAAAAAATGTTAAAAACTTAGGGAGGTATTGTTCCACCCAGAAATAAAAATTCTGTCAGCTTTCACTTACCCTCATGTCACTCAAAATTCGTATGACTTTCTGTCATACGAGATATTTTAAAGAATCTCAATATCCATACAAACTTATAGTGACTGAAGAAAAAAAAAAACGTCATAAAAGTGGACCACATGACTTGTACACTGTATTACAAGTCTTCTGACGCTTTCTGAGAGGAACAGAAAAGAAATGGGTCATTATTAATGACAATCTTTCCATTTTACGGACACGTTAACTCAAGAACCCCATGTGATGCAGTCAGTGAGTTGAAGTCTGCTACATGAACCATTCCGAATGGAACCATGTATGAATTCATTCAGTCTTCGTTTTCTGATTTTGATTGAGTCTGATTAAAAGAATGTTTCCTTCATTGATTTGGGTTTCCAAGTTCAACTCAATAATTTGGTCATTTGTATTTTTTATATTATGATTTTATGATATTTTCATCTTATATGGGTTTAAAATATATACTATTTGCATGGATTTCATTATATATATTATATTATTTTTATTTTAGATTTTAATATCTCTTGTGTGTATTTTGATATATTTATTTTTTGGTGTATATGATAATAACTTTTTTTTTTTTAGTTATATTTTGTATGAAATTTTCATTATATGGGAAAAAAGCATGGACTTCTCTTTTTGGCAAATAATCCTTTGATTAAAGAGGCAACTTTTTATATATGGAAATTAAACAAAAGTAGCTCTAGTGTACTTCACCGCAAGACAAAAACTAGGGGACAACGTTTGCGAATAGAGATAGGTATCCCAACAATTCTACTTCGGCCCCATTTTTTGCTGTAGTAAACTTAACATATTTAAGGATATTTAGATATTATAATCCAATATAACAATAAAAACACTTGCTAGGGGAGGCCCGTTAATAATCTTGATGACGTTATAAACGTCCAACTCCGGGTAGTGAACCTGTGGCAGATCAAAGCTCATATTTGTAATACTGTCTGGGCAGTTTTGCTCGTCTTATCAACTCTTCTCTTTCCCCAGCCTATTGTTAAAAAAAAGAGTTCTCAACTCACACCAACAGCCATGTAAGGTTGGGGACAGTGCAATAATTACTCAGAATCCATCATAGGCTTTTCCTCGCCTCCTGTCTGTCTCTGTCCCTGTTCCGTACCTGCCTGTTTTCATAATCACGCTTGTGTCTTTCAGGAAAGGCCATTGTATCACTGGCTGTCTCTAAGAAAACACAACTGCCTTACTCTGACATTGCTTGTATGACAGTGCCAGGCAACCTCACAGCGGTGGTCGGTCACTCCCCCTCCTGTCGCTTACACAACTGAGACCGGGTGCAAAGCTGCCTGACATGAATTGTAATATGGTAACTGATACAGTAGTCAGTTCTCCCAGCTCCGTTACAGGATTCCAGTGTAATGAAGCATGGCGCAGATATAAGAATCATCAAACTGCAAAACACAAACAATGTGTAATGGTATATTCAAATATATGACTTCCAACATATAGACTTGCAATCTTAAATCTATGGCCTACTACAATGGTGCGAACCCAACAAGGCTGCTCGTCAAACACGCACAGTGAAGACTCAAGAACTGCGCAAAATTACTTCTAACCCGGAAAGTTCAGTCAGTGATCTAAAATCAGGCCGGGAAACAATAAGAAATCCCTGCTAGCGAGAATATAGTACAGCAAGCTGCCTATCTCCATCTGTGGCTCTGAACAATCAACTGATATGTTTCTATTTAGGGTAGGGGACTAGTAGATTCACCAAACATCACATAAAATGATCTACAAAGGCCAGCATGACAGAATGACTTTGATCCACTAACAGTAGTGCAAGAAAGATGTACCCAGAATAGATATTTAGATAGCAGTGTATATATATGTGTTCGAAATAAACACATTGCTGCAGGGTGTTGGGGTACTCGATCAGTTGGCTATGGTGAGAGTCAGCCATTGCTTGCCTTGTAGTCTGACGCAGACAAACCCTTCGTCGGTAGAGGCGGCGGGCACTCACCTCGCCGCGAACTTGACTCTCACTTCAGATTCGAGTCAGAAAGCCGAGAGTTGATTAAGCTTCATGTCTGGGTGGAGGTCAGATGTTCCTTGATCAGTTTTATTCTGCGACAGCTGGTTGGTGTGTTGAATAGGGCACAACTCTCTGAACGAGTTCGAGGATGAGAAAATCTCAACCATGCAGTTCTCGAGATATCCCTCACCGGGGGGCTCAAGCGGTGTAGAGGCTTTTCGTCAGGGGACCAAAAAAAATTAAGCTATGGGACTATAGATAATAAATTTTATATCAGAAAATACAATGAAGTGGAGCAAAAACCGTTGCGTTAAGTGTCCTAAAACCTAAACAAAATGGTGTCTTCTTTGGCTCTAGGACAAGCCACACTCCAGCGGGGGACCAGGTCGGTGTGTGTTATACATACATGAGTGGCAGAATGGATCAAGACGGGCCTATTGCTTTACTAGTAGAAGATGTGGTGCAGCTGGGCTGGCTTCGACTGGAAGCAAAACGAAGACCATAGAACACATAAAATCGAACAAACCTGCTAGCGGTGATTGAGCAGCGGAATGCATATATTCTGGTTTATAAAACAAGCATAATTCCAGGTTGCTTGGCGATAGACCAAATGTAATGGATTATACCCGACAATCTGCCGCGTGCAGCAGTACGCACAAACCTGTTTAGGTATGGGGGGATACAGTGACCGCTGCAGAGCAATAATGTCTTGGTACGACTGATGCGGTGAGTCCACCTTTCTGATGATTTAAAGTCACAACGTGCGAGAAATGCCCAGAAATATCCGTCACCAAGATAAAACAATCAGCGGTTACCGTATCCAAAGCACACACACACTGGGTAGCAGCTTGGATAAGGACAAAAGATGCACAGACACATATCAAAGTGCGTTCATTTCTGCCACGGCATTTTAACTCTAGGTCACACAGCCATCAATGTGTAAACAGCAGACAAGACAACTTCCCTCAGACTGTGGGTGGAGTGTATGGCAATGGGGCGAATAATTGGAAGCTTTTGTTCGGGGTTAGGCCATGTTTATTAGCTTAAAGGTAATCTATATCTTGACAGATGCCTGTTTAAATCATAGTTAGCATATTTAAAATGCATTTATCTCTTTTTCTTATTAGGAATTTGGAACTTTTGGGATATTGACATTAAACTGCTGCAATCACGAATATCTGTTTGTCACACACGGGTTTTCTTTCGCTTAAGAAAAAAAGATGAATACTTTGTGTCCACCAAGAGCGCAGGAAAGAAAACAGCGCTCTGAAGGAAGCTATGTCGGAGGATTATAAATGTCAGGAAATGTCTACTATCATACAACAAAGCCCGTCAGATGAGTGCGAAATAAATTGGAAACACATATCTAGAGATCCACAAAAAAAAATTTATTAAAGACCTGTTCTGATCGCCATGCAAATAGAATTTTCCCACCAACACGGCCAAGTCCACCGAGAACTATTTACCAGGGCACTGAAAATAAATCTAACTAACCACATAACAAACATGCCTTAAACTTATGATGTTGTCACCCATCGAAAGACAACAGGTAGTAGCAGGGTTTTATTTTTCCCCGCTATAGGATCGAGTGAGAGGGTATGAGCATGACCCCTGTGTGAGTTGATCAACACAGTAGCAGGCGAGGAATCACAGTTGCGGTCTTTTCTGTAATGAAGACCAGGAAAGAACATAATAATGGAAACCCCAAGAAAACTGTCGTAAACACAGCCCAGTATACACACACACAACAATACAACACACATTTCAAGAAAAGCACATCCCTCCCATTGTCCAATTGTCATCAGAACAGGAAGCGCCCTCACACATCCACTACTGGCATTTTGGAGACGTGATGAAAATTGGGAACGATCTGTGTTGAGGACCTTTCGGACACTCATCTGCAATACCTAGACCAGTAACATCAGAACATATTATAACTGTAAGAACCTAACCCTGAATTAGCTATGATATAAAATCAGACTTCTAACACCTTATTTCTTAACTTATAAAATCAGTAATCAAATCTTGTAACAAAAAATACACAATATAAACCAATATTTTCAAGCCATACAAATCGAATATACGCAGAATATTTTCTAAATAAGAACCACACAGCATTGTGCTTATAATACCATAAGAATCGATTAATCAGAAAAAAAAAAAACAAAAAAAACAACAAAATTTTGAAGTTTTTTTTAAAAAAATGAAACCGCATTTTAGTATAAATTGACAATAAACCTATACTTTTGCGATTAACATCCAGATATAAAATCCAGAATATCACCCAATATGTCGATCACCATAATCTGACAATGCTGAAAAGTCACAACAGTATTCCCCAATATATTTTATCACTATAAAGACAAAAAATTAGTACACCCAATTATTTTCTGTCTATAAAACATATGAAAATAATATCCAGAATTCTGTCTATTCTAGCCAAAAATAAGAATATAACGCAATGTTTTCTAGCTATGAAATAAGAGGCAATAGGTTGTAGCTAAATAACACACCAACTTGTTTTTTAGCTAGAACAATCTGCATATAATCCAATACATTGTAGCTATGAAATCAGAACATAAAAACAATTGTTCCAACGAAAGGATTGGATAAAAAAAAAAAAAAAAAACAAAAAAAAAAAAAAAAAAACAAAAAAAAAAAAAAAACAAAAAAAAAGAAAAAAAAAACACAATATTGATAGAATAATAAACTGAATATAACCCATCATTTTCTTGGCCTGTAAATCTGACAATATCCCTATATTTTCTAGCCATAACTATTAGAATATTGCGTCCAGAATATATACCCCATATGTTGCTAGCTATAAATCTAGCTACAACATTTTTATATATAACTACAAAACAAACAGAATATTGTCTTATCTTTCTAGCAAAAATAATAAGATTCTAAACGCTAAATGGTTGTTCTAGTTATGCAATCAACATATAACTCAAAATTCCTTTTTTGGGAGCATCACATTTCGCCACTCGAAGTTTAAACGCACCAAATTGCCACAAAATTCCGTTTTCAGCCTAGAATAGTTCAGAAATTTTGTCAGCCCTGGCCAAGAAGTTGTGTCATTGCTTGTTACAATCACTAATTCGGTTTCTAGTCCCTCATCTCTAACTATTCACTGAGGCCTATAATTCAATATGTACGGACATCAATATTACCAGAATTACCTCTATGGGGCCATGTATAGCTGTCTGACAGGAATCCCTCAGACAGTTTCAGTCACCAAAAACTGAATGTAGCCTTCCCTTAAAGATGACTCTTCTTCCACCTTCACTTATTCTTATGAAAGCTAGCGCTCGCTTCTTCGTCTGCCTGCTGCCATATCCAGAGGCTCGACATATCTGGCAGCGAGCAACGGGGTGAATGCGTCTACGAGCCCACTAGGTTGCCTTGGTGCGGCATGGGAAACATAAAAGCAAACATCAAATACAGTATCCCAAACGATAATTTCAGAATGCAGATCGTGTTGCTGCTTTTCCTGATTTCCGTAGACCTGCAAAATGAAACATCTGCTAGCTGCATCAAGCCACATGAAACATGATACTACAAAGCAATCTGGAATTACAATTGTGGGAACGCTTAAAACTACCAGACAAAAACCAAGGGACATTGTGTAACGCAGAGTTTTCTTATGAAAAATACAACATGTACAAACCTAGCACTCCAGTTTCTTTCAGGCACCCCTAAACCGCTGCATGGCTTTGATGGCCATGTTCAAAGCCTCCTTAGTTTGCTTTGTCCTACCCCGTCAGACATCAGATTCTGCGGCGCGCGCGGGAGTAACCATATACGTGCTCAGCATTCCTATGGTATAACAACAGGTGTATGTGAAGATCATTTTAATCAAAAAGTAGTAGGGCACTTTTCACTAAAAATTGTTGGATCTTCTGACAACTACTAGGCAAGCAAATACGTTTTCCTTCTATGGCAGCATAGTATAGTTTTCATACATCGTTCATCAATGATGTATATCATGTTATTGGAGCATTGAAAATGTACTGGAGTTTAAATTGCTACAATAATTAGCACTTGCATATGCGTTTAAAAAAAAATCTTATCTTAGTAGCTAATGTTGTTGGTTTTCTTTTCACACTATCACAATATACAAACCTACATACAGCAGCATATCTCAAATGAGTTCACTACTTTTGCACTAAGCGTATGTTGGTCATACTTCACCCGGGGACGACGCGCTACTTATAAACATGACAAACCTGGCAATTTCTTACAAGAAATAATCCCCCCAGTGGGCTTTCGCTATACATGCTGCATATAACTCGTCAGGTGATCGTGGTGTAACGGTCAAAAAGTTTTCAAATGCCGCTTGATTCAACCCTGGGAAAACTATTCGTTCATTATGTTGAGTATCAATCAGTTTCTCTTATCGCCGCTGTTCTGGCCTCAATTTCACTTTCCACCCTCACCAATCGCTGCTCAGGCATTTGTAATCTCGTTAATCTAACAAAAAACAGTTAAGTTAATTCCATCGATCCTTCAGTTTAGTGACGGCAGCTATTGTTGGATGGATGTGATTTTGGCCACTGGTTTTATGGTAATTCGTTGTGTTCTTACCTATTGTTACTACATTATAAGTCCAGAATAATAAAATAACACTGTAATTTATTTGTCTAAATGGTAATGCTTAGACTGTAAGTTTATCTATATATCCCCGATAGATGTTAGATATCACCACACATGATTAGTAATCTTTATGAATCAACGCTATGTCACTAGAAAGCGATACACTCCCTCACCAAGAGCACAACACAGACAGTTGAACGCGGGTATGTTTAATTCCATTTCTAGACTCAAACGCTTGTGCATAGGTGCTTTATCTACTTGTGATCACTGTTTTTATAGACTATTGCAAAGTTGGGCATGACCAGAAACGTTGATCAGTAGTATATATTGAGCATTTGGCGAAAATGCGGGCGCGTCTAGTGTGTCATTGACTTCCTAGCTACCAGACTCAAAGCCGTTGATTTTTTCTTGATGAAGATTGGCGATCAGCCCCCAAAATTATTTTTGCGCGAATTTCTAGTGTATCTTATATTTGTTAGATTATTTAATGCTGTTTAGTCCATTGTATGACTCAATAACTGGGTGCGTCAGCTCCACTGACGCATTGCACTGACTCACACACCAATTAGAAGGGGGAAAGTTCTGTGTGTGCGAACCACAGCAAGTCCTCAGACCTACGTGCAGCAGGGACATCCACCTCCAGGAAGTGTGTACATCAAAAAAAATCAGGCCCTGCGGCAAAACCGATTGCGTATGGCATTGGCTGCCTCGTGCGGACACACACAAACTGGTTCTGCTCACTGATTCAGGAGTGTGTAACACTATGTGTTCACTTCTCACTGCGGTGTGTGTACACTTGGGATGGGTTAAATGCAGAGCAGACAAATTCAGAGAATGGGACAACCATTACATGGCTACACGTCACATCCACTCATTCACTCACACAATAAAAGATCGTGGTGTCGAGTACATTGCTAGGGCAAGTGGACACAAAAAGAGTCTTTTCAAGACCAGGGAGGCACAATCAAACCTTTATATTTCAGCATAACAAAATGATGACACCTAGACCAAGCCAAATAACTAGACAACATCATCTACCAGAGCTGAGAGCCGTCATAACATCGGCTGCGGGCATAGCGCACAATAACTCGTTTGTGAGTCCTTGTGAATCCGACATACTAAACATGAAGAGTTTAGAAAGTTCACATCACTTGAAGCTGAAAACGTGCAATGCTCCCGCACCTCAGTTTCTACCACACTTAACAGTTAAACAAGGCTAGATCGTAGGTAAGGAATAAAGGAGCTTGATCGATCACTTTAAGTATGCAGATAGCTGTGGTGCTATGGGAGTGCTACAAACCTTTGGATGATGACGTACGCAGGAAAAATAAAAGGTATGTGTCTAAGCGTTGCAAGCGGTTGCTTGTGTCGTTCAAACCAACATGGAGCACTTACCAGAAGACACGAACTTCCATCAATGTTATATCACCCAACCTGTTTATCTAAGAATTGCTCGTGCTAGGCCATAACTTTGTGAACACGGGAATCGCATCATCAATATACTAGCCAAGATCATTGTCTGTACTACAAAACACGAGCTAGGTTCTAGCCAGATAGCCTAGCGTGATTGCTTTTTTTTTAGTACGGCCACCTCCTTGTCCCGCCAAGGGAAGTTGGGTCTGGGCTGGTCATAGGATTACCCTGGGATGCTTGTTTCCTAGGTCTGTGCTATAAAACCTGCCGGAGGGTTCTATATCGCCCGGGCGTAAAATTTCGTCTAATAGTAGCGAAGGGGGATCAAAGTAAACATAAACTTTCTCGAGAGCAATTTTAGAGGGGGACACAAAGAATACGTAGTAAAATTGTAAACTAATATCATAGGGAAGTTGTGCTGACAGATGTAAAAGCCGTCTACTTTTAAAAAAAAAAAAAAGAGAAAGTATAGCGCTGAGAGAAGACGTGCCAATTTTATACCCAACCTTCTAGCTGTTTTTGGTTACGCACCCCGTGAGTCATGGTCGATTCTGTTGTACATTACTATCTGTCGAGCAGGTAATTATATATTATTGCTCACACAGCATAGCAACTAATCGAAAAAGACATTGGCATCATCTGTTATTAAAGAGAAAGTAATCACATTCATCCAGTGTATAAGTGAATAAAATAGCCTTGACAGCCTTGGAGTTCCGTCAACTATTGACTTTTTTTCTTGTTCACTGGACTTGTGTGTGTGTGTGTAGGTGATGCAGGGGTTGGCAGGTTTTTGCAACAAACCCCTCCCATCTGCTACTTAAAACTAGCCCCAAAACCATAGACCCAAATTGCGGTTTGAGTGGCTTCTCGGTATATAAAAAACAACACAACAACAAAACAAAATTAAATTCATTATGATTCAGGGAGTTAAAATGCACGTGTTTCGGGCATGAATGGTACTCCCTTGGTAAAAATTTGTTTATTGGGTAGCTGTCAACCCGCGACATAACAAACACGCCGCGATCAAACGTGTAAAAGTAGCCTAATTCTGCAGAAAAACCGTTTCTAAAAAATGTTTTAAACGTAAATCCATGTTTTGCCCCGTTGTGTGTTTGGTGCTTGTTTACTTCTTATAAAAGTTCTTTTAAAGTATAAAAAGTTATTTACAATACAACAGCGGCGTGATTTTTAATCATGTTTTTTAGGGGCGGAATAAATGCCCCCCAGGGATTTCCGTCTATGGTTCTAAGGCAACTTTGAGAACAAAAACTGGTGGTGCCAAACTGGCTGCGCGAGATGGAATGGACATTTAGTCGGAGCTTAACCGCCAGTCCAGGCTACTGTCAGGGTCCGTGCCGTTCTCGCGGGGGGTCACCGGCGCCAAACAGAAAGAGATATGCTAACCATTCGGGCTTGGTCCCGACCCAAGCCATTATGCAGAAGTGTTTCCGCCTAACGTGCTAACAATAGAAGAAATTGCTGTGCAAAAATTCTCTGAGTCAGTTGCCAGAGATACCAACCTGCAAAATGGGTGGTGTCATGACAAGCACGGTGTCCCAGAAACTGCATCCCATCAGGTGCAAAAGCCCCAGTTGGGCTTCTGATGCCACTTAACAACTTGAACATCCACCCCACCCCCCGCCCCCCCATAGGCATCTCTGGAGACTGGCGGACACCAGCTCTTTGGGCACGCCGGCCATATGTCACTCCGCCGGACGACCCTTGCAGTTCATCAGGCTCAGTTGTGGACCACCCTCACGCAAACCCTGGTATATACAACTTGCGCTAGACCGACATGGCATGCAGAGCGGCACAACCCGCTCTGAGCATGCCACCTGCAATCGAGTTTCTTCATCTGTGGGACCCATTAGTTATATTACTTCGCTGGACAGCTGTCAAGGTGTGGAACAGATGGGACAGAACTAGTGCATCCAACGATCTTTATAGTGCTCCTAGGCAGTCCAGTGGAAGAAAGGAAACTCGGTCTCACCCAAGAACGCATTCCACCACACCCCAGAGCAGCCGGACGGTGCCGCCCCCCCCCCGAGTCCAGCCCCGAACGGGCGATCTCTGCTGGCCTGGGTCATAGAAAGGCCGCCCATCCCCGACATTTCTTTAGCGTGTTCCTGTGCACTCAGATGACACACCCAACCGCACCACAAGAAGTGCCGGTTCAGTAGAGTCATCCACATTCGATCAGGTCAGACCTGTCCTCCTGATGCTAGGATAGATAACTCAGCTTATCGCAAGCTCTGAATGAGAGATCAAACCTGCACTGAGGCGGGTTCTCAAACTCACGAAACCTAAACTCTGACTGAAGAAGAGGAAGAGGAATCTGAGAGTGGTCCACGGGAATTTCATCCACGGCGCAACTGCTCCCCGTGCAACATCTCCTTGCTCTCCATCAGTGCATGTCATCGAACGGACCTCACACCTGGAAGTAAAAAGGGCGGGAAACAGCTGAAGGTGACTCACTGTCTTTGCTCTTAAAAACAAGAGCACAAACCGCAAGCTCAACGTGCCGCATAGCCATGTCCTCACAGAATGAAATGACCCATCCACAAACCGCTTCGAGCAGGGCACAAATGGAAAGGCATGTTGTGAACACGCACAAATCTATCCGTGAAAGCTCTTTTAGAGAATAGTGCTCTTTTAGGATGAGAATATGCTCTCAGGTGATCACTGTTAAAAACACCAGGGGTACTCTCACTCTCAGAAACTGCGTGCTTGTGCCATAAGATCCAACAAGGAGGAGATTGAGAGGTGACTGAAAGTGCTGCTTCTCCAAAAGAGGATGCTTCACGGCTCGAATAAGTAGAAAAGAAGAGCAAACTGCCAGGCTGGCCTGTTTAATCCCGGGGGGGGGGGGATATGGTATGGCCAGCTATGCAAATTTTCCTTGCTAATTTCATTGGCCTTTCTCAATGATTTTAGAGGTGTCTGGGCTCCCAAGTGAGACCCCTAGTTTCGGAACTTTTGACACAACGCGAAGTGACCGATGAAAGGAACACAATAATAACCCAATATTTCAAGCTATAAGTCAAAATATAACTCAAAATTTGTGTTCTTGCACTTTATAAGAACCTTATTTTAATACAAAAAAAAAAATAAAAAGCTATAAAACCAGAATACACAAAAATAATAAATTTAAATTAAAAAAATGAATTAAATTAAATCGAAAATTATCTTTTTATAAGATAAGAATGTAACCCAGTATTATCCAGCTATAAAACCAGAATACACAAAAGATTAGAATAGAATAATAAAATAAGTACACTTTAGATAAATAATACTTATTAAAAAAACTGTAAAAATGAAATTAAATTAAATGTCGAAACATAGATTTCCCCAAAAACCTAATTTGAGCAAGGGATAGAACAGTTTTACAAGAGTATAAGACATTTGGAATAAAAAACATATTTTACAAATATGTCACACCTTTTTGTGGGTTGAGTAAATCATGAACCCTATTTAGCTATGTGGCGCTATGCTACGATGACTGCTGCCTGCTCTGTTTCCCTCCTCTCTACCAGCTGACATAATTTGTATACTGACCACACTGTCCAGCTGTGTAAAAGTATGGAGAAAAGGCTTACTCTCTTTGTGTGAGCTTATTCCCACTGGCTGAAATATTCTGATGCATGACGGAACCACTGGGCAATACTCAGTTATCCTCATATACACACACACACACACACACACACACACACACAAACACACACCCCACACCCACACACACACACACACACCACACACACACACACAACACACACCACACAGATTACTCCACAATAAAAATCACATGCTGTTATCAGCAGCACAGATATCCCAAAAACTCAAAGTACAAGTGCAGCACTTGTTCCAGAGAAAGGACAACTTGCTGTGGTGATAATTACACGAGGGTCTCCTAATATAATCAACATTCTATTATAATTCAATTCATATTTATTTGTTATAGAAACTTTTCGTTTCAAGAGCAGCTTTACAAGAGATGCATGTTTCTCTACATTCAGTAATTTATTACGAGAGGTTGAATATGTTCAAAGTAATGTCCCATTATGGCAGAAATGTACAGTTCTTGGAAAAAAAATACAAATCATAAAGTGAGTTAAAAGAGTATTGAAACAGACATGATAAACACCATGTGGATGTACGTTTTTTTTTAACAAAACTACTTTAATTCTATCATATTTTTTTTGTGATATTCATATGTGCCAATTAATAAGAATACTTTACTCTTTTTTTGCAAGTTTATTTTTACATTCATATTAGCTTTCCCCATCATCTAAGACAATCTTAAAACATTTTAATAATTCAAATAAAACTGATTCAATTTCAATCGAATTTCAAATTAAATATCCATTTTTTAATACTGTACTGATGTTGTGATGCCTAAATTTATTGTAGGTTTAAAAAGCTTTGACTTTAGTATGTTATTTTTAAAACAAAATGTAATGTTTTTATATAAATTTATCTAATGAAGAATGTTAATATCAGTGCAACCCTTACAAATAATCTAATTTAAGTTTACATTATGAGATGTCTTGATTATAAGACCAATTTAATGACAAGAGCAGAGTGTAACCAAGTGATTTAATTGCAACTGAGAGCAAATGTTAATATTTATAAAATTGTAATATTTTGTTTTCAAAAGCAATATTAATGCACTGAATCTCAATAAAGAGAACACCGACCCTCAATTACAGTAATGTTATTAGCTTTAATATTGCTGAACAGTTATTAATACTGGTTCCTTAAGCGTTCAGGGGACAAGGTGGTTTAAAGCAAATGTCTAAGGTGAATCCTCCTCATTATGAAATGGGCTAAATTCTTTTTTATTACAATATTCCCAAGACAATAACAGACATCGTTACATGTCTTTTAATATCTTCAGCTTATACCTTATATGAAATAATGTTCATTGTATTTTCAATCTTTCAGTTTCAGTTAGACGTTTTTAGATATCACAGTGTTACACAACACACACACACACACACACACACGCACACACACACGTAGGATAGATGATAGGATTGATATAGGAGGCTGACAGTCCAAAATTTGTCCAAGCCACATACACTACTGCCATGCCACTCTTACATTTAGAGATGGTTGTCATTTTACAACCTTTAATGGTTAGGAGTGACCTAAAAAGATGTCACAGACTCTGCAGTTGCAGGCTTTACTGAGGCACATTTTCCAAAAGATCAACTCAGTCAGGGTTGCTGACTTTGATCAAGCGCATCACTGTGCTCTGAGGGGCCGGAAAAAGATGGACCAACCTGGCAGTCCGCTGAGGTGAGATGAGCGGTGTTGAGTGTAGTGTGTTCAGCAGTGAAGGGTCCTGTGTTCCACAGACACAGTGCCTAGAAATCCTCAAGCATTTGTAATCAGTTTCACTATGAACACAGTGGAAAGCTAGTGAGAAACAGTGAGGCTTTCCTTCACATAGAGATCGCCAAAAGCCTCTGAATTCTTTAGCATATCGGGACAGGTAAGAATGGTCAAAGCCGATATTAAACCTTCATAAATACGACAGAGGAGAATCGATAAACTCAGAACATGAATGCGGTTGCAAAACTGAAACATAAAAACTCCAGCACAGATGTTTTACGCTTGAGAGGAGCATGTACGTGTCAAGTGAGTCCCAGCTCTCGTTGTGTGTATCAAAACGCCATTTCCGTTCTTTTGATTGCCCAGAGGATGTTGTTACTGTATACTATACAGATTTATAGCCCTGACTAACTGCACCAAAACTTGAAGAATTCTCCCCAGTGTCCTGCAGTCAATTCTGTCTCTGTGTTCCTCCTCACCCCCTATGAGGTGTCACGGATCATTATGCCACACCGAGAAAGTGTTCACATACTCATGTGCCGCAGAGAGGCTAATAGTCCGGGACGTCAGTCAATGGCAAATATGAATGAAAGGTCTTTTCACAAGGAGAGATTTTATTGAGTGAGTTAGTAAAGGCTTGGACTTTCACAGAAGAACCCACGTTTTAGCATTATTTTTTGTAGGGTTTGTCAAAGCATACACTGTATAAAAAAAATAAAAAAATATAATAAATAAAAGAGAAAGATTTTCCTAATTTATGCATCGCAATGATTTATTAGAATTTATGAGAATGATTTACTGAAGGATCAGTGTGACCCCTGGCCCCCACGACTGAAGAGTAATATATGCAGAAAATTCAGCTTTTGCATCACAGGAATAAATTACAATAAAAAATATATAAAAATGGAAAACAGTTATTTTACAGTATAATAATTTTACTATTTCACAATATTACTGTTTTTCACATGTATTTTGAGCACATGAAATGCAATGCCCTGGTGAGCAAGCAAAAGAGATTTATTATAAAAACATTAAAAATAGTAATGTTCCAAACTTTTGAGAGGTATACTTTACGTAAAACAAAGATTACTGGAGTATGTCTTACAAGAAAATACTATTCAGTCTTTCTACTTATAAATTTAATTCAATGTGTTACCATTTCTTTGTAATTATTTGTGAAATTTACTAACAAATCCAGAGCATAAATTGGTTCTAAGTGATTTTTTTTCATCAGTGAAGATGTTGTCTAAGGGCTTTGTTAGCCCATTTGTGTAACATTGTACACACATTTATTCAATAAACATATATCTATATTTTTTTTGTAGATGACTGGAACTGACGGGAGCCACAACGAAAGAGTTTATCAGTAAAATTATGAAAGAAAACCCTCTTTATAGGTATTTTAGACGGGATTTTTACCAAAAGTAAGATCAAAGTTTTTTCAGTGTGAATAGATACTTAAAAACAAGTAAAATTCATAATATTCCTGTTATCTACACAAATTGGAATGAATCTAATCATTACACATTTTTATGAAAAAGTGCTAATGCACTAACTACAAACAAATTGAAGAGATAGTTACAATGTAAAAAATTTTGCAAACATTAGCTTTTTTTTTTTAACGTGACCTTTGAGACATTCTGATTAAGGAAGCAGGGGGAAATGTTTTGCTGTCATTCCTTTTTTGACACCTTTCAGAAAAGCATTAGGATAAATGACCAAAAAAAAAAAAAAAAACCTGACATCTGTAGAACGGAAAAAAACCCAAATGAATCTCAAAGGGATGCTGTTCTTTCTCTTTCCTCCCATGGTCTTTAAAGCTGGCTGCTCGGTTTTTCCTCAGGAGCCAGGGTTTTTTGCATTTATCTATAGAGCAGGCAAGGTCATTGTCCGCCCATCCGCCTGCTCCAAAAATCTGTAGGCGGTTGTTTTGTGGGTGACTGGGAAAGTAAAAAGAAATAAAAACAATATGAGAAGAAAAAAAATAGGGTGTTTATCTAATTAATAGTATACGAAATAAAGATAAAAATTTAGATAAAAAACAGAAATAAAGACAGATCCAATGATAAATAAAAGAAAAAAATTGTTTAGAGGGGAGAAGGCAAATAAAAAATAAAATAAAAATTTTAAATAATCATATGAAAAAATACTAGATAAAACGAAAATTCTGTTTCTAAAAGATGCAGGAAAGGACCAGCAGGCGTGTCATTCCTTGTCTTATTTAAAACAAAAAAATCCAATTTTTAAAAGAAGCAGAAGAGGCAGACAAGCTACAGGCTTGATATTGGGCGATTTTTGGTCTAAGGGTATGCAAAACAGCATCAATCTGTAAACATATGAGTGTTCTGTTGGCTCAACTGAGCAAAGCAAGTTCCAGCTTGCACATCAAAAAGAAAGAATTATTTTATATATTTTAGCTTGAGCTATGAGTCTGTACTAAATGTGATGAAACTGGGAGGGTGTAATGAAATTATTACAAAGCAAATAATAAAATTAAATAATTAAATGATATATTTTTCTTATATGTATGATTGTTTTATTCACTAAAGTAAAAGGTCTATAATAATTTAAATTGCTGGTAACACTAGCTGATTTTTGTATAGGGATTTGCAGCCAGCATTTACATTTGAACTGTAAATTAACTTTTATAAAGTATATTTTTCAAATATATTTAATATTTATATAAACGTTTATTTTTTAATATTATTATACTTTACTATAGGAATAAAAACAATACAGCTTCTACACTAAATTATTTTTATCACATTACTTATCAGAAACAGAATAATTATATCATTAGAAGCTGAGCTTTTCCATTTAGTGTATAAATTATATACTACTACTACTACTAATTTACACATTTATAACATACATATTTAATTCATTCAAATAAATCCATGGGAAAATATTATATCAATAATGTAACATTACTACCTACCAAATTTAGAAAACTATATTTGTTCCCGTTTTTAACATTTTTTTTTTTTTTTTTAGTAAGGAAACCAACTCTTCCTGCACCACCACTCACCATCTCGCACCAGAGCACAGCAAAAAACCATAAGTTCACACCGAGGCAATAAACCAATCCCCTTACTGGGGCTAATGAGGAACAAACCATTCTAAATGTCACAGGTCAAGGGCTTATCTAGTGCTGTGACACAGTGGAAAACCTGCAGATAAGACTTAATGACCTCTAAAGTTTACACCGAGTTTGCAGCAGACAACAGAGCAAAACACGTGTTTGTCTTGTTGTAATCCCTATATCTCTATTCCATCTTTTCTCATTTACAGTCCCAAACTCATGGTGCTTGCCAAATCTCATCTGTGCAGTGTAATAAGTACTCTTCATTTTGGAATGCTAAAACTGTCTCTAATTCCTTCATGAACCTAAGCCCAGCTAGACTAATCCATATTGTCAGAGAACGTGCAACTGTGCATGATACACTAAAAACAACCAAAACACAGAGGAAAATGGTTCATTTTTCCCCCTCCGTTTACCTATACCTCTCATCTTTCAAAGTCTGTGCGGTAAAACCCGTGTGGGAACATATTCACGCAGAAGACTGGGTCTATTACAAGCCTTTGACACACTTTTTGAACAGCTAGCAAATTATTTCAAATAAGTTCGACATAAACATGTTGCTAAGCTAACCACGTAGTAAACTTAAGCAAGCATGACCCTGGACAAAAGTATTTTAAATGATTTTTGTTGTTGCTCGTGCACTCTTGAATGAAATGTTTATTTTTAATACCCTCATCTGCCATCTTGGATTTTTTTTTTTTCATAGAAATATTCATTTATATGTAATGAATTCTTAGAAGTTTGGTTAAAATAGGTGTTCTTAAGAAACGAGTTATCCAATCCAATTAAGACGCCCATGGTAGTGGATCCGTCTAGCTCTTTTCCTTCTCATTCATACCTGTGTAGAGGAAGGGTTGTGTGAAAAACACCCTTTTGAAAACATGTAGTTTTCGACAACGTGTTATGCTAACTGAGCTCCCTCATCTATAAAAATCCCAATTCATCAACATGAGAACCAAGATAAGGTCAAATTAAATGTGCATAAGCACCCTTGTTGAGGATTCATGCAATGAGAAACTGTTTCTGCTCAACATTAGTTGCACTTGTTTCACCAATTATTAAGTGAATGAGACCACATTGACGCTTGCTTTTCTTTACATGCTGGACATTTGAGCAGGCATTTTATGTTAAATCAGCATGCTCTCATTAAACAACAGTCGGTTTATTGCCTGTACCCAAGCTAAGATAGATCTATGAGAAGAGGAGAGAGAGAGTTTTTTTTGAGAGAGTAGAGATGAGAAAGAGAGGAGAGAGAGAATATTTTCTATTTCCCCTAGTGTTGGTTAATGTTGTGGTTGTTATGGTTCAGTCCAAACAGACGTGAAAATAAAAAGCCGCCCTTAATTTAAATAAAATAGCACTTTTTATTTAACTTCTTTGGCTGAAGCACTGCAACACCTGCTGACAGCAGTGGCTTGAAAGATCAAAGAACAATATTTATATACCTCTGACTGGATTCGTTTGAAAGAAAAACCGTAATATACACCTTAGGATTTGCCTCGAGGGTGAGTTAAAACGCAAGCCTAATTTTTCATTTTTTGGCATGAACTAACCCTTTAAGCAAATTAATTAGTAACACCATAGCTACAACACCGTAACAACCACCCCAGACTGCCCCAGCAACAGCCATGCCAATGCCCTAGTAACGACTCACAACTGCCTAGCACCTGCCCTATAGTCAACGCAAATTGAAACACCTAAGCAATCAGCTTTCCGGCGGGCCTCATTTTAAACCACATGTAAATCAGATTTCCAGCACCCTAGTAACCACCCAGAAATCCCTTATTTTGAAACCACCAACATTCTACAAAGTTCTTAGCAAACGTCCATAGCAACACCGTTTATAGCATTACCAGTAGTTGATTTCTCTTTATTTTTTCTTTCTGGTTTTAAACTACATTCCTGGGGCACCTTTTTTTTCCTGTCGCCTTTCCATTATTTCAGTGCTTACTACCACGTGAGAATAGAGAAGATAAACTGAAATTAGCTGTTTTTGACCACCATCTCCCACCGTTCACCTCTGATTAAAGAGCACTAATTAAAAATACCCACATTATAATGTGATGGCAATATATATGTTTGGGTTAGAGCTTTCATCAACAGTGGGCGCTTTCATACGAGCTCCGAAGGTCCAAGCAGAAGAAGAGTAAAATGGCAGGACACTTCCCTTGTCCCTTCGCCACTGCCCCCATGGAGAGAGTCACAGGCGGTCAGTCCGGCTGCATCTTCTCCCATGAAGAGTGCAATTGTTCTCTGACTGATGGGCGAGCATCTAAACACACGGCAGCAAATCCCAGTCTGCTGTGTCCAAGTCAACAGACTCATTTGACAAAGCCCCTTCATCCCTCATTTCTGAGAGGAAGTGATAAAACCGTCATTAGTCGGGATCTCCCCGACACTGGCATCCCTGTCAGGCTTGTCATCGTGTCTGCTCATGGATGCAGTGAATAAAGCTTGTTTACAGATCTAAAATGTCAGGGGGGGCGGAAAGTGGATGATGAGCGATAATATTCAATCAACAAAAAGTTCCATAACAGTGACTTTTGCAGACCTGCTAGAAGCCGACAGGTCCATGTTTCTTAACCTTGGGGTCATGACCCCACAAACTGATATTTATATTAATTAACACTGAGCATATTTTATAAATGCTCAATATATTGTTAATATATAATATTATTTATGAATGATAACATATGTGTGTTTAATTATATTTATATATTTATGTTAATATACACTTTTTAAATGTATCTTATGCTTACCAAGGCTGCATTTATTTGATCTGAAATAAAATAGTAAAAAATACGTAATATTGTGAAATAATATTACAATTTTAAATAACTAAGTTTTCTAATTTAATATACTTTAAAATGTCATTTATTCTGGTGATGCAAAGATGAATTTTCAGCAGCCACTACTCCTGTCTACAGTCTCACACGATCCTTCAGAAATCAAGAAACATTTCTTTATTATTAATGTTGTAAACAGTTTGTTCTGCTTAATATTTATTTTATTTTATTTTTTTGTGGAAACCATGATACTTTTTTCAGGATTCTTTAATGAACAGAAAGTTCAATATAACAACATTTAATTGAATCAAAAATCTTTTGTGACATTACCAATATCTTTAACTTTTGATTAATTTAATGCATCCTTGATGAATAAAAGTATTAATTTCTTTCTAAAAATATTACTGACCCCAATCTTTCGAACAGCAGTGAATAAATAAAATATAATGGGAAAAAATATATATATATAAAATGCAGCTTCTTTTCGCCTTAATTGTAACCTAAATAAAGTCTACAGCATGACCCAGACACACAGCATACTATCTTCATCTACAGCCTCTACACTTTTCTTTTTTTTGACATCCACTGCCAGGCAGCTGTCTTTGATTTTGGACACAGCACAAGCATCAGCAGAGGATGGATGGTTTAAAAATACATAAAAATAAAACAGTAATACAGAAGCACACAAGCAAATATTGTCTATATCGTAAACTGGCACGTGTCCAATATATATAAAGGTTCATAGACGGTTTTTCTCTCAAAGTGTCTAAAATCTTAGAAAAAAGCAGTTTCATAGTAACTTAAACTGAAGATTATGTTTCCTTATCAAGCTTCAAGTAAACGTTATATCTAAAATGTTTGAACCGAAAGGTCTCCATCTATCCTCAAAAAAATAAAAAAATAAAAACCCTGTGGGCCTTTTTGAGACATGTAATTCCTCCCAAAAAGTGTGCATTTATTATTATTATTAATAATAATAATAATAAAAAATGTGGCAAATTATGTTTATCTATGAAAGAACAGGATTTTAAGCGGAATCAAATTTGCTTTTCAAAGCAGAAGAGGCAGGAGTGCCAAAGCATAATTTTTTCTTTGCCCACTGTTATCCTGTATAAGATTTATGTAAGATTACAAAATAAGAAATTGAGAATAAAATCCTTTGTGAGGCTATCCAAATATCACCTCCATTCCTCTCCTGATACCAGCGCCTGGCTTTACAGAAAATATGAAGCAGAAATCCAAGGCCCCATCAACCAAACTGAACTTACTCAAGAGATGACTTCATATCATACTTCTGGAAATGACATCTAGAAGCCATCATTTGTTGAGACACATTATTGCAGATGCCAAAAAGGAAATTGTTTTATAAAAAATAGCATGGTATTGGTAACCATAAAGGTTTACAAGGATCAACTCCACATATAAGTGTTTTAAAGAAATGGATCGTTTCTTCTAACACACTTTCCTGTTAAATCACATTTGACTCATGCACTTAACCTCACCTTCACTTCAGCAGGACGGATTGGCTCGGCAGAGAGGAATATATTCAGTTCGTTTTGGATTAAAAGTGTCTGATAAGTGGCAATAAGAAGTCTGGACTTTTTTCCCCACATTATGGACCCAATGTTACACAAATCATCTTATCTTATTTCTTAAAAGCCACCACGCTTATCCATTGTATTATCCATGCTGGACAACAGAAATTGCAATCCAGGGAGACTTTTTTAAACAGCACTGAAGGAGATTCTGGACATTTTTTAGCTGCTTTAAACCTTCACTATAGGGTTTGTGTTATCATTTAAAAATAAAATAAAAAATAAAATAATATAAAATAAAATTAGGGGGTTTGTGTACATTGTGCTCATACACTTTTTTATTTGATATTGAAAGCATAAAAATATGAAAACGTGCCTTTTGCATACATTTTTTTAAGCCATTGTTAGTCTGGTTTGTTTAATTAAAAAAATATATATGTAGTTGAAATAAACGCTTTAAGGATTCATACAACTATAGTTGGGGGTGGGGTGGGGTTGTAAGCTGACAGTGATAATTCTGTTGCA
Source organism: Cyprinus carpio (assembly GCF_018340385.1). Taxonomy (NCBI): domain Eukaryota; kingdom Metazoa; phylum Chordata; class Actinopteri; order Cypriniformes; family Cyprinidae; genus Cyprinus; species Cyprinus carpio. The sequence continues at coordinate 7,875,283 of NC_056592.1, forward strand.
CAGACCAAGAAAATCTGATGATGGCAGGGGTTTGTGATCTTTGGTTGACCAATCAGCAAAAGTGGGCATATTATGCCCGCCTATGGAAAATCGAATATTCAAGCAGTTTATGCATTTTTCCACCTCTAATTGTAAAACTAAAATCCAAGCAGAATTCAAAGGTGAAAAACGAAAAAGTCTAATTTTTTTTTTTTTATTTTTCTGTTGTCAGTATTAAATCCAAAAATGAATGAATGCAAGATACACAGAAATTTACTATATTAGGTTTAGTTTAGTTGTAATGAATTTAATTTGTAGGCACAGTTTATATTCAAGGCACAAAAAAAAACATTGTTTATTTCACAAAAAAAACTAATTTTAGTCAAGTGTGTCCTTACATTTGACTGGTAGTGTACATGACCAAAGATTTAGCTGCTTTTCTCCATCCAGATAAACATATTAGCTTGTCCCACTGTGACTGACAAAAGTGTATAATCAAGAGGGTAAGGGGGGACAGGAAGGAATTGGCCAATATCAAAGCTGAAGCAAGCAGAGAATGGAAAACCCAGCCATCCATCTATCACAATGCCCAGTTCAATCTACCAAGAGAGGATTGGGAGATTGTAAACAAGCGGAAGGGTGAAAAAGAGAAAAAAGCCGGTTTTTATCCACTTGCAGAATTCAAGAGCCAATTGTAAAACTCAAGAGCTGTTTTACACAAGCAAGTGCATAAACACACAAAGACGAATGGGCTAAGAAATTCAGTTTGCTGAACTTTCATGAGCTGCAATGACTAAGCTGAAAGATTAGGAGAGGGAGAGCAAGTGAGTGAAAGATGCAGGCATGAAAAAAAGCAGGGAGATAAAGCTGAGCTGCCTGCCATTTCGCTGGTCATCCATATTCAGAGTGGCATCGCAGTGGCAACACAAACAAAAAGGCCAGATAAATCAATACAGTAACAACTTCAAGCATTCAGAACTGCGTTAATACACAATCAAGGGACCACCGATCAATCATCTCTCAGACACAGACCACCTATGACACCAACAACACAGGAATTGTGTCTAACAACCTGCCATGTTGGTTATATATTAATAGAGTGTGGCAAGGAAGAATAACAACGTCCATTACAAAGTCAGACAAAGTTTTTTTTGTGTGTGTGTGTCCCTATGTGTAATCATCTACAGAACAATGCATCAATAACATGAAAAAACAACAACCATCTGTACTGCATCCGTGCATGACAGCAGCTGTGTACACAAGATCGATACTTCTCCTTGGGCTCTGACTTTGCTGTAACTCAAGCTGAGAGGGAGGCCAACATTTTGACACTTTTTGAGCACAGCATGATAGTACATTGCTTGCTTTAACTACAACACAAAAACCCTTTAAGCAAGTCAGTCCATTCCTTGCAACTGGATGAGGTTGGCAGAAATAAGGTAAAAAGAAGACATCTCCTGCCAAGCTTATACAATTCAGTAACATATAATGGCGTCCAAAAGGCTAAGATTGAAAACAAGGGATTTAAAATCGAATTTAAACCTGGAGAAAAATGGGGAAAGTTTAAAGATTTAGAATAAACAAGAAAAAAATACAATTATTCCAGGTAAATTAGTGACAACACACTCTTAAGTTTCCAAAAGAGGGTTTTTGCAGCATAAAGGAACCATTTATGGTTCCCCAAAGAACTTATCAGTCAACAGTTCTTTAAAAGAACCATTTATAACCATTTGAATGATTTAAAGAACCTTTCTCTACTATAAAGAAACCTTTGGTGCAATGGAAAGGTTCAATGGATGTTAAAAGTTCTTCATGGTGCCAAGAAGATGCCAACAAAGAACTTTTTCTTTTTTTTTTTCTTTTTTTTTAAGAGTGAATGATCAAGTTAAACTGAAATGATCTGGTTAAACCCCTGAAGATTATCAGATGTTCTTGTTTCCATTGAAGCACAGATGCTTTTCAGGATCACCTTAAATCATGCTGGTGAACATGATCATCAAGTTTTACACAAAACTTCATGCGGGACTCAAATGATTTCTGCCATTAAAGAGATGTAGGACAAACTGAATACGTAAGACATTATGACATTTATGTAATTTTTCCACATTAATGTGTTTCACTCAAATTGTTATGCTGATAATTATAATTGGTAATAAAAAAATCTCTTTTAAATTAGAAAAATACCAAATGCTAAGTGCTCTCAGACTTTTGGAGCCCAATCTATTCATTATCTAGCTTCTTCTAGCTCACATCAGGCTAAAACAAACATCAACCTATCATTTTTTCAGGTTGGTGCTAATGTACTGTACACGCATGTTCTAGAATAAAAAAGACCACATGATTCTTTCACCAACAATATTAGTTTTTTGTTTTAATCAAAGACTTTCCTGCAGCTGCTGTGTTGTGCATTGGACTTTCTCCCATTCATTTTTCATTGGCATGTGTCTCTGATTATTACCAGATGAAAGCACAAGCTAATGCGACAGCGACAAGGAAACACTTCCAAAATGTTAGGAAGAATAGTTCACCCCAAAAATAAAAATCATTATTTATTCTCCTCATATCAAAGCTGAAATGTTAGCATATGTGTATGAATAAACCAACAGGCTCTCGTGGCAATTAGTGAGTATTTGATGTTGTGGCAAATTGGTGTCAAATTTTGTATAAAACTCAAATCACACAAATTCATGCAAAACTACTTGTAAAATAGTAATTTTCTCATGAGACCAGGTTGGAATCAATCATTAACTGAATTAACTGAGAATATTTAAAAGTAAAACAAATAATCTTTTGAAGTGAACTTAATTTATATAAGTAAATACACACAGAAACTCCCTCTGATATGTGATTTTAAAGTCCTTAAAGTGTTAAATCTGTGCCATCTATTTTTTTTCCCTTTAAGCACTAGATGAGAATCTAGAATCACTAGGCACTAGAATCTAAGCTGTAAAAATAACATAAAAAATAGAGAAAAAAAATTATATTGGCACTTAGTCTACTGTAATACAATTCAGAACATTCTTTTCTGAGAAAAAAAATAAAAAAAAAAAAAAAAATAAAAACACCCTCCAGATATTTTTGAGCAGGAATTCTTCTCTTTTAAAATGATCCTTGCAAATTTTTTGGTTAAAAACTTGTTAATTTGATTATGATTTTGATGTAATAGTGTTCCTAGCTTCATAGCTGAATTCCACACATTTTCCCACAAAACTACTGTACCACAGAAAATATAAGAAAAGTCAAATTCCCAGACATTATAACTACATTATCTGATCTCTAACAAACGGGATAATAACACATTATTTATCTGTTTACACACATCAGACATGCTGTCAGCCTGTTAAGCGCCCTGGGACAGACACACCTATAAAGTGACAAACACACACAAACACATACAATTTAATGGGCAATCTGATATATAAAGGCTCAGATGTGCAGGTTTTATAGTAAGGCCTAAGGGGTTTGAGTTGATCAATACTGCACAGGTACTGGATCAGTGGAGTACGTGTGTTAATAATACATATCAAAAACTTCTGCTTTAACCTCCCGTGGTACCCATAGACACAAAGGGGTGTGTATCTCCACTGCTTTATATCACATCGTCTGCTCAAATGGGGTGCAATTGTTGTGGATGTGTTTCCCATGAGTGCTCTTTTATTTGGCTTTATATATTTTTTTACGATGCAGCAGAGAGAAGTAAGGGTATGTGAGATTTCTTTAGAAAATAAGCGAGGAACCTCTTCATCTCTGCCATTCTGACTCCAGCTGTCTCCCACATACATGCACATTATTTAAGGTAGGGTACAGTACAAAATGAAGTCCAATAATTCATTAAAATGAATGTTTACAGGTCTATAGTAAATGCCTAGTGGGCAAACTGACTGAATTTTGCCAATATCTCGGCTTAGACAATACATCCCCTAAGTATGTACAGTACACACATATATTTAGTAAACAATTACAGTAATTCACTAAAATAAGGTTTTTCATGTTCCAAAGGTTGGTAGTACATACCTATAACCTCTAAAGGTGAATCTTACTACAGGTGAAATTTTGCCAATGTTCCTTTACTGTATGTACAGTGCACAAAAATGTATAGAAAAAAATTAAAATTTACCAATATTTTTTTTTTTCTAAAGCCTGTCTTTCTATCCTTAACTTCCTCTGAAGTTGAAAGCTACTTCAAATATTTCTCAGATGTGACCTCTTTCAAAGCTTAACAGACTTAATAGAGATCTCAGTTATATTTCATTAAAGTATCAACTTTGTCTTAGATATTTCTCCTAAAAGGAGAAAATTGTTGTCACTGGATGCTATTCAAGACAGCTTTCTGGATAGTTTAAAAGCCCAAATGTGAAGCTTGTGTTTTTGTTATAGCACTTTCATGAATATTTCAGGCAAAATCCATTATTATTTGACCTGTAAAGTTGTCTAAATCCTCCATTGTTATGTGGGACAGCTTTTCTAGGTGGATGAGCTTGTGGTTATGTGCTACCATTGCAATTCCTGAGGGTGGAGTTTACTCCATGTAAACAGTACTTGTGTAAATATAGTTACAGATGCGTCACTCCCCAGTTCTGGTGTTTTTGCACATATTGGGTGAGAGTAACCAGGTTTACCAGAGCTGCACTGTCATGGCCATTTAAAAAGTCGGGACAAAAATTAACAGACAAAGTCAGCAGCAATTCTATCACACTACACTAGCAAATTCTATAACACATTTAATGTTTGTCTTGAGGCTATATGCTTGGCCATGTGTACTTCAGTTTTAAGGGCTTAAACTGTAACCTTAAAAAAAAACACATTATGAGATATACAGAAGTGAGAACAAAATGACTGAATATAGAGATAATGAGAGTGAGAATTTGTCAATTCTGTCTCATCTGAACATCAGAGAGCAGAGGCTAATTGACGTCACACTCCATTAAATTTGAGTGGAAACCACTGGTAGACACATGCAAGCCCGATTCTTTATACCCTCGGAGGGGATCAATATGTCAAACACACTCACACACACACACACACACACACAAGACTGTTGCGACAAATATATATTTTTTGCACAAACAGAATACTGCAAAAATACAGTTTTTTCATTGCCAATCAATAAACCTATACAAATAAATGTGAATTGAACTGAAGACTATGTCAGCTAAAGTTTCTCAACTCACCTTTGTGTGTCAAAAAGTTAAATTTCGGGCCATGATCTTCTGTCAAAAGCTGTGAATGATGGGTCACCAGTAGGCAACTGTATTTACGGCTAATGAATTTCAAAGTCGTATTCAATAAAAAAAAATTTTTTTTTTTTTTTTACTTTCCCCCAAAGAGTACACCAAGCACAAGCCATTACTAAACCACAATTTGCTGAAAGACTTGAAAATCAATTCATATTCAGTGGTGTGCAGGAGCCAACTATGCACAAGCTGTGCACATTTAAATAAGCTAGGCCTATTTTCCTTGGTATTCCCTCACCACGCTGCCTGCTTCTGTCACTTGACATGTCTCTCTAATTCCTACTCCTCTTTTATAAGCGAGAGAGTGAGTGAGGTTGTTCAGAAAAGCTTGGGCACCTCACGTTCACTCACGTACTTCAAGACTTCTGGGTGAAAATCCCTGCTGAAGTTAACAGCATTTGATTTGTCTGCTTCTGTTGGCACAATTTGCCAAGAAGGTATTTCCATCGCTCATATACAAAATTTCAAACAACATATTTCCAATCAAATATTTAGTTAGAATGGAGTGATGAAATCCCACATCATAGCAGCTAGTAGTCACTTTTCATGAGTGTTCACGATTGGGATTTTTTTTTTCCTCAATGGATAGCGGTGAATGGTAAACAAGAGCCAGCATTTGTTTTAAAATAACAAAACCCCTGACTCCTGGAACAATTTTTCTATTACAGTAGTTTAAATGTAAGTGCCGTAGTGAGTCCGAGCCTTCATAAGCACTTGAAGTTGCATCCCTTTTGGCCACCGGTCTGAAATGGCAGTTAGCCAAAACTCACAAAAGGAGGAAAGAATATGTCTGGAACAGAGCACTGACTGTGTTATTTATTTTATGTTCCACAAAGAAAACAGTGGGCATAAAAATCACACAGATACACAGTGCCTCCCGGACAGACTCTCTGATATACTCTTAATAAAGCTCCAGAGAATTGAAGAGGGAAAACTACAGTAACTCTTCAAAACAAAAAAGTAAGACTCATTGGTGTACGTACTATTACAGCTGCATTCAGTTTTCAGTCCAAAAATTTGGACAAAATATGCTTTAACTTTTTTTTGTGAAATATCAGTATATATATATATATATATATATATATACATATATATACATATATATATATATATATATATATATATATACACACACTATGACTGGGTTGTTAGAAATAGTTGCTCTGCTACAGTATACATACAGTATTTTGATTGAATATGCTGATTTATTATCAATGCTGGAAATAGTTGTGCTGCTTAATATTTTTTGGAACTTGTGATTTTTTTTTTTCAGGATTATTTGATTAATAAAAAGTTAAAAAAGAAGAGCATTTATTTAAAATAGAAATCTTTTCTACATTACAGTTCAAAAGTTTGGGGTCAGTAAAATTTTAGAATGATTTCTGAAGGATCATGTGACACTTTAGACTGGAGTAATGGTCATGGTCAGATATATATCACTGTGACAGAGATTAACCCGCACACACACACACACACACACACACACACACACACACACACACACACACATATATACAAAGACCTGAGGCAACTGGGGCTGAGTGCTGACAGGAGAATATGTGTATTCATAGAAACGAACAAACAACTTTCTATGCGGACACTGTTTTCTTTGTTAGAGTGACAAATGTCACTGTTTGATAAATACTGAATGCACAATATAATAAGACATCATATTTTGTTACTTGTTTACTCCCCATCAACCAAGGAAGCTTTTACTTGAATAACTGATTTTAGGAGAATTCTATGACAACTTTCTCGCAACTGCCAAATCAGTCCTGTGGGACTCGAGAGCCAATTGACTGCTTTTGCATTCTTGTAATAATATCTCAGCTTGTTCCAAACAAACATACATACACAGCTGAATAAAGTGATGAAAGCATAAAAATTGCTTTTGTGTCTTTGTCAGAATTAGTGAATCAGTTCTTGTAAGACGCTCTGAACAAGATGAATTTAGATGTCTATCCTCTATAGTGCAGCGGAACGGGGGCAAGTTTTTGTGTGGATGAGCCTGTGTGATCAGGGAAGTTCCGTCATATCATTAGAGAGGCACCACAACAAAAGGATTCCCATCCATTCTCTTGTTTCAAATCATCCCAGGGCCCTGAGCTACTAACAACTGCTAATTAGCTCATTAGCTCAATTCCTATCTTTTCTGGGGCCAGACTCATGAGTCCCTGTGACGCAAGCATTGGGCCTCGCTGCAGGGCACTTCAACAAAGCATAACCACAGATGTTCGCTTTCAAGCAGATAAATGTGCCGAAGAGAAGCACAGGTGATGGATGAGAAGGCCACCCTGAAAAGTCACATACTCTCTAATGTGGCTTTTGTCAACCAAATGAGTCCCGACCAGAGAAGGTCAAATGTATAGTAAAATCAGTTTATGAAATTACCAAGAGCCCCCAAAGATTCTGTTAGGTAATGAAAATGTTTAAATTGAAACAAGAGTCTGTGATTTTACAATTTAAGATGTTATGATGTTTAAATGTCAACAAATACATCAACATCTACAAAACATGGGAAGGGGCAAATTTATATTTGATTGTTTTCAGAGCCTTGTATCTAGTAGGCTGTCACACTTCTTATTTCAGTGAATACTTCTCAGGGTAAGATATTTTTTAAAAAGTCAATTTCTTAACATATCTACATTATGAAAGTCTGCTCCTGTCTGCCAAAAAAAAAAAAAAAAAAAAAAATCACATTCTAAGATAAAAAGTCAATATGTAAAGATGGAGAGAGAGAGATGCTATAAAGTGAGCTACAGTCACAATTTAAAGAAATAATATAGCAATTTTGAGAAACAGTCACAATTGTGAGAAATATAATTGTAACTGAGATATCAAGTTGTGAAATGTGTTTCGAAAAACAAAAACAAACAAACAAAAAAGAAAACATAAGCTGACATTTAGAATTGTGATATAACTTTCTAGGAAATATCTGTTTTAGGCTTACAATCAGGGTTAGGTGCTTCTACACACTTGTTAATCTGCTATAATTTCCCTCCGATTTTAGGAATAAATTATGGGTAGGGTTAGGTTTAGGGGTAGGGATTGGGTTAAATCTATATTTTTGGACAATAATGTTGACCCAGGATCATCAAAAGATGTTGATACAGGAACACGTCTTACTTGGCAAAATCACGGCGACCATGTGGCATACTCGTCTCAATCTCCTCTAAATAGTAATTGTGTCAACAGATTCAGTTCTTATCTGAACTGTAGTGTAGTATATACTGTAGTGACATTGAGTTATACACTAATATTTACAAAGATAACTATCAACAAACCAAAGGGTTTGTTTTATACTTATTTGTGAAAGCAAATGGGCACAAAGAGCAATAAAACTGTCACTGAGCAGTGTACACACATCACTTCCAGAAGATTTCTGACCTTCGCAAATTAAAAAGGTGGAGAAAATATATGATGTTGCAGAAGCGTTGAATATACAGTTTCTGCTGTGCTATGATATTGCCTTGACTGACTCTTATAACTTGAAGTTTTACTGCTTAAAGCAATGTGGGCAGAGCAATTCTCACTCCATTTCCCCATAGGAAATACACAAAAAGCCCATAAAAATGGACTCTCCTCTATTCATTTATAGAAAACCTTCTATGAATGAACATCTCCAGAACATTGTGTGTATAATTATTACTTCCTTTTATATTGTATTTTGCATTGTATGCTGTTTTATGCATGCTTATGATAGAACCACCAATTAATGTAACCTGACCTATACCATGTTTATCTATGAATTTGTATTCATAGATACCAAATACCATGCTGCCAGGACATCACAGTTGCAGCAAACCATGTTGCAACTTTTCACCCGGGAGAGAACTCTCCAAATCACCACAGAGTCAGAGTAACATCTTTGACTTCATCACTCTTCAAACCCGGAAGAACGTGATCGCGAATCCAACACCACCAAACCCTTCAAACCATCAAGCCTTTCATCTGAGACTGCATCCAGATGTTCATTCAACGGCCAAGGCAATGCAAGTATTGTACATATAGCATCATCCTCTTTCATCAATCAACCACCTGTAGACCCCGTTGTAAAACGGCACTGATGGTTTCTGCTCAGGTGGTTAACGGACACATTTTCCATAGCTGCATTCTCTGGTTTCATTCATCCACTTTAAACCCCCTCGTGTATGTATGCGTGAGTGTGTGTGTGTATGTTTTTTAGATTGTTAGTGTTTAGTTTTTTAAATTTTTGTGCACAAATTACATGAGTTTCTGATTCTGTCACTGCCTGTGGATAATGTCCCTTTAATGATTCTTGATCTTATTACATGCTCTAATGCACTATTACTGAAAGAAAGTTATTTTCTATGGCCACAAAAATATAATTTCTTAGAGTTAATATGAAATTACACTGAATGTTCGCTGGACAAACAGATTAGTTGATGGTAATATTAAATCTGCTACAGTTACTACTGGCAGCTGATATAAATAACTGTAATTAATTATATATGATTGCATTTATTTATATACATTTCCCTTCTGAGCTAATTTGCTATAGCAGATATACATATTTAAAATTAATGATTTTTTTTTTTTTTTGTAAAATGGAACAAAATATTGATGACTTATGTTCCACATATTTTTGCCCAATCTGATGCTTTCTAGATTAGCAAGAAAAATCATGGATCATAACCAACCTGCAGCACATGCTCATTACTATACATTTTTGTTTAGTATGCATACTAGTCTCAGGCTCTACAGATTTCAAACATGTTTTCTTTATTTATTGCTGTGCACACTGCATAACTAATCCCAGACTATCTGTGTCAATTACAAGATCATTCTCTTCCTAACTAGCTCACAGCGCTCCTCAAACAAACTGATGCACAAAGCAATAGGAGTCTATTCATGACAATGTGTCATCAAACAACACTGAAGAAGGCCTTTGCTTTTGTTTTTGCACTGAATTACAAAGAACTGGAAAAAAAGCACATCAACAAACACAGAAAACAAGACTCTGAGTCTTTTAGTGTGCACTTGGCTTTGTTACTTCCCAACACTTTTAAGAGGTAAGATATTCACCTTAGCTTGGCAGCTGTGAGCTGTAATTTTTATTTTTTGCTTATGTGTTCTGTATTTCATCTCCCCGAGATGCTAAGAACAGAAATTATCATAAAAGCACACTTAAAACTGCTATTTTTCTTTCCAGACAGCCTCATTGACTCAACTACTCATCACAGCAATCCAAGTGAGACAAGAAATTATCAGAAAAAATGCCCAAAGGCCCTCTTTTTAGCAACCGCGAGACATTAACATGACAAATAAGTAGGCAAAAAAGTTCAGAACAGCCACAAGAGGCTCCTGATAAACAAACAAACAGAAGAATGTGATAATTTGCTTCCTTGGCTACTAATGGTACTGAATCATATCCAATAATGATTCTACCTCTATATTCACTGGTGGGCTCTGTAGGGATTACTTTTTTCTTTGGAAACATGCAAATTTCATGACAAATAATACAAGTGTAATTGGCTAGCGGGGGCAGACATGGACATATGCCTCTTGAATCATTTCTGTCTTGTCTCTTCAGTACCACCACCATCTGACTTTATACCATCAAGGCAAAGCTGTTGCTAGATAATGTGGGCGTCAACCATATTTTTGAACATATGCTGGATTTATTCTACACTTTTTTTTTCCAGCTCATCTTTGTTGAGATTGTTTACCTGAAAATTGCTTGAAACCTTATGATGGTGATAATCTTCCCATCTAGCCTGAAGTTCATAACTCCACTACTGATTTCAAGATCTCTGGGGCAAATTATGCAATATTCAGTCTAAATGGCAAAGGAGCCAGCATGCAGTCCTGAATCATCTACAACTGACTCATCATTGAACTCAGAAATAACAAAGTTTCAGCAGAACCCCTACAGCAGTCCCCCATTCCCCTTGTCAAATGCTGTGAAAAGGTCGACCAAGGGCCAAACAGTTCCTTATGTTCTTAACACTTTTGGAGTTATTGTGCCATGAAAATCATGAATAGACTGTTACACAAATATTTCACTTTTCAAACATTTCTTTTTTTAATTTATTTTTTTCAGTGGGTTCCAATGTTTGTTTTGGTCCCCACTGCCTTTGTATGGACAAGAACAGCCAAGACATTCTTTAAAACATCATCTTTTGTGTTCAACGGAATGGTGATTTTGGGTGAACTAAGACAATTAAGGACCCTACTAATTTTTACTAGAAAAGTCTAATTTTAAATATAATGTATAAACTTTTCAAAAATGAACTCAGAGTTTAAGAAATAATATATGGTGCAATAGGAGAAAGTTCACTTCACCAACATTGTTTATCAGCTGAATTCCCACACTGTTTTCATTGCAAATCATATGTCAGTCTACCTTTACTCTCTAACTCTCTGAAATATTTACTAATAAACTTTAAAAACCTTTCTGTAAAAAAACAAAATCTGTACTGCTGTGATTCATCGTGGAGTGGGTTTGTCCAGTTCATGTTTTAGATTACTTTATTGGAATGTTTATCAAAATGAATGACCAAAAAAAAAAAAAAAAAGAATTCCGGAACCAATGCCGCTTAAAAAGCGGTCAGATGCTGTTGTGCTCTATAGCAATTTAATAATTCACTGTGCACTCAAACGTATTAGGTTTCCTTCAAAATGCCATGTCAGGTGCTTTCCAGCAACTATGCTGGCCACACTTTCATTAAATTGTACTCACTGGATTCAAGTAAATTCAAAAAATAGGTCGTAAAAAAAAGACATTTGAAGATGATCATTTTTATATAACATGCATGCATTCAACATGGATCAAGTAATGTTGATTGAGTAGGAAAGTGGTTATAACTTTTATCCTAAAAGCCTTGCCAAGGGCATACTGATGAAGGAACAACACTTGCTCCTTATTTTACCACCCGGCCTTGACATAAAATTGACAGTACTGATATAAAATCAGTGCTGTGTGATATAGTTATTTACCTAAATCCAGTTTAATTAACTAAGTCTGATCTCTTCAAGGGAAAGACCTGCTGAAAAAAATAAAACACTTGTTAAAGGTGCATTATGAGAATACACTCAACTTTGGGATGCATGAGAGAGTGTCACTTTCACAAATCCTTGCGTTTTTTTCTATGTTCTTGCAACACAGCATCCCAATTCAAATCAATAAATCATGGTGTAGTCACACTCTTATTCAGTTTCTCCACGAAACTCTGTGTATTCATGAGGTAATTTCAATGAAAGCCTCATTTATTAAATCTAACAATGCTGATATTTCATTTTTAACTGCAGAAAAATTCTATGCTGTGGCAAGTAATCAATTCATGGTGAAACAGAATGAATACCTTATTATACTGCCTTTTATCTATATGACCATGGTGTGGTCATGCATCCTGAATTTGTTTGGATTTCTTTAGTAATTTGGACTTGAACAGCATTGGCTCTGAAGTGCTGAAATCGGCGCGATCCAATGGAAAGCATGTAATATTGCGTGCAGTTACAGTACATTCTTCTTACTTCCTTTACCGCACAGTTTGATCTATTAGCACTCAGAGCTAGCTGCTGGCGTAGGGTCTTGCTCTTTTCATTCCCTCATGCATTTGACTTATTACAGGCACTGTGTTTCCTGAGGTTTATCCATTGAGGCTTTCAGTATAATCACTACCCTGGCTGTTAATGTTCATAAGGCCCATACCAAAAATACATCCTTAGCGTGCACAGAGCACTAGCTATTTTAGGTGTTTCTTTTGTCAGTGTACATGTTGAACAAAATGATAGTATCCAGTATTGTTCAAAATAATAGCAGTACAATGTGACTAACCAGAATAAACAAATATATAAATATATATATATATACAGTATTGTTCAAAATAATAGCAGTACAATGTGACTAACCAGAATAATCCAGGTTTTTAGTATTTTTTTTATTGCTACATGGTAAACAAGTTACCAGTAGGTGCAGTAGATTCTCAGAAAACAAACAAGACCCAGCATTCATGATATGCACGCTCTTAAGGCTGTGCAATTGGGCAATTAGTAGAAAGGGGTGTGTTCAAAAAAATAGCAGTGTGGCATTCAATCACTGAGGTCATCAATTTTGTGAAAAAAAACAGGTGTGAATCAGGTGGCCCCTATTTAAGGATGAAGCCAGCACTTGTTGAACATGCATTTGAAAGCCTGGAGGAAAATGGGTTGTTCAAGACATTGTTCAGAAGAACAGCATACTTTGATTAAAAAGTTGATTGGAGAGGGGAAAACCTATAAAGAGGTGCAAAAAATTATAGGCTGTTCAGCTAAAATGATCTCCAATGCCTTAAAATGGAGAGCAAAACCAGAGAGACGTGGAAGAAAACGGAAGACAACCATCAAAATGGATCGAAGAATAACCAGAATGGCAAAGGCTCAGCCAATGATCAGCTCCAGGATGATCAAAGACAGTCTGGAGTTACCTGTAAGTACTGTAACAGTTAGAAGACGTCTGTGTGAAGCTAATCTATTTTCAAGAATCCCCCGCAAAGTCCCTCTGTTAAAAAAAGGCATGTGCAGAAGAGGTTACAATTTGCCAAAGAACACATCAACTGGCCTAAAGAGAAATGGAGGAACATTTTGTGGACTGATGAGAGTAAAATTTTTCTTTTTGGGTCCAGGGCCACAGACAGTTTGTAAGACGACCCCCAAACTCTGAATTCAAGCCACAGTACACAGTGAAGGCAGTGAAGCATGGTGATGTAAGCATCATGATATGGGCATGTTTCTCCTACTATGGTGTTGGGCCTATTTATCGCATACCAGGGATCATGGATAAGTTTGCATATGTCAAAATACTTGAAGAGGTCATGTTGCTCTATGCTGAAGAGGACATGCCCCTTGAAATGGTTGTTTCAACAAGACAATGACCCCAAACACACTAGTAAACTCGTGGTTCCAAACCAACAAAATTAATGTTATGGAGGTGGCCAGCCCAGTCCCCGGACCTTAATCCAATCGAGAACTTGTGGGGTGATGTCAAAAATGCTGTTTCTGAAGCAAAACCAAGAAATGTAAATTAATTGTGGAATGTTGTTAAAGAATCGTGGAGTGGAATAACAGCTGAGAGGTGCCACATGTTGGTTGACTCCATGCCACACAGATGAGAAGCATTTTTAAAAAACTGTGGTCATACAACTAAATATTAGTTTAGTGATTCACGGGATTGCTAAATCCTAGAAACAAAAATGTTTGTACAAAATAGTTTTGAGTTTGTACAGTCAACGGCAGACACTGCTATTTTTTTGAACACACCCCTTTCCACTAATTGCACAACTGCACAGCCTTAAGAGCTTGCATATCATGAATGCTTGGTCTTGTTTGTTTTCTGAGAATCTTCTGCACCTACTGGTAACTTGTTTGCCACGTAACATTCTACACACACACACAAACACAAACACACTCATTTAATCTGACTTAGACCGCTTTCCGAATCAGGAGCTGGAAGACGTATATATACATATATACACTCTGTCAGCCATAAAAGCCTAGAATGATACGTTTCAACTGTAATATGGTGCATTTTCAGGATTCCCACACTTTTTGACAACTGACTGCTAGTCATGACAAAATTAGCCTTATCAGTGAAATTTGGAAAAATTCCAAAAGTTCCAGACTTGGAAAAAAAGATATAAAACTACACACACAAAAACGAACAGCATTTATCTGAAATAGGAGGCTTTTTTTTATTATAAAAAACATTATAAATGTCTTTACTGTCACTTTTGATCAATTTAATGCATCCTTGTTGAATAAAAGTAGTAATTTTCTTTAATTTCTTTCCAAAAATGTATCTATTTCAGATTAATGCTGTTTTTTTTTTTTATTTTCAATTTTCTATTCATCAAAGAATGCAGAGAAAAAATTACACAACTGTTTTTCAGCTGTTAATAATATATATATATATATATATATATATATATATATATATATATATATATATATATATATATATATATATATATATATTTTCTTAGGAGGAAATCAGCATATAAGAATATATTATTTATTACATATTTTTATTATAATATGAATTACTAAATAATTTAATAATATAGATACACACACATATAAAATGTATAACACACACACACACACACACACACACACACTTATTTCATTATATATACACACAGTATCATATGTATATAAGTATGAGTTCTTAACTTCTTAAGTTCATATGAATATGCGTGTATGTGTGTCAATTTATTTTAATATATAAATGGTTTAATATAATATAAATGAGTTAATATAAATGGTTGCTATTCCCCCGTACAAATACAAGAGTCAGTAAGGACTAATTGACAATGTATACAAGTTTTTACCAAAGCCATTTGACTTTGTCTGACACAAGGTTCTTATTAAAGAGTGCAAACCATGCCTGACCCTGCATCCAGATTGCTGCTCATGTCATCTAGATATGCTACAGGGTCAGATAAGCACAAATAAGCACAAACCCCCTAAAAGATACTTGTCTCTGAGAGATGAGGTGCACTGGGTGCCAATGAGAAACAGTATCTGAGCCCCATTAAAGGTCTGTCTGTCTGAAACTCTATATACAAACACCATCCAGGGATTCTTTCGAATGAGTTATAATATAGGAGTGAGAAGAGAGTGATGAGCCTCCATCCTTTTCTATTCCTCCCTAGTGCTTTTTTCCACTCTGGGCTGGACACAATCAAAAACAGTGTGATAGCTTGGGACAAAGATACATCGGTGTTGTTGTTGTTGGACAGCGACTCTGACTCCCAAACTTTAAACCTGATGGGAAGTAATTTGTGCACCGTAACTTTCAGATTGTGAGAGAATCTAATTAGGCAGACTAATAGACATTCTAAAATATGACTATTGGCATGCAGGTTTAGCAGGTGCATAATTTGACACACATTCCTCTGCTGCCTCACTGTGCCAAATCTATTCTCATCCACACCTCCGCCACCTCTCCACAGACCTTGTTCCTTAAATATTCTCCTCATCCCAAATCCCAAATTCCAGAAGCCTGGCAATGGACTAGAGGTCACCAGAATCCAGAACGACAGCCGAAAGTAGGACATACACCAAACTACAGGCCCACCCAGCACAAGAATAGTTACTACAACTCGCTGCATTGTTATATATCTATCTGAGCACTAAGGAAATGCAAAATGGGGCCAATTCCGACTGACAGGTACGACTAATGGGAGTTTTTTTTTCCCGAAAAGTAGATCACCTGATTTACTGCAGCTGGAAATCAATCCACAGTACATTATTCCAGAGAGACAGGTCTATCTTAGCCAAAGAGAAATGCTATTGATTTAATGTTTACCAGTTCTCTAAATGCTGTGGCCCCTTTGAGTCTCCAAAGCTGTGCTCTCATACTCATCCCTTTCTCTTGGATTACTCTGCTGTTGGTCTACACTGGCTTTCGGCCACCTCCCTTTGGATGTCAATCGCGGGCCCGCCCCACTCATGCTGAAGTCTTTCTGGGTAATTAGAAGTGAGAGCCAGTGAGTGAGAACATTGGTCAAATTGACATTGTGAATGATGGACAGGCTCATGACAGCAGAGGTGGCCGATTCTCTTTGGCTCAGTTGAGGATGTGCCACTCTGGGCTTGTGAGCTAATATGTGGTGTGTACTATGATGAGTACAGCATGGGTGAGGGTGGCAGGCAGTGGAGCCCATGCGCAGCTGCATTCATCCGTTGATGGGTCCAGCTGGTGCTCCCGTTAAAGACATTACATTAGTTTGACTCTGAGGATTTTAAAACACAATACAACATAATTAAGAAATAAAAAAGCTAGAAAAACACCTTTATAGCATGCTACACAAACCAATTAAACGCAGGGAATCTAACTGAATTTACCCATTATGGTAGTCACACCAAATTAATTAAATCTATTTTTAGGCCGCTTTTTGCATTGTGAAATTATTTTCAGGGAAACTGAACATGCTACCCTCCAATCACTATATATATATATATTTATATATATATTTATTAAATATATATATATATATATATATATATATATATATATATATATTAATAAATATATATATAGAGAGAGATATATATATATATATATATATATATTTAATAAGATAAATTTTTTTAATTAAAATTTGAAATTATTTATACATGGTAGAATTTGTTTTTGGTAGAATTTAATTGCAAAACTAAAAACTATTATACAGTTTTTAATCTGTATCATGATTGCTATAAGGAAATTAGAATAATGAGAAGTAATAATCAAAATAATCATCACTAAAATAAGAGACAATACCAAATGCATTACAGTTATGAGAATTGGCACACACATCACTGTAGTGCATTTAGTTCATTAAAATTCATAGATTTTAATAAATAAAAACTACACAAACTGTAACAATAAAGTATTTTTTAACCTGTATCATTATTTTAAAAACAATGAATCTCATTCTCAATTTGTGCATGAAATCAGTGTATGAACGTTTTAACAAACAATTCATGGTTCACCAAAAAGCGTCCACACTTCCAATTTATTCCAAATTTACAAGAAAATGTGGGAACAACTCACACCACACATAGGCAAACGAAGATATACTCGGTTTGGTCTTAATATATTATATAACAATAACAATTTTTGTTATGTATATTATATATTTAAAAAGCTGAGTCTGTTTTAAAGGCATTTAATGTGTTTGAACTGGTTTAAAGGATGGCACACAGCTACAGGATCTTGCTGCACATCTCGCAGGAGATGAAAGGCTGTAAAGGGAATGTTGTGAGGGAAGTCCTTATATGGAGCTGGTTTGGGTGTGTTTTATGAAAATGGCAAACTTCAGGCATGTGGCCACTCATTTAGAATACTCTAAATTCACTAATATTGGAATACTCTAAATTCACTAATAATACATGTTTTTTTTGTGAGACGTTCTCCTGTAATCCACACAATTATTAGTGAATGAGACATGAATTTACATTTTCAGCTGCATAATTCAAGGGGAGGGATGCTGAGAGAGATCCACTGTGTCGCATGGGGTTTGTAATCATTATTGTGCTGACTCGTCCCATTCTGTGCAGTCCGAGCAACAGTTTTAAAACCAATAATCATGCCACATGGCCATCTGCTCCATCACGACTCCCTTACTTAACACCAGTCCACTCCAGCCCAACAACACCCCACCATCTGTGCCATCACCCGTGGCTCTTAGATCTCAAAAAGCATCATCTGCAAGTGTCAAGTGTTGCTGTGCCATTAGCCCACAAAACCTATGGCCAGTCTCCCTGGAGGTGGACAAGACTCCGTAAATCTTCATAAGCATGATAGGTCTGGGTGCAAAGTTAACAACAACAGCGGCACTGTCGTCTACAGTCATATGGACACTGCAGGAGATATGGGAGATGTAATCTGAAAGATGTGTCTTTCTGTATGTGTCATGTTATTATCAGCTGCTGTCACAGAGAGCTGTTCTTTGCAGAGCGTCTATGCCACATTTAATGATCAGATTTGATGACATGCAGTGTCACATGCTGACAGATATCAACAGCCTCATTATATGCACAGACCAACTGCTCAGTAGTGCTACATTAAAAAAGGAGCCTTTAAACTCTCTTCCAATCATTTGAGAGTTTAAATGAAAATCCTATTGGACACTGCTAAAAGTTTCTACTACAAGAGGTTATTTAAGTGAAGGGAATTCTGACCACAAGTGATCAATACACATACTGTACAGTACTTTATGAATACTTGGAAAGTTACTGGATATGAAAGATAAAAGGATATTGATTAGGAAAATCTGTTTCTTTGAAGAGAAAAATCAAATATAGGACAGAACAACTTAACAAGCGAGTATTGGCATACTCTTGTTAACTGAAATTACATGCTTTTGTTGCTGATTTATAGCCAAGCAAGATAAACACATAAATATGAATGCAAGAACACAAACTCATGCCCATTCAAAGAGTGTGGGGACATGGACCACCTGGGATTTTTAAGCATAACTCATTTTAAAACTTTAGGGGAAACAATAGATTTAATTTTTTTATTTATTAGGCATGATTTTTGTAGAAAAAAGTCTAAATTTGGTCAGTCCAACTAAATCGCACATTCTCCAAACCATTAAATTTAAAATGCATATACCCATCGCCATACTTTTTTTCCCCCATGGAAAACAAATCTGTCATGTAAAGTTGCAAGTAAATATTAATTTAAAAAACTGTACCACTAGACTTATCCATCATACACAAAACTCCTTGTTAAAAATGCTGTTTTCCTTACCTAGGGTACAAAGTGAGCCAAGTGCATCATCAAAAATTAAATGGGCGAATGACCACTGATTCAGAGATTAATATGTAAAGGCATGAAAAAGGGATGATTGAATGCAAAGAGTAAGCAATTTTTTTTTGTATTTATTTTGCTTGATTTTAAAATTTCTGAAGGAAGTGCCAGTGTGAAATGTACAAATAAATACTTTAATAATAACTTAAATATAGTTTGAGCAATGGACAAATTATCAGACAAAAAATCCTAGACAATAAACAAAAAATTCTCTAGACAACTGGTCTTTCAAATGAAAATATGCGCACGGTTCACGCGCTCTCCAAAGCTCGGTGCGCGTGAAAATGCGCGTTTATGTAACTTATAATTCGCACTTAATAGGGTAACGAATGTGAAAATAACCCACAAGTGAACGGCTCGATATTTAAAGTGATAGATCACCCATTCTGCCTTTACTCACCCTCATATTATTCCAGATTAAACTGACTGACTTTCTTCAGCGGTACACAAAAGGAAACGACAGCCTCAGAGTCACCATTCACTTTCATTATATGGAAAGAAAAATGCAATGAATGGTAACCGAGAACGCCAGTCTTCTGTGTGTGACAGAAAGTCAGGTTTGGAACAAAACGATGGTGAGTAAATGATTACATGGTTTCATTTTTGGCTGAACTATTTCTTTAACACTCTCACGCACGATCTGGTTCTGAATCGTCGCGTGTGAAACTTGACTTCTGTGGAGAAATAAATGAAATAGATCCGTTGTGTGTAGATTTCAGACGCGTGGGAGCGTAAGTACGAATATATTTTCGATTTCATAAACGTGACTAATACGTGTAATTATCTATACCCACAGGCCACAGGTTTTTCTTTCACACCTTTTCCCTAAACGATAATTATTAGTCGGAAGACAGGCTTGAAAGAGCACCTACCACCCCCATATCCATCTGCTCGGCTGTTATAGACGGGGCCGCCCGAGTTTGAGATAAAAACCAAAGAACTGGAAAAAGAATCATCTCTGGATAAATAATCCAAATGGCCCGGGCGGAATTCCACTTTCTGAGAGACTTCATATTGTCCCCGCTCCCAGTGATCACAGAACGGTCTTTCTTTCCGCCGCATCCACCGTATAGATCACCCAAAGCCGGATCCCGGGCATTTAACGGTCCGTGGGAACACGTGTCAGTCAAACTACCTCACCGTGGTACGCAAACACGTGAAACACATCACATACAACACAATACGGGAAAATTCATTTCCTCAGGAATCTCTGTCTCCAGACGAAATGTCATTCACAGTGGTCATCACAGTTTACCAACGATGAACCGTGTACGCATTCACTCCCAAAAAAAACAAAAGTCAAACGTCCTCGTTAAGTCCTAATCCGAAGCCCTTTGAGATCAGTGCGTATACAGTCAGAGAAGAGGTGTCGCGCTCAGCGCCGAACACAGCGGACTGATGCGCGGTAAGCGCGAGCAGAACTTGTATACTTCCCAGATGGGAGGAGGGGAGGTGGGGAGCTCTGCGGGGGCATTGCCTTCCAGCTGAGACCTGTGCGTTTTTAATTTTGCTACATTACAAGTTTACTTTTAAAACATTAAAATTCGAATCAATCAAAATAATAATACATTTTAAATTAAAATGACACTTTGGAGACAGGTATTTATACACATATGTTCTAAATTTGACGTCACTAATAGCTTAATTCATGAATATTTTTATGTCATACGCGCCAATAATTAAGTATGCTCAATTACTGTTTTAAGATTCTGAAATTAACTTGACATCCTCATTTCTGTCCAGGGCCCTACATAGTACAATCAGCTGGAGAAAAGATGGCTGGAACTTCTTCAATTTGCTATCAGTCTGAAGAGGTCAGTAGATAGATGTCCTTCAATAGCTATTTATCTTAAGAAACACAAACAAGTATTAAATGGATTTAATCTTTTTTTTTTTTTAAACCAACATGTGATTATCGACATTCTTTAAAAATATATTAATTTGTGTTCTGCAGAAAAAGGAAGGCATACAGAATTGGAACTAGAAGTGGGTGAGTAATTTTCATTTTTCTGTATGAACTGTTCCTTTAACACCTGCAATGAACACAAAGTATTAAGAACAACAAGTTCCAAGCTCTATTTCCAGTCAATAAAACACACACTTAGGAAATAAAAACTGAAGAACTGAATCCTCTGTATTAGATACATCCCTGCTAAGCAATTTCATGAAGCGGTAAGAATGACAATCAGCCATGTCCCACTGAAAATAATGCCTCTAGGCCATAGCAATCAGTAAGCACCTAACTAGTAAACAACCACCTTAATAGCACCCTGACAACCAACTTTTCTGCAGAAAATGAAAATCTAAAAATCACATTGTACATAAAATACAAGATGTATTCAGTCAGCACAACAGTTTACACAGTAACACAAATACTGTAATGTAAGTGTGACCTTTCAGTTATAAAACTGCTTTGTGCCTTCTCTAAATATCATACTATGTATGTGTTTTAAGTACAAATACTTTTTGTTGCGTTCAAAGAACAGTGCTGCTAGAAATCTCCCCATGAGTCGATAATCTAAATGAAGCTGAGGGTAAAACATGCATCATAGAGAATGGCACACCTGACAGACCGTAAGGGCTCTTATCACTTAATCACAAGCCTGCACATTACAGAGTTATGGCTTTAAGCTTAAAGCACATGTCAAGGGACACAATCCTGAAATGTAATGCAAAGATATATGAAATATTAAGCACTGGCCTCAGGTAATGAAGGACAGCAGCGGTGGAGCAGATCTGTTGACTGAAAAACAGCATGTAACGGAGACTGGCATGTGGGGACATGATGCATAAAGAGAGACAGTGGTTTGAAGGCGGAAAAAGATTAATGGAGATGGTGTGGGGAAAGAGGACTGAAAGAGAGAGAGGGAGGACAGAGGATCACTGGTGTCAAGTGTGTGACAGCTTCTCCTTCACATGTGGTTAATCAATTGCATGGTTGTGCTGCAAAATAAAACATCTGTTAAGAAAAATCCAGATGAAGATTATCAAGGGTTCTAATTCAAATGTATAACCTACCTTTACGCAGGCGTCCAGTGATTACCGACTTCAGACTTGACGTTTTGAAAAGACTGCTGAGCTTACACTTTGGGGAAAAAAGTTAACTTAGCGTACTTAATTCTGTTAACATCAGCTTTAATGGAACGCCTCCTTCCATGTATATTGCTTACAAAGAGAAAAACAGCGTTGGGACGTATCTGATTTTGCATATTTTAAATGTAGAATACCTAATTGTCTTTCTGAGGCATGTAATAAATGCAATTTGGCTGTTCACGGTTGCATGGCCCTGTGACAAGAGGGGCTCTTTGGGTCTGAAGATGTCCTGGGCCCTGTGAATTCAAGCAACAGCCCTGGGCCAACATTAAGCCACCTTTTGTCAATGTGATGAGTCAAAGTTAATTTAAAGAATAGTACAAATCACATTAAATTCTAGTAATTTCACAGCTAAACAGATGATGGATGGATGGGTTAAATAAGGTTCTCTTTTCAAAGAAAGCCCACAACAATGCCTTCACTGCCTAATAGGATTATTAAAATTCTAGAGAGCCTTTTAGCCTGCTGTCATGAGAAAAGATCCTAATCAACATTCATGATACATGCGATTGAGGATTGAATGTAAAGTTTAGAATTCTAAGTGTTGAACATCTGATAATTTTGACACTGTAGAAGCCAAGTCACTTTTATTTCTAGTGCTGTATACAATATAGAACTTTTCAAAACAGCATCAGAGTAATAATAATAATAATAATAATAAAAAAATCAGAACCAATGATGCCAACTTAATATGTGACATATTCAAATTCTGCTGTAAAGCAGCATTAAAAATACAAGTGTCATTACTCAGCTCAAGCCAGTTCAATGTTGATTCAGTTCAGATTAATAAGTGTGATGCTGTAAAATTCATTAATTATGAAACTAATTCAAACTCGGCTATAAAGCAGCTCTTCAGAAGACAACAGTTCCATCATCCAACTCAATTCAGTTCTGGTTTTGTTCTCATCTGATTTCAGTGCAGTCAAATCAATACTATTACTCAATATCAAGCAAGTCAAAGGCATTACAGATGCAAAAAGGTCTTGCTACTCTTTACTAACAAATCAGTCAATCAATATATTACCTTTCAGTTAATCAGTAAATTGACCAACCAATCAGTTGGTTGAGCAATGCAGAAATACATCTGACTATACCTTTGTCTTTAAAGAGCAACAGGATCAAATTGTACTAGTGCACATTCAGAGGATTGCACTGACAGCTTATTAAACATACACAGAGTATAATTTTGCCAGAAGCAAACTCCTTTGCCTGCAAAGTCTGTACCTCTAAAATACAAAGCTGTTTTTTCTCCCAAGCTCATTATAATTAAATTTCAAAAGACAGCACAGCAAGCACATCAGCGTTTCAAAGGCATGATCATCATAACTGTACTAATCTGGAGTGCTTACAATGCAACACAGGGTAACATGTCTATGTCACGCCTTAAATATTATATAATTGTGATACACTTTGCAGAGGAAAAGGCAAATGAAAAAAACTACTTTGCTGTAGCATTCAGATCTGCTGAGGAATGAGCAAGAGCTGTGCCCCATTATAATGAGAACAATGGATCTCTGCACACCTGGTAGTGGTGCTTATTTTGATTCATACCAGTGACTTTTAACTCTGTTCACAAATTATTTATTTATTTATTTTTATAGCAATATCAGTATCTGGCTACCACTAGGTGTCTTTTTGAATTGAATCATCAGATCGCTCAACAGATTCATTCAAACACCGAATAGTTAATGATCAAAATGAGCGCTATTTATTAAAATGTAATTGCATGTATACAGATCTACAAAGAGACTCTCAAAATAGTTTTTTAAGCACCATTTTATTGCCATTTGTGGAAATACTACACAAATGCAAGTTCTGGGTTTCTCGGCATGACTTTATAAAGCTATTGAAAAAGGCAACAATAGCCTAAATAAATAGACTTTAGACAACAGTATTTTGACTCGGGTGCAAAACTAAGCGAACAACATGCTCCTTTTCTTTCAGTCTGTGCCAGTCAGCAGATCCTCATCCAAAAACAAATATAGCGGGTTGTTTAATTTATGAACAAGATTTCAAAACTGTGGGTTTAACCAATTATATTCTCCTTCAAATCCCAGAGTCAAATTTTTATTTGTCTGCACTATAGCCAGATTGTAATTCCTGCTAAATAAATAAATATTAACTCCAGTACAGGAACAAACATCTAAATCAGTGAATGTGAAAGATTAATATTTGTTCATGACTATAAAAAGTAATGCTTTGGACAGAGCTGGGCCTTGTGATGGAGAAATTTCATAACAACAAATGACTAGCAGTCGCCCCATCTGCTTGGCGCCTTTCCTTGCTAATAATAATTCAAAATAACAATGCAAACAATGGCTTGGATAAACAAACAATCACACAGGGAACTACAAAAACTACAACATATCCATTGCTACATTTAGCCTATTTAGTTTTCAATCAGGTGTAAATTGAACACAGACTGTCAATCATCTGACGTCTTCAGTGGAAGATACAGAGGAAGAGTTTTGTCTTCTGAACAAAGACAGTATTGAGTTCTTGCACAAGCTATACTCAGGATTTAAAATGTAGAGACCTTTCTGAAACTCTATTGAAGTTTCTTAATGTTATGCACCGCTGGAGTTTGATTTGGCTGAGGAAAGAAAGAAAGAAAAAAGAAAGAAAGAGAGAGAGAGAGAGCACCATGTTCAATCTGTGTTCTCTAGTAAGACAAAAAGATTCAATAGATAAAAACAAAAGCTTGTACAGTAAATAAAACAGTTGCACTTAAGGTATGACAGTTAAAGAATCGCAAAAGAAGAACTAAAAACAGCAGGAATTGTTGTGTGGATTCTTCTGCTTCTACATGTGAAACTCAACTAGACCGGGCAACAAAGCAGCCATATTCATTTAAATCTAAAATGTCATTGCTCCCAGGGAAACAGTCTGTAATCCGTCTTATATTAGATATACATCAATCCTAATATAAAATTCTAATTCTGAGCTTCTTACTGAAGCACATTACAAACTTTTTCATAGGCTCGTCTTGGTCTGCTCTGTATTTTCCATGCACAGCATTTTCACCCTGAAGCACAGAGAGCCTAATCCGCAGCTCCAGTAGAAGCCTAATGGGCATTCCCTTTGGACAGGTTAAGATTACAGTGTTAAAAACACAAACAAACAGACAGAAATGTCAGCTGGGCATTAATTAATCTCTTCCTGTAGCTGAATGGGCGTTGAGATGGAACGAGAGAGAGAGAGAGAGAGAGAGAGAGAGAGAGAGAGAGAATGAGACAGAGAGAGAGAGAGAGAGAGAGAGAGAAATTGAGCACTAAAGCAAACAGCTCAAGGACAAAGGGATGTTTAGTGGCATAGAAAATAAATCAAAACTGCCCTATGAAAGTAAAAAATAACCACAGTGAAACTTACAGAGACAGCCCACCTGTCTCATTGATCAATAATATGGCCACTCTGCCCATTCCAATACTGTCAACAAATGAGAAAAATGGCATCATTTTAGATAATAATTCAGAAGATAAGCATCACATATACAAAGAAATGGCTTCTTTATTATATTACTAGGAGATACTTTATCATGTGCCTCATAAAGCAGAGAGGCTAGAAAAGTGATTTTAAAAGATTTTAAGGATTTGAAGTATTGCACTAATTTTGTTTTTAGCTTCAGCATGACCTCATCCAGAGACCCACTTTCCAAAAATGCCTTTTTAGTAAACAAACATTTAAAAAGCACAAATATCTACATGAATAGGATTATACTTTTATCAAATCAAATAAATCTGAAACCCTATTTTCCTATGTATTTTCCAGCTAAAATGACTTTTCGTTTTTGGATGACATCATCAATCCCTTTCACTTGAACTACTCCCTTCCACACACATCACACATGGATCACTTTCCACAATCTAATCAATTGCTGATGGAAAAAAAAATATTCATGGAATACTGTAAATCACATAACAGAACAGAAGCAAAATAGGCTGTTGTCTTTTTCAACAGAAGATCACTCACTCTGTGAACTCACATCTGACCCAAATTAAAAAGTTAGAGACTAAACCCCCAGGTTGCTCTAGTTGTATTGCCATTCTTTCACCTGCTGTCATCTCTGAGCATCCCAATGGCTTCTTTAATTCAGCACAACATCTACATTCACATTTTGTCCAATTTTTTTTTTTTTTTAAAGCCCCTGGTTCTTGTCCTTTCATTTCGACTTTTTTTGGACACACAGCAGTTTGAAAGAAATTATTGTTATCAACCTGTCAAGGCCTTTTTCAGTTTAGTGACACTTCTTACGTCACTAAGAGTGCATATCGAGAGACGACATGGCAGTAAAGGAAGAAAATACCTCATGACAATGGACCTGCCCTTCACCTGCAGGAACAACTTCAGATCTTGAACATGTGAAGAGACGCAACAAGAACATCAAAGTTTAAATCTAACAAAGGCCTCTGTGTGGATGAAAACTTCCTGTTTTGTTCTAAAACAAATTACACACAGAGTTAGATGAATTTATGTGTTACATGAATTTTGCTGAATGCTGTGTACTTTAAAATCATAATATGCTAACTGCTAAATGAGGGCTACACCAATGATGTGAGTTTACATGCTAGACGTACTGTACAACTGTTGTAGAAACTTGTTAGCAACATTTTTAGGACTGGGAATGACTGTGCAATTGGTGTAGTAAAAAAAGTAATTTTGCATAGCATGCAATCTTTTCTATGCAATGTTTAGAAAAAATCCTACTGAAGGGACTTTCTTTATGTAACTTTTTTTTTCCACTTTGTGTAAAGTGTTCTGTATGTGACGTGTTTAAAAGGGCTCCACTCATTACATAGGATCCACTTTACACAATTCAATCAGTTGTTGATGGATAAAAGGTCCATGAAATACTCAGAAATAGAGTTATTTACAGAAGTGAAATAGGCTGCGAATGTTCATGTTGAATTGGAAACACCAAAGCATTTTTTTAAGGGATGATGTGTGCAAACATACATCTGACCCAAATTAACAGTTTCAGACCCAAAAAACTGCTATTCACAAAAGCCATTCGAAATTAAAATGAAATCCAAAAATTATCTATCCAGGTTGACCTACAAATTGACATCATTACCATACAACACTATACAATTCAGAAAAATCAAATGGTCAGATTGGCCATCTTTTTTCCCCATAAACATTTAGTGATTGTAATTTCATTTTTACAGTGCAACCTTAACTATAAACCTAATTACAATTCAGAAAGAACTAAACATGAATACACAAGACCCACCACAAACCACACATCAATGTTCGAGCGAGCCATTTTGGATGCAGAGCGTTTTAACTTAATTGCTGTCATTTATGAGTCCTTTTCAAGCTCCTTCTATCTTGATGAGATTGTGTATTTCAATCAAAGAAAGGAAATTAAAAGGGCTTGAGCATGTCAGCTGAAGCAGATTTGATCAGACACGTTTGTCTTCGCGGCACTGGCTTGTAGATGATGGCGGGTGTGGGAGATGTCAAACTGTGCCAGACTCCTGTTTTATGGTTGCTTAGACCTCTTCCATTCTCCTCTGTCACCCTGTAGCTCACATCTGATAACAGGCCTAGCGGCTAGTACATTACAACTGGAATAACTGTTCAAAGCATAAATGATGCCTAGCATGATAGCAGCATAGTGATGAGCCAGTAAAGCTATTGTTGTGGAGTCAACTGCAGAAAGAACACCTTATGTGACACGTGAATTCCATCACAATTATATCCGGTGTGTGGTTAATGTATTGTAAGTAGCTTTCTAAATAGCAAACACTCAAACAATACTGAAAAAGTTCTTACATTGGTTTAGATGTGCTAGAGGTGAGAAAAACGAGACAGCTGTGGTGAAAAACATTGTTATGTAGCTAACTAGTTTTTGACCCCCTTACTGTGTCACGCAAGTCAACATCAAGACTGCAGTTGTTAAGGTTTTCCTCTGTGATAAGTGATTTTCTCTCAACCAACAAAAGAAAAAGAAAGAAAATCAAAAATCATGTATCTATAAATTTACTTGATGTATGAGCTAATATAAATTTGGACTGAAAAACAATGTAAAAAATATATTGTAAAAACCTGTCAGTTTAGTTACCCAGTCATATAAACTAAAAATATATTAGATTTAAATGGACAAAAAAAATGACAATTTTGCTGTAAACATCGCAAAAATACTTTTTTTATTAAGTAGAAAGTGTGAATTGCCTTGCAATTAAAGCTGGAAATAAATACAGGTGCATCTCAATAAATTAGATGTAAAAGTTCATTTATTTCAGTAATTCAGCTCAAATTGTGAAACTTGTGATTTAAATAAATTCAATGCACACAGACTGAAGTAGTTTAGGTCTTTGGTTCTTTTAATTGTGATGATTTTGGCTCACATTTAACAAAAAACCCACTAATTCACTATCTCAGCAAATTAGAATATGGTGACATGCCAATCAGATAATCAACTCAAAACACCTGCAAAGGTTTCCTGAGCCTTCACAATGGTCTCTCGGTTTGGTTCACTAGGCTACACAATCATGAGGAAGACTGCTGATCTGACAGTTGTCCAGAAAACAATCATTGACACCCTTCACAAGGAGGGTAAGCCACAAACATTCATTGCCAAAGAAGCTGGCTGTTCACAGTGTGCTGTATCCAAGCATGTTAACAGAAAGTTAAGTGTAAGGAAAAAGTGTGGAAGAAAAAGATGCACAACCAATCGAGAGAACCGCAGCCTTATGAGGATTGTCAAGCAAAATCAATTCAAGAATTTGAGTGAACTTTATAAAGAATGGACTGAGAATGGGGGTCAAGGCATCAAGAGCCACCACACACAGACGTGTCAAGGAATTTGGCTACAGCTGTCTTATTCCTCTTGTTTAGCCACTCCTGAACCACAGACAACGTCAGAGGCGTCTTACCTGGGCTAAGGAGAAGAAGAACTGGACTGGACTGTTGCCCAGTGGTCCAAAGTCCTCTTTTCAGATGAGACCAAGTTTTGTATTTCATTTGGAAACCAAGGCCCTAGAGTCTGAAAGAAGGGTGGAGAAGCTCATAGCCCAAGTTGCTTGAAGTCCAGTGGTAAGTTTCCACAGTCTGTGATGATTTGGGGAGCAATGTCATCTGCTGGTGTTAGTCCATTGTGTTTTTTGAAAACCAAAGTCACTCCACCTGTTTACCAAGAAATCTTGGAGCACTTCATGCTTCCTTCTGCTGACCAGCTTTTTGAAGATGCTGATTTCATTTTCCAGCAGGATTTGGCACCTGCCCACACTGCCAAAAGCACCAAAAGTTGGTTAAATGACCATGGTGTTGGTGTGCTTGACTGGCCAGCAAACCCACAAGACCTGAACCCCATAGAGAATCTATGGGGTATTGTCAAGAGGAAAATGAGAAACAAGAGACCAAACAATGCAGATGAGCTGAAGGCCACTGTCAAAGAAACCTGGGCTTCCATACCACCTCAGCAGTGCCACAAACTGATCACCTCCATGCCACGCCAAATTGAGGCAGTAATTAAAACAAAAAGAGCCCCTACCAAGTATTGAGTACATGTACAGTAAATGAACATACTTCCAGAAGGCCAACAATTCACTAAAAATGTTTTTGTTTTTTTTATTGGTCTTATGAAGTATTCTAATTTGTTGAGATAGTGAATTGGTGGGTTTTTGTTAAATGTGAACCAAAATCATCACAATTAAAAGAGCCAAAGACTTAAACTACTTCAGTCTGTATGCAATACATTTATTTAATAAACGAGTTTCACAATTTGAGTTGAATTACTGAAATAAATGATTTTTTTCATGACATTCTAATTTATTGAGATGCACTTGTATTTATGCCAACACATGAAGATGTAAGGTTAAAATAATGTTTCTTTTTAAGTTTTTAATTACATGGTTAAGTTCAATTATGACTTGCACAATAACAAATCTAATTTTTTGCAACAAACAAAAAACATCCACTTAGCTTTATTTAAAAACAACACAACAAACAAACAAAAAAACATCCACTTAGCTGAGAAAAAAAAGGAGATTAAAAATTATATTACCTGCATTAAGCAAGCTATGCATTGATGGTGTGAAAAGCTAATTGTTTGAAAGATTAATTCAATCCGCCAAATAAAGCTCTCACTGATTGTGATGTTGATTAATAATCTAATTAATCATTTTAAACTGCAGGCATATTTGTTAAATTGTGAACATTAAATATGATGAATGGAGAGGTAATGTGCTGTGACCATGGATTTAGTTCCACTTCTTGAGGATAACCTGGGGCTCATATTAATCTATACAACTCTGAATTATTTTAAGAGTTTGTTCAAGAGTGTTGCTTTTCGATCTGAATATAACATCTCTTTGCTGACTTGTGGCTTATAAAATGATGACCAGTACCATCTTGTGAAAGGGCAGCCCTGGAGGCAATCTTGTGTACTAAAAGTCATTTGAGATTGCAGACATGCAAATTGCGAGTAGATATGTCCTTATTTTGCATATGTGATGCATTTGAATATGTAAGAAAGAGGGACATCAAGAAAAAGGCACTTGTTGCCCTTTTCTCATAGTCTGCTGTAATATCTTTAGCTGTAATTTCAGCTAAAGTCATCAAATGGATTGGTTGTCGTTCTCTGCTGACATCCATGTATCTGAGGTGTAATCACATTCTAGGCACACGCTACAGTTCCTCTAGAATTCCCTTATAGGATAAGCAAATATTGTTTCCCATTTTCAGTACAGTGAGATTTTGTCTGCATGTGCATTGTGCGTGTGGTGCTTAACACTGCTCTGGCTCTACAGCAGCAGGATGGTGTTACAAGCCTGACATATAACAAACAGGCTCACCACAGGAGATGCGGGAAACAAATGCATCTTGGGAATTGATGGTAAAGTCTGCGCCATTCACCACCCCACATCCCGAAACACATGCGGCAATTTCAGCTGCCGATGTCGCATCATTACTAGAACTCATCAGCGGGGCGCTGCCTGTGAGTGAGACGTAAATACATGATGAAATAAATCTGCATTCATTTCGCACACATTCGTTTTACAGTGAATATAATGGCCCGGGGGTTAGAATGCGGCCACAAAGCGAATAGCATTAATTAATAATAATTAATAGCACACCAATTAACCTAATCTAATATTAGGCCCAATGCTCTGAGAAAGCTTGTGGGGTTAAAAGCATTTTAGCAGCTCAACTAATTACTGCTATATAGCTTCTTTAGTGTGACACTAATCAGAATAAGGTGCGTAAAAATAGGTAGGCACTAGGAGGAGATGGGTGAGGAGGTGGCTAATTATATCAGTTTTGGCACAGAGAGTCTGGAAGGAGGATGGGCTCTACTAATTCAAACCATTATTACTTTCTACCTTCTTGCCACTCACCTTTCTTTTATATGCTAGCAATCAACCTGCTTCTGTAAGGTTGCTCTAAGCTCGTAAACTAGCCCAGACCCTGTCACTTGCTTACGGATTATTTTATTCCCAGTGCGGAATGAGGGTGACAGGATCATTGGCAGTGTGCCGACCCGTATTTCATACCATGCTGGTGTGGAACTCATCCCACTCTGCTGACAAGAAAGCACCTGGAACCATTTGTTACCATCCTAACACACCCATTTTATCCTTTTTTTCCTGCGAGTTTCTACGCTTTCATATTTAGAAAGGCAGACTGGCTTTGGCCGCAGCGCTCTGGAAGCGACACAATTATTTTCAATAATGAACCAGCGGCTGGAGCTACGTTTTATATCACTGCCACATACTGGCCACCCTAATTAAAACTTCAGTGCACAGCAGTTTTAATTAATTAGAAGTTTCCCGGTCAAAGTCATCAGGAACAGCGCACAAATTAAGATGCCTGACCAGTGTTGTCTGTCGCTTTGTTTGAAAATAGAGAATATAAAAAAAGAGCAGTGTGTACGTTTTTCATGTTGAATAGATACAGTAATTACCGCTAGCCCCAGGATTCTCAATGGGCGGTATCAAACTGTATCCATCTCAGACCGCATGCTATGCAATTCCTGAGATTAGTCTGATCCAAATCCAGCTTTCCCACGAAAATGGTGGTCAAAGCAGGCAGACAGACAGACAGGCAGAATGTTAGTTTAGTTACAATTATAAACATTATAATAAAAATAATATAAAAAGCTAAGATATTATGCCATCTTTATAATTATCTTTATATCTTAATATTTACCTTACAAACCCAAACACAACTTATATTTATCAAAAAGTATATAAAAAGCTAACTTATCCAGGTCTAAATCTAAAACGTCAACATATAAAACAATAGAAAATATCAATAGCTTTGCCTCAAAATGCAGTACTACTATAACTGCTATTATAAAAATGGCAAAATGTTTAAAATGTTTTCATTATATTTAGACATTCTGCAGCAAAATAAGACTTTGGAAAGGGATTGTGCATAAGAAACCCTCAATTATGTAAATATTTTAGCATTCAAACTATAAATTGTTCACATATTGCCAATGATTCATTGATTGCCAGTGATTGATCAAACCCCTTGATATGATACAGCTTAATCCTAACAAATGTTCTGTATTTTTTATTTTTTTTAGCAAGCACACAAGCTCCTATTGGACAAAATATTGCATTCACAGAGTAACCAACACATGTCTGAGACCATTTGAACTGAATGACTTCATGCATAAACTTTCTGAATCCATTCCCTGAGGGTATGAACTACAAAACAGCCTTCAGCTACGTTTCCTGGGAACCAAAGTGCTTCCCATCAAAGTCTAGTAACATTAAAAGCAGTGAAGCACCAACACTATCTATGGTGGCAGAATCCCACATGGGCTTAAATGAAGATATGTCTCAGTCCAGGCTACATATGCTGATGAGCTTGTAATAGCAGAAACTCTCCTGCAGAGACAGGTTTCACAAATCTGAGGCTTTGAAGACATGGTAGCATGGCCGGCTGATCAAAGCTCCTGGTCGCAGAAACTGAATTACATGGTTTTCTTCAAGGGAGACTTGTGCCAGTCTCCTGTTGCAGTTTAACAAAACAATTACAGTGTCAGTGAGCGGGAGCTTAGAGATATCAAGCAGCGCAGAGAAACGGAGAGACATTATAAAAACAGGATTCTGGCTCATGTATGGAGTGAAATTCATCAGCTCTAAATGTGGGTCACTCAACTGGGTCTGGAATCATCTGTGTTTATAATGATGTCACATTCAGCAAACTCTCCATATCGGTGGCGAGAATGTATAAGCAAAAGTATGTATGTATAAACAAAAAGGCCACTAGAGCCTTTTTAGGCTCCACTCTGAGACTCAGTATGCAAGTGTGTCTTCATTGCGTCTAACTGCACATCTGGAAAACTTCTCTGAAATGAATTACATCAATATAGAAGCACTGAACAGTGTTCTTACAAGTTTAAAACACTGGCACGCAACTCACCATGCATCATTTGTGCAACAGACATGAATAATAACCAGAGGTGGAAAGAGTACAAAAGTTGTTTTTAATTAAAGGAATCAGTTTGGGCTGTTACCAGGCAAATCAGTATCAACAAACTCATCTTTTCAATGCAGAGGAAATGCAGAAGCTTCATCGGAAGTGGCATTTAGATGTATTTACACAATGTTTAGTGCAGGACAAGAATGCATTTAACCTGAAGTTACAAATGCATGAATAATGTTTTGATATACAAGACATAAAATGTTGAATACTCATTTGAAATGATAAGAAATTATTTATTAAAAAAAAAAAAAAAATACTTTAAATGTGAAATTAAAATGGCCAGTATGTGTCTCAGCAAGTCCCTGTTAATAAGTGAATCATTGCGATTGAACCGAATCATTTAAACAGTTGATTCATTCAGGAACGAAACACTATCATGTTGCTCAGAGACGCAAAACTGTGCTTTGGTGGCTGTGTTTGGAATTATTTTTTGTTGTAGAAATAGAAATAGAGCAAAAATAGGCAATATGGTGTCTAAAACGCAAGTCTCTTAATTAACTTGTTTACTGACCTGTTGTAAATAAATAAAAAAATAAAAAATAAAAATTATATATATATATATATGTGTGTGTGTGTGTGTGTGTGTGTATGTGTGTGTGTGTGTGTGTGTGTGTGTGTGTGTGTTTGTGTGTGTGTTTAACATGATGATTTTTTGGAGGAAAAGACGGCATTCTTTGTGTGATTTTGATTTACTATATGAAATTATATTAATATGTAAATTTTCTGCCCCTGTTCAATTTTGTGATCATTCTAAATGCATTTTAGCAGACTGAATCACACAGTGAAAGAACGCACTATAAATGCGCGCGCACATCATTAAAACAACAATTATGATATTATCGCAAACGATATATATCGCACACTCCGCACCTCTGTCTTTTTGGCTAATTTGTGCAAAACCTCTTGCTAAAATGTCAAAGCTTCATTTTAACCACAAGTGCAACGATGCAGTTATTTAGCTTACCTCTACATGCTTGCGAAGGGTTGATGTCTTGTCGAGATTTTATAAGCTGCTAGTTTGGTCTCTCTAGGTAAGCACAGCTTACACTGCATAATAAAGCATAAATATGGCCAGGGGTTCACTTCATTTCCTTCGAGTTCAACTTCAGAATATGACAGGGTTTTGTTTTCAGCGGTGTCTGCACCACTACGCCTGTTTTGTCCGTCTGCATCTTTCTTGTGATTTTAGCGCCAGTTTGCCCTCCTGCCCATTATTTACTGCAGTAGTTTCCAGGGAGCGATTTTTTTTTAATTTTTTACTCCTTAATTAATGTGTTTTAAAATGTAGCGAAGTACAATACTTCAAACAAAATATACTTCAGTAAAAGTAAAATTACAGATTTTAAAAATTACTTTAAAAAGTAGAAGTACACAAAAAAAGCTACTCAATTACAGTAACGCGAGTAAATGTAATTCGTTACTTTCCACCTCTGATAATAACCCAAATCTTGTGGCTTATTGTAGAAGGTTGTGCTTCTAAAAATCTAAGTGGATTTAAAGTGATAAAATGAGCAAAAACTTCAATAGACTTGAGGGTGGGCTCTTTACACTTGTGCTATTAAGTAACTAACAACCACTTAAAATTTCCTAGAAACAATACAGCAAAGCACTCACCACCATTCAGAATACCTCAGATACTATATAACAAATGGGACTCAACTGGAACACCCTAGCATCATGACGATGAGTTTTTTTTTTAATGGATAAGCATCATTCAAAAGTCCAAATCTAGTTTGAAATGCCCTTTTAGAGCTCTGTTCATAAAACAAAAAACAAACACATTCCACTTGGACGTAAAGTCCTCACTAAAAGGTCAAGGTTTGGCTGACAGATTCTTTATCTACACCATATGGATATTTCTCCCCAACTGAAAAGTAGTTTTGTTTTCTGGCAAGTAACATATAGTTGGAAAATATTTCTGTATATTATGATAAATGTTGTGTCAGTACCTGATATTTTTGAGGTTAGTAAAATGATCACCAGTGAAGGGATTGGGATTGCGAGTTCTTGCGTTGCCATCAGCGTGTCCATGTTGTCATGATGTGCTTTTCCTGCAATTCAAGATCCATTAGTCACGTGGATTTTTTTGCTCAGGTGCAGAATTAAATGCTTCTGGAAAAGAAAAGCAGATCTCAAAATGTAAATGTGACTCATCGTAGAGATGAATGGGAATGCTAAAGGTTAACTTTCGCCAGGTATTATACACCTAAGAAGGAGGTAAAAGAAAAAAAAAGAGAGCCAGAAAGATTGAGATTGAGAAAATATGTTTTAGTAGAACATCTGTAGTGTGAAACACAGATGCTTGCTTCCCAAACAGCATTAAATTCCATCCCAGGCAACCTCAGAGAGTTACATGACTACAATAATCATTTATCAGAATTTGGTGTTGTTACAACAGCTGCCTATTTCCTTGTAAGATGGTGCACTTCTCTAAAGGAGATTATGTCCCAGGGAGTGTAAGGTGTAAGTGAGATGGGCAGATTTACGGCATGCTCCATCCTGCCCTTTCAGAACCACAGAAGAAGAGGTGACAGATATTCTTGCAAATCATCTTAGGTTCCTAATCACACACTCTATCACCCACAGTGACACCCACAGTTTAGGAACATCTGCCACACACTGAAGTTGGGGATTTTAACTTCAAACACGTCACTATTTTTCACTCATTCAGGTTTATTCTTATGGCAGAGGCCACCATACAAGACTTAATTTAGTAGGCAGAGCTCTACATGTCAATTTTTAAGGTAAAATGGGTCTCATTTATCCCCTTTTCATCTAAATAGTATTGGTTTTTGGCTATTCTTTTTCAAAGCCCATGTTACCACATAACTTGTCCATGAATAAATACTCCACATCATAGTCTTCGTTCACAAGCCATATAAACTGAGAACACATTTTAACAGCCAAATTTATTTACACTAATGTTCAAAAGTTTGGGTTTGGTAAGTCTACAAAGTCGACTTTTATTTGATCAAAATATCGTTTTTGTCATATTGTTTTTCAATTTAAAATAACTTTCTATTGTAATATAGTTTAAAGTGTAAATTATTCATATGATGACAAAGCTGAATTTTCATCAGCTATTATTCCAGTCTTCAGTGTCATGACATGTCACTTACAAACTACTTTTAATCTTATATGGATAAAGTGCATGGAGCAGCTGTGCAAAACCTTCAAACTAAACTTCAAGCCAACATTTGGAATTTGTATTTGGCTTTTCTAGTTAAAAGTTGTGGTTTGAATTAAATTAGTTTTTTTTCCCAAATTATTTTTATTCTACTTTTTTATATTAAACACTTTCAAATTCAGGAGTTTAAATAGAATTTAACAGGCAATTTTCAATTAATTTTTAGGCGGAAGTTCTCTGAATGGTTCCATTAGGACTACTAGGACTAGTTGTTGTGGAAAAAGGGCAAGAGAGTCTCAGTGTGGGAGGTATACAGAGATGAAAGGTTGAAGAAGCCCTCAGTGGGAAGCTTGTGTGAAACTTGACAAAGACCGGTCATCATTCCAGATCAATGAGCTTTCCCATTCAACACCCAGTGGACAGCACTCTGCGGTCTGAAATATGCATCTATACTTAGCCAGTGATGAGCACATGACCCTTCCTATTTTTAAAGGGTTTCAAAAGAGTTACTGGTTTAGGCAAAGCGACAAAACATTCTGTCGATATCGCAAGTGTATCTGGTAGCTTTACTGGAGCTTAAAAATATAAATCCTAATCACTTCAACCATTAGTGCACATGGATCTACTGATGGATATATGTAGACAAATGGAGAGGCATTGACATTGACATTTCTCATTTTAACTGGATCATCTCTCTTGCTTCACTGACTCGCTGGGGCCGTCACTCCAGCTCTGTACAGTACTTTTTTTCTTTGTTTGGCTCCCTTTTTCCCCCTTTTAGTGTTGGAAACACTTTGCTGACCTTCACTGAGTATTGGAGGCCTAAAAGAACATTAGTGCCCTCTCTAGATTCGTCTTCCCTCCTCTGGGCTTCCTTTTCCTTGCACCATCGTCCTTCTTTGTCTCCCTAAATCCATTCTGGTAATAGATTTGGGCTCAGATGTGTCTTACGTGTCGGTCCATGTGAATGAGTGACAAGTTTAGGGTGTGCTGGCCTCTTTGCATCCATACTGGCACTGGATCTATAAGGAAAGCGAGCGGGAGGGAATTCTGATTTATGGATCCCTACAGTCTGACGGCTAACCCTTTCAAAGTACTCCAATAATTAGCCACTGGATCTTTGCGGGAAAGAGGCCTGGTGCTTTTCCCTTGATTACCGAGTCACTGTTGCCTTCATGATTAAAAAACGGGAGAAGGGAAAAGGGCCTCGGGCCTGTCTTATCTCCAGCAAGCCTTCATGTTCTCCAGTCTCTTTGGCATGCCAATGTGGGCTTTTGTGCGTGAAACCTGTGTGCAAACACAAAAATCAAGATTCATTAATAAGTTCAAACTTAATTAAGTATGCATGCCAAAAAAGAAATTTTTTACATATACTTTGTTTTGTATATGTTTGAATAAGTAAGTGACCCTACAATATCTTATTTCAGTGTAACAAAATGATTGATTGTCTTTTCTGCACACATAAGTACATACATAACTTGTCAATAGTTTTTAAAATGATATATGATATTATACATAAATTGAATGTCTCATTTTAAAGTGTACATAAAAAGTATGCAACTTCTATGCAATAATTAGTGAATGAGACCCAGAGTCACAGCTCTTTAACTCAGGACACAAATACAGGAACATGGTTCCCTAAATTAAACATGCCACATGTGGTGCTCGGTTCTGCCCCAGATTTTGTGTGTAGTGAGATAACACCAATGTGAAATGAAGAGAAGCGGAAGATCTGTCAACGTTTGGCAAGCGCTTTCCTCAGACTCCGACTGTACCATTTAAGATGCCATGTAATTTTCCACATGAAAAGAGAGAGCAGATACAGATATTCCCTTGCCAGGCGCCTAGTTTTAGATGAGGCGTTCCTCCCCATATGTTATGTTGAAGAGTACAAAGATGGGATATTAAGTAATCCCATCCCAAAGAAGTCATCATACAACTTTAGACTGACAAGAAATCTGTGTGACAAAACCCAAAATGTTAGTGTGAATCTATCATCCAGATTGGTGGTAACAGTGTATATATCCAAGCTGCTCATTTGTAGCAATCACACGGTTTTCTCTTTCCAACACTCATTGTGACATCACATCTACACATACTGTCTGGCGGGTTTTCTGGTGCCAGACGCCTAACAAGACAGCTGTGCTTGACTTATGGCATTTGCCACTGTATTTCTGTTATCATTTACTCTCTTCAAACAGGCTTCCATGACACTCCTATAAAAGGAGAAGGTTAGAGTCTGGCACAGCCACTACACTCAAATGCCAGTTTTTTTTTTACTCACTGATCTCTAATTTGATCACTTTCATCAGTGCGCCATGGGACGCAAACAGATGGCTTCAGTGGCAAATTTAATGGAAGTTTCACAAACAAGCCTTCTTGAGAAGTGGACCACTTTAAAACGTCACTGTACTGAAAATGAGCAATGTTCCTCTGCCCAGCCAAACACTTCTGATGCGGCTCCTGCACAGATAAGAAAATAAAACATTTGGGGAGCTAAAGGAATGGCAGCATTTCAGCTGGAGTCCAACTGCATGTGCAGTGATTTCAGTATGAAACTGAAGATTTGACAAATCATGTTCATGAAGTGCTGATTAATTCAAGATCATAATGATATGATAACGATATGATATGATTTGATATATGATATGATAATTCTGGGCAAATACAATACCAATATAACAATACCAAAACATTTGTTTTTTATCCCTCTCCTTAGAAAGAGAATATTTGGATAATTGTGCAGATATCACACACACACACACACACACACACACACACACACACACACACACACACACACACACAAAAGATGATAAAGAAAAATGAGGAAAACAAGAAAAAGAGAAAACAAGCAGAAAATCTGATCTATTAAAATAATCATATTTCAGTGGTATAATAAAGGGCCAGGGGGCCGAATTGACGCATTAATATCATACACAAAGGACATGGAACACTTCTTCTTAAGCAAATGAAAACCACCCACCTTAATCAAAAAGGAATCTA
This sequence comes from Cyprinus carpio, assembly GCF_018340385.1. NCBI lineage: Eukaryota > Metazoa > Chordata > Actinopteri > Cypriniformes > Cyprinidae > Cyprinus > Cyprinus carpio. The sequence continues at coordinate 7,915,469 of NC_056592.1, forward strand.
CTGACATTTTCTTGGACGGATATCTTTTAATCTGCACCCAAAGGCAAGGGGCCATTGAGCCATATCCAGCAAATTAATGATGAACAATCTGTAGAACTGGCTTTGTGGTTGGTGGATAGGATTACGCTGGCAACTTTGTCAAGAGCAGCTATACATCAAATTAAGGAACAGTGACGCAGCAGAAACAGCACAGAAAAATTATGATGACATGACCTGCTGAACAAAAACATGATTAAAAGTCAAAACTCAAAGAGATAATATGGGTGTTGCAGAGAAAATAACATTCCTAAATTACAGAATTGCAAAGCAACCAACATTTTCCTAACTGAAGTAATATTTTCTAATATTGCATTTTAATCATTTCACTTGATGGTCCTCAAAGTGTAGTGCTCTTAACATAACATAACATTAAAATCAGAGTAATCAAAAATCTGCTTCAAAGCAAAAGGATATTTTCAATTAATGATTGTCTTCTCAATTTCACAGCCTTTTTAGCTTGTGAAATCTAAAAATGTATTTGCACATGTGGAAAAAGATGCCTTTCAGCTATCAAATTCAAAAAAGAACAAAAATTATATATAAGAATAAAAATCAAAATATATTTAAAAGCTATTTGGTCTCTGACTTTAAAACTACCTCTGCAATTAAAGCAGTCTGGTAAATCAATAGGATCAGAAAGAGGATTTGGCTCAAATCCAATCCAACTGAGAGCTATCATTACAGGAGGGAGAAAGAGAGAATTGATAACTTGTCATTGTCATAATTTCTCCCAAGAAATCGTAGAAGCTGCCAACAGAGTCCCTTATGCTTCATAAGATGGCATTATTTCTCAAATGAAATGTGGGAATGTCTGCGTAAGCCTGCAAACATTGGTCTGAGCCTGAAAACAATTGCACAAAATCTAACCACTGTGTTGCTGACAATGCCTAATAGCATTCAGCCAAACCTCCTATGACTGCCATCTGAATCTTTGATCCATCTTTTAAAAACTTAATAAAACGCATGGCTGAAATACATCAAGTGAATTGAGAATTGACTATAATGCTGCCACAAATAATCACTACAACTCTCAACCCCTGTGGCCAATATCCATCTATCCGTTACCAAAACTGATGTGCATTACTGGCACATCAGCTCTCTTTCAGGACCAGTTTAATAGCCTCTGTTCTCTTGAGGAATGAAAGAGGCAATAAGCTTGTGCCGATACACACATTCTGCCCATTATGTTTTTGATTGCATTAGCAATTGAAATAAAACTACAAAAAATATAAGTTGATTACTTTACACTAGAAAAAGATGGTGACAGCAAATGCCGAGTTTCAAGTGCATGCACGTAAGTGTCATTGGACGTTTTTCTTGATATTATTTATTTTCCTGAATTCCTTCAGACTACCAGATTTCTGCAGGAGGAATAAGAGGAGGATAATGCAGACAAGTCCTTTGAGACAGGTACAGGATGTCATTCGCTGTCTAACAGCTTTGAAACGTCTCCACACATGTCTGGTAAAATTGTCACTAAAATAACAAATGCATGCATGCAGTTCATGGGGTTTTACATCAACTCTTTTTTTTTAACCGGTAATCAAAGCCAATTGTAATTGTGTCAATATTGAAACAGCATCTGATTAATGATCAAGCAGCAGGTAACAATTGCAACATTGTGCATAACATCACATCTCATTCAAGTCTTGAAGTCTGTTCATGCCTTCGGGTACTTGAGTCATTGGGGAAGAAGGAGGCAGCATCAGTCCCATGATAGATTTGAGAATTGGGCCATTCTTTGAGCACTGAGGAAGCGTCTTAATGCCTTCCTTTGCTCTTTCCTCTTAGGGGAGCAAAGATCCAAAATGCATTCAAGTGTGGCATATAAGACAGAAGACAGAAATTCTCTTAAAGACTGACAGAAAAGAGAGTTCCTAAGTATCTGGGGTGGGCAGCAAAAAAAATAAAATAAATAAATATATTAATAAAATCCTTCTTCTAGAGAGACTGAAATCAGCTTAATTTAATGTGTGGCTACATAGATGCTAAACATTTATGCTAAGGCTTGTATTCAATCTAACAAGAACCTAAAGTTTAGAATTCAAAACCAAAGATAATCCAAAAAACATTGTTTAGCCTTTATGCACTAATTAGACACATCAAGCAACAAAATAATTCTACAGCATACAGCTACAAAAAGATGGAGCTTTTGTTGTTTGAGATGAAACCAGGATGAATTAATTTGTATTTTCACTGAAAACTCACATTCAGTACAACAAGAAGTTTGAGAGTCTGGAAAGATTTTTGATCATTTCAAGCTCTTCAGATGAGTCTTTGTCCATGTGTGTTGGAGAGTAATTTACTGTTAGCTGGTCTTTTTATAGAGGGAGCTGATCCATCTAAGCCTGGTTTAAAAAAAGTCACAAGTGGCTACACATGCTTCATCCACAAAGCCAAATGTAATTTTCTTTGGGGAGATGGACAGGTTTAGAATGCAATGTACAATGGAGCTGGTTTGTGGGATGTTGGGTGCTGAGAGATGGTAGGCAGCACACCCCACAAAGCTGCTCAGTAAAAAGCATTAAACAATGGTCAGTCCCAGAGTCCCAATGCATCTCAAAGCTGACGCTTTTTGAAGAAAGAAAAGCAGATCAATTTCTCTGTCTGCTATAGTCCATGCTGTCCAATGTGCCAAACTTTAAAAATGAGAAATAACCAAAAGTGTCTGAGCTGATGCCAAAATCTCTTTAGAAAAAAACATCCCTAACAGAAACCCAAATACTAAGGTAACTTAGGTAAGGTAAGGCCAAAATCCCCCTACTTAACCGAACAGACCATCTGATTGACATGTAAAGGAACTAAACAGATTTAATTTAGCTTTTGCATGCCATTCAGGGTTTATCATAAGATTTTACCACACTATTATTAAAAATAAAAATCGTTACAAAAGTTACAAATATATGACAGATGAAAACCAGAACATCCATGACACATATACATATATAAGCCACTGCATAACTAGTCTTGTAATCAAATCACTGGATCAAAGGCTTCAGTGGTCCAGACTGTGAGACAAGTGCCAAAGTTCATGCCCCTGTGCTGTATGGGGCACATTTTAAGCTGAACTCAATCCCCTGTTCACATGTATCTATATGCATGCCTCCCAAAACATCCAAAGCACATGCCAGAGAAACTTCTGTCTGAGTACACATGCATCTCAGGAAAGTCCAGGTTGGACCAAAGTTTCATGCACAGAGCACCGGCTGTATGTTTAGCCAGAAATACAAGCTAATTTTGAGGGGCAGATTCTAATTAAAGACGTCGAGGCCTGTTAAATGACAGGCCCTTCCTGCACTGATATGGCCTTGGTGGCCCCTCTGCAGAGAAACATTAATTTCAGTTCCACTCTGCTTCACTGGTTCCCCTCTGTAACTTATGAACAGGTTCTGAAATGTCTCTTGGTGGCCTATCCGTTTTAACTGTCACTAGGAGTGCACATTTCAAAACCGCTGTCACACAATAAAGCATTATGAATGGAACCTCAACTCAATGCCAGTAATACTGTGAAAACAAGAGCCTGTCTGGCTTCAATGTCACAACGCTGCTATTTTCCCCGTTATCCTTTGCATTAGCGTAAAAAGATTATGCTGTTACAAACCCGATACAGAGTTGACTGACAGAGAGCCAGTGGTGCTGATTAGCCCTGGCAGTCAGCGGTAAGTCCTGACCCTTCATATGTATTTATTTATTTAAAGTAATGCTTGGGCTCGAGAGGAAATATCAGAACAAAATGAAGGTTAGAGGTTTGCTTTGGTATGCTGGAGTAGTCTCCTGTCAGGAATGAAATGCTGTTAAAGGATTAGTTCAACCAAAAATAAAACTTCTGTCATCATTTCCTCATGTCGTTTCAAACCTTGTCGTATGGCCTCAGTGGAACATGATAAAATGGGGCAAAAACAATAAAAAAAATTAAAAATTAAAATTAAATTCAAAAGGATATTTTTTTTTATGGTGAATATAAAAGATTAGTACACCACTATTTAGCAATGGTTCTAGAATGTGCTGAGAAATTTTAATGCAATTAAAAAATTTTAAATTATACCAGATTGTGCATTAACTTTGACAGCCCTAAAGGAAACAAACCAAAACTAATTCTAAACTAACAATACAATAGCTGGGTGAACAAACAATTACATAAATGAAATTTTTGGGTGGCCTATCCCTTTAAAACGAAATCTCACAGAGCAATACTCTTGTCTTATACATGCATAGAAACTATAAACCAACAAGGTCAAATAGCAATAATAACTCCATGTCCCAGACACCCATAAGGTCAGAGCTACAACGTAATTAGACAAAATTAGACTATATAGCTTCAGACAGACCATAAAATGATCAGATAGTGTCCCTTCCTTACTAATGTCGCAATTAAATTCAGCCACAGTAATCCACTTAAGTGTGGCTGGATTCTGTTCATCTGTTTTCGCAGAGCATTTAGCTCAAACTTTCCCCACAAATCCCTCCATTTCATTCTCATCAATCCACACTGAAACAAGAAAGCTGCATTTATGCATATGAGACCTACCATATTTGTATTGGTGAAAGCCTTGGTCTCGAGCACAAAAAGCAGGGTTTAAAGAAACAAAGCACTTAGCAGTGACTGTTTACAGAGCCAAAGAAGGCCGAAACCTGCATTATGTGATTCCCCACTGAAAACGTACTCTTTTGAAGCCACTTTTCTCTCCACAGCTAGCAAACAGCTGCAAAAGTATGATCAAATACAGCCCCTAACGCGTAATCAGGCTAAGCCCTTACGGTCTATATACATATAAAAAAAAAGTTTCGAACAAAAAGCTGCGAGCCCAGCTGAGTCCTACAGGGAATATCTTCTCGAATAAACACTTGAACACTACGAAACAAAACACAATGAGCAATTAAATGAAGTGGATTCTGACCACTCCAGTTCCTTTTCTCTCAGTCATCTACAGAGATCGTCCATATGGACACCAAAGTCCATTGGGGATGCTGAGAACATCTGAAATCCATTTGTGCTAATTTGTGTGCAAGTGAGAAAAAGATACCAAGACTGAACGGGAGAGAAATCTGACAGGGTGTAAGAGAAAGAGAAAATGAAAGGGCAAACATAACGGGAAACATTACTCGAAAATGATTATGTATCTAAGTCCCCTTCAGCATAAATGTGGAAGCCAATTAGGTGGAGTACGAAGCTGTTATATTGAGTTTAGAACATGGATGGAGACATCAGCTTCCCAATGTTACGAAGATAAAGGAAAATGATTTTTGATAGTGGCAGTGCCCGAAGGTGAGCTCAATGCAGTCTCATGGGGGAGATGCATGATTTTGAGACGCCGAACATGCCTCATCACATGCTCTAACAAAATTCCTCTCTCTGAGTGAAATGATACTGTATCTTCCCCTGCTATCTGCTCCATAGAGTAAGACATATTCATGCTTGTGCAGAGGCAAGAAAGACGAGAACTGATGGGGCCATTATTCTCCCTGATAAAGGGTGGGAGTTTGCCACAGGACAAACACAATGGCACACACCACAGGTAAATTACACTCCTCTCCGCATTGTAATCATGTTGCAATCACGTCTCGTCTCAAAAACTGCAGCTCGCATGAGAGATCACTTTGCCCCCATGATCAACTGGTTTACTTCAGTTTTTCTTCGTTTTATAAGCAGGTTTGGTGTCTTTTAACACCAGATAATTTGTAAAAAGTGGCCGACGAGAGTGGATTGTTATCCAAGTCTGAGATCTTCATCAGACTGTGTAAAAACACAGGGCGGCTGCAAAATCACTATACGCTCTGAGGTTAAAATGTCAAGGATTCACCTACATGACCTCAGCAATGTCTATCTTACATCAATTTTACTCAACATACAAAACCTTAGCAAGCTTTGCTCGTAAAAAAATGCAATAGTCTTGTCCTGGGAAATAAAACAAGAGCATTTGTATTTTACAAAGATTGTATTTGAGCCTTCAGTTTCATTCTCAGTGGAGCTCTCTGAGGAATGATCTCTCTCTTTGCAGGAATGATCTCTCTCCTTACATGAACAATGCTTCTATAGAATATATTCATCTTAATGTTCATTTAACATTTACTAATACATTTTATAAAATCAAAAGTTGCATGTTAACTTCATGAACACAGACAAAATTATTACCAAACATTAACAAAGAGTAAACACAGCTTTTAAAAATGCTGCTTGTTGTCAGTTACTGTTAAAAAATGCATTAACTAATGTTAACAAATGAGATCTTATTGTAAAGTGTTAGCAATAACAATTTAATAACACTGTTAAAAGCAATCTTTATTCCATCTCAAAATTAATATCAATGTCTTCATACTTTAAATTATAAAGTCATGTCTAAATTCACTCTGGGAACAACTGATACTATTTTTTTTTAGTTTAATTTCTTATTTAGAAAAAATAGATTTACCAGTTATCAGACAACATAAAATCAACTCAGCTTATCAATATTGGCCTAAAGTGTAATATTGGTGCATCCTTAATGAAAACCTATTCTACAAAGCAAAAAAACTTGGGACTTGACTTTAAACTTGTCCTTGAAAGACATAAAACTTGACTTGGACTCAACTCAAGACTTGAGACCTGATTTTACATCACCCTGCGGTCCCATGGCTGCAAGAAAGCCATGAGACAACAAGCCCACATTAAGTATGCCATTTGGAACAGGGCCACCCTTTTTACATACACTGTACTGCAAACTCCAAAGTGGAAGACATGTGAGAAATGGAGAGGGATATTACTTTTTAAAAGTCCTCCTCAGTCAGCTCTATTTCAGAGAATTTAAAAAGCCTATGAAATCTCATGGGTCACCTTCTCCAGTGAGCATCCGCCTGTAGGGCTGTGAAAGAAGGCGCAACAAAGCTTGAGGCAATCGTTCACTCTCACCGAGTTCAATCATTCTGAACATGCAGCGCTGAAGAGAGCGAAATCAGAGCTCAGCAGCTCAAGCTCCAGAATGTGATCGAACCCTGTTAAATGCTCTTTTCTCTCATTACACAAGAAACACAAGGAATACAAGATTGAAAACATCCTCTCAGGACGCTGTGAGAAGTAAATGACAGAAACAAAGAAATCAAAAGAAAAGCAAGTAGATATGCCACCTCGCTGCGATTCTGCATACCCTGTGGAGGCAAACACTTGTTCGTATTCATAAGAGGATAATTAGGCAGGCGCAAACTGAAGCTGATTTGTTTTGATTGGGATTTTTTCACAGGGCGACCAGACGGCTTGTTCCACAGGTGTCTGGAGCCTCACATTCTCCCCTTTCACGTTATTTGGTCCTCTACCGCAAGGTCATATGTTAAAATGACATTTAGCAGCACGCTGGGCACTCTGGGTAGGAGAATTTATGAGTATGGCGTTTGGAGGGGGGTATTTGATTGAGTCCTCAATCTAGCGAGGTGGGCAGTGCCAGCAGCCATCATTAACCTTCACTGTAGCAGACATCCATGTTTAAAGGGACAGTTCACCCAAAAACTAAAAAGCTGCCATCATTTACTCATGCCTCATGAAGTTCCAAAACAAGTATACAATGGCAGTGCATCATAAATGATTTAAAATCTTATTAAAGCACCAAAAATGTAAGCAAAAATCCATTTCCTAAGTGTTCCGATTGGTTTTAGAGAAAAAACAAGCTGATATTTAAAGCATTTTACAGAAAAATATAGACAGTCACCATTGCTCGCCTTCATTGAATTCAATTAATTTTGAGTTTTACAGAGGAAAAAGAAATCAAGTCAGATTTGGAACGACACGAGGGTAAATGATGGCCGAATTTTCATTTTTGTTCCTTTAATGGGTGTGAGGTATACTCAAAACAATACTAAGACCTAAATTTAAGATTTATATATTTTAATTGCATATAAAACTCCCATCAATTTGGATTCCACAGTTTTAACATGAACTAAAAAAAACTTAATGTGGTGCATATGTGTTAGTCATAAATGAAACAGGTAAGAAACAGGTTAAGATTTCTGTAACAGAACTAATAAGCTAAATGTGTTTTAAACATAACCATGTTTATAAATTCAATTTGTTTCAATCTCAAATATCTTAATTTAATACTGTACTGTTCTTCATCTAGCCATATTTTAACCATGTTCATACTTTTCAACTTCATACATTTTATTTTCCCCACAAAGAACAGATTTATACTAATTCTAAACAATTTGAAAAAAAAAATGTAATTTTTTTTAATTAAAAATTAAAATAAACTATGCCACGATTTGAGTACAAAAATCTTACCTGTCTTATGTTTGACTGACAAATATGCATCACGTTAAATTGACTAGATTATGTTAAAAGTTTGTAAAGTGAAATAATTTCAGTAGCATTTTATTTTACAGTCCTGTTCCTCATGTACTTATTATAATAATTACAATAACTATGTAATAACTAGGTACCAACCCTGACCCTACCCCATGTAGTTAGGTTGTATTACCAGAACTTTCTTAGATAAATACACTGTAAGTACACTATAAGTACATGTAAGTACACGTACTGTAAAATAAAGTGCAACTGTAATTTCTATATGCAATTCAAATGCATAAATCTTAAATGTGTGTAGCTCAGCTAACTGGGCAAGCCTGGTAACATTGTACAGCCAGAGACCTTGAGCTGTATAAGATGACTTGTCCATAATTCCTCAACAAATCTCCCTTCTCAAGATTAGCATTGGACAAATGTTGCTTTCCAGACATGGAATAGCTAGAGACTAATAGCACTTCTATAAACAAGACAGGAATATAGAACTTAGAGGAGAGCTACTTCATCCAGCTGTTTCCTCCAACAATGTGAGTGGGAAGTCTCAGTGCCAGGAATGGATTTGCAAGGATTTATGAAGCCTCCCCACTTGAATCAACCCTTTGTGAGGTGAAGGACCTTGGGGACACACTTACGTAAACACAATGCCATGTCTCTGCATGTGGGAGAATAAAGGCTTCATTTCTACTTAAAAAAAAATTAAATAAATAAATAAAAAACTTTCTAATTGATGCATCAAACCTTTGATATAACATGAGGCAGAGGTATAATGCATCTGAATATAGCAGTTCAACATTTCTCAAGATTCCTGCTCTAGTCAAGCCCCTTGATCCCACAGACTATTTGACTTGCAAATGTCCATTGAAACCATTCAGTCAATGGCTTTGATAAAATATTCCCTTTCTCCCTTGACCCCACAAACCACTTGTCTCGACATCACAAAAGACAAGCTGGCTTGACTTAGTAGGTAGCAAGGAGCCCTTAAGATGGCCTCAAGAAAGAAAGAAAGAAAGAAATTGAAATAGAAGAGAGAACACTACAGAATTAAACCTGCTAACATGTGTGAGAACTAGGCTACACCTGTTGCAATTTAGAAGCACAACTCCATTCATAATGATGTTTTGTTTACAAATGATTTAAATTACATTGTCTGCGTTCACCCAAATTCTTAATCGAATCATTTTGTTAATTTGAGCCTTATTCCCTGAACATAAAATAATTTTTGATCACAATCCAAATTAGTAAATTACGTGATGTTAGACGTTTCTAAAGTGCGCACCACTGTAAGGTCCAAAGTCTAAATTCAATATAGCATCTATCCTGATTTAGGTCTATGTATTAATGTGATAATTCAAATTTAATAATTATAATGACTAATACGAAAGGCCGTGTCAGACTGAGTGCTTGAGACTGAGAAAGCATCATTTTGTTTTTCATAATTAAATGCATCCATGTTAACAAGTTAATTGTTTTTCACTGAAGGCAGATAAGATGTTATACTAAAACAAATGTCTGTATTAATGCAACAAAGACTAAATGAAATTGTAACCTTATACTGGAAGTCGGTGACATCATCTCACCAATCTCTCACATCTGCTGGATAAATCAGCAGACAGCCCAGCTAAAGTGATCACATGGTATCGCCACAAGAGAGATAACACAACCCATTTCCTGAGGTTGTGTGGGATAGAATTGATACTTGAAGGACAAGTGTGAGACATAAGACAGTCTGCAACACTTTAATCAGGACACTATGAATATGGTAAACAGTAGAAGTGATGAAGACTAACAATGGCGCTGGATTAAAAGAAAGCACAGCTGAAAAATAAGGATTTGGTCAGTCAGTTTTCAAACTGCCATTTTATTCTTTCTAATGTTATGCATTTCATTTGGGTTCACAAATAAAGCACACAGAAATTGCCATCTCTGTGCATCACTTATCCCTCCTTCCACTTTTGTAGGAATGCATATAGGGAGAGAAAACATCCCAGTTACCACATTAAAGTCACAAAAGTAACAAAACACCAACATCACATAAAATTATGCCTTTGAGGGTTAGGGTTTTTATGTATATTCTTTTCCGCTCAGAAAATATTCTCTGCACTTCCAAAAAGGCCTTTCTATTTCATAATATTCAGGATATATCACAGCTGGCTGAGATTTTTTTTCCCCTTCAGCAAAGCTGCAAAAGGAGTTCAGGCCACAACTTTGAAAAGCGCAACAAACCCACTGCTGAATAACCACATCAACAGAATCAAAAGCTCTCAAGCACATGCTTCTGGATTTTTAATTTTACATACTCAGTTGGGTCCAGAGTAGATTTCCAACATGTCGCCGCATGACTCCTTTCATTCTAGCAGCCCAGCAAAGGAGGTTGTTATAAACAGTGACATGTACATAAATCTAGTCTTGCATATTTAGTTCACCCCAAAAGGGGCCAGTAGTATTTGCACACTGTTACTTAAATAAGAGTAAAGATCATTATGAAATTAATATTAGCCACAGAAGAGCTGCAGATTTTGCAATAAATAATTCAAAGGAAAATAAATAAATAAATAAATAAATAAATAGACTGCAGCAACTAACATTTTGTCAGAACTTCTAGTAAATTACATGCTTTTTTGTTTAGTTGTCTGTTCAGAATCATGATATAAATAAAATAAATTGATTCTCCATTTATCCAGAATTGTGCAGCTATGTGTGACTGACTGTTTCTCCCATGACACACAGTGACTAGCAAATGGTAATTTTGAACCCTGACCCAGGGGTGTAGCCTTCATTTCAGAATTAAATATTACATAAACTAAAAAAAAAATAATACTTTTTTTTGGTCTAATTGACAAGTTTTTATTATTATTATTATAATTATTATTTTCCTATTTCTTTTAATTGGCTGAGAAATCAAATACACTGTTGGACAATAACCAGTAATTTGTATTCTATATTTTCCTAATGACAAATTTATGATTTTTTTATACATTTTTTTCCATTGTTATATTTCATGTTTTTTATAGTTTCTATAGCCAGCTGTAACAAATGCTATGTCAATAAGCATTGCATTATTCAGATGCTTTTTATTACCTGGAGATGACTTAAAAAGCACACATAAAAGTTATATTGTAGCAAACGTGTGTTTATTGTCTTGACGTTTCATCAGTCCAAACGTTTTTTTTTACTCAGCTTAGCTACAGCAGAGATTGCTTTGGCTATGATAGCTGGATATCATTATCCATATTAGAGATTTTCTGGAAGTGAATACGCATACATATTAGATGAGTTCGACTTGAACAGCGTTGCAAAGACTGATTGTTGATTGTCAATTCACGGTATTTTGATGTCATAACACAGATCGGTCTGCACAACGCAAACAAAGCCCAAACTTGGATATTTTAGTCAATATAGAAATCCTGTCCAGGACGTGTACAGAAAAAAGGGCACGTGTGGTCACCCTATAGCTAAGGGAAATAAACCTTAAGAACAGGCCATTAAAATGTCATTCTCAACCCAACCGAAGTTCATTTGACTTTAGATAGTAAATTTTGCATGTACTTTCCTTTGAATTAGCAAAAAAAGTCACCAAAAGATCAATTGATAAATCAACAAACCTTCTCCCTGACGGAGGCTGTTCCTTTCAGCATTTCACTGCACCAGACTGAAGCCAGTAGTTCTCAAATCTCATAAAGTTAGCTAATCACCTTACTGGCCTCCTCATTCTGCCAAGTAACTGACTTCTTGGTACCACACAGCCGTTCTCTATTTATCATACACAAAAACTCAGACAGTGTGAGTGGGCGAAACCTTGAATGCAGCCTTTCGGAATCAAATCAATGATGTTATGAGGTGCATTTAATTGCATATAAATCCATTATTTAATGCTATTCGAGGCAATCCAGTTATTGGAGGGAATATTGCGGCTATTACAAGCCTGGAATGAGTGAAGCCTTGGCCAAAAAATGAGCTATGTGTTTACTCGCTTTGGCTGAGCAGATTGCTGGTGTGTAATGATGAACACAGACTCTAGGGCGAGAAAGAAAAAAAGATGTCCCGGCCTGCAAGGAGCCTTATTCATGACCCATCTTTTGTGCACCGGCTCTGACAACAGGTCAATGTCGATGTCAAAAACAACCTCCCAGAGATGGCACCTTCATTTTCAATACAGCTAATACGGTTCCATTTAATGATTATAATTAGTTAATTGCCTATAAAGACTTGGCCTGAAAATTGCCCTTAACAACCAACAAAGTCGCAATGAAATTTTGTACTCCAGCAAACAGCGACAAACTAAACTGCAACTCTAGCAAAGCCTTTTATTTCCAAGACTCATTATGTAGTGAATTTGATAAAAGGATAAAAATAATAAACAGAATAATGGAAATTCCAAAAGGGAAGAAGGCCATCAGGAATAGACATTCAGGTCTGTTTCAAAGTGAACGGCTCGCTTAACACAGGCTCAGTTCACAACAAAGCCTTTGTGAAGCATTAATTTCATTTTAGAAACACTTGGCTTTTTCAATGCCTATTGAAATGAAGACATTATATACTACTACTGCTACTAATATATATATTTATTATTCATTACAAATACACAAAATATTAATAAATAACAATTATTGATTTTTATGAAAAAAAAAAATACAAATAAATAAAACCCATAAGATCCAAACAACTGTGCAATGAGAATTGTTACAAACATAAGAGTAATAAAAATGCATGGTCTATTATTAAGTCTAATTCAAAGTTGCCCTTTTCAAAAGCATTTAGCATTATGATTATTGTGATTGGTATCATTAAGCATCAATTTACAAACAAGATTTTTTTTTTTTTGATATAATGCAAATCAAAAATGACTTGAGTAAATTAAGTGCCTTGATTAAATTGTGCAGGTTTAGCTGAACATACAGGACAGAGTGAACAATGAAAACCCAGGAGATAGATAAAAAGCATGCCAGATGGACATTTAAATGTTTTTTTTTTTTTTTTTTTTTTTTTGCAGTTTTCTGCCTCTGTGACCTTTTTCAGGAAAACCCCACTTGAATTGACTTTACATAATATGAACATGGAAAGTGTTAAGTTCCCCATGTCAAGAGAGTTTGTAGTGAGTGTAAATGTGGGTTTGGATGAGACTAACCTGCTCCAGGGATCTCGAACCAGTCCATTTTGCTCTCTCGCAGGACCAAATGAGACTCCCTGTATTCCTTCTGCGGGCTGAATGGCCACAAGATTAAAGGCCAACTTAAAATGAACCATGATTCCCACCGTTCGCTCTCGCTCTCTCCCTCTCCCTCTCTTGAGAACCCCACTCATATGGACCCTTCAGCAGAACATGGTGCCTAATTATCATTCAGAGTGCATGCTGGGACGCAGTATATGCGCCGACGGTCGAAAGGCCAGAGCTCGCAGGTGCAGGAAATGAAAAACAGATGGAGCAAGAGGCGAAGATGACGAGATTTCACTTGTGGAAAGTAAGGCAACCACATTCATGTTCCATAATTCAAACTTTATTGATGGTTTTCCAAAGTAGCTCCAAAATTAGGCCTGTACAAACTTAGAAATCAAAAACCGAAGGCCACATATTCAAAAAAAAAAAAAAAAAACAACAACTGAGAAAGCCGACAACTTCATGTCAAAAAGAGCTCAGACACAGAGAGGAAAAAAGGAGACAGGAGAGAAATAAACAGCATTATCCTTCACAGAAGGATATAACGTGTCCTTCTGGGAAACACAACATTACAAAGGAAAGAACGTTTTCAGTTGCATCCAAGGAATTACGCCATTAATACTTTCTTCTTGTTGGTCTACAGCTAAAACACACAGCGGGACTGATGCTCCACCATCTGCTGTTGGTTTAGTTCTTTCTACAGCTGCTTGGGTTCCACCTGCACCTTCGAAATAAAGAAGACCTCCATGCCTAATGCTAATCTGGAGGCGAAATACAAACATCTAACGCCAGATTCAAACAGGCATCCATAAAGGGATAAAAGCGTCCAGAATTGTGCAGCTTGTCAGGTGAACAGAAGGCTGTTGCTGCCTTGCGAGATGTAGCTGGAGACTGATCCTGTCTGAATGTGGTGAAACTCTCTCAGGAGGCATTCGGCTGAAGGCCTTTGGAGGCAGCAAGCATTGCTCGCACTTTCGCCATGAGGTCCTATAAGCAAGAAGAAATGGAGAAAAAGTTAGTACAGTATTCGTAGGGGAGCAGAGCTGGGAGAGTTTGTGAGAGAAACTAATCATAGTATAAACCTAAGACAAGAAAACCAAAACACATATTCAAATGCTTACAATATGCTTCCAATAGCTGGATTCCTGCTCTTCAAATGTCTCCTCTCATTCTATGTGGCTCAGGTTACCTTACCCAAGGCCACTTGCATGCTAAGAGCCCACTGGGAGAATGTGACACCAGAAATCTAACAGCTTGGCACTTGAATAAACATTTGCTTAATGAATATGCACTTAACTGGTCTCACTGATTTCATAGAAATGGGAAAATAAAAAAAAATTCTTAATGAAATATTGTGGGTTCAGTAGAGGTTAAGCTCTATAATGTTGATTACATAAAAAAAAAATTCCAATAATATATAATATTTAAAATGCTAATAAAATGTGCAAGAAAAGCTACAGTTAAGATACATTTCGGCTTGTTTCCTTATAATGACGCCTTTCTGTGCCACCAGCATAAAATCACTTTATGGTTCTTTACAGCTCAACTTGGTATTACATATCAAATCAGTAAAATAATCTTTCGAAACAGGTGGCTGACCTGCACGGTTGTCATAGGAGCAAGGTTTGCTCATTGACGTTTGCAGAATTAAAGTTACCGCTGCCTTCCACCCCCTCGTCCAGTCGAAGGAAAGTTATTAACCCTGAATTTACAATAAAACCCCTGCAGAATTAATCATTAAACAAACAAGTGGTCAAGAAAAGCACAAACAACACAGGCAAGGACCAACATGCCTCTAGAGAGAAGGGTCTGCTGTTGTACTTCATAGGGCGACATCATTATGAAAGTCGTTCTGGGGAAGTGAAACCACTAAATTACATGGATGGCATTAAATAGTGTACAGAGACTGTGACTAAAACGGATTAAATCGGGGTCTGGGTTGAGGAATCTTGCACATCACCACCCACCAGGTTTGTGTGCCATCCAGAATAAACCTAAAAATGGATGGGTAAAATTCCTATTCTTGTCAATCCACCTCAAATTCCACATCAACCTCCTGTATTGTGTGACTAATTCAATTTAAATCCCCACACATATAACTCTACTTGTCTCGAACATATATACAATGCTAAAAGACGAAGAACCAATGAGAATGTCTCTCTGATCATAGTGTGTTGATCCAGTATATTAGAGTGACAGGACTAAGCTGGGATAAAGGGCTCTCTAAGCTTCAAGCTGACCTGAGCAGATTACTGCAATGAAAGGAGGATATCTTCAGTGTGATTAGAGCTCATTATGAGACCACAGCTGGCTGAAGTCTGAAGACATCTAAAATGTGGTCGCCTAACTCTACTCTTCCTCGATGGAAACCTAAGAGTTGCTTTCTGACATCAAATGACCAAACAAGAGCTAGTGGTAATTGGGACTGAGGACTGCTTTTTGCAGTTGGCTGCTTTCTCTGTAGCTATTTGGATCCAGACCTCTAACCAATCTAACAGATAACCCACATTTGTACCTACATTTTCAGAGTTCAGAGGATCACCCCACTTTGAGTTCAAGGGGGTTGCACTTCAATCACAGGCCCAGGCCATTTAAAAGCAATTTTGAAATTTCACATCCAATATCACTCTGAACTCACCCCACGGTTTATAAAAAAAAAAAAAAAAAAAAAAAAAAAAAACCTTCTGACTGTCATTTAGTCGTCTACTTCATGGCCCTTTACTCCTGTCTGTTTTAGGCCAGCTTCAGAATGGTGTCCCAGGTGGGGTTTAGGGTCTTCAATTCTGCTTCCACTGTTCAGTGACAAGTGTTTTTTGGTCTTTCTCCCTTTTGTTTTCCCTCTGGTGTCCACAAAATATGGAGCCAGATTAGCCTCAAAAATAATACATTTACAAAACAAAATTCATAAATGCACAGCACAATTCACATTTACAAAATCTGATTCGTCATTTCAAAACACAATTCATAAATGCACAAGTAAAAGCATAAACATTTCCCCAAATGCTCACTTAAATGCATCTTACCTAAATAAATGTAAAATGTTTACACAAATATGTATACATCAAGTTCTTGAATTAATTTCCATTACACATTTATGAACAATGTTACATGCATTTATGGATCGTTGAATCTACATTTGCAAATTTGCATTTGCTTTGAATTTGTGTGCGGTATTTTTGAGACATTCCTGACAGGTTAAGATTCATAAATATCTTTTTTTGGAGGATGTTCCGTTCAGTCAATCGTGGTGAGCTTTTAATCCACTAATTAAAACGCTCCTTACTGAACAGACTCAAGAAGCTCAACACTGCGCTTGTACTGTGCATTGTTCCATGATCGGCTCCTTTATGTAAATTAGTATTTTGATGTTTAATGAGTACTCTTTTTTTTTTTTTTTAGCACCTGATTACAATTTCTACAAAATCATATGATTTATATCGTTCGCACAAAATACAGCTACCCAGTTAGCCTGCTGTTTTATACACCAAAGTCACACATACCCTATTTATTCAGATCAATCTGTAATGTTATTTAATAAGTGTTAAATGTCCAGATATTTCATTTAATAACAACAATTATGTAATGTGTTCTGTTGTTGTTATTATTATTAGTAGTAGTATCAGGTTTACAGTAACTTTTGATCAGGCATTAAAAACAGCAGAACAGAACGGAACATCCTCCAAAAAAAAAAAAAAAAAAAAAAAAAAAAAAAAAAAAAAAAATATTATGAATCTTAACCTGTCAGGAAGGTCTCAAAAATACCGCACACAAATTCAAAGCAAATGCTAATTTGCAAATGTAGATTCAACAATACATAAATGCATGTCACATTGTTCAGAAATGTGTAATGGAAATTAATTCAAGAACTTGATATATACATATTTGTGTAAACATTTTACATTTATTTAGGTAAGATGCATTTAACTGACCATTTGGGGAAATATTTATGCTTTTACTTGTGAATTTATGAATTGTGTTTTGAACTTACGAATCAGATTTTGTAAATGTGAATTGTGCTTTGCATTTATGAATTTTGTTTTGTAAATGTATGATTTTTGTGTCTGTATTGGCTCCATACAAAAGGCCAATACAGGTGATGTCTTCTCATCTACAATCATCTGATGGTGATGGTGTTCATTTTTTCTTGCTAGCACTGCATGAGTAGTGGTTTTGGGCTAGGAGATTTTCAGGATTCTTCAAAGGTTCCTTGTGTGGAAAGCTCACAGATTGCTAAGATTGCTCTTTAATTCATATCCACCCAACACTTTTTACATGATGCAATTTATAAAGTAAGACTTTTTCAGCTTGTACTGGATTCAGTGCAAGGTTGCTCCAGCATTCAAAGCCCTAAGCTTAGGTGGGAAAGACACAGCTCTGATACAGTCTCATTTTAGTGTTGTTACTATACTGTGAGGACCTCCACATGTTGATCACATCAGTTAGTACAAGAGATGTCTTTTCACCCAGAGTAACAGTAGGGGGAACGCAATGCTTTTCGGTTTCTTATCTTGCACACAACAACAGTAATGTTCTCATAACCTGCCAGGGAGCATTTTGCAATCCATAAACCCCTCCTAATCAAACCATCAGTCCCCTGCCACCCTTCACACGCAGCCCATGCTAAACATAGGCAAATAAGAAAGGAGCACTAAAATTTTCAACATGGGGAGGACAGCACAGTGCACTAGAAAAGAAAAAGAGACTATTGGGTTCCTCAGGGAGAATCATAAACCAGCCTCCCTTGTTGTTCGTCTGACAGGAAGATAGAGGGTTTGTAAAATCCCAGGAGAGTAGTGTTAAAATCGAGAACACGCTTCCCCAGCCTTTAATGTTACATTCCCCAGCCTTTTTCATTTGCCAGTTGTAAAAAAACCCTGCCAGTCTCTACCGGAGCGCCTCATGAGAGCACTTCTTCCTCTATCAATAGTCGGGATGTGCATGTCTGCGCTGGAACATTCTCCTCTGGAGGATCCAATATAGTTGCATGTGGTAGAGCTACGGGCAAAGGATCAAACTGAGCCAAGCTGAAACCTGCTTCCCTACCGGCAGGATCTACGGGTGGTCCGTGTAGCCCAGAACTTTCGTTGCCTGGGCTAGAGGGGGTAACTTGGGACAAAGGAACTTCCTCACGCAACTGAAATGCAAGCATGCACAGGCCTGCCGAAGTTCCTGCCGGTTGTTATTTGTCAAGGTGAACTGTGCTTCTATTGATTCAAGCAGCACTTGCTGGTTTTAATAAGAGACAACTCTTTTTTGCTAGATGTTGCCCCCTGGAAGTCGTGCCCCAGTTCTGAGGTGTCAGAATTGATTTCATGCGCCTAGAGAAAAGGGAAGTGAATTAAGTTTCCAAAAGATCTGAAATCATGTCAAGACTGTGGACTTTTTTAGTACAGAGGGGGCAAATAAAAACACTGTTATCCCGCTGACTTCTATTTTTGTTGAAGACCAGATGGCTGCAAGTGAAACACAGTATGGTGTACTCTGTTTATTTTCTTACATTATGCATTACTCGCATCCTCTTCCCTCTGACACAACTGCATTTTTTTAAATACACATAGTAGCTACCTTTCGTCTGCTCTAACAATAAGCAAAAGGAAGGAAAGTATGCAGACTCTTCATTTCATCTTTACTGCACAAGGCCAGAGATTATAACAGAGCTGCAGGGACTGACAGCTGCACTGAATCAGCATCTCTTTCTTTCTGTTTTCCCATAAACATACACACACCTACATACCCACCCCTGGCAACAGGGTCATGCAACCAGATCACTGTATTTCTCAGTTTCAGCACGTAAGGCTTGGCAAACACTAACCACTGAGACCGTCTGGCTCTAAATTACATATATTAAAGCCTTATTAAGCATCTAAGGGTCTCATCAGCTCTGCTACACAATTTCGGTCTGTTTTTCCCTCAGGCACTGAATTAAAACGGGAGAGGTAGGGAAAGTTTTGTGTTTTTTAGCTTATTACAGTGTTTGCAAGGCAGCTTTGTATTGATATTTCTGAAGCATTCTGTTTAGCGGTTTATTCTAAACCCTCAACCTTACAAGTTAATTCGGCCCGAAACTGCTTAACGTACAAAATGCAATCGAATCTACAGTTTCTACATCGGTCCAACGAGGCATTCGCATAGAACGTTGCATTAAAACGCCAAAGAATGGAAAAGAACGCAGGGTGTCAAGACACTTTCTTAAAAATATCTTAATTATTTTAACTTTTAACATGGCGCTCAAAGAAGCAGCAAGATGCAACACAATGGTAAACTACGGCCGTCTAGCACATTTAAATAGAAATACCATAATAAAAGTTAATATTTATGGTCAAAGAATGGTCAAAAAAACTTTTCAGTGTCTTATAGAATAAAAAATAATGCTTTAATACTGATGTAAAATTCCAATTAAAATTTTAATTTAAGAAAGCAGAATTAAAAAGAACTGAAAATGATCTACATATAATTTTTAATTAGAAAGCAAAGTTTGTCCAGACAAACTTTTTAAAGTTCAGGGTAAAAAAAAGTTTAAAAAACCCTATAGTCTGAAGGTTTATGGGCCTTGAATTATACTATATTTAATATTATATAAATTATGACTGGTCAAGTATGGCCGTCTAGCATTTTTACTCTATATAGAAGACAAAAACATTAAAAAAAAAAAAAAAAACATGTTTTTTGATAAAGAGTGGCAGAAAAAGTAGTCCTGATAAATCTCCAGTGTCCTATATAATGAGTGAATAAATAAAATAAAATAAAAAATGTGTATGATATATATTTGTGATTGAATTTAATTAAAAGGCACATAATGAAATTAATTAATTTACACATTTTAATCAAGTGAAAGTCCTAGTTGCTATATGGAAGTTAATAATTTCTTAATGGCATACCTGAGTGATTTTGCTTTGCACTGAAGAGACAATAGTGGAGGACACTTGCTTGTCTTTCTCCTGAGAGCCATCCCTGTTTAATAAACCAAAAGAAAGAGAAAGTGAGACAGTGACGGAGAGACAGAGGCCTGCCAATTGGCATGGCTTGTGAAAAACACCTTAATACAGTATTCATGACGACTGGTGAGTCTGTAACCACCGCAGACATCTCAGGCTAAAACTGAGCGACCAGAAGAAGGTCATGAAATATTCACCCAATGCCGGAAGAGACACAACAACTGCACAAATAAAAACAAAGTCAAGAGAGAGTCACACGGTGGGAGGTAAAGAAGCTGCAGCAAAAACAACTGAAGGCCGAGGGAGTTTAGAGCAACTTTGTGATGGAACTTGAAAAGTTGTTTCAAAAAATTTACTCCCTCTTTGCAGTGTGCCGTTTTCTCAGGTTTTTGAATCAAAACCTCTGTAATGTACAAATTTATTGTACAGTTCATGCATATTATACTGTCAAACTATTTTATCAAAATGTCATCACTGCTGATTTTGAGCGTCTGAAGCTTTCATGCTTTGTTCAACAAGTAATTAGTCAAGTTGTCAAATCATACATAAAACCATTATAACTTCCAAATCAAAAAGCTACAGCGCAGACTGTCTTTGTGTCTCATATGCAGTGCTCTTGGCAAAGCTTAAATTAATATTGCAACAAAGTGGGTAAAAATATGCTTGAAATCTATGATTCTGACTGAAGCAGACTGAACTTCAGAAGGTGGGTGGCTCTCTCGCGAGGTTCACGCTGACTGATCATTCACTAATGGGACCAGAGCGAGATGCCTTTTACCTGGACCTCCCCAGGCTGGAGGCGGGGCTTGTGGCAGGGGAGGGGCTTGCAGAAACTCTGGCCATGGCTATGCCTCTGTCAGGGGATGCTGAGGGCGAACAGGAGGAACCCTTAAACTGGTGCGATGACTTTGAACCCTTCTTCTTCTTCTTTTCATGAGGTGATCTGAAAAAAAAAACACATAAAAAAGTTAGATCAGCTCAAACAAATAGATCAGCTCAAAACATAATCTGCTGCATTATGTTTGGTTACAAGAAACACTGCCATTCGCTTTTATTTAAATCAAATCTGGTGTTATGCATCAGACAAATAAGATTTTAGAGGGGAACATTTTAGGTTAATAACAGCATGTTTATTTTTATTTTGTAAATTAATTAATTTATTGATTATTTTCTTCAATTATCTTATGCATTTATTAATTATTTCTTTGAACCTTTTCATGTTTACTATTTTGTTTTAGGTTTACTATTTTTTTTTTTTTAAATATAATTTTTATGTGAAGCACATTGATTTACCACTATGTATAAACAGGAGGTAACACTGTGGAGTCTTAAAACATGCACATGTCCCTTCAGCAAGACCCTTGATCCAGCACTGCATCAGCAAGTGGATTGGAATAGACCATACGCACATACATAAAAGTCTCAGCATGTGCTCTCTCTCCAGAGAAAAAGCACACACAGTCCATTTCTAGGGGCCTTTATCTCCCAGGCGGCCCTTTATGAATATTTTATTTGAATACCTTAGGGATGTCCTTTAGTTGGAAAAATACATTTTTAAAGGAGCACCCGACTTCAGTTAATGGGCATAGTGACCTCTTATTACCTGTGGCACTGTAGAAAAATGACGAGACATGTTTGGAGAGTGGATCAAAGCAGTCCTAGGAGACACAATGAGGTTAAAAATGTGCTGCTGCAGACCTGCCAAGAATTCCACCCGAGGCATAAACTATTATGACTAATTGAATCAATACAGTCGTGGCCAAAAGTTTGGGCGGTGACAAATTTTGTGTTTTGCAAAGTTTGCTGCTTAAGCTGTTGTGGTGTTCATTCACATTGTTTCTAGATTATTGTGTAGAGTGATCAGATGCATTTGAAATCATTGCTAAAAGCTTCACAGATTTCACTGTTTTTTTGATCCTGACACAAAATGACCAGCTAACATTAATTGACTAATCATATCAGCAGCAGATGTGAACGTGTGAATGAGTACTAGTCAGGAACAATCACTGTCATACTAATTAGATTGTAAGAGCAGACTGATTGCTATAAAAGGAGGGAAGCAATAGTTACCTCCAATAAAACACGTGTGGCCATCATCACTTTGCATCAAAACGGCCTCACATGCAAGGAAATTGCTACAAAGAATATTGCACCTGAAAGAACCATTTACCGAATCATCAAGAACTTCAAGGAGAGAGGTTCGACTGCAGTAAAGAAGTCTTCAGGACGTCCCAGATTGTCTGGCAAGCACCAGGACCATCTTCTCCTGAGGACTCCGCTACGGAATCATGTCACCAGCAGTGCAGAGCTTGCTCAGGAATGGCAGCAGGTTGGTGTGAGAGCATCTGCATGCACAAAGACTCAGCAAAAAGCCACTTCTCTGACCAGAAACGCCAAGGACAGACTGAAATTCTGCAGGAAGTACAAGGATTGGACAGCAGAAGACTGGTGCAAAGTTATTTTCTCTGATGAAGCTCCCTTCCGACTGTTTGGGATATCTGGAAAATCAGTTGTTTGGTGAAGAAAAGGTGAACGCTACCATGAGTCTTGTGTTGTGCCAACAGTGAAGCTTCCTGAGACCATCCATGTGTGGGGTTGCTTTTCAACCAAGGGAGTGGGCTCTCTCATAATTCTGCCCAAAAACACGGCCAGGAATAAAGAATGGTATCAAAAAGTCCTGCAAGAGCGACTTCTTCCAAAGGTCCATGAGCTATTTGGTGATGATCCGTGCATTTTCCAGCATGATGGAGCACCATGTCACAAAGCAAGAGTGATAAAGAAGTGGCTCAAAGATTACATTGAAATTTTGGATCCGGATCTCAGTCCCATAGAGAACCTGTGGTCAGTCATCAAAAGGCAAGTGGACAAGCAGAAGCCCACAAATTGTGATTAACTCTGAGAACTAATAAGGCAAGAATGGATCACCATCAGTCAGGATTTGGCCCAGAAGCTAATCTCTCAAAAGATATCTATTTATTTATTACTAATTATTTAAAAAAAGTTCTAAGCAATGAACAAAGCCATTCAGCTCTGAGATGAATCATAAAACAACAAACTACAAATCAAAACCAAAAAAAAAAAAAAAAAACATAAAAAATACAAATATATAAAAAGATTTAAACCTACATCAAATAACAATCATAACTTATATAATAAAATATTAAACGTCATTTTTAGATCATATTTTGTAGTATTATGTATTTTTTTTGTAAACTTTATATTTATGTAAATAATACTGATATTTTATATTTTCTAAACTTTATACGTACTAATTATTAAAACATAAATAAATTTTATATATTATAAATCATTTTATATATATATATATTCTTTATATATGTTAAATCTATTACACTTTACTAATTTTTAAATATGTATATATCATATTAATCAAATGATGCCACTATAATATTTATACTAAATCATTCTAAATAATAAAATAAAAAATAACTCACAAAAACAAATACAAATACTAAAGCATTTTAAAGTATAATTTTCAAATGAATTTACAAATACAAAGGGTTAAGATTTTTCTGAATAATGAATCTCTCTTCAGAATAATAGATAAGTGTAGTTATTTACAAAGAATTAGGCTATAAAAACATTTATTTCTTAAAATATATAGCAGTGACTCACTGTGACTTACAGAATGGTTTCTACAGAAGCAAACCATCACTTAACCTCAGAGCTCATGGCTGTTCTGTCTTGAAAGATTTACATATTTTGTTAAAAACATATTTTCCTAAAGAGAGAATTTATTTTACTTCCATAACCCGACTGTTATGCTATATTTCCAAGACAACAGCTGCTGCCTGGTCCAAGACAGTCACTCAATCTTCCTCCGCTTGCATGTAAGCGAGGTTCTGCATCTGAGACGCTTCTATCATCACTCTGACAAACCAAACCTCACTAAAACCCTGTAAGTGATCCAACCACCTATCTCTCGCTCTCAATTCGTCCCTCGGTTCAAACCAGAAAGGGTCGAGGGTGTTATGAAAGATGCTGAACTTTTTTTCCTTTTGTATGAGATGTGTAAAAAGCTTGCCTTTGCTTTCTGCAACCTCCTCGGCGGCAGAATATGGTGAAACGTCTCAGCTAAGCTTTAAAGAGTACTGGAGAGAAAGGGGCGCTCAGATAAACACCAATGACATAAAAGGCGGGTGAGATCTGAGAAGTCACCATGACCATCTCTTTCTGTGGTGCTTTAGCACCTTATAGGTGTTGGTAAGAAAATAATGGGAAGGTAGAGGAAATGAGAGAGAGGGAAGGGTGATGATAGCTGTGTCATGGAGTGGAGTCTCACAGGACTCTTCAATAGAAGGATTACAGTGAATGAAAAGATCATGCTTGGTGCAGACTCTAGGGAAACACCAGGAAAGCACTTTTTACCCACTGTGAACAGCAGCATGCATGCTGACAATCAGCCAAACTGCTCCTTGTGATGAAATACAGCTAAAGGGTTTAAAATGAGGCCATATCACAGCTGCCGTTAATGCAAACATATGTTCTTCCTGCTGTTATTATATCATATTCATAGTAAATCTTTAAATAAAAAAAAAGAAAAAAAAAAAGGTATAAATGTATATATATATATTTAGTGCCCTCCACTAATATTGACAACCTTGGTAAGTATGAACAAAGATGGTTGTGAAAATAAATCTTGCATCGTTTATCCTTTTGATCTTTTATTAAAAAAATTCTAACCTATCATTGAAGTAAAACAACTGAAGGTGTGTGTGTGTGTGGGGGGGGGGTCCTCATTATGAAATAAATGTTTTTATCTAGTTCACATTGGCCACAATTATTGGCACCTATTATTGCAACCCAATTATTCCCAAGATAACTCTGAGTTTTCTCCTATAATTATAAGATTTCTAACAGAGGCAGTCAGGTATCTGTAGGTATTTGATAGAATCCACAATGCCATGTATCTGAACAAGATGTCCAGGACCTCTAGCACAAGTCAGGAGATGGATACTAAAAGGCTTTATCAATGCGCCTAGAAGCACAGTGAAGTCTATTATTAAGAAGTGGAAGGTATTTGGTACAACACAGACCCTCCCTGGATCAGGACGTCGCTCCAAACTGGATGAAAGTCAGAGAAGCTACCGAGAGGCCTACAGCAACTCTGAAGCAGCTGCAGGAATTTATGACAAAGAGTGGTCATTGTGTGCACGTGACAACAATATCACAAATTCTCCACAAATGTGGCTTGTATGAGAGGGTTGCCAGAAAAAATCCACTCCTCAAGAAAGGCCACAACTGAGCTTCACCAAACGCACCTTGAAGATTCTGAGGCAGATGAGACTAAAATCTAATTATTTGGCCTCAACACCAAACGTTATGTCTGGCAGAAATCCAATACAGGTCTCCATCCAAGTAACAGCATTCCTACAGTAAAGCATGGAGGTGGTAATATCCTGTTATGAGGTGTTTCTCTGCAGCAGGGACTGGATCATTTGTCAGGATAGAAGGAAAAATGGACGGGGCAAAATGCAGTCAAATTCTTGAGGAAAATCTGCTGCCCTCTGCCAGAAAGTTGTCAATGGGAAGAAGGTTTACCTTCCAACAACAAAAACACAAAAAACACACAAAAAAACAGAACACACAGATATAAAAAGAAAAAAAAGACAATCTAATGTCACATTTCAATTAAATGCATCTTTGATAAAGTATTAATTCTTTACTGAATAAAAAATAAATAAAAATACTGCCCCCCAAACTTTTAAAACAAAGTGTATAAAATACATTTAAAAAATACATTGTTTTTGTCACAAAGCATACATTTTAATTACAATATTTCGGTTTTTGTTTTTGTCACAAAGCAAGAAAAAACAACAACAAGCCCTGATAGCCTAAGTGCCACCACACCTTGATCTGGAGCGCTTCCTGCCCAGCACTGGGTTGCTGCCATGGCGGTAGGTGCTTGGACCATAGCTCTCCTTCTCCCTCTCGTCACGCTTTCTGTCTGAAGGGCGAGCTTGTCTGTCTCTGCGGCTGGGGGAACGAGACTCAGACCTGAGAGAGGAGAGAGAAAAAGAGATTGAAAAGAAAGAAACATGGTCAGCTTAGCACTAGAAATTAAACCCACAGGAGACTTTGTGATGCTGTTAAATTAACTGTCAGTTGATGATGTCCTTTGCTCTTTGCTCTCTATTACCTCTTCAAAACCTTTTGTGCTGCACAAACCTTTTTGACAGATAGAGAAAGTTCTAAAAAAGGAGTTGAGCTCTTGAACCTTGAAGAAAGGCTATTATTGTAAACAGAAACTATTTCATAAAGTGAAATTTTAAAACACATTTAATAAAAAAAAAAAAAAAAATTGAAAACCTTAAATAGTGTGGATGACATTAATACCAGGAAATAAAAATTATATTGGTAATGCTTTGCTCTTCAGTGTGATTTTATTGTTAAATCTTGATGATAATTAAACATGCTGCAAGTTTGAATAATTTTTTTGGTGAATAAAAAAAACATAAAATGTCCAGCCAGTATCTGGCATAAATCACTGAAATGGCTGTCATGGGGAATCATATTTTTTATTTTTGATAGTCCTAGACTTACGTGCCATACACAGCAGACATCACCGTAAACATTGCAAAGACAGTGAAGAAATGTCATGGAGCTCAAAAACAGTGATCACTGTTCTCCAGTCCAGGCCATCTAGGACTGACACTAGACCTGAATGGATCTCAAATAGTGAATCATAAATGTCAAGAGTGACGGTAGTTACAGTTTACAGTTGTAAATGAAGCAGCAATTGGCACATTTATAGCAGATTTCTATGATAGCAAGTACTGCAGTATATGATGCTGTGAATTTGACAAATTAAATACAGAGTAAAAAAAACAAACATTTTGTGTTGCACAATTTTATTTTTGAATTCTACATAATATAATTTCCACTTCATTTTAATAAGAGTTATGTGTTTAATTCATAGCAGGCCATGACTACATTATACTTTTAATGTTCAATAACAGTACACAATGAGCCTCAGTGAGGCTTGGAAATTGCTTGTAATGTTGACAAACATATTCCAGTAAAAATGAATGGGCTGTTATTAAGAGTTGAAATGCAATCATACATATGTGTATATACCCAGACAGAAGGATAATGTGAATTAAAATATCTTGTATGCACATACACACTTCAAACAAGTAGAGAAATGAAAATGTGAGGGTCAGGAACAGGCAGAGAAAAAAAAAATATTTACACAGACAGGAAGAAGAAAGAAAAATAGATATTAAATCTAATCATTAATAATCTGCTGCAGGGGTGTCAAAGATATTATTTGATGGAGAGGAAAGTATTTTTTCCCCACCATAATACATCTGCATCTATTTATTATAATTGTGTCCAGTGTGAATTGAATTTTTCGTCTTTTTTTCCACTACATTGGACAGATATACTCATTAAGGGTAAATGTGCGGCTGGTGCCTGGTGTTGACGAAGAGATGTCAGGTGTCAGGAGACAGAAAATAAAAATGAGTGAGTAGCTTTAAATACTGACACCGGTATTATTAGCGGTAACAAAAATTACAGGCATAACACTGGTCATGTTTGATGTCAGAATGAAGGTGCTTTATAATCACTTCTGGCCCTAGGATTATTAATTCACTGTTGGAGTCACCGACTGAGATATGGGCTTGTTATTAATAAAGGCTATAATAAAAACCAACAGGCTCAGGTTTGTGGTGAAGTTTGATTTATACAACTTACTAATGTTACTTATATAAAGTTATCTAGTTGTTTCTTGACCACCAAATCAGCATATTAGAATGATTTCTGAAGAATTGTGTGACACTGAAGACATTTTAAAATATATTTTGGGTATATATAAGTTTGAGTCTGCACATTAAGTGGTTTGGCCTGCAATGGCTGGTAAAAGTAAAAATCAGATATAAATGCTTCCTATTTTTTGAAAACATGGCATGCACTTTAGCTCTTTACCTCCATATTCTCAAGAATACATGACAAATAGTTTTTAAATTCTTCTCAAATTTAAAATCAGCTCGTCAAGAACGGCAATTACTGGGGAAGAGTACAAAAGGTGAAAGCTGAACACTTTAACATGCATTTCCTCTACTGAAGTGGCAATACTCAGACACACTTGACCAGGACTCGGTCCAAACACAAGCTGACCTGCTGTAAAACAAACACTCGTGGTCTAAAGGCCCTCCTCCGCTCGACAGCAATCAGGGAACAAGGTCAAAACCACAAGGTCACATGTCTGGCTAGAGAAATGTACATGTCCATGTCTACTAACGGCACGGTTGTGGATGGGGATGAGTGTTAACAAATGTGTAGTGCCACTCCAGACACTCATTATCTCAGGTCACCTGAGAACTAATGGGAAAGGGCAACACTGGAAGGCCACGATGGGGCTGTACCCGATGAGAAATTAACTTGGAGGTGAGACGTCTGGATTAGACGAAGATGGGATTGTCATCTTAATGCAGATGCTGCAGTCTGCGCAGCAGTGCAAAAAGCCTATGAAGTAAGCGGATGAACTGCAGTTCAATAACAGAGGAATAAGAAAACCAACAGGGATAGATGGAGAACATGGCTAAAGCCAAGGCGATACATACAAACCACAACAGTAGCCCAACAAAACCTTCTGCCCAAAACTCATCTCAATCTTTCTCTTGCACAGACATAAGATTATATATATATATATATGTTCCTTATCTCATATAAAAATATATATATATATATATATATATATGTTCCTTATCTCATATTAGAGGAAGCGATTTTACTCCTTCCTATATTTCACCTAGCAAGTTCATCTGAGTTCAAGCCACACTTCTTGCCCTTGTTTGGCATGTTTGCATGGATATATAACCAAGAAAAAAAAAAAGACCCAGAGATTGTGAAAGATAGATAGATAGATAGAGAGAGAGAGAGAGAGAGGGGGGGGGGGGCTTTTACATGCTGTAAGTGATTTAAATGCTGGGGCCAAAATGATTTAATCTCCAGAAATTATATTGCTGCGTGTCAGGGTGGGCATGATGAGGGGACTGTAATTACTGCAACTTCAACAGCGGATAATGACAAATCATCCCTGATTTCCAATAAAGAGGATGAATTAAAAAACATGGGTGGCGGAGGGGTGAACAAAAGTTTAGAGGTGGGTTATTGCATCCTTGCCTCAAGTTTCTGGGAACAAAACTTTTGACAAGCCACCCTCCCCAGATGTACAGTATTTATTCATATAGATGCAGGAAAAAGTATGTTAAGCTTTGGACTACTGCTATTGATTACTGCATATACTAATCATTAAAGTTTTTCTTTTTCAACGAAGTCACAATTACTATTAAATTACTATTACTATTAAATTCTTCCTAATTTTCCTATCTTAAAATCTGAGCTGCAATTACAGGAATCAATTGGTGCACACGGAACCTTAATTTAAAGAGTTCACAGAAACTGAAATGCTATTACTATTGTCCAACCCTCAGATTGTTCTAAACTTGTATGATTTTAGTTTTTCTGAGGAACCTAAAAGAAGAGGAATGTGTTTTTTTTTATGTCCATATAATGAAAGTCAATGCTCGGTTATCAACATTCTTTAAAATATCTTCTTTTGTGTAGAAGAAAAATGTCAGACAGACTTAGAACGACATGAGGGTGAGAAATCTTTTTGGTGAACTGTCCCTTTAAATGGAAGGTTTCACATGCTCTTTCCAGCCTGCACTGAATGCGTGTTCAATAAAACTACTTATTGTTGTTGTTTTATTTGTTAAAGCAGATCTGAGACTTTGAAGATCAGATCACATTTTACGGCCAATTTATCCAGAAATTCAAAGTAAACCCCAGGGTTCACATACTTTTTCCTGCAACTGTATTTCTAAGTTTAAGAAGTGAAATGTTCAAATGATTAATTCCAACTTTTAAGCCCTAAAACCACATTTTACATTTAACTTAAAAGGCCACTTAGATTAACACATTTTTGGATGGATAAAAAGGTGGAAAAGGCAGTTTAAAAACATAATTACATTTCAGTAAATGTAGCCCTAGGTACATGCCATTAGCAATTAACAAGCTTTTTTAACAGCTTAAATTGCTGGAAATATGTTACAACTCCCAAGCCATTACCTGGACCTCCTGAAGGTGCGATAGGCACTGGGCAAAGAGTGCTTGGTTTTGGATTTGGATCTGGAGCGGGACCTGGACCGAGACCTCCTCTTGTGTTTCTTCTTCCTCTTGTCTCGATCCCGATCCCTATCTCTATCCCTATCCCTTTCCCGCTCCCTTTCAGGCACACGGGAGGAAGAAGAGGAGGAAGAAGTGGTCACATGAGATGCAGGGGCATTTGCACTCCTTGTTAGTGCACTTTCCAAGGGCTGGTAGTCAAATCCTGGTATACGAGACGCGTGTTTAGGGATGCCGCTCATGGGAAAGGCGGACACCAATGGCTGTAGAGACACAACAAAGGAACAGGGATTAGACACATGAGACCTGAAGCGCAACTCAGATGGGCACTTGAAAGAAAACTGTTATTTTAATGAGCAAAATCCAATCAGGCTGCTTACTCTGGAAAATATTACGACACATTTGAAATGAAAGTTGGTCCCAGTGGCTTACTAAATTTGGGCATCTGCCCCAATCAATAGACCCGCAACTGGCTTCGAACGATCTCAAGGACCATATTCAATTTGAAAGGTTTTTGCCATCAGTGTATGTCTCCACGTGAAAGGAAGCACTGCTACTATGCATGTGGACAGCTCCCCAGAGCAGTGCCTTTGTCTTTTTTATCCCTGGTCCTAATAGCTCCTCTTCACTCCTTCCACCCCAGAAATAGCGCTAATTAAAAATACTGGTTGTTTCGCAGCATAATATGGGTCTGGCAGAAGTATAATTGGCCATTCTCTTCTGTCATAATCACTTCAATATATGTCTGTCTTGTTAAATGAGATCCCCTGTACTGTTGGATTCCCATCAGAAATGGAATTTCATCAATCAACGTTGCTCACGCCTTTGAAACCATATCTGCGGGCCTCGGTTCATCACACACAAGGAAATAAAAAGTCTATTTTATCACGAGGCAGAAAAGGGCGACGGACTCAAAGTCAGGCTCGAAATTTAAGGGCTACAGGTCATGTAATAGAGCTCTGGAGAGCTTAAACTGAACCAGGACGCAATATCATCCTAAAGTATTTATAAGCGTGTACCAATTAATCTAGAAATAATGTTCTTTTGTCTCTATCTAGCATGGGAACGTCTCTTATGTAAAAGATAGTGCTGCTCAGGGCAAGAGAGGTGCTGTAGATGGAAGATTAGCAAATGTATTCAATTTGATAACTCTCTGGCTGGAGTTACATAATGGGACGCAGGGTTGAGTTTGATTTCAGGGGCTTTGGGTTGACATTTGGCTAGATAAACCCCAAAGGAGAGCGTGGACGACTGTCCAGTCTCCTTCTTCTGTTTTCGAGAGATAGGAACAAAGTGCCCTCCAAAATATCAAGCCCGCTAGAGCCCACGTAATCAGGCATGTCTATAGTTTTACATTTTCTGAAAAAATAAAATAAAAAATGCCAGTGCATTTCTATGTGCTTTCTAGGGGGTTGCTTACTGGTTCAAGTCAAAGGAGGACAGCCTCAAGTCTCTATGATGTTTTGGTTACTACATATGGCTTGGGTGCCACCTTTAACATGAATTTATGGGATTTTTAAAACTGTTTTATTATCTAACATGCTTAAAATTTCTTATAAAAGTAATAGCACAGCATGCCACGATTTGAGCACAAACTTTATAGTATAAACTGTGCAGGACAGCTTAAGAAGTTCAATACTTAGGGTTAGGGGTTTGTAAAAAATCCATAACCAAATGTATGAGCAATAGTGATGCTTTCCCTTTTAAGTACTACTAAGTACACACTCATGGAGAGGAGCTGAGAATGCCAGGTCAGCAAAGTTAAAGAGCTTAGTCATTGCACATGTTAATAAAGAGAAAGTTTTCATCTAAATCCCCACAGTATAAAACCCGCTGCTGTTCCACTCTTGGAACTCTATTAAGAAGTTCAAGTGAAAGGTAGAGTGTGAGGAAAATGGAGTGTGAGTAAAAGGTGGAAGTGCTAGAAGGAGACAAACGGCAAGGTCTAACCTTTCTTTAATTTCGCTAACGTTTTCACTTGGTCCTTCACACACAAACATGGCACAGATCGCAACCTGAGGATCGCATTTGTCATCTATCGATCTATAAATAAGTCAAACACTGCGTTTGTTCAGCCTCAGACTGTGACTAAAGCAAATCAGCCTGACTAAAGAAACAGCCTGCGAGTGGTAGTTCGCTCCGATAGCTTAAGGGGTTAATGGACCCTTTTTTACAAGACGTGTTCAACAGTCATCAGCATCGTAAATCCTCGAAAGTTTTTCATATTTGTATTTTTGAAAAAATGTATGTACATTTATAACACTATTCTTTTTATTATATCACCTTTGCATCAAATTACAAAAAGAAAAAAAAAACAGTTAATACTAATGTGAGGGTGTTTCTAATGCAGCGTCTATGCGAGGGACAGTAAATTTGACATCGTTCTCTGGTCATTACAGCCTTACTTGCTCAGTAAGGACACTGGGGAATATGAGTGCAAAACGGGCATGTGTCTAAACTAAATAAATAATCAAATTAATTATACAATATTCTGATTAATTCGCTGACTATATTTTAGAATTGAATTGCCCCAAATGAAAAAAAAAAAAAAAAAAAAAAAGATTACTATGAATATTATTAGAACATTCA
The DNA here is from genome assembly GCF_018340385.1 of Cyprinus carpio. NCBI lineage: Eukaryota > Metazoa > Chordata > Actinopteri > Cypriniformes > Cyprinidae > Cyprinus > Cyprinus carpio. The sequence goes on from NC_056592.1 coordinate 7,948,608, forward strand.
CAGCTTCTCAAAGGGAGAAATAAATGAAAATTATAAATTTGCATTGATATTAAAATTACTATAATTAAAAAATAAGAAATACACATTATATATACCTACCTACCTACACACAACTATATCTATCCATCTATCCATCCATCTATCTATCTATCTATCTATCTATCTATCTATCTATCTATCTATCTATCCATCTATCTATCTATCTGCTATAAAATAAATATTCTAAGACAATAAGAAACAATGAGACGCATCCAAACAGAGTACACAGTCAAAGCAGTCGAGGTTTTGTAACAACTGACAAGTAAAGAAGTGGTACCTAGAACAGCAGAAGAGCAAATGTATGGAGTCACCAAAACCACTGTGTTAAATTCATCTGCTCCATGTGCAGTGATTTAATATTTAATCCACCTGTTCTTCATACTTGCAGAGAAAAACAAATGTAATTGTGGTAAATTGCTGCTATTTAGTTCCCATTCTCTAGTTTTTACCAAAGTAGTTTTTTTTTTTTTTTAACCATTTCTAAGAGTTTGGAATGACTGTTTAGAGAAAAAAGTCATAGTGGAGGTGCCTCAGGTGGAAGTGTGCAATTACAGCCAGCAGCCTTTTCCTTGTATATATTCTTCAAAGTAAATACACACTCCAGGTCACAAAGGGTGGGAAAGCATCATCAGAGGTGAGTCAGCAGATCCGTCTTCCTCAGCTTTTGACACGATCACCTCAATCTCCTCAGATTTTCCCCAAACACTGGCTGCACAAGGCAGATTCAGTGTGTTATGAGAGCCATTTAAATGCATGAGCAGCAGCACAACACTCTGGATAGTCAATGTCTCTCCTATAGCCAGAAAAAGCACAGACACCCTTTTTCATTCAAATAATGACACCTAGAATGAGTCTTTTTGATCTTCACCACAGTTTACCTCGCTCTCCTGGGATTCTGGGATATTGAGGTGCAATGACTCTGGCACAGATGATGAGTCGAGACTCAGCACTGTGCTAATTAGCTTGGGCTTTGCTGGAATGAACCATTATTTAAGATTCTCTTTAGCTTCTCTAAACGAAAGGCTATCGTTTCCCTAATTCTGAAGGAGCATCTGGAGAGCCTGGAGTTTAGGACATTCATTCCAAAGGCACTTCAGGGAAACAGGAGTTGAATTTATTTACGATTTCTCTCCACACACAATATGTCACATCTAATGGGAGTCTAAAAAGCTATTATCTTCGTAATTACAGAAGAGTGGACTTCATATTAACTTGCCAAAAGAAAAATGTTTTCCTCTAAAAAAAACTAATATAACACCACACATTTGATCTCCAAATCATGGTCTGAAGCATTTTTCAAGCTCCATTAAAAGGAGCACTGTAGTGGTGTTGGGGACCACAAGGAAGCTTTAATCTCACCCAACATTCGTATGGAACATTAGGACACTTTTCTCCTACAGGATCTCTGATCTCTGAGTTTGAAGGGATTTTAGAGAGTCTGAAAGCTGCTGTGTTCAATCTCACTACTCTGTGCACATGGTCGGGTAGCTGCCAAATCGCCTTGGTGTCTGCTGAAAATGCAAAACTAACTAAGTGTTGTGGGGTGAAGAACGATTTGTTGATTTCTGAGAGTTGGAAGGGGAGAGAAGTAGTAACCAACTGAAAGGAAGCAGTAAAGCGAATGCATCATGCTGGATGGCAAGCAAGGGATTATGGGGGGAAAAAAATTGACTGAGAGGCTTGTTGAGAGTAAATTCTCTAAGACCATGCAAACAATGCAAGCTGGTCACAAATTTTCTGTCAATCATCTAAATCATCAAAAGTATGTGAACCCTTTCAATTTAACTGTATTTCTTATCAATTTTGATCTGACCTTCAACACAGTCTGTTGAAATAAATTACACACAAAGAAAGACACATTTTCTTGTGTCTAATGAACACAGTGTGAAAACACTCTCACTGTAAGGGAGGAAAAAGTATGTGAACACCTAGGCTAATGACTACCCAGGTGATCTTGAGTTCAACTAACCTTGAGTTCAGTCAGTGAGGCCAGATTGGGGGTGTTGGTCAGCGCTGCCCTAAAACTCTGGGTTTGCTAATCACAAAAAGCATTGCCTGATGTGTACCAAACCTCAAGCAAAAGAGTGCTGTGAACATCTGAGATTGAGAACTGTTGATCCGCCGAAAACTGAAAGGGGTCTCTAAAAGCCTTGTAGGGACACTATATAGGAGAACAAAGGCACAGCAGTGGAGGGGCCATCATGGATTTGGGCTGCTTTTATGGCTCAGGGCATGAATCACTTGCTATCATCAATGGAAAAGTGAATTCCAAAGTTTATCAGGACCAGGGCCAGATTTAACTCGTATCGTAAGATATCACAAAACACATTTTTGGAAAACATGGAAATAGTTTGTAATTTTTTTACCCTATTGTTTTTTATATTTAATTGCTCAATGTATTCTGGGGTTTTAGTTCTTTTACTGTTGTAGGTAGCCCATACCATAACAATAATATATATCTCTTTATTTTGTTTGGGCCGCCCTGGAGGAGTGAGCAAAGGCACGTGTCTAGAATGCCTATGTGTAAATCTGGCCCTGATCAGGACATGTTGTAAGAGAATGTAAGGTCATCCGACTGTCAACCGAAGGACAGTCACACAAAGCACAAGAGTAAACAAACAACCGAAAGGCTTCAAAAGAAGAGTCCTGACCTCAAACTGATTGAGATGCTTTAGCATGACCTCAAGAGATTAATTTATACAAGATATTTTAAAAATTTTCTAAACTGTAAAGTCTGTAAAAGGAAAAATGAACAAAATTCACAATGGTAATTGCTCCTAAAGGAGGGTTTACAAGTTATTAAACCTAAGGGTTTGTATTTTTCCCACCCTGCACTGTAGAATGTTCAGTAAAGACATGAAAATGTGTGTTACTTGAAGCAGAATGTGTTTGTCTATTAAATTTAATTCATGCAGAAATCAAGATAACTATGAAGGGTGCACATACTTTTTCCCCAGAAACTGTATGACATCAAGTCCTCATCCTATAAAAACCCTTTAAAAAGTCTTAAAACTGATTTTAAAACTATAACTATTTATTACAAGTTACTAATTCCCATCAAATATTAATATGTTTAATCTGTGGTTTAAATGGAATTGACTGAAGTTCAACAAGTCAAGATGGCTGAATTCAGTCCTATCTTCTTGTCAGTACTGATGAATGAGCAGTGAATGATGGATTTGTTCACATTAATCAAGCCAACAATGAATAATCAAAAAACTGGATATTCATTATGAACAATCCATGAATGTTTCAATGCTGGTGGAGCTCTTATCTTCAGAGGGGTAGAAATCCTGCTTTTAAGTCAAAATAATTAGCTTGTTTTTCTGCAGTATGCCAATATGATGAATGGACATCTGTCAGGAGGTGTTTGGCAAAGTAACAGCAACACAAGGGGTTCTTACTAATGTTCTGGAAGGTTCCCACCAGGGAAGTGAAGTATAAAAGAAACACACTGATTGTTTAACTGTCGGGCAATCATGAAGGGAACTATTATAACAATGGCTTTACTGAATAGCAAATCTGCTAGAAAAAACAGTGACCTGCCAACTTATTGTGATTCAAAAACTGTAAAGTGCAATTACATTAAATTATATGAAAAAATAAATAAAAAAAATAAATATATATATATATATATATATATATATATATATATATATATATATATATATATATAAAATAATAAGCCATTCTTAAATGAGTCAAACAAACTAACACAAAATGAGTTTTTAAAGGAACAGTTGGTGATGACAATTATAATAATTCACTATTTATTACCTCATGTGGTTCCAATAAATGACATAAGGGAGTAAAAGATGATTTTTTTTTTTTAAACAATCCCTCATCTTCTGCCATTGGTCAGAAACAAACAGTAATCCCCACCCCAAAATCACACCATTGGTTGTCTCACAGCATGCACAATTTCTGCATTTCAAATAAGAAGACCGTTCAACAACAGCTTCAGGAATCTCTATACCAGCCATGATACACTCCAGTCGCTTCAGTGACACCACCAATCCCTGCATTCTCGTTTAACACGGACAAAAGAGAAGTGTAAAGGCATAGAGTCTCACCTCTGCACCCCTGCTTTTGTCACTAATCAGGAGCGTTTTCCCTCCCGTGAGCTGACTTTCTTGTTAAAGCAGTACCTGCTGGAAACACCTCTCTCATGAGAGCTTCTTTTAAAAAGAGCAGCTCGCATACAAAGTGCCCAATCATTTAAATGGTAAATCACACATCAGAGGAAGAGAAAAGCCACAGCCCTGGGGCAGGAGTGTGTGCAACTGGGAGCGTGAACATGCTCAAAAACACAGAAGCACACTAAGGGCATATCAAACAGGTCCCGACAGCCTTACATCTAGGGTAAGAACTTTCCCACATTAAAGACAGTGTAAATGTGACACTAGGGAGACCTTAGTCTTGGCATTAGATGTCTGCTGCCCGTATACTCACTGTCTGATAAATACTGCTTAAATAACAGAAAAGCGCTTTATCCACCTGGCAAGATGTAATCTGATTGGCTGACTTGGCAACAGCACAACGATTAACCTTTTTTGGCCTAAAACAAGGTTTTAGCAAAGTTGGCAAAGTTTGCCAGGTAAGTGGAATCAAATAATTGAATTCAAAGGAATGTGTGTGTGTGTGGGGGGGGTATTTAAAGATGAACACACTCATAAATGGCACATAAAACATGTTGTTGGGTGTTTTAGATTTTATTAGCCTACATTAAAATGACTTTGTTTTATATATCACCACATCACGGACACCGGGTTGAAAACCCTTGCTCTATTAAGAACAGCAGACTCACATCAAGCACACGACCTGCTCTTCAAAAAGAAAGTGCAGCAATGCTGAAAATAAAATAAACTGCAATCTTAAAATAAAAACAGACAGGAAATCCAAGAATAAGGGAGGTGGGAACTGGCCTGGTTTCTATTTCAGCCATTGTGAGAGCTGCAGTGGCTTCTGGGTATTGTTCTTTCTTAAACTGTGACAGTTTGCGGTTGAGTCGAACAATGCGCACAGTCCTAAGCGAAAAACACGAAATCAAAAGTGGAGGACAACAAGGTGGCCATACTGTCACATCTGATATTCATCTCCTTCAAAAAGAACGGCAGTGAGTAGGCATCCTATGAGCTTCACTATTTCTGTGTGTTCTACTTAATAATGAAAGGTCAATAATAAGAAACCGGATTACAGTAAAAGACATAGCAATAAAGCAGTCAATCTAAGACGTTGCTGTTGAGTCGGCAGTCCACTGTGAACAATTTACAGTGCATTCATCAAACGAAAGACAGCAGAACGACCAGCTGGCACAAAGATTTTCTGCAGACCGGAACATTTGCTAATTATTCTGAATACACTCAAGGTGAAAAATATGGCTTTAATGATTACAAGCCGCCTGTTTATTTAGCACCCAGAATAATTCTCGACAACATGCTGAGTGAAAGACTGAGGTGCATCTAAATGTTCCTGGCTGGTGAACCAGGAGGTGGAAACATAAAAACAATTGCCAGTTTGAAGATTGCACAGCCAACATACAGTTTTCCACATAAACACACACAAAAGCATTGACAGATGCAAACATATGCAGTCATTCAGATATTGCTGTAAGAGCTGCAAAAGCACACCAAACCGGTCTTTGACTTCATCTGCACATGCATGCTGTGGGCAATGAGATAAAACATATTCAGCAGAATGCCTGAGCTGCTCTTTTCCATACAAATGTAAGTGGATGTGGACCAAAGGCCAAAAGAGAACCACAAAATTATCGTAAAATTAGTCTATGCGATACTGAGTCTTCTGAAGACTTTGTATGAAGAACAGATGGAAATTTACATTGCTATTAATCGCAAATGTCACTTAAAACAGTCATGGTCACAATTCACTTTCATTCTACGGAAAAAAAGCAGATTAAACATTGTACTACACTCGATACCACTGAGTTCCCTAAAAAAGCTTTCATGGAACAGTTCTCAGTATTCTTAGTGTAAAAACATTTTAATAATTGAATGTTTTCCACTATAAAGAACCTTTTGTGCAATGGAAAGATTCTGTTGATGTTCAAAGTTCTTCACGTAGTCATTGATGCCAATAAGAGTTTTATTTTTAAGAGTGTATAACTCGTTTCAAAACAGGTTTCAGGTTTCAAAAGACATGAGGGGTGCATAAATGATGACACACTTTTCATTTATGGTCAAACTAACCCATTTAAGAAGCTGTTTCTGTCTTCTGAATGACATTTGGGATTTGTGACAGTGAAAAAGCAGTCTTTGTTGAGGTTAAAATTCCTCTTTTTGCTGAGAGCTAATCCGTAGCCAATTTACTCCTTTTAGGTCAGGATAAAAGTTATAGTGAGCTCTTACATCTTTGCCATGGATTTATGTATAAACTAATTAGAGCCAGCACAGGCACAGTGGCGGGGAGCCTCAACAGTTTCAGATCGCCTCATTTCCTCAGGGTCTATCGATTCCATTCCCCTTTTTAATTCTGTCTTGTGACTATGGGCAGGAAAAAAGGATAGCTCCAGCTAAATATTGCCTTAACTGAAAACAGGCCCTCCATTTTATGGTTGGTTTCTAATTCCGTCACAGCTTGTTTTCATCAGTCGCCAGCCTATAGCATCACATAATAAAACAAAACAAATAAAAAAAGACCAAGAAAGTTATTTTTAAGTATGCTGCAAGGCAACCATATTTATTTATATATATATATAGAAATAATAATATCGAACTCAAACCAACACAGCCATACAAGTGAACCGCTAAGCCAAGGGTTCAACAGTAATCACAGCTATCTAAACTAGATTTTCAACTAATCCAGCTGGATGTATGGCAACAGCCTGTTAAGATTTGCTTCAGATGAAATCCTGAGAGCTGTGATGAATGTTGGTCAAGTTCTAGTCAGAACAGTGTTAAAACTGTAATCTGTCTGTGCCGATCAATCAATGCTAAGCTGGCGTTTGGCTGTGGGTGTTAAGTGGCGGATTACACTGCGGAGAAAACTATTTGTTTAAAGGAAAAAGCTCAGAGGCGTGAGGATGCACACAGACACTACAGAAAGTGAGTACAGGATAAGCTGTCCTGATACCATCTCATAGTGACTGCCAGATCCAGAAGCACAAATCCAATATGGTTTTGAGGTGTGCTTGATCGGCTGCTTTGTTTTGCCAGTAAACATGCCGATATCTTACAGTGGAACAGTGGTCAGAGGACACTTACTCCAGAGCATGTGTTGGCAAGCTGGCCCTCCCGAAGCTGTACTGCTATTGGCAGAACATCCAATGGCAATGAAGCACAGAAAAGCACTGCACTGATTTAGTGCTAATTTGGAGTATTTTGTTCTTGTCTGAGGGAAAACACAAATAAACTGGTTTGTGGACTACACTACACAGAAACTGTTGCAATAGGATTATAATAATAATAATTAAAAAAATCACTAAATCCTGCCAAAACTTTGGACAGACTGAGAAACAGTTGCATAATAACTGCATGTTGGCAGATGTTCTTCAACTCAGGTAACTGATTTTTAATTAATCGATTTTAATTTCCAGAATGTAATATAGATGCTTTCTTAATAATATGAAATTAAACAATTAAAATAAAATACATTGGAATAAAGTAAATGAGATACATGACAAGCTCACTTTGTTTCAATTTTCAAACCCTCCAGATACAAAAACGTACAAAAAACAGGAAAAAAATGATTTTCTTGTCGCACAGAAGGTGCATTTTAATAATACTGCAAATAGCATCGTTGAAAAATGCAGACACTGACAAAGGAGTTTTCTTTGTCTACCCCCCTCCACTCACCCCAAGTCTTCCGAGGCCTGCCATGTTCTTTCTGAAGATGCAAGCTGACTCACAAGTTCTGTCTTTAGTCTCATTTTAGATCTTGAACACAGAATTGTTAATATCGTAATTATTTCATGATGGCAGTGCTTGAAGATTCAAACTCAAGTTGCATGTTACCAGAAAAACTAACGAATGCATTCCTTGAGAACTGCCATTGTATCCTAGCTCCCATTTTTGAAAAGTGGTCTGTCATTTCAATTCAGCTGTACAAAAGCTGAAACATTATCTACCACTTCACTCAACCAGATGCAAAAAACACAGACCGATGGCATCAAGAGAAAACAGTGTTTCAAACCACAGCTTGTCTGAAACTGTGAACAAAATAACACAATGATCATGAACAAACATAAATACATATTGACTTCCATCACAACATTATGCTGGTCACAGCAAAAACAAAAACACATGTCGAGCAGCGGCAGAATTTCACAAAAACCTAGGTTACGGCATACATACAACGACAACATTCCTGAACGATAAACCCACATTAACTAAACAAAGTGCTTGATGCAATATTAAATTAAATTAACAGTGACCGCATTAAATCTAAAAAAAATAGTTCTTATCTTGTTTGTGCAGTTTTTACTGCATAAGTGGGTAGCAACGACGTGGGTGCTAATCACAAAGACGCGTGATAATTAAAGCAAGTTAGGATACAAGTATGTGGCTATGTTACAGCTTCCTCTTAAAGCGCTTGTCTTTTTCCCCTTTTCCATCTCTCCAATCCTATTCTGCTCACAGGGAATTGGAGATGCGTGCCTCCCACTGGCAACAGTGCATGAATTGTCACTATTAGGAGCCTCGATCCTAGAAATGGTCAGATCTGTTCTCCTAAAAATATTTGGATTATCTTTGACGAGCATCATCATGTAGTTCTGTCTGAACTTTGAATGCTAGGGTATGGTAACTGCAATAGGTGCCATACGCAAATGCCTCCCCTGATGTCGAGCTTGAGGCACTCATGTTTCAACATCCTGATATCATTTCCTCTCATTCTCCCATTCGCAATCAATAAATGTGTCTTTGGCTGCTTCGTTCTCAAATTTGCTGCTCTTAATGCTTTAAACCAATTGCAGAAAATGCTGAATCTGGACAACTGTATCCCTGTATCAGCTTTTATTGATTCAGATACACATATTTACACTAAATCCTACAAAAGATTTGGACAGAGAACAGTCACATAAACTGCAGTTTGGCAGATGTTTTTTCCATTATTTCAACCCATCTAACTTATTTGTTTTGAATTAATCAATTTTAATTTCCATTATGTATTATGCTTACTTTATGATGTAGTCTATTAAACTATTATTTATTTATTTTTCAATTCAAGATCCAACAGGAGCACAGAAAGTGATGCATAGAAGTGTATGTGAGACAGAGAGGAAATAAGAGTACTTGAAAGTGACGTCAAGTCAAAAGGTTACGGTTAAAACAGTAGTTTTTATGATTAGAATTTAAAAATAAAATTACAATAAGTCATAATTATTGTAAATAATATGTTTACTACTTATACAGCTTATTTGTTTTTAATTAATCAACATTATTTTCAATTAAATATTATACTTGCCTTGATTTACATAAAGCTCCTGTTTCATTAAATAACGGGGAAAAAGACAAAAATAAAATTAAATAAATAAAAAGAAAAAAAATATAAGAAATTGGAATAAGCCGGATAAGATGAACTAAAACAATAATAATAAAAAAAGAATTTTCAATAAATAATACACAAATAATAAAATAAAACAATGAGATGAATAATTCAAGCAAAAGAGCTAAAAACCATTGAGCAATATGGAAGAAGTTGCTGATGGAAGCAAAGAGAGACTCTGCTGGGCTTCTCTGCAAAGTGCCACCTGGCTGCACAGATGACTGTCCATATTTCCCATTTCAAGCTTGGCTTTTTCTGAGAGAGACCTGCCAAACAGCATTTAGCGTGACGGAAGGTTGTAGCTAAACATCAAACAATTAGCCGGGTCTTATTTCCACTTTAAAGCGCTCCTGTCTGTCACACCATATCTATCTTTCTAAGCCCTGCGACAGCAGTGCAGATCAAGGCTATTTTATTTTCTCTCTGTGATCTTGTGGCACAATCATGCGCTCAAGCAAACAAGAGGTGAAATACTACAAATACGAGCTCTGCCAGAAGCACTCTATGCTATCTCCAGAAGAAACAGAAAACTCTCATTGAACAAACAGGGCTGCAGTCACGGCCGGCTGTGATGGAATGAGATGGCTATTGGTTCAACACGGCGAAAATGTACGACCACCCTGGCCTCTGTAGATTTCTCTGTAAAACACAGCTATTTGCAGCTATTAAATGAATCTATAGACATTGTAGCAATCCTGGGTTTGGTAAAAGCTAGGAAACATGACCTGATGCATGCTGAATTGGCTAGATTTGATTTTTGTTGCCATAGCAATCAGTAAAGCGCCAAAGGCTGCATATCTGGATGGTAGGAGCTGCAAACAAAAAATGCTGTGCTGTTTTCTCACTTGCAGAAAGATCTAGAAAGGAATTAAGGTTGAGCAGGACTTGTTTATATTTTGCAGAATATACCTTTTTTTTTTAATAGTCTAGTCAGTGGAATGCCTGAACTAATCGGTTTTCAAGAAGCCTTATAATTATTACACTGGTTGTAGTTCACATTATCCCGATGTGACACATTTGAAAAGTTGGTTCAAAAAAAAAAATTTTTGTAAAAAAAAAAAAAAAAAAAAAAAAAAAAAAAAAAAAATATCTTTATATATATATATCATGGATATATATATATATATATATATTATAAATTTTCAGTTTCAACTGAAAATCACTACTTCACCTAGTGCCTAGAATTTTCAGTTTCAACTGAAAATCACTACTTCTAAAAAAGGCAAAGGAAGCTAAGATCAATGCTAACAATCGGCTCCATCAGAGATCACAGCTGGCATTAAGCTTAAATTGACTGAATCATTACCACTACTGAGTCACCGGAAAAAGATAGAAAAAGATAATGGCGAGGCAAGGCAAAAGATGATACAGTAGTCATGAGCGATGACCAATTGCACCGATTTTCATTGAAGATACAGCAAAAATCCTTGGAGCCGTAAACAGAGTCAAGTCACCAGATAAAGACAGGACGCATCCATATTTACAGACTGTCAAAAAAGCATGAATAAACATTTATCAGGCCTTTAGGAGAATAACAGTAAAATAAACAACACGGCTCTTGGACTTCAAGCTTTTAGTCAGGAACATCATTACACCAAGTCTTAACCAAGAGCTATGCAAAGTTCCCAGCAATAAACAATTTGCCTATTCACACTGAATGTGAAACTATTGCGCAAGACAAAACATAATCACAGCCAATCAGAAGATAATTAATTTTTAACATACAGTTGTGAGGAGCAATATCTTGAACCAATGAGATTTCATAATGAGCTGGGCTATGAGAAATAAAAACCAAGCGATCAACAAATACTTTGGGACAGATTTACTAAAGAGGGCAGATTACCTAATGCTCAAGCTAAACAAAATAAATAAAAATAAAACAAAAATGAAATTTTATGTGGTTCTATTTTCTGATTAGTCTGCAAAAAACTACATAGATTCAAACAGATTTGGACAAAAAATATGATTTTTGTTGCCTGTCAGAATAATTTTAAAATATCCTGTTAAACGCTGGGGACAGAGCTAGTTGGGACAAAAATGATTTTCATGCAAGAGAAAGTTTTTAGTGCACATCACTTGGGTAGCCACACTATCTTTGCTTCTTTCCTGAGGGTGAATGATAGAACTGCCATAAGCTATTGGAAGGTGCATCTGAAATCAGGCCTTGGGTAAAGTAAAGTAATAAGTTGGAAACTAAATAAGGCATCCCTCTCAAGTAATTGGGTGTCCAAGAATAAGAAGCAGAAGGGACATTCATAATGAATTAGTTGGTTTGGAACGTATAGGAGTAGTGTTGTGTATATGTGAGCGAGAGACTCAGGTAAAAAGCCCAGAGGAAGCAGTCCTGCATCCACCAGCTGCTTCTTCCGATTTCACACTTCATTGGTCTCATTAATGTGGAGCTGAACCGTACGCCTGTGGAGACAAACGGCGAGATTAGTCTCCACCATTCTCCTACTCCTACTCTCTCTCACTTTTCCTAATGGTGTCTCTCAATCGCACACTCCTGCCTTTCTCGTTCTCCTTCCATGGACACCACTTTTTGGAGAAGAAACTGTGTTTGCAGCCTGTGGAGAAGATCAGGGGAAATATGAGCTGCACACAGGCAGAGTTGGCCATTATAATGATAGTTGGAGGAAGATCATGGATACGATCTCAAAAACAACTGCTGAGAAACCATTCTAAGCAGACACCATACACAATATTAAGCCACAGAGAAATACAGAAAATCTTTAAAAATCCAACTCTGTGTCCTTAAAGGAATGGGTGTCTCTACAAACTCCTATGACTTTATTCTGTGGAACATAAAAAGGAAATAATAAAAAAAAAAAAAATGTTCATGCTGCCTATAGTAAAAACATTGGCATGGTAGCTACCAAGATTCAAAAAAGTACCACAAAAGTGGTCCATATAACTTTAAGAAGCCATTTTTCACTCAAAATCATGTTTTATGGTGTTTTTGGAGCTGTAACATTCTTCAAAATATCTTTTTGTGTTCCACAGAAAAAAAAGGAACTTATACTAGTTAAGTTAATGATGGCAATTTTCAATTTTGGCTTCTGTTTAAAAGTTCGTAGTCTGTAAGATTTTTTTAATATTTTTGAAACAAGTCTGTTATGCTCATCAAGGTTGCATTTATTTGATCAAAAACAAAGTAAAACAGTAATATTGTGAAATATTATTACAAGTTAAAAAAAGCTGTTATATTTGTATATTTGTATGTTTTTGTGGAAACCATGATGCAATTACTTCAGGATTTGCTGTTGAATAAAGTTCAGAATAACAGCATTTAATGGAAAGAGATTTTTTTTTTTTTTAGGTAACATTATAAATGTCTTTACTGTCACTTTTGACAATTCGACAATCAGTTTAATGCATCTTTGCTAAATAAATGTATTAATTAATTTATTGTTTTATTCATTTATTAAATTGTAAAAAAAAAAAAAAAAATCTTACTGGTCCCCAAAATTTGAATGGAAGTGTTTGCAATTGGTGAGGTATCATTTGGTGATATTTTGACATTTTCATTCAAAGCTTCAGTGGATTTAGAAATCATCAGGGCTGCTTCAATGGCTATAAACGCTGACACAAGATAAACAAATCCAAATAAACTCACAAGTACAAACAGACATTTTTCCTGGAAGACACTGGCTTTGTCAGCACAACTTATTAGGAACAACTCCTCTTGCAAGTCCATAAAAATACAACTGGGATAGAATTAACAGCGTATATACGTTTGCTTTTCATCTCATCTCATCTAGTCTGTCAGTCACACTTGACCCCCCAGAGACTGCTGAAAAACAGTTGTCAGGAATAATTTTGCAGTAATGAGCATTTACACAAGATTCCTGATGGATCGATAAAATATGTTGTTTTTTCTTTACAGGGGGACTTGACTAAACAAACCGCAAGAAAACCAGAGCAGCGTTTCCGAGTAGGAATCCTGACGTGATGCTGACCGATGAAATAAAAACACTAAAATCTATAACCATGATGACATGGTGCATGATTCTGAATCGCAGAGCAAAAACAGAATTTTTTTGTCAGAGCGAGCATGTCAAGAAATGCAATGAAAGCGAAATGAAGAGTGGCCGGCTATTTTCAAGCGCAATCACTATAGGTAGCAAGAAATTGTTATTTGCGGTTAAATTCAAAGTTCAATGTCAGTATGGCAGATACAATATATAATACACATCTGAACGTCTTTCAAATTCAGTTCATACAAGTACTAGGAATTCAGAGAAAGCCTAGGTATCTGTGGTGGTAGACGGACAATGCTGAAAAATGCACACACACACACACACACACACACACACTCAAACAAACCTCAGGCGCAGCAGTGGTTTCCTCTGTACGCTTGACCTCAGCCTCTGGTCCTCGCAGAGTCTGCAGGAAGAGGGCGGCTTTCCTCTTGCGTTCAGCTTGAAGCTGCCTCTCTTTGGACTCTTTGGAGGCCTGGGCGAGCTTTTCTCTCGCAGCGGCTGCTAACCGGTCCTCCAGCTTCTGTTTGGCTGGAAGAGAAAAGGGAGGAAAGGTCAGACACACACACATTTGTCTTGATACACACCATATGCTCTGACAACTAAAAGCATAGGCAAGGGAGCACATGTCCACAAGTGCATTGTGTTTCTGCTACTAAGCAAATGCTTCTAGACGAGGCTGCTCATGACTTACCTGGTTTTGTAAGCCAGCGCGCCTTATAAAAACTGCATAGAGCTTAAAAAGCTACAAGATAATTGTGTGACAATTTTAATGTTTCACATCTACCGGGATAGAATTATCCCTTCTGACATTCACTCTCTGCTTAGGTGTTAAAGGCTGCCTGGCTACGGATTGTATAACGGTTGATGGTGTCTCAGTTTAGCTAGCTCAAGTAGGCAATGTACTCATGTATAATTTTTCAGGGTTTGCTCATGGGAACAGAAATAACAAAAGGAAAATGGGGAAAAAAACAAGTCATTATATTCTACAAGAACAAGAAGAGGGCCCTGTCAGTGTCCGCACTAAAAATAGGCCCCCTGCCACGGACAATCATGTATACTCAGAAACAAACACAAACTGGAGAAAGAACAGAGTCTTCTCCTTTACGTCACTGCAAGTGAGATAATGCTATGTGTAAAGGCCTTTCCACACTGAATCACACATAGCACTGATTCACTGAACAACACTCATTAACTTCCATAAAAAAAACATTAATAGGATGTAAATAAAATCACTTTTTGTGGTCCACTGAAGAAATGAATTCAAGATAATTTAAGATATTTTGGATGAAAACCTGGAGGGCTTGAGACTGTCCCATAAGCTTTTTAAATGCAACCAAATAAAAAGCTGTCAAGGTCAATAAAAGGTATTGAACTGTCCCATAAACTGCCAAGCAAATAACAGTGTCAAGGTCCATTACTTTGTCAACCAGAATACTCCATCTGCCATCAGACGTGCAATCTGGGTTATATGAAGCGACAGAAACACTTTTTATAAGCGAAGAAAACAAAAATAACAACTTTATTCAATAATTACTTTGTCAACGGTCTCCTCTGTGTCTCTCCATATCACTGTATGCTATGTATGCTCTTCTGTATCATCCGCACCACAAGAATGCACAGTTTCTACGTGCATTTAGCTTTGATTTTAAATAAAACAGTGCATCATGGTGGCGCGGATGACACAGAAGAGCATACACTTCATATAACCCAGATTGCACGTCTGATGGCAGATGGAGTATTCTGAAGACGACTTTCATACCTCTTACGGACCTTGACACACATATTTATTTGGGTGTTCCGAAGAGAGTCTCAAGCCTCCAGGTTTTCATCCAAAATATCTTAAATTGTGTTCCGAAGATGAATGGAGCTTTTACAGGTTTGGAACAACATGGGGGTAAGTGATTAATGACAAAATTTTCATTTTGGGACGGAGTATCCCTTTAACACCTGTAATTTGCTTGTGGCATTTCTATAAGCAATGACTCTAGTAATTGTCTGCATTTTCCTGCAAAGAAGGACCTGCTTTTGAGGTCCTTCTTTTTCTCATGCATAATTTCTCATCTACACTTCAGAAGTCAATCTGCAATTGAGTTCAGCAAATAAAATTTTGACGAAATCCAATAAGGCAACCTTTTGAGGTCTAATTTTGAAACTCCAATTTGCAATATAAACAGGTAAGCTCTAACAAATACACAATGGGTGTACATACTTTGCCTCTGCTTTCGAAACCACAAGAAACAGCAGAGATTTGACCCAAAAAACTTTCACTCATGATCATGCAAACTCACTCCATTCAGTAAATAAACTAAATGTAACAGATGGACACATGAAAACAGACTGAGCGTTTGCTGAATCGTGCATCTGTGATTCTTTAACAGCTCATCAATACAGATTATGTTCCTCCGGACGAGTCGATAGTCATGCAATCTAAGCTAGTTTGCCACTGAGTGAGGCCTTCTTGGCTGCAGTGCCATTTATTTCACTTCCTCGTGCAGTAAACTTCCTCTGGGCATCTAGTCTTATTACTGTAATTACCCCTGCGTTCCAGGAGCATTACTGCTCAGCCGGAGAGTGTCTGACGTGTGCAGTCCAAAGTCAGTGATGAGATTTAACTAAATTCATTTTTAATGGGGAACAAGAAAACCAATGCAAAGCACACGTTATAACGAAAGGTGCATCTCTTGTTTAAACGAATAGTTCACCCGAAGTGAGCATCTGTCATCATTTCCTCACCCTTGTGACGTTCCAATCTCTATGACTTTCTGTCTTCCATGGAAAATGAAAAATTGAACAATATCCTGGCTCTACTCTTTCACATATAATGAAAGTAAATGAGGACTAGGGCTGTCAAGCTCAAACATAAAAAAAGTACCATAAAAGTGGTCCATGCAATATCTGTGTACTTATACACTTAGTCTTTCCCCAGGTGACGATGTTTGGTCATGTCGCATTGTCACGTCAAGTCACCTTTATTTATATAATGTTTTATACAATACAGATTGTCAAAGCAGCTTCACAGTGTTACAGCACAACTGTTTTCAATATTAGTAATAATAAGCATATTAGAACGTTCCTGAAGGATCACGTGACACTGAAGACTGGCGTAATGGCTACGAACATTCATCTTTTCATAACACATTCTGAAATGTATTTAAATAGAAAAGCATTACTAATAATATTTCACAATATTACTGTTTTTACTTTATTTTGATCAAATAAATGCAGACTTGTTTCAAAAATCTTACTGACCCCAAACGTTTGAATGGTAGTGTAGTTGGTCAGAAAATGTCCTGTTTTTAGGCAAAAACACATTTACAATCCCTCACGCACATCTGCAGATCTCATTTCCAGTTTAGACGTTG
This sequence comes from Cyprinus carpio, assembly GCF_018340385.1. Classification (NCBI taxonomy): domain Eukaryota; kingdom Metazoa; phylum Chordata; class Actinopteri; order Cypriniformes; family Cyprinidae; genus Cyprinus; species Cyprinus carpio. Next base: position 7,965,493 of record NC_056592.1, read on the forward strand.
TTGGTATCTTTGACTGCGAGGTGTCCTTCTCTTTTTTCTCTGTGTGAAACACTCCCTCTTAATTACAGGGGACAGTTATTGCCACTAGTGAGCGTGGCCCATATGGGCAGATCTATTAAATTAGATCCCTGGCCATCGCCAGAGTAATTTTAATGTGCTGCCAGTCATCGTGATGTGACAACGATCAGATCAGCTCACTATTTTAAGTCTCTGAGGGTCAAAAGAACAATGAAGTAGTCCTAAAAGTGAAGCAAAATCCGGTAACTCTCAGCTTAATGTGATCATGATAAACTATCATTTTTTTAAACTTATCTTGTTACAGTAAAAGATGTCTAGCTTCTAAGCTTCTGGCCAGTGAGGAATTACATTTGGGCTGCAACAATTATGGTGAGAGAAATCAGCACGAGTTATTTTCGTAATACTCCACAAATGGACTCATCTCTTCTGTTTGAACAATTTTTCAGAACATCTACAAAAGAACAGCCTTGAAAACACTCAATTACAAAACTTAACTTCTGAACTCTACAGACAGTGAGTCAAATCTAAAACTTGCTAATATGCTTGGCATTTATAAAGACGGACAATAGTCCAGAAAAGATTCTAGTGGCATTAAAGGGACAGTTCAAAACAAACAACTGACTTTATGTTCTTCCAAACCCCTTTGACTTATTCATTTTGAGAAATACTCTTGCCACTCTTTTCCATATAATGAAAGTGAGCGGAGACTTTGAAGCTCAAAAATATTCAAAAGAGCACCATTAAATTTGAATAATCCTTCCTTCTTTTTCTTAATCCATCCTACCTGTCTTCATTTCTTTTCATGCTTCCTTTCTCCTGCCCTTCATTCTCATTCTTCAAATTTTCCTCTCTTCCTGATCTTAATTTCATCCTGTCTCTTCCTTCATTCTTTGATATTTCATATCTCCTTCCTTCCCTTCTTCCTATCTTCCCTCCTTAGCTCCGTTTATCTACCTTCCTTCCTACCTAATTTATTTTCCCTCTTCCTGTCCTTTGTCCACCCCTCCTTCCTTTCTTCCTGACTTCTGCAGATTTAAATCTTAGCTAATTTGTCATTTAAATCTATTACATGGCTTCAGACTGTAGCACATTATTCAAATTAAACTTTTTATTGAAGGACACAATTCACAATTTCACATTTTTGAGTTCCATACAGTCAAGTCACAGTTGATCAAGCGGGTGAGTAAATGCTGACAGAAAGTTTATTTCTGAATGAAATAATCCTTTAGTGAAGATTTTGACGTACCTTGTTTGGCCTCTATTTCTTCCTGGGACAGTACTGGTTTCTTCTCCTCGGCCAATGGAGGTTGAGGAGGCTCTCTGGCTGCTTCGACCAATCCGATCGCCAACTCCACTCCCTCTTGCACCTCCCCCTTCATCCCGTCCTCATCTGAGTCGTCGTCCAGTCTCACACGATTCTTCTCCAGAGGCAGAAGGTCATTTTCTTTCGACTTTATTGCGAAGCAGATGGGCGCAAAGGATGCTGTGAAGTGAGCGATAATAGACAGGTTTTATCTAGTGACTGTCGTTAACCTTCCTCACTTAGCACAAATCTGCTGCATAGGTACAGTCATTATGGTCAAAGATGTGATTATTACAGTCAAGCCCATTAGCTCATCTACATTTACATCAGCGGCGACACAGGGGTCAGCGCGCCATTTTTAAACACTAAGTGACACAGCCTGAGCACAACAACAGCAATTAACGGATGGAGAGACATGGGATGGTGCTGCTACACAGGTGCATGAGGACACTGTGAAATGTTAGTATGGCTGACAAGGATGTTCTGAGGTCAGGTGGTGGGGGACTCGATCATGGAGCACAGAGCTGTCTTACCTTTAATGAGCTTGCCCTCGTTCTGCTGCTTGTCAGAAGAGCAGTTTGCTGTCTGTCCCCCCCCACTGTTGTAAAGCAGCGAACCCTGTGAGCCCAAGACAACAGGAACAGAGAGAGACAGGGAAGAGAGAGACACGAAGTTACTTTACTTTGCAGACACAGGTTAAGGATGAAAATCCTGAGCTCTCAGTTTTCAGACAAAGGCTCTCTCAAGAGCTTGACAGTATTTTAAAGGACTTTCTTTGTACTGAATGTGTGGTTATTCTGAGTCAGTAATTCCTCTATACTGTTCACAGGTGAAGAAAAGGAGGCACAGGGGGAAATGGAAGGAGTTCAGGCTACAGGCAGAGCCTGAGAGACAATCCATCTCATCCTTAAAAGGCCACGTGTAATATTTTGATGTTCAAGTTCATTCTATGTCCTCTTTCTTTTTCTTCCCTCTCCTTCCTTACTGATTTCTTTCCCCTTTACTTTCTTCCTGCTTGTTTCCTCTTCATTCCTGCTTTCTTCATCTTAATTTATTCCTGCTTTTTCCACTTTCTTCCCTCCTGCTTTTTTCCCTTACTTTCTTCTTTTTCTTTTTTCCTTCCTGCTATCGTCTCCTTCCGTGCCCCCTTCCTTCCTTTTTTACATTCATTCCTTTCTTCCATTTTACATTCATTCTTTCCTCCCATTTTACAATCATTCTTTTCTTCATCCATTCTTTCCATTTTACATTCCTTAATTCCTTCTTTTCATGTTACATTCCTTCCTTCCTTTCATTTCACATTCCTTCCTTCCATTTTACCTTCCTTCCTTTCTATTTATAGAATCAAATAAGTAAGGTTTGTTTGGAAACGAATTATTTTTGCAATTATGTTTTATGCCACAGAAATGGCTTCACCTTTAAACAAAGAAAAGTGAAGAGAGCATTTCCCACTTGCTATATGCGTTTCGGTTTGAGCTCTATTAGGATGAGATGCAGGCTTTGAGTATCAATCTGGGAGCTACACTGATGGACGAGTATAATCTCAGGAACGTTCTGCAGCGGAGAAAAATCACGACAAGATCCTTCACGGTCATGCAGCCTGAGAGCAATGCTGGCCTGATGCTCATTTGTCAACCATCTGCCAGCAGATTACATGCTCAAAAATGTATCTCCCTCTAACTCCACCTCAATACATGTTGAAGACTGGACTCCATACTGTGGGGTGGTGAAAAACTCATTAATGAGGTACAGTGCTTCCACACTAATGAGATGTTGTTTTCCTTACTCTGACCCAAATCTTTGTGTTTTATTCTTTTGTTTGAATCAGCGGAATAGTACAAATTAATATTCTTCACTGCTGTACGCTAATGTGCATAGCCACTAATAATAAAGCTAATCACACACACTGATAATCCCACATAATCTCACTGCTAGGGTTTTATATAACAAGAAAAGAAAAGAAAAAAAACTGACAGAGTGAGAGGACGAAAGAGAATGGGTCTGAAAGTTTAGTGTCCCTAATGGAAGTTTTCAATATTTCACAGCTCTATTAAAGAAGTGTCTGTAGACCCTCACTGTAGCCCTGGGTAAGATGAAGGGTCAGGAGGACATTAAACCCAGTTAGAAATCTCTCGCCCAAAGATGAAAGACAAGATGAAGGAATTAAAGCAGGAGATTGGATCTGTGACCAGACACTCGATAAAAAAGTGAAGAGAGACTGTGGGGAGAGTGAATGTTTCAAGTGTAGTCTGTACTCTAACCTAGTGTTGAGAATTAAGAAGGTTTTCATATTCAGGTGTTATTCAGATTCCGTTTTTAAAAAATACCAGAAGGAGAAAAAAAAAATTGGTGTCCAGTACATGAAAGAATAGAGCTAATTTTAATTGTTAAAAAAGGGGAAAAAAAAGAAAAAAGAAAACTGTTGTGAATTACAATCGCTCTCCTGAGCAGTCCATTTGTTTCCGCCTGTTTGCTCTGCTTTAAAAACTTCAGTGTGCATTGGGTTTCCAAAGAGTCTATCGTTAAAGACCTCTGCTGTCTACTTACATCACCAAATTAATATCAACTGAACATTAATAACAAATCAAGGGTTGTTCTATAGTCTCCCCCTGAGAGGGACATTACTTCTTCAGCCTTGGGATTCTTTATACACATTCTCCCCTGCAGAGATGGTGCCATACAGAATGTCTTCATCTTCTCATATAAAGGCAGTAATCCCTTAATCCTGTTTTATGGGTAAAGCCAACAGAAGAAATGCATGCTGATGGACCATGCCATATGGAAGTAGCTCTATAACAGCAAAACACGGATAAGCAGAGTGACTATGGGAGAGTTAGCATGCTGTAATTTAGAGTATGATGGTAGGTGTCATTCATGAAGGCTTATAAAGAGATGTGATGCCATTAAAAATTTGATTCTGCCATTATCCGCCAGAAAAAAATATCCGCCCATAATCAAATACACAGTGATTTTGTTAAATCACACAATGTACAATGTACATCTCAGAATATTTTCATTTCTGAGTTCACATTTCAGCCCCAGTCCCCTGACACCACAGATTCCTTTTCACACTGTAATAATTGAACAGCGGTATGGTGGCGTCATCAGCACAGACAGCCGTTTAGATCTGTAGCTAGGTAACAAATGCAAAGGGAAGGCAATTAAAAATAGATCACTTGATAACTCATGTTTTTCTCCATTTGGTGGAGGACTGAAACCTAAAAATCTGAACAGAAATCAGCTGAAGGTTGACCTGAAATTCAATTATCTTAAAATAAAGTTGCTGTTAAACAACAGGATAGGGTTAAAAATTGGATACCGTTTTTACACAGTGATAAGTGAGCACACTAAACAAAAAAATTATTAGTAATGGAAAAAAAAAAAAAACACTTTAAAGCAAGTAATTAAAGTAAGTTTTAAGTTTAGTTTATTTACTTATTACTGCAATTAAAGAAAGAAGGTGATGCTTTAAAAGGCATATAATTGTTAATTATTTGTTACACAACAAGCAAAAGATAAAATCAAACCAAAAATGCTTCTTAACACTCTTCCCTCACATGAGGTTACACACCGCACCGCCACTCAAAGCAACATCAATTGCAAGAAAACAATGATAATAAGTGTTTAAGCAACAATATTGGTTTAGTTTATCTTATTTGAAGAACTGACTGCATTACATTTCAGTCAATATAATCAGTTAAAAATCTGACCAAACATTACACAATTATGTGTTAAAACCTGTTGTGTCAAATTGCATGTTGTAAGAAAATGTACACATGCAAAAGCAAATGGTTGTGACCCGCATTACATGGTTACTGCATCTGTTTTGCATCAAAGATACGAAGAACGCTAGCTGTTCACCTAAGGCTGTTTCTGCAGAGACAAGCAGCAATGGAAAAGGCTTTGGCCCTTTGGGACTGATGCTCCGTTTAAGTGCGGTCGTCATCATATACATAATCAATAACGGTTCACTTTGGTAAATTAAACACGAATGTTTTCCAAAACGAATCCGAGACTCTTCAAGCAGACTTCCTCAGTGAGGTTCCTCACATCCTAACTCAGAAAGTAACTTTCAAGCAAACCGAACTGAACAACAGTCAAACAGACTGAAAGCACTAGCGTATCTTATACTGCGAGTACAATGTTCACAAAACAGACTTTTTTTCTAAGCAGTGGCAAAACCACTTTTGTAACATGTTAGGATTGTTGAAACAATTTCAGGTGGCAGAGAGCACAGAAACTGAAAAAAAAAGAAAGAAAAAAAACCCCTTTCTTATTCCAAAAAGTCAGAAGTAAAATAAAAGTACATTCCAAATAAAAAAAAAATGCTTTGAAGAAACTGGTGACTTGTTTAGTGATGCAGCCTCTGTTTTCTTAATTAATCGGTTTAAATGAGCTGTTGGAGGCCTTGTGTACAGTTTATTCTTTCCACTAATCAAGCCATCAACGCACTGGCCTGAGGTTATCTGACGAATCCTGTCAGAGCATTCCCCTCCTGCTCACAGAAAACCAGGGCACTACAACAATGAATAAAAAAACGACAAAACAAATTGGAATAACAAGGAATGGAATGGTGAGGGAGGAGAGGTGCAACCAAGGATCATTTCCCCAGAGGAAGATACAATGAAAGGCGGCAAACAAAGAAAGCAGGGTGACTGAAGTGCTCTTTGGCACTTCCACCTCTTCAAAGGCGGACCGAATGAAGAGACACAGGCACAAATCAAGAACAATGGCTTTCAAGCTGCAAGCGCAGAGCTAACTAGACTATACATGTAGATATGGTAAGGACGACAATGAAAAGGAAGACTGGTAACTGACAAGAGCGAAAGATAAGAGATAGAAGGAAAAAAGAAGAAAGAAAGAAAAAGACACACAACACATCCCTCAACTTGTATGTGAAACATAAAACATGTCTACAGCCATGCAATTACAACTGAAGTCTATGGGGCAAGGCATTTACAGTGGAAGTCAATGGGGCAAAGCGTTCACAATAGACATCTATGAGGCAAGGCATTTACAATGGACGTCTACGTGGCAAGGCATTTAAAATGGAAGTCTAGGGGGCAATATATTTAGAATGAAAGTCCACAGGGCAAGGCATTTGCAGTGTAAATCTACAGGGCAAGGCATTTACAATGGAAGATATGGGACAAGACATTTTCAGTGGAGGTCTATGGCCAAGGGAGGCAGAAATGCAAAGCTCATATTTTTGTTAAAGCACTTCAGCAAAAAAATATGCTATTTGTCCATTAAAACATGCTTTCAGTTGTAGGACTACTGTTGTAGGCGGATGGTCAAGACAAAGTTGAAAAACTAGATATGCACAGATAATATTAGCACTCTCACTGCTCTGGTGTTAACACACATAATAAATAGAGTTTGGTGGATAAACTTTAGGAACAACTGTAACAGTGATTTGCATGACTGTACTGTTAAAGCATGTTAATAGAGCAACACCTCTAAAAAATGAAAATAGTAATGTTACAATAAGGTTCCATTAGAACAGTTGTTAACATTCGAAGATGAATTACGTATAAGAAAACTAGAAGCAAACAATACTTTTATAGCATTTGTTAACCAACGTTAATTTCTACATGTAATACATTTGTAACATTTCAAGTTGCATAAATCAACATTTGACAATGTATTATGAATAAACATGGAATAGATGAATGAGTGTATTTATAAATTAACAATAATCTTAATAAAAGCTGTAAAAACTTAAGAAAGCTGCTGCACATTAAAGTAAAAAAAATAAAAGAGTAATCCATCGTGACCACCTTTACAAACTGAAGGATGAAACTAAACAATTATTTCAAAAATAACCACAGAAACACTGGGGCGCTCATACTGTAAGAATGTAATCAACAAGGCTTCGATTAAACACACTGGATAATTCTCTTTACAATTAGGATAGACATAATAAAGAGGTTATGTAGTACAAAATGCTAGGATTGACGGAGAGACTAATTACAGATACGATCTATAATTGATGAAGCAGACACTCAAAGACAAAGACTCAGCTCACAGGCTTAGAACAGAGGTTGGGGTTTGCAAATATGCCTGCTTAATCACCACAGAAGTGAACGGGAAGAGCTGCTGTTTGTTCTTGCACTGCCACTAATGGCCTGCCAGTTGCAGTAATTACAGACTGTGCTTTTAAAGTAGGTTCAGGAGAATATGGGAGTCTTGGGATTTGACAGAAAACAGATACACTTTGCACCTCAGTTGGTCCTTAAGTGAACTATGTGAGACGTGAGACAGGACAAGATGAGACGCAAGCATGTTGCAAGAAAGTGTTAGGAGTGGCACAAACAAAAATGACAACATCCATGCAACTATGCGTTATACATGTGTTTGCATGTGAATACACATGACAAGTCTTCACATTCATTACAATTAAGGCCATGTCCACATGTACATGTGTATTTTTATAAACAGTTAATCCAAAATTTGCCTAAAAAAAAAAATCTCCGTCCACATGAAAATGCTAATGCTTGCTATGATGCACTGACAAGAGCATGCCAAGCCAACAGGTGGCGATATAATCTCAACCGTAAAGACATGTTGGCTCCAACGCCACAAGTCAAAAATGTCTGGTTTCACTGACCTGGTGCTGTGTTTGCGTGTGGACGAACGCCAAACTGTGTAGAAAAAGCTGCGGTTTTAAAAATAACTGCGTTCGTTTGGACAGGGCCTAAATAAATTAAAGTTAACACAGAAGACTTCTTTCAAAAAACCTTTCAAGAAACGTGTCTTAAGCACCAACTCAGCATATTAGAATGATTTCTGAAGAGTCATGTGACACTGAATACTGCAGTAATGGCTGTTGAAAAATCAACTTTGCCAACACAGGAAAAAAAAATCAAAATTTTACATTTTAAAAATAGTTCATAATACTACTTTTTATTATTATTATTACTATTATTATTATTATTATTTAAAAAAAACGCAGCCCTGCATAAAATACTTTTTTCAAAAACTTAATTTTTCCAAACTTTTGAATGCCAAAGCACAGAAACATGTAAAAAAAAACACAAAATCTGACAGCTATGGTATTCAAATTCAACTCTTTACCAAATCATTCAAATATACAACACTGATAAAAATGATTTTGTGGTTAAGTAAATACTACATAAAAACAAATGTAATTTCTACATGAAATAATTTAGTTCAGGCAAGAATTTAAAAAATAAATATGTGATATCTGGATATATAGTAAATTCTATATTTATAAAGTAAATTCTATATTACTACTCAATTTAAGCTTGTAGAAATTAAAGTTTGAAATTATAAGCATGTTTGACTTGGAATTGTTTTTTATGTTTACAAGGATTCTTTCGCGTTTCCCCATCATTCACTGTCCGTTTTCCCCATAATGAACTGGGGGATGAATCATCCATTTATACTCAAATTTTCACCTTTATCTAATTTTATACACAAAATTACACATTTAAACTCAAACACAATATCAATTAACTTAACATCATTGTATATCTGGAGTAAATTTTCTACTCAAAATGACCTATTTATACTCAAACACTATCCACTGATTTAAACATCATTGTGTATGGTGTACCAAGTATTGAATGAACCACATGATATTATCTTTAAAGGATAACAAGCTGTATACTTACCTACGAATAATAAAAAGAACCACACTTGATTACTCACATGTTTGCAAGTGAACCACATGCTTTAATAGCATGGTAGTTTTCCAGTGCTATCTTGTTAGAGTAAATTTTATAAACTGTAACTGAGGGAAATGTGAGTATTGCATTTAACTAAATAACTAGTAAAAATATGTACTAAAGTAGATATTATTCATCAAACTCTAACTGGTCATGTTGAATTCCTTTGCTAAATTTACCTAACTTAGTTAAGTAGATTTTACTTGCAAAACTTGCAAAATAAAAATTTTCAGTGAAATAATCCACTTATAGACCAGCAATAGACAAGAATAAGCCTTTACAAATAAGCTAATTGATTGTTTTACATTAAAGGAATGCTTTCTTTCCTACACCCACTACATTGAGCACAGCAACTTCTGATTCATTTTTCTACAAGTGGTCAGTCTCCTCCTCCACATACTGTCTGTAGTCTGTATTCATTTCATTCACTTCTCCATGCATTGTAAATAACCAGAAACCAAAGGGAAGCTGCAACCATGCATGTACATAAAAAGAGAGAGGGACACATGATCAAAAATGGTTTAGCTGAGGAAAAAGTGCCCTAGAGGGGCTGTAAAGTGGCACACTGCTAGAAATGTGCAGACAGCCTTTAAGCGCCACTGTTGTAACTGAGATACTGGAGCTTGAAGGCGTTTCTCAAAGTCACTGACATGAGCGCACATCCATCTGCCAAAATAAAACATGAAGAGATTCTAACAGCCCTCCATTTCTTTTAACCACCTCCAGATATCACCACTAATCATCAAAAGTATTTATAATTCTTTTGATTAAACAAAACACAAGTCTAATTAAAATTATTGTCATTTTTTTATATTAACGTAATTTTCAGAACTATACATTTGGAAGATATTTTGAAATATTTACAGAATACATGCAAATTTCTTTCCCTTACTAAGGCCCTCAAAAACCACAACAAAGATAATTCCTGTTTTTCAATTTTCATGTTTTTAAAGTAGTCTGTTGGATATGAAAGAGAATGCAGAAACCATGCCAGAGGGTAAAAAAATACACTTCTAAAAATTAAAGCTTTACTTTAATTTAAGAAAAAACACAAAATAGTGGCAGATGCAAAAACTTTTTTTTTTTTTTTAAATTATTGAATAAAACATGAATGTCATATTTATTAAAAAATATCAAAGATTATATATAAGGGATAATGCCATTCATTATCGCATCTTAAACCTCGACAAGCTGATCTGGATGCCAATGCAAAGTGGAGCAGTTCTGTAAGAACATTAAGGGGTTTACTTTGTGATAATGACCAAATGACAGTTCATTATTATGTTGCTTGCATGGCTATTTATAAATAAATAATAAAATCAAATAAATAAATAAAAAGGACATGAAATATTGATCTAAGTTGAAATTATTTTAACATTGCACTGTCCTATGAGAGAGATGAAACTAGCTATCTAGGAAATTGGCTGCCAGGGACAACATTCACATATATAAATCAGTAGCCATTATACAAAAATATCAGAATCAAGTATTCAAGAGAGCAGTGTAATAAGAAGAAGATATGCTCTATTGAATTCCAGAAGAAACTGTGCAGTTCAGAAATCCTTCTAATGTATAAAAGTAGTCGCTCAAGAGTGGAGGATGGAAATGTAGTATTGTGAAGAGAAGAGCGTTTTGATCAAATTTTTAATAACATGTTATAATAACGATATATATATAATAATATTTGTATATATATATAATATATATATATGTATATGTAAACTATATCTATATATGTGCAATTAAAAAGAAAGCTAAAAACATTATATGAAAAGCTCAGTTACACAAAGGTCTGAAACTGCAGAGAAATGTTTCCACTTTTCATTAAAAGCAAAAACCGTTGATGGAGCAGCATTTATGCCTTATGAAAAAACTCAAAAACTGCAAAAGCCTTGATTAATTACACAGGGAAATATTAACAAGGACTTCACCAAATCAAGCAAAAATATACTCCCCACTCGGGGTTCTAGAGGAATGCCACACAAGAACAAAACTTAGTCAATTTCATTCAAATTAACTTAGAGGATCTTGACTGAAACATCAAATAATTAGACCATTAATGAAAGAAGAGAAACAACATGTCATGCTATCATCTGACATACTCACCAAACCCTGTTTTTCTTTGATAAATACATTAAGTGTCACACTAGACTTGCTTTAATGGAAATGACATATAAGGCTTGTCTGAGAAAGGTCTGATAAGGAGAAATAAAACAAGGCAATGGGCTCCAGAACAACCATTACCATGTTTAAAAAGACCTTATTAAACACAAGTACATGTTCTCCAAAGAGAACACTTCAAGAACTGTGATGATGGCCAAAGCAGACAGTTTTAAATACGAGACTGGGTCGCAATTACAAGAATTGTGACTTTAAGAACCTGTCAGCTTTAAGGTCAAACTCCTCACCTGACCTTAAAAATAATTCAAAGCGCCCGAACCATCCAGGACAATACATTACCCTCTAAAAGTCAAGCAACAGCAGTCCCTGAGAGTCTCCAGACACCATTCTGCCTTGTAAAAGCTTTTTACAACACAAGTTCCCTCATATATTTCCAAAAAAAAGTATACTAAGGGGGGAAAACCACATGAAATGTGGTTAAATATAGCTGACTTAAAGCAGTCAGACTTTGCTGAGTTGGAGAAATCTGAAACAAATGTCACTCGCTTTGAAAAGGATCCCAGAACATCAAGTTTAAATGCTGGCTGAGACTGATGAATTTACAGGGATGCTGAACTTTGCAAATCATGTCAAGCATCCTCGGTGGATGCTGAATAAGTGAGGAGGCATAAAGGAACGTCATGCAATGCAATGCAAAAAAAAAGATATATTGAGATATCAGATTGTGGCTCTTCTGTGCGTGCGTTTAGGATATTCTGCACTTTATATTGATTTGACACATCTTTTATTCACCCATAAACAGAAAAAAAAGCTTTCAGGCATTGGTGGGACATGGGTTTTAATGATGCAGTGGGTGTTAGTGAAATATGACGAACCACATAACTCCCATCGTGTAGTATGATGCTCAAAGCACTAGGTTGTGGGATGGTGTCCTTGCACACAAGTTACAAGAATAAATTGATTTTCACAGGCTTGAGGCTTCCTCTGTCCTTCCTCCAGATTTCTATCCTGACCGTGCAAATAAAAGTCCTCCAAAATGACTTAAATGAAAAAGCACTGAAGTGTGCATGAATGCAGATGCACTGCAAACTCGTTTCATCTGACAACGCTTTGACATGGTTCAGTTCTTCTATCAGTTTGCTCTAATGACGTGATAAAACACGCAATTTAAGATGATATTAAACAAAATACTCATGCAGGAAAAGCATAATTCTGCAACACCAGGCTTAAACTGAGACATTTTACTGTCCATAAATATTACCGGCCATGAAACTGTATTTTGCCTAATCTTGTATTTTGCATAAAAGAAACTGGAGCATTAAGCCACATATTAAAAAAAAAAAAAAAAAAAAAAAAAAAAAAATTAAAGAAAAGTGTAGTACTCTTGCCATTATTTGCTTGCATAAGCCACTTGATTTGATACGTTGCTTGATCTTATGTAATGATATTCAGACATTTTAAAACTGATTTAAAGTTTTTTAAAATACCTTTTTTGTGTTCCATGAAAGAAACTCATAAACATTTGGAATGACATGAGGGTGAGTAAATTCTGACAAAACTTTCATTTTGGGGTGAGCTAATACTTTAAGCATCCAAGTGAGTCCAATACTTCTTGGGTGCATAACTAATAATCGCTCTTTCAGACAATGCTTAGCAGCAGTCCAAAAGTGAGCTTAAGGGATCTCCAGAACTCTCTACCCAGTTAATTTGGGGAATGCATTTCGAATTTTATGCACCCAAAAGCAAAGCCAAAGCTTTAAGAGTTTGGGAAGCATTCAGCACATCCAGCAGCTGGAATGATTGCCACCCAGTTGGAAGTACAAATAAGAGTGGAAGACATTCAAAATGAATAAACAACAAAAAATTGCACCACTTATAATGCAAAAAGTTCGGAACAACTGAAGGAATTAGCTAAAGCCATAGCCCAACTCTGTCTCTGGAGACAATATTACTGGCTGGGAAAGAAAATAACATCAGATTCTGCTGTGAGCACAGTGTTGTTGAGTTGACTGCGACAATGGAACATTTCGTCAAATTTTCCTTCTAAAACATTCTCCTTCCTCTTTTTCCTCAATGTTACAAGCTCTTATTTCCTTTCATTCCTTATTACTTCCTACCTCCATATTTAGAGAGCTGTAGGCTGCAAATCTAACATCTCTTTTGATCCACTAAAGTGAGTTTTTGCAGTGATTTTGCAGCGAAAGAACATTTTTCGATTCCATTGAAGAACCATTTTGGGGATCCCTAAAGAACCTTTCAGTGAACAATTCTTAAAAATAACTATTTTTATTAGTCTGACAATTATTTTATTAGAAAAGATTTTTCCACTATAAAAGAACCTTTTCCATACTGAAAAGTTCTAAGATTCTTGATTGTGCAATGGAACCCTTTACCACTGCATAAAAGGTTCTTTAGTGCAAAACTTTTTTTTTTGGCAAAATGGCTCTTTTATTCACTATGAAAAGCCCCTTTTAGAATCTCATTTTTAAGAGTTAACAACTCTACATGAAACACTTCTACATGAAACACTGTCTTATTCCATATTTTTCTTTTTCTAACTACATGTAGAACAACCCCTACAGCTAACATATATGACCATAATACAACCAATAAAACCGTTCAAAGAGGGCTGTCAATCAGACTTCTATTGTAACAAAAATAAGATTAAATAAAACTAATAAAATAATCACAATTTAAGTACAAATCAGAAGGCATAAACATTTTTTTGAACGCATAAATTTTAAAATAATTCATCATACTAAATTAACATGTTCACTGATATCCCTAGTTAGCAAGAACATTAAAAGTAAGACCTCTATCAATGAGTGAACTGGCCAAACCAGCAGCTCTACCCTAAAAAACACACTGAGGTATCAAACAGCCAGAGTTTGCAGGGATGACTATGTCATGGCAACAGGAAAAAGAATTGATTTCATCTAAGCTCCCAAAGTCTCTGCTTAGCCATAGATGAAAGCAGTGCAGCACACACAAAACCACACATTTCTGACCTAAATACACACCGACAGAGGCACACAGCCAAAGCTTGCAGCCGGCGGTCTCATTAAGGAAAGGAGGATCTTCAGTCAAAACTGTTAATCTTAATCACACATTGTGGAAAAAACAGCAGCTACAGACTCAACTCAATGTGTGTAAACTTGTCTGATACCAAATCTTACAATACCATCATAAAAACTCCTTAACCTACGCAAATTAAATTTCACACTGTGATTGGCTGCTTTTTGTTACTTTCTACCCAATAAAAGGAGTTTAAGTCGGCCATTATTTACAATATATACAAGTACGTCTTCATTTTCATGGATTCGCTCTTTGCTATTTTATTATGTTATGCTTATGTTACCTCATTATGTTTATATGCCCATTAAATTCAAGGCATTAGGTCATGCAGAAGTTGCCTAGCAACCTTCCACTCATGTCCAGTCAAGTAACTTAATAAATATTCATGAAAGACACCTTTACAATAATATGATTTTTTAATTTGTCAGTTGATTGACACATATTTAATGTCTTCCTATTAGCCAGTAAGGTAATTCCCGTGGGCAAACATAATTAATATTCAGCAACTCACATCACTGTTAAGGTCTTAGAAAAAATAGAATGTGCTCTTTACATTTACGCATTTGGCAGACACTTTTATTTAAAAGCAACTTGTATTGCATTCGAGTTCGGATTTCATAAAAAAAAAAAAAATCTTAATTTGTGTTCCGAAGATGAACGAAAGTCTTACTGGTTTGGAATGCCATGAGGGTGAGTAATTAATGACAGAATTTTCATTTTTGGGTGAACTATCTCTATAAACATAAAGCCACATTAACACAACTGAAAACAGTCTGATTACTGCAACTGTGAATTTAGATCACTTCAACGTTAAAATGCACACATGCAATATCAATTTAAAGCTGAGAATGGGTCCATTAGCATAAGATTGATTTATGGAGATCACAGGTCAACGATTACCTAAAGCATGCATGCATTCTACCATACAGATAATATGAGGAATCCTGTCTCCTTTCTACTATAAACATTATCTATCATATGCTTACAAAATTTGTATTAGCCTGCAGCATGCGTGGGAGAAATACAGAAAGGCCCTGGAGCACTTACAGGCAGATGTATTCATAAAAACCCTCTTATTCTAATTCAATTCACTGGAACGCTCCTTATTTTCAATAACGCACAGCTGCACAGTTAAGTCGATCTTGCCTCTCAATCCATTAAGGATGACCAGTGAGTTTAATAAGCAGTAATGACAGTCAAACAAGTACCATAATGGATTTGCAGCATCACACACACCATTAGAGACAGTATACACATGACAACAAATAAAGTTAAAAAGAAAAGAAAATATGCCAAAAAAAAAAAAAAAATGATGGGAATGGAAATTAATAACCCTAATTATTCATTTCCTTCTTGACATCTTTTTTAAATCACCATGACTAATTGACTGGTAAATATATCAAGATGTCATTTTCTGGCAATCAGCGGTCAAGATTGGCGTCATTTGCTGTTTACAGTCTGAAACCAGTCACTAATAAACTTGGATTAGCCCGAATACACACAGCGATGTTAAAGCTGAAGTGTATAATTGGCTTTACCAAATGGATTTCCAAAAATAATTTGGTAAATAATTTTCCATTAGGCATCAAACATATAGTCCTGCCGTAAACACAAACTACTGGCTGAGTGCATAATTTAGATCAGGGTTTCTCAATAGGCGGCCCGCGGGCCACATCCGGCCCCAGAGAAAATTTTTTGGCCCGCACTAATTTAAAATAATGTGGCATGAAATTTCAAACGCAGCATCAGAAAGCGACATTAACTTACATCGTGTCTACAGAGGATGCAAACTGCGCTATGCAATGCAACAAAAATACAATAGAACTTATTATAATCACTGGATGCGTTGCAGCTCAGTGTGATCTCCCACAGAAAACTGCTGACTCGTGACGTGCAGACACAACGTTCAAATGATTTGTAATGCTTTGTCGCGTCCAGTGTAGATATACGATGTGACCGCAAAAACATGGCAAGTGTGAAGTGCAGAAAAGTGTACACTGAAAATAGATGATTCAAATGTGAATGGACTGAACAGTTTTGAGTGAATGAGTGACCATCTTTATTATGGATGTTGGTTCGCAGTGAGTTCACAGTTTTAACGTAAGTTTGCTTTAGCATAATTTATTTTCAAGATCTGAGGTAAAATATCTATTGTTGTTTTTACTATGGTTATAAAGATCACGCAAAATAATATTCAAACTCACAATATACACTTTTAAAACTGAATAAAGCACATAATCGTTACCTGAGATTATCACTGACATATTTTATGTGTTTTTCCTGCCATGACGTCGCAGAACATAAAAACCATTTCTAAAATAGAATTCCATTTCGCTTATTGTCACGTGTGGCTGTCCCGGGTGGTTAGGACAAAAACTACATTCTAAAAAATAAATCTTAAAACGTCACGTCTGGTTGGGACACACAGTGTTACAGTCTGATCCCCCCAAAAAAAACGAAGTATAAAAATATTAATGCTGACAGATCTAATAATTGAATCTGCAATTAGGGACAGTAGAGAGAAGAGATCCAGTCTGGAGATGAGCAGGAACAGTTGATTTTCATGGCAGGCATTAAGATCCAGATTTTTTGTTTTTAATATTTAACGGGGGGGAGTTCTGAATATTTATCTTGTGATTTCGTCTTTTGATTATTTAAAAAAAGCAACAATAATATAATAATTGTAACAATAATAATTTAAATATATATATATATATATATATATATATATATATATATATATATTATATAATATATACACACCACACACACACAGAAGGTCAGTGGCCCTTGGCTTGGTTTTTTTGGCAGACTTCGGCCCTCGGCAAAAAATAACTGAGGAACCCTGATTTAGATGGTTGCACATGAAACAGGCTAATGTAAGACTAAAAATACTAATAAATTCTTAAACATTTTTATTTAAATTCCAGCAAAAATTTACAACTACTGTAATCATTAATTTTTATCAACTAATCACTTATTATGAAAAATCTTGAAAATCAAGTCAGATTTAACAGATACAGGGATAGGAGAGACAATTTTAATATTGACATGATTACACACTTTAACTTTAAAGATTAATCAATGATTAATTCGATGTTAATATAATTGATTAAGCTTATCAAGATTTATTAGAGAAAGAATTTAATTTAATATAAATTTTATTTCAATTAATTATTAAGATCAGACTAAACAAAAAAAACAGCCAACTATAGCCCCTTTCACACTGCACGTTGGTCCTGGAAAATTGCTGGATCGCCTTCTGTGTGAACGCAAACACATCCCGGGAGTGATTCCGGGATCAGTCCCGGGATGGGGACCTAGTAACATTGGCGGGTTCAGTCCCGGAACGAGCTCTGTGTGAACAAAAGCCAGAACCAATGCTGTAAAGGGTGTGTCGTAGTGATGACGTACATTATCGTGCGACTCTTTCACCAGGTGTTCTGAAGGCAGATCAACGTTCGCAAAAAAAAAAAATGTGCAAACTGTAATGAAGCATAGATCAGTTAGCTCCTCACTATGAGATCGTTCGCCAGCTTAACTGAAAGTTAACGTGCCTAGCGTTTTCGACTCGTACATTACATGTCACATTCTGATGTCACGTGTCATTATGGGACCTTTACAGGTTGTGTGTGAACTCACGCACATATTCCGGGAAATCACTTTCAGTGTGAAAGGGGCAAAATCTAGCGACCTGGGAACAATTGCCAGGATACATTACCCGTGTATTTTCCGGAATTGCAGTGTGAAAGGGGCTTATGAAAATTCTTCAAAATTCAGTCAAATTAAACTGAGAAGCATCCTATATTATATCTGCTAAAAAAACAGCTGCCAAATCTCTCTATAGCACATCAGTGTTAAACTAGAGCAAGGATCAGCATAAACTGCTTCTGAGTTGACTGCACAAAACCTCTACTGTTTACTAATTGCCCTTATATTACACTCTTTACACTGTTCTGAATTGCCTTATTGAATTACCATTCAACTGAATGGCATTATTGTATTGTACTGCACTGTTTCTACATTACTAAAAGAGGACCATAAGGGCATTAATCTGCCTACTGCACTGACTAATAATATGTCATTCATTAAGCTGGGGTTTTTTTTTTTCTTGAAAAAATTATATTTTAGGCTTTGCATCCATATTACAATTGTTTTATCCTACCGGTACAAAAGAAACCATCAGTCACAGAAGTTACACAGCAGAACGGTTGGTAAAACACTACATTTCTCTCAAAATCCATACACTGCATTTGGAATACAGATGATTCAAATCAAGGCTCTCTCACTGAAAATGTGCGAAATTAATGAACAGAAATATACGGGGGTGAATCAGTGATGCAGAATCCGCAAAAGTGGCCTTGGAGAAGAGCCACCAAGTATTAACAACCTTGGAAATTATGAAACGTGATTATTTAAGTTGGTAAACATCATCAATTTTCTCAAACAAAATGAGTAGTTAATGAGATGCTTAATATGCCATATTGTTTTATCAGCATCTCATAAACATGCAAAACCATTTGTCAGTATCAAAAGACAATGTCCTATGCATACTCAGAAGCTGTTCACACAGGACGAGGCTGTTCCTGTAATAAATGTATTTTAAAAGAATAATTTGCCTAAAAATGTAATTTAGCTGGCATTTGATTCACCCTAAGGCCATCCAAACTGTAGGCGGGGCTAATTTTGTAGAAATTAGAGAAATTTAGCATTACATCACTTGCTCACCAAGTGCATTTCAGCAAAATGTAGTTTTTTGGGTGAACTATTCTTTTAAGTGACCTCAGATAACAGCATCTGCTCAGTGAATATACTTCAGTGTTATTAGGAATGAATTTAAAAGAAACAAAAAACAGTGTGCGAGAGAGGAAAGAAAGGAGAAAGTAAAAAGAAAGACAACAACGCATGAAACTACCTCCTGCACGCTCAGACCTTCTTTCTGCATGAAGTAGTGCTTTTTGAACTCGTAATAGGAGTTGTACTGGTGCCAGGACTGCAGGAAGTCAAACCTTTAAGGTGCAGAAGACACACACATACACACAGAGAGAGGATTATAGTTATTGCATATTACAGTGATCTAACAGGAGTGGTGAGACCTTCGTATCTGAAGGGTGGCTGTAACGAGCCAAAGCAAAATTGCTTACCGCGGGTCATTCTTGGCACGCACACTGCTCTCGAATTTCACCCCGTTTCTGGCCACATACTCCGCTAGTTTGTCAATGACAGGCTGGATGTCAGGAGGCGGGGGGATGATGGCTGCGACAGGGGGAGCAGCCGCCGGCACCGTCGGTGCAACGGTGGTTTGAGGAGGTCGAGAACTGATGGACAAAAAGAAAAATAAAGAAAAATATAGGATTTTTGAAAATGTCAAGTTCTGCAGAAAGCAAAGACAGTATGGTGCACACCTGGAAGTTGGAGGGGCAGCAGGAGTGGAATGTGAGAGCGGAGCAGACGCAGGAGCTGACACCGTGACTGGACCTGCAGCAGGGGCTGATGGGATTGCAGCCGCAGGATCCAACAAAGGTGTAGTGCCAGGGGGAGGAGGAGGACCAGATGCAGGAGGAGCCGGCATCATGCCAGTGGGCAGCGAGGTGTAATAAGCGCTGGCATCAATCCCAGGAGGCGGCGGGGCAAGGCAGTATGTTCCGTCAGGCAGCATACAGTAGCCATAGTACATTGCTGCCACATTAGTTGTGTGAAATAAACACACACACACAAAAACACACACACAGAGTTACTAAATCAGATGCACATCCAACACAGGTACTTGAAACTGTATAACAATATAAAAAGTTTTTTT
Source organism: Cyprinus carpio (assembly GCF_018340385.1). NCBI lineage: Eukaryota > Metazoa > Chordata > Actinopteri > Cypriniformes > Cyprinidae > Cyprinus > Cyprinus carpio. The sequence continues at coordinate 7,985,501 of NC_056592.1, forward strand.
AAAATGTCACCATCTTTGTCACCAAAAAAAAAAAAAACATTAAAAAAAACGATATTGTGAAATACTGTGAAAAATTAACTGTTTCTTATTTGAATACATTTAAAAATGTACAGCTTAAAGATGAATTTTCAGCAACCATAACCCCAGTCTTCAGTGCCACATGATCCTTCAGAAATCACTCTAATAAAAAAAAAAAAAAAAAAATTGCTGCTTAATGTTTTGTGGAAAACATGAGATTTTTTTTTTTCTGGGTTTGTTCATGAATAAAAAGTTAGAAAGAGCTGAATTTACTTGAAACAGAAATCTTTTGGAACATTATATATCTTTACTGTCACTTTTTATCAGTTTAATGCATTTTTGCTAAATAAAATATTAATTTCGTTTAAAAAAATATAGATTGGTAGTGAATTTATTTAACAATTTTTATATATAATTATTGTATGACTCATTTTAATAATTCTGAGTCAAAACCCTTTTTCTCTGCCCCATTTGAAATGTAAAGGCAGAGCTTCATTCAAAGTTTTACTTATTATTTTTGCCGACATTTGTCGAGCTCTGCATTAAACATCATCAAAAGCATTTCTGCTTTGTTTAAACAGCTGGGAGAGTACACTGAAGAACTGTTGACGCAAATTAGGAAGTAAAATAATCTACATTTGGATCACTGTCCGCATAATTAAATTTCCTTTTCAAGTAGAAGATAAAAAGCCAGCTGAAGAAAAAAATTGCATTTGTTTGTTCTGCTCCACCACAAATAATTAGGATCAAATTGTCCTCATGTTGAGATGGCAAGCATGTAAAGACATACAGTTCTTGAAAAACACTTAATAAAGCCTAATTACAGTCAAGCACTGCTCCTACCCTTCAGTCAGCTGTTACAATGGCAAAAAGAAGCATTAAACAAAGCAGCTTACTAGGAAACCAAAGCAAACAGAGCCGTGAGTTCAAGCTCTGTTCTATTATGCAAATACAGACAATATCTGTTACATGCATTTTTTTTTTTTTTACGGTTTAAAGGTTGAGATGAACCTGCAGCACTCTGACAATGACGAAACACTACAAAAGAAACAATAAAGAAATTTAAAAGCTAGAGAAAATTAATGCAATGCCAACTGCTGGGTACTTTTGAAGACAGGGCTGTTCAGGACCTAGAAGAGACCAATAGTCCTGTTCGTTTAGGCGACTTTAGCATTCTGTCTGACTGCAGCCACACATCAAAGAGAGCTGAAAGAGGAAGGGGGAGGGAGGAGAGGAATGGCAGGATCTGGATACATTTACTTCATGACTGACTGGGATGTGTGAATGGGCATGTGAGTGTTGGGAGAAAAAGAAAGAGAGAGGAACTGGGTGAAAAAAAAAAATTATATATATATATATATATATATATATATATATATATATAATATATTATATATATATATATATATATATATATAATGCAGAAAAATATTAAAACATTAACATTTAACTATAATATTTATTTAAATATACTAGTACATAAAATATATTTAAGTAAATAAAACATTTAAATAAAAATAATTTTTGGAAGTTTGGATGTGGAAGTCACAGTTTCATCAAATACCTGCAATTAGATCTAATAATCATGAATGGATGATAATGAAATAATTTTGACAGGCCCGTTAACATCGGAGCACATCATAACCATATAACTGAATGACATCCCTGCTCAATAAAACCCCCAGCAGAATTCACATATCTCATAAAACATGGGTCCTTACTCCACCTCCAGCTTAGCAGGCTTCATTTTCAATGATGGGATCTAATCGTTTATGACGTCTCCCTGTGGAGATAAAGAGGCAGAGAGCTGTGGAAGATCTGGATACGAGCATGTGCTGCTGGATTTGACTCGAGCGCTATTTAAGAAAGATTAGTCTGAAGAATCAAGAGACACTCCTCAATTCCTCAGGGAACACGTCTCAAACGAAAACAAATTTATGCTTAATCACACAAATAAGTCTGTGAGTGACTTCTCTTCAAGGAATTACGGTGTGAAACTTACAACACACCTCAACTGGCTAAAAGAGGCTGTAACCCAATATTATACTGAGACTGGAACGAAGCATGAAATGTCATAGAAAGGTTAATGGACAAGAGCTAATGGAGTGGGAGTCACAAGAAATGAAAATTTTAGTTCTCGAACAGATTTCAACAATTCAGCAAGGATGTATAAAACTGGTCAAAGGTGACAGTAAATAAAAAAAAAAATTCTCAAATGTGCAAATTGTCTGAAGGATCACATGACTCTATTCAAGAATCCTGAAAAAAAAGTATAGTTTCCAAAACAATATTAAGCAGCGCAACTGTTAAACACAGATTATATTAATTTCTGAGCATCAAATCAGCATATAACAATGATTCTGAAGGATCACATGACCCTGAAGACTAATAATAATATAGACTAAGAATAATAACTGCTGAAAATTTACAAGAATAAATTACATTTATATAAATTCAGATAAGAAACAGTTCATTTTAATTGTACTGTTATTATTTCTCAACATTACTGCATCTACTATTTTTGATCAAATAAATGCAGCACTTCTTTCTAAAAATTTCTTCAAAAACAAATCTTACCGATGTTTTAAATAATAGTGTATACAAAGAGTATGGTAATGAGTAACTTCATTCAAAACTCATTTCAACTGATTCAATGAGAGAGTAATCCGTTTTGGACCAGTGAGTTTATCTTTGACTTGTGAGTGGTCTGATGCGTTTAAAAGAACTGGCTCAGAAGAGTCATTCAACTGTAAGATCCCAACCCAGCCAAAACAATTTCTGCTGCTGTACAGTAAACACTGTCAGTGTAGTTCATTAAGGTGTTCTATAACAATAATACATTAACTCAAATATGCAATTCCTACAGACACGGTTCTAACCACCATCATGACTCATTAAATAAAAACAGATAACTTATTCTACTGGGATTGCAGTTTTGGCAGCAGCTTAGTATAGTAACTGAGCAGTTCAAGGGTCACATCTCCCCACTGTCAACATATTTAATAAACTGCATTAATCATGTGTTCTGAACGGATGCGGATCACCGAGGTCTACTGAACCCTGATGAAATAAGACTGTAACTGTTCTAACGATGTGAAATGGACAGAACGCACTGCTCTTTTCCGCAGAAGAGCAACGTTTTACTGGAGTTATGGGGAGGGCGAGGTCGCCATGGCATGTGGTGTGGTTCCGGAGTGACCTACAGGCAATGCGCAGAGCATTCTGGGATGAATGAGCAGAACAGCGTGAGTGACGCAATAAATCTAGAGTGTGCTTAAGCTATGGCTGTAAATGAGGATATCCAAAAAGGCATGAGGTCTACTAGCCATGCATGTCTCTCAAGCCCGCTGAGTGTGCACTTACATGAGCCCCATGGCATCCTGCCGCCAGTTAACCAAAGAAATCTGCTTTCATAAAGAATTTTTGCGCTTTCGTCGTACCACATGGTTGGATCTCAGGCTGGGGTTGATAGCAACCAGTTTAAATTTATCAAGAAGGGGTAACGAATTCAAACTTGACTCAGGCAGAGAGGGAACAAAGTTTAACCGTACTTCAAATTTTGCGCCAAGCGTCCCTCAAAGACAAATACACAGCAAACCTCAGATACAAGCCAATGCCTTGGAAAAATAACCCTCACATTTGGATAGAGATTATAGGATGACTGTGGTTAAGCCTACAGAACCCCTTTGTCATGCTGTTAATCCTAGAAAATACACATTCGCAGTCAAAGTAGCTTTTCTTTTGAGAAACTGGCCCACTGAAGCGCCTTCGGTCACTGTAATCATGTGGCACTTCCCTCAAGAAACCAGTAGAGCTCCTCCAGTGAGGCTAATTGAGACAAATCAGCAGTCCCAGCTTGAGTGTCTCACCAGTTAAGTGCTAAATTCTCTATTTCCAATAAAAGGCGAACTGTTTGTTCCCCACAGCACCTTAAATCCTTGCGAGTTAAAGTAAGAGTACCAGCTAACAGAAAATGGAAGTTTTAGCACCATGGGATTCTGGAGGACAAAAACCTGTTATTCTCTTAGGTCAAAATAAATCTGCTGGCACTTGCCATCATAATTTGGATGGGCAGTTCCAAGTGTTTTATTTATTTTTTTCTCTGTATGAACAAGTGCAAGGATAAAGCTCTGAATACGTAGAAGGGCAATCAATAAATCAATAATTATCATTTTTGTCATAATCGTCCTAAGGTCCTCTTACTTATTATCAGTTCAACACTTAGAACTGCCCAGACAAATAATAGAAAGAAAGAAAAAGAAAAAGAAAAAGAAAAAGAAAAAGAAAGCGAAAGAAAGAAAGAAGTACTTAAGTACTTAAATTACTAAAACTATGCTGAAATAAACTAAAGCCAAATGTAAAAAAAAAAAAAAAATGTAAATAAAAAAAAAAGATGTTGTTACTGATAGACTAATTTGAGCACTTCTGGTTCACCACTGAATTCAAGCACACATCGAACATGTCTGTGATTGGCTATGGTGTTCAGAAGCTGCAAAAATCAGAGAATGTAGTGAGAATCAGTTCAAGTACTGAAAGAAAAACTGCCTTTTACATTGTAAAGTTGTTGAATTAGAACTGACTAAAGATAAGGAGGGCACGATGGGCAGTCTGCCCACTTTAGTACTTAATTAAATGAACTTTACTTGCATTGAAGGGTCAGCTTCATTGCCATGTACACTCAAGGACACCCTGAAAATCAATCATCCTAAAAATAATTCAATGATTTGCCACAGTCTTTAAAGAGCTGGAATTGTAGTCCTCACCCACTTCCATTAAAAGGCTCTTCTCAAGAGGACATATGTCTTTGTTCATCAGCATGAGACACGCCAAGAACGACTGACCTCATCCAAAAAAGACAAACAGAACTCCATCATGCTACAGTTTCAGATCGTGTCAAGCTTTATGGTGCATTTTAAGTTTCAGCTCCCTGCAAATGTCAGGCCCATTTATGTTCGCCATGTGTTAAAACACAATTCTGTTCTTTCTGCAGAGCAGCCAAAATGATTAACGGTACACGACGCAGGTGAAATATTATAAAGCATGTCATAAAAGTGCATACAGAAATTTCCATGAATAAGTTAGAGTGAGTAAAGGAAAAAAATTTCTCTAAGTATGCACATTGTGCCTGAACTTGAAAGGGTGTTTGTTTTTTTTTTTTTACTAATCATATTATTATAATTTTTTCATAACCAAGTCATGTTAATTATTGTCATAGCTTTAATTATTATTGTTGTTATGCACAGTGCTGCACAATTTGCATGATATGCATGGTTTTTGGATTTTTTGAACTTCTTTATTATTGTGATTATTAGTGTACTTTATTATTGCGCTGGTCTGACCTGTGCTTTTTCTGAGCACCGCATACACCCGAAGCGCACACGCTAAAGTCTGTCAAACAGTCGCTGAACTATTGAACTAAGTTATCTTTTGCCTAATACTGTCAAAACACACAAGGTTTACATGTAGATGCAGTTGGTTAGGTCTAAAATTAAAGTAAACAGTTGAGAGAAAAACGTATATGTGCCTGTATATTAGATGCGTGCAGGTCTTAAAGGGACAGTAGACCTATTAAAAATGTGACTGTCATTAAAGGGATAGATCACCCTAAAATTTCATTTGTCATTATTTACTCACGGTCATGTTGTCCCAAACCTGTATTAATTTCTTTCTTGTGCTGAACACAAAAAAATCTTTGCTGAATAAGGTGTTAACGAAACAGTTGCTGGTCCACATTGAATTTGATAGTAGCAAAAAATACTGTGGACCAGCAACTGTTTGGTTTTCCACGTTCCTCAAAATAGCATTTATGTTCAGAAGAAGAAACTCATTCAGGTTTAAAACAACTTTTGAGTGAGTAAATGGTGGTATAAAAATAAAACACCATGACATAATTGACAGAATTTTTATTTTTGGGTGAACTATTCCTTTAACGTTAATAAAACAACAAAACACAGAGAAAATTTACTCGCTGCTCTTGACTGAAGAAATTTAGGAAGGAATCAGTTTATATAGTGTTTTATTTTTATATTTGTTCATTCAATTTCTTGGATGCTCCTGCTAAATACACCTATTGTACCTGAAATTAAAGCACTGTTTGTTTTATTTGTATAGTTTTTGGTGTATTGTATGTTATCTTTTGTCATTCTTTATCTTTGTTATTAAAAAATAAGAACAAAGATTTTTATCTTTGCCCTCCATTGGCCTAAATATCTGCCATTCTTTTTCTTTTTTTTTTTTTGGTACCTTAAAAGGATTTGGCTTTATAATAGAGAAATTAGTTTGTAGCTGTAATGCTCAGACAACTTTCAATATCGTAAAACCAACCATGACAAGAGAATCTGTGATAAAATCAGAATCGTGATATTTTCTATAAAAAAAAAAACGTTGATGATATTTTGACATTTTTTTTTCCATATTGCCCAACCCTAATTATTATTATTTTATTATTATTATTATTATTATTATTATGTGCACATGGCTGCACAATAAATAAAAACAAACAAACAAAGAAATAAATCATCATCATCATGATTCTGATTTTATATTTTATCAACTGTGCATCTTTGAGCTCTTCTAGCTTCTAAAATGTTGCTCCAGGACCTTTTTTAAACCATATAGATCACATGTTGATTTGCCATTATACTCACGGTCAGATGAATATTCTGTCTGCGTGGTTATTGCCGGCAACTGATGCTCTTCCTCTGCTTTGGTCGCCATTGCTGCAGCACCATTATTCTCCTGCTGGACTTTTCGAACGAGCGCAGCCAGCGGGTGATCTGGATCAATGACCTGCAGAGGCTATAACACATGAAAACATTAAGGTCAATGGGGGCTGTGCAATATTTCCTTCAGTATATATATCCCACCCACAAAACATGTGTAAAGCTGGTTTAAACAAAACAGATTCATGTGCTTGTAAAAACACCATATGAAAGAAATAAGTCAATTAATCAGGTTTTAAATCTACACAGAGCTTGTGTGGCCCCTTAGAAGTAATTCATTGCAGCACACTGTTTAGTAGTTTTTTTCAAATGGCTCTGTGGCAGATCCTTCCAAGCTTCACGCAGAGTGTTTGGCTGCGTTTAGGTCTTTCCCTTGTCCATGTGATCAGACAGAGCTCCAATTGTGTATTATAAAACCATAATAACAATATATCTGACATATTGGGACGTCACTATGAACCAAAGATTTCAAGTCTGCACTCATCTCTCCTCAGTACTTCCTGCCACTGGATGTCACTCCATGCTTTATAGACTTTTGCATGCTGTCATCACTTCTGCTTGTTGCCGTCCTGCATGAACGGTTTCTTTCTCTACCCTGTTAGACCACTTTGTTTTCGATGACGTGCTGAACATGCACTTTACTGGATTCCCTTCTGTCCCCTAAGGAGGTGACCTTTTAAGTACCGTTCACCAGACGCAGCTTTTTCAGTCTTCCAGTGCATTTTCTGTCTCTAGTCTCTACAAATGTAGGTATTATGACGCCATGCCTTTAAAATCCAATATGCTGGACTGTTGCTTACTGAATGACAAACTTTTATTTTAGGATACAACATAAGGGTGAGGACATGATGACGGAATTTTCATTTTTGGATGACAAGCTTTTGCAGCTGAAGCTGAAGTACTGCTTTTCCCACCACCAGGTGTGCAATAGTTCAAGTAAGAGCTCTTGAATATTCATCACATCAGCAGAAATAACGTTCAGTCAAGGGTCATATTTCAAGCTTAATTGAATGAACCCTTTGGGCAAAAAGGTCTACCCTCAGGGTATGAATCTGGCTTCATACCTTACATTTCCGATTCATACAGACTAAAGAAAATGTATGAGAAAGGACAAAAGTATTCATATGAAAATCTTTATAGGACCAAGCTCTAAATCAGTAAAAGGAATAAAGCAACAGTTTGTTGATCTTGTGTTTTTATGTATGCTTTACAAACCTAAACATCTGCTTTTTTTTGATATATTGAACATTCACATTGCAATCTCTGATTATTTAAATATGTCAAGGAAGTCATTTAGCTGGCTAATATAAATGAGGTCTTGTGGAAACTGCGAAAATGATTTGTGATAGCCTTCAGTAATCTTCTTATTTAAAATGGGTTGAAAATTATAAACAAACAACCATATGCCATAATATTTCCAGCAAGTCTGTTTATGAATTTATAGCTGTCCTGGAATTTCATTAGAACTGTATAATTTCTTGCTAATTTAAAACCTAACAAATGTTATAAATGTAGATGCTATAACATTTATTAAAAATAATTACATTATGATACAACTTTTATATTATAAATATATTATATTATAAATATGATTACATCACATAGATAACTTTCAAATTTTATGAAAAATACATATATACAGTATTTCTTAGAAAAACAATGTTACAATGCTGCATTAATATGCTACAATGTTATGGAAAATATTTTAATCATTCAATGAGATATATATTTATATATAAAAGCAGCACAAGTCAAAATCTAAACTACTAGCCTGACCAGACCAAAAAAAAAAAAACATAAAAGATAAGATTTTATTTATGTTTTCACATTGATTCAGGTACTTTTAAATGCCCTGCAAAATGCAAACTTGATAAAGCTGCCTGTGTCATTAAAAATGCATGAATGGTTATTTGAGCTGCTATTAAGTTATCAATCCACCATAACATGTGGGGGGCATTAATCCTGTTCTCTGGAAGAACCAGAACACACAGGTTGACTAAGCTACAGAAAAACATGACACGCAGAGGGATCTCAAGCGCAAGAGCTGAGATGAATGTTCAACAGTCACTCTTCCTTTAGCATCAGAAAAACTTAGTCTAATAATTTTCTGACAATTCTGGCAGTATTTGACTGTAATAACCACGAATTAGCTCCTTTAAATAAATCAGATGAGTCTTGCAAAAAAAAAAAAAAAGTTTATATAAAGTTCATGATTGAAACGCAAACTTTATATGTCAAGGCGAGAGCTGAAGACATCTATTAAGAAGCCAAAACAGATAACATTAGCTTATTTTACAAGCTTTTATCTCTAATGTATCTCTGTGACACTCCAAAAATGACAGAGCAACTCAGATTAAACATTTAGAATATTAGATGAAGAAATCAAAGATATAAACATCTGATGAAAACTTCATATTCTTATTTGAACAAATATATAAAAAGGGAACACTCTGATGTCAGATGCTTTCATATCAGGCCCAGTTCTGCCAAGAAATATAACAACTTAAGAGCAATTTGACATTGATTTTGAAATTTATCGCTTTGAACACTTATCCATCTAAAAAAAAAAAAATAAAGTATGTTTAAGCACAGTATGCATAGCAGGGGGGTAAATAACATGTCATTGCTCTTTTAGCTATTAAGACATATGATTAAAAAATGTGATTCAGGGTACACGGTACATAATCACAGCCTGAAAACCATCAAAAGTGCATATTATTATTCCTAAGCAGCATGGGGTATGTTTTGAGCCCATACCTTCATTATTTCCTCCCAGACGAGAGCTCCTCTTGGATGCAAACAAACTTGGGTGCAGGTAGTTTCCTTCCCCATCATCATCATCATCGTCATCGTCATTAGAATCGTCTGACTTTGATTCTGTTTCAAAAGGGGCAATTGACTGGATTGTTAACTGACTTCAGAAATCCAATTTGTTCATTTCTCTTTATTAATTTAAAAACAACTGATTCAATTCAACTTGTTAAATTTACAATGTATACGATATATACTACTACTCCAGTCTTCAGTGTCACATGATCCTTCAGAAATCATTCTAATATGCGGATTTGGTGCTCAAATTCTTATTATCTTCTTATTATTAATGTTAAAAACGGTTGTGCTTGCTTAACACTTCTGAGGAAACGGTGATACTTTTTTCAGCATTTATAAGATTTTTTTTTTGTAACAATCTGAATGTCTTTGGGAGCAGTCGTGACATAACAGTTGTAACCCAAAGGTCGCGGGTTCGAGTCTCAATACTGGCAGGAATTGTAGGTGAGGGAAGTGAATACACAGCGCTCTCTTACACCTTCAAACTGCTCCCCAGGCACCGCAACAAAAAATGCCTGCCTACTCACTGCTGTGTGTGTGCACTTGGATAGCACAAATTCCGAAATAAAGGTGGCCAAAATTTTATGTCAAATTAATAAACTGTAACACGTGAAAAGATTACCCTGTTGCTGGTCCTGCTTGCCCTCTGATGCCGGTGTGTATCTCCCCTCCTTCATAGCTCGTAAAATATGTTTGTAGTAAGGGTTCAGGTAGTGGTCGAACCGCAAGAAATCAAACTGGGAGTTCCCAGCCTGCTTTGCCTTCAGCACAATTTCAAATTGAGCCCCCTGCTTGCATACAAAGATGGCGGTGCGCTCAATAATAGCGTGCGTCTTGGTGGTAGCAGGCTGAAATAGATGGCAAAGAAACAGGGTAAACAAGACTGAAATTCTGATTAAGCTTATAAGAGAATATGCCATTTTAAAAAATAAAGATTAGAAAATTTGTATAGGGAAAAATGGGTATAGAACATTTATCATCAATGACTCCGGGTACAGGATTTTCTAGCTATTGCAGTTCACACACAAACCAATTTATGTGTGAGTGTGGGCTGGGCGCGCCATGAATCTAACCAGGGATGTCATTTATTCATTTCTAGCTACACATGCAGATTTAAAATAGTCACACATCTTTCAAGCTGCAGACAAAATCATATTCATGTGCTGAGCTGATTTATGGCCATGCCTTATTTTAAATGACAAATGGCACCAATAGCGCTCCAAATGACACACATCCTTCATTAGACGGAAGCATGAATATTTGTATGAGAAGAACTTTTCGAAGGGCTGCGCTTTAGCTCCAATGTCCAGGTAAACAGAGAATCTATTGCTTTCAAAGCCCCAGAGACCAAGAGAGTCAAATAATGAATTGCTAATTTGAAGATAAACAACCCAACGTTTGTCTTCAAAATCGGATTCTTTGTTGCTTCAAGCTATGTGCTGTACAATAAGCAAGGTAATCAGAGCAGCTGAAGATTAATAATTCACAAGGCTCCTTCAAAGAACTTCTCAGACTCGAAACTAATTGGGGTTTCCAAGCCTGAGAAACTGAAGGTTTCAACTAATTCTCCAACCTTGAGACAAATATCACTCCCTCCACCAAAAAAAAGTGCTGGTTGGGGTATGTGGCAAGTGGCTCACTGGATGATGAAGTATTTACATTGCTATATTTCCAGTAGGCCTTGGTGGGAAAGCACTGACAAATCCCCGGTTTAAGAGGATAAAGGAGGACTCGCAGCTGTGGCCCATCGAGACTCCTGAGCTTTTTAGAGAAGTTATAATTTGGTGGGATCAACGTGCTTTCAGCTACAGGCACTGTAAAAATGATCAGTGATTGTGTGGCTCCCAAACGAGGAATCCTGTGGAGATAAATGCCATTGTCTGGTTTGTATAGATTGATGTTTACATCCCACCGTGTGCACTCTGGTTACACAAAGGAAGATCTTTATAGCTCAATCAAAATCAGAAACTTCTGAATAGAAAGGAACAGAGAATAGAGTCTTAACTTGCCACACAGTCATAAATGACCTCTTGCAGAGTGCAAATCAACAATCTTTCGGATTAAGTTATGAGACATCCAACAATAGAAATGCAAATCAAATACGGATTCAATCAAAATATGCAGGTAATGGTGATTACAAGTAGGGATGCACAATACATACTTTCTTCTGCTCAACACAAAAGATATGCTATTACAAAATATTCATTTTTGAGTGAACCACCCCTTTAATTGATCTGCATTGCCGATATTGGATATCTAATAGTGTGTGCTCATTTCCCAGATTCTTAATCGTCACTTAACTCACTTAAAAGTTAATCTTCAAAAATAGTGTTATATGTAATCTTTAGCAAATCTCTAAATGAATATCCATTTGGGGCTCTTCAATATAATGCTGTGATGCCTAAATTCAATTATAGCATTTAAAATAAATGATTTAGCTTAAAGTCTGCTATATTTAATCTTCAGCAAATCTCCAAATGAATATCCTTTTTCATGCTGTACGTTGTGACGCCTAATTCACTTATAGCATTAAAAAATGATTGATTTTAGTTTTTAGTGCATTATTTTAATTTATTTAGACAAAATAGTATTAAATCCATAGAAGCCATTGGCCATTTATTTATTAAAGGCTATAAAATGAAAAAAAATTACTGTTTTCTTATGTGTATCGACCCAGAATTTTACTACTGGTGCACCCACGGCTCTAAGGATAAGGGTGAAACTGTGTAAATATAGCTTCATACGTCTGCTCACCAGCTCAACATCGGAAGGGATGAGGAGGCCAGGGGGCCACAAGGGCTCCTCACTCTCTTCCTCCTGCTGTTCTTGATCTGAGAGAAGAGCAAAGGTGGGAATAACGAATGAGCAACATATCATATCAGCAAGGCAAAAGAATCACAAAGAAGCAGAGTTTCTGGAGCAGGAAGAGAATCACACACACACACACACACCCCGATGCAACTATGAAGCTTTTTTTAAACTACAGGGCACTTTAAAAGAACCGGAGGCACTTTAGATTTTATTTTTATAAGTTACTACAACCTTTCTGAGAGAGACCACCACAACCCCGTCAGCTCTGTTTACTACTGCTGCTGCCTCCTAAGGCTACCCTTTCCACCCTCTGCCGTCCACGAATTGGGCCAAGACAGTGCACAGCCAATTAAATGGGAAATAATGATTCAGTGTGAAGGGAAATGGGGGCAGAAGATGGAAACACATTGCTGGTGCATTAGTGTCCAACGATATTTGGGAAATAATGAAATCTAGTAGTTACAAAGTGCCACATTAGTTGCTCTATTAAATCTGTATTTTTTTTTTTGTAATTGATTGTTAAAAGACAACCTAGCAATCTAATCATCTCACATAGTCTCAGAAAGCTCTGAGTAAATGGCATAAGGTCTGAACCTAACTAAAGACTATTTTGGCCCACTTAGAGCCGCACGCTTAGATTCAATGAGATCATCAGAATGGCATCTAAATGACCAACCATGGTTTGTTTTGTTTTTATGATTATTTGTTTATCTTGATACACAAAAGTGACTGGCATAAAACATGGCATTTGGTGGTGTTAATATAACAATTAATTTACAACAAAACATCACTTTTTTTTTATTTTTGTCAAATAAAATGTTCCACAACAGAACTGTATAATGAAAACAAATCATAACATATTGGTTATAATGATATTCCTTAATATTATTATTACTACTTTAAGAAGTACATTCAGTACACACCCAGTAATATATTTATGTCATAAGTTTCTTCTTCAACCATACTTTTATTTGGTGGTTTGTCACAAAGATCTTGAGTTTCAGTGTGTATTTAACTGCAGTTTTCCTGAAATTAAGTGGTGAAAAGCTTTTGAAGTAGGGGTGAAAGACTGGTTAGAGCCCAACCGATTTATCGTTTTGCCGATCTTACTGGCCGATATGAGCCTGTCACAGAAATATCAGTAACGGCAAATATGCTGATACCGACACCTAGGGCTGAAGGGATCCCCCGAATTTGGTGGAGATCCGATGCTGTGTTCGCGAGATAGTGACACCAGCCAACACTTTCACTTCAGTAAGGACTCTTGTTCAGGAAGCCGCATTCAAGCGTTGTCTTATTCGACCGTAAGTGCCCTGCGAAGTCGACTTAACATGATATTCCGCCATGATTCCAGTTCCAAGTGAACGCTCACGTTACATTCAAAGGGCATTAAACTCCGCACAACAATTTAAATTATATTTATTAACAGAGGTATATTAATTCACACTTCTCTATTAAGTTTCATCTGTGTGAAGACAGTAGCCCAAATCCGTGAATGAATGTTCCGAAGTGAAATAAACTTCAACAGAATAAGTTAAATGGAATTGAATAAAGTTGAATAAACATTAACTTCAACTTTACTGTTCAGTGCACTGGTGTCGAACTCATTTTTGGATAATATTTGGATTGGTTTTAATTACGCCTGCATTGAGTTTTGATCATTGCAATAAAAAGGTGTTTGTGTGTTGTATATATATAGATATAAGTGGCTATAGATATATATATATTATAATATATATATATAAGGGAGAGGATATATATATCTAATGATATATATCATATATATTCTGTTTATGTTATATAATGTTTCTATATACAGTATAAATACCAGAGAGACCAACGTCCGTGAGAGAACAAGTAGTTACAACGATGGGAAGTGTCCTAACTTTAGGACTAAGGATGTTACGGTGTATACTATAATATACACAAAAATATCGGGCCGAATATAGTCGTCATCGGCCCCCGATTTTTTTTTTTTTTGAACAAAATTTATATAACTTCCATCACAGTCACAGTAAGAAAAAGACATCAATACTACTAGTTGACTGTGTGTGTGTGTGTGTGTGTGTGTGTGTGTGTGTGTGTGTGTGTGTGTGTGTGTGTCTGTGTAATAAATCAGTGGATAAAGACTTTGCGCCGTGGGCCAAGTCTTGTTATCTGCAGAGTGCTGTTGTGAGCAGGTGTGAATGAGGAGTACAAAAGCATCGAGGGTGATTACTGTTTGTTTTAGAAACTCATTTGTCACCAAATTTCTGCTTGAGACAAGCTCTGGGGACTCAAACTAATTCCAGGCTCCTGTATTTATAAAGCAATCAGCCATGGAGTGTGATGTTTTTGCTAAAACCCTATAGTGGTGCACCGCTGGAGCTTGCTGGTCATTAATAGTGCCTGCTTCGCTCAGTCTTTAAAGGGGTCATATGATGCGATTTCAAATTTTCCATTCTCTTTGGGCAGTGTTACAAGCTCCAAATGCCGCCCAGATGTTCACGCAAAGAAAGAAGGCATGCCTTTATTCTTGTTGTAGTATTGTTGTTGCCGCCGCCAGGTCGTATAGACACTGTGTGTTTCACTGTAATAGCGAAACTACTTTGTTTGGCCTTCCAAAGAGGACATATCCGCTTCGTCATGCCTGAAGCTGATCCGTGCTGGTCGCTAAGGAAATACATCAACTTTGTACTGTGGTTCGCCAAATCGGCTTTCACCGTGGACGAAGCGGCGTCCAGCCAGGGGTCACACATGTAGTTGCTGCAAGCCCAAGGTACGCTCCTTCATAGAATCCGCCTGCCGCACCGTTCTCAAGCCGCCCGCCTCTGCTCACTCTAGACCGCGGCTCACTCTAGGCCTCCAGCCTCGGCTCACTCAAGGCTGCGGTGTGTGACGTTGTTTCATTGAGAAAGCAAAACTACTTTGTTTTTGACTTCCAAAAGAAAACACGACTAGAAATCATGTTTATATCATGTTTATAATGGGTTTTATGTTTTTGTCTCGTCACTCTGGCCGTACAAGGCTTCACAATATGTTAAGAGGCGTAACATTTCCGTCTCAATCTTGAGGCATTCGGCCAATGACAACGCGCTGGATAGCTGGCCAATTAGAGCACACCTTGCTTTTCAGAGAGACGAGCATTGTGAAAATCGTCGCGTTTCAGAAGGCGGGGCATAGAGGAGAAACAATAATGTACAGTATGTGGAAAATAATGTGTTTTTTTTAACCTTCAACCGCATTAAACACATTTCATTACAACCAAATACACAAAATAGTGTTCTTTTTAGCAGCATCATCTGACCCCTTTAAAAAATCTTTGAGCTTTTCAGTGCCTTGAGGCTCAAAAATTATACTTATTTGACCTAAGGGAAATGGCCTCTTTTCATCCCCAAGCATTTTGAAGTTCTTAGGCTAAAGCACGCACAGAAACTTGTCTCATAACCCAAATCTCCTCAGGCAGACTTACAAGCAGCATTTCAAAGTAAGTGCGTGGGTTTTTGAAGTGTGTGGTTACTAGACTTTTACAGATCCCACCTGCTTCTTTGTTGGCCGCATCTTCCTCAGTGGCTGGGAGGGATCCATAGTAGTCAGCGCTGTAACGGAAGGCCACAGCATTGTAGGTGCCTTCATCTGCCAAGGCTTCGCTCAGCCTTTTATACTCCTCCTCTGCAAACAGAAAAAAAAAGATTTACAGGGAAAATCGTAGCATAAAAACTTAATTTCTAAATTAACTGCAGTGCTTATTGTCCTCCAAAATTCCCTTTCGATTTTTCTCCACAATTTTACAGCTGTTGGATTAATGGATTTATGTTAGAAAATATAATGGTTGTTTTAAAAACTGATCCAACTAACAATAAAAGGGCTAATAAAAAAAAAAAACTGATTAAACAACTTATTACTGAACTAACCTAATTCAATAGATATGGCAAATTTTTTCAAATATTTTTTCTATTCTTAGGTAAGGTTTCTATTTTTGTTTTATACACCATTCAAAAGTTTGGTCAGATTTTTAATGTTTTGAAAGTCTCTTACATTCACCAAGGCTGCACAGTGATTTTGATCAAACACACAAAAAACAACAGTAATATTGAGAAAAATTATTAAAAATTTAAAAATAACCATTTTCTGTTTAAATATATTTTAAAAAAGTAAGTTATTCCTGTGATGGCAAAGCTGAATTTCAGCAGCCATTACTCCAGTTTCAGTGTCACATGATCCTTTAGAAATCATTCTAATATGTTCAATTTGGTGGGTCAAGTAACATTTCTCATTAATTATTATTATTCTTATTATTATTCTTATTATTATTATCTATTATTGATTATCAATTTTCTGAAACACCATCATATCTTTTGTAACACACACACACACACACATTATATTTTTATATTACTCATTAAAAATACTACTACTACTACTACTACTAATAAATAAAATTAAATAAACAAAGTGATAGTTCACCCAAAAAGAAAAATTCTGTCATCATTTACTCACCCTCATGTTGTTTCAAACCTGTATCACTTACTTTATTTTACGGAAGATAAATTTCTTACATTTTATATGTAATATTGTATGTTGAATTAAATCATATTTTTCTTTCCAAAGTTACTTTTTGTGATATCTATTTGTAATCACATTTTTTTTTTCTTCTCCTGTAACACAATAACGGTTTTAAATGATCTTTAGTGGTATTTTTTGGTGGAATTAAATAAATTAACCACCACATAAAATAATTAATGGACAAAAAATGGTAATTGACTGACAACATATCTACACATATATATCAACACACACATATAGATACATATACATATACATACATATACATATAGATAGCATATCAATTCCTGGGTGCAAAGCCATCACTACAATACTTACATTTCTCTTACTTACATCTAGATCATCTATAACCAAAAATGAAAACAAGGTATGTGCTGACGACATCGCCAAGTAATCTGTTATGGCCATTTCATTTTTTCACAACCCAACACTAAAACAGTAACCTTGAACCTAGTATCTAAAACTGCAAATACGGTCTAATTTTAGTTTTATCTTTGCCAAAGCTGCAGACCCTCGTATATTCATACTAATCTGCACATCCAAACAGCCACAGAGTTTTCTCATCATTAACGATCTAGGGACAGAATCACAGCTACTAAAACTGCAATAGAGCACAAGGACAGTCCAATATTAAACAATCACAGAATGCTTTATTACAGTTTATAGGATGTTAATGTAGACAGATTGATAAAAGTTTATTGAGGATAGGTCTCCCCCTCAAGGGCGGAACCCACATGAGACTACAGTGAGATAATGACTATGGCGTAAGATTTATAAGAATGACCACTGACAATTTTCTCCATTTTGATTCATCAGAATAGTCTGCCCCTAGCAGACCCGACTAAGAAGTCACAAAACAACATTCTGAAAATGTTTAAAAACATTCCAAACAAATGAAACTGAGATAAAAACCCAATAGTTTCAGCAGCTCTAAAAAGTGATTTGTGAATGAGCCATGATTGATGCCCCTTAATATCAGGTCAGTCATTATACAATAAATGTGCCTCACTGAATTTAAACGGTTTAATTTGATGGGTGTAGTCAAGGGACGAACTTGATTCTGAACAGCGTTCTTGAACATAAACATTCCAGAACAACTTTTAAACCACACAATAACCACATCTAACATAGTACTAGCTAGCCAGTCTGGTGACCTTGTATAACCCCGGACAAGCAACAGAATTTTCACATTCTATGGACTTAACTTATTTTGATTTATACCAAAACAAACTCAGCCATGTCAGTTTTATGCTCTTCACAGTGTACAAAACAAGCACAGGTACCTTTCCCCTATTCTGGAAATCTAATACAATCAAAAAGATATTAGGGGAAAGCACTTAAAGCCTGACCGCACCAGTCTAAAGTCGATAACCATGAAAAGCAGTTTACTGAAGAGCTCTGGTTGTCCATCTAAGCGAAACAAGCTAGATGAATTATTTCCAACTGAAAAGGTCAGTTTTTTTTCCTGTGAATGCCACTATGAAAGGGCCTCTTCATGCTTTTCTACTTTGTTATATACAGTATATGCCTCCCAATGAAACAATCTCTCACAGGGACAAGAAAGACATGTTGTGGTTTCAGAATATGTTTTCTATGGTTAATAAAATAAGTTTATAGTTTGAAAAGTCTAAAACCATCAGTGAAAATGCTTCTATTTTACTTTACTTTTTTTTTTTTATTATTAAATAGGTTAACAGAACCTTGGCAAAAAAAAAAAAAAAAAGTTTATAGTTCAATGAATTCATAGAAAAAAAAAATTTTTTTGCCATTGTGTTATCAGTATTTCAGTATATCTTTCATATTTTATTTATATTTCAGAATTTTTTTATTTTATTTATAAAAAGTATTTATAAGAAATTATATATAGAAGAAAAAGTATTTCAGAATCTCTCAGTAATAGGTTTTTTTTTTTTTGTTGACAAAAACAAACTGAAAAATACGGAAGAGGATTAGGGCCAAGCAATAATAAAAAAAATAAAACCATCTCGAGATTAAAGTCATTATATTGCGAGATTTACAATCTTGAGAATAAACTCATTAAATATCGAGAAAAAAGTCGTTGTGTTTCGAGATTAAACTCGTTAAATTCTCGAGAGAGAAAAAGTCGAAATACAATCTTGAGAAATAAACTCATTAAATATCGAGAATAAAGTCGTTGTAAGTTTGTTTGGAGAAAAAAACACTCGTTAAATTTCGAGAAAAACAAAACGTTTGAAATACAATCTTGAGAATAAACTCATTACATTACATGCCCATTAATGGCAATGCCGTACGGTTTTTAATTTATCATAGCTGTCCAAGTGCCAGAGTGCATTTGGGTGAAAGCCAGCGATAACCTTGCATTTGTCCTCTGGTTGTCATTTCATGTTGGACAAAAGCGAGTAGCCTATATCGCGCAAATTGGGACTGATTTTTTTTTCTTCTAAAAAGACCTAGCTGCTTACAAATTTCTCTTTAAAGAAGAGTTCGTATGCTAATTATATTCTGTCATAAATTAGCTAAAGTTGATAGTATTTCTTTGTTACTGAAAGAAAGTCCTAAAATATAGCTTGACTAAGTGAGCCAACTCTGCCATGTCCTCTATCAGTAGGGCTATACAATGACACTGATCGTTATTCTCTACATTTCATTTCGACTTTTTTTTTTTCTCGAAACACAACGATTTATTCTCGAAATTAATGAGTTTATTTCTCAAGATTGTATTTCGACTTTTTTTCTCGAAATTAATGACTTTAATCTCAAAAAACACAACGAAATCGCTAGACAACGACTTTATTCTCGATATTTAATGAGTTTATTCCTCAAAGATTGTATTTCGACTTTTTTCTCGAACTTTAATGGAGTTTAATCTCGCAATATAATGACTTTAATCTCGAGATGGTTTTATTTTTTTTATTATTGCTTGGCCCTAATCCTCTTCCGTAGAAAAATGTGCATCGTGACAAAAAAAAAATTAAAAAGCACTGTTGATAAAAAAAATATATTTAATGTATATAAAAAGAGAAAAATTAAATTTACTTCATGAAAATATATCTGAAAAAAAAAAAAAAATTTTAAATAAAGCTAGTAAATAATTTATGTTGCACCCAAACATATCCTAAACCAGCAAAAAAAATAAACACATCCCCCTTGAGTCGGAGAGTAAAAATGACAACAACAAAAAAAAGCCAAAATCAGCACGCACTTGAGCTGGGACATTGCGATTCGAATTTGAATAATGCATGAAGATTACTGAGCTGAAAGATCAATGTGCATTTACCTTGCCTGGCCTCCTCTTCCAGCAGATCCGTGTGCATGGCCAGGTACCTTTCCTCATCACACAGAGCATCTATCCTGGCCTCCTCCTCGGACAGCTGGTAATCGTGATTCCACGAGCCTGCGTCATATTCCGAAAGATCATGTAAATGACCGCGGCCATCGTACCTGCAATACGAATCACATGGTTAAAGGCGAGAGGAAATTAACATCGGGATTACATACAAAAACTACTCACCACACTGAAGAAACCCTAAAAGTAAAGCCCAATTTATATTCACATATATGCTTTTGTTTCTCAAAAAATGCTACTTCGCTTACACAAGATTTGCATGAGGAGGTTGTGAGAGACTACTGACTGATCAATGCCTGGGCGGCAAAAAGAAGCAGACGGCCTTTGTGGTGCTGCACTCCAGATGGTATACTTAGCAAGAGGTGATGTGTACTTGCAATGATATACTTACTCTAAATCCATCTAATTCTTCACTAAAACCATAAAAAGACGCACCAGGCCTGAGTAAAGATCGAATAAAAAAAAAAAATAACAAAAACGGCAAACACAACAACTCTCCTCTTACCTTACATGGGCTCAACAAACAATTCCAACTTTTTGAGGACAACTGCCTTCATCATTCCTACATTTACTGTTAAAAGAAGTACATCCACACAAGCCCGAGTACATAAATACCTATCCGTAAGAACCCATATGAGGAAATTTTTCCTGCGCTCGCTCCTGTGTATTCCACTTCTCAGTTCCCGTTTCTTCGGCAAAAAGAGAGAGGTGGGCGATGAGGTGGCAATCTGGGGCCTGGCGGGACCCCTTAGCCTTAATTGCTGAGGAAATAAGTTCTGCATTACGTGATAGAGAGATCACACACAACACATTGGAAAACAAGGAAAACAGATCCATGCAGATTAAGGTGGCTCAATGCAACCCCTCCTGCCTTGTCAACACACTCCTGGCCTTGTTACCAATTTTCACAATTTTTTAAAAGGACTGCAGCTGAACTGGAAAAAAGTGTGGAGTGAGAGCACACAAGGAACACACAAGGAACGCAAGGAACGCAACATTCGACCTGACTAGGTGTTAGAAGTGCTTTCCTGCAAAAGAACAATGTTAGACTTGGGATTCTACAGTATCAGAAAGACAAAATTCATATAATGGGGGTTCAAATCATATATCACTTCATATGAGAGAACCACCTTAATGCACGGACTAATTATACAGTTCGAATTTGCTGTGGTTTGCATTTAATCGAATAAATGCAACACAAATGTGACCACAGCAGATTCCCCAATACTAAGAAGCAGAGGCATCACATGACCAGTACATTAGGCCCCATATTAGACTCATATCACTTATTGTAACATTGTACAATAAATCTGTAATTCCTATTTATATATCAGTCCTCTATTTATATTGATTTAGATTTTTAAATTGTATTAAGCCGAGGGCCAAGTGAGAAAAGGACTCTGCTTTGGATTTCCAAAATTCCCTAAAATTACAAAAAAAAAAAAAAGAAAAAAAAGAAAAAAAATTCTTAATTCAGCCTAAGCTGTTTTGCTTGGCTGGTCTCCTGAATGGTTTTAGAGGGGACCTGGGCCCACAGACTGGAAGACAAACTGAATATCAGCGTGGCCAGACTCCGAGACTAGCTTAAACCAGCTAAGACCAGCAAGCCACCTTAGGCTCATTTAAACTTATTGTTGAAACATTTGTCATCGCTGTCAATGCATTGAGCTTACAAAATAATCACAACCAAGCAAGTTATCTTCTTAGATCCTGGTTCAATGTGTCAGGTTTGTTTATTCGCGTTTTGCCAGTGTAAACATCACACAATGCCATCAGGCTCCTCCTGTGCTGCAAAACAAAAAATACATCCAAGGGTCCCTTGGAAGACATTTAAGTGGTTAAGTAATAATTCCCATTAGGTTGTTAACCGACCTATCGATCATGATGTTTCGTGTCCCCCATCCAGGGGATAAGGTGTTTGCCCTGATCGTGGTAGTAGATGGCCCTCTCATCGTCCCGGAACATCTTGGCAGGCGTAGCCAAAAACACCAGCAGCTCCGCATACTTGCTGCTGGTCTGCTCCTTAGTCGCTTTATTATGGTCCGTCTTGCTTTCCCCCGCCGCCGCGTACATTCCAGAAAATATCCCCACAACACACCGAACAAGCGATAAACTGCTAGAAATGTATAAACCATTTCGTTAAAGGTGGGAAAAAGTGAAATCAAAAATATGTGTGCTAACAGCTACTCCAAACATATCACACACACTGAAGCAAATTATGGCGTGTTTTTAAAAAAAAAAAAAAAGAACGTTGGTTTTCAGAATCGCATATTGCGTTGCGCATTGTGTTTCGTTAAACTAAATGCGGTTGCTGCTGTTTTAGTTTGTAAAAAATATATTTAAGTATAATATGTGAGCTTTTATAGTATTTGAACCTTTTTGGTATGCACTTAGACAGGAGAGATGGGATTTTACCATATTATTATTCAAGACGAAAACGTCAACGTGAAAGTGTAAATGAGTAGCGGCAGCTTTGGACCGTGTTAAGACCTATGTGTTAAACTTGTGCTGGACCACAGAAACAAAGTCAGGGAAACAATAGACATAATAAACTAAATAATAAAACTTTAAACAATATTGTAAATAAAAATTTAACAGAAAGCAAGAAAGACACTTCATGCATACAGAAGTCTGTTTTTAGTTACACATTGGAGGAGAAATGGGGTGCAGAACAGGGACATTTCCTTTTTTTTATGGTCAGTGAGAAGAGGGGCTAGAGTGCAAACTAAATTTATTATGAGTTGTTATGTTCTTTTACGAAGCTTTAGTGGGGTTTGCAATCTTATTTTCTTTATTTTATTTTATTTTATTTTTTTTTATTATTTTATCTTTATTTCAGTTATTTTTTTGCAACAGGAACCATTATAGGACACATCAAATTATAGCTAGTATAGTATAGTAATAGCTGATAGTTTAGTATAGTATAGTATAGTTTAGTATAGTATAGTATAGCTAAATAAAACAACCATGAGTGGCGTTGTTGATAGCAAAGAAAACAATTTTCTGGAAAATAGTAAAGATAGAGTAAGTCCAAGGAAGTTGTTGCTGTAGCTTCTGCCCCTGAATACTATGGCTTCATTAGGGTGTGTCTTTATTAGTTTATGGAGCACCAGTAGACCACTTTTTAATTTCACCTTATGCCTTTTATGTCACTTTAGGACTCTGAGAATTTTCTTAGGGTGTGTCAGTCTGTCAGTTATTTCTCTTTATAATATTATAAGATTTATTAATATTTGAATTATATTTATTGCTAATTAAATTACTATTATATATTAATCCGAAATGTATATTTCAGATTTATATAAACCATGAGATATGTGAGAGTTAGTCAGATATTTGTCAGTGGCAACCAAAAGCATGTTAAAAATGCTTGTTAATAGAGCTTAATTTGATTTGAACCACAACGTTCCTTTAATAACATGATTTTTTAATGAGTCTATATTTATGTCTACAGGGGACATGACACCTGTGAACATGCTTACCAGGACTATTACAGATCATGTTAGCCACATCTGAAATATTGGCTATATTTTTCATTTTAAAGACACATTTCATTGTGAGTTCACATAATGTTAAGAGCTGGATCCCTAGCTGGGACAATTCTGTCTGGTACTGCAAATAATAATGATTTATGATAAAAGCTCTGTAAATGCAGATCCATTTTAGTGGAGTAGAAACTTTGACACTAATTTCAGATAAACAGTTGACATTCTGAAACTATCTGTAGATTATATTTTTGGATGATTTCCTTAATTAAAACTGAACAATAACATAATTAGAACGAGTCTACATCAAGCCAATATATCATATTTCTTTCCTTTTATTTAGGGACACATAACCGTGACACACAGACATCTGATATTGAAATTCCTCGTTGAACCTAACCTGTATTATAGTTAGTTATTTATTTGTTTATTCTATGTATGTATTTAGTTATTTATTGTAACTATAGAATGGAGACAGAGGGCCTGGTTTAGGAAGAGGCCTGAAGTTAAACATAAAAAAAAAAAAAAAAAAAAAAAAAAAAAAAAGAAAAAAAAAAAAAAAAAAAAAAAAAAAAAAAAAACAGAAAAAATTCAAATACTTCTTTTGAAAAGAAATTAAAAGAAACATATTGGTACTGGTTTTGTGGTTTTTGTATGGGTCTTGTGGTTTCTTTTGTGTTACTTGATTTGCCTTGATTTGTCATTTTCTGTTAACTGATTGTTTTTCAATACCTGTATTTGTATTTCAATCCTGTTGTCGTCGTGTGCTTGGTCAGATCTTTGCCTGGTTTTGGGTACATGATTCACTTGTTTTTCATTAGCTGAAGCTACTATACAATAGAAATGCTGGAAAAGCTTCTGAAAACAGAAATGTATTCAGTATCTTTAATTTACTGCATCTCTCTTATAATTTATGCTTTTACTAATGTATAGTCAGTTTTGTTGACGTTGTGATAACATACAGAATCCTATCTATGTTTTTTTTACATTTCTGCTAAACAAACCCATACTGGTAAGCGTAGTTACGGTGAACCACACAGGTTTTGTGATTTATGAAAACACAGCCAGTCACACCCACATGTTGCAATAGATTTAAGACCAGCCCATAAAAACTGGTGACCACGACAGTGGACTTGAAAGTCTTGACCATCTTAATGGGAAGCACACCAATATTTGACAAAAGCTGTTGCTTATTTACTTATTTACTTTACCAGATGTATAAATTATCTATTACAATTAAAACCAGGGCATACTTTCCTCCCAAGAGCCATGATTTCCACTGGCATATATTCTCAGGTAGGCACACCTTTACTTATTTCGAATCCTTAATATGGTTATTTAAAAATATCTGGGGGCAGGGGGGTCTGGCAGGTGAATCACTACAAAATACTTCTGTTTTTGACATTATTGCTAAATTTTATGATAGTTTTGTATGTGTTTGTGCTTCAAAATAGTAAGACCTTTCTCATTGTCACAAATGTGCTTATTTTATTTGTGACACTAAAAATTGTGGAGAAGAATTACCGAATTTCCTTATTTTCATGTCATCAGTTTCTTTGATTTACGATTTAGATTTTGATTTCCAGTTTTTTATTTTTTATATTTTTTTTTATCTATACTTTGGTAGGCCGTCCCTTGCCTTTCATGTTATGAAAGTTTTGTATATTATGTTTTTTGTATTTTAGAATGAACGTTGAAATTTAAAATTTAAAAGTTATTAATTTAAATATTCATCAACAATGATAAAGATCCTGGTGCATTTATTTATTTAAAAAGGTAGTGTTGAAATTTTTTTGAAACTTTCACAATATGCTTTTAATAAGGTAAATCTTGATAAGTTTGTTGATGTTAAGTTCTGCTTTAAAAAAGGTGTTTGGTTTAGGGTTATTTATATATAGGCACCTGTCAGGGTTTTGTGATGTTAGGCAAGGCAAGGCAAGTTTATTTATAACACACATTCATATACACAATGGAATTCAAGTGCTTTACATAAAAATTAAAAAAAAAAAAAAAAAAGAAAAAAAAAAGCAAGAATAATAAAACTAACAAGGAAGAAATTCATAAACGTAAATTCATTATTTATATGAGCTGCCAGTTAGTAAAACACTGTAGCAGAATATTTAAATTGCCATCAAACTAATTCTGTTCGTCTAGCGAACATTTAGCGTAATTTCATATCAACTTTAAGAAAGGCTAAGGATATTTTCGTGGCCACAGAAAAACTACTTTCATACAGTATTAATGCTTTAGAAAAGCATAGAGAAAATCGGAATCGTAAAGGGACAACTGATTGCAAGGCAGAATCAGAAAACTCATGTAATTTGGCACAAGGTTTTATTTACCTACAAACTAGTCTAACAAACAACAAACAACCAATAACTCCCTACAGGGGAAAGGGTAAATGAGACTTGGCATGAAAACCATCCGGAAAAACCAGAAAATGAAGCTATGAAAAGAGTCAGTAACCACCTGCGTAAAACTATCAGACACCCTTTTATAACGAGGTCTATAGCTTACTACTAACTATCGCTGACGGGTGTCCAGATGCAGTCTTGGATGATTTCAATGGCCTGGAACGAGTGTCTGGATGCAGTTTCGGAAATGTGAAAGTCTTGATGGTTTGGAGGTTCGGTGGTGTAGGAGTTCTTTCTGGTTTGAAAGGGTGATATAATCCAAAGAATGTCTGACTCCGATGGTGATTGTGAGTTTCTTCCCAGTGGAAAGTGAAAAAAGAGCTAAGAGAGACATCAGCTGAGATCTCTATGATCTTTGGTTAAATGTGAAAGTCAAGGAACGAGGCCTGGCGCAGACTTTAGTGGGTTGACAGAAGCTTTCTAGCTCACATATCATCTCTTTCAGAATCTAACCGAACTGCAGACTGGGTGAGTATGTGTTGGAGCCCAAACGTAGTTTCATAGAACACATTATATATTGCAAATGTACCACACATAAATTAATTAAGTTGCTGGGGAATATTTTTTTATCAATAGCAAAAAAAAAAAGACATTGCATGGCTCAAAATATCCATTTTTTTTTTCTTTTATGCAAAAAATCATTAGGATATTAAGTAAGATCATGTTTCCATGGAAGATATTTAGTAAATTTGCTACCATAAATATAATCAAAACATAATTTTCTGATTAAGTCATTCTGCTTTGTATATTGCTTTGCTTAAGAACTTAATTTGGAAAACTTTAAAGGCGATTTTCTCAGTATTTTTAGTTTTTATTTTATTTTTTTGCACCCTCAAAATTCCAGATTTTTTTCAAATAGCTGTAATCGTTGGCCAGATCTTGTCAGATCCTAACAAACCATACATCAATGGACAGCTTTTTTATTCAGCTTTCAGATTTTGTATAAATCTCAATTTCGAAAAATTGACACTTAGGACTAGTTTTGTGGTCCAAGGTTCACATATACCCTCATTGTTTAGATCATCAGAAGATGAACTCATAGAATACCAAACATCTTATAGAATGAGGTTATATTACATAGTGATCTATCATAAGCATGAATAAAACAAATAAACAATACACAAAAGACAACATACACAATACCCTGAAAGTATATGTGTGTTCATTCAAAGAAAGGTTTTCCCCCTATGAATTAATTAGAGAAGGGTCCATTTTGCTGAGCAATATGTGTCTTTCCTATAGAAAGTGTAGAAGTGAGAGGAAGAACTTCTCAAAACATGCCATTAGGTCGTAAAGGTTTATCTGATCTGGGGGATGAGGGGCCTTGTGTCGTTCACAGGCATCCTGGCACCCCAGTATGTTTATTTGGTGGTAGTAGTGGGGGTCTGTGATCATTTGTTAATCTAAGATTGATAATTGATTTGTTAATCAATCAAATGACAAATGGTGTGTCTTGATTGGTCCAGATGCTACAACCGCAATGTCCTTCAACTGTCCTGGAGCTGATGAGCGCGTCCTGAGCGCATTCTCAACAGCCGGCGCCTGATGCGTCTTCTGTCTTCTTCTTGATTTAACGGTGGATCGCAGACTTATAAGTGCATTACAGCCACTTACCTGTTCTAGTTTTGACCTCATATTTTGAAACCTTTTCACATTAAAGAAAGAGATTTTTTTCTTTATTGTCTTCTTTTGAACATACAGATCATTTATGGTGGTGATAGTGGTTTGGACCTTATATATTGATACCTATCAGGGTAATTAATGGTCAATTATCACTACAATGATAAGAAATAGACTTTCTAGCTGACTTCAAAATGGCTTGTCTTGTGCGCATGTCCATTAAGTTCACGAGACTGTAGGCAATTTTCGGGACCAAACGTGGAGTGTGAAAGGGGCTTAGGAGAAAACTCTACCAAGTCAGAATAACATCTTTTGGAGTTCATCACTCTTCAAAACAAGGAAGACTGTGATAGAGACTCCAACACCACTGAACCTCCAAACCATCAACACTTTCATCTGAGACTGCATCCAGATGCTCGTTCAATGGCCAAGGCAATGCAATTATAGTATTTTACCACTAAACGAAATAGAGGTTTAGATTAAGGTGTAGACCCTCTGTTGTAAAACGGCAACTGATGGTTTCACACTCAGGTGGTTACAATTATGTGGTAGTGTTTAGTTAATAAAAACTAATTCCACTGCAACTCCGCCCATGTATGAGTGTTTGTAGGTTTGTTTGTTCAGATTAATTATGTGGTAGTGTTTAGTTAATAAAACCTTTGTGCACAAATTACATGAGTGTCTGGTTCTGTCACCATTTGTGAATGGTGTCCCTTTTACGATCCGATCTAGCTACTTGCTCTAATGCATTAGTACTATAAGGAAGTTATATTCTATGGCTACGAAAATATCCTTTCTTAGAGTTTATATGAAAAATTACACTGAATGTTAACTGGACCAACAAACAGATAAGTTGATTGTAATATTAATTCTGCTACAGTCCCTTCTTGCAACTAATTAAAAAAATTTTAATTAATTGTAATTATTTATAAACATTTCCCTTCTGAGCTAATTTGCTACATTTGAGACAGGGCCTCTAGTATCTGGTAATGGATATAACTGAGTATCATGTGATGTGGTCATGTGATCTCAACATAAGGCAACTTTTGTGTTTTCAACAGGTCTCTTTACCCTCACACTGTGTGCCCCTCAGTTTGTCTTTGTAAATGAGTCCAAGACTTGGGCAGAAGCTCAGAGATACTGTAGAGATAAATACACTGATCTGGCCACCATTGGAAATGAACAACAGACAGTCCAGTTGCTTGACACAGTGAATGATGATTCCATTGATTTGGCCTGGATTGGACTCTATGATGATCTGAACAGTTCCAGGAAATGGACTCTAGAGGACAGTGATTTCTTCAGTGTTGGAGAGAAAAACTTCAGGAACTGGTATAACCATGGACCAGGCAATTCTGGAGCACAAAGTCTGTGTGTTTACATATATTATGGGATATGGTATGCAGCAAGCTGCTCCAATAGATTTTATCTAACGGTCTGCTATGATGGTGAGCTGTTCTATTAAAATACATAAGATGGTGAACAAAATTGAAACTAAACCATCCATATCACATAAATAAATATTATAATCAATATAAAATGCAAGAACAAAAAATGCTATCACAACTTATGCATTTGTTTACCAGTACAAAAACTGGACTGAAGCTCAGAGTTACTGCAGAGAACATCACACAGACCTTGTCAGTATCAGAAATGAGTTTGAAAACTATAAGATCCTATATTTATTACAAAATTATTATTATCAAAGTGTTTGGAATGGACTGTACAAAACTGGATCTTGGTCAGATCAGAGTAACTCTTCATTTACTTACTGGAGCACAAGGCAACCAGATACTGCAGGATCCTGCACTGTAGTCTCATTCAGTGATTCTGGAAAATGGATGGATGAAAACTGCAATTATGCATTTCCTTTCATTTGCCACAGTGGTGAGTAGATCTTAAAGGCTGTTCACACCAAGGATGATAACTATAACAAAAGACATAAAGATACACAGCACAACAATAAAAACTATAAAGTTCACAGCACAACTATAACAATGATAAGGAACGATATTGTTAGAATCACTTTTAGAACGTTTTTTTTTTTTTTTTTTTTAGCTGATGGGCGATAAAACTTTGCAAATTAGCCAATCAGAATTCACTTTACTTTAAAAAGCTTGAGCATTTAAAGTGGTAGACAACATAACTGCAGCATGCTTATAAAAACTGGATTTTATCGTGCATTGGTGTGGAGACTAATACAGTTACTGTACCATTATAGTTATCATTCTTGGTGTGAATGGCCTTTTAAAAGGTTTAAAAGGTTAGTAGTTCACCAAAAAAAAATATGATTTCTGTCATCTATGGAAGTAAAATAATGACAAAAGTCTTTGAAACAAAAAAGCATGTTGAATTGCACTAACTGAAAAAATAATGAATTGTATTAACAGTGCTTGTGTGGCACCCAAAGGATTTGTTGTTTTTATTCATTTGGACTATAATTACAAAGGTAGTGGATTCCTAGAAACCACTGGAAATCTGAAACCAACTGGAACCAAAAAGAAAAATGAACACTGACTACACCACCCTGGGAATTTCACCCAGGGAAATAATGGTCCGATAAGGACACACAGGTTCGTTTCCACAATGTTACAGCAGAGATGTGTATGTATAGAAAAAGAAAAATGATACTTTATTTATAAATAGTATAAAAACAGTTCCACACACACACACACACACACACACACACACACACACACACACACACACACACACACACACACACACACACACACAAAAGCCAAAACAAGAGGAATGAGTTTGGCTTCAAAATAATGACATAACTAAGGGGCAAATTAACCAATAAGACAGTCAAGAACACATTTCAGATGGCGGGTAGAAATAACAAACCCACCCAAATTCCACTTCACGGCGCACTTCAACTGTACACTATTGTACTCACTCCACACACCACAATCTCAAACGTAAAGCCATGTTGGCCAATCAGGATCCTGAAATAGTTTCCAGTAGGCGGAGATAACATCGCAGGCTCCAAGCCAAAAACTTACATGGTTACTAACGTAACCTCGGTTCCCTGAGATATGGAACGAGTACTGCAGTGAATATAAAACAAACCAATGGCGGTAAAGCCTGCCAAAGCCCGCCAGAATGGGCGGGGGCATGTGGCTATATAAGCGGCACATCACCGTAGGATCCTCAGGTTACATCGACTAAAGCGATGACTGAGTCGTGCAGCTACATAGTACACAAAGTACACAGTACTCATTCCTTATCTCAGGGAACCAAGGTTACGTTAGTAACTGAGTACGTTCCCGGTTGATACTTCACTGATCGTACTGCGTTTTGTTAAAGATGCTTATGGAGAACCAGTTCAATCCCGCCATGCAATGCTAGAGTAACGACTAATACTTGAACTTGCATTAAGCACCCAACGGGGCCCAGAGGAACCAAGTATTCTGCAGAGAAACCCCGCAAGAGGCAATAGGGCCAAACTCAGAGAGGTCGGCCCGGCCTTGTATAATCGGTCCAGAATAAAACAGTACAGCCTGCGAACTCACTGAAGGCCAAGAGCGTACTTGAAGGAGGCAAACTCCAAACTTGTAGTCAAATGACAAAGTGCCCTGCTATGCAAAAAGGACCCGCGCCTGTAAGGTCGGGACGTCCAGACTGTAAAATCTGGTTAATGTAGACGGGGAGGCCCAGCCGGCCCTGCACAAATTTCTGCAATGGACACACCGCTAGACCATGCCCAGGAAGAGGCCACGCCTCTAGTTGAATGGGCTCTTACTGCCATGGGGCATTGAAGGCCCAAAGAAGAGAGTATGCTATCCTAATAGCGTCAATTATCCATTTGGAAATTCTCTGCTTTGTGACCAACTGACCCCTTGGTGTGGCCACCAAAGCATAAAACCGCTGATCAGACCGCCTGAACGGGGCGGAATGCTCAACATAGACTTTCAGTGCCCTAACGGGGCATAGTAAGTTTAACTCTTGGTCTTGCTCTCTGAAGGAGTGCCGAGAGAGTTATTACTTGTACTTTAAATGGAGTCGAGAGTACTTTAGGTACATAGACCTGCCTTGGTTTCAGGACGACCTTGGAGTCGTTGGGCCCAAACTCGAGGCAGGTGGGGCTCACTGATAGCACCTGCAAATCTCCCATATGCTTTACTGATGCTAATGCTAGCAGCAGAGCAGTCTTAAGCGTCAGAGAACGAAGGTCAATGGATTGTAGCAGCTCAAATGGAGGGCTCTTCAGAGCCCTCAACACCGTGGGCAGATCCCTTCAGAAAATGAACAACCAAGTTGTTCCTGCCCACCGACTGGCCAGCTATATGAGCATGAGAGGATGCTATGGCTGCTATAGTACATAGACTTTGAGCGTGGAAGGGGAACGGCCCTTATCCAACAGCTCTTGTAGGAAGGACAATATCAGAGATATGTTGCATGAGATTGGGTCTGCTCCGCGGGCTGTACGCCAGATGGAGAAGAAAGTCCATTTAAGGGAGTAGAGATGCCTTTTAGATGGAGCTCTAGCCTGAGATATAGTGTTTAGCATGCTCTCGGAGAGGTTCACAAGCTCCCATCGAGAGGTCAAAGGTGCAGGGCCCACAGTTCGGGCTGGGGGTGCCATAACGTCCCTTTCGCCTGAGAGAGGAGATCCTGCCTCAGGGGAATGGGCCATGGCGCTGCTGAGAACAGCTGGCACAGCTCCGCAAACCAGTGCTGGTTCCTCCAGAGCGGGGCTACCAGTACCACCTTGTGTTTCTGTTCCTGCTTGATTACCTGTGGGATCAGAGTGATCGGGCGAAAATGGGGGGGGGTGGGCCAATCGTGGGCCAATGCGTCACTGTCCTTTGAAAAGTAAGTTGGGCAATGAGAGTTGTCTTCTGAGACGAAGAGGTCGACCTCTGCCCTGCCAAAGATCTCCCAGATTTTCTGAACTTTGGGGGTGGAGCGTCCACTCCTCCAAGGAGACGTTGCTCCGGGACAGCATGTCTGCTCCTAGGTTCAACCTGCCCGGACCACCTTCCTTCTGTAGACCATTCACAGGGACACACCCCGTTCCATCCACTGAGGATCTTTCCAAGGGGCCAGGGCAGCTATACAGGCCCGGTCTACCCTGACGTGAAGGCGTCCAAGACGCCAGGCGTGGAATGGAACTCATGGTTTCAGCTAGTACTGAAGGGGCCGCATATGGAGCACGCCCAGCTGTAGTATCAGAGACACATAGTCCATGAGGCCGAGCAGTTTCTAAAACGCTTTGTGAGGCAAAACTGTTCCCAGAAACAATATCCATTGGCTGGGAGACAGCGAGCTCTTGGCAAAATTGACCCTGAGTCTCAGGCACTCCAGGTGGCTGAGGAGGAGGGATCTTTGGGATAGTAGCTCTTCCTCCGACTGGGCCAGTCGTTGAGGTAATTCAGAATAAGGATTTCCATCTGTCTCAGCTGGGAAAGAGACGCATCCATGCACTTTATAAAAGTGCGAGGAGCTAGTGACAGCCAAAAGGGAAGGACCATGTATTGATAAGCCACTCCCTCGAAGGTGAATCTCAAGAATCGCCTGTGATGGGGGGCTATCTGGATGTGAAAGTAAGCATCTTTCAGGTCCAGAGAAAAGAACCAGGTTTTTTTTCAGTTAGTGCAATTCAACACTTGTTGTTGTTGTTGTTGTTTGTTTCAACGACATTTGTCATTGTTTTACTTCTATTGTCATCATTTATTCGTCCTCATGTCATTCCAAATCTGTATACATTACTATCTACTATGCCTATAGAATGGGGGGGGGGAACTAAAAATTTCATCTTTGAAGTTCTATAGAAGAAATAAATCAATATAGTTCTGTTACAACATGAGGGTGAGTAAACGATGACAGAATTTTCATTTTTGGGTGAACATCTTTTCACTGTCTTTAACATTTTCTAGCTTAGATAGTAATTCATGACATCTATCCCATATTGCCTCAATGTGATCATATCGATTGCAAAAAAGTACAGACGCAGTTTAATGAGGTTAAAGAGTCTAAAACTATATTGAAAATCTGGGTTTCAAAGTTTAATATAAATCTGCAAATAAACTAAGCTTTTGGAACTTACAAATGTAAACTAAATGTAAAGTGATGTTAAATTTTCAAAATTCAGCTTTTTTGACCATTGATCAAATAAGCAAATTTGGGACACTGATCATGTGAACTCCTTGGTACAAAAAGCATATGCTTTTTGAATCATCTGAAATCACATTGTAGTTCATGCAGTTTGATGGCTGATGTCATTAAAGCAAAAGGAAGAAAAACCAAATACTACATATTTTGAAATCTGTGTCCATTTTTCAATCCAACTTTTCACTAAATGCTGCATAAACATATAATTTATAATAGTAAAGATTTCATTAAATGTAAAAACTGCTTAGTCTTTGGTAGAAGTCAATGAATTCAATAGAAATATATAAGATACTTTGATATATTTAACACACACATAAATACACACACATAAAACTTCATTTGTTTCCTCTATTGACAGCATTAGCATCATCTCGCGAGTATTACTTTGTGAATGAGTCTAAGACCTGGACTGAAGCTCAAATATATTGCAGACAGAATTACACTGATCTGGCCACCATTGAGAACATGGAGGAAATGAACAGACTGATTAACACAGTTAATGGGAGTTACGATGGTTTAGCCTGGATTGGACTTTATGATGATGTGAACTGGAGATGGTCACTGGAAGACAATGATTTCTATCAGGATGGAGAGAGAGATTTCAGGAACTGGTATCATAAACCAGACAACAGTTGGGGGAACCAAATGTGTGTTTACATGAGTAATGATGGAAAATGGTTTGATGAGTCATGTGACAGCACACATCAATTTGTTTGCTATGATGGTAAGGACATTTAATTTTTTTTATAACTTAGACATTTTATTTCAGCTAATATGTATATACATGTGTCATATTTCATATCTCAGGTAGAGAGACCGCCACAGAGAGTTATATCGCAATCTATGACTGGAAAACCTGGTCAGAGGCTCGTAGATACTGCAGAGAGCATTATACAGATCTCGCCAATGTGAGAAATCAGACTGAAAACCAGATGATCCTTGGGAGGTCAGGTGGATATGGAGTCTGGATCGGCCTGTACAGAAACAGGATTTGGTCAAACAGTCAGAATACCAGTTATCAAAACTGGAGGCCTCAAATTCCTGGGTTGCCGGCACAACCAGATAATGGTGTTGACTATGTTGGTGCATATGGATATCAGCACTGTACTGCAGTGTCATTCAGATATTCAGGCCGATGGACAGATGAGATCTGTGTATCCAGTATGCCTTTCTTCTGCTACAGCAGTAAGTGAAGTGATGTGTGGTGTCCCATACTCAGGATTTGTGCTCTGCATTTAACCCATCCAAGTACACACACACACAATAGTGAACACACACATACACCGTGAAAACACACCCGGAACAGTAGGCAGCCATATTGCTGCGGTGCCCGGGGGGTTCGATGGGTCTCAGTTGTGGTATTGAGAGTGGAAGAGAGCACTGGTTATTCACTCCCCCCACCGGCAATTCCTGCCATACCTGAGACTTATATCCGCAACCTTTGGGTTACAAGTCCAACTCTCTAACCATTAGGCCACGACTGCCCTTTAGACACTAGGTCTCCCCATCGGGGAATCAAACCCCAGTCTTCCTAGTGACAGGTGGAGATACTGTCCACTAACAAAGAGTTTAGCAGGAATGAGAAAGACTTTAATCACCTTTCTCCAACATGGAAGATTTAATTTGGACAGATATAATACATTGCATTTGGTATACAATCATGACAGGAAAATAATCAATTAACTACTAATTTGTACAAGGACAACTTGTTAAAAAAAATCATGATTTATTGGTAGATCAGTGACCGGCTCATGGCAACTTTTTTTTTTTTCTGCTGTAAAACAATTCACAGGAACCTGCACACAATATTCATGCACCCGTCAGTATCACTTTGTGAATGAGAATAAGACCTGGACTGAAGCTCAGAGATACTGCAGACAGAATTACATTGATCTGGCCACCATTGAGAACATGGAGGAAATGAACAGGCTCATTAAAACAGTACGTGGCACTTACTTTGGATCAACTTGGATTGGACTCTATGATGATCTGAACAGCTGGAGATGGTCTCTAGATAATGCAGCATTAGAGGGAGGATTTAAAAGCTGGTTTGTTCGGCAGCAAGTGAACTCAGGTGGACAGAGTCTGTGTGTGTACGTGTCATATTATCGGGGAATATGGAGTGAGGCCTTTTGCTCCTATAGATATCCTTTTGTTTGCTATGATGGTGAGAACTGCTGTTGGTCTCTTAAGAATTATAACAAAATATTAATGATTAAATTATATATCACATATTTAAATTGCTTCCAACAGGAAGGGCAAACGCTAGTACAAGTTATGTGTTTGTTTATGAGTACAAAACCTGGACTGAAGCTCAGAGTTACTGCAGAGAACATCACACAGACCTCATTAGTATCAGGAATGAGACTGAAAACTCCAGAGTTACATCATTAATTCCATATTCTTCGGTTGTTTGGATCGGACTGTACAGAACCAGATCTTGGTCAGATCAGAGCAACTCATCATTCAGTAACTGGAGAACAGGACAGCCGAATAATGCTGGAAACAGTGAATACTGCACTGCAGTGTCATTTAGTGACTCTGGGAACTGGACAGATGAAAACTGCAACACTGCATTACCTTTCATTTGCTACAGCGGTGAGTAGATCTCTAGCCTGAAAAAAAGAAAAGAAAAAAAAATAATAATAAAAAACCTATACTATATATATATATATATGCATCATTACATTTTTCTCTGCCCTGACAGCATTCGCATCAGCATCATCCCGTGAGTATCACTTTGTGAATGAGTCTAAGACCTGGACTGAAGCTCAGAGATACTGCAGACAGAATTACACTGATCTGGCCACCATTGAGAACATGGAGGAAATGAACAGACTTACTAACACAGTTAATGGGAGTTACAATGGTTCAGCCTGGATTGGACTGTATGATGATGTGAACAGCTGGAGGTGGTCACTGGAAGACAATGATTTCTATCAGGAAGGACGGAGAGATTTCAGAAACTTTTATCATGAACCAAACAATGCTGGGAATGAACTGTGTGTTAACATGGATTATAATGGAAAATGGTTTGATTATTTATGTGACAATTCTTACCCATTTGTCTGCTATGATGGTAAGACATTCTAAATGTACATTTTGAGTTTCCTTTCCGTAAAACACTAGTTGCTGAGTCAAAGCCTCAACAAAAGTTACTGTCATTGTAGTAAGATTTCTGAAAGATGTCTTGGCTTAGTTGGCCTGAATCAAAAACCCATTGTATCACCCAAAAACACCATGTTTATTGAGTGTTATGTAGATGCAAGCAGATAATTGTAGCAAAATAAAGATGTTCAATGTTCAAATTGTAAACTTAAAAAAAAAGAGGGTAAATGTCAGTGTATTTTAGATATAAATACATGCATTTAAATGATGGATTGCCACATGAATTAACCAATGATGTGACTTTTTTTATCTCAGGTAGAGAAAACGCCACTCAGAAGTATGTTATGGTATATGACTTTAAGACCTGGACTGGAGCTCAGAGCTACTGCAGAGAGAAATACACAGACCTGGCCAGTGTGAGGAATGAGACAGAACATCAAGAGATACTGAGCATTACCCAGTATTATCGGTATTATTATGGGGCTAATGTATGGATTGGTCTGCACAGAAACAGACTGTGGTCAGATCAGAGCAGCTCCTCCTTCACATATTGGCTCCCGTACACTTCATGGGTTGCTGCAGAACCAGATAATGGTGCAAATGTCCTAGTAGAGCGGGGATCTCAACACTGCACAGCTGTGTCTTTACAAAACTTTGGCCAGTGGACAGATGAGAGATGCTTTGCCAGTTTGCCTTTCTTCTGTTACAGTGGTGAGCAAATATATCTATAGTACTATAATGAAAATGCTGTTACACACAAAAACAAGAAAATATGCATATAAATGTGGATTCTGTAAAAAAAAAAAAAAAAAATTCTGCATAATAAGTGTATCAAATGATACTTATGCTAAAGTTTTGCTAATCCAAGCCTTCTGTTTGTTTTTTGCTAAATCTGATGACCACCACATCAACCTATTCAGATGAGTATGGTATGTTTGAGTATAAATGTGATCTATTTGTTTCTGCTATTTTCAATAAAGCACTGTAAACGAATTTGGAGGTTTTGGAGTTTTATGTTTACATGATGTAATTGAGACTGAAACTGAACTGAAATGAATTTTTTTTCAATGTAGCAAGTGAACATAAAAAATTGAGTTCTGACCTCTAAAATCTTTTACAGTGTGGGTGTAATCATTATTAATTTGAACACCTGACCTGTTACATTTTTTTTTTTTAATCAGTGATGGGAATGCGAGTAAAAGTTACAAGTCTAGAAAATTTATCAGAATCTCAGATTAAAGAGCTTGTGATTATACAGGTAAGTAAAAGTCAATATGACTCACTTATCTACAATACTGAATATTTACTATGTTTTTATATAAACATTGTATTTAATACTTTATTTAGTTTATTGGTACTACATATTAATTTTCTATATAAACATTTCATTTCAAAAGAACCCTAGGCAACAGTGCAATAAATACTTTTAAATTTGAATAATAAATACATTTTATACTTAAACAATATGACTGACATATCATATCAGTGCATGGTTGTCATGATGCTCATATATTTTCAGTTACAAGAGGAGCTGATGAGGCTTGGACTTCCCAGCAACGTCACCATGAATTTAAGAGACTATCGTAAGATCAAGCCCTGACAGCGGATGTTCCAATGGTCCTATTAAAACAGTGAAGGGCTTTGTATCAAAATTAATGTAGCCTGAATTTAACATTAAAATTATGGAAAACTTGGCTTAGAGTAGAGCTGTACATAGTTTAATCTATAGTTTAATCTATAATCTATAGTAACATAGCTGTTTTCTTTACCAGGACTTAGAACATAGATGCCATATGAAATAAGTGTTTTCATTTTTAGGTGAATTATTCCTTTATTAATTATTAAGATGTAGTAAATAATTAAGATGTAAAACACAGATTTTTAAGAAATACAATAATACAGTGTCATGACTGGACAAACATACTGGATACAAAGAAAAAGAGTAGCTGTCACTACTCATTTGAGATACCAGACGCCTTGAGTTGAAAGCAGACAAGAGTACGGCTGCAGTCTGGAGAGCAGTGCAATCAGCGCAGTCAAGATAGATAGCTTATATCTCGTGAGCCCCATCACTTCTGTTCTCATGAGCCCTATCAGATTGGTCATGGCGGTGGCATTGCAACAAAATACAGTAGAGAGATATGAATGTTACTCAGAAATAATGTACCAGATTCAGTATGCACCTTATTGGTGACCCTTGCGTTAATATACTGCAGTTGTGTCAGCCTGTGATACATGCTTCAGAGGCAGCATTTCAAGGCAGGAAGGCATCAAGGCATGTCCGAATCCAAATTCTGCTTTACTTCCTGTCTCCGGAGGAAGTAGGATAGATGTATCCTTTGCTGCCTTTGATATCCCACAATCCTGTGTGCTCCATTCCGCGACTGTTGAGCTAAAAAATAAAGATGGCGTCTGAAAGTTGCGTTTGTGTGTAATTTGTGTGTATATTTCTGACTAACTTTTTGCACTTTTTATGTTATTTCCTGTTATTTGATGTTACGCTGCCTGCAAAGTCATTGCCTCACACGGCAGCGAGGCAGCAAGTCAGCTGCCTAGGCTTTCGGACGCAACTGTAATAAAACTGCAGCTCATTAATTAACAACATATTTTTGTTTGATCCATTTTATTCAATCCGCCATCAATTAGCAAGTGCACTCATGCAAAGACATTTTTCAAGTTCAACACTTTTTGTTCCATTCAGTTGTAAATGCTGCTGATAGAGCAGCTTATTCACCCAGACTGCCGCAGCCCTGCAAAGACACATGCGTGTGCATGTCCATGTGTGTGTGTGTGTTTTCTTTTGACCCTACCAGGTCAAGAAAATATGTTCACCCCAATTTTACAATCTCTCCACTGTCTAAAACAAAGATCCAAAAAAAATACAATCCATCAGACTACTATATATCTATATATATATAGCTCAGAAATATCACACAGAAAACAAATCACACATTTTAGCTTCAGGAAGAATTTAAGAAAATTCAGAACATTTAAGTGATTCTTATTCCAAAGGAATAAAGATTTTGATCAAGTGTTGTGTAAAGCATTTGTTTCATGTAACAGCAGAATGTTTTTTTGGTACATTTAATACAGCAATTATGTGAACCATCAGGTTTATTGATGTCAGTTGTGTTTATAAAAAGGATCCCTCCCACATTTTGTAAACAGTATAAATATGAAAACAGTGAGATCATTTAAAACAGAAGCAGCAAGATAAAATATGAAGCTTCAACTCAAAAGGTAAATTGTTGACCATTTTAAAATATATTTTAAATGTTTAATAAATGAGACAATTTACAGTTAATGCAAATAATGCATAATTTGCAGTTCATATTTAGCCCAGAAATATCTCACAGAAAACAACTCACACATTTTAGCTTCAGGAAGAATTAATCCGATGAGGACTTCCCAGCAACTTCACAATGCATTTGAGAAACTAGTAAAACTGGTCTATGAGAGGGTAGGACAGCATTCCTGGACAACGAATGGTTTTAGATTTCATGGTTTTTCAAACTATCACTGACCTACATTTTGAATGTTCTCTCCCTTAAGAAAATTACTCATGGTTCTATTATAGTAAAAGTGTAGTAACCATGATTGTTATTATTATTATTATTATTTTGCCACATTGATTACCATTTGTATAACCACAGTTTTACTACAAATACCATGGTTAAACTATGGTTATTGTAGCAAAACCATGGTTAATTTGTTGTTACCACGGTTTAACTATAGTACCCATGTTTTTAATTTATTTATTTGTTTTTAGATGTAGTAAAACCATGGTCAATTTTCGTAAGGGCTAAGCTATTGTTAACAGAAATATTGAACTTTAAGTGGTATTACTAATATTTTATATTATATTTTAAATGTTTAACAAATAAGGCCATTTAAAGTTAATACAAATAAGGCAAAATTTACAGTTTTTGAATACATTTTGATCAGTTCTTGTTTCTCATTGTTTGCTAAATAATGATTAATGTAGGTTATCTGTACTCATATTATTGCATTGTTGCAATTTTCTTAGATTTAGGGGATTTGATCACCTGGGCACACATTTTAATTTTATATTTGTTAATCTATTTGTTAAGATATTCTTGATCGATCAAACATAATGACAAATCAAAACATGGGCAGCAGGAAAGACTCATATGATCTAGTCTCTAGTTATTTAGAAATTCTGTTTCTCTGTTTTATGGTCTAAATGGTCACAGCACTCACAAGTTTAGAAAATTTAAGTGATTCTCATTCTAAAGGAATAAAGATTTTGATCAAGTGTTGTGTAAAGCATTTGTTTCACGTAACAGCAGAATGAGGAAGATTTTATTTTATTTATTTATTTATTTATTGGTACATTTAATACAGCAATTATGTGAACCATCAGGTTTATTGATGTATTATTGATACTATGTTTATAAAAATGATCCCTCCCACATTTTGTAAACAGTATAAATATGAAGACAAACAGATAATTTAAAACGAAAGCAGCAAGATAAAAGATGAGGCTTCAACTCAAAAAGTAAATTGTTGAACATTTTTAAATATATTTTAAATGTTTAATAAATGAGACAATTTACAGTTAATGCAAATAATGCAAAATTTGCAGTTTTTGAATATATTTTAATCTTTTCTTGTTGATTGCTAAATAATGATTAATGTAGGTTGTCTTCATATTATTGCATTTTGTAAACAGTATAAATAAGCAGACAGTCAGATAATTAGAAACAAAAGCAGCGAGATAAAAGGCGAGGCTTCAACTCAAACTCTAAATTGTTGACCATTTTTAAATATATTTTAAATGTTTAACAAATAACAATTCACAGTTAATGCAAATAATGCAAAATGTATAGTTTTTGAATACATTTTGATCAGTTCTTGTATCTTGTTGACAGGATAATGTGGAAGATTTTATGTTCAGTTTTTTTTTTTTTTTTTTTTTTTTTTGGGCGGGGTACATTTAATACAGCAATTATGTGAACCAACAGGTTTATTAATGTCAGATGTGTTTATAAAAATGATCCCTCCCACATTTTTTAAACAGTATAAATATGAAGACAGACAGATCATTTAAAACAAAAGCAGCAAGATAAAAGACGAGGCTTCAACTCAAAAGATAAATTGTTAATCATTTTTAAAATGACTTTTCCTCCTGGCATTTAAAACATCAAAATAAGTTAAATTATTTGATTGATTTTAGATGTGCATACTATTTTACACAGCTATGTTTCCATTGCTTCTGTTGTTGGGTAAGATAAATATTTTTATAAAACATTTTGTCATCAATTAAACTGAAATTTTGTATAAGAGTATGTTGTGGAATTTGTCTAGCTACTAATATTACACTAATTTATTTTTTTATCATTTGGAGAATATAGTTATTTAAAAATACACTTTAGGTATTTGTTTTTGTATTGAAAACTAAACTTGAACTCTTTAATAGGGTTTCTCACCTTCACTTTGAGTGTCCCTCATGAGTATGTCTTTGTAAATGAGTCCAAGACTTGGGCAGAAGCTCAGAGATACTGTAGAGATAAATACACTGATCTGGCCACCATTGAAAATGAACAACAGACAGTCCAGTTGATTGACACAGTGAATGATGATTCCATTGATTTGGCCTGGATTGGATTCTATGATGATCTGAACAGTTGGAAATGGACTCTAGAGGATAGTGATTTCTTCAAGGTGGGAGAGAAAGATTTTAGGAACTGGTATAACCCAGGACCAGACAATTATGGAGGACAAAGTATGTGTGTGTTTATGAACAGTGGTATATGGTATACGACATACTGTTTCGAATATCATCCTTTTATCTGCTATGATGGTAAGCAGTTTCATTAATAATATAGGACACTGAAAAACAATTAATTATATTCAATTACAAGTATCCTGAAATAATCAACTCTCACTAAAATTCAAAACTGTATTTAAATGTTTCAGGAAGACAGAATGCCAGTGCTAGTTATGTGTTTGTAAACCAGTACAAAACCTGGACTGAAGCACAGAGATACTGCAGAGAACATCACACAGACCTCGTCAGTATCAGGAATGAGACTGAAAACCAGAAGATCCAGTATTTATTAAAGAATAACTATTATTATTATGTTTGGATCAGACTGTAAAGAACCAGATCTTGGTCAGATCAGAGCAACTCTTCATTCAGTAACTGGAGAACAGGACAGCCAGATAACACTGGATCCTGCACTGTAGTCTCATTCAGTGATTCTGGAAATGGACTAGTGAATACTGCAAATTATACATTTCCTTTAATTTTGCTACAATGGTAAGTTGATTTCTATGTAGTGGCCAGGACTGTCAATATTTTTTAAATGTTAACATTTTACACTTTCTTCACAGTTTTCATCTTTGACATCATCCCGCGACTATCACTTTGTGAATGAGTCTAAGACCTGGACTGAAGCTCAGAGATACTGCAGACAGAATTACACTGATCTGGCCACCATTGATAACATGGAGGAAATGAACAGACTGATTAACACAGTTAATGGGAGTTACAATGGTTCAGCCTGGATTGGACTGTATGATGATGTGAACAGCTGG
Source organism: Cyprinus carpio (assembly GCF_018340385.1). Lineage (NCBI taxonomy): Eukaryota > Metazoa > Chordata > Actinopteri > Cypriniformes > Cyprinidae > Cyprinus > Cyprinus carpio. The sequence continues at coordinate 8,029,062 of NC_056592.1, forward strand.
AGATGGTCACTGGAAGACAATGATTTCTATCAGGAAGGAGAGAGAGATTTCAGGAACTGGTATCATGAACCGGACAACAGTGGTGGAAAGGAAACTGTGTGTTTACATGATTATAATGGAAAATGGTATGATATGTCATGTGACAACACGCTGCCATTTGTTTGCTATGGTGGTAAGGACATTACATTACATTATTATAATTATTATCATCATCATCATCATCATCAAATAATTAATTAATTATTTTTAATATGTTTTTCTGTGCATATATATATATATATATAATATATATATATATAAACTTTGTTGCATATTTCATATCTCAGGTAGAGGGAATGCAACACAAAGTTTTATCAGAATCAATGATTGGAAAACCTGGTCAGAGGCTCGTAGATACTGCAGAGATCATTACACAGATCTTGTCAATGTGAGAAATCAGACTGAGAACCAGAGGATCCTTGAGGCAGTAGGAGGAGGAGTCTGGATAGGACTGTACAGAAACAGGATTTGGTCAAACGGTCAGAATACCAGTTATGAAGACTGGAGACCAGCCGTTCCCGATTCAGCGCAACAGCCAGATAATGGTCAATATGTTTATGGCCAGTGGGGCTTGCAGCACTGTACTGCTGTATCATTCAGTCATTTAGGTCGATGGACTGATGAGGACTGCCTATCCAGCACTTTTATCTGCTACAACAGTACGTTTATTTTTGCTCTCTTTTTTATCACTTATGTTTGTCTTATACCACTTTTTGTAACGTCTAATCAATGTATAGATTTCACTTATATTTATATTCATTATTTTTATTATAGATTTTAAAACCATTTACCACATATTTTAATTTTCACACTGCAAAATCTGTTTTTCAAGTTGTTAACAGCAGGTGTTAATATAGACAGATAACATTTTAATAATTTATACTTTTTACAATATTTTTATTACATTTACAAAATCTTCAGAATAAATGCATTTTCATAGTTTAATTATATATTGCAGTTCTGCAGAGAAAAATCTAATATATTTCCCTATTTCCATTTTAAACTTAAAGGAACCTGCACACAATCTTCATGCACCCGTCAGTATCACTTTGTGAATGAGAATAAGACCTGGACTGAAGCTCAGAGATACTGCAGACAGAATTACACTGATCTGGCCACCATTGACAACATGGAGGAAATGGATAGGCTCATTAAAAGAGTACGCAGAACTTACTATGGCAAAGCTTGGATTGGTCTCTATGATGATATAAACAGCTGGAGATGGTCTCTTGATAATGTAATGTTTGATGGAGAATTTAAAGGCTGGTTTGTTCAGCAACAAGTGAACTCAGGTGGACAGAGTCTGTGTGTGTACATGTCATATTATCGGGGAACATGGAGTGAAGCCTCTTGCTACTATACACTTCCCTTTGTTTGCTATGATGGTGAGAACTGTTATTGATTTTTTTATGTTTTAAGAACAACATACAGTATTTATGATACCCAGATATATCACATCTACATATATATTCCCCACAGGAAGAGTGAATGCTAGTACAAGTTATGTGTTTGTCTACCAGTACAGTAACTGGACTGAAGCACAGAGATACTGCAGAGAACATCACACGGACCTCGTCAGTATCAGGAATGAGACTGAAAACTTCAAACTTCAATCATTATTTTCATATTATAACACTTTTTGGATCGGACTGTACAGAACCAGATCTTGGTCAGATCAGAGCAACTCATCATTCAGTAACTGGAGAACAGGACAGCCAGATAATGCTGGAAACAGTGAATACTGCACTGCAGTGTCATTTAGTGATTCTGGGAAATGGACAGATAAAAACTGCAACACTGCATTACCTTTCACTTGTTACAGTGGTGAGTAAATTGTTTCGACCACAACAGAATCTTGCCAGAAACATACACTCTCAGCTGTCTGTGATATTTTGTGCACCTCTTTTAAGAAATATACGGTTGACATTTTTTAGATTTAACTTCTGAATGTTCAAGAGAAAAAGGCAATACTTTATAATAACTTTCCTTAATCATCACCAAACATAATATAATGCTTAATATTTCATTAGTTAATATATATTCAAATAGCTAAAAATATGAGATAATGTGCTTGTAAATATTTACTAATGAACTTATTTACTATTACATAATGATTAACAGAACATTAGTTAAATTAAAATGGTTACAATTGTTGTTATACTTAAATCATATATAATCATGCACTTTATAAAAATCTACAAACAATGTTAAGATATTATATACTGATTAACAGCATTTGAATGCTTAAGTGCTTTGAATGTTTAAACATTTTTAATGTAGTTTTCTATTCATCTAATTCACTTTTATTTTTTACAATCACACATTTTGTAAAAATGTTAGTCATTTTAAGCACTTAATACACTATTCATGTTGACACATGATTCATAAACTCATAACAACAGTCTGTAAAGTGGTTAAGCAACTAAGCATTCAAATGTACATTAATAAACATGCTGTTAAGCAGTGCACAACATCTTATAAAATTATTTGTAATTTTTTATAAAGTGCAGGATCATTTATGAATTCTATTTTAATGAAATTATGCATTTTAATTTATGTGAACTAATGTTATGTTATCATTATGTAATGTAATGTTATCATTAATGTAATGTTCAGTAAGTTAATTAGTAAACATTTACAAGCACATTATCTCATGTCATTACAAGGAATCTTTATGTTGCAATTAATGCAACTTGTTAACTTTTATCTTTTTACCCTTTTATCTTCACCCTTTTTTCCCACCTTGACAGCATTAGCATCATCTCGTCAGTATCACTTTGTGAATGAGTCTAAGACCTGGACTGAAGCTCAGAGATACTGCAGACAGAATTACACTGATCTGGCCACCATTGAGAACATGGAGGAAATGAACAGACTGATTAACACAGTTAATGGGAGTTACAATGGTTCAGCCTGGATTGGCCTGTATGATGATGTGAACAGCTGGGGATGGTCACTGGAAGACAATGATTTCTATCAGGAAGGAGAGAGAGATTTCAGGAACTTTTATCATGAACCAAACAATGCTGGGAATGAACTGTGTGTTTACATGGATTATAATGGAAACTGGTTGGATTCATCATGTGACAATTATTACACATTTGTTTGCTATGATGGTAAGACATTACAATTAAAAAAAAAAAATCAATGTATGAAGTTAGATCAGAAATTAATAAATTGACTGATATATCCATTATATTATGTTTTATTTTAGGTAGAGTAAACAGCTCTCAGAATTATGTTTGGATATATGAGTATAGGACCTGGACTGGAGCTCAGAGCTACTGCAGAGAGAAATACACAGACCTGGCCAGTGTGAGGAATGAGACAGAGCGTCAACAGATACTGAATGTTACACTTTATCGTAATTATGGATGGATCGGTCTGTACAGAAACAGACTGTGGTCAGATCAGAGCAACTCTTCCTTCACATATTGGCTTCCGTGGACTCAAGGTGTTGCTGCACAACCAGATAATGGTGTAAGTGTCCCAGGACAGCGGGGATCTCAACACTGCACAGCTGTGTCTTTACAATACCTTGGCCAGTTGACAGATGAGAGCTGCTTGGCCAGTTTCCCTTTCTTCTGTTACAGTGGTGAGCAAATATATTTGCAAATATATAATTATTATATATAATTAAAAGAACACACACTGAGGGGAAAAAAAGCTAATTCATTGTAATAAATTGTTGATCTGATAAAATGAAAGGCATTGTTATTTATGTAACTCAGTATCTTTTACTAATGCTAGCTCTGTCTTCTGTTTGCTTTCTGCTGGACATGATGAACATCATATTGACCCATGAATTCAGACAAGTATGGTATGTATTGATGTCCTCTTTACTGCTGTTTTCATTTTAAAAAGTGTGTTTTTTAACATATATCAACATCACCAGATGCTTGTGTGTGTGTGTGTGTGTGTGTGTGTGTGTGTGTGTGTGTGTGTGTGTGTGTGTGTGTGTGCGCGCACTGTATATATGTATTATGTATATATAAATAACTACTGACCATTTTTGTTTGTTTGATTGTTTTTTTACTGATCAGTGATGGGGCTTAGAGTGAAAGTTACAAGTCTGGAGAATCTGTCAGAGTCTCAAATTGAAGAGCTGGTGATTATACAGGTGAGAAAATAAATAAATCACTTTGAGAACAACAGAAGCAATATTATTAATAGATCTTGTCATGATATATTTAGTTCAGAAATATTAGTTCACAGAAATCAAATTATGTTTCAGCTCCAGGAAGAATTTATCAGACAAGGACTTCCCAGCAACTTCACCATGCATTTGAGAAACTATCGTAAAACAAGTCCATGAAAGACAAGTACAGCATTCCAGCACACAAAGAAAATAAGTATAGGTTTCATGTTTTATCAGACTATTACAGAACATCTCCATCTCTTGCATGCTTTTTGCTATTGATATTGAACAAAAATTCAGAACTTCAAATGATATTACCTGAAAAATAAACACATTTTTTTTTTAGATTATATTTATCTTATTTTTTTTTAAATAATAAGATGTATAATATATAAGATATGTCTTATATATATATATATATATATATATATATATATATATATATATATATATATATATATATATATACGTGTGTTTGTGTGTGTGTCCTCATTGCAGACTTTTCACTTGTTAATATTTGTTTTAAATAATGATTAACACAGTAAATTGACTATCATATAATCAGAATGTAATGTTCTTTGTGATTTTTTTGAATAATCAAACTGCTACTAACATTTTGTGTCATCAGATCTTAGCTGAAGTAATCATACTCTTACAGTTAAAAGGGTTTTCCTAACTTAAAGTTGGTTTATTTGTTTTTTATTTGTATTTTCTCTGCAATGATTTGTTAATTCAGCTCGAGACATGAGGGCATTGAAACGGTTCGGAGAATGGATGGATGATTTGTTGATCGGTTTATAAACTTATATGGTAATCAAAACATAATGACAAATTTATTTTTTGGCATTTCAGGGATAGAATTGTATTTGTCTACAGTACAGTTGAATGTTACAACCCAACAACATACAGTGGAACAACCAGATGAAGAAAAACATTGACATGGCTTAGAAATCACAAGATAAATATTCACAATAATGGGTCTGGCGGAAGTGTTACTGTACATGTGGGTGGCAGGAATAACATGCTTCAGTCTTGAGTTTCCTTTAGTTGTTTAGAAATTTTGCATATCTCTTTTATGGACTATATGGTAATGGGGAATTTTATATGATACTATTTGCAGGTTTATCATACATATCAATAAATACTCATAAGAATGTTGGTTTATTTCTTTAGTTCTGTATCTATACTGGGGCTGACCAAGGAACACTTTAGTTCAGTGGTTTTTAATCCAGGTCCTGAGGACCCAATGTTCTGCACATTTTCCCTTATCTGATACACTCAGCTAAGTTCACATTGACCAACAAATTAAAGAGCTCGATAATATATTGTGGTGCAAACAATCCAAATTATATTCTATTAATGACTTCTGAATCTTTCTGTGTGTGCCAAGGGATATGGTATGCAAATATTATTATTATTATTATTATTATTATTTTTTTTGCATTTTAAAGTCAATGTAATTTATGTCAGGGTCCTGCCCTGATAGTCTTGTCTGTCTCATCAATGTTTAATGTTTCTTTGTTTGTCTTGTGCTTGAGCACATGGCTTTGTTTGTGTTGGCCATGTGCTCCTCTTGTCCCACCTCCTTGTTTCCTGTTACCACACCCCCTTGTTTAGTCCCTGCTGCATCCGAAAATAAACACTTCCCTACTATATAGTAGGCAAAAAACAGTATGTGACAATCACATTACTTATAAAAGAGTAGCAAAAAGTACCCAGACCTACTACTTCCGGCATAATTCTCCCATGACGCCAGAGAGGAAAGTGTGCATAAGATGGACATTTTACTTTCCCCATGACGCCACAGGAGAGGTTTCGTGAATGGCACTGACACGACGCAAACTGATGTGGTAGGTCCTGATACAATGTGAACATGGCGAATGTAGTATGTCCAGATTACATTTATACTACACATATTCATACTAGGCAGTGTCGGCCCTACCCTAATAAGTGATATAATCAGTTGCATAAGGCCACCGTGCCCACCAGGGGTCCCCCTGCCAGAATGTTTGCTTGTGTCAGTCATGTGCGTTAACTTTGATAAAAGTTTGCTTGTGTCATTCGTGTGCATTAATGTTTGTAAAAAGAGAGGTGGCACTATGCAGAGAAGAGGAAAAGTAGGAAAGAAATGGACCAAGAAAAGTAAAAGATAAAAATGGAAAAGTTGTTGAAATGGTGGTTTGATTTGTTATAAGCTTTGTTAATAAGCTTTATTGATTTTATTACTGTTAGGATATGAAACAAAGTTCTCAAATTTAAAATTCTGTCCATTTTATTACAGTAGGCTATTCGATCAAAAAAAAAAGTGCCGTTTTTGGCGTTGTTTAATGTGAAGTGGCAGATCACTGTAGTGTCTCTGTTCAAGAAAAGTGCATGTGAACTAATCATCTCCTCCGTTTTAATACCAGTTACAGCACGAAATAAACATGAATACACATCCAAAGGTATGTTAAAATAAAGAGTACAACTTATCAAAACCCTGTATCCTGGCTGTCTCATGTAATCGTTTAACCAGTGTTTCATTTGCGCAACAACGTCAATATGACAGCTTGTAAACAATGACACAAAACGTCATATTTACCTCAGAAAAACATATTGGTGACCATAAATTTGTTAGTCAGCTAGAAAAATGAACTCTAAAGAGGATCATTTAGCTATACGCACCATATAACAAATTCATTATAATTTTTACTGTTCTTCAGTGTTTCTTTTTTGTTTGAATAAAACCCATCAAGTTTTTTTTTATTTATTTTTTTATGACAGCCACCATTTCAATGTTTATATTTCAAAAAACGAATTGGAGTAGGAATATAATTATGTAGGCAAATTGTAACCTTATTATTATAAAAACTTCACTGAGTGAAGTTTAAGAATTTTTTTATACAAATCAGTTAATTTCAACCTTCACTATTATAGCAATGTAGTACCAACTGACTCAGGCATGTACTGTACCTGATAAATATCCAAAATAATCTATATTGAATCGGATGTGAAGGCAAGCAAGATTTATAAGATTATTGTTTTTTTTTTTTTTTTTTTGTGTGGCACCGAAGGTTGCATGTTTATTCATGACAGTTCACCGAAGGTTGCATGTTTATTCATGACAGTTTTGTTTTCCTGTTTGCCTGCCTGTGCATATTGTGTTAATATTTAATTCGAACTGCAACAGAGTTTGTTTGGAAACGGACCGAGACCCATCTTTTTAGCAGTCTTGGTCCGCTTATTTGGTGCATACCAGGGTTCAGATGGCAGCATTCACATTCATTTAAATGAACAGTACTAAAAGAACAAATCACACCAGAGTTCATTTTAATCAAACCAAACATAACAAGTGTGAAAGCACCCTTATTGACCAATATTGTCTAAAAAAAAACTAATGTTAAAATTTGACACTTCGTCCTTAGTTGTATCTTTGATATCTTTCCACCAATATCACTTTCTGTCTGAGAATATGACCTTGACTGAAGCTCAGAGATACTGCAGACAGAATTACACTGATCTGGGCCACCATTGAGAACATGGAGGAAATGAACAGGCTCATTAACACCAGTTAATGGGAGTTACAATGGTTCAGCCTGGATTGGACTGTATGATGATGTGAACAGCTGGAGATGGTCATTGGAAGACAATGATTTCTATCAGGAAGGAGAGAGAGATTTCAGAAACAATTGTGGTGTTTACATGGATTATGCTGGGAACTGGTTTGATATATCATGTGACAACACGCTGCCATTCATTTGCTATGATGGTAAAGACATTTAGTTTGTGAGATGTGTTACTCATATTCCATTGTCTGTTTCTTTATATATATTTAAATATATTTATCATATTTCATATTTCAGGTAGAGTGAATGCCATTCAGAGTTTTATCAATTTAATAATGGGACAAACTGGGCAGAGGTCATACTGCAGAGATCATTACACAGATCTTGTTAATGTGAGAAATCAGACTGAGAACCAGAGGATCCTTGAAACAGCAGGTGGAGGAGTCTGGATAGGACTGTACAGAAACAGGATTTGGTCTGACCGTCAGATTGCCAAATATGAAGACTGGAGACCAGCCGTTCCCTATTCACCACAACAACCACATAATGGTTATAGTCAGTGGAATATTCCACATTGTACTGCTGTATTATTCAACCAATCAGGCCGATGGATTGATGAGGTCTGCTTATTCAGCATGCCTTTCATTTGCTACAACAGTGAGTTAATTTATACTATTTTGTTTTTCACTTTGAGTTTTAGACCTCATTTGGTCGTTTTACCTAGAGCATTGTAAGACTGGGTAAATGGAATCCTGGGTTATCTTGTTTAATGTTTCACAGACACTGCTCATAATTTACATGGGGTTAACTATTAATCCTGGGTATCCATGAATGGACGTTTCACATCCCTGAACTGGGTTAATGTGCTTATTCACATATCCATGCTGTCAGTGTCATTGACTGGATGAACACAGACCACCACCAGGGGCGTGTCTACATGGGAGCCGGGGGGTGGCACCGGACCCCACTGAAATCTGGTTGGCCACCCCAGGTGGCTCTGCACTCATTCAGATATTGCGTGTGCACACTCAAACTTTGTCCTTGCATCATTGAAGACAAGAAGAGCTTTTTTAATTCATGTGACGAGTAGGCTTATCCAACTAAATGGAAGCAAGCTGATTATAGTCAGCCTTCTCTAGTCATTTATTTTATTTAATATTTATTTGAATTAAGTGGTGTGTGTGTGGCTGAAAAACAAAAGTTATACGTTTTGAATGGATTATAGCCTAGAAAGCTCACAAAGTGTGCTCCCTTAAAAAGCTTTCACTCTTTGTTCATCACGATCTCACAAAGTTCTGTTATGACCAATGAATCTCTCTACACTGCGTAATCGATTTATTATTTACATCGTATACACTCCATATGTTATAATGAGAGGTTTCGATTGTATAACCCAGTACAGAACAAAAACTACAAAGTTATAAATCTCAAAGTTGACTACAAAGGGAGATATTTCATTTTTAAAAAATCCCTTTTCAAGAACTACAAAAAACTGCTAGTTTGAACTACAACGTTGTTTTCCGGGGTTTGTGATGTCACAAAACAACCCATTAGAATATCAATCCCGCCTACGGAAATGGTTGGTTGGTAGGGAGGAGTGAGGTCATGGTTCTAACGCTTGGCTGAGTGGATCAGACAAGATGACGACAAAGAAGTGCTGCTGTAGCGTCAATTTTTGAGGGGAGTCATGAGACATTACAGTGCTGGTTTCGCCAAAAGGCTTTTGCTGAAAGATGTAGCAGTTCCCCCTTTGTCAGGAAAATCTGCTGTATCTGCATCACAGCCTGTAAGTGTGCTGCTTTTTTGTTGTTGTGTGTGTTATTTACGTTTCAAAGTATAAGTTGAATGCCGTTTTTGCGATGTAATACATATTACTGTTTGCGCTTATCTGTAGATAGTAAATGCAGTTGTTTTTAAGCAGTTTTTGACATCCTAAAACGTGATTTAGCCAAAAACATAAAAAATAAAATAACAATAATGTTACCACTCTTATATGTCTTGCAATATCCGTGCGTGCAAAGGTTCTGCATGATCCTCTTGTTTAATATTCTCAGGGTCTGAATCCGGCTCAAACTGATATGACAATATTGATGCCATCCTTAACTATACTGGAGCAGACAGAACTTGCTGCTTTGGCAAGGGGCGGGTAGTACTGAAACACCATCTGAGCTGTTCGACAATCACTACGTGCTGGGACACCTAACCAATCACAAAAACATTTTGTTTTTCGGAAGGTGGGCCTTCACCAACCCGGAACTAATCGAGCTGTTTGTGCCAGGCTGGGGAGAAAGGTATTGTAATAAGGTAAATTATGTGAAAAACAATGCATTTTTCGAACCACCAAGCATGAGAGCATGTTCTAGTACACCTGCCAAAATGAAATCAAGACTTTATAAAAGACCATAATAAGACCCCTTTAACCACTCCTATCCATCCAAGGTATTGAAGTTAGAAATTCCTGTATCATGACCACTAATTCACTTACTTTTGTCAATAAGATAAAAGTTGGTTTTGTTCAAAGTTGCTATTATCATAAATACCAGTATAAACACGGATATCTATTGGTATAATCACATGACTAAACTTGCGTCATCGTTTTCAAAAGCCTCCGTTTTTACAGTCCACACTACAACGCAAAAACGAGTTTTCAAATTTATCCACTTTGGAGAGCGTTTTTAAAAAGCTCAGTTTTCCTTGATAAAAGCAGTCTCGCCATCTCAGTGTGGACGGTAAGGCCAAACGGAGAGAAAAAGATGATGCGTTTTCAAACGAAAACGTATTAGTGTGGACATGGCCTGAGTAGTTTTTGAGAGGAGTATATATGTATATATGTGTGTGTATGTTGTATGTATGTACATATTAAATAGCTGAGAGTGAGTATCTGAAGCCAAACTCTTTCAGGATTTAGGATCTACTCACCGCTGTAGCAAATGAAAGGTAATGCAGTGTTGCAGTTTTCATCTGTCCAGCTCCCAGAGTCACTAAATGACACTGCAGTGCAGTATTCACTGTTTCCAGCATTATCTGGTTGTCCTGTTCTCCAGTTACTAAATGAAGAGTTACTCTGATCTGACCAAGATCTGGTTCTGTACAGTCCAATCCAAAAACCTGAATTCGATTAAATTAGTGACTGAACCCTGTAGTTTTCAGTCTCATTCCTGATACTGATGAGGTCTGTGTGATGTTCTCTGCAGTAACCTCTGAGCCTCAGTCCAGGTTTTGTTATGGTAAATAACCACATAATGTCCAGTAGCATTTGTTCTTCCTGTGGGGAAACAATTTAAATATGTTATACATTGTGGAATCTTAAAAAACGTTGTTGTAATTAATTGTTTGAAAGTCAACTGCTGTTCTCACCATCATAGCAAACACAAGGGAAGTGTTTTGCATGCAAAAAGTTTTCATCCCATCTTCCCTTATGATATGACATGTAAACACACAGACTCTGTCCACCTGAGTTCCTTGGTTTGCTGAATAAACCAGCTTTTAAATCCTCCCTCTACGCTGTATTATCCAGAGACCATCTCCAGCTGTTCAGATCATCATACAGACCAATCCAAGCTGAGCCATAGAAGGTCCACGTACTGTTTTAATGAGCCTCTTCATTTCCTCCATGTTCTCAATGGTAGCCAGATCAATGTAATTCTGTCTGCAGTATCTCTGAGCTTCAGTCCAGGTTTTAGACTCAAACACCAAGTGATACTGACGGGTGCATGAAGATTTGGAGCAGATTCCTATAAATTAAAATGAAAATCACTAAGGGGTCAGTGTAGGGCTCACTTTTAAAACCAAACTTAAATTTAACTTCATATATTCAAATGCTTATATGTGAATGCTTTGGACAGTCACAGAAGCACAGCATCTTGTGTACACAGAAGTTTCAGTGTTTGTTGAGGGGAAAAATATCAATTGGTGACATGAAACACATCAACTGGACTGAGGTAGAGGCTGTTCTCATTCTTACCTTTATGATCTAAAAATCAATTCAAGAAAGACTGGTAGTACAGTGAGCAATATATAAAATGAAGATGCACAATGCTAGAGCCGTTATGTAAACAGGTCATGCGCAGGGTCTAGAACATTTTAAATGGGGGACTGGGGCACTAGGGTGAGGGCACAGTAGCAGGCTGAGTGTAATCGCGAAATGACCAAAATGAGCATGAGAAAAAAAAAAGAAGTGCTAACCTGCAAATATTATCTTAGGGTGATACCTAAGACAACCTACCTCATCTAACCCTTAAATTTTATTTTATCACTGTAACCTAATGTACAGGTTAATTAGGTTAATAATTTGGGGTTGAATAAAATCAAATAAATTAGATGTTACAACATGAGAAATTGTACATATTCAATGAAGAAAAACACTTAAAGGGACTTAAAGGCTTTACTCAAATGAAAACACTTTCATCATCCTCATGACAGTACATGCTGGTTTGGTCTCATATCAAAGGCTACAACACACACCAGATCTTTTTTATGCCCAAATATACACACTACACATTGACTAAAATTCAAAAAGTGAAAAAGCATAATAGGACCCCTTTAAGAATATCTGCTCGTTACGTCTGACATCATGCTTCACCGCTTCTGGGTCCTAACGCTCTGCCAGATGTCCCCCAAAAAACAACAAACTGTGCATATGCACACACTCATGGTGTCATGTAAGACTAAAAAATGATAACCCTAACCTATATCTCCATACTGAAATCCCAGATGGCCTGACAGTGATTCAGCTAAAATATTAGTGTCTAAGACACTGTGAGTACGGAGACTGTAGTGTGCACAGCGAAGTTTTAAACGCTGCTATTAAATATGTTAGAGAGTCGGACTCCCAATCGAAGGTCACGGGAAGTCGTGGCCTAATGGTTAGAGAGTCGGACTCCCAATCGAAGGGTTGTGAGTTTGAGTCTCGGGCCGGCAGGAATTGTGGGTGGGGGGAGTGCATGTACAGTTCTCTCTCCACCTTCAATACCATGACTTAGGTGCCCTTGAGCATGGCATCGAACCCCCAACTGCTCCCCGGGCGCCGCAGCATAAAATGGCTGCCCACTGCTCTCGGGTGTGTGTTCACAGTGTGTGTGTGTGTGTTCACTGCTCTGTGTGTGTGCACTTTGGATGGGTTAAATGCAGAGCAAGAATTCTGAGTATGGGTCACCATACTTTTTCCCACTTTCTTTTTTTAAAAATGGAAATTAAAAAGTGCTCATAAATACTGCTGAGATAGTATTCTCAAGTGAAATGAGTAGAGCCTTGGACCTGGAAACAGCAGTCCTAACATCATGACTTAACAAGAGGATTCTCCCAAGCCATCAAACTGACTTCACCAGAGCAAGAATGCCATTCCAGAGTCGGAAGCGATGGCAGACTATTTTTTCTCAGTGTATGGACTTGCATAGTTCAGTTGTTCGCCACAAGACTAGTACTGTGCGTACAATCATTTTCAATACCACTGGCAAAACTATCACATACTGTAGACTTTTTAATATTTTTTGTCCATCCATTTTTTACTGTATATTCAAAAAAATAAATCATAACATCAATATAACAAACACTTTTTCAAGGCACTCATTAAGTCTTCTAAAAAGATGAACATTTATGATATACGATGAACAAATTTTATATTGGCTTTTATTTACATTATTTTACAGGCTTTTATTTGTTGATCAATTACCATTACAAAAATCTCAGTCTTAAACATTTGCTCATTCTGTGTCTTTGTGTCTTTAAAATAGGGTAACTTACAGCACAAGGAAGCTTAATTTCAAACTGAATTGAATTTACAAAAAAAAAAAAAAAAAAAGAAGACAAGTAGGCCTACAAAGTCAGCAATAAAATTATAAAACAAATGACCTCAATTCAGTTTGAGGTACTCAAAATATGACAACACTGATTTTTTATAAGCAGTGATTAAAGAGCCATATACAGTATGTTAGGGCTATTGATTTAGATAAATGGAACATCAGATGTCTTTGACCTGTAATGTCTGTATAATGTAGTGATGCAGTTAATCAGACTAAGATATTTATATGTACAAATCAGACAAATATCCTATTCCAAAACATTTCTAGCACAAATTTACATGGTAAAGAAATCTTTGTTTAAAGACTTTCTGGTGCATTTTACTTACAACCAATAACCATTTCTAGAAGGATATTCATCAGTCAGGTGTGGATCTATTCTGAATGTTTGATAACTTTTGACAAAATTTAATCCAGGAGCAAAGATAAATAATTTCTACTTTAAAAGCAAGGAGAGATCGCGACTGCACACAGTCTGCGCACAAGCAGTTCATTTGTATAAGTTAGGCCTATTTGAGGAGCTCGCATCCAGTTTTCTGCGATTACATGAAAGCGTTTTCGTGTTACAATAACGCGCTAGCCACATTTGCGTGGGAATTATTTAAATTATGCGAAATACCTGCAATCCCGCGCAGACATTCAGACTATAATTGACAGGAGACGGATGATTGTCAACCTCACTCGGAGAGTTGAGAGAGACCCAGCTTGTATCTGTGTATATTCAGATACTGTGGAAATGAGTAATGGAACCGTGACAGATATTTCAGTATCGGTATCAAAATATAGATATTGATGATAACACTACAATGTAGTTTGTTTCTCCAAGCTCTGAGTCCATAAATTACGCTGAGCTCCCTTACTGTATGATCAGCTCTTCACCTGACACCTGCAGCAGAGGCGCTATTCCCGGTTCAGATATCAGCGCTTTTATTGGTCCGTTTACGATCGGATATCTTTATTGGCTGCTGAAGTGCCTTCAAAAGTTTGAATATCAATTCAACTTGTGGGCGTACTGAGTAACTAACTGTGATTTAAAAGTAACGAAGTAGATTATTTTGCGTAATTTGTACTAGTAAAAGTACAGCTTTAAAAATATACTCAAAAAAGTACAAGTACCCGAAAAAACTACTTAATTACAGTAACGTGAGTAGTTGTAATTCGTTACCTCCACACCTGCTGATAAGCACTACGTAAAATAACAGAAACCCCTTTTTTTAAAAAAGCTTGGGCTGCTAAAAATTACATCACTCGCATCCAAAGCAGTTATAAATGAAATGATCATAGATAATAGTTTTGATATACTTGACTAAACTCTGCCTGACACAGTTTTGACAAGTGCTTGAATAAACTGTGCTTGACTAAAACCTGGCTAAAAAACAAAAGGACTATACTGGTTTAAATTAGACTAGGGTACTTTACCAAGCACCTTATTGATGGGCCGTGGCATTAATATATGCCTACTGCAGTTGTGTCAGCGCATGATGTAATAAAACTGCAGCTCATTAATAAACAACATATTTTTGTTTGATCCATTTCATACAATCCACCTTCATTTAGCAAGTGCAATTACGCAAAAAAACAAAAAAAACAAAAAAAAACTAATCTTTTTCAAATTCAAACACTTTTTGTTCCATTTAGTTGTAGATGCTGCTGATAGAGAAGCTTATTCGCCCAAAACCGTTGCAGCCCTGCAAAAAGACGTATTTGTGACCCTACTAGGTCAAGAAATATGATCACATTACCCCAGTTTTACAGTCTCTCCACTGCCTATACCTAAGTTCCAAATCAATTAAAAATATTGCTGCTTACTCATGGGGCCCTAAATGGTTTAGCTGCTGCATCTTCTATCATGCTACAATCCATCACGCTACTTAATGTCGCGAAACTTTGGATCTCTTATGAAGATTTGAGATGATGCCAACCCTGAACCAGTTGACAAACTACCAAGTTTTCGTTTATGCTACTATCATTTTAATCACAACATAAAATGTGTTAATCATGTTCACCATTTCTGCTGAAATACATGTCATTGACTAACTGCATGATTTAACTATACCAAAGTACATGTCTGCCATATATACATCACTTTCACTTATGGACACACTTTAATAAATTACTCCTATTGTAATGTAGAAACATTCATTTTCTGTGTCGCTGCTTTGAAATAATGTCTATCGTGAAAAGCAAGTACTTCTTTTGTACTTAACGTCTGTTAAAAAGTATATTTGTATGGTCACCCTATATGTGCTCTTTTTCAATCCTAAATGGTGTTTATATATAAATACTATATATAACTCTGAATATCTCACAATAAAATCACAACTTTCAGCTCCAGGAAGAATTTTATCAGATGAGGACTTCCCAACAACTTCACAGTGCATTTGAGAAACTATGGTAAAAACTGGTCTTTGAGGGGTTAGGACAGCATTCCAGCACAAGCAATTGGTTTTAGGTTTCATGTTTCATGAAGTTATCACACTGACCTGCAATTTGAATGTTCTCTCCCGTAAGAAAATTAACCATGGTTTTATTATAGTAAAAATGTAGTAAGCAAGGTTTTTTTTTTTTTTTTTTTTTTGGATACTGATTACCATTTGTTTAACCACAGTTTTACTACAAATACCCTGGTTAAACTATGGTTATTGTAAGTGTTGGGGAAAGTTACTTTTAAAAGTAATCCATTACAATATTGCGTTACTCCATAAAAAAGTAACTGTGTTACTTACTGTAGTTACTTTTTATTGAAAGTAATGCATTACACTGCTTTTGCGTTACTTTTTAAATCTGGGCTGGGCTTGCTTGTGTGCTTATGATATAAAATAATCTATTTTTGTCAAATGTAAAAGCCCTTTCACACCAAAAGCCTCAGGTGGAAGGAAATATAAATTCATGTCTGTACAGTAGAATGCAGAAAGAAAAAAGTTCAACACTCTTCAAAAATTAAAAACAAGAAATGTTAGTTTATCTTGTGTAATTTTTGCTTATTTGGTTGAACTGGATCATCAAAGGTCAGTGGCAAATTGGTTAATAAAATGGGATTAAACACATAAGGTATATATTTGTATTATTTAACATATTTAATTATTGCACCTTCGAGTTGTGATATTGTGAGTTGCTTTTAACTGTTTTTATTAATTTTGAGGAAAACTAAATCAGATTTTATTTATTTATTTTTTATGAGTGAGTGAGTGAGATGAATTAATTCATGTTCACACTTATTCTAGAACTAAAGTAACATCTTACTCCCGATTTCTCTCAACATGGGGACTGGAGAGCTTTCAATCAATAAATGGGAAAAAAAAGTAACTGGGAGTTTCTTATTTGAAAAATTAACTGAGATATTTTTTTGTAAATTATAAAGTAATGCGTTACTTTACTAGTTACTTGAAAAAAGTAATCTGATTACATAACTCGCATTACTTGTAATGTGTTACCCCCAACACTGGATATTGTAGAAAAACCATGGTTAATTTGTTGTTACCACGGTTTAAGTTTTTAGTACGTTTTAGTAACCATGTTTTACCTCCCTGAAGGAGGGAACGGAGATGTTACGTCAGAAAGAGACTGAAGAATGGGGTTTCGCGCCCCAATAGCCCAATCACCTTCGAGTGGTAACAAAATGAGCCAATGGTACACAGTGTATCTTGGTCTGCGGGATTTGCATCGCAAGCTCCGCCCCACTGTGTGGGTATATAAGGAGCAGCGTGAGCAACTCCCATTCAAGTCTTCATTTAAGGCTCTTCGCTGAGGAGCCCAGCCAAGTGACCCGGCCGTTCAGTAGAACAGCGATATGGCAAAGGGCGTAACGTCTCTGTTCCCTCCTTCAGGGAACAAAGGTTACATACGTAACCTAGATGTTCACTTTCAATTGGTCAAGTTCAATGTTACGTCAGAAAGAGACTGCCGAATGGGGTCCCTTACAAAATACCACAATGGCTGTCTTCCAGTGACCCGTGTGAGTGATAGCACCCCGTCGTGAGGCCAGCACGAGTGAGGGCCTATACCAAACACAGAATGCACTGGGTAGCATATTCCAGCTGGACGTATGCTAGCAGGCTGCCCGCTCATAGGAGGACTTACAAGGGCAGGTACCAACCGCGTGGCAGTGATACACATGAATCTCTGAGGTGGAATGTTTCAACAACAGAGACGGCAAGGTGGCTTGCCAAGGGAAAGACACATGTTACCAAGAGACTTACTTTGGAAATACACATGAGGGATTGCCCAAAAAAGGGGAATCACAACACATGGAGGCACCTAGTCCAACACAGGGGCTGACCGACAGGGCATGCACGCAAGTGTTGGACATCAACAGTGGTGGAGGAACCCAGGGTTCTGAACCGAGGAACTGGAGATAATAAAATCTGGCAAATGTGTTAGGTGTTACCCAGCCCGCAGCTCTACAGATGTCTGTTAGTGAGGTGCCATGCGCCAGTGCCCAGGAGGAAGCTAAACTCCTAGTTGAGTGGGCCCTCACCCCTAGGGGCTACGGCAGGTCTTGAGCCTGATATGCCAAGACAATAGCATCCACTATCCAGTGGGATAACCTCTGCTTGGAGACGGCCTTTCCCTTATGCTGGCCTACGTAACAAACAAAGAGCTGGTCTGAGGTCCTGAAGCACTGAGGTCTGTCTATGTGCAGAGCGCACGTACTGGACAGAGTAGCGTCAGGGCTGGGTCTGCCTCCTCCGGGGGCAGTGCTTTGCAAGTTCACCACCTGATCTCTAAAAGGAGTGGTGGGAACTTTGGGCACGGGGTTCTCAAGATAACTTGAGAGTTGGCCGGCCCAAATTCCAGCCACGCTTCGTCAACTGAAATGCCTGCAGGTCTCCGAACCTCTTAATTATCAACAAACATAATGCTTAGATGATCATTAGTTAATATATATTCAATACCTACAAATATGAGATAATGTGCTTCTAAAATGTTTACTAATGAACTTATTGAATGTTAAATAATGATTAACAGAACATTAGTTAACAAATTAAAATAGTTACAAATGTTGTTACACACTCAATTCATATATGATCCTGAACTGTATAAAAATGTACAAACAATTTTAACAGAATTTAAAATGTAACAATTTTACACTGATTGACAGCATTTGAATGCTCAAGTACTTAGAATGCCATTATACCTCTCTAATGCACCTTTATATTTACAATCACACATTTTGTAAAAAAAAATTGTAATTTTGAGCACTTCTCACACTTCATGTTGACACATGATTCATTAACTCATAAATACAGTCTGTAAAGTGGTTTAAACAACTAATTTAATGGTATTTCTAAGCAGTCAAATTCACATTTATAAACATGCTATTAAACAGTGCACAACATCTGATAAAATTATTTGTACATTTTTAGAAAGTGCAACAAAACCTTGAAAGTGCATGATCAATTATGAATTGAATGTTCAATGAAATTAAGCATTTTAGTTTATGTTAACTAATGTTTTGTTATCATTATGTAATGTAATGACATCATTAATGTTCAATAAGTTAATCAGTAAACATTTACAAGCACATTATCTCATGTCATTACAAGGAATCTTTATGTTGCAATTAATGCAACTTGTTAAGTTTTATCTTTTTAAACTTTTAACTTTTATCTTCACCCTTTTTTCCCACCTTGACAGCATTAGCATCATCCCGTCAGTATCACTTTGTGAATGAGTCTAAGACCTGGACTGAAGCTCAGAGATACTGCAGACAGAATTACACTGATCTGGCCACCATTGAGAACATGGAGGAAATGAACAGACTGATTAACACAGTTAATGGGAGTAACAATGGTTCAGCCTGGATTGGACTGTATGATGATGTGAACAGCTGGGGGATGGTCACTGGAAGACAATGATTTCTATCAGGAAGGACAGAGAGATTTCAGAAACTTTTATCATGAACCCAAACAATGCTGGGAATGAACTGTGTGTTTACATGGATTATAATGGAAAACTGGTTGGATTCATCTTGTGACAATTATTACACATTTTGTTTGCTATGATGGTAAGACGTTACAAGTAAAAAAACAAAAAGAATCAATGTATGAAGTTAGATCAGAAATTAATAAATTGACTGATACACATACATTATATTATGTTTCATTTTAGGTAGAGTAATCAGCTCTCAGAATTATGTTTGTGGATATATGAGTATAGGACCTGGACTGGAGCTCAGAGCTACTGCAGAGAGAAATACACAGACCTGGCCAGTGTGAGGAATGAAACAGAGCGTCAACAGATACTGAATGTTACACTTTATCGTGATTATGTATGGATCGGTTGTTACATAAAACAGACTGTGGTCAGATCAGAGCAACTCTTCCTTTGCATATGGCTTCCATGGATAATGGTGTAAGTGTCCAAGGACAGCAGGGATTTCAACATTGCACAGCTGTGTCTTTACAATACTTTGGCCAGTGGACAGATGAGAGCTGCTTTGCCAGTTTGCCTTTCTTCTGTTACAGTGGTGAGCTAATATACCCTCTCTAATTAAATAAAAGAACACGCATTGAGGGGGAAAAAGCTAACTCATTGTAATAAATTGTTAAAATGAAAGCCATTGTAATTCATGTAACTCAGTATCTTTTATACTAATGCTAGCTCTGTCTTCTGTTTGCTTTCTGCTGGACATGATGAACATCATATTGACCCATGAATTCAGACAAGTATGGTATGTATTGATGTGCTCTTTACTGCTTTTTTCATTCCAAAAAGTGTGTTTTTCAACATATATCAACATCACCATATGCTGTGTGTGTGTGTGTGTGTGTGTGTGTGTGTGTTATCCACTACTGACCATTTTTGTTTGTTTGTTTGTTTTTTACTGATCAGTGATGGGGCTTAGAGTGGAAGTTACAAGTCTGGAGAATCTGTCAGAGTCTCAAATTGAAGAGCTGGTGATTATACAGGTAAGAAATGTCATATAAAACATAAAAGTTTTACTTTTTGTTTTATTGTTGTACAACAACAACACACAGAGAAAATAAATAAATCACTTTGAGAACAACAGAAACAATATTGTTATCAGATCTTGTCATGATATATAATTTAGTTCAGAAATATTAGTTCACAGAGATCAAATCATGTTTCAGCTCCAGGAAGAATTTATCAGACAAGGACTTCCCAGCAACTTCACCATGCATTTGAGAAACTATCGTAAAACCAGTCCATGAGAGATAAGGACAACATTCCAGCACGCAAAGAAAACAGTACAGGTTTCATGTTTTATCAAACTATTACAGAACATCTGCATTTTTGCATGTTTTTTGCAATGCCTTTTTTTTTTTTTTTTTTACAAAATTCTGAACTTCACATGATATTACCTAAAAAAAATAATCACAATTACATGATTTTCTTTTTCCAGATTATGTTCATCTTATATTTTTAACAAGTATGTTCAAGATGTCTTCATTGCAGACTTTTCACTTGTTAAAATTTCTTTTAAATAATGATTAACATACCAGTTAATTGATTGTACTCATATAATCAGAATGTAATGTTCCTTGTGATTTTTTTTTAATAATCAAACTGATGCAAACATTTTGTCATCAGATCAGCTGCAGTAATCATACTCTTACAGTTAAAAGGGTTTTCCTAACTTAAAGTTTTTATATTTTTTTTATATTTATATTTTCTCCAAAAATTATTTGTTAATTTCCCCACAGACACATTGATATACTCCACAATATATCTGTGATCTCACAGGACAAACAGTTTGGAGAATGGATGGATGATTTGTTGATCGGTTTATAAACTTATATGGTAATCAAAACATAATGACAAATTTATTTTTTGGCATTTCAGGGATAGAATTGTATTTGTCTACAGTACAGTTGAATGTTACAACCCAACAACATACAGTGGAACAACCAGATGAAGAAAAACATTGACATGGCTTAGAAATCACAAGATAAATATTCACAATAAATGGGTCTGGCGGAAGTGTTACTGTACATGTGGGTGGCAGGAATAACATGCTTCAGTCTTGAGTTTTCTTTAGTTGTTTAGAAATTTTGCATATCTCTTTTATGGACTATATGGTAATGGGGAATTTTATATGATACTATTTCCAGGTTTATCATACATATCAATAAATACTCATAAGAATGTTGGTTTATTTCTTTAGTTCTGTATCTATACTGGGGCTGACCAAGGAACACTTTAGTTCAGTGGTTTTTAATCCAGGTCCTGAGGACCCAATGTTCTGCACATTTTCCCTTATCTGATACACTCAGCTAATTTCATGGAGCTCTCACCTAATGAGCTGGTGATCTGAATCATGTGTGTTAAATAAGGGACACATACAAAATGTGCAGAGAAGTGGGTCCCCAGGACCAGGATTGAAAAATCTAAAACATCTAAACACCTTGTCCTTGAGAATAATATCTTCAGTCAGGATATTTTTGTGATTGACACATTGACCAACAAATTAAAGAGCTTGATAATATATTGTGGTGCAAACAATCAAAATTCTATTATATTAATGACTTCTGGATCTTTCTATGTGTGCCGAGGGATATGGTATGCAAATTGTTTTTTGTTGTTGTTGTTGTTTTTTTTTGCATTTTAAAGTCAATGTAATTTATGTCAGAGTCCTGCATTGATAGTCTTGTCTGTCTCGTCAATGTTTAATGTTTCTTTGTCAAGCACATGGCTTTGTTTGTGTTGGCCATGTGCTCCTCTTGTCCCACCTCCTTGTTTCCTGTTACCACACCCCCTTGTTTAGTCCCTGCTGCATCCGAAATAAAACACTTCAGTATACTGACTATAAACTTGTGAAATTAACATTTTAATACATTCAATCATACATTATAAAAACTCACTTTATAAAAACATTCATCAAATATTATAAAACTCACATCTGTTAAGCACAGTCAAATAAAATGTCAAATATGTTTGAAACCGTTTCCAACATATAAATTAACAAATTTTCTGAACTTTTTCTTACGTACCAACATGTTCTTTTTCATACAAAAAAAAAAAAAAAAAAGAAACTTTTAATGAACCTGAAAACTGTATTCAAAGAAATAACTATTACACACTTACTGTTTATGCATTCACCTAAGGTGCTCATCTTAACAAAACAATTCATTGTCAAATCTGGTCAAAACACTTTGGGTCCTATTTTAACGACCTAAACGCAAAAGTGTAAAGCGCAAGGCGCAGGTGCACTCAGGGCGTGTCCAAAATCCACTTTTGCTATTTTAACGACAGAAAAAACGGTTGGCACGCCCGTTTTTTATATTTAATTAGCCTACAAAAAATTATTATGCATTGCAATCCTTTTATTTTAAATATTTGGCATGTTTGTGTGCTGCTGTGGGTCCCTGTGTTTAATAGTGTGTATGCGCGTTGTGGACCCGCGGATACACATCAAAGGTCAAAGATCAAAGGCGATTCATCTTCAATAACGAACTCGATATAGCGTAGCTTCTCAGTGAACTACGGCTCTGTGTATTAACTGCAGCTCCATTTGAAAGCAGGGTGATGGGGATTTACCGCTAATCATGGAACCGGCTTTGTTTTCACCGAAACATGGCTAAACGACAATTTCTCAGACTCTGCTATTCAGCTCAACCACTAACATGTTTAAAACTAAATTTTGTATTTAGGAATTACATTTTGCTGATCACAAAATGATACAATATCTAAAGGTCTGTAATCTATTAAGTCACCAGGCAGCTTTGCCATGTCAACATCTTTAGTTCTGATGACACTGAAGGAAAAAATGTGTTCATCAAAATATTTAACTCTTAAAACTCAAGAAACATAAGTGTACATTCTCTTTCACTTCGGGGAATAATGTGTATAACTTCACCAAATAATGGTTCTCCCATTTCATCTGCTTTTAAGTCAGAACGCATCCTGTCTGGGATGTTGTTCCCAAAAAAACTGATATTATTAGTGTCACGGCCCCTCCTCTGCATTGCAGGGGCGGTTCCTCCTGCAGGCATCGGTGGGTCGTTAGTGACTCTATCCACCTCCACTCATGATACTTAATCAGTTTCTAATCACTCTTTTCTCTCTCTCTGCTCCTCCAGGTATGATCCTGTTTCGTTTGTTCCTTTATAGTTTTACTTGGTTTCCACTCAGTCATGTTCACACACACAGATTTCTTCATCCATGTACTTTACACACACCTTACATTATGACATTCTCACACCTCATTCCTTTTTCTTTGTTTAAAGTTAATAGTTTTTGGGTTTGCAATAAAGTATCTTTTTCTTTGATTGGTCTATACTTGTTTGTGTCCCCTCATTTTTTGCCACAGGCTATGAGCCGACCTGTGACAAGTGGGGGCTCGTCCTCATTTTTAAGGTAGAGTTAATTAACATAGTTGGTTAAAGTTTTGTCTAGACTGTCTTTGTCAATTTTCACATGAATTGAACTGGTATAAGTGAGTCTCAAAATGAGAGTCTGTCTTAAGGTTGTCAAGCAATTTGTCACCCTTCTACAAAGATGCAATCACAACTGGGAAAGCATTTGGCACAGTCATTTAAAAAAAATACTCAAAAAAAATGAAAAAAACATAGGACAGTTGGCATGGACACTGAAGATTGCACAGCCAGAAGAATTGGAAAAGTCTGTCTACAGCACAGGTCAGGCTTCCAACATCAAGTGGAAGAGCAAAAGAATCATTCTTTGCCACAATTACATACTGGGCTCCATGTCACGTTGGTTCCAGCCTACAGAAATGAAACAATGAAAAGCATCAAACAAAATGTTGCTGCATGAGAAAAATTTGTTTAATCCCAAGATAACACAGTAAAAAGCATACTGGCACTTGCTCCAACAGGTATGAGACTGCAGAGTTCACACAGCATTTACGGCCAACAACACTTCTCCCAGATGCCGTGGGTGGAGGAAAATGAATGAGGATCTTCAACGTAGTTTAACACAGCTCATCTTGATGAAGTGAAGATGCAGGTCACATGCAAAAGAAGAATTTAAAACAAATTTATTTGAAATGATTACTTTGTCATGAATTCAATGTTAAATTTACATTTATTTTCTCATTAAACTGTTTAGAAATGTGTGCACATGCAACAGACAGTGAGGTAGAAAATCATACCATCATGCTGATTGTCATCTTTCTCCAGTATGTGTCTGATGTCATTTTTCTTCTCCAAGGATGCTACTTCCTTGAGCTTTGGAATTATGGTCCCTTACTTTTCCGGATGAACAAGTTTTCTTTTCCAATTCGATGTCCATCTTCAATAAAAAAAAAAAAAGAAACAAGAAATACTAATGTTACAATTATGAAATACAGTACAGTATGTGTAAAGTTCTCTCTTCATTGAGCATGTCTATTACCAAGGCTGGCATGTCAAGAAATCCATGATATTCCTTGAAGATTTCAGTAACAGTTGGGGATTTTGTCGTTATCCATCTCCTTCGGTAACTGAAGGTTTGGTCAACTGCAGGCTTTATTGATGATGAATTCTCTGGTGATGGTCGCATCCTCTTTATCAGGGTCAACCGCTCACTTGGCACAGTTTCATCTGGACTTGGAAAAGAAGGTTGCTGTGTATAGTGATGACGTTTCAAAATGTACATCCGCTGGCTCTGTTGAAGCTTCCGTCTGATGTTCCGTAGTCTCATTTCCATCATAAATCCACTGTGTGATGGTCCATCAAAAAAATGCTCCTGACATGAGTGATGCAGAAATAGAACTAAGTTGGAGTCAAGTATACTTGAGCAGGTTATACACACATTGCTAAGTAATTCACTTTATAATGTGCTACTGGCTTGAGGAGGGGTGGCTGCTGTCCGAGAGGGAGCAGAGGAGTTGGTGCCGTTTGCCAGGAGGCTGGAGCATGCTGCTGTCTGCCATGTTTGGGGAGAAGCAGGAAACAAGGAACCCTTTGCCGCTGCCCTCAACCAGAGGAGTGAGAGACACTCAGCTGATTGAGGACCAAGCTGCAGTGTGTCTGGGAACCGAAGCAATATTTTTTTTCCTCCTTTCTCCCCTCTCTTGTCTCTGTCTTTCCACATCCTTCCGTCTCCTTTCTCTTTGCCTCGTCTGTCCTTATCCCAGGTATGCCGTGGCCCACCATGATTAGCTCTCCCGGAGGGGGGCCATAGAGCGTGGTCTTGTGATTACCACCTTGGCTTGTGAGGGGCAATAGGAGTATGTGAAGAGTGGGGAGGGGCCAAGAGCCAGGGGAACAGAGTGAAGCTGATGGAGTAAATGATAATGAGCAACACCTGCACCACTCACCGGTCTCGAGTCCCAAAGAGGAGCTCCGGAAGGAGAAGTGACTAGAGTGTAGGATGAGAGAGGACCATGCCTAGACTATTTATGTTGTTGTTTTGTTGTTTTATGCGTCAGTTGTCTGTGAGGTTCTGCCGTTTTTACTTTTGTTTTGTGTTTGTTTATGAATATATCTGTTCTGAGACAGTCTGACGGGATTATACAGCCTACAAAGAGCGCTCCCTCTATAATCACTAAAAGCTGTTGTTCGTCACGATCGCACAACATTCTATTAATCAATGAAGCTGTCTGCACTGCACAAGTGAATATCTTATTTACATCATATCTACACATTGTTAATGAGAGGATTTCGCAAGCTTGCAAAAACTCAGCACTTGACAAAAAAACTCAGCATTTGAGAGGTGAGTGAAAATTTGACACTCTCCAGAACACCCCAAATACACACTGGAGCATTTGCCAAATATATTTCACCAATATCAGATGGGGCCCCCCTCATTCCCCTAAGCGGCCACTTGCATATTTTGCATGCCTCTCTTGTTTAACACACCTGATTCAAATGACCAGCTTATTAAAAGAAAGCTCCATGAATAAACTATTCCTACAATATGGTTCATGGTCCCTCATAGTGTTCACGTGCCCTCTACTCCCTGAGCACAGGAAATCGGTTAAAGTTTACTTCACTTAAGAACAGGGATTTTCGCTACCACTGCCCTGCAGCGACTTCACACACACAAAGCTCACTACAGACGGGTGAAGGGTTATTTAACCATAATTATGAGATTTGCATAGTCACATCTCTCTCACTTTAATGCCCTTTGGATGGAACATTTAACGCTCCTTTCGAATCATGGAGGAATATCCTGTGATGTCCACTTCGCAGGACACTTACAGTCAAATGGAACAAACCTCTGAAGCAGTAAAAGAAACATATTACAAAATGTGCAGAACAGGGGGTCGTGAAGACCAGGATTAAAAACTTCTGATCTAGATTGAAACTCATGAACAGGTTTACCTTAACGTAGCTTAATAAGGTGTTTTAGAAACATGGATTTTGCAATGAAACAGTCAGTCATTACTGAGATGGAGAAAGGAAACTTTTATTAAAACCCATAATAACCTGAACCATCAATTCAGAGACTACTGAGTGGAGTGCAGAGCAAGGAACAGAGGGAGACGAGGAGTACATCAATCCATAGAATTTTAATGACTACAGGGAACAAGGAAAACTCACGTAGCACATGTAGACTTGAACAATACCGGACACTAGAATGAACACAGGGAGAACTATTTATACAGGACAGGGTGATGGGAAGACTAGACACACCTGGGATCAATGGAAACACATAGAAAACACCTGGGATTAAATCAATGCCGTGAGAGACAGAAACTGGGTAACAGGGAGCAAAACAAACAAAACATGGAACAGAATCTAACAAACATATTTAGACCCTTTTTAGACTAGAATTTATAGTTAATATTGAGATGAAATATATATATATATATATATATATATATATATATATATATATATATATATATTATAGTATATATATAAATAGATATTATTCATTCAATAAAAAATGTCTCATCAACTGTGAGCTGTCTCACTGGATGTTATTATCAGATAGTGTTTACATGAAATCAGGAAAAACCCAGTGTATGTATATTCAGCATTGTCTAACTACCTTGGGAACGATCAATAATGGAGACCCATTCACACTGGCTATATGCATCTGGCCATTCAATAAAGTCAACACTGTGCTTAAGTTACATAGCTTGATGTAGGCAATTGTGTGAAAAAAAGAAGAAAAAAAGTAGTTTGAACCAGTTGGGATGGAACATTCACTAAGCCTATTTAACAATTGTTAATGTAGACTCACAATGAGTACATTTGATAGGCAAGCTTTGTGATCCAACTCTCATGATGTCAGGAGTGTTTAAAAGAAAATGATCCCCCCCTTTTACTTTGCAAACCATTATAAATACTAAAGTTGGTCACATAATCTGAAATTGCCAGCCAAGAACATCCAAAGGTAAACTACTGAATTCCTTTTTAAATCCATCCTATAAATCATAGCATATTTTTTTTAATTATATAAAATTTTAAAGAATGTTTGTTGTTATTACACTTTAAAACGTATTCATCTACTAGATGCTGTTATACAAAGCTACCTACAAATGAGGAATTATATAAAAAGTATTTTGCACTATGTTTATAAACATAATAAGCATTAATATGCTCAGAACAGAGGTATTATTATTATTACATTACACTATATAAGTACATATTGTTTCTTAACAGCTATGTTTCCATTGATTCTACTATCTGGTAAGCCGATCATTTTCAATATATATATATATTTATTGTTACCTAAGTTCCAGTCTATATAAATGCATGATTTGGTTTTTGTTGGGCTGGTAAAAGTATTTATTTCTATTGTCTAAATTTATTATGTTCTTATGATCATATTAAAGACTACAAATGCCTCTTAAACAGGTTTTATTACCTGCGCCTTGAGTGTCCCTCATCATTATGTCTTTGTGAATGAATCCAGGACTTGGGCAGAAGCTCAGAGATACTGTAGAGATAAATACACTGATCTGGCCACCATTGAAAATGAACAACAGACAGTCCAGTTGCTTGACACAGTGAATGATGATTCCATTGATTTGGCCTGGATTGGATTCTATGATGATCTGAACAGTTGGAAATGGACACTAGAGGATAGTGATTTCTTCAAGGTGGGAGAGAAAGACTTTAGGAACTGGTATAACCCAGGACCAGACAATTATGGAGGACAAAGTATGTGTATGATTATGTACAGTGGTACATGGTATACGACATACTGTTTCGAACTATCATCCTTTTATCTGCTATGATGGTAAGCAGTTTCATTAATAATATAGGACACTGAAAAACAATTAATTATATTTAATTACAAGTATCCTGAACAATCAACTCACTAAATAATCAACACTTTGATCACTAAAATTCAAAACTGAATTTAAATGTTTCAGGAAGACAGAATGGCAGTGCTAGTTATGTGTTTGTCTACCAGGACAAAAACTGGACTGAAGCACAGAGATACTGCAGAGAACATCACACAGACCTCGTCAGTATCAGGAATGAGACTGAAAACTTCAAACTTCAATCATTATTTTCATATTATAACTCTTTTTGGATCGGACTGTACAGAACCAGATCTTGGTCAGATCAGAGCAACTCATCATTCAGTAACTGGAGAATAGGACAGCCAGATAATGCTGGAAACAGTGAATACTGCACTGCAGTGTCATTTAGTGACTCTGGGAACTGGACAGATGAAAACTGCAACACCGCATTACCTTTCTTTTGCTACAGTGGTAAGTAGATGTCTGTCTTAATGGCCAATATTATTAAATAACACTAATACTGGCCACTTTATCCACAGTGCCATTTTTGGTATCTTCTCATCAATATCACTTTGTGTCGGAGAAGTCAGTCTTAGGGTGCGTTCACACTAGTAGTTTGGTTCTCTTGATTTGTTTGACCCAGACCAAAAAAAAAAATAGAAAAACAATACATTTGATCCTGGTCTGTTTAGTGTTCACACTGACATTTTTTAACACTGAACCTAAAGATTTTACCTCCTTGTTGCTCCACGTTTGCCCTCTGCTCATTTTGATTTGGATACATTTTGAATATCGCATCCTGTTTTTTAGTTAGTTTAGAAGTATTTGGTGCATATTGTGTTAATATTTAATTCGATGGTTTGGTTTGGAAACGAACCGAGACCCATCTTTTAGCAGTCTTGGTCCACTTATTTGGTGCACACCAGGGTTCAGATGGCAGCATTCACATTCATTTAAATGAACAGCACTAAAAGAAAAAATCACACCAGAGTTCATTTTAATCAAACCAAACATAACAAGTGTGAAAGCACCCTTATTGACCAATATTGTCTAAAAAAAAACTAATGTTAAAATTTGACACTTTGTCCTTAGTTGTATCTTTGATATCTTCCCGCCAATATCACTTTCTGTCTGAGAATAAGACCTGGACTGAAGCTCAGAGATACTGCAGACAGAATTACACTGATCTGGCCACCATTGAGAACATGGAGGAAATGAACAGACTTATTAACACAGTTAATGGGAGTTACAATGGTTCAGCCTGGATTGGACTGTATGATGATGTGAACAGCTCGAGATGGTCACTGGAAGACAATGATTTTATCAGGAAGGAGAGAGAGATTTTCAGAAACTGGTATCGTGAACCAGACAACTATGGTGGAAAACAATTGTGTGTTTACATGGATTATGCTGGGAACTGGTTTGATATATCATGTGACAACACGCTGCCATTCATTTGCTATGATGGTAAAGACATTTAGTTTGTGAGATGTGTTACTCATATTCCATTGTCTGTTTCTTTATATATATTTAAATATATTTATCATATTTATATTACAGGTAGAGTGAATGCCATTCAGAGTTTTATCAGAATTAATAATGGGACAAACTGGGCAGAGGCTCATAGATACTGCAGAGATCATTACACAGATCTTGTTAATGTGAGAAATCAGACTGAGAACCAGAGGATCCTTGAGACAGCAGGTGGAGGAGTCTGGATAGGACTGTACAGAAACAGGATTTGGTCTGACCGTCAGATTACCAAATATGAAGACTGGAGACCAGCCATTCCATATTCACCACAACAACCAGATAATGGTTATGGCCAGTGGAATATTCCACATTGTACTGCTGTATTATTCAACCAATCAGGCCGATGGATTGATGAGGTCTGCTTATTCAGCATGCCTTTCATTTGCTACAACAGTGAGTTAATTTATACTATTTTGTGTTTTTCAATTTGAGTTTTAGACCTCATTTGGTCGTTTTACCTAGATCATTGTAAGACTGGGTAAATGGAATCCTGGGTTATGTTGTTTAATGTTTCACAGACACTGCTCATAATTTACATGGGGTTAAACTATTAATCCTGGGTATCCATGAATGGACGTTTCACATCCCTGAACTGGGTTAATGTGCTTATTCACATATCCATGCTGTCAGTGTCATTGACTGGATGAACACAGACCACCACCAGGGGCGTGTCTACATGGGAGCCGGGGGTGGCACCGGAGATCACTGAAATCAGGTTGGCCACCCCAGGTGGCTCTGCACTCGTTCAGATATTGCGTGTGCACACTCAAACTTTGTCCTTGCATCATTGAAGACAAGAAGAGCTTTTTTAATTCATGTGACGAGTAGGCTTATCTATCTAAATGGAAGCAAGCTGATTATAGTCAGCCTTCTCTAGTCATTTATTTTATTCATTTATTTGACTTAAGTGCTGTGTGTGTGGCTGAAAAAGCAAAACCTACACAATCATAACTCATTATACACCACAAACTCACAAAGTTCAGTTATAACTAATGAAACTCTTATTTACATCAAACTAATGAAACTCTTATTTACATCATGACCAATGAATCTCTCTACACTGCGTGATCAATTTATTATTTACATCATATACACTCCATATGTTATAATGAGAGGTTTCGATTGTATAACCCAGTACAGAACAAAAACTGGTGTGTGTTGTAGCCTTTGATATAAGACCAAACCAGCATGTACTGTCATGAGGATGATGAAAGTGTTTTCATTTGAGTAAAACCTTTAAGTGTTTTTCTTCACTGAATATGTACAATTTCTCATGCGGTAACATCTAATTTATTTGATTTTATTCAACCCAAAAATATTAACCTAATTAACCTGTACATTAGGTTACAGTGATAAAATGAAATTTAAGGGTTAGATGAGGTAGGTTATCTTAGGTAGCACCCTAAGATAATATTTGCAGGTTAGCACTTCTTAATAGTGTACCATTATCATGCTCATTTTGGTCATTTCGCGATCACACTCAGCCTGCTACCCTGCCCTTACCCTAGTGCCCCAGTCCCCCATTTAAAATGTTCTAGACCCTGCGCATGACCTGTTTACATAACGGCTCTAGCATTGTGCATCTTCATTTTATATATTGCTCACTGTACTACCAAGTCTTGATTGAATTGATTTTTTAGATCATAAAGGTAAGAATGAGAACAGCCTCTACCTCAGTCCAGTTGATGTGTTTCATGTCACCAATTGATATTTTTCCCCTCAAACACTGAAACTTCTGTGTACACAAGATGCTGTGCTTCTGTGACTGTCCAAAGCATTCAAATATAAGCATTTGAATATATGAAATTAAATTTAATTTTGGTTTTAAAAGTGAGCCCTACATTGACCCCTTATAGTGATTTTCATTTTTAATTTATAGGAATCTGCTCCAAATCTTCATGCACCCGTCAGTATCACTTGGTGTTTGAGTCTAAAACCTGGACTGAAGCTCAGAGATACTGCAGACAGAATTACATTGATCTGGCTACCATTGAGAACATGGAGGAAATGAAGAGGCTCATTAAAACAGTACGTAGGACTTTCTATGGCTCAGCTTGGATTGGTTTGTATGATGATCTGAACAGCTGGAGATGGTCTCTGGATAATACAGCGTTAGAGGGAGGATTTAAAAGCTGGTTTGTTCAGCAGCAAGTGAACTCAGGTGGACAGAGTCTGTGTGTTTACATGTCATATCATAAGGGAAGATGGGATGAAAACTTTTGCATGCAAACACTTCCCTTTGTTTGCTATGATGGTGAGAACAGCTGTTGACTTTCAAACAATTAATTACAAAAACGTTTTTAAGATTCCACAATGTATAACATATTTAAATTGTTTCCCCACAGGAAGAACAAATGCTACTGGACATTATGTGGTTATTTACCATAACAAAACCTGGACTGAGGCTCAGAGTTACTGCAGAGAACATCACACAGACCTCATCAGTATCAGGAATGAGACTGAAAACTACAGGGTTCAGTCATTAATTTCATCTAATTCAGGTTTTTGGATTGGACTGTACCGAACCAGATCTTGGTCAGATCAGAGCAATTCTTCATTTAGTAACTGGAGAACAGGACAACCAGATAATGCTGGAAACAGTGAATACTGCACTGCAGTGTCATTTAGTGACTCTGGGAGCTGGACAGATGAAAACTGCAACACTGCATTACCTTTCATTTGCTACAGCGGTGAGTAGATCCTAAATCCTGAAAGAGTTTGGCTTCAGATACTCACTCTCAGCTATTTATATATTGTATATAAACAGTATATGAATGTTTATTAGACTAAACTATCAATAGCAGTGCTGTGCAATAAACACTACACACAACAATGTTGGTAATATAGTTCCAAATGTAATTACCTTTTTGTGGGTAAAAATAAATAAATAAAAAAAATAAATAAATTTTGTTTTGCTTGAATTAAAAACCATTTACCATGTGTTCATATTCTAACTGTGTTGTTTACAAACTGTTCATCCATTACTCCCAGATCAGAAATCTTTAAGATGCAAGATTAGCACATAAATGTACATTTTTATATTTCCATTTTTTTTTGTCCATTCACAGCATTAGCATCGTCTCGTCAGTATCACTTTGTGAATGAGTCTAAGACCTGGACTGAAGCTCAGAGATACTGCAGACAGAATAACACTGATCTGGCCACCATTGAGAACATGGAGGAAATGAACAGACTGATTAACACAGTTAATGGGAGTTACAATGGTTCAGCCTGGATTGGACTGTATGATGATGTGAACAGCTGGAGATGGTCACTGGAAGACAATGATTTCTATCAGGAAGGAGAGAGAGATTTCAGGAACTGGTATCATGAACCGGACAACAGCTGGGGGAATAATCTGTGTGTATACATGAATTATTATGGAAACTGGTTTGATGCACCCTGTGACATAGATGTGAATACATTTGTTTGCTACGATGGTAAGACATTTGAATTTACATTCTAATCCTTGTTTTATCAATCCCTCCCATCAGTGACTATTATATCAGATTTGTTTGATTTGATGCTAAGACATCAGCTACACAAAACTCTCCTTTTTATATGTAATGTGTCAAAGCTTTTAAAATTCTTAAAAGTAAAAACTTACAATCCTGAAAGTGTTTGGTCAATGTAAGAGACAATTGAAATGTCCATGCTCATATTGTGTACACACGTAATGTATTGTATTGAACTACTATGAATCAAGAATTGCGGCTCTAAGGAATTTTTTTGACTAAATCATTAGTAGGATTTTTGCACCATAGGAGGAAACAAAGTCTATGACCTAGAATTAATCAGATACTATTCTCTGCTGAGCAGAAGCTGATGAAAAACTAATTAAA
Source organism: Cyprinus carpio (assembly GCF_018340385.1). Taxonomy (NCBI): domain Eukaryota; kingdom Metazoa; phylum Chordata; class Actinopteri; order Cypriniformes; family Cyprinidae; genus Cyprinus; species Cyprinus carpio. The sequence continues at coordinate 8,063,066 of NC_056592.1, forward strand.
ATTACAACCTACAAACCCCATAAATAATAGGTAATGAAATTTTTTTCTGACAGTTCTTTAGGTAAAGAAAACTCCTCTCAGAATTATGTTTGGATATATGAGTACAGGACCTGGACTGAAGCTCAGAGCTACTGCAGAGAGAAATACACAGACCTGGCCAGTATGAGGAATGAAACAGAGCGTCAACAGATACTGAATGTTACACTTTATCGTAATTATGTATGGATCGGTCTGTACAGAAACAGACTGTGGTCAGATCAGAGCAACTCTTCCTTCACATATTGGCTTCCGTGGACTGAAGAAGTTGCTGCACAACCAGATAATGGTATAAGTCTCCCAGGACAGTTGGGATCTCAACACTGCACAGCTGTGTCTTTACAATACTTTGGCCAGTGGACAGATGAGAGCTGCTTTGCCAGTTTGCCTTTCTTCTGTTACAGTGGTGAGCAAATATACCTTCTGTAATGAAATAAATAAATACAGTGTTACACACAAAGCCTGCAAATAGTAAAATAAACAATATATTAATTTAATTTAATTTAATTTAATTTAATTTAATTTAATTTAATTTAATTTAATTTAATTTAATTTAATTTAATTTAATTGGGTCAATAACTTGAATGCTCTGTCTTCTTTTCACTTTCTGGTGGACATGATGATCATCAAACTGACCCACTATTTCAGATAAGTATGGTAGGTTTGTGTAGATATCGTGATCTTTTCTGTTATGTTAATTCTAATTACAAAATTCCAAGTACTGATCAGTTTTTTTTTGTTGTTGTTGTTGTTGTTGTTGTTGTTTTACTGATCAGTGATGGGACTGAGAGTGAAACTTACAAGTGTAGAATATTTATCACAGTCTCAGATTGAAGAGCTTGTGATTATACAGGTAAAGAAAATGTCATAATGTGAAACAGTCATAAATGTAAATAATGAATACCACTCAGGAATATCTCACAAACAGAAAAATCATGTTTCAGCTCCAGGAAGAATTTATCAGACAAGGACTTCCCAGCAACTTCACCATGCATTTGAGAAACTATCGTAAAACCAGTCCATGAGAAATGATGACAGCATTCCTGCAAACAAGGAAAATTGTTTTAATGTTTTATCAAACTATCACAGTACTGTACTTCACTGTTTGAGAGTTTTGCAATACTATGATAAATCTGATCTTCTGATCTGAATCTGATCATAAGTTATAGATTTTTATTAAATATAAACTGATCTTGGAACAATCCAATTTTATTCTTTGCAATGATTTGTTGTACATAATCTAATGAACAATGTTTAAAACAAGTTGTTTTGTTTTTCTAATTATTGTATGTTTGTTATTGTTTGTTTAATACATATTTGCCTTGTCTGCATGTTTACAAACAGCAATTAATACATTTTCCCTTAATTGGCTGCATGAGAACATTTTCCCTTAATTTAAATTTAAATTAATTTAAATGAAAGAAAAAAAAAAGTTTAAATAACCATTTATCTTTTTTTTTTTTTTAAGTATGTTACATAAAAAAGTAAGATACTTTTACTGGTAAACAATAGACAGTCTAAGAAACATAGCATTCTAGCTTCTGCATTATTCCTGACAACTTATAAAAACTGTTCCCTTTCAGTCGGTCACGTTCGACGTTACGAATGGGATCTCGCCCGAGAGCCCAATCACCTTCGAGTGGTACAAAACGAGCCAATGGTACGCAAAGTACCTTGGTCTGCGGGATTTGCATCGCGAGCTCCGCCCCGCAAAGCGGGTATATAAGGAGCAACGCGAGCAACTCGCATTCAAGCTTTCGCTTCGGAGCCGAGCACATCGCTTGTTGCTGTCACCGGAGTGTTACAAGAGCTGGTGTTGGTGTGACGGCACGATTCAGCGGTTCGTCTGGGTTTCCTGCGACAGCTCCCGCGTTCCCCTGAGTGCTTCAACACCTCTGAAAGAGCAAGATTCTTTCACAAAAAGAGATACGGGCCGATTTGCGTCTTTTTAAAGATGTCATTTCGCCCGTGCGTTTCTGGGTGCGGTCGATACATCGCTCCTCGTGACGGTCACGATCGCTGTGTCACGTGTCTGGGCTTTCAGCACGCTGAGAATGCGTTCGTGGATGGCTCATGTTCTCATTGCGGGGACATGACCATCTCGGCGTTGAGATCGAGACTCGATTACCTTAAAAGGTATAGAGTCCCCTCTGCCACACCCCGTTCTAGCTCTTCTCGTAAGAGGGCTACTTCGGCTGGTGGCCAGGGTGATCTGAGGGTTACGGTGTGGGCTTCCCCGACGAGCCAACCTCCTCGGACCACACCCCCCTCACATACGCCGCAGCCGGTTGAGTTTCCGGATGAGTTTGCTGGACCCTCTCAGGCTCCTGACATCTCATTCGGGGCTCGCGAAGAGGACCGTATGTCGATCGCCGCATCACAAGGCGGGCTTGAGTCCTCGGGAGATGAGGGTTCGGCTGCGTTGCCTCCCTCGGGAGTGCCAGCGTTGTCCGAGTCCGATCCCGAGCTGACGGCCGTGCTTTCCCGGGCAGCGGAGAGCATCGGACTTGAGTGGAATCCTCCGCCCTGTCCCGAGCGCTCGAGACTGGATGATTGGTTCCTGGGGGCTGCTCATGCGGATCGCCAGCACCCCCCTCTGGTTCCTTTCTTCCCGGAAGTGCACCAGGAAGTAACCAGTTCGTGGAAGGCACCTTTAACTGCCCGAAACCGTTCTGGTACTTCCTCCGCCTTCACTGCCCTCGATGGTGGGGCGGCCAAGGGGTATGCTGGGATTCCCCCGGTGGAGCGTTCTGTTGCGATGCAACTGTGTCCACAGAGCGCCTCCGCTTGGCGTGGTGGTCCCAAGCTGCCCTCCAAGGCCTGTAAGTTCTCATCCACTCTTGTGGCCAAGGCTTACAGAGCTGCGGGCCAGGCCGCCTCTGCCTTGCATGCCATGGCCTCACTTCAGGTCTATCAGGCCAAGCTGCTCCGGCAGCTGCACGAGGGCAGTGCTGACCCAGGGGTTTTGCAGGAGGCGTGCACTGCTACCGACCTCGCTCTCTCCGGGCGACGAAGGTCACTGCGCGCTCCTTGGGTCAGGTGATGTCCACTTTGGTGGTCCAGGAGCGCGCCACCTATGGCTGAACCTGGCAGATATGAGGGAGTCTGATCGGGCTCAGCTCCTCAACTCCCCGGTCTCCCAGGATGGCCTCTTCGGCGACTCGGTAGAGAGCTTTGCCCAGCAGTTCTCTGCCACCCAGAAGCAGTCTGAGGCCATCAGACACATCCTGCCCCGGCGGCCCACTGCTGCTTTCACCCCGCCGCCGGCGCAGCCGCCGCAGCCTGCTCGTCGCCGAGGGCGCCCCCCTGTGGCCTCCTCCACTCCCGCTCGGCCACAGCAGCAGCCTTCACCCCGGCCGCAGCGAGGAGATGGCCGCAGAAGGGCGGCGCAACCCGTCTCCTGCCAAACGCCAGGCCAAGCGGCGTTCCTGAGACGGGCGACCCGGAGTTGGAGACGTCAGCTCGTCAGGAGATGGTAGCAGGACCACTCCTTCCCCCGGAGGAGGGCCGGGGGAGAATCCTTTGTTCTCATTTTTCATTTTGTTCCGCCACTGGCCCTGCGGCCGGTGGTACCCAAACCTTCACTAAAGGAGCTGTTTCCTCTACCTCCGGGTCCCAAGAGGCCACGAACGACAGTTGGCGACGTGCTTCCTCGCCGCTCTCGTTCTCCTCTCCCCTTGCCAGTTTCCATGCAAAGCCGGCTCGAGAACGCTCCGCCTTCTCATGCCCTCTTTGCTGCTTGGAGTCAGACGAGTGCCCGCACTCCGCCCCCGCTGAGGGGACGCTATGCCTCCCATGCTGGGGCTGTCTGCTCCACCACGCTGCCCCACCGTGGGTACACCTGTAGTCCCCTTGACCCCGCTGGTTCGGTTTCTGGGAGCCTGGCTAGAGCTCCCCAGGCCTTCCCGCTGGCTCATCCGGACGCTCAGGCTCGGCTACGCGATTCAGTTCGCCCGGCGTCCCCCCAGGTTTCGGGGGGTCCGCGCGACGATGGTGGGCAAGGATGCCCCTGTCATGCGCGCGGAGGTCGCGACCCTGCTGGCAAAGGGCGCGATAGAGCCAGTCCCTCCAGCCGACATGAAGTCCGGCTTTTACAGCCCTTACTTCATAGTACCCAAGAAGACAGGTGGGTTACGACCAATCCTGGACTTGCGTGTTTTGAACCGAGCTCTGCACAGACTCCCGTTCAAGATGCTAACGCCCAAGCGCATTTTCGAATGCATTCGTCCGATGGATTGGTTTTGCAGCGATCGACCTGAAGGACGCGTACTTTCATGTCTCCATTCTTCCTCGACACAGACCGTTTTTCTTCGGTTTGCTTTCGAGGGGCAGGCATATCAGTACAAGGTTCTCCCATTCGGGTTGGCCCTGTCTCCCCGCGTCTTTACGAAGGTCGCGGAGGGAGCCCTGGCTCCTCTCAGGGAACAAGGTGTCCGTATCCTCAACTACCTCGACGACTGGCTGATCCTAGCTCACTCTCGAGAACGGTTGTGCGAGCACAGGGATCTGGTGCTCAGACACCTTGCCCGACTGGGTCTTCAGGTCAACTGGGAAAAGAGCAAGCTCTCCCCTGTGCAGAGGATCTCTTTTCTCGGTATGGAAATAGACTCGGTCGCCATGTTCGCGCAGCTTACAGACGAGCGCACGCAGTCACTGCTGAATTGCCTGAGACAATTCGAGGGCAAGAGAGCGGTTCCACTGAAACTGTTTCAGAGGCTCCTGGGGCATATGGCGTCCGCGGCGGCAGTCATACCGCTCGGGTTACTCCATATGAGACCGCTTCAGCACTGGCTTCACGACCGAGTCCCGAGATGGGCATGGCAACGGGGCACGCTCCGAGTGACCATCACTCCGGCCTGCCGCCGAAACTTCACCCCGTGGTTGGACCCCTTGTTTCTACGGGCCGGCGTGCCCCCTACAACCGGTGTCCAGACATGTTGTTGTGTCAACAGATGCCTCTGCCACGGGCTGGGGTGCCATGTGCAACGGGCATGCTGCATCGGGCTCCTGGACAGGACCCCGACTTCAGTGGCATGTCAATTGCCTCGAGTTGCTAGCAGAACCCATTTCCCCACACCTCCTCATGGCCCTGCTGAAGGACAAGCACGTTCTGGTCCGTACGGACAACACTGCGACCGTAGCATACATCAACCGTCAGGGTGGTCTACGCTCCCGCCGCATGTCGCAACTCGCTCGCCATCTCCTCTTGTGGAGTCACAAGCATCTGAGGTCGCTTCGTGCCATTCACATCCCGGGCAGGCTCAATCGTGCAGCCGACGAGCTCTCACGGCAACAGTCTCGCCCCGGGGAATGGAGAATCCACCCCCAGTCGGTTCAGCTGATTTGGGAACACTTCGGAGACGCTCAGGTAGACCTGTTTGCCTCTCCAGAAAATTCCCACTGCCAGTTGTTTTACTCCCTGACCGAGTGCACCCTCGGCACGGACGCCCTGGCACACAGCTGGCCGCTGGGCCTGCGCAAGTATGCATTTCCCCCAGTGAGCCTTCTTGCACAGACGTTGTGCAAGATCAGGGAGGACGAGGAGCAGGTCCTCATGGTTGCGCCTTTTTGGCCCGGCCGGACCTGGTTCCCCGAACTTGTACTCCTCGCGACAGCCCCTCCCTGGCCAATTCCTCTGAGGAAGGACCTTCTTTCTCAGAGACGGGGCACCCTCTGGCACCCACGTCCCGATCTGTGGAACCTACATGTTTGGGTTCTGGACGGGTCACGGAAGGTTTAGGTACCTTGCCACCACAGGTGGTAGCTACCATCACTTCAGCTAGAGCCATGTCCACCAGACACGCCTATGCTTTGAAGTGGAACCTCTTCGTCACTTGGTGTTCTTCACGGCGTGAGGACCCCTGGAAATGTCCCGATTGGGTCAGTGCTTTCCTTTCTTCAGGAGGGGTTGGAACGAAGGCTGTCTCCTTCCACCCTCAAAGTCTATGTGGCCGCCATTTCGGCTCACCATGACCCTGTTGAAGGTAAGTCTCTTGGGAGGCACGATCTGATCATCAGGTTCCTGAGAGGAGCAAGGAGGCTTAACCCGCCTCGCCCTCAGCAAGTCCCCTCTTGGGACCTCGCAGTGGTTCTATCAGCACTGCAGAGAGCTCCCTTCGAACCCTTGCTCTCAGTAGAGCTAAAGTTTTTATCTTTGAAAACTGCGCTCCTGACGGCTTTGGCTTCGGTGAAGAGGGTCGGGGACCTGCAGGCATTTTCAGTTGACGAAGCGTGCCTGGAATTCGGGCCGGCTAACTCTCACGTTATCCTGAGACCCCGGCCTGGGTACGTGCCCAAAGTTCCCACCACTCCTTTTAGGGATCAGGTGGTGAACTTGCAAGCGCTGCCCCTGGAGGAGGCAGACCCAGCCTTGGCACTGCTCTGTCCAGTACGTGCGCTTCGCACCTATGTGGACAGAACTCGGTGCCTTAGGACCTCAGACCAGCTCTTTGTCTGTTACGGAGGCCAGCAGAAGGGAAAGGCTGTCTCCAAGCAGAGGTTATCCCACTGGATAGTGGATGCCATTGTCCTGGCTTATCAGGCTCAAGACCTGCCATGCCCCCTAGGGGTGAGAGCTCACTCAACTAGGAGCGTAGCTTCCTCCTGGGCGCTGGCGCATGGCGCCTCGCTAGCAGACATCTGTAGAGCTGCGGGCTGGGCGACACCTAAACACATTCGCGAGATTTTATAATCTCCGTGTAGAGCCCGTGTCCTCCCGGGTACTCGCCCCTTCGGGCCAGTAAGGACCTGCACGGTGTCAATCCGCTTGCTGCGCCATTCCACTCCACGGACTGGATGCGTGCGCTATTCCCCTCAGGTGAGTTCCTCAGTCGGAACCCTGGGCTCCTCCAGCACTGTTGATGTCCAACACTTGCGTACATGCCCTTTGGTCAGCCCTGTGTGGGACTAGGTGCCTCCATGTGTTGTGATTCCCCTCTTCTGGGTAATCCCACGTGTGTATCTCCACAGTAAGTCTCTCTGCAGCATGTGTCTTTCCCTTGGCAAGCCCCTTGCCAGCTCTGTCGTTGAAACTTCCACCCTGCGGGCTGGGTACCTCAGAGTTCTTATGTATCACCGCCTTGGTAGATACCTGCCTTCGGTAAGTCCTCCCACGGGCAGGCGGCCTGCTAGCATACATCCAGCTGGAATATGCTACCCAGTGTATTCTGTGTGAGCTATAGGCCCTCACTCGTGCTGGCCTCACGACAGGGTGCTATCACTCACAAGGGTCGCTGGAAGACAGCCATGTGGCGTTTTGTAAGGGACCCCATTCGTAACGTCGAACGTGACCGACTGAAAGGGAACGTCTTGGTTACGTATGTAACCCTCGTTCCCTGAAGGAGGGAACGGAGATGTTACGTCCCCTTGCCACATCGCTGTTCCGCTGAATGGCCGGGTCACTGGCTCGGCTCCTCAGCGAAGACTTGAATGCGAGTTGCTCGCGTTGCTCCTTATATACCCGCTTTGCGGGGCGGAGCTCGCGATGCAAATCCCGCAGACCAAGGTACTTTGCGTACCATTGGCTCGTTTTGTACCACTCGAAGGTGATTGGGCTCTCGGGCGAGATCCCATTCGTAACGTCTCCGTTCCCTCCTTCAGGGAACGAGGGTTACATACGTAACCAAGACGTTTTTTCTGTTTTGTGAGAAGAAAGGCTGCTGTTAAACTTCCATTCAAAATCATTTTGAACAACAACAACGTCTTTGAGAGTCACTTTGTGTACGAACACTAACAGATGACAAATACACATCCCACAATCTGTCTGCGTTGTTTTACTGTAGCTACAGGAATACATATACAACATAATCATTATTTATATTAGAAATGTGAGCAGTACAAAGCTGAATGCTACAACACACACGTACACACTGGCAAACACATCCTTTAAAAATCTTTTGAATCTCTTCGATCCATTTTTTTTTCAATCAGTCAGGATAATACACTTTAAAAAAGTCTTAGTTTTTTGTAATCACCAGCTGTGATGATTGAACAAAGAAAAAACGGTATAACAATATCACTTTCCCCTTTTCCTCATCCTTTATCCATCTGCCCTTTCTTTGTGCTATTGATCAACTTATTAAGTGTCAAATCAAATGCACTTTATCATGGCTGCCTGCTTGTTTTTCACGTGTCATCTTGAGCAATGGAGGCACAATGCTGCCTGTATTTTACTTCAGCTGATTAATTTGACCTGCACTTCTTTTCTTTGTCACTTATCTGGTGACTGATTTTCAAGAAGACTCATGCTTTGATGACCTGTATTCATACTCTGAATTTGCAGTTTGAAAACTGAGCATCTGAGAAAAAAAAGGGAAACAAGGAAACAAAAATGAAACAAATACACTGACAGAAAGATGTACAGATAGCCTAGATAGATAGACAGATTTGGAAATACACCCACACACTCTCACGCATATTATATATCACATCTGTTGCCATCAGTAAGGTATAATGAAGTACATGATGAGATGAAATACAGAAGAGAAACACATGACAAGCCAGTTGGTGACATTATTTAGACTGACAAAGAGTATTTGCACAACAGATTGGGCGACCCAAAGCAATGTCAAAACCTGACTGTGTCAGATGAGAAATTAAAAATGACAGACTCCAATATGTTGTACAGAAGGATGGCAATAAATACAAGGTTTCGAGAGAATATGACAGAGGCTCTGTAAAGGAACCATGCCTCTGTGACAGCGTCTAAAACTCAATACCACAACACAAAGACCAGGAGAAGCGTTGAATTGTTAAACCTCTAATCACATGGTAAAAGAGCCTTTTGTGCTGGTGAGATTCATAAAGTGCTGTCGACTTCAATTGTGGGGCAATATTTTTCTCAAATCTCAGAAGGCAAATCATATAATAATGTGGAAAAAACAAGCTATTTAACTGAAACAATTTACACTAGTTTGAACCACATATGCATATAGTACACATAAAAACAAAAAAGTCTGCTGATGTAGAAAGTTGGCAGTCTGAGAACATTAATAACATGCTCTATATAATGTGGGCCATAACAACATTGACAGTACTGACCTTTTCTCTGACATTCATGGTAACAGGGTTGCTTGAGTCTCAAATAAAACCCAAATGTTTTGTAATGCCCTTCTGAAATACAAATGCATTTGATCAATTAAATAGTTAATTATGTACCAATAATACTATAAAACGTAAATAAATTGTACAAATATTTAAAAACATAAAGGATATAAAAAAATATTTTAGGGCAGTTTAGGGCAGGATTGGTTAAATTAGAACATACTCTGTCGTGATTGCTCCGTTAGTGCGGTTTATTTTAATAAGTGTGAACGCTGCCATCCCAACCTTTGGTGCGCACCAAACAGATTAACCAAAACACACCTTTTTAGAGAGACTATGTCTCCTTTCAAGTGAAATCTTGTGTGGTTTGACTGATATACGAAAGCACAACCAAAAACAAGATGTGGTCACACTTTTAGAATGCTGTTTTTAGCACTTAAAATGTGTTACACAAATTGTCTACCTAAACATTAAATATGTACACTTTACATATGACTACACTAAATTTCATTCTATTTAAAGATTCTCTTTACTATTTCTTTGGAACCCCTGACTCATCTCAAATCAAAAGTTCTATATGGAGGCCGCTGTCTGGCTGTATTACTTCTGCTTTGCAGTCTTTGAGGTCCTCATTCCCTTTCTCAGACCCCTACTGATTGAATTTGACTTTGAAATATGTTAAGAACTAATGGAAACAAATGGGAGGGTAGGCAGCTCTGTGAATAATGATATTCATTTCCATAGGTTTTTGCTATGGCTGAATGCCAGCAGGAGCCCGCAGTACTGTATGACTTTTATGTTATCAAAGTAACTAGGTGGATGTGGAAGGGCCAAATGGCCCTCATTACTGCACATATCTCAGGCTTCATCTACTTTACTTATGAAGTTACTCATGGTCGATCAACTTAACACAACACATTGTAACTAGTGCCACAAGAAAGTGCATTCGGGGGGTGATCTGTCTGAAATGCAACTACTCTGCTACAGTATATTGGGTCATATACTAACATTTTTTCTATGCAAGTTAGGGTTATAAGTAAGGCTTGTTTCAATAAATCTAGGGGTATGTAACAATGTTATTTTACTCTCACTAAGATACTATTTTAGTTTTTATAAAAATTTTGAATGAGTTTTTACAGTTTAGTTTTTATTTAATTTTTGTTTAAAGTTTAAGTAATTTAGTTGTGTTCTGTCATTTGTATGAATTCTTTTAAGGTTTAAATGTTTTTATCTGTAGAGTTTAATATATAGATCTGCATGATATTATAATGTTATACTAAAACTAAAATTAAAACAATGGAAAAACCTTTAAGAAAACCTGTAGAAAGCATGCATAAAAGCATAAGCGGACTTTGGATGATTAATTGCTGCTTTGAATGATTACAGAATTGTGGCCACATTGTGTGGTTCTCCTGTCTCACGCACAGTTCCTCTGCTGCCCTCCAGGCAGGATTTGTGTCATTGTGTGCTGCTGCCTGTCTCCATCAGCCTGTTAGAGCTGTGGAGTAATGAATGAATCCATCTCCACATACTGACCACACTGCCACCATTGGACCAGACTGGGCGATATATAAATTTGTGATAGTGGAATGTATATACTTCTCATAAGAAAGAATCTATTCACATACAGTGGGGTCCAAATGTCTGCAGTTAAAATGCTTCTGTTTTACTTTTTTCTAATTTAATAAAAAAAAAAAAAAAAATCTAAAATAATTTATAGTACAAGCATAACAATTGCAGTAACGTAAAAGTCTTCCCGATCGTCTGCTTTTTTTTGGAGCACTGAAAAGAACCACCATGAAGCACATTAGCTGGTGAAACAGAAATAGAAAGGTATTTGACATGTTTTAATATATATTTATATTTCTATCTATCTATCTATCTATCTCTCTCTCTCTCTCTATATATATCTATTTATATATATATATATATATATATATATTATATATATATATATATATATATATATATATATATATCAGTTTCATAACCCTCACATTGTAAATTTAGTACCATTGGACTAGACAGCAAGTGATTAAACTGAAATGACCCTCCATAAGGATTGAAATGCCACAAATGGTCCCTCAGTTTGACTTCTGGGTGGATGGTGTTGCGTGTTTTATGAGACCTCTCCAGCTGGGTGAGTTTATTTACCTGTAATTTCTTCCTGCTGGTGTGGAATCTCTATTATAGCTCTACTAAAGGTCAGAAAGAAAAGGCCAATCACTCCTAAGAAAAAGGTGTGCATTGATTACTTAAAGTTCATTTAGAGATTATGAAAAAATATAAATCCAATTAGGCTTCTAAAGCATTTCCAGTGATTTGGTATTAGTCATTATATCCAGAATAACATTACAAACTTACCTTCATTTTAAGGACTTTACTAAAATGTTTAACACACATTTATTTACTAATAATATTGATTCTCATACACTTGGTGCTGTTTACAATATATAAAGAAAACATTATCAATTTCTTTAAATGGATAGCCACTATACATTCATACATTTCCCAACAACAAATGATTTATATAAAACCCAGGAGACCTATAAATGACCATCTTCTCATTTTCAATGGACAAATATGTAAAACTTGAGGTTGCATGTTAAATGAATCATATTATATGTAGGCCAGCCTTGCAGGTGCATTTGTCAACCTCAGACTTTGCATAGCCAGTGATTCAAATTCAAAAAATATCTAATAAAGTGTCCATAAGTTGTTTGTTATTCATGACCAATGATGTAGAAAATCAAATTTAAGTTTTGTTCTAATGAGTGGTATGCACTTTTAGAAGACTTCTGCAATATAGCAACTTCCTTCTTGCACGGATGGAATATGCATGGACTGAATATGCCAATCTATTCTTTTAAATGGTATATTAAACTGATCAAGATGCAATTTAGACAAGTTTGGATCATCTGATGTATCTTTCTCTCTGTGTGTGTGTGTGTGTGTGTGTGTGTGTGTGTGTTTGTGTTTTATATTATTAGTTATGTATATCTTAAAAAAAAAAAAAAAAAAAAACAGTCTAATAGCATAAAACAAACTAAACAGTCCAAATGCATTTAAGAACTTTTTTTTTCATCTATGTGTCAGCAAAGCTATTGAATACAGAGTGGAAGGACGTTTGTGATTCAAAGATTTTGTCTTATTCAAAGCAAATATCCATTCAATAAGACATTTTAATCCCCTCAAAAACATTCAACATGAGGATGAGAAAAACCAACACAATACTTCAAACTTTAATGTGTTCCCTGAATGGTCTGGTGCTTTAATTTAAATTTACAATAGCAAAATAACACCTCCTTTCTAGAGCCAAAACATTTGTTTTCCTTAAAAAAAAAAAAAAAAAAAAAAAACGGTTACTGGAACATTGTGTATTTTTTTATGCTCTATATTTATTATTGATGTTGGAACTTGATTAAAAAGAAATATTTGATAATCTCAGAGACCATATTAGTTTTTCCGGCCATTTTTACCATTATTTATTTAAATAAAATACAATCATTTGTCAGAGCTCTCGAGAACTGAGGAGGCATTTAATGTGTTCACTTAAAAGCCTTTTGATTTTCTTTCTCATGAAAGTTTTAAAGCAAATCCCTCACTGATTCTCCTGAGGCTGATTGTACAGATCGACATGCTCTCTGAGCTGCTACTGATCTCAAATCTTTGATTGTACGGGTGAGCATGTAAACTCAGAATATGAAGTTTTTAATGTAAAAGAAGAAGAAGAAGAAGACTGAATTAATTTAGTCCTCAAACAGTGTTCTCAATTAGACCTTTAGCATCTCTTTACTGAAAGGAACATCTGTACATGTGACCACTCTGCCGACATCTTTTTCGTCTCCTTCTTCTTCTTTGCAATGGAACTTTTTTCTTTTTTGTTTTGTTTTATTTTGTTTTAAACAGAATATTTTCAATCAATGAGAAACTTAAGGAACTTCAGTTGAGATTGTGCAGCTGCTGCGTAATGGTGTTTCTTCAACTAATGGCACAAATGTATCAAAAAAATTGCTGAAATGGTGTTTTATTCATGATAGTTCAGGGGAAACGTAATAATACTGCAATGCATGTATACATGCTGTTGGATATTGACAAGAGTTATTTGTGTGTGTTTTGTGCAGGTCTGACTGATCCAGTCGATTTGTTTCACAGTAATCACTGGTGCACCTGCAAGACATGATTCAATACAGCTTTTGTCTTCCATTCAGTATTAAGCAGATGCGCACAGCTGATGAACTCAGTGCAATAAAACAATTCCCTCTCAGCAATTATACAATCATTCAAAGACCCTATGGGCTTCATGTGAAGAATAAGCCAAGAAATGTGGTTTATATTCAAATGACTTTACTGTTCCTTCTGTCCCTCTCCTCTTTCCTTCTCAATCATAAGTATCCCTTGGTATAAACCCCCAGTATAAACAAAGAATTAGCATGATTATTTACAGTGTGTGAATAATGCAGCAAATCTGCATGTTCCAAGTCTACACTGGTCTTCAGCTGGTCTGGATTTATCCAGGACACAGGGCTCTGAAGGGTAGACAGAAAGACAGACAGACAGACAGACAGAAATTCCCAAAACACCACACAGTGCAATGCATTACAAATAAGGCTAAAACACCAGTGAAAAATCAAATTTACTTCCTATTAACAAATAACACAGTACACCAATCCCAATTTTTTTTTTTTAGGAATGAAATGTAGGGTTTCACTTATAACATCACTGATTATGTGTAAAAGAAAAAGCTAAGAAAGGCGGAGAAAAGACCATCCCATCGAAGCAAAGGCAATTTTACCACTTTCATAACATACATTTTCCAGCTCCTGGACAAGACCTTATCATACCAGCCAAGAAATAATTTTGAGTCGATTGAGCTGATTGTCCAAATTACATCAGTCTCTGGAGGCTGAGCTTGATGAGCTTTATTTATCTTTCAATTGAACAAGGAACAAAATCTCATTAATACTGAAGGGGTAAAGAGCAGATGCCTCAGGGTTTTGCATATTAGCTAATATCTGATTTACACCATGCATAAGTATGTCCATTTCAGCTTGGTGATTGGTGCCTCACACAATTTAAGGTGAATGGTCTCTCTATCTCTCTCAATCTTTAATGCATTCTGCTCTCGGGTTGGCCTCGCTGTGTAATATTTTAGCATTAGGCTTACTTTTTTTTCTGGTGTTGTTTGAAGGAAATTTGGGTTTGTCATTGCTACATGCCATAAGAGCATCGTAATGTTGCCCCATAAAACATTATATTTATGACATTTTAATTTTATTTTAGAGTATTCCAACATTAAATAAATAAATATACACATTTATATTCATAAAAATAAAAAATGTTTGATGAATAAACTTAAATTAAAATAAAGAATTATAAACTTTGCCTTGCAATTAACTAAATAGAAATATAAAAACAAAAACTAACAAAAATGAAAAAGCACAAAATTAGCACATTTACAAAAATTTTTAACGAAAACTGAAAATATAAAAAAAAAGCTAATACAAAATGTTAATAAATACTATAACAATACACTGCATAAATAATACTAACATAAACATACCCTTTAAATGAATCTAAACAGCTCTAAATTTTGTACTTTATGAGCCTTTTCATGCATAAACAAAAGTCAGTTGTTGTTTTTTCACATTCATGAGACCCTCTATGGACCCCACGACATTCACAGTAGCCTGATGCTGGCTACCCAGAATGATTACTCCTTTTTTCTCAGAATGGCTCTGTTGTCAATAAGAGTCATTTCAGCATACACACCCAATTTAAATCAAAAGCAAACTCATGAAAACAGTTGTTTCACCCCACATTCATCTCCTCTAAGGAAATACTCTTTTACACAAAGAATGCTACCCACTGCAAGTGACATATTGAAAGGAAGCCACCTGTGGATTTGGATGAAAGGAATGGGGAATATAATTATAAAGACTCTTCCTTGACTTCTATTGCTAACCGTAATGGTTACCTTTACCACTTTTAGATTTTTGTTAAAATATTATTTAGTGTCATTTTTCACTGGCTGAGCCTCACTAAGGTCCCCACAGTACAGCCAAAACATGACCCTCTCACATGCTTTGATGTTTAAATTTGACTAATTTTGAACCAGTATAATGTTCATTCAATACTTAAACCATGTTTTTTAAAACAATAGGCTTTCTCATGCTATTATTTTTGCTGCATACTGAGGTCAGTTTAAAAATAACTGCAATATCTCCCTTGATAAGATGAGAAATGTCTCTCCTGTGGTATTAAATCAAGTGTTGGAAATCTGGTAAAAAGGTAAAAAATGTTAGCCTGAATGCACTGTAAGTCACTTTGGATAAAAGCGTCTGCTAAATGCATAAATGTAAATGTAAATGTAAAAATGTAATTGTAAATCTGAATGTATCCTGAAGTCACCAGTTGCTTGTAGATATATAGTATAGTCACATTCATGCATTTAACGACTCCAGTCCATCGATTAAACTTGTGACATGAAAAGCTGCATATCTGTAAGAAACAAATGTATCAATAAGGTGTTTAACTTTAAAATGTCACTTATGGACAAAATTCCAGGCCACAATCCATTTTAACACTTCCACCAGTGTTTAGAATTGCTTTGGACTGTTTTCACTTGTAAACAGTGATCGATCTATGCATATTTCTCTCCTGATTCAGACAAGATTACTTTTTTACTGGAGAAAGCAATATTATGGATAGAGGACTTGTATTTTACCCAGAAGCAAAGATTTTTTTATTTTATTTGTTTTTTATAATTGCAAACTTGATGGATTTATTTCTTACATACACAAAGCTATTCACTTCACAAGATGTTATTTAATGGACTGGAGTTATGTGGATTACTTATGATTATTGTGATGTTTTTATCTGCTATTTGAACTTTCATTCTGGCTGCACCCATTCAATGCTTTGGTGAGAAAATGATGCAATACTAAATATGTCCAAACCTGCTCAGATAAAGAACCAAACTACATCTAGGATGGAATGAGGCTGAGTGAATTTTTAGGATGTTTTTGTTTTGGGGTGAACTTTAATTTGTATAACTGGCTCAATATACAACAAAGACTCAAACTAATTTTGAGAGTATGAGAGTGCATTTTGTTATTTCATCAGTTTATCAGCTGTCTTGTGCTGTCTGTCATCACTGTCTTAGAAACCACTGTCTTACCATCCAACACTGTTTACATTACAGTGCTGAAATAATTGGGATTATTTGAAACAAAGGAATTTAGTCTTTTTATGACAGTGAAGGGAGCAACACAGGTCACAGATGCACAGCAAAATGTGTTTCCCAAATCTCAGACTCCTCTTCTCTCCTTCATCTATCCTAGTCTTCATCTGTCCCACTGATTAGGTGATTTGACAGTCTATACCCATAAGGCACTGCTGTCTTTGACATTATCCATTAGTAACCTGACTGCCCACTCTTCATTTTGATGGTGTCTGTCTCTGCTGCTCGGTTTTGACATTTCAGCTGTTTTTATGATACACGGTCAGTCCATCAGGATTATTCTAATGGAAAATAAATAAATAAATAAAAATTAGAGGTCTGACATTATCCTGCTCAACAGCTCTGCTAAAGAATAATCTGAATTTCAAATTCATATTTTATATGAACTGTTGATTATTATTCTGTTTTGCATATTGTGTAACACCAGTAAACAACAACAACAAAAACTTCTTTATGAACTTCATGAAAATATTGAATTAAAACGTGTACTTTGAGAAACTGAGAATCAGCAGTCATTCAAAAGCATTACAGATAATAGGTCTCATTCATCACTAACAGGTCAAAACCAGAGTTAATCAGTGCATTTGCAGTTCATCTCTACACTTTGTTTCAACTCATCTACAGTATCAAATAATCTGGGAATATAAAACTGCCTGACTTTATAGTTTTATTTATGCATAAACTATAAATTCTGAATAACAAAAAAGACCATATCATCGGCATGGGCCAAGAGGACAAAGCAGCACTGCAACATTACAGGGTTCTTGGCTATTCTGTTTTGTGGCTCAAGTGAACTGTGGTTCACAGCTGCTCAGTGAGCCCATTTCATATTAAAATATTCCCTTCTTTCTGTCTTCTAGCCGCACACATCTGGTTTTTGGCCCCGACAGTTATAATAGTTCCAACAACAGGTTCATAGATAGACCTGAGGTGTGGGATTCTTTGGGCATGGATTTCTACTGTATCAACCAACAAAACAATAATGTTAAGGCAGTATTGAGACTGCTAACATATCCACATGTAGGACTGGGTCAGACTGAGTTACTATTGTCACTATTGCAGTGTGTAATAAAGAAACCATGTTACTATTTGTGACAACAGGCCCCAATAGTATGTTTTCACTCTTTCATAAGTGTCCATTACTTTCTATCCTGTCCATCCTGTCACAGCATATTATATAGGCTTTTCTGCAAAATGTAAACTGTAATTTAAAAAAATAAATAAATAAATAAACATGATAAAGACCCCAAAAATTCATGAAACAGCAAAAATGTACAATTTTAAATAAAGCAAATGTACTTAATAAACTGAATAAAATTACAACATAAAAAAACATGTAACAGCTTGCCCAAACCTAAAAAAATACCCTTGCTGTTTTCATTAAAACCTATTAATTTTAATTAATAAACCTGTAATTTTATGTAATTTATATTTTTATCTTCAAATAATCTCTCTCTCTCTCTCTCTCTCTCTCTCTCTCTCCTCTCTCTCTCTCTCTATCTATATATATATATATATATATATAGCCTATATATATATACACATACACACACACACACATACAGCGGGTCATTTTTCCATGGCTGTTTAAACAGTCTTTCTGACACTGAAATTGATTTGATTTGTGACAGCTTCCCACGTAGACCCGAATGCTGATTTGTCAGCACATCTTGTGACACATTTATTGTGGACCACCAATGTAGCGGGTCATCAAGCATTTAATTGACTGTCATAATGGTTTAACTTTTGCTATTCAGTGTTCACAATGTCTGGAACATTATGTCCTTGACTAACCTCTTGCCTGTAATGACGTTTAATGGAGATTCATCCACACTTTGTGACATTTTGACTGCTGTAGACTCCTGACTTATGCGTCAACACAGTCAATTTGATATTAATAAGGGTAAAAAAAATCTCACAGCCTCAGTTGAGTTGAGTGAGGAAAGGTAGCTTTAATAAGTCCCTCCCCTCTTCAATCACTTTGTTGCTAAATGCTGCCATTGTGCGCATGAAAAACAGCAGGCAATTATTTATCCTAATTTAATGGAATTCCACTACAGCAGATTTTCAATTTGGGCTTGAGTGGCTGTAGGCCTACATAAAATTTTAATCTTGACTCGAAAATGTCTGAGGGAAACAGTAATGTCCAGGCACAGAGATGTTATGACAGTTCAGCTCATAATAATGATGGAAATTCTGTTTTAGCTGACAAAAACAGATAAGTAAAAACATCAAATAAACTGAGAGGACTAATATGAGCTAAGATACACATGCAGACATAAAGAACAAAACAGTAACAAAGATCTTTTCAAAGGCTGAGGCCTTTTGTGGTTGTTTTGTTGATGCACAATTTTTTTCAGTTGAGATATT
Source organism: Cyprinus carpio (assembly GCF_018340385.1). Classification (NCBI taxonomy): domain Eukaryota; kingdom Metazoa; phylum Chordata; class Actinopteri; order Cypriniformes; family Cyprinidae; genus Cyprinus; species Cyprinus carpio. Next base: position 8,081,757 of record NC_056592.1, read on the forward strand.
TATGAATATATAGTGGTAGATAAACAATAATGAGCCGACATGACTACATGCCGCCTACAAACCCATGCACTTACATACTGTAGATCTTTATATTCAGCTATTTTTATTATAAGCATGGCAAAATGAAACTAAAAGAGAAGCCAAGAACTTTCATCCACATCTAAGTTACATGCTGTGACCAGCAAGATACTCATTAAAACTTTTATTCTAAGTGAAAAAAGGGGCCGTCTGTGAGCGCCCTGGTTTCATTTCACACGTTAACCAAGAGGACATGTATTCATCAAGTAACAGTAAGAATTAGACTACTACACCATTAATACAATATGGTTTCATAAAATTTCTCCAAATAAGAAGTTGTTTTCTAATTATTCCATGAAAGAGTTTAACAAATAAATAAATAAATACAGCTTCTTTACTATCCAAGAAAAAAAAGAAGATTTCAATTAACACTCTTAATGTGACAACATGCCCCAGTGATGGCACTGTCATCACACTGTGCCCATCATTAAAAAGTAAATTTTAGGCTTTTCAGGCAAATTTAAACTTTAAAACAGTTATGAAATAAAATGCATGAAACAAATTGCGATTAAAGGACAAAAACTGTTATATAAATAAACATATTTTAAATACTATATATATATATGAATATATATCGCAAGGCAAAAATGTGTAAAAAAATAAGTATATGAATTGTTTCGCAAAATGTACATATATATTTTGTTTAAATAATTTCTTTACATAATACATTTAATCTGAAAGGGCAATTTGTTTCTGTGAAATATAATAAAGCGTGCACAAAGAGAATGAAAAAAAAACAAGTGAATGAGTGGGTTGTTGGATAATAAATGAAGCTTTTAAAGTTGCTTTGAGAACAGCTAAATAATTGATGAGCAAACATTAAATGTGAGAATGCTTTCCCAGCTGTATCCAATATTGTTCATTGGATCAGTGCAAAAAATAGCTTTGCATTATAATTGCTTGAAATGTACATAGAATAAAGTAAAGTATATATATAATATATATAGAATATATATATATATATATATATATATATATATATATATATATATATATATATATATATATATATATATATATATATATATATATATTATAACAATCATCTTACCCAATGTTAATGAGTTCTTGAACAAAATTTGCCCTGATTTCATTAAGCCTAAAACCACTTAGGACTAATGCACATTACATACAGCAGTGTCTCTACCAGTTAACATTTTATTATTGAGGGAGTTTATTTATCAGATGTGCATAAACTTAGCACTCAGAATAGGTAAATTTCTGTCTGTTATAAAGCATAACTGAGAACATGTGTGGCTGGGAGAGGCAGTATCAGTAAAACAACATTAGTCTTCATCTCTGCTACATCTCTTCCCTTCTGTCTCTAGGCTGAATACAAATCAAGACAGAAAGAAGTGTCCTGTCAAAACGTGTGGTTAAATTTAGTTGATAGCAATGGTGAGATGATGAGCTAATGATGCTAACAGAAGTAGACTGTCAATGTTTAGGTGAAGCCCAATGAGACGGGGATTGCAATAGTAGAGAAAGTTGAGGAAGGGCAAAATGTAACTACTTTTTAGCCAGCTATTTGGAGACTGAGAGAAGCAAATCATTATTATTCACCTTGTGAGTCTGCTGTCTTCAGCTATAGGGACACAGTTCTGTATAGGTGCACTGTTCCTCCTTTTTATGTCAACCAGGAAGAGTCTAATTTTAAGAACTGACTCTTTTCAGTTCATAAGTTGGAGTTTGAGTTGAACTGGCTAAACTGCAATTCAACACAGTCACACAATATTTTAGAAAAAAAATGCTAAAATGTATTTATATTTTTCTTATTCTCATTCTATATAAAACCAAAATAAAATAAAATATACCAAAACAATAATGCCATGACAAGTTTGTTAAGTTAATGTATACGCATATTTGTTTCACTTTTTTGCGACAGTGAGTCTTTCCGCAAGTTACATTCATGAGTTAGTCACTTTACTGTTCATTCAACTGATTCGTTCAAAGATGCGGATTGATTCCGGAACGAAACTTGATTGTGGTCATTGACTTGAGTCATTGAATCATTCTCTCATCTTAGGAAAATGTTGATAAAATGATTTTCTGAAATGATTTACGGCCATCTGATGATTTTCTTGCTCATTTGATATTGCAATATACATTCTTGCTCATTTGATATTGCTTAAATATATCAATTAACAGTACTGACTGATTGCCCCATATATATATATATATAGTAGTTGGAAGAACTAAATTGAATTGTATTTCCTTAAATTCAAATTTAAATGGCCATTCTACTTCCTGTTTGCTACCTTAACTCAAAATTCATTCCTGATGAGGATGCAAGAGGACAGGTGGGAGAGGACATCTCTTACCCTAGGGGAGACTCTGTGATTCAGGGGACCAAAAAAATAAATCAATTGCTTATCAGGTACTGAAGTGAATGTGGCCAAAGTCAAAGAAGACTATTAACAAATGGATCTGATATGAATGCAATTTTCAGTTCATTTGGACGGGAATCATGATAAAGACCTGCATCAGTTAGCAAATAGCAGAATAAAGATTTTCCTTTCATTCTCTTTGAACAATGTGCATGAACAGTGCTCCACAAACTTAGGCCTATTTCATATCCAGTGGATAGGGCTCTTTTCCACTTTCTCTGGGAATGTAAAATCACTCTAACATTATAAGTGAACCTCAGAGGATATTATAGTTATTGTGCAATAAAACAGATAAATGACAAAAATAATCTTTTGTAGATGAATGAAAACAATAAGGTAACTTTGACTTTCACAGTTTAATGATATTTGCACAATATAAACTCACAAATCTGACTTTTTTTTTTTACCTTGTAATTCCAACAATTTTCAGTTTACATCTTGCAATTCTGAATCCCCCCTGAATTTTGAGTTAATTTCCAGGTTATCTCACATCTCAAAATTCTCACTTTTTTTTTTCTCTGAATTTTCAGGTTATCTCACTCGCTACTGCATGATATAAACTAGTTTAGAATTTAGAATTTGTTTCCCAGAATTCTGGGTTTATATCTCACAATTTTGCAAAAAGGTTTAATTATGAAATAACATTTCATAATAGCAAGAAAAAATTGTCAGAATTGTGAGACAAATAGCCACAATTACCTTTTTTTTTTTTTTTTTTTTTATTTTTAAAGGCTTCCATAGACACCTGAGTGTCAGAATCAGAGTGAACATTTAAGCAATGTAAAATAATTAAATAATAATAATAATAATAATGATAATAATAATAATAATAATAATAATAACACTGAAAACCTTCTGTAAACTAATGGAGCCCTATGAAATGAACCTAATGTGCAGAATTCCTTCTTGAGAGTGTGTTGGCACACAGTGAACCTTTTCACTTAATAGCAATGAAGAAAATCCTTGAATAAACGCTTGACATTCAAACAAATACAGAGAGCAAAGGGGGAAGAGACTGTGTGAGAGGTGGAATACAAAATATGTTTGTGAAAACCTTCTGTCTTTATATTCTAACACACTGAGATACCTTGATCTGTTGTGTTTACTGAGTGTTCATTCTGTAATACCTGGGTGTTCCTGTGGCTCAGTGGTAGAGCATTACATTAGCAGCACAAAAGGTTGTGGGTTTGATTCCCAGGGAACATATGTTAGGTAAAACATGTTAGCCTGAATGTACTGTATGTCACTTTGGATAAAAGTGTCTGTTAAATGCATAAATGTAAATGTTTGCGATAATGAGCTTTGGTGAAGAGAGTGCTTCTCAAAGGGTCTGTGTCCTCCACACAAGGGTCTGTGTTCTTGTCAAGCAATACTTACAATTTAATCATGAGCTGAAGCTACCACTATGATCCTCGCTAATGAGAACACTGATTATTCAAATAAAGTTCAGCAAAAAAACACACAGATGCTACATACGGAGCATTAATAAATTCAAACACAAGCTGTTAATTCAGTCTCCTACCCTCATTTGCCTAAAAATATTCAGCACTACGAGACAGATGGAGAAATGAGGAGGTCAGAATACTCTCTGCTTGATAAACCCCTCAGCTTGAAATAAAATATCACAAGAAGCTTTTGAAAATTGCTTGAAATGCATGCTTTGATCAGTTTTGTGATCTCTTAAGCTTACATTTAAAATGTTAGCATTGTTTAAAAACCTAGTGAACTGCCTCATTGCCTACAAAGGCAACTGTTTTTTTTGTGGCAGCAAAGATTACATTATTGCATTACAAAGAGTGCATGCATCTAGAGTACATTATTGCATTACAAAAACACTTGAGAGATTATACAAAAAAAAAATATATATATTTTTTTTAAATTATACTTTGCCTAACTTCTGAAACAATCAAAAAATTAAATGCAGTTGAAAAAGCAACAAAGACATGCCAAGCATCACAAGAAAGCACATGCATTGTCTGTCACATGATCTATTAAGACATTTCTCTCCTCAGACTCAAATGCATGCTGGAGGAGACCAGGGAGCATTGTAATACATTATTATATTTCACTTATGTCATTATGCCGATAAAAGTGTCTCACTGGTATTCAAAGTGCATTATTTTAAAAGATGCATTTTCAACATTTTGCTGTGAGTTTAAAGTATAGGCGTATATCACCATTAAAGACTGTGCTTCATGATGTGACAATATGTCTTCTTTCGTTTTTTTTTTTTTTTTTTTTTTTTTTGGTTGTGTTGTGTATTGACTAAGAATAATAAGTACAATATGAATAAGAATAATATGCATAAGAATAAGTATAACACATTCACATTACAGATGTTTTTACATGTACTGTTACATTTTTCACATCCCATCACTTACCTGGCTTAGGATGTTATAAATCTAACATCTGCCTTTGTGACCGAATTACTGAAAGTTACATTAAAATTTAAATGAAACTGACATGGAAAAATATAACTAAAACATCAAAAAATTAAAAAAAAAACAAAAAAAATCTAAAAAAAACCAAACAAATATATTTGATATATTTAAACATTTACTAGTGATTTTTTTTATTCAATTAAGCCTATAAATCTAATGGTTTATTAAGAGTTTCCCATATGGTGCATTAGCATACTAAGATCTCTGAAATCAGTCAACATGGACTAGTGATGAATTATGCTGGCTTCATTAAATGCAATATACAGCTTTATTCAAGTGTACATCAACATTTTACACATGAGTATTTCCCAGGCTGCAGCAGCAATCAATTATTAGCACATGATATTTCAGTGTGAATTTAATATCTGCCAACTGTTGTTTACCATGGAAATGTCAGTCTTATCATATCTGCATAAGTCCCAGGTGTAAACTTCACACCTGGGTTGAAAACCCAGTTAGTAAAGGAGCTGCAATGATAATTAATCTTTTCGCCTTGGCATGCGTAACAATAAGCCATCCAAACTGCATCGGATCAGAACAAGGGCCCAGTATCGCCACACTCAAAGAGATTTTCCAGAACATTCTAGTTATTATTGGACAGGGAGATAATGATAGAATGATCTAAAGCATGCAGGCAAACAAATTAAGATTGTTGAGGAAACAGCAGGATTTTAACTGGTGCTAATTTTGATGAATTATGAACGCTGTGTGCCTTTAAATGGGCCAGCTGTAAGAGTGAGGAACAGATGGCTTGTGACAAACTAAACGCATGACTTTGGAACATTAGTGGTGAGGAACTCAGATAAATGTGCAGCATCCAAACCATCCATTTTTTAAATGTTATTTAGAAAGCATGAGCTTGACATATTATTGTCATAAATGTAGGAATCAAACAATAAAGATTAAACTGGTCACCCCATAAATCATATCATTTAACTAAACTTAACATTCCAAAATTTGGTTTGGTTCAGAAATCTCAACTGTTTCAGAGTTCTCAACTGTTGGGTCGCAACCCACAATTAATCCTGTTCTAATTAAAAAAAATAAATAAACACAAAAAAAAAACAAACAAAAAAAAAAAACTAAAAAAAAAATGAAAAAAAAAAAAACAATTCAACTAATATATATATAGTTTATTTTGATGTACTAAAATAACAAACAATATAGACGTATTTAAGTTCATTCAAAATACAAATTAAATCTATAATAGATCTCAATTATACTAAAATCACACTGCTTTTAAAAGAAGAATTTAAAAGAAGGATACTTATGTATAAGTCCCATTAAATAAAAGTGCTTAATGATCAAATGTAAATGTAATGAACAAACAATCTAAGGTAGAAAATGCATAAAATAAATAATTCAACTTACAGTATACAAAACATGGTTTGTGGTCACCACAACATGTTTTGTGCACTGAATTATTTGCTGCAGATGGCATGAAACCATCAAAATTGAATGGTCGCCACGTGATTCAAATGTAAATTTGTTGAGAACCTCTACATTATTATAATGAAGTCTCAGAAACACAGAGCTACTCTTATATTGTATTCTTGGCAGCACAGAACATGTCTGATTCATCCTTTATTGAGAAGCTTTGGTTCCTTATTCAATCCATGCATAACTATCTACAAAACAGAGGCATTTACCTGTTGTGGCTTTTACTTTTCCCTCTTGTGTGCATGTACATCTTAAGTGTTACTACCATTTCAAACTGTGATGCACTAATTTGCCTTCTTCTTATTAAGAGGCCTGGCAACAGAATATATAGTATGAGGCTAATCTTCAGTATCCTTACTTCTTAAAAAAAAAAAAAAAAAAAAAAACTTAATTTGCATAAACACACAGACATAATTTGCATCTCTTGTAGGCATTAAAAGTCAGGTCCCGCAGCATGGAGTGACTCCTCTCTTTAGATGGAGTGTTATAGTTATCTGTGAGGAGATTTCAGTCTCTGCTGTTTCCAATATTTGTACCATAAAGCCTACAATAACGTCTCAGGTTACGCATGTAACCATATTTCCCTGAGAAGGGGAACGAGATGCTAAGTCTTACTTAATAAATACTTAATACTGTATTAGCCGTGACATTACTTAGATTCTGACAGGCAACAGTGTAGAGAAAATCCAAATTATTAAATGAATAAAGGCCAATCTTTAACCATTTATCTGTCACTAAAGAATATTTAAAGCTGCAGAATGTAACTTTTTGTTTTAAAAATGAACAAAAATCTGTTATTGAGCTAGTATGTAAGATATCACTTTTCAAAAAAGTTTCCTTACCTTACCTAGATTTGCAATGGGTAGCTTATAATAATGGTTTAAAATTGAGGTATTGGGTCCAAAATTGACATCACTTGTCAGTTTGACATCATTTGTCTGAGTGTGGTTACGTCACGTCCGAAAACAGAAAGAAGAAGACATGGCTACTGTGTGAGTGGAGCATTTGTAGCTTTTTTTATTTTTTTTTACAACACTTGCTTAGAATTTAAACCTGTGATCTGGATGGCTTTTTAATTAGTAAAGTTTTAAACGGCCGTTATAGTCAACTTCTGAGGAATCACCTGTTGTAAAAAACTAAGAAGCTAACTGTGGAGAGACTGCAGTCGATAGGAAAAGTGACAGAAGCCTGTGAAAAAATGAGAGTAAATATCAGCATGGCTTTTTAGAAGTGGTGACATCTCTGAGATTTGATTAAAGACTGGCATATAGATGGTTATTTCTCTGTTGAACAGTTAAGACATTTCAGTGGTTCAATGGGTAGCTAGCTATCATTAGAGCACTTGTTTGCTTGATTCAGAAATTGAGCTTCTTTTGTTGTTGTTTTTGTCTTGCTTTGCTATGGTCAGTGAAGTAAATGGCACTTATTTTCTGCTAGCTGTGTGTGAGAGAGAGCATTTCTTCTCTGTGATACATATGATCTGATCTGACTGAGCAATTGTTAGAGATAAACACAGTAACATGAAGAAGTTGGTAGACTCTGTGTGCTGTGTGTATAAACTTTCTTACAAGCTGATGTTAATGTTGTGCTGTATTGATCTGACTGTTCTTGGGAGGTTTTATTGAGGGAGAATGATGCTTTGATCTGATTTCCTCCTATTCACACTCTCCATTAAAGGCATCTATTAAATGCCTGCTGGTAAAACACTTGTAAATTAATTAAAAAGTCTTAATTATTTTCACATTTTTCGTATTATTTATGAAATCAAAAGGTGTCTCTTTATTTTGGTTTATGCTAAAGTATGCATCAAAAATGTAAACAAACAATTGTTCATAGCCTTTTCTAGAACCCTTATCTTCTATTGGTCAGATTAGTTCCATCCAAAACATAGTCTGGACGTTTTGCATTTGGAGCATTTTCTTTAATTGAAGATGCCACTGATAACAGTACAAAGCAGCTCTGCATTTCTGATCTGGCTGTGTGTGCATATCAACCTTTTTTAAATTCTGTCTTCATCTGGCCATTTGGCCATTTTTACGGCCTACTGCTCCAATTTAAATAGCTTCTTTTATCTATTCATTTCTTTAAATAACTTGTGCTCATAGTAATTCTGCAATCTGCTACCCATAAAATTGAAGTGGTGTAGTCAGGTGTGAGCCACTGTAAACCCCCTTCTCTCTCCCTGGGTCATACCATATATAGTTCTCTGATGAACCAAATCATTGCATGTGAGTTCATTATCAGTTCCAGTACTGGATATATAGAAGTGTGTAGAAAAATAGTGAAATAGTGTCTGATTTTATACACATAAGTGTAATGGGCCAGAAATTGGCCTATTCAGGTTCAGCTTCTCTTAGTCCTTGGGCTTTTGCTAGCTGAATGGAGTAAATCTGTTACTTTAGAAATGTATAGAGAATTAAAAATTTATATGGGGTTTTAAAGGAAAGTATTCCTTCAAGATTTAACCAATGACTGAAAAGTTTCGATAAGACCTTACTCTGGTTATGAATCAGTAAGTTAGTGTAAATGGAACTGAATTACAGGCTAATGCAACTGGCCTATGTTTTACAGCAGAACATGTTATTTATATCTATAACATATAAAGTACATTCAAATACATGGCGAAGAAAAAGGTTTGTAAGGAAGGCTAACGCAAACTGGCTATTTTAAAGGTGTAATTCAACAATAAAGAATTCAGAATAAGATGATTCAACTTGTATTTCATACAGTTTGCCATTAAACTGTATGGCAATACTTAAATTACCTATATTTTTCTAAATTCCCAACACTTGTCTTGGCATTGTAATCATGGGAGTATTCACACTTGGTCACTAGATCAGATTTATATCTATACATGTATGTGGACCAATGTAAATTAAATTCCCAATCGGACAGCAATCCATTAAATTAAATCACATGAAGTGATCAAGTATAAATACCTCAGTGTCTATCTGCCATTGTTTGGTGCCTATAAAATAACCTAGAAAACCTCATTGAAAATGGTTGGTAGTACTCCCCTAGTTATTAGAAGATGAGATGTTTTCCAGTGTTGCATCAGCTTAACAATTCACAGCAAAAATGAAAAATATTACATCCAAATGAGAATATTGTGTGCATGTCTGTCGCAGACTCCTTTTCATTGGTTAAAAAAATAAATAAATTAATAAATATGGCATCATCCTGACTAAGGCCTATGAAGCTTCTTTACCCACCTTCTTCATTCCCTCCTCATCAGTCAGACTGATTTGTCCCTGAGGCCTGGTAGAATTGAGCAAATAAGTCACCAGAGCAGCCTGTAATGCATTCTATTAATTACTAAGATTCATGGGGGAAATGAATGGGGAAAACAAGGAAAAGGGAGCTCACTAGTCTTTTTCAATTAGATTGTTTCTCTCCTCTGGAAAATTGAGTGCTTGATTCACACAAATGAAAGGCAACAAACAAATTATTAGATTTTTCCCTCTCCTTTCAGTCTTTGAGCTGCATAATCTTTAAGACGGGTGCCATTAAAAGTAATAGAAGACATTTGTAACGAAAACTCATTTTAAAAATAAAACAAAAGATAAAGCTGGTAATGAAATCATAAGACTATTTGTTTAACAAACAAGGAATAATCATATTTTCCATCTTATCCGGGCTGAATGTCACTTCACGTATAACAAAACATCATTTTGACTTATAGGTCAAAGGTCAGAGGGCAAGAAATGGGTAGTGTTATAAAGCAATTCCACAGTTTAAATTAGAGATGAAAACAGAATATATACAGTATATGTCTTGTTGTCAGTGTTTACACTTTACAGACCAGAGATGCTCTGTCAGTGGTGCCACTCATTTGTCTCACATTTGTCTGTGAAACTAACCAAAGGCAAACTTTGTTGTGATGAATCAAGACCATACTAAATGCAAGTTTCATGTGGTTTAAACAAAGTCTAAGGTCTACTGAGGTATACTGAGGCTTCAAAAAAAAAAAAAAAAAAAAAAAAAAAAAAACATTTCAGCAAAACTCTCCTTGACCTGCGATTCCTAAACTAAGTTTGGAGTTAAGGGGAAAAAAATGTGAACTCATCTGCTCAGTGGCTTGTCCCAATGGAGGAACCTTCTTTTATGCTTTAAGCCTGATATTAAAAACACCCATGTCCTACATTAATAGGCAGTTACCACTGTAGGTCAACTTCATTTATCAAGTTTATGGCAATTCAATGACATGTTCACCAGCTTCATAATTCAAAAGGACAATAAACGTTTAGAAGCACCCATTAAATCAGATTGCTGAATGTAACCCTCTATTGTAATTAAGTCACTGGTTGGGATTTAGACACTGAAGGCTTTATTGCAATTTTTATTTATACACTAAACTTCAAGTAAAGAGTCCTGTTTGTTCCCATGACACCCAAATTGGTAGAATCAGTCTAAATTCACTTCCATTGTTGTTGTTGTTGTTGTTGTTTTCAATTCAAAAGCTGTTCAAAAGCCTCAATATTACATATTTACACAGCCATGACTGTGGCGTTTTATAAGTGACATGTTCTTGTCTAGATCTTTTCTCTACCCTATTTTAGATTTGTTGTTAATGTATCATTTAATCTAAAAACTCTCAAGGATAAACTTTATCACTGATTGTTCTGCCACATGCGGTTGCTATTCTGAGCGAGGAACGATGTTCTATGGTAAGTTATATAATGGCAAACTTTATTTCAAAACACTTTAATAAAATTACACAATCTAAGCTGACAGCTTTTTCTTCACAGTAGACAGAAACTCATTTTAGAGAGACAGATGGGATATTAGCTAATGGTAAACAGAGGATAGGAGGATGCTTCATAAAAAGGTAATAAACGTGTGTCATACCCAAAAGATAAACAGGTAAAATACTGCATAGTCGATGAAGCAAACATGAACATCACCCTGCAGGCTGATAGCAATTCAAAATGCAATTCATGATTTATGATAGACTGATCTGGAGGCATAACAACAGCACAACAAAGTCAAAAGATGCTGAAACAGAATCTAACTAGATTAGATCTGAGAAACTGAAACGAATGGATTTATAGAAAACAAGTTTCTGTCCTAGAACAAAACATTCATAGTTGGTTCCGACAACAGTGACATCATGTATTTCCCTGAAGCTGAAGCTGTCACATCCTTCATTTCTAATATGCTGATTTGGTGCTCAGCTATTATCAATTTATTTTTAACTTAAAATGTTTCTTGCGCACCAAATCAGCATATTAGAATGACTTTTGAAGGATCATGTGAGACTGAAGACTTATTGTTTTGCTATATCAAATAAACGCAGCCTTGGTGAACATAAGACACTGTGTTGAAAAAAAAGAAAAAAGAAAATCCTTAAAAATCATACCCACCCCAAACTTATGCATGGTACTGTATACATACAAATTTCTAAGAGTGTAGGGAGACCGAATCAATTACATCATTCATCATTCACAGTCACATCATGATTAATGGGAGCTCTATCATCTTTTTAGTTCTTCACCTAGAATTTGCATATTGAATTATTATTTTTCTCTCTCATGGCTTCAACAGAATTGCCATCTATTATTACTCCTTGCTGGAAATCACTTTGAGTTGCTGTTTTAATTGCAGTTATCATTAATGATTCTAATAATTCTTTAATCAGTAATCTCACTAAATTATCATAGAAATGTCGACCTACTGATGTGACTATAAGTTTAAAGCTTGGCTGTAAAGATAATTATGGGGTCTCAGCCTTCCTTATACTGAACACGACATAGAGATAGGAAAGTTTAAGGTTTCTTGGAAAGGTTCCGAGATTCAAGGTCAAGATATTCAAGCTTCATGATTTTCCTCACGTTTTGTGTGAAGCTGGATCACACAAGCTATTTCTGATTCTCAGTAATCCTCTGCTCTAATCTTTGTTCAGAAAAGGTGCATTTAGGTCTGTAAGAAGGAGCACGGCCCTGATAAGACATTCAAATTCAAATAAGCCTCGTGAGCAGGTTGAGATGGAAGGTTTCACAGGAATACATAGGCTGTTGATTCAAATCACATGCAGAGTGTTGTGCCATCAAATCTCTTAGGATATCTTTGGCTGAGCTTTTCAAAAAAATAAAGGTAATTTAAAACATGAAGCATTTTTTAAATCAATTCAAAATCCAAAAGGCCCTCAAGGCCCAGAAAGATGAGAAAAACAGTGATGGACATAATTGCTCAGAATTAGAAAGAAAAGAATTAAACATAGTGAACATAGAGATTCCTCTGGGCATCATGTGTCTCATCTCTTTAGCCATAAATGGCAGTTTCACAAGCATAAACGCACAGCAATTTTTTCAATGTTAAACACAAAGTTTTACTGAAAGGCTATGTTCGAATCTTGTTTATGTGTGCATGTCCCTGAGAAGTACACAATAATAAACAGACAATTTCATTTTAGATGAAAAGTTCTCATTAGACATAAATGGCTCTCTGTTATCAAAAGAGCCAACCACTAACAAAGAGCAGTGCTGTGATAAAACATTTTTGAAATTTATTCTCCATTTTCTATAAACCATGTAGTCTAAATTAGGCACAAAATGATTTTTTGATATCTTCTTCAATGCATCTGGAAAGATATCAATTTTCAGTCGCTCTCCTTTCTCTCTGGAGACTGGGAGTGGAGAATAATTTGAAGAAGAAATATCACAAATGAAAGAAAGGGTGAGAAAAAATTATATATAACAAAAATGAGATACAGTCATACTGCATCTCAGGCTTGGGAGATAAGGTCAGGACGTGCTTTCTTGTCTCTTCTCTCATGCCAAATATTCATTCTGCTCACATTATATTGATATTTGAATGTTGACATTACCAAGAGGATCCTCAGATGTTTGAATGTACTCAAACAGGGCAAGAGAGAAAATACAATACGAAAAATTTAAAAACACAATGAAATGGCTTGTTTTTTTGTGATGTTTTTGATGTATTACTGAAGCAAGAAGTTTGGGTGGGTAATACACTTTCTAAAGGCCCTCAACAGGCAAGAACCAAGAGGTTTTGGTCGACATTTAGGAGTACATTAGGTTTTCAATGTGTGGTTTAGGAAGAGGGTCCTAATGGGTTCATTGAAATAAGCAGAGATAAATAGCTTAAAAATATTCAATATTTGACTAAGTTTCATTAGAAATATTTGCAAGATTAACTATTTTAGTCTACTAACAGCCATAAGTTTTTCCTTTCAGATTTATTATGCACTCTTAATAGTTGGTTTAAAAAAAATAAAATGTCACCTTAATACTTTTTTTTCCCAGATAATATTTTACACATCTATAATGGACACTTTTCACATTTCCAGGGTTTTCAGAAGCAGAAGTCGTCATAGTTGGATAAACTTCTATGGTGGTGAATGGATAATACTTCAAATATATGTTTTACATTACCATGTGGTCCAGTAGAAAAGTTCATGTTTCTATGAATTTCCAAAATAGAAACAAAAATTGAGAGATTGATTTGGTGGTAAGAAAAAAATATTATAAATAAAAAAATATGCATATATATATATATATATATATATATATATATATATATATATATATATATATATATATATAAATATATATATATATTATACATATATTATACAATATTTATTATACATATATTATTAATATATATATATATATATATATTTTTTTTTTTTTATTTTTTTTTCAAAATGTATGGCCAAAATAAAATATATAACCTCTAATTTTAGGCAGTCATTTTTTGGAAGCCATCAAAAAGTTTGATGAAATGCATTATTAAAATCTACACTCACAGCAAATATACTTCCTTAAATTCATACGCACACCGGTTAGGAGTTTTTAAAGCAAATATTATTGGGCGGGAACAGGCGAGAGCAAGCACTCAGGTCACATACTAGAGAGCACAGCATGACATTCAATCTGTTCTGTCTCCAGCTCCAGGGGAGCAACTGCCTCAGTAAATAAATGTCTAAACATTACCACATGCTTCTGCTGCTGTGCCATGATTTTCCAGCCACACGGGGACCTCCAGTGACTCATTCTCGCAATCAGCATGAGATATAGCAATTCATTGTGATCTTGATCCGGCTAAATATACTTCTGTCCAGTGAAAAAGAGATTGTGCCAACTGTTTTCTGCAAGAAGTGAGCTGTGCTGGTGTTTTCAAAGTGGTGAACCAATCTGGCTGCTTCAAGTTTATGTTGCATTTATTTTTAAACAACATGATTCTGATGTGATAAAATTAACTGCCCCCCAAAAATGTAAGAAGCAAGAAATTTTACTCAGGCTAATCGTTTTCTTAACCTCTGCAATGAAATTTTAAAGTATATAGTGGTGAACTTTTCTTGTCCAATGGATGTGAACTCGATGTGAAGCATGATTTAAAAATAAATAAATAAATAAATAAAATATTTATGTTTTAGGGTTCTTACATGTGATGTGGAAACACGAGTGTCACACAGTTAATCCTAATCCTTATCAGTTAATCCTTATACACGTTTGCCAACATTAAATGTTCCTCAGAGAATCTTCACACCGCTAACAACGGCCTGAATGCTTTACACAGCATTTAAAGAGGCGGAGAAGCTCACTGCTAAATTTTATAAGGTCAAAACAGCATAATGATACTGTGAGGATTGTATTGTTCAATGTAAAGATTAAAATTATTGGGGTACATTTTACAAGACACAAATATATTTTTCTTTCTACCTCAAAATGTAATGTTTAATTGTTTAATTAAATGAGTACTTGCACATTTCTTTGTAGTTGTGAAATTTAATACCCGCTTCTGAGTGAACTAACAAGCAAGTTAGCAAGGTCATTATTACAGAATAGTTTAAAATGATTTATTAAAAAGATTTATAGGAGTCATTTGTTTGCATATTGAACATTACAGCATCCACTGTATTTGTTGCTGCGCAGAAATAAAACAAAAAAACTAAACAGGAAATACTTGCATGCACAAAATCACATATGAACGAACAAAAAGCTTTCCCGACTTTCAGGGATGGTTAGATTTAAAATTACTGTCCCATCATTTTATTTTTATGTGCTGCATGTGTGACTGTTCTTTCCTGTCACTACTGACAGTAGAAAAAGGACAGTGCATGGGCTGTCTCTGCTTTCAAGAACACCAGATGCTCACTCTGTTGCATTCAGACTGAATTTCAAGTTGTTAATTAATACAAAGGTTTGTTGTTGACATATCTTTGGTGCTATTTATCCAGTGCCTGGGGCTGAATAAAGCACTTCTGAAACCTAAAGATGCAGCCATGGATTGTCAGACCCAATTGGAGAAAATTCCCTTGTCCAAGGAATAGAGTTAACAGAGGAGTGTTATTATCAAATTATCAAAGGTGTACTGACATAAAAAGGTAGCGATGAAAAATTAAACATGATAGGAACCAAAGAATTTAAGATGAAAGTATACACTACCAGTCTTTGCTGAGAAGTAAAACTGCCCTCAATGACTTCAGATGGCTGCTCCTCTGAATTGCAAGTAAAATGTGTGGTGTGTGTGTGTGTATATATATATATATATATATCTATATATATATATATATATATATATATAGATATATATATATATAGATATATAATATATATATAATGCTTAAACCCCATTCAGGATTACTAGGCATTAATGGCCATCCTAATGTCAGTTGGGTTGAAAAATATTAGATTTCTTTTCTTATGAGACAATGTATCATGAGCCTATCTGACAGTTGTTTTCCTGGTGTTACCTTTGTAAGGCAGATCACAAAAGCCTTGATTACATTTATTCAGCAGTGCATATAGAAACAAAGCTGTCACAATGGCATTAGACATGTAGAATAAAGGAACTGCTCACCTCACGTCTCAGCAAGCACTTCATTATCTTCCTGACTTCCTTCATTTCGTTTCAGTGGCCTTCCAATGCATTTCCTTCCATCCACAGAATTTCTCATTGTGCTAACTTTTCAACTGAAACACAATTAATAATGCATGAAATACATAAATTAACAAAAACAATATTTTTACAACTTCAAAAATATATATATATATCACATCTATTATTGAAGTTTTCTCTCGAGTCGGTGAAACAGTCTTTTATAGGGAGTCTAAAGACAGTGATGTGTAATGTACCGCTATACAGTATGGAGCAATGAACAAAGAAAATCTATGGATTTCTTTAACAGCTTTCTTCTTTTTTTCCACCCCCACATCCAACAATTGACTGCTGCAGATTCAAATTCAATCAAAGCCTCTGAGAGAGAAACCTGCACCCCTTTCTTAGGGAAATTACAGTTGATATACTTCCGCCCCTGTTTTTTACCCATACTCTATATAGGAAAATATCATTTCATAAAAGAAAGGAGAGGTCTGCCATGTAATTGATGTGTAAATGCAATCCCTTCAAATAAAAGGCATGGTAATTCTATAATGTAGTTCAAAAGAAAGGAATAAAGCAATATAAGAGACAGAATGAAATGAAAGGCACATAAAAGGCCTTTGTTAGAAAAAGAAGCATTGTATATTTCAGCTGGTGCTGTATAAATATAATATGATTTGATATGAGTGTTATTATTCAATTTATCAAAAGTGATCATTAGATTTCCGTATTTCAAATAAATGATACTCTTTTGAACTTTTCTATATACAGTATGTAAGAATCCTGAAAAAAAAACATTGCTTCCACAAAAATATTAAGCATCACAACTGTTTTGTACATTGATAATAAGAAGAAATGTTTCTTGAGCATCAAATCACCATATTAAATCACCATATGATTTCTGAAGGAAAATGTGACACTAAAGACTGGAGTAATGACTGCAGAAAATTACGTTTTCCACCACAGGAATAAATAACATTTCAACTCATACTGAAATAGGAAGCAATTTTAAATTGCAATATAAATATACTGCAACTAAACTTTACAGTCAGTGATTATTTATTTCCATCATATGGATAAGAACACGCTTTGACATTTTTGTTCCACAGGAAAAAAAAATACGAGTGACATTTAGAGCGATGTGAGGGAGGGTAGATGATGACAGAAATGTTAGGAGTTCAAGAAAGCTTTCTCTTGCTTTCTCTCTTCCTTTGCCAAGCGAAATCTTCCATTCCACATCTGTCCACATGACACTTCATATACTATTCACTTTCATTTTTCAGAGAGAAATATTTTCAGATTACCCCAGCATTCCAGGAAGCACTAAGAAATAGAAAGCTCTCCGTTTGTTTTTTTTTGTTTGTTTTTTTATCAGATATAATCAGTTGTTTTTTGTTTTTTTTTTTTTTTTTTTTGTGGTATTGCTCATGATATGAACAAAACAGAGAGGAAATAACTACTTCTGGCCTTTGTTCCAGACAAAGTTGTCAAAGAGTCATTTAATTATTCCTGAGTTTCTTAAAACTTTCATCATACTCTGGATATGAACCTTGTGAAGGAGAGTATTTATAGCCAAATTAACTATTGATATGAACTGACTTCTGTCATGTTATATATATATATATACATATATATATATATATATATATATATATATATATATATATATATATAGAATGAATAATGAATAGAATTAATTAATCAGTTAATTAGTTCATTTTCATTTTACTTGATTTTACTTGATTGTGTCCTTCATTATGTTTAATTATTAGTGGTATAATGCTGACAAGTTAATGCCTTTGAAACAGCCTTTGAGAGTAGAGTTATGTTTGATAAACTAAAGTGCATGGCAGGCCGTGACCTTTCCTATGTGGTTGTATTTTGTTTTCTGTTTTCTTAGGACTGCAATTAACCACCAGACATCTACAAGTGCAACACTCCAATTCAGACACAACCTTTCAACAACCTGTACCATTTCAATATTAATTGAGTTTAAAAGGTCATGTTGACTTGGCCGGGACATATTGTAAATCTTTAAATGTCTAGTGGATCCACTCCGTATGCTCTCTACGACGCAAATCAAATAATCACAGTAATCAGAAATCAAATCATCTGCTGTGAACGTACTCAGCAGGGCCAAGCGCTGAGTTCTTAAAATTTTGTTCTTGCTCTTTTTCTACAGGAAACATTTGAAAATGTCAGTTAAAGTCCTCCATGTAAAGCTTTTGAGGGCACATTGGTGGAAATAGCGTATAGTTATTGCATTTCCATTCACCTGCATTCGTTGCCCAGTAATTGGACTGAACTATGGAAGAGGTAGCTGAGTGGCAATTCATAAGAGAAAACAGCGAGCCAAATGAGTGTATTCTCAGTAGGCACTCACGAAGTTAGCCGGCTGTGTTTAAATGAGAGGGCCAGTCTGGGTCAGTGCACTAGGGAGCAAAGAAAACCAGTACAACAGGAGTTCAGGTACTGCAGCTGGTCCTTACAATGAAGCTTATGATAAAATTGAGAGCCATTTCAGTTCCACTGAGACTGTGAAACCAGAGTAGTTTGTCAGCTCTTATAGTCTCAATTTGACATTTTAGACTACTTCACATTCCTGAAAGGTTCTAGCCCAAAGATTGAAGCCTCCTTGCCCTTGCTCTAGGAGTGACCTTCTGTTCTGATCCTACTTGTTATTTATACACACACACACACACACACACACATATAATATATATATATATATATATATATATATATATATATATATATATATATATATTATATATTATATATATATATATACATATATCAAGATGTTTGTCTGAACTTCAGAATGTGCCAGAATGTGTGAAGTCAGGTAGGAAGTAATTAGTGGTGGAAAGAAAAGTGAATGCAATAAACCAAACCACTAGAGAGAAAACCAAGAAAGGGTAGTTGATGGTGTGAACTAAATCAATAGACATATCGAATACCGAGACACTGTAGTGCCCATATTCCTTCAGGCTAGACTCACAACCACATTTTTGATGCTACCATATGGCACAGTGGATAAATTATTAATGCTGTCTTGGCTATAATATATTCCAAAGGAAGATGTTAGATGCTTCTATGTGAAAAGTTGAATTATAATTTAATAATGAACAAAAAAAAAAACTGACCAAAATATTGATTTATCACCTCAAAAACCATCAGTATCCAATATGGGTCACTGCTTATGGTGCTGGGGTGAGCGGTACAGCTACAGCATGTTTCAAAGCAATTGAGGGGGTTAGGAGCTTTACATCTGAATTCATTTTGCGTAGATGTGAAGAAAAGGCAAAAACAGATTGGGGAAATTGGAAAAGACTTGCAGTCAAGCATGCTGTGGCTCTAAATAAATAAAATAAGATAAAAGGGCATTTGACAAAACTGTCATGACAGTGATTTAAAGGCTTATTGAAATAACAAAAAACATTAAAGGAATAGTTCATCTAAAAAGGAAAATCATTTACTCACCTTCATGTCATTTCAAACTTGTATGCCTTTCTTTTGTGGAACTCATTTTGTCTGATCAATTGAAAGTCAGCAGAGTGTTGAAACCGTTGAACAGTTGATTTATTTAAATATTTAAATATTTTTATATTTAAAAAAAAATACATGACATGAGGGTAAATGACAACAATTTTCAAACGACAAAGAATTTTAGGAATTTCTTAACAATAGCAGAATTTTGCTAATCCATAAAACAGTAAAGAGACAAATGAGCACATCACAGAATTATGTGTCATGAAACATTCCATTATAATAAGTTAATCAGTATGACTTTTATCTTAAACTTGTTGAAGAGAGGTTAGCTTGTTTTTTTTTTAATCTGGAAATACACCTGCCCTACAGTGGTGAAATGTGAATCTAATGGCAGTGATGTATGCCAGTGCCTCTCCTGAATAATTGAGCTATAATGAGCAGCATTTTTCTCTCAGAAACAGTAGGAGGTGGAGAGAAAAGTGCAGCAAAGTGGACTTCAGCCATCACTCATTGAGAGGAGCTCAAAAGGGGAAAGCAGTTAAAGAACTGCAAGCATACGACACACCTATCACCATGTTGGGTAGTTTTACAATATATGTGAAAAAAATAATGCCACTAATTCTTCTATGGGCAATGGTTTCATTTGGTTTGTTGGTTTTGTGCTTGTTGCGTAGTTCATTATTGTTGCCTAGTGAGAAACTGACAGGTAAGTGAAACCATGTGAAAAGCTCTCAGTCAAAAGAGGAGCATGGCTTATCAATGTGTTCATCATATCCAGATGCATCGGGCATAAAAATGAACCACTTTGTTGCCAGAAAGAAGAGAAAACACAGCTGCCCATCCATATATTGTCCTGGTTTGTGGTCTATATTTTGTTTAATCGCGCTTTGTGAGCACATTTGTATGGAAAATTATGCAAAGCCACTCACCGTGCAAAACCAGGGTGAGTCTGAAGATCCTGAGGGGAGTAAGGGGAGTATGTTTATAAAATATAAAACAATCTTTGATTATTTTCCTGGGCTGAGGTGGAGTGATGAAGTGAAAGTTAATTGAATGCAATGAAAGTCACCTTGGATAAGTGTCTGTGTGACCATTAATGAGACCAGACTCTTCAGAATGAGAGAGGAGGATATCAACTGATAAACATGTATTCATGCACTAATGAAATCTCATATCTCAGGATATGACAACGAACTTAGTACATATTAACTTTAATTGGACTCCAGTCTATCTAGGATACAAAAGACAATATTTAGAAACAAACTTATCAGTGTGATTACAAAGAAAAGTTGTTGCAGATAATATACACATTATTTTTAATGCATTCTGATAATGGACACATTACTACGAGAACATGTACTTGGCTTCCAGATCTTTCAAACAGTGTGTGCATTACAGTAATAAGCAGAGCACAATGCACATAACCATAAAAATTTAGTTCATACAGTATCCTGAAAAAGTGCTGTTTCTTTTCTGAGTTCATTATTATATAAAACATTGAACTTATTATTGGGTTATCTTTGGTCTTTTTAATTGAACAGTTAAGTAAATGCACAGACTGAATAAAATATCTTAGAAATAGACATTTTTGCACAAAAATACACAAAATATTAACAATGTATACCACATTTTTTGATACATTTTATTTAATGTTTTTGCAAAAAAAAAAAAAATTGTTTATATATATATATATATATATATCATATATATATATATATATATATATATATATATACACACTGTATGGAGCATTTGATGATTTGATGAAGGAACAGTAAACTGTGACATTTTGTTCTTCAGGTATAACATGTACCATAACCTTTCTTCAAAGAAAATGTGGCTCTGCTGTACTGTAAACAGAGATCCAGCTCAAGTCTTCATAATATACATTAAGATCAATCTGCTAAGCTCTAATTGTGCACTTTGCCCCATGCAGACCAATGCAAGCCTGCTTGGATTTAAATTAAATGATGCGGCTCATTTCTCAGTCTTTATAGAGCTACATATGTCATGCTCTTATGGCCCCCCTGGCCCACCCTCCAATTTATCCCATTTTAATTGGCAGTAAGAGAAGATGAAACATGCTTTTATGTTACCCTGACCAGGTGTCCCCTTCATCACCTGAGCTGAAATGTGGGAATGTTTCTGAGACACCCAGAGCCTGCAGAAGAAGAAAAATTGTAGTAGAGAAAACAAAAACAGACTTTCAGTTGTTAAAAGAAGAACAGGCCATTTTAAAGATAGCAAGAGAGTGAGAGAGAAAAGTCCTACTGTCTTTTGTAATGAATAAAGCTACTCAAATGTTGGTAATTTGTATATCTTGTTTAAAACATAAGGATCTGATTCAAATGAGCAACTATTTCCATTCTACATGAGAAGACGGAAAAGGGTCCACCATGCATTAAAAACCAAAAAGCATATTTTTGGCTAATCATGTCTGATTTTGACTTTTGAAGTCTGATATGCTTGTTGGAAATAATGTGCCACCTTGAAGTGAGGAGACATTAGTTGATCACAGAACTCTCTTTGCGGATGTTAGCATGCTTTTGTTGATTGTTTGTGTGAGGGTGAGAGATAATCGCCTTTAAATTTGTCCAAATGAAGTTCTTAGCAATGCATATTACTAATTAAAAATTAAGTTTTGATATATTTGCAGTAGGAAATTTACAATATATCTTTATGGAACATGATCTTTACTTAATGTCCTAATGATTTTTGGAATAAAATTAAAATCAATAATTTTGACCCATACAATGTATTTTTGGCTATTGCTACAAATACAGTATACCCCAGTGACTTAAGACTGGTTTTGTGGTCCAGGGTCACAAATATGAGCAGTATGTGGGAAAGGAGACCAGAGGCCGTTTTTTTTTTCATTTTTTTTATTGTTTTGTTTTTTTAATGGATGTCAATGAAGGAGAGGCTTCACTACGCTGAATAAACAGCTTTTTAGAGGAAACAGCTTATCATTTAATAAATCGACAGCCTATCAGCTAATCTCCAACATGTTTTACACTAAGCAACACTTTTGGATTGGACTATTTTTAGAGTTTACACCAAAAGAAAATGGCGTTTTATGACAGGTGAGATACACCAGTGTACAGCATTCTCATTCATTCCTATGGTATTCGTAAACAGTGACACAAAAACAGCTTCTACCCACTGGCTGTTTGGCCCTTTTACCCTGCTCTCAATGCATGATCCCTGCTGATCATCTTTCACATGCTGTTTTTTAGCACAATTGTACTTGTATACATTGTTTTGTTTTGTTTTTAGCCTATATTTTGTAAGACATTACTTACACTGGAAAAGAAATACATATTTAGTTATAAAAGTGCAACCCAAGTGCAAGGGGTTGGGTGTTTAGTTTTAGTCAAATACCAACATTAGTTCACTGATAACATTAACTTGCATTTTCTTGAAAAAAATAAATAAAAAATGACCGGAACAAAATGTGAGGGTTAAATAAAGATCTATTCGTTTTCCAAATTATACATTTACAGCATAAAATCCTCCCAGATTATGAATTTCCCTTTAAACATGCCGATATGCTCCCCTTAAACATTTTTCCCTTTAAGCATGCCAATCACATAATGCAGCCCTCCCAAAATCATATTACAACCTTAGATAACTCAGCTTTGCCAAAACTTTTCAGATTATTCCACCATTAATCCTGCAGAACTGTGATGATTATTTGATGCAGTGCTGTTTAATAAATCCCCACATCTCCCACGATGTTGCAAAAAGCACAGAACCATAAAGCACGCAGTCTTATTGCTTGAATTTTCAATCAGTCCACCAATTCCCCATTCACACACCGCTCTATCTTGATTTCTTAAATGTGCATCCCATTTAACACCTCCCATTATCCAATTGAGAGTTTTTCTTAATTAAGAAATTCCTATAAATATGACCTCGTAAATCAGTCCGACCAGATACATGGCCTGCCATGTGAGCGGTAACTTCACCCATGCCTGGAGAAACTGGAAGAATTACAGCACAACCTGAAGCAGCTGACAACCAGCTGATAAGTAAATTATACATGGGTGATGTGCTGCATGCATTAAGGTAAGGCATATCTAATTTCAAAGCTGGTCCAATCAGAAAACCAAACTTTCTGTCTCTAAGCTTTTTGGGGAAAAAAAATAAACAGTGGCTTCTGTGCTCAAAAATGGGCTACGGTACAGTACCATGTACCATATTACAAGTCTGTAATAGATAAAGTGAAAAAGAAAAAAAAATCAAATTTGCAAATGGAGGACAATTACAGATTAACTCACCATTTGTCCTTTGTAAATCACAATGTCAGCATCTTTGCAGAAATGAATATAAAATAAAATGCTAAAATTTTATGCAATTAACAGAGCTTTGGGTATATGGAGAAATTTCACAGTGCCAAGCAAATACCATGTAATAGTGAGCCAGATAAAGGCAGACATTATTTAAGCATGAAATTAATTGTAGAGCTTGATAAAAGACTTTTGTGTGACAGGGATAAATGGCTTTGATATATTTAATAAGGGTGCCCGCTCTCATAATACTCCATAACACAGCAAGAGCTCTGCTATGGCTTATTGCTCTCCCGATCTAGAGATGGGCTCAGATTTACTCCAGCAACACACCATTTTATCCTGAAGACAGCAGACATAAAGAAAAACTCATAACAGAGACACTGAAATCCCCCTTATATTGCTGGATGGCTTCACAAATGAAACTGCAAACTGGACTAGTACTCGGAAATTTTTCCAATTTTCATCTTGTTTTGCAGTAATAAGTAAATAAATGCATCAAAACATTTTTAAAACAAGAGAAACAATTTATTGTTCATAAAAAAAAGCTAAATTGCAAATGATTTTTTAACCTGGCTGATTATATATATATATATAATATATATATCTATATATATATATATATAATATATATATATATATATATATATATATATATATATATATATATATATATATATAAGGGTTGTTTACATTTTAAGGCTATTTAGATATTTTAAATAAAAAAAAATGTTTTAAATAAATTTTAAATGTTTAAGTATTACATTATTCTGATGGCTAAATTGCATTTTAGCCCAGTTCAGAGTAAGTTCTCACTTCTCAAGTGGTTTACATTAGCAATGCCCTTTCTCGCAAATTCAGACTAAACTGACTTTTGCAGTAATTTCATGCTAGCAATCCAGACAATGGACCATGGCATTAATATGTTCAGCTTGCCTAACCTGCAGAAATTAGATTATTCTTATTTCATGTTTTACACTTTGTTCTTAGCTATAGGGAACAGGAAAATTGGACCTGAAAGAAAAAAAAAATCACAAATATTTGTTAGTGTCTCCTGTTCATTTACAAGCAAAATATCAATTTAATGTATTTGTTTATTTATTTATTTATTTTTGCCAACCTGGCATTAAAGTCTTCTTATGATCATCCTGAGAGAATCTTAAAGGGAAGTGAAATGAAATTTAAAGGAGCTACGAATTTAATTTGAATGCATTCAAGACTCCAGGGGCCATGCCTGGTGTATTCTCAGCCAATCACACTGAGCTTTTGATCCATGACCAGCCACATAAGTGCCATTTTCAACCTCAACCATCCATCTTAGGCTCACCTGCTGTCTGCTTTTCAGATTGCCAGTGGTTTCATCTGCTGCAATCCTCTCCAAAAAAATACAATGAAACCCAAAGAAGCAGTAGCAATGACTGCAAAACCAGGCCATCAGCCCTGTTCATTTTCAAAGGTCTTCAGGTGAGTGGTCTGGTCCAATGGCTTTAAAATGAATAATTACTCACAACTTTAAAGGTCACCAACTCTTGCCCCAGTTAACATTTATATAACTCTCTTTATCCTGTCATTCTTACTGTATAACGTTTTAATAATGGTGACTCAATGTTGAGGTCATTAAGATTATTTCCTTGGCCATTAATGTCTGTGTGCTGTTGAAGGAGAAGTGACTGTGTCATAGTTAAAATTGAAAATGACAGCTTTTTTTTCTTCACACTGATCAGGTTCCATTATTCATGAACTGAACAGGGGGAAAAGTATAATTTGGGTAATATTCAAAGTTTTTGAATTATGTTAAGTAATTGGAGGAAGTACACAAATTTGCATCATGCACTACTGGTCAAAATTTGGAATAATTAAGCCCCCCCCCCAATGTTTTCCACAGTTAAGGAGCCATTACTCTAGTCTTCAGTGTACCACGATCTTTCACAAATCAATCTAATATATTCGAATGCTGTGCAAAACACATTTCTTATTATCGATGTTAAAAATAAATAAATAAATAAATAAATAAATAAATAAATAAATGATGCTTTTATTTTTGTGGAAACCATTAAACACTCTTATTCAAATGTTTATAATGTTTATAACAAATAATAATAATTGTATTCAAGGATCCATTAAACTGATCAGAAGTAAATTCATAATGTTATAAAATATGTCTATTTTAAATAAATGCTGTTACTTTGAACTTTTTACTCCTGAAAAAAAATCACGTTGTCTGCATTTTTTTTTCAACATTAATAATAAAAATAAACATTATACATAACTGAGCACCAATAATAATAACAATTATGATAACCGAGCAACAAAGACATTGAAGACTGGAGTAATGGATGCTGAAAATTTAGCTTTGCCACCACAATTACATTTCAAAAATATATTCAAGTAGAACAGTTTTTTTTTTTTTTTAATTTTCACAGTTTTGCTGTTTTTATTGTGTTTTTAATCAGACAAATGCAGCTTAATACCAGTACAGTATATTTAGTTCTTTAAGAGGTAAAGTGTTAGTTTGGCACCCCTTATGGCCAATTATGCAATGCAATGATGAAATAAGAACAGTTTTCCAAAAAGGTTTCCAAACCCTGCCATTATTCAATCAATCTGGTAAACTCATCTCAAATGCATGGCATTGGTTGAGTAGGAGTAAGTATTTTAACCTCAACATTCACCTTTAACTATTAAACTAGGCAGAGCTACTCAGTATTTCAATGTATTTTGTCAACCTTACGAACAAGAGAATATAAGAACATGTAGCATGTGACTACATCAGATCTGAAGGCATTCCGGCCTCTAGGTCATCGGTGCTGCCAGTATGTGAATGGCACGATTAATCTTTCCCAGCCCATTTCAGACATGCTTTCAGACAACAGATCCATTAATCAGCCCAAACGGTCCCAAGCTAATACTCAAGAAAGCCTGTGATTATTCAAAATGGAGATTCTACATTTTATCACGGAAGAAGGAAAAGAACAGTGATTTATCAACCATGCCAGGCACATTGTGTGTGCGGCCACATATGATACCCTTCAATCAGAGAGAGAGTGGTAATGGTTTTGCATCTTAAAGAATGATGGGGTGATCGTAAAAGCAAGACAAAATCATTAATGGAATGATGATTAAATCAAAATCAAAAGTATACTTACAGCAGTTGATGGATTGAACCAAATGTAAAAATAAAGAGTGACTAAAATGAAAAAAGTTTTGTTTAAGCTGATCATAAAAGGAAGCATTTTCTGGCGTGACATAAGGAACATTGTGTCTCATCTGTCTTCCATATGCTGGCAGAGTTTGATGCCCCATCAATGAATGGACCCCAATTACTCTTCAAGGCTCATTATCTTGTGACAGACGCTATGGACCATTTACTAGATTTCAAAAGTATGAGTCTTTTATCCCGATTATAGTTTTCCGAGCAAGAGCAAGAAAGTTCCATTTTTTGATTTGTTCTTCATCACTGTGTTCGCACACCAGGCTGGTGAAATAAATAAACAACAAAATACGAAAATTAAATATGTACTCTACTGCTCAAAAGTCAGTAATATTAATAATATACTGTAGATAGATCCCAACCTGGCAACGATAGATTGTTTTTAAAAAAAACAGCTATTATTGTGGAGAAATTGCACAATTTACATTTAACATTCAGATCTTTCATCATATTTTTGATCTGCGATATTTCTCACTTGCATCAAACCTCACACAGTTCTCACACAAAGTCTCTGGGGCTCCTAGAGTTTACTTTTCTGGTAATAATTACTAGGGCTTCTTGAAAATCAGTTTGCATTAGCTATGAATCTTAATGAGTCCCTCAGGGTAAAAGCATTCTTTTACAAAGATTTCTCTTTCGAAGACATAGGCTGACCCATTATTTTTTTATTATCTCAAATATTATCTACAGAAACACAGGGAAGCGTTATTACAATGGGGAAGAAGACAAAAAATAAAGTGTTGCCTGGGTACTTCAGTTCCATAAAAGAGAAGCCCATTTGTCAAATTCACACACAGATACAGTGTGTGTAATTTCTCAGATACAGTCACTGGAAATCTCACACTGTGCACAGTATATCCATCTTCCTAGCTGTTGTGCATTTTATGACAGATTTTACAGCACATATCTTTCATCAGCGCATATAAACTGTAAAACTTGCACGACGTGTCTTCTAAAGCAGACCTGGAGGGGAAGATCTGGACTGTGAAGAAGGACTGAGGTAGAATATGAAATGTGATGAATATATAACCTAGAGCCATTGAGCTGTGTAAATGATAAGCACGTAGACTGTTCCCTGCATCGATATACTTCAGGAACATGAAAATCTGGTCTACTTTGCTAGAATATTTACACCAGACCTTAGCACAACATCTACATGCTTGACATCTCTTTCCAGGATCCATGGAAATGAATGACAAACCCTGTCACCCAGAGATGCATGCTTCAACACAGAACAGCGTTTGCAATTCTTAGAGCAATAAATATATATGAGAGCAAGAGTGAGCTCGGCTTTCAGTCAAAATGTTTTCCTGCAACTCTACCCTCAGAGGAAATCATGCATCTTGAGTCATTAGCTGAGGTTCCTTTGGGGGGACGGGCAAAACGTTCCTTTCGCCTCACCCGGAGAAAATGAAATCCCAGCATCGCCGAAAGATTAGATACTGACAGCTTCAGAACACAGCAACATCGTTTTAAAATTTTATGTAGATGTAGTACATCACAGAGCTAATGGAGAGGAAAACATGCAAAAACTAGATCAAAGGTGTCCGAGATAATTCAACTAGATTGCACAGGAAATGGACACACTCCAGCTCTTTCTCTCTCACATATACATGCATACCCTCCCCACTTCAATATAACCATCAAGCAGAAAATTCAGAGAGATATGGATGAAATGGTGTGATAAATGTAGTCATCCTGTCTTTTTTCTTCATCTCCTTTTTTCACCACAAGTTCTTCAACTGACTACAATGTCAGCACCCAAGGAGGTGGAAATAACTGATGGCCCATCCAAATCTCTGGTTCAGACAAGCTATAAAAAAAATTTAAAAAAAAAAATTAAATGGACTAGAATTAATGAATGTATTTAATTCAATATAACCCCAATAATGGAGTTCACTTAAGCTTAAAATAAGCTTTAAATAAGCTTTTTCAAGCTGAAGTGAGCAATTTTTTTTATGTTACAATACTTTATTCAAACCCAAGACCAATTTTATTCCCATTAGGCCATGTATATTATCTTATATACAGCATGCATGCATGTATGTATGTATGTAAATGCTAATGTACTCCAGTGTTGTTACTGTTAACAAAATAATTATTTCTAACTAAAATATTTACTGAAATAAAACTGAAATGAAATATAAATATTAGAAGAAAAATTGTAAAAGTTTTGAAGCTAAAAACTAAATTACAACAACAAATGAAAATGAAATTAAATTAAAAACCTTTTAAAATGTAATAAAATTACACAAAAGTCTTAATATGCTATATACTATAATAGTGTATAAATAATACAAAAACAACACTGTTGTACTGCTAAAATGTTTATCTTCCAGGAAAGAAAATGTTGTGGAGGAGAATTGTTGATGACTCATCTTGAACTAAACAGATTTCATTCAATCAAATGACCTTAAGAAATGAAACTCTTGCCTCACCACCGACTAGCAAGTAGCAAATCATGGTTATCATATATAAAGCCTACTGGCTAAAAATAGGATATGCATCGCCACAGGATTGAAAACTTTAATTGTTTAGCTATTTTATGGTGTCTTTAATATGGATAAATAACTAAGTAAGCCAATGGTGTGAGTTTGTGGTGGGACTATCGGTTTGTCCAGTCAATGGAAGATGGAGGGAGTGTTCAGAAAACAATTTTGTTTGGTAATCCTGAAACTTCACACTTCAGCTTTAATGTTCAAGTGAACTTTAAAAGTTCATGTTACCAAACTGTTTTGAGTGACAAAAAAATAAAATAAAGGAGTAATAGAGTATAATACTTTGATTTAAGAGCAGACATGGGCTGCTAACACATTTTGCATGCACTATATACTTAAAGAAGGCCTCAGAGGCATAATGTAATGCTTCTGTCAACCTTCTACCTGTCTGGTAACCTTCTATTTTCTCCCAGGTGAAAGATCAAACAAATGTGAGATCCAAGTGTGAGATCAACAAATTGTTTCTTCAAATGGGGTCACAAAGGTCCTCTACTGGAAGTGTTATGGATGTGGTCAGACTTTCAGCAGGGTACACAAAGAAACTCTATCAGACTCCAGTGGGGGGATAATAGGTTTGCTACTTGGGTCAGCCTAACAGACTGAAGATTCTCATATTAAAGTCTAGTGTCTCCAAGTAGAGTTAACACTCCCATTACTGCAGGAAAACAGTTTAGGGAAAAAGGAGGTGCAAAACAAGCACATGACTAAAGAGACTGCTCATATTACAGTAAATTAATTCTTTGAGTAGCAACAAGGTGATAAATGGGTGATCCTTCAAATAAAAGACACGTTTGACTGCTTTTAATCTTGAAAAATTATACTTCTAATGGTGTATTATACACATTGAAACATATGCCATAGAGTTTTGTTTTTGGTATATGTAAAAATGTGTTAGATAGCAATAATAAAAAGTTGGATATGTTAGCCTAATTATGCAAAATCATACAAAGTTAGGTAAAGAATGAAATTAAATAAAATAAAGTCTATATATTAGATGAAAAAATAAGAGTCAGAACTGTTGCCTTGGCAACTAACTGAAATTATTAAGTTCAAGTAAAATTACTTTAATATATATATATATATATATATATATATATATATATATATATATATATATATATATATATAATATATATATATTATATAATTAAAGCTAATTCTAAATATTAATAAGTTCTATAATAGAATAAAAATAATACTAAAATAACACCAACAGACACTTAAAAACAAAAAAAGCTTTATCTATCCAAACTACTAATAAATTTTTTTTTAAAATAGGTTTATTAAAAATCCTCCTAGCTGACAGACAACACACGACTAATTGAAAAAACACACACATATATAATAAGAATATTCTAAATAACTTAACCTGTGACAGCTTTGCCAAGGCTGCCTGTCTCGCTTTGCTGATTCCAGGCCAATGGAAATAAGATCGGGTACATAGACTGAATTTATTTGCTCCTTTCTCACAGGACAAGACTTCTGCTCACAAAAAAACACAGGAGTCTTATTTTGCTGAGAATTAATTGAGCACTATGCCAAATAATGCTATTTGATTTGATGAAGAACTTGGCCTGATTTACTGGTGCCTTGATGTGGCAGATGCGTTTTGGAAGGCATCGAGACACATAGCAGAGAGAGGGGGGAAAGAGATAAAAGCAAGCAAGCGTTGTTGTCTCCTCTCCTATGCACTTTAAGTCATGCACACAGACATGAGATTAATCCTTTGTAACTCATCAGGACTGCATCGGATGTTTCTTCTCTTAGCTCACTTGCGCCCTGTTGCGTTTGACACAGACTCACACAGTTGCTTACATTGCTTTTAAGTTTAAGGATTAGGACATCAGTTTGTTTGCCATCTAAAATGGAACACACACACACACGACATGCATTCAATACAAAATAAATAAATATATATATATATATATATATATATATATATATATATATATATATATATATATATATATATAAAAAAAAATCTATATTGTATATTCTTTTATCTCTGTGACAATCACTATAACATATTGTACATACTTGTTTGCACATGAATTACACAATCATGCAATCATTTGCATTACAATCTAAAATTGACTGAATATTTCATTACAGCTTCAGAAACAATGACTAATCATGGCAACCTATACCTTCAACTGATAATCATTTTAATTTAGAAAATCACTTTATTTCATTATTACTGAATACTGTATTACTTACACAGATATGCACAGCCATACTTCAAAACATCATCACATTCGTTATATAACACAAGCAACAATCACATTAATTTCTGATGAGAGATGAAGCCGGGGGATTTAAATTAGAATTAACTTTTCTTCATCTGAGCATGATTCACATTTAAATAATGTCAGACTTGTAACTGCTCTGACTCACCATGATTGATTGTATGATTAGTCAAAGAAAAATATAATTATTGTTTCTGTGTACACAATCTCATTTAGAGCCTTTACCGCTAAAAAAAAACTCAGATTTGTCCATAAAAATCTATAATACACTATTAGGAGCAACTTCAAACAAACACTCATTGACAGAGCTAAACTTTTCGGTTGCAAAACACCAAAGCAATTACCACAGAACTTTTTTATAGACAAGGCGATTAACTGTTAATAATCCCATCATTTTGACTGACAGTCATGCTATAATCTAAAATAACATTACATATCGCATTAAAGAATAGAACAGAACAGCCTGTGGCCCCTTCGGTTGGACTCTGAAAATGTATTTTTACCAGAAGGGCCAGATGTTTCTTTTTATTTAGTGAAGAGTTAACATCTGTCATCATCTTTTTATTCAATTTAATTTTATTAATTTTTTTTTTTTTTTTCAGATACTGCAAGCTCAGTATGATATATGTGATTTTTTTCAAGGTTGCACGTTCCACAAGCTGAACTGAAATCAAAATCTTTGGTATCTAAGTTGAAGATTACTGTAAATGCCATCAATGAAACGTTAACTTTGAGTCAATATCTTCAAATACATGCTGCAACCGTCTCAACATTGATCTGAACTCTTCTGTAAACCAAAAACAAACCACAGAGGATCATGTCAGTTGATGATCTTGTACAAAGTTTTCAGTTCTGAAAAAACATCTCAAAACTTAGTCTTTATATAATGCTAGTGTGGTCAGCTTCCTACATAAACATCACATCTCACACATATGACCAGAACGGTTTAATTCTCAATTCATAGCTTTTGTTATTTTAATAAGAAACAGAATAGAAAAAAATATATATATATTGTTGAAATCTAATTTTTCAGTCTATTTTAGATTGAAATACATTTTATATATAAACATAACATATTTTTCTTAAATATATGCATGCATGTGTGTGTATTTATATATACATATAAATATACACAGTACACAAGCATATATTATATAAACAAAAGCTTTTATTTTGGATGTGATTAATCGTTTGACAGCACTAAATATAATATAATATAATATAATATAATATAATATAATATAATATAATATAATATAATATAATACAATATAAAATAAGTAAAAAAAATATAATATAATATAATATAATTAAAGCATGTGGTTTTGAACAGTAGCTTAAATGCTATAATGTTAATGCTTTAAAAAAGCTTATATATTTTCTGTTAAGTGTGTTTTGGACCTATACAAATTATAAACCACCAGTACATAAATTCTCTGCATAATGATCTCGTGATCTTCAGTGCCGAAGGGTATCATGCTGGCCTGTGAATGCTCTATCCAACAAACAAACAATTTTTTGATGGCCCGTGGGATAGGACACTGACACACTTTTTTTTTAATTATTAGAAGACGCTTTATACTTTCAACTTCACCCTCCAGTGTGAATGACAAAGCTGAGTCTGCAAACTCAGAATGGCAGTCCTAAAACTCAAAATTTAAACCCAAGTTTCCAGTTGTTTAGAGGCCCCTATGGGAATCCATATCAGTATGAGAAGCTCCCTGTATAAGTAGCTCAGATAAATACTATTATCTTTGCAAAGGGGGTTGAGTCACATTCTCCATTCTAGTTAGAGATTACGATACTCTGTAATTTTCAAATTAATCCAGACGACTGACAACCGAGCTGCTTTCAGATGATGCTGAATTAAATTGAACTGCCTTGTGGCGGTCCTTCGGGAGTCCACTATTCCTGGCATGCAAATGCGTGAACCTTTCACAAGGTCAGCAAGAGATCTAAAGCCATTGTGAGCTGTGAATGGTACTGAAACATACATTTCAGTACAGATGCAAATTGCATTCAACAGAGGAGATAAAATTTGTAATAAAGATGCACAGTAGTCAGTGAAAGTGCAGCATATCTACTTTTTTGCCGGGGAAGCCTGGTCTTGTCAGAGCTGATAATAAATGACACATTCTGCTTGTTATTGTCAGCAAAAATTGGCATCAGTTTGGCATTAAGGGGCTGGTAGTGGCACCTGTTGCTTTCTGGGAGGTGGATGAAACGATAATTAGGGCTAGTCGTGAAGGTGATGTACCTGCAAGAAATTGTTGCTTGGTGTGATGCATTTATTAGCTCATAAAACCACCTACAGATTCACTTGCACACACAAGCATGTTAATTTACACCTGTCTCTGACTCTTGAGAAAACAAAATTAGGCAAATTCACCTTGCTGAAAGCTTTCCTATCAAATGTGGGAAGTAAATAAGAACGGTCCATCTTGTACATAATTGCTTTAATAGTAGAAAATCACTTGCAAATCTGAGCTGTCACAATCTTCACACTCTGCAGAAATATGCAGTTTCAAGAAAATGTTTATGAATTCTTCCATTTCCGCATTAATTGGTCATAAAATGTGAAACATCAAAACCTCATCCCTCAGGATCTAGACAGGTTGTAATCCTTGAAGAGACAATTAATTCCTTAGGTTATGAGGATATTTTACAAGGAAAATTTAAGGCCATCTGTTTGCCAACTGAAGCTCAGAAGAAGATGGTTGATGCATCAGGACAATCAGCAGTTTCATTAAGAAAAGACTGAGACTGTTGTGCAGGGGTTCACATACTTTTTTTGTCATGTGCTTTAAAAGTTCAATAAAGACATGAAAATCCATCATTAATTGTGTTTTTTTTTTATTTTTTTTTTTTTTTTATTATAAACAGACTGTGTTGCGACTTAAAGGAATAGTAAAAAAAACAAAAAAAAAACATTGCTGTAAATGTCCTCCCCCTCAAGCCATCCAAGATGTAAATGAGTTTGTTTCTTCAGATTTGGAGAAATTTAGTATTACATCACTTGCTCACCAATGGCTCCTCTGCAGTGAATGGGTGCCGTCAGAATGAGAGTTCAAACAGCTGATAAAAAAAAAACATCACAATAATGTGTAAAAGCTGCATGTTTGTAATAAACAAATTCGTTAAGATGTTTTAACTTCAGCCATTGCTTCCAGGTAAAATATGAGGCAATAACAAATAAATATGTCAGTGGATTTTGATGTGAGAGGACAAAAGTTTATGGACTCTTTTCACTCGAGGAAGTGTTATGGAATATGGACTGGTTTAAACTGCATAAAGCAATGGTTTAAAGTTAAAACGCTTTAATAATGGATTTGTTTTCAACACACAGTTGACGGCACCCATTCAATGCAGAGGACCCATTTGTGCTCAAGATAAATTTCTCAAAATCTATTCGGATGAAGAAACAAACTCATTTACATAATTTTCAGCGGTTTCATTTTTGGGTGAACTATTCCTTTAACTGAAGATCGGATCAAAATGTATGACCCATACAGAAATTTATGGTAAAACCATGGGTTCACATACTTCTATGCAACTGTAAAAAAAGCTATGCATGAAACAATATTTACCTTTGGAAAGAGCCACACATATTGTAAATGTCTGTAAATAGTTTTTCCACTTTGTCAATCAATCAGCTGCCTTTTCCTCTCCTTGTCTGCTTGTCAATCACACCTGAATCTGTCCTTCACAAAGCCCCCATTCCATCTCCAGCTTCCCATCTCCTCTGCCTGCTTGCTCCTGTGGATTGGCTAATGTAAAGCATGTTGGTTGTGGTTAAATCACCGTAGGTGGTAGGATTACAGGATCCGGTGCACGGATCTGCAGCCACCCCACAATATCAACATGCAAACCTGCTCAGCTATTCAATTCAAGATGAAATTTAGATAGCTGTGAGCCAGTCTCATTTCCTGGTGGGTTCCTGCTGCACCTGAAGCTGGACGTCTTGTAAGGCTCAGCAAAAATATGATTGTATCTTTTACACATTTGGTCCACCTTTTTTCCTGTTTGAGCATGTAATCTGTGAGCACCTGGAGAGATTCCTCCAGAGACACAATTCACTCATATGTAACAAATCTTTTGGATATCTAGATGTGTTATGTTTGCACTGAAGCACTCCTTTGTCTATTTTCATTAAAGAATAATTGATGTGGCCCAAAATGTGGGGCTAGGCTCCAGTGCCCCGTAACCCTACATAGGACAAGTGGTTTGGAAAATGGAAGGATTGATGGATAGAATAATTGACAGTAGACCAGTGAATTGCTGAAAATGAACACACACCCGAGTGGCTACTACACCTCAGGTCAGATTTAATTTCCAATAATTCAGTGGTTCAGAGTAATTATTCATCTTATACAATGTTAGATAATCTAAGCTGCTCTTTGAAGCTGCTCATAATTTTAAGGATTTAAACTAAGCAACTTCTGAAAAAAAAAAAAAGCTTAAAGCTTATTAAGGAAGAAATGTCTTTTAAAAATAAATATTAATTCAATTATATAATTAAAAATGTATTTCTGGGAAAAGAGAGAAATCAAAAAAGATTTTGAGTGATAAATAAATAAATAAATGTCTATAATTGTAAAGTGATACATTTGCATTAAACTGAAACCTAAAAAACTAGAATACTACCCAATTTATATCAACGTTTTTAAATCTCATCATACAAAACACCCTCACATAAAAACAAAACTTTGATAAAAATTGAACTTCCACAACAACAAAACATTTTTTATATTTTTTATCACTCAACACCAACCAAGCTTGCTTTACTTCTGCCTGACAGGTAAATATATGTTGTAGAGCGTTGTAAAAAGTTGCTTTATTTGTGTGTTACATGCGTGAGGAACCTACAAATTAACAACACTAAAACAGTCCAGTAATGGGCTGGTAGAGTCACTGTTTTTAAGTCATGTATGTTTTTTTGCTGTTGTTGTTGTTGTTGTTTGTTTGTTTGTTTTTTCATCCAGATGCTGAAATCTCTCTCTCTGTGTCTATGTATGGATACCATTACAAAAGTATGGAACTCTCTTAACTCTATTGGATGACAAAGTTGCTTTACTGATTAAGTGACTGAATATGCTTTTAGCTCAGAATTATATCTCTGCTTTCCATTTTTCCATTTTCCTTGTGGAAAAAAACATCCTTTGTAACAAGCCAAATACATGTTTTTGTTGTGCTAAAATTGTTCAGTATACTTTTGTGCTTGCATTTTGTTTCTTGGAAGAAACCTTTTGTTGTTTAGCCATTCAAATTCAGTTTTGATTGAGCTCCCTTAAGGGTGCAAAGGAAGTGGAAGCTTGATTATTACCTGCTTTATGTGAGATTTGATTTTGAAAATGTGTGTTTGGATAGGTATTGTTAGTGTTGGCACCTGCTTTGTTGACAGGAGTAACTTGTTTGGTCTCCCCAGTTCTTCATGGTTATAAGTAAGTGATTTATCATTTTCACAGAAAAAAAAAAAAAAAAAAAACTGGGCTTATCAAGTCATGAAGCCAAGTACACTCTTAAAAATAAAGATTTCTTATTGGCAGCTGTGGTTCCATGAAGAGCCTTTAACATTAATGAAACATTCCGATTGTACAAAAGGTTCTTTATAGTGAAAAAAGGATATTTAAATTATTAAAATGTTATTCAGGATAAGAAAAACATAGCCATTTAAGAATTTTTTCATTGGGGCTGGTGCCAAAGCTGGAGCTGGTGCTCAGCCAAGCATGGCACTCTTTCAGAACCGGCTCGCGTTTCCACTGGCAGGGACCAGAACCTGCTACATCACCAATATGTGATCAGAATCGCTTGTTATTTCTTGGTGAAGAAGCGTCAATCTCTTTTGCTGACCACTGCTGAACTGACATATTTAATTGTTGTTAATAATGTTGTTAAAACCCAAGTTCAGTTTACCTGAACACTGACGGATTTCAAAAATGCCACCTTTCAAACTGTGGCCTGAAATGGAAGCTTTGCCTACTGACATCATAAGTTCCCTTGTTCGAGACCAGCTTTCTACACTTGAACAGTCAAATACACACATAATTACTTTAAAATGTCCATCTTTGAGAGTATTTACAAAAAACAATTGGCAATATCTCAAGTGAACAAATGTTTTGGGGGAAATAACTGATTGGGATGTGTGTCATATACTGTACCTGTTGCTGTCTATGTTGTTAATGTTAAACAAACAACAAAAGCAAATAAATAAAATAATGAAAAGTTCATAAATTAAGCCCTGTTTGTATATGTATCTCGTGGTATTTTATTGAGACAACTTAAATTTCCAGCAACCTGGATCAAGCAGTCCTTTTCAAACACAAGTCAGTCAGTCCTTCTTTCTCTCCTTGTAGCTCCTCCATGAGCCTCAGCCTTCTCTCGCACCATTAAGTTGTTCTGAGAGGCTTTTTAACCCGTCTCTCCATTCTCATCACTGTAATCAAACACAGGTGTAAGTGATTTGAACTTGACCTACTTTCTCACCGCTCGTCTCCAGACTTTCTCTCCTGTCACAGACCTCGCTGAACCACACCCCCCTCCCCACAGTCTTCCATTCAGGCTGCAAAGCAACAAAATGTGACCATTTTAAAGGGGATTCTTTTCTAGAATCTACTGTACCTGGGAGAAGTGACAGAAGAAGGAACGACTAAAAGTAAAACTTTCAGGCGAGCCTGTTGCTTTCATCTTTGATGAAGTTCCAGATGTGGAGGAAAGATGTGTAATAAACATATTGATAGCACAACTAAAAAAAAAACATAAACAAAAACAAAAAATGAGTCTGGAAGAATCCTTGCACATCTAGTGAATACTTCATGGAGCATTGCAATCACTCGAATCTTTAAAGGGCTGTTGTCAAACAGTCCAAGAGTGTGACATTGCAAATGAAGATGTCATTGTCTTTGATACAGACAATGTGGCATACATGCTGAAAGCATACAGAGAATCTCTGAAGTCTCTTTTTCATCATTCCATCCATATTCCTGCATGGCACACATTATGAATGTGATTAGAGGTGCCTTCCACAGACCCTTTACTACGGAGCCCCACACATGACATGCAAGCAAAAATACTTTAGTCAGATGTTTCACATGGCAGGGTGTTGCAAGAGAAGATACCTGTCCTACTTGCCTGGCAAACTGAATGGCAGTAAACCAACAATGGCCCCAAATTTTTGAGCCACAATGCCTTGCATGCACGGATGATAGAGCCCAAAACAGCTACAAAGCCATTCCTGGCTTCTCCTCAGTGCCTGAGATGATGAAGTACATGGCCAAGCTGGGTCCTGAAACACTTCGAGCATCTGTGAGTGGGATTGTAGCCCTTGACACCTTTTGGGTAGGTCTACAGGATAGGCTTCCTTTGCTGAGCAAACTGGCCCTGCCCTTCCAAGTTGCAGTTTCCAACTCTGCAGATGCAGAACTTTGCAACAGCATATATAAATGTATTTCCGACCGAAGGCGCTCCTCTACAAGCAGTAACAATTGTAATGTCACTTACTTTTTTTTCTCTAATGTATGAATGGTTTACACCCAGTATGTAGAGAATATTACTAGACCTGCTGTTAATGTTTACAAAGGTCAGGTGGAAAAATTGCTTTATGCATTTTGTTTGTTATTTGTGACTATTGTGCATCTAACATAATACCTAATATGGTAAATGTGATATTCCAATTGTAAAAATAAAATAAAAAATAGCAAATTTGTCACAAATTTCTGGAAATTACCACCACAAATTTTGATCGCAAAAAATAAATAAATAAATAAAAATATTAAAAAAATAATATGGAAATCCTGGAGAGACTGACAAGCAACAAATGTTCTTTAAACCAGAGGCATTTTTTTCTCTTTGGAGCCTTGCAGCATTTGGGTGGATGGTGCTCTGCTCTTATGCCAGTGTTATTTTGAAGTCAAGCACCCCATTCATCTGGTGTGGGAGGTGAGCATTGTTGGCTCTCAACCAAACAGGTTTTTCTCTTCCATCTGGCCTGTCATTGTGATGTAGACACTCTTGTGTAACATCAGTGGGATGGATTGTGAAGAGTGTCTGCTGGTATGCTGTAAAGTGTTCACGAGGGACTTGACATCTGGACTTGTCACAGAGCTCTGCCATCATTGAATTGCAATGAAAACACTGAATATAGCAATATGAATCACTTGGCCACTGCCTTTAGGTTAGCAGAAATTTATGTGTAGCTTTTCTAACATATTAGATATTTCTAAATGTATAATACATTTAATTGGAATTAACTAAGATTATATTGAATGCTTAGATGTTATTATTATTATTATTAGTCTGAGCAGGTACATTTTATCCTTATGATAAAAACTTGTGTGCATGAATGATCTGTGCTAATTGTATTTGTCTACTTCTGGATGGATTAAGTGTGTGGATGTCTAGCAAGCAGTCATTAAATTTGTGATATTCCAAAACGTCATCTTCCATTTGACTTAAGATTTTATGGCATTGTCTCCAAATGGAAAAAACAAATTTGCCTCAAGATCCCCAATGAACATTGTTTTTCTTCAATAAATCACATTTCTTTTTTTCTTTCTTTCTTTTTCTTTTATGTGACCTTTACAGATTTTGCAAAATTTAAAATCAATGTTGCAATGTTGTATTTAAAGTCAACTCCAAACACTTGAGCTTTATGTATAACCTTTTTATTGTAGAGAGTAAATTTTTCAATTATGGATATTTATCTGATATATAAAAAAAATCTATATCACAGCTTCATATGCTTGCTGGGTTCCACTAATTGCTTCTTTCTTCTCTTTTTATTATTACTTTCATTTTGAACTCCAATAACTTTTTATCCATATGCTGGAAACTTCCCAAACTTTGCATACATGAAGTGTCTACAGCTATTAACTTTTTATGTAATTTTGGAAGGGATGGAATGTATGGTTGCCTAGCAACTAGCTGTTAAATTTGCAATATTCAAAACGTCCCACTACTTTGAAATAGAGACTTCATACAAAAGTCTCACTCCTCATGGGGAACCAATTTGCCTCAAGGACCCAAACATTGTGCCAAGATTTAATTATAATTTTATTTTATTTTTATTTTTTTCACTTACATACAAATCTTTGATAGTAAAAGTTTCAAAAATCTTCTTCTCATGAACTACTCATCCCATGAATCTGAGATTTTTAGGGCATTCGGTTAATTGCTTCTTAAAGCTATGTTCATATATATTCATTTTTGAATGTACATGAATTCATGTTTTAAGATTTGTTGTTGACTTATTAATGAAAGTTATAATGAAGCGATGCAGTAGCATTATAGTATAAGTAACAGTGTAGATAATCTCAGTCTCTCTGAGATGTCATGTGCCATTTTAACAACCCACATTACTAGAATAAACCTGACAGGAAGAGTGGACAGCACCATCATAATGATCATCCTGACAGAAATAAAACATCTGGGTGCACAACTGTGCTAAGCTGAAGCACAATTGCTCATTTTCACTGTTTTGTCAGTTGTTGTTGATGTGTGTGTTTTAATCATCCATCACAGCCAGTTTAGTTTGCCATAATGAGCATCACTGGTGACCTTTAGCTAATCCCTCCCAATATGCAGTTCTGCCAAAAACAGCGAAAAGTTCTAGATGTTGCATTTGCAGGTTAAGCAGCCTGCTCAGCTGTGAAATAGACCTTAAACTGTGAGCAATTACTTCATAATAAGCCCACTGCTTCATCCCAGCAGACCCGCAGAGATAATTAATAAATTAAATTTCTAATTAACAAATTCTGGTAGGCTATTTGTATGTTTGAAATTAACTGCAGAAGTTTTCAATCTGACAGT
The DNA here is from genome assembly GCF_018340385.1 of Cyprinus carpio. NCBI lineage: Eukaryota > Metazoa > Chordata > Actinopteri > Cypriniformes > Cyprinidae > Cyprinus > Cyprinus carpio. The sequence goes on from NC_056592.1 coordinate 8,123,492, forward strand.
TGTACTTTCTCTCAGAGTTGAGGCATAATAAACGTTGACAGGCTCCAGGTACTTTTTCCTTCGTCTGCTACTATCGTTCTCTGTTTGTATGGAATCAAAAGTTCTAAATTTCTGTATCTATCTGTGTTTTTATGCTCTACTGTTAGTGTTATCTCTATGCACCAAGGGGCTGAGAGTAATGCAATTTCAATTCTCTGTATGTATGTTGTACATGTGGAAGAACTGACAATAAGGCAGACTTGACTTGACTTGACTTGACTTAAAAATCCATTCCACTTTCTGTGCCTAGCAGAAAAGAGTAGGAAATTATTATTTGAGCGGATGTTTGCGAGTATGAAACCCACATACAATGAATGAGCACATTGTAAAAGAAACTTCTCTGTTTGAATTCCCATATATTTCACAGATCTTCATTCAAACTGTGGCCAATTAGCAGGAATCTTATTCTATATTTGTCTTTACGAAGGCAGTACATCACTGTCGTTCATGGATGTGAAATGAGCGTAGAGCTGAATACTTTGGCTATATCTCCTCCTGCCAGTTCCCCGTGTTTGGCATGCCATCTCAGGGGAGCTGAATCATTCATTTACTTTACTCTTCTTCGGTGGCATCTTCCCACTGAGAGTGTAATGAAAAATGTCACTTTCAAATATCTGTTTTTACTTCCTTCATATTTGTTATTGTTATCTAATGTTTATCTCTCACAGTCAGTGTCTTTTCTCCTGCATCTCCTTTTTGTTTTGAAACCTGAGATTGTTAAAACATCATTTCTCTTTGTTTTTGTGGGCTTCTATGGCCTTGCTCGTCTCTTCTGATTTATTGTAGTTGTTACCATGGAGGCGTGACATGGCACAAAGCACAAAGGGGCAAATATTTAAGCGGTGACCTTATTTGTTCTTGTGTGTTGCTGCTCCTCTGACTTTTTTTTTTTGGAGGGGGGGGGGGTACTTCTCCACTTCAGTAGTTCACATGTCTATGTTGTGGTCTTCAAAGTGTCTTTGTGTTGTTCACTGAGGCACTTAGTTATCCTTCTGCATAGTTAGGAAACATGGGTTTGGCTTGACAAGTCCAAGGCACTTTCCACAGATGGGCTACAAAATAACACCAGATTAACACACATATGATGCAATTTCAGTTTTTCCTTTCTCTTTGAAGTGTTTCAAGCTCTTGGTGCATAAAGAAGATCTGTAACGTTGCAAAGACTAAAGTCTCAAATCCAAAGAGATATTCTTTTTAAAAGTTAAAACTTGTCTATGCCCCCCTAAAACGCCTTGTTTAAACATGCCCCCACATGTCTATGTCACTGTATGGGAAGATTTGCATTACACCGCCCAAATGATGATTCAAACGCTCAAGTTTTGAGCAGTGTAGAGTAGCGCTTGTTGTTTGTCATTTCTGCGATCACAAATGCAGACACTGAATGCAACAAATGCCTCGTTTGTAATAGGTTTTATTAGTTTTGTCTCGTCGTGCCGGTAGACACATGGCCTAATGGTTAAGAGTTTGACTCCTAACCCTAAGGTTGTGGGTTCGAGTCTCGGGCCGGCAATACCACGACTGAGGTTCCCTTGAGCAAGGCATCGAACCCCCCACTGCTCCCTGGGCGCCGCAGCATAAATGGCTGCCCACTGCTCCGGGTGTGTGTTCATGGTGTGTGTGTATGTTCACTGTTGTGTGTGTGCACTTTGGATGGGTTAAATGCAGAGCACGAATTCTGAGTATGGGTCACCATACTTGGCTGTATGTCACGTCACTGTCACATCACAGTATCTTAAGGGCATAACATTTCCATCACACACTTGAGGTATTCAGCCAATCACAATGCACTGGATAGTTGGCCAATCAGAGCACACCTCGCTTTTCAGATCGATGAGCTTTGTAAAAAGCGACGCTTTTCAGAAAGGCGGGGCATAGAGGAGAACCAATAATGTATAGTATGTGGAAAATAATGTGTTTTTTTCTTTCAACCTTAAACTGCATAAACTCATTGCATTACACCAAATACACAACATAATGTTATTTTTAGCAACGTAATATATGACCCCTTTAAAGACCTTTTCCTTTTCAACAAATGGCCATTTTTAGAAACAGTGAAAAGCGTTGTGATCCTTGAGAGATAAAAGCTTCAGAACTCAGGTCACATTTATTATTTCTTGTTATTATACAGTACATGCAGCAAGGTTTTTTTTATTATTATTTTTTTTTTCATGTACATAGTATATTTATATAGTTTACAGTTTAAAAACATATTTGTTTTTCTTGGAAATGAATGCCAAATTAATTTCTAAAAAATAAAGAACTGCTAAATTAAAAAAAATAAAATAAAGTCAGTTCTTATATCTTTGATTGTATTTTTAAAAATAATGAATCCAAGCAACACAACAATATTTGAAAAAAAAATGGACCTCCACTGGGAAGGAAATAGACTTTTGGAACTTTTACTGAATACTACGGTCTACGATATGCACTCTGCGGTGTCCAGTCATAACCATTAGAATACCTTTTGTAATTTTGTATTATTATATCCGTGAAGCATATGCCATGCTTTATCTTTTATTTTTTTTTACAGTAAACCCTATAATGGACAACTTGTGAAATTAAGAGAGAAAAGCTTTGGAAGGATAATGAACTCCTTTTTTACTTCCTCTTAATCCTTAGCGTTATACTTATTAGGACAATGAAATTACCATTTAACATTTTCTCGCTCTTATGTATATGGATCAGAGGACAGTGTTCTGATTTGTTTGATTGACTAATCAAGGTAGTGAATAACCTCTTCTCTCTTTTTCATCACGGGCTTTGATCGTGTTTGATTTGTGCAAGATCTAAAAGTCACCATCCAAAAAATTCATGATCAAGCAGGGCAATGAGAACAAAAGAAAGATGGACACTTTATGAACCTTAGCAGTCTAGCTCATCAATATTAATTAGGTGTCAACTCATTCGGCATAACTGAGATTGAAGGCAGGTAATCAGAGTAGGATTACCATTAAAACATCTGTTCAATTGGGTCTATTTCAACACATTGTTTAATGTACAAAAACACCCCTACCAGGACAACAAAACCAAAACCAGTGCAAATAATGCAACCATAAAAATAAAAACCATTTACAAGCCAAAGCAGTTCTGGATTTTGATGTGGAAAGACAACAGGGGATGGCCTTTTCCACTGGAGGAAGTGTTATGGATTATGGACTTGTATTTTAGCCAGAAGCGATGGTTTAAAGTTAAAATGCCTTAATGATGGATTTGTTTTTTTACAGACATGCAGCTTATCACTTCACACAATGTTAATTGATGGACTGGAGTTGTGTGGATTACTTAGTGGATTATTGTGGTTTTTAATCAACTGTTTAGACAGCACCCATTCACTACAGAGGATCCACTGGTGGTTCAGTAAATTTTCAGTAAATGTATTTTATTTTAATATTTATTTATTTAACAAACTAACTAAGCCAAGTCTGGGTGAAACTTTCAGAACTCTCTGAAGTTCTCTCTTTCTTTCCATTGCTTTCCCAGTCTTACTCTTCCTCTCTCTGCTTGTCTCTCTCTCTCTCTCTCTTTGGTCAGATTGTTTCTTTTTGTTTTATGTCTGCAGTGTTCAAAATCAAGGCAATCTTATTTTGAGTATGTACATGCTAGTAGAAAAAAAAAACAAGTCAGTTAAGATATTTTCCTACAAAAATAAGATATTTAGTGTGATAATGTATTAAAGCCAATTCATCTCAGCTTTGGAAAGTTAATGTAAACAACCACACATCTATAATTGGATTGGAATAAAACCAGATGAAATAGTGAGATGAAATAATTGTGATGGGCAAGCGACATATCTGATGAAGAAAATCACAGTGATAAAAATCTGAGAAATTTCAGAGGAAATATAAAGAAAGCTTTGTTCCTTTGAAATACTAAACACATTATTGTATTAAATTTTCTTTTCTATTAGGAGCTTGAATAAGTTTACTATTTTTATTTTAATGAGTTGTAACAGCTCAGCACTTGCTTCTTGCTGCAAGGAAAAATAATCAAATAGGCATAAATAAATATAAACCATTCTTGTGATAAGGGGAGAATTTATGACTTGGTAAAGAGGCTTCTTTTGGCAAGGTGCAGAGACCGATAGTGTATATCCCATAATTAAAATCTTCTGGATGAAAATATGCTATATATATAATCTCTGTTTTAGACTCATCCCATTCTTTTTACAGAGATGTTAATATCCCATGATAATGTGACATGTACATGCCCAAATGTATACTTGTGACAAAAATAATAATATGATACAAGCTACGAGTCAATACTTTTACAACATAAAAAAGTACATATTTTCTGTAAGAAGGAGTTTGGGTTTATATAATTACATGTCTCTGTGTGTATCACCAGTCATTTAGATTGTAAGGCTTAAAAAAAAAAGTTTGGGAGCATTTGATGTAGTAAGTTTACTTTTCTCCATTGAAATTTTTTCTTTTGCTTGTTTTAAGCATAAACATCACTAATTTCTTAGATTTGTGATTAAAACTTAATTTGAGATATAGTCTGAATCAATGTTATAAACTTGATACACTGAAGCTGTTATGCTGTAAAAATATCTTTATTTATTCACATATTATTTTATCTCACTCAGTATTTTTTTTTTCTTGTATCTTGTATAATTCATATTTTTTCTCCGAAGCATTTGGGTCGTCACAGGCTCACAGCGGGCATCAGAATATATTTTCAAGTGTAGATGTTTACATAGGTTCTTCATCTTTTTTTGCAGTTCTTCTCATTAGGCGAAGCTGCTTGGGCTCATTGACCAGAGGCCTTGAATCATTTGTTTTGCATGTGAGTCATTTTCTGCATATAGTATACTTTAAATGAACCAAAAGCAGTTAATTTACAGAGAACCAGCTGCAAGTGACCTCAGTGCTTTTGGTTTTCACAGTGTAAGCTGTAAAACTTAAAAGGAGATTGAATCGAACCACAAAAGAACCCAAAGCAAACCATGCTCAGACCACCTCCCTGCATATACAACATGTATATGCATGTTGTTGTTTCATTCAGTTGAGGCTATACAGATACTCTATAGTCTATATGGATGGGTGATATAATTTAATTAAAAGGCTTTAGCAATTAGTATAATTCAACAGTTAATTGTTCTATGTTCTATATCTCTCTATCTTCAAAGTATATTGTGCTGCAATTCTCAGATTTACTTAGACGTGTTTTGTTCTTAGTTGGCCTGAGTAAATCTCTGAAAATATTTTTTTGAAAAGTTTCTTTGTCTTGAGGAGCACAGAGTGCAGTCTTTGTTACAAATACTGTCACTGATGTATCTTCTCCTGCCCACCTGCACTTCAGAGCCAAACCACTCCACTCCCAAAGCAGTCAGTTTTCAGAGTGGCTGTCGCTTTAAAGGCAAGTCGCCATTCAAGTGAAAGCAACTCCCTGGGAGAATTTACTTTGGTTTTGTGAATTCCTTTTGAAGTCTATTTCAGAGCATTGTTTGCTTCAGACGCAGAACTCACTGAACACAAATCTCTGTTTATTTTCTGCCTGCTAGCATGCTCTGTTTAGGTCCCTGCTAAGATTAATTTGGGCTTGTTTATTGTAACGTTGTCATCAATTTCTTATCGTTCTTGATTGTTTGTAATGATGTAGGTTTCTTCTAAACATTGGAGAGGATACATCAAAGTTCTTGCATATGGACTGCATGGAAGAAAGTTTTGTTCTGCAGTATTGCTTAAGTACTTTGGATACTAAAATCAGTAATACACACATTGTACAATTCTACATCAGAAGACTAATTTTAACTTTCATATTAAATAGAAAATGTCAATTTAATAATTTCCAGCCACATTTACTTTTAGAATAGTACATTTAATAGCCCCAAAATCCATGATTGAGTTTTTGATTGTGTTATTGTTAGAGCTTTGAATTGATATGAATGTGTGCTAATGAGCCTTTGAAACTGCATGCTATTTTCCCCTAATGGCCCCTAATAAGTTTATTCTCTTACACCCAACAGGATAAAATGAATTTTGCTTAAATAAAAGCAATTCTAACACAGAACATTATTGTTTTATAATTTGCTTTGATTATGGGTGGCCTCCTGTACTTGACAGCTAAATAGTTTGCCTGCTTGTTCTTCAGGGTTTTTTTTTTTTTTTTTAAGTAATGCCTCTGATATTACAGACTATATAAGCTTAATATCTTTTGATTGGGTATGTATGAGAAGAATATTATATTGTTTAAAGTGTTGCTCAAAATATGCTTGAATGGGTTTAGTTCTTTTGTTCTTGATACATACTAGCCCAGTAGTCAGCTGTGTTTTCCATATAATGTTTGGCATAATGTTGCATCATGAAATAGATGCTCATGGTGAGATGGCTGAGCAGGACATAACCAACTCCCACACAGTATTTTTGAAGAATAGCTTCATCTCATTGTATATTTAATGGCACGGTCACACTTTTAGTTTTTGGGGGGCCTTTAAACAGGCTAATTGACGAAGAGCTGATTTGCAATCTGCTCATTCAAGAGCCACATGACACAAGTCAGCATCCTTCATACTAACCCGTAAAATATTTCTACACATTCTGACGGGCTGCACTCGCTGTCCAACCAAGCCCTGAGGAATTATGGGCCAGGGCAGCTCATCTAGCCTGGGCTATTCAGCAGGGAGCTTCTGCTGTTTGAGTAAGCAGGACAAGCTAATGGTACTGTGGCATGCCTGACTGATCATTTTGTGTTTTTTCCCTTTTATTTTATCTTCATTTCCCTTAAACTCTGGTGGCGGCTTACTGCTGTTTTTCTTTTTGAACAGCTTGCAGTTGGCTGCACAAACCTGGATCCAAATCTCATTGCATTCTGAATTACATGAAATTAAGCTTGATTTTCCAGGGAACAATTATACTATCACATTAGTTCAGTGATTGCAAACTGGCAAAGAAAAAGTGAACGTGTGCTTTTTCAATATAAGTCCATCTACTTCGATTACAGGCTTTTGATTTAAAAAAAAAAACACAGCGGTGCCAAAACTATAATTTTTTTCTTGCTCAACGGAATACCTAATTTACCTCAGCAAAGACTGATGCATATTTTTAAGAGTGCTATCAAATAATGAATTGGCTTATTAGTTTACAAATTATATTAAGGGCTATGGTCTGTGGTATAACTGTAAAGAACTCATGACTGCACAAGAAAGTAACAAGCATTTGACTGCTCTTAGATAATAACGGTGCATTCATTTCACTTTAAATGCTTAAAAACTATCTGACACAACCATTTGAGACCTCCCATTTTACTCAAAGGTTTGATTTGCAAGGTTACCCCCTACTTTTATAATATCCTGAAGATTAAATCAGATATGACGATAATACTGATTCTAAAGCTTTGATACAGCCATACACCACACAGTTACATGGCCTTTGTGATAATGTTTTGATGTGTTATTTGGTTAGTTTTCACAGCCCATGCTCAGAGTTATTGCAGGGATGACAACATCACTATATAATACTGCATTTATCAGTGCATTTTCCTTTATACTGGGAATCATTGTTATATATTTTCTTATTCTGTTGTCATCTGAATCACATAAAAATGGTGTCAGATTCTTCCTCAGGCAGTGGTGATCCAAATTATACCCGTGTCATTCAATTTAAAAAAAAAAAATTCCAAATTATTTCCAAATCGTAGCTTCATATGGAGTCGTTATGCGCCCTGGAGAGATGAGAGAGCCTATGACACAGCTGTCAGGACTAATTCCAGTGAGTGGCAGTCTGTGTTTGCTGTGTTGTGTTTTCAGAGAAAGAGGGGTTGAGTAATTTGTCCATCATGCCACAGTGGACAGCAAGACGGGAGCAACTTTAAATTCAGAGGGGCTAGACAATGATTAAACTAGATTTATGATTTGACTGTAATAACGAGCAAATTGATAAAAAAAAAAATTTAGGATTTGTAAAAGAATTATACTCCATAGTGAGCTGAATATGAACTGATTCAAAGTGGGAATCCCTGTTGACTAAATAGAGAGAGTCCTGTCTGCTCACATTAGGATAGGTCGTAACCGTGCAAATGAACGGCATCTCATTTCCCACTGATGTAATTAGTGAAATTAACTGGATGTTGTGATTTGTCTTTCCGTTCAATTAGTCATTTATATCTAAACTGAAAATTCCATGCAGCAGTTTAGAAAATGAAGTAAAAGATCTATCCAAATAATATTTCATAAGCACAGTTGGAGAGGTAGAGAAAAAGGCCAGGTATGTCAATTCAGGGTTTAAATAAACTTTATGCTACACCTGCCAAAATTGAGAAAATGTAACTGCCATAAATATTTATTATCATCCAGGAATCTGTATTGTATATTTTTAGTTTTTTGTCCCTTTTTTAAAGAACAGCGGAGAATAATGTAGTTGTTGTGGCACGTTTATTACCCGCTAAGCTGTGTCTCTACCATTTTGCATTATTTATTTACTTATTTTATTTTTTAACAACGGGGTCGTTTCAGCTGTTTTTCCTAAAGCACGTACCTGTCACAAAATGTTGAAGACACAGTCACCATCTAATGTTGAAGTACCAGTCAGCTGGTTTTATCTAGCCTAGTCAAGCTGTTTATTTCCCAGTACAAACTGTAAAGTAAAACTATAACATTTACTCTTGTTATCTTTTTTCATCAGCTTTTGGCATGCTAACTAAAACCATGAATACTCAATCTGGAGAAAAAAATAATAATAATAACTTTGTTTTTCAGGAGAGATTTTGAAGAATCATAGCTGCCATGTAAAGTCAAGCTGTGAAAGCTTTCCAAAAAGAAGCTTAAGACAGGGATGTCAGTGCTTACTGATCTTCACAACAGTACATTGATGGGCCTATAAATTGCAATCCTCTGTAAAATAAAGTAAACGATATGGTTTGCCTCAGTCTTTCTGATTGTAAGCTTATCAGACGAAACACATTTTTGTTCTCCAGGGGATAAAAACAGCTCTTCCCTTCCTGAGATGTAAGGGGTGGAATGTTATGTGACTAAAACGGATTCTGATTGTACATCGTAGGTACTATTTGATGGTGTAACTCAGACCTTCAAAAATTTTCAGGCCAAGGAGCCCTTGATGGGTGGAGAGATGGAGTAGGACCCTAGCCTTTAATATTGTACCATAATAATGTAAGTATATATTTTACTGAGATGCTATACCACATTACATTTTACTTTTTTTTTTTTACACTGTAATATCTTTTTATTTCAATTTTGTATCATTTTATTTTATTATAATATATATATATATATATATATATATATATATATATATATATATATATATATATATATATATATATATATATATATATATATATATATATTCTTTCTTTCTTTTTTTTTTTTGTCATTTTTAATTTTTGACATCCTATGCCAAATCTAATTGGTTTTTGGACACTCTAGTTGAAAACAAATCACAATTATATGACGATTTATAGATTTAATTTGCATAACTCAAATCAACCTCAAATCTGATTTACAGTCACAATGAGGCACTGTCTTTGCTTTCATATAAGCACAACTTTTGGTTCAACTGACCCTCTGTGTACACAACCAAAGCAAGTCATTTTCATTTTGAAAATCCCCACAGCCGAATCAGTTCTTGGCCAAAGCACTGTAAATTAATCCTTACATATTCATTTAGAATAGATCAGTTTTGGAGAGCACTATCGAGAGGCTAATTTTAAAGCAAACCAGATGAAATGAACTCTGGCACTTAATGGTATGTTCTTCTGTTTTTCAAATTTACTTGATGTTTGCTTGTCTTTGTTGGGCGTGTTCTGCTTCCCTTAGGATTGTATGGAAGGTTGTTGTTATTTTAATTTTTTTATAAGTAGGTTGTGTTAATGCAACTGTCATTCAATGTGCAGTTTGTTTCACTGCCAGTTACTTTTTTTTGCTTGCTGCTGCATAAAAGCTTTTCTTCCTTCAGGAGAAATGGTTGACATGATTATACTTTTCGCATGAAAAATAGTATAATTAAATTGCGAATAAAAGAATAAAAGGCACAATGTAGCACTTTTGAATCAAGGATATGATGGCTGGTAAATTCTAAAGAATTTCTAAAGGCAAAGTTGTAGTCAATACCTTACAAAATTATATGGCAGCAGACAAGACAAAGACAGCTGTGATGTAAGAACCATGTTTTAAGAACAGCCTTGTGTATCCAGCAATACAATATAACGTCTGTAAAATAGCAAAATAAATAAAATTAGAAAATGGGAGAAACTGTATAAACAGTTCTTCAAATCATTTTTACAAGAGCTTTCAAAACTAAATTTGAAATAAAATGTGCTTTGTTTCCTCCATAATCTACATTCTCTGTGGCAGGCCAACGGAAGACAGAGACGCTTATTAAAGAGATAGTAAGATCATGTTGGAAGCGAGACTATAAATGAGCACCCGTAGGGCTTCAGCTTTGCAGATTCTGTGCCAGACCTTATGGCTGAATCACGCAATGAAGATTTTCAGCTTGAAGTGCGTCCCTTCAGGCAAGCTATATGTCACACTGGTGTTATTTGAGAGGAACCCCATGGTTTCCAAACAGCCCCGGGTCTGTTAGCAGGAATGTTAGCTATCCATCAAGACACTTTTACTGCCTGAGCTCAACTAGAGATGAAGAATGTTTGTGCTAGATAATGTTCATTGTTGAGCAATGAGCCTATATAGAGTGCCTTTTTTTATTTATTTTTTTTTTTAGAGAAAAGCTTGAAAAATTTAAATCAATAATCAACAATATCTTGAATGATTGATTGATCGATTGAATTAGATTTAAGGAGGTCTACATTAACTGGAGAAAGCTACCTGTTATTATTGTTTTTCATCTAAATCACAGTTTCTCAGCTGGCACAGGACTTTCCCTGGCTAAGCTAGTGTTTATCTGGTTTAGCTGCACAGCATGACCAGCTTAAAAGTGCATAAAACCACTCCAAAACATTTATTTAATTTTATTTAATTTTATTTTATTTTACCAGTTAGGATATTTCTTGTTTTTGTTTTTTCTCCGATGACTGAAGCCTTTTTTAATATTTGCAGTGTAACTGCACTGCCATTGGTTCGTGCAGTGATATAAAAATTGAACCCATGAGCCTGCCGGAATAGGTGGGGCCATCTGGCTATATAAGCGGGCCCGCCTTCAGCGTCGCAGCAGCAGAGGTCCCAGCTGATTCCCTGCACCCATCCAGCAAGCCTAAAAGAGCTTATTTCTAAGAAGTGAGTTCTTGAAAGAGCAAATTTCCTAGCGACATTGTTGCAAATGTTGCTCTGCGAGTGTGGCTCGTGCAGGACCCTGCACGATGCAGAGGAGTAGTGAGTGTGTCGCCTGTCTGGGCAGCCCCCACACAGAGACTGCACGCACACTAAGATGGAATGCTCTTACTAAGAGCATGAGTCCCGCCCTTCTTCACTCGTGCCCCGCCTTCTTCAATGAAGGCAGCCCCGCTCTCTCATTTCTCCTCTCTCAGCAAGTTTGGAGAGAGAAACAGCAGAGCCACGAGGCTAAGCAACCGGGTTTGAGCAGCCACACGCCGGCACAGAGCCCGTGTGCCTGCTCTCCCCACTGCACTTTGATACGCTGGTGTGTTTTACACGTGAGAATCACACCCCTCGCTACATCGAGTGGCTCTTTCTTCCTAGGCGGATCAGAGCAAAACACTGTCACCTCTCTATCGCTGACAGCTTCACATTGTGTGTGCGGCGCTGAGGCTGCGAAAGCCTCAATCTGACCTTGGAGGAAGAAACAGCAAATTCACAGTTGAGCGACCAGGCTTGAGTGATTTTACACCGGCACACATGCCACATGCCTCATTTGATCTGCCCGTGTGCGTTACACATGAGGATCAGCGCCCCTCACTACACCAAGCGGCTCAATCCTTCTAGGCGATCAGAATGGAATGCTGTCACTGACACTGCAGTGTGCTGGGCAGGTTGTACCAAGTAGTGGACATGCTGTCTCGGAGCAATGTCTCCTCGAAAGATTGGATGCTCCGTTCTTTCTCTTTGCCTCAAAAGACAACTCTCATTGCCCAACTTATTTCTCGAAGGACATGAACGCGTTGGCCTACAACTGGCCCAACCTCCTCCTTTACGCTTTTCTCCAGGGCCGTGTTTCCTCCTTTTTTCCTTTTCTCCAGAGTGGGGCCTTAGGGCAATACCAGTGCTTAAGCTTTGCCTACCTTCTTACCCTCTTAGCCCTGACAGAGTGCCAAGGCTGTAAGAATCTTCTCGGAATGATTACTCATGGCTAGGCTGACCTCTGCGAGTTTAGCCCTTTTGCCTCCCATTGGTTTGATTTTTATATCACTCCACAAACCAATGGCTGTGCAGTTACACTGCGTTATTAAAAAAGACTTCAGTCATCGGAGAAAAAGGAGTTTTCCCCATAGTATTTTAGCGACACATTACTCGTTCCCGTATCTCAGGGAACCGAGGTTACGTTGTAACTGAGTACTTTTTTGTAAAAATTAATTTATCTTTATTCTACTAGAGGACTTTTTCTTTCATTGTCCAATCTTTTTGAATAACATTCTAAACCAATTTTAATTTAATTTTATTTTATTTTATTTTTTCTTTGTTTTTCCATTTTCTTTTTGAATAACATTCTAAATACTATTTAAAAATACTAAATACTATACTATTTAATTTTAATTGCATTGCATTTAATTTCATTTAATTCTTTAATTTGATTTATCTTTATTTTACTATTGGAATTTCATTTTTAATCTTCCATTGTTTTTAAATTACATTCTAAATTCTATTTTTAATTAAATTTTAATTAATTTAGTTTTTCTATGGGAATTTATCTTTAATTTTCCATCATTTGCTTTTTGAATAACATTCTAAATACTATTTATTCTTAATTTAATAGAGATTTATTTTGCTTTACTAGGGGAATTTTACCTTATTCTATGATGATATGCTCTGATTTACAAAATCAAATAAATCAATGAATCATTTATTAAGTCAACAGATATCTCCTGACTGTTATTCTGCAATATCGAAACCCTGAGAGGAAAATCATACATACATAAACAGCTGAATCTGATAGAATGTGCAATAGAACATTTTACATACATTAATTCTTGTGAATGTGAAATGGCAAACTGTTATGTGCAGCCAGTTCTGATAAACCTGAAAAATAGAAATGGAAGAGCAGGAGTGGAAAGGATCTCACTGTGTGCCAAGCACAAAGCAGCCTATTCCACTGCTCACAGAGATGCTTCACAGACAGGAGATACAGTCAGAAGTCCAACTGTGTGTTTGTGAGGAAAACTTCAAAAGGCAATGGGTATGCGGTGCAGAATACAAGCATTTCATCTCTTTAATTCATGCAACTGCTGCATAGCTGTGGAGGAGTTTTGATGAAAGCTCAATGTTGGCTCGTTGCAAAGCAGAGACGCATTCACAGAACATTTCTGAATCACAGTGTCTGTCTTTGCTCCTAAGAGACAGAAAAGAAGATACAACAGTCTCTATTGGCTTTGTATTTACTGACAGAGACAAACAGTCTTCTTTTGTTAAAACAAGACTGTCAGCTTGATCAAGCCTTAAAGGAAGGGACATTCAAGCATGACTCACATATGCCTGCTTTGTATTATTTGAAGTTATGTAATTACATTTAAGGCTTTTATTATGATGATAAAATAGAGTCAGACAATAGCATAAGACATTATATGTGCTTTATTTTGTAAGCTTGGCCTATTTAATTGCTCAAGCAGAATATGAAATGTTTTACAATTACATTTGGGAAAATTAGTTCTGTGTGATGAATCTATTTAATATGATTATTATCTCAATTAGTCCTAGCTTCCCACATAAAACTTATTAATTGAGGCTCAGGCTACTGTTGTTTCTTGAATGTTGTAAACTAATTAGCTCAAATGATAACTCTGTAAGAACTGGGTAACTTTCTCATTAGCACCATAGCTCAGTGAATTCCATTAATTCCATCTCATAAAGCATATGGAACTTTGAAGTGCGTCCCAAATCTCTTATTGCTAATGAGCCACACAGTTTTTAGACAGAACTTTCTTAGAATTGAAGATAGCATGAAATAACTGAATCTAATGTGCCTTGGTGGAGTGTCTGGTGCTTCAAAATCTTTTGTACAGATTACTGTAACCATGTTTTAACTTTATATCCTTGGAAAAGTTTCAGAAGTGATGTATCTGGCATTCCGTAGGACTAAATGCTTTTGAAAGCTGTTTGAAATACATACAAGAGGAATGAAGTCTGACAACTATTTTATCAGACAGAATGGACTGAAATTAGAAAAAGAAAAAAAAATCTGTCAGCATAAAGGAACAACTTATATTCCCTGAATAAAGGAAAGTTTTGAATTTGTTCATAGATGTAAGTTCTAGGGATGCAACAATACAGTTAGCCTGCGATTTAAGATTTAAAATGCAATAAAAAAAAAACTGAAGTATTATTTTTCCTATTTTTACTCAAAATAGGATTCAGTGGGCATTATAGAGCGCAATAAAAACATGTAATGTCCGTTTCATTCATACTGAAAGCAGGAGGGCGTCCCTCCCGGTAGAAACGTCTCAGGTTATGCATGTAACCATGGTACCCTGAGACAATGGAACTCGCGCTGCATCCCCTAGGGGTCACTATGGGGAATGCCTCCAGCATGACCGGCGTCTTAAGCTTGAGTTTAAACATGACAATGAACTTGATATTGGCAGATGGCAGCCTGTGATGTCATCACCAGTGCAACCATGAGTATAAAAGGGCACCTGTGAAATACGTCATCCACTTCTTGTCTGAAGGAGACATTGTCAGGAATGCCTGTATCATGGCAAAGGGACACATCTCAATCCCTATTCTCTGGGAACTATGGTTACATGCAAAAATGAGATGTTCCCTTTCGAAAGGGAACTTCTGCTGCATCCCCTAGAGGTCGCTATGGGAAATTGAATATCCACGCTGCCATGTTGCAGGGATGAGTGCCGTATTGGCTAAGCTAAGTCAAAGGACTCAAACGAGTCCTTAATCTTAAGGTGCACCAGCAACAATCACAGCCCGGGGCTTCTCAAGAACAAAGGTCTCAACAGGAAGAGTCTAGAGAGAGGAAGCCCAACTACATTCATATTCAGGCCAATGTCCAAGGAGGCTTACAGACAGCCTAACACTCAGAACTTGTGTAGGACCACTGTAAAGAGTGTAGACCTCAAAAGGGAGGACTGTAACACTCTAAGGTAATACAGAGAAAGCTAAAAAAAAAAAAAAAAAAAACTAAGCTTTCTTAAAATACTGGCTCCTGAAACTCCACAAAGTGGAGGCCTCAATACAATGACTCTCAAAATGAGAGGAGGCCTAGCAACACTTCCACACATAGGGTTGTAGACAGGGAGGCTCCCAGCATACTATCTTACCACCTAGCCAAGCTCTGAGAGCAGAAGCCTCAGTATGATGGCTCTCAAAAATGAGAAGAGACATAATTATGTTACATGCTGAGGACAGCTTACAAGGAGGCTCACAGAGAGTCTACAACTCACAATCGCTATCCAAGCAAAGCTCAAAGGAGCAGAAACTTCAATAAATATAACTCTCTCTAGCGAGAGGAGGCCTAACAATGCTTGCAGTAGTCAAGGGGGCTCACAGAGAGCCTACCAACTTAGTAGACCTCAGCCTCTAAGCTCAAGAGAGCGGAGGCCTCAATAAAGATAACTCTCTATAGCGATAGGAGGCCTGACGACACTCACAGTAGATACCCATGCTCTAGGAGTGGAGGCCACATAGTGACGACTCTCTAAAACAAGAGGAGGCCTAACTACGCCCCACATATAGGATACCGTGCAAGGAGGCTCACATAGAGCCTGCAGCATGATGTCCTAGAGGAGCTCTGGCAAGTGGAGGCCTCAATAAAGATACCTCTCTATAGTGAGAGGAGGCCTGACAATGCTTGCAGTAGCTAAGGAAGTTCACAGACAGCCTAGCAACTCAGCATAGCTGAGCTCTGGGAGTGGAGGCCTCAGCATGACAACTCTCTAGAATGAGAGGAGGCCTAACTATGCCCAACTACGCCCCACGAATTGTATACTGTACGGAAGGAGGCTCACATAGAGCCTGCAACATGATGTCCTAGCAGAGCTTTGGCGTGCAAAGGTCTCAATAAACATAAATCTCTGAAGCAAGAGATGGCCTGATGACACTCTCAGTAGATAGCCGAGCTCTAGGAGCCCACAATATGATAACTCTATATAATGAGGGGAGGCCTAACTATGTACCACGCACAGGAAACCATGCAAGGTGGCTCACAGAGAGCTTACAACATGCAACCCGTTGTCCTAGCGGAAATCTAACAAACCGAGACCTCAATAAAGATAATTCTCTCTAATGAGATGAAGCCTGACGATGCTTGCTAGCTGAGCTCCTGGGGCTGGAGGCCTCAGTATGAAGACCGTATAAATTGGGAGAAGACCTAACAATACCCCACACTCAGGATAGGCAAGGAGGCTCACAGAGAGCCTCAGCAAACATATCAAACCAAGCTCTAGGAGCGGAGGTCTCAGCATGACAACTCTCTAAATAGAGAGGAGACCTAACAATTCCCAATGGAAAGGACATCTTACAAGCAGGATCACAGAGGGCCTACAACTTGCAATTGATATCCTAGTGGAGCTCTAGAGGAGTGGTCACCGTGATTTTGCCAAGACATGTTCCTGGATCAACATCTTTTGATGATCCCGGATCAACATTATTGTCCAAAAATATAGACTTAACCCAATCCCTACCCCTAAACCTAACCCTACCCATAATTTATTCCTAAAATCAGAGGGAAATGATAGCTTATTAACAAGGGTGTAGAAGCACCTAACCCTGATTGTAAGCCTAAAACAGATATTTTCTGAAAAGTTATATCTCAGTTCAGATTGGTTGAATGGAATGTTGTTCCAGGATCAACAAGGATGTTGATCCAGGAACATGTTGTACTTGGTGAAATCACGCCCACCCTAGATGAGCAGATGCCTCAAAAATATATTTGTCTAGCAAGAGAAAACCACACAATGCTCACAGTAGCTAAGGAGGCTCACAGAGAGCCTAACAACTTAACTGCCTGGCCAAGCACCAAGAGTGAAGGTAAAAGCATCACGACTCTCTAAATTGAGAGAGACCCAATTACAATCAACACCTGTCAGTGAGGCCTTGAAAGACCCTATAGCAACCTGACACTAAAAATATAACTAGGGCTCAGCCCAACCTAAATGCCCTAGAGCAGCGGTTCTCAATTCCAGTCTGCGGGACACCCTGCTTTTTGTACGTCTCTCTTTGTTAACACACCTGATTCAGATAACCAGTTCATTAGAAGTGAGCTCCGCGCATGAACTGTGTTCCCATTGACGTGGTCCCTACACAGTGTTCATTGCTCCCTACTCCCGAACTGGAATCATGGCGGAATATCCTGTGATGTCCACTTCGCAGGGCACTTATTGAAGCAATAAGAGAGACATACAAAATGTGCAGAGCGGGGGTCACGAGGACAGGAATTGAGAACCACTGCCCTAGAGGAGGCTCAAAAGTAGTGCCAACAACTTAGTGCTACCGTTTCCAAAATTTTGCTCCGAGAATGGAGACCTCAATAAGCTGACTCTCAAAAATGAGAGGAGGCTTAACTACTAATTACTAGGTAGCTCCAAGGAGGCTCAAAGGGACTCTACAATTCGGAAAAAAACAAGTGGAAGGAGCTCCGG
This sequence comes from Cyprinus carpio, assembly GCF_018340385.1. Lineage (NCBI taxonomy): Eukaryota > Metazoa > Chordata > Actinopteri > Cypriniformes > Cyprinidae > Cyprinus > Cyprinus carpio. Next base: position 8,141,207 of record NC_056592.1, read on the forward strand.
GGGAGCGGAGGCCTAAAGGCCAGTTTATACTTCTGCGTCGAACCTATGCCGTAGCTACATCATAGGTTGTGCGTAACACGCGTAGCCTACGCCGTAGGCTGACGTGCACCTCTCCAAAAATCTAACAGCGCGTCAATTCTATGCGGACAGCAAGTGCTGTGATTGGTCTGCTACAATCCCTCCCTCTGTATGTGCTTGAGTTTTGTGTGTGTTTATGTGCACTTTAATATATTTTAATGTTACACCTTCTTACATAAAATAAAACAAAGCAAAGCAGATGAAGTTCCAGCAAATGCCTAATATGGACAAAGGCATCCAGCTATCACTGTAACTGAATAAAAAGAAGATAGAAATGTTTTGAATAATCAGACATGAAGACAATAAAAACTCATCTGCAACAATATAGAGTTTATCTATGTGTTCTTCAAGCCAAGGTGTTTTCAAAATAAAGTATATTTAAAATCCATTGCTAATCAAAATAGCCTTTATTACAGTATAGAATTTTCTGTATTTCTGTATATTTTCTGTCTCATTTTCAGATAACAAGCTACATCAGATCACAAAAGCAAGTTATTTTAAACATTCGACTGATGTTGTGGAATATGTTATAAAGTTGTTTTTCTCTTTTGTTGGACAGCAGGTCATTACAAGTCATTACAAGGGAAGATGTTTGGCGTGTGTTGCTTTTTCAAATGCACATTATAAGCAGGGAGGCATTTGCTCATCTTCGTGCGTAGACTCATGGGCACAAACTGAGCCAATTCAGAGAGAAATAAAACACACAGAAGTTATTTTAAACACAACACTGGAAGAAAAAAAAATGCAATTCACAAGTGCATATGGAACTGTGGAATTCATACTGAACAGTTCAATATTATATTGAGAATTGTGGCAGCCCTGGTAAGTACTGTACATGTCCTCCAGCTATATTCAGTGGGGGCTGGAAGCACACTTTTCAGAAACATAATAAATATAAATGCCGTTCAATCATGAAATTTGCTATCAAATAATGGATTTACACAAAACATGCTCAAATGCACTGTCAAGTACCCAATGAGGTGTTCTAGCACACTTTTTAAAATGAGAAATAATACTGTGAAATATAAAATGATTTATTGTGAGCTACTGTATAAAGTTGTGATTGTGAGCTACAGTGCAATGTTGTATTGTGAGAGCTAGCTCATAATTGTGATTTTTTTTTTTCTTTGTCTCACAATATGACTTTATTCTCTAGCACACAATTACTTCTTGGATCTTATGGTCTCATAATCTACTCTCTGATTATTATTATTATTATTATAATTATATTTCACAGTATTATTTCCCGATCTTTCAATTGAGACTTTATATTTCACAATATAGATTGTAAATTTTATAAATTCAGATTTTAAGATATACACTTGAGTTACTACTATGACATAAGGTCATATTGTCACATGAAGTTGCAGTTGAGATATAAGGTAGTATTGTCACATGTGAAGTTAGAATTGTGATAAATATTGTGAGATATTGTGAGGTATAAAGAAGGAACTGTGAGATAAAATATTATTGTGAGCTGTAAACTTGCAGCTGTGAGAAAGTATAAGGTCATATTGTGAGAGTTGTTTTGAGAGGTATGAAGTTGCTATTGTGAGATATAATTCTCTAGTTGTGAGATATAAAGTCATATTGTTCCATATGGTGGCATATTTTGTGATATACAATTGCCATTTTGAAATATAAAGTCATATTGTGAGATGCAGTTATATTGTCACATACTGTATGAAGTTGGAATTATGAGATATAAGATCATACTGGCAGATATGAATTTGCAATTATGAGATAAGAAAATATTGTGAGAAATAAAATGATGTATTGCGAACTATAAAGTTGCAATTTCGAGCTACAGTTCGAGTCATATTGTGAGATGTACTGTATTGTTAGATAGGAATTCATACTGTGAGATATAAAGTTGCAATATAAAGATATAAAGTCATATTATGACATATAAAATGATATTGAAGTTGTATGAAGTTGTAGTTGTGAGAGATAAATCCAATTCTTCTGTTTACCTGTAATAGTTTTGGCCTGCTACTAACATTAGCAGGAATCTCTCTGTGTTTCTCCCTGTCTAGTTCTCATTCACTTACAATAGATTTCTATTTTATGCACAGTTAGCTGGAGTGAGTAATGAGTCTGAATTTAAGAGCTACTAAACCAGCTTTCTTAGTAGTTTAGCTCAGGGAAACACAGCTAGGGGTGAAAGCAAAGAGACACTGCTGGTCTATGGCTTAATTATGGATAAATCATTGTTTAAATGTTCTCGTTGTTTTAGACTTTGTGGATGGTAATTAATTTGCCATTTGTATTAATGGAGGTCACTGTTCTTCTTGCTACAATTCTGCCCCAGGTTCAGTTATTAAGGCACCACAGTTGTGTTGCAAATGAGTCTTAATCAGACGTCAGTGTGAAATTCATAAGCCTTCATGACTCATTTGTGTAATATAACATAACTGCACCCCCTTGTGTGTCTGGCTAATATGATTATAGAAAGCCAGCACCATAGATTGAAGGTCGCATGAGGTGGGGAAATTAATTTATCTGTGTGCGTATTGTATTGATGTGGGTGTCTGTACTGTACTCACTTTCTAAGCATGCAGGTGCTTTATCTAAGATCCAGTAGGCTATTTGTACACATAAGAGACCAACTCTCATGGAGGCAATCAAGTGTGTGTGTGTGTGTGTGTGTATGTGTGTGTGTTCCACACACCAAGTTCCCCTTGGTAAATCCCACTGCACTTCACGGTGATTGCAACAATTATGATCAATCCAAACAGTTCAGTATGCATATTAACAGTCATCGAAATACCCTCATCATCATTATATGATTATTAGTTCACACAGGTTGTAAGTAATTACTCACAGATCAAAAATATGTTTGTAATTTATTCAGCTTGATCTCAGCTATTTATTTGTATCTGATTCTATTATGGTTTATTTCCCCAAGAACATGAAATGAATTCTCAAAATGTACAGTGTGGAACAACATTTCTCAAGATGCTCATCCGCATGATCTGTATTACTAATAATAGAGTGTTATAGGGTGACATTTTTGAGTTTGCATAGGGCAGAACCATTCATCACAAGCAGATTTAGGTTTTTTTTTTTTTTTTTTTTTTAGGCAATGCAGTGTGTGGGTTGTATTGCTTTGATTTATTGCACATGAACCGGTATTGCAGTTGGCCAAAATCCAGACATGAACAGTTTGTATTTCCAGTTTATGGGCCTCAGTATTAAGTTATTGTGTATTTGGACCTTGTTGAGCATTTAAAAATGAGGTAAGAACTGGATAGCTACACAGTAATTCACTTCACACGGTGGCCATCATGGAAACACCTTCAGCCAGCTATTTTAAAAAATACATTTCCATTTTGTTTGAATGAGAGAAGACAGAAATATACATTGTAATTATTTGTTAAGATTGTTTCAGTAACTTAAATGCAATAATATCAAACAACAATCAAGTGTTATATGATTAGAATATAGAGAACAGTTTGTATGGACCAGTGTTATTATCATTAACTAAAATTAAAACTATAAAATGTTTATGTTAATTGAAATCAATGAAATAAAAAAAAATTAAAATTCAGTAAATTCAATTTTAAGTAAATAATTCAGATAGTTGCAGAGGCAACTTTCTAGTTTTGTTTTATTTTAAACTTTGAGTACTTAAATTACTAAAACTAAAAGAGAAAAAATAAATACACACATAATTAATAAAAACATAAACTAATAAAACCAACAAAAACTCACACAACAAAAAAATGGCTAAAACATTAGCTAAAATTAAAAGGAAAATTGAAAATACAAAAATATGAATTTATTATAATAAAACTCAAATTAATAAAATATTTATAAATACTATAATACATAATACTAAAATAATGCTGGTGTAGACTGGTACTGTTTTGACAGCCCTTGGTCACAATTCACTTCTTTGTGTAGAAAAGAGCAGCGTGAACATTGTACTAAATCTTTCCTTTTTTGTTTTCCAGAAGTAAGTCAGTCATATGGATTTGGAACAGTGTGAGGATAAATAATTATTCAGAATGTTCATTTTTGGGTGAATTACTTGTTTAAATTAAACAATTTGATTTCATCTTATACATCTTATTAGATCCTTTCTTCCACAAACTATCTCCTGACCTTTTAAGGTGCAGTCTGAAAGTGCAAGTATTGCATGACTGATAATCAGGTAACCAGGAATAATTCAAGGACAATGTAAGGACTTACGTACTGTTCACCAGAGTGGTTTAGAAACGTATATTATCACAGAGCCTTAAATGAGAGTAACTCTTAGATTCCCATGATTGGGCTGCATAAGAGATCAGACACAGAAGCAACAAGAGACTAGGACTGGTGAAACCTCGAAAACAGGTTATGCATTTAAAGGCTGCAAAGTTTGTAATTGCCGATGGCTACGTTTCAGAGCACCCTGGAAGTTGTTACATATTCTTTTTGATGGATCTCTGTGTTTATAGAGCTCAGAGCTGTATAATGATTCACCCCAGCAAGTTGCTTTAGCGCTTTCCCCATGTTTATAATTATGCCTAATATGAGAGAATTTTTTCATCTTGACCCTCAAAAGTAATATATATATATATATATATATATATATACACTGTAAGAAGCAAAACTATGCAGTGGTTTCCTTAAGGAGCAATTTCCACCTGATCCAACCCATATATTGGGTCTCCGTTTGCGTAACCAAAAAGTTCCTAAACTGTTTGCATACCAAGTTGGAAATTATTTCTTGTAATCATGGAAATTTACTTATACAGCAGATCAGCTTATTTAATGTAAATAATTACCTTGATTAATTACATTAATTGTTGTAACTACACTGTCATTACTTTAATTCTAGTTTTAGATTCACAGTTAAACTTGATGCTTGGTGCTTACTTTTCTTTCTTAATCTTTATTTGATTGAATACTTACTGTAGATGAAGCCAGGCATTCACTTCAACAGATTTTGTCATTTGTCTTTAAACAGTAGTTAATTTTATCCTTCAGAGAGTAAAAGTAAATGCCCACCATTGATGAAGCAATACAAGTATGAAAGTCTGAGCTGTAAATAATCTGCATTCTGTTTGCTGTAAACAACATCACTTGTATCAGATAGGATCTGTCTCTAACCATCTGCCTACCCATCTCTCCTCATTTCATCTTACCTCACTTCACCTCTTTCTCCCCCTCCCTGCTCCTTTCTCTTCAAAATTTCTTTAAAGATTATGGGTAGTTTCAAATAATGTTGCTTTTGGGTACATAAAAAAAGGTTTAGAACTTAGACTGAATGTCATACTTGATGGGCACAGCCTAACTACTCCTGCTTTATCCTGCTGGAGCAAACTATTTTCAAAAAAAATAAAAAAAAAAATAAAAAAAAGAAACTGTAGTAGATTTATGTCCAGTATTAGTATAAAGAGGTGGAGCAGATTGGAACAACAGCTTGACTCTTCCATTCTGTCATACATCACTGGAAAACTGTTGGATGTAGATGCAATTGCTCCCCTTTCCTTCATCATGATACCAGTCATTTGAAAGAGCAGGTACATTCCACAGCATGATAAGTGGCACATCACGGTTTGAGCACAGATTCAGTGCATAGCATGACACCGTGTACCAGTGTACTGTATGCCAGTAATTACTGTAATGGCTCATGGCAGCATGCTGTTATTTTTTCACACAGGGAGCCATGTGAATGAAGCTTGCACTTTCACATTTCAGCGCAGAATAATGAGGAAAAACTGCACATTAGGATGCTTTGAGCACATCTGATTTTCCCTGTCAGCTCAGGGGTCAGGAGTCAAGCAATGTAAAGATTTAATCAGAAATCCAATTAGCATGTAGTGGACTGATGTGACTCGGGAAAAAGAAAAAGCAGCTGTGAATGAGTATGGGTGCAAGGTGAAACATGAAGGTGGCTGTGCTTATCTTTGAGATAAACAAGGTTATTCAATGCCAAAGGCAAAATACATCCAGGGCTGAGTAAAGGAGTAGGCAAAAGGTCATTTATGCAATTATACTATTATACAATGTGTAGGTGAAATTTCAGACCACATTCATTTCTTTAACACTAATTTCTGCATAAATGTCCAACTATCAAAGGCCTGTGAAAGGTGTTAGAAAGAAATTAGATGTAGGTTTTGTATACAGTGTCTCAAGACATAATGAGCTAATAATGATTTAAAGGGAAATCTCATGTCTTTTTGAATATAATGCCTGAAATGAAAAATAGGTTTTGAACCCCCTACCTTTTTTTTATTGAAAGCCAGAATCATATCCCTGGAATGACACAGTAGTGTTAGGTTGATAGTTAATTTTATTTTTATTTTATTCCATTTTATTATTTTATTTTATTTTTTAAATTATACTTATACTTTTAATTGTTTATTATTTGAATGGAGTGATGTCATTTCTTTATGATTAGTGGTTCATTCATCAGAATCAATACTTTTGTGTTGCTAGAGCTGCCAATTTTAAAAAGAAAACATACCTAGGGAATATAATGCTGAAAGGTGTGACCAGCTTGACTGTGAACGTGTGTGTTGGTTGATGTCTAAACGCATCCGTATTCTTTATAAGCCTGCAGGTTATTTACAAGCCTATACCCTGAGCTACTTTGTCTAGCTAAATGAACCATCTTAAAAAAACAGAATTGTTTTTGTCCTTCAGGATATGACTGGATTCCTGCACGTAATCTGTCGTCTGATAAATGTCTCCAAGGGAGAGACTCATCCTGTTACCTGACTGGTTAAGTTAAGCCTAGTGGTGTTTTCCATCAAACCAATCATCTCAATAACCAGCTCTGGCACAAGTACAAACACACACACACTTCTCTTCACGTTATGTTTAATTGTCTTGTCAGTTACAATCAGTTTCCACGACACGCCGCATGTTTAAAGGGCCTGCTAGTCTTGATCAAAGTGACATATGGAACACGGCAGCCCTATTTTTTGGGGGGGTGGGGGTTAACACATGATCTGGCTTTCGAAAACCTTTGCACCGTGTATTATCCATGCATCTCACCTGCCTACTACACACACTTTCTGAACAGAGTGCCCTTGTCCGATCTAGCTGCTTTTCACATTTCACAGTAAATTACAGCATGTTGCACTTTAAATGTGTGAACAAGTCCTACACAGAACATCTCTGAAAGCCTGAAATGGGAATGCATAGATTGTTTATGTCATCCTCTGAGTGTCTCATGCATACAAAAGCAATGAAAGGGAGGGAAAAAAACAATTCTATCGCATATCTGCTTCACTTTTCATTCTCGTTCATTTTGCTTACTGATATGAAGTGAAAAAAATAAAACTAAAAGACATAAATCTCACGCCTCTAAGGAAATTTTCATCACTGAAGTCAGTGGTCCACATTATCTCATATTACTATAAACAACAGCCTGGAGCGTGACACTTGCATACGATATGCAGAGCATATGATTTACAGTGTAATATGACCCAGACTAAACCTAAAGAATAAAAAGGGGCTATCAGCATCCACAAAAATTATTATGGAATATATTACCCACAAGGGCTTGTAATAATAACCAAGCCACCTTGCTATGTGTGAAATGAAAGTAAGACAAGCTGACCACAGCTGTGTCTGTTTTTAATCTGCTCCTAATGAGCCAAATGCTGTCCAGCATTAGCCCTTTGCAGAAATATCGGCCCTCTTTTACCTTTTAGAAGCCTCATTAGCTTATCAGGAACTTGTTATTTAATAAAAGTGCTATACTATTGTCTGGACCATACTAATCAGCATTATTGTCAAAACCTCTCGACCCCAATAAGAATGAGTTTGGCAGAATACACAAGCCTAAGCTATGTGATAAACTGTATGAAGTACTGAGTCGAAGAGGCTCATTTAAAGAACAGTGCATGACCGATTGAATCTTCAGAGGGTCATTGGGATTGCCAAAGCCCAGGTGTAAAGGGAAAATGTTTTGTTTTTGCTTGTTTTTTTTTCAGCAAGAGCCCCTTTGCTCTCAACATTTTTCAAAGTAGGCCAGCCATCACAGCTGCACCATGAATCAGAGGTAAAATTTCCATTGGAAATGGTGGGCTTAGCACTCTGGTTCAACGATGGAGTATTGCAGGTGGAAGAGTGAGATGGCATGAAGTAGCATGCATTGCATTCTGGGAGGAGATGGCAGGAAAAAACAGCATCAATCTGGCTGAGCCGGGTGCCATCATAGCATGTAAATAGGTGTTTTTGAGGATACCCATGAAAGTCAAGCAGGTTTTTTATTTTATTTTATTTATTTTTTTTAAGGAAAAACATGGCTGTGTTGATATTTCAATAAACTGATACATTGGTTCTTTAACATTTTGCAGCATCTTCAAAGTTAAAGAGATAGTTCACCTAAAAATTAAAATTATGTCTTTTAGTATCAATGGCTAGCATCAGCTGCTTGGTTACTGAGCAAGTGTGCTATGTCTGAAAATGCATACTCATGGAACCTGATATGTGATGTAAACATGTAATAATTGCACTATATCATAAAAGTGTTTTAAGGTCATAATAGTATTGTGCAAGTAGCTGTGTGAAAATAAATCTTTAATAATGAGTTTTCTGCCATTGTAATCATCATCTGTGTGAATTTATCTATAGGTACATTTAAATTTAGCAAATTTACACAAGCCCTCTAGTATCTTTTGTTCATTGTAGTTTCATCGGGTTTCATGCAGTTTGGCAGAGGTTCTTTGGGGAAATGAAGGATTTTTTTCCAAAGTAATCATGCTAATGGTTTCCAAGTCCACAGCGGAGTCGGTGCGAACTCTGGCATGGCTTCATGCTTTTAGACACGGCAGGCTGACGAGAGCTGCCTAGATTAACATTTCATTTTCATGGTGCCAATCAATTCAGGTAAACAGACCCACTCGCTGTTCAAACCTCAGGCAGATTTTATCTCACCGGAGTGTAATACATTGGAAGTATACTAAGGGTAGCAAATAGTCAAGATGGAGCCCACCTCTGACAGCCTCCCACTGCTATGTATAGACCCCATCATTCCCCTTTCAAGATTTATTCCCAAAAAATGAAAGGTGTGGGTTATAAGGCAGAAGCCAGAGATTCTGCAAATAAATAAATTAATTAATTAAAAAATTTTAGAAGCTGCTGATAAGGTCATCCAGTGAAAAGGTCACTAGGTCAATGTTCAGCTGGTTAACATCAGCGCCCACTGCTGGTACATTCCAGAATTGCACCATTATGCATTTCACAATACATACCAGTATAGCAAATTCACAATTTTTATCAGTGTATTCTGATAAAATACATTTTCCCATGCAACATAATTTATTGCATTACTATCTTAAAGTAGATATTTTCTACATTTCTCCAGGTATTTTTCTGGTAGCTCAAACAGTAGAGAATGACTCTAGTACATGAAGGTCATGGGTTCCATTCCCAGTAAAAGCAAGAACTGTTTAACTGTGTACCTTGAATGCAATGTAAGTTTCTTTGGATAAAAGTGTCTCCCACATGTAAATGTAAGTATTAGAAACCTTTGGGCAGAGTCAGGCCTGTGTGGAGCGGTACTGGGCAAGTTGTGAATTCATTTTTAATTTGTTTCCTGTCCCAAGCTGACATTTCACTAAATGCGTGAATTTTAGATGCTTTTGGCAAAGCTCTGTGCAACCTTCACTCTTGTTGTTCATCCAAACATCAACCATACACGTAAGAACGAGAGCAAACATGATGGTGCAGCTATTTTCCCTGATGACTTCTAACTGCAAAGCTCATTGTTTGTTTGATTCTTAGCTTCACTCCTCAGAGAGATCGAATGGTTTAAATCCCCTTTTTTCACTCTCAGAGATATTTTTTTGAAATTGAATTGAAGCATTTAAAGTTGTGATTTGAATGTATGGAAGGATCAGACATTGAGCACACTCTTGTCTATTTAAATTAGACGGAAACATTTCATGAAAATCCTGTCCTCATCCTGTGGATTGTGCTCAGTAAAGCAGTGGAAAGACAGTATTGTAAGAAACATGACAGCAGTGCGAGTGGATTTGTCAAGCCTGTGTGTGCTGATAACTAATGTATAGTCTGAAGATTTAGCATACAATTATGATACCTAAATACAACAAGTACTGCATAGTCTTGTGCATTTGTATGATATGTATCTGCAAGCATATGTGTGCTGATCTGAGGAGAAAAAAAAAAAAAACATGAAAAATGCAAATGCATTCAACTGGATCTAGCAGCATTACACAATATCTGGAGGGCATCAGCTGTGCTTTTTCATGTGAAACCTCAGCGCAACTATCCAGCCTATGAATAAAATCATTATCTGATAGTAATTGCATAAATAGATTAATGATAAAGAAAAACAAGCATGGTTCAACATGATTATTTTGCATGCTACTAAATAAACAATGGAAAAGTTATTTTTCAACCATGCTTGAAGTAATTAGCATGAACTCTCCATTGCCATGAGCAGTTGTGTTGGTTTATTGCTTTCATATTTGTAAACAGTTCTAGACTCAGCATGGAACATATTTGTTTCAATGCACACATGCTCATAATATATTTTCCCCAAAATTACATTTTGGTTTTGGTTTACTCACTGTCACATTGTTCCAAACACATTTAACTTTTGTCCATGGGCCACTAAGTAAATAAATAAATACCTCACCATTTACTTTAATTATATGAAAAAAGAACAGAGTGAGCATTCTGCAAAGCATTTTCTTATGTGCACCATTGGAGAAAGAAAGTCAAACATGCTCGGAACAGTTTGAGAATGAATAAATAAGAACATTTTCATTTTAAGTGAACTATCCCCTTAATAGGGGGGATATCTATCCTCTTAAGGTCTAACAGCTCATGCAATTTTGTATTATTCTCATCAGTGGCAGGTTGAACACATCTTCGGTGGAAATACAATAGGATTTGAAAGTCCATAGCGGCATCATCAGGATAATTCAGGGATTCATTTTTTACTACTAAAGAGTCACTTGAATTTGAACCATCCCAAACGACTTATTAAAATGCCTACATCTCTCGCTTCTCTTAGTTATTGTCACGCTCTCGCTCTCTCTTAAAATTCATGCCTTGTATGCTTAGCTGCACTCACAACAACAATGCATCAATCACTGGCAGTTGTAATTAAAAACATAATCATATAATCTTCTGGATGGGTTCCTGAGTAGCAGTTACATTGCGGTGTTCAAATCTAACCCAAACATTCCAATTCTGGGATATATACAGTATAGAAAAAAACTATACCTAAATTAAATCTGTTTTATTAATAATTAGCCAGTTCATTTAATTCTAAATAGAAAATTCTGCTTAACAGTTCTCATCCACTCGGATATCCAATAAAAAACACAAACTGTAGCAAAGAAAGTCGATTACCGGAAATCAGCAGTGAAAAGGATAGCAGCTCACAGCTGTCTAAAATACTAAAGGGTCGAGCTGAGAAGTGAACAGTGTAGTAGGCCAAAACATTGACAAAAATGGAACTCGAAAAGAAAGAAACAGAGGAAAGAGGAGTGAAGCCTTCTGGCGGTTTTCCAGGTCCATTTTCAGAGTGTCAGCAAGATCAGACTTTGGAAATATTCACAGATGATATCATGCAGAAGCATTATTGATTTTTCTCTTCATTGAAGTTTATGGGATTTGATGTTTGCACCTACTCTAAATTACACTAAAGCTGTAATCCCTTTCATAGAAATGCAACTGACATTTCAGGAAAAGTTTAAAAAGCCTTGCATGCATAATTTTAGCTTTAATAACTTCCATGCATATGCCAAAAAAGCAAAATGTCACTGTTATAATTGAACTTTGAATATACATAACTCTACCTTGGTGTTCAATTAGCGAACGACAGTCATGAGGGACAGTCATGTTGATGAAGAGAATGGAACTGACCACTAATTAGTCACAAGATTAAAATGCAGGCTATTTCAAACTATGGTATCAAAGGAGTAATTATGGTACTGTACCACAATCAAGTCGTTTATTTTTTTTCCTCCAAGCAGTTCCACAAACATAATTTTACTGATTCAAAGAAGAAGACATAACAAGAATGCTAACAGGCTGAATACTTAAATTCATGCATACATATACATTATATACATGCTTATTTGATTACCTCAAAATAGAGCAGAATCTGAAATATCTCTTGTCATAATGTTTATTTGTTTTCATTTCTTTAAACTTTATGTTTTCCCTCAGGTTTATTTTATTTTATTTTATTTTATATTTTATACAGGTCCCACTGTATATGGAAGATTCTTGATCCTGGTCTTTTTTCCTTTTTTTAATTTTATTATTATTGTTGTTGTTGTTTTTAAGTTCCTGCCTACAATCTAATGCATCTCTCTACTAAAGAATAAAAGCTTTCTGTAGGGTCAGAAACAATTCTTCCAGTGTGCCTGGAGCCTGGTGCAAGTACCATATGTCCATGTGTGCACTAAATTATTATGTCAGGAATCCATCATGATAATTCCTTTCGGGAAGACAGGTTTTTATGTCTGCAATATTGAAGGAATTGGAAGTCCTGCATTCATTGTTAAGTTTATGGCCTGTGCAAGTGCTGAATTATTACCAGACACTGAAAATTAAAAAAAAAAATAATAATAATTCCTTCAGATGAATATGCACTTAGAAACAGAAAGTATAAATATAACATTATCAGGCAAAATGCACTTTAAAAATGCAGCAAAACACATTATTACAATAGTGTCACGTCCTCCCCCCAGTCTAGGGTCGGGGATTCCGGACAAAGTTAAAATAAAGAATTTAGAGACGATGCCCGCCCCTCTCCTGTCCCAGCAGACACAAACACAAGAGAAAGCTTTTAATTCACAAAGTAACATATAACAGGAAGCGTGAATCTTCAGGAGGGGTTATGGCCAAAATAACAAACAAAAAAGGAACTAAGACATGATTAAACATTAACTTACCTAACAAAACAAAAACCTAAAACAAAATACATCAGTCTCCCCTTTACTCCCTAGCTGTCCAAAAACAGGAGAAAACAAGGGATCATAAAGCAAATGGCAACCTCCTCCCTACGGCTTCCAAAACAAACAAAAGATCACATTAAAGCAAACATAAGAACAAAGAACTCTCACTCGAACGGCAACCACCCAACAGCTACCATCAGGGCAACCAGTGCGATGAATGTCTGGGGCAGGAGACAGCGGGCAGAACGGCAGCGGCCAATACCGTGGAGCTCTGCAACGCGCATACACAGCGAGCTCCCAACACCGAACCACATCAACCGACAACCCACATGTCGAATGACCGACGCGCCCTCTCAGTGCCATCCTCCTCAGCTTTTAAGCATGCTCCATCCTCCACATAATCACCTGCAGCTGCATCCCATTAACACTGCGCAGAGGAAAAGAGAGGGAGGGGGAGAGAGAAGGGAAACTGCACAACAAAAACAAACATCACCACAATAAAGACAGATAACAAACAATTAAGTCCAGAGGACGTAACACCCCCACCCTTAACTACAAACCCGATTTGTAGTAAAGACAAAAAGGTAGCAAGCCATGCAGTTTTCAACAGGCCATCTAACTATCGTCGGTATAAACCCGGGACAACGCATCGGCTACAATATTCTCTGTCCCTTTCTTATAACGGATGTCTAAATTTAAACTCTTGCAAAAAGAGTGCCCATCTCATGAGGCGTTGGTTAGTATTAGACATACGAGCTAAAAATATCAGAGGGTTGTGGTCTGTGTACACCATTATGTGATCACCGGAGCTTAGGTACACTTCAAAATGCTGAATAGCCAACAATAGAGCTAGAGCCTCTTTCTCTATGGTGCTATAATTCCTTTGACACCTGTTGAACTTCTTCGAGAAATAGCTCACTGGATGTTCGATCCCAGCATCATCAGCTTGTATCAGCACCGCGCCAGCACCATTAGCACTCGCATCCACCTGCAGACTAAAGGAAAGCAGCAAAATTCGGAGCCTGGAGAACTGGAGCATTGCATAACAGATCCTTAGCAGAGCAAAAAAGCGGTTTCACAAGTTTCATTCCACACAAATTTTACGTTCCGTGCTCAGCAAGTCAGTAAGAGGTGCAACTACAGAGGCAAAATTCCGACAGAAACCTCGGTAGTACCCAGTCATTCCCAAGAACGCCGCAAATCGCGCTTATTAATAGGTGAAGGGAATTTCACAATGGCTTCAATCTTAGCCTGAACCGGTTTAACCTGACCTTGTCCCACCAATTTACCAAGGTAAGTCACTACCGCCTTAGCAAATTCACATTTACTGAGATTAAGTGTCAAAGATGCTTTAGCCAATCGCTCCATAACTGAACCAAGGGTGCATAAATGATCTTCCCACGTCATACTATAGATTACCACGTCATCTAAATAGACTTCGCAGTTTTGCACATCTGACAACACAAGATGCATCAACCGTTGGAATGGCCTGTGGCAGGTGCATTGCGCATCCCAAAAGCCATGACCGTGTACTGCATGAATGCGTCGGGTGTAACAAACGCAGAAACTTCAGAAGCGCGCGCTGTTAACGGCACCTGCCAATAACCTTTTAAAAGGTCGAGTTTAGTGACATAACGTGATGAACCCACACGATCAACACAATCCTCCATCCTAGGGAGAGGAAAAGAATCAGCCTTAGTAACCTCATTTACTCTGCGAAAATCCGTGCAGAATCGAAACGAGCCATCAGACTTTGGCACAAGTAGACAGGGTGAGCTCCATGGACTCTGACTGGGTACAGCAAAACCGTTACTCACTAAATACTTGACTTCATCTTTCATCACTTGACGTTTGAGTGGATTAACTCGATATGGGTGTTGTTTGATCGGCGTACTCTGACCCACTTCAATATCATGCATTAACATATTTGTCTGCGAAGGAACATCACCAAACAACGTAGAATGCTTGTGAATCAGTTCAATAACATCATCACGCTGATTCTTAGATAAATACAAAAGGTGAGATGGCAAGGTGGCTAAGATAGAAGAATTCGAAAATCTCCCACAAGATGCTTGAACATCCTTGCCAGTCACCTCACCTGTCTCTAGTGCACCAATAAGAGATGGTTCAACAACATTCGTAGTAGTCACAATTGCAGCAGAAGGGTTGACTTCAGGCGCATCTCTGGCAACATATGCTTTTAACATATTCACATGGCAAACTCTACTTTTGCGTCGTCGATCTGGAGTTAGAACTGCGTAGTTAGTATCGCTCAGTTTTTTCTCGATTTTATATGGACCGGCAAAACGAGCATGCATGGGGGAATTAGGCACAGGCAGAAGGGCAAGCACAGAGTCACCTGCCTGAAAGTCACGAACAACACTTGTTCTATCGTGTCTACACTTCATCTTAATTTGACTCTCAGCAAGATGCTGTTTAGCAACTTCCCAAACACCATGAAGTTGTTCACGAAACGTACTCACATATTCAAGGAGGGGTACACGAGGAAGATCTTTAGCAAGAAACTGTTCACTTAACAATTTCAAGGGTCCACGAACAGTGGTGTCCAAACACGAGTTCGGCCGGACTAAATCCTAAGGATTCTTGTTTGGTACTCCTTATTGCAAACATTAGCAAAGGTAGTCCATCCACCCACTCTTTATTTCGTTTCAAACGCAATAAGTGCGCAACATCGATTTTAGCGTCTGATGAAAACGCTCGAGCGCACCTTGCGATTCAGGGTGATACGCACTCGACATCTGGTGTTCCACTTGTAATTCATCTACCAGCTGTTCAAACAAACCGTGAAGTGAAATTTGTTCCCTGGTCGGTCTGAATTACTCTAGGTAACCCGAACAGAGAGCAAAAAACTTTACCAGCTCCTTAACCACCACTTTCGCTTTTATAGAGCGCAATGGCACAGCTTCGGGGTAGCGGTCGCTGCGCACATTATAGTAAGAACGTACTGATGGCCAGACTTAGATTTTGGCAAGGGGCCAACACAATCCAAAATAAGTCTCTCAAACGGCTCCCCTATGACAGGAATAGGTTTGAGTGGCGCATGCGGAATCACTTGATTAGGTTTGCCCACAAGTTGACAGATGTGACAAGACCGAACGAATGCAGACACGGAAGACTTCAAACTTGGCCAGAAAAAATATCTAGCGATGCGGTCGTACGTTTTTGTAACACCAAGGTGACCTGAACAAATATGTTCATGAGCTAGCTTCATAATTTGCAAACGATAACCAGTAGGAAGAACAATCTGATATACACGATCACTGCCTGGGGTTGACGGCTTCCACCAGCGCATCAACACATCTTCATCCCAAAAGTAACCCACCAAAGCATCTGACACTCGAGTTCTATCAACAGCCCGCACTGATGCATTTAAACAGAGTTGAATCAGATTTTTGCGCAACGATTAACTGTTCCCTTCCCACTTTTAAGGAGGTTTCGTTTGCGCTGGAATTCTCATCACACGGTAATGGATGGGGTTTAACAAGCAATTTACATTCTGCCACCTCAGGCAGTGCAGCTAAAAAGGAACTTGACAGATCCACTACATCTTCAAATTTCTTTTGTGCACGTGTTACAACACATGCCGAGAAAACAGTGGAGAATTGTGACAGAGCAGCTACCTGCTCACTAACATTAGGCTTCGCTGACACAATCGGGAATGGAAAAACTTTAGCTCCAGCCAAATCATTACCCAAGATCATACTCACACCCTCCACAGGTAACTGTGGCTGCACACCAATGCTAACAGGACCCGAAATGAGGTCAGATTTTAAATGGACTACATGCAACGGCACAGGAGTACAGCCCATCTCAATACCTCGAATGAGTACATCATTGCCTGTATATGACGCACTCGAAAACGGCAGTGCACTCTCCAATATCAGTGACTGTGCGGACCCCTGTATCTCGCAGCATGACTACAGGCTTTGCCTCAGAATCATCCGAAAGCGAAACTAAACAGGTTTGCAAAATGATTCAAACACATTAGGGCTAGAATGCGGTGGCTGTCCAGACACGGAAATAAACGCTACCCCCTTTAGACTTGCTAGCTTTTTGCTGCCAGGCTTTACAATTTGTGATAAGATGGCCAGGATCAAGGCAATAAAAACAAGCTCTTTTTTTTGTCAGGACGTTTTAATGTATTTGCTTCATCGTCAGCCCTAACAAAATTACCCCTTAACATCCTTTTTTCTCTCCCTACATCCGCAATGAAGGGTGCTTTATGAGCGCGCATAACCGGGAATACAGTCTTATGAGTGAGCACGAATTCGTCTGCATGTATTGCTGCATCAGAAAGTTTAAATACTCTCTGCTCGTTCAAATGTACCACAATACTTTCGGGCAGACAGCTCTCTTAAAATCTTCGAGTAAGATAAACTCTTGCAAACCCTCAAGAGTCGTAATCTTAGTAGAAGCACACCATTTCTCGAATAACGCTCTCTTCTCACGCGCAAACTCCACAAAGGTTTGCTTGGCTGCTTTTGAACATGCCCTAAATCTCTGTCGGTACGCCTCCGGTACTAACTCGTAAGCGCGCAATACAGCCACTTTCACAACATCATAATTCAGTGAATCTTCAATTGGCAAGGCCGCAAAAACCTCTTGCGCCTTGCCAACGAGATTACACTGCAATAATAATGCCCACATCTCTCTAGGCCATTTCAATTTAGCCGCAACACGTTCGAAAGGCCACGAAGTACGAATCGACCTCAGTCCTCACGGAATGGCGGAACGAGTTTGACATACCTACTAATGTCAAAGTCGGGTTGATCCATCTCAGAGCTACCGGAAGCCAGCCTGGAGCGTGGTGACGGAACTTCTTACACATCTGAGCTTCCAGGTCCAATTTACGCAGCTTAACATCTTGATCAGCTGTTATCTCTAACTCTTTCAGTCGAAGCAGTTGCGTTTCATATTCCTGTTTTTTTTAACTTAAGATCTAACTCTCTTAAGCGAACAGTGACCATTGGAAGTACTTGAGAAGCCTTTTTACCATTCCCCGAATATAAATCGTCAAATACCTCTCCATCAGTCTCTGCCTCCGGACCTCCAGCTATGGAACGTTCAGGCAAAATACCAGTCTCTACTAACCTAGCGTACAACTCCTCCTTAACAACCTGCTTCCTTTCCTCTTTAGAAACAGTTATATTAAAGAAATCAGCTATCTGTATCCTGGGCCGCATTAATGCACGGGCTTACCTGGGCTTAAGCCCAGGGCCCCGGGCTGGGGGAGGGCCCCGATGATGCCGGAAAATATTGTAATCGGATCTTATAATTCGTTGGCTGTCCCTTTAAAATTACGCTTTATCGCTTTGCTTTGAATGCACGTGCGGGCGTTGCAAGTCCTGCTCGAGAAGTGTCAGTCAAACCCTCTCACTCAGTTAACCCTGCAATCATCAGTCACAGTGGGCATTGTTTTAATTGTCTGAAATCCAATAAAATTCATCATTGTCTGAAAGCATTCAGTTATTGGCCTGTATCGAACTCACGTGACATACTTTCGTTGAATTCTTTATAAGATAATTGCCGCCTATTCTAATGATGACAATAACTAATCTAATGGCTAATCTAATGTGACAGCAATGTCTCGTAAATATGACAGTGGTTCGCAAAAAAGAAAAACAGCACAAGATAAATTAGAACGTCAGAACAGTTTGTTAAAAAAAAAATCCGAAACTAACATCATATTTTAACGCAGGCCCTGGGAAAGATGAAGATACAGATAATGGTGAAGGGAAAAGGGAATCACCGCCATTTATACAGGTTGGTTGTGATATACTAGCAGGCTGGCAGCAGTAGCTAGATATGATAGTCTATCAAAATAATTAACTCTTTTTAAACTTAACAACTTAGTTGAGCTCCCAGTAGCCTAGTTAGTTAGCCACCACACTAGAGCTGTGGATTTATAATAATTTTTATGTATTGCAATGTTGATGCGAACGATTCTGCATACATGTAATTAAATAGGCCTTATCATAGTGGCATAATGATTTAAATAAAGCACTCTTGTTACTATTAAAGTTGCGTATGCCTTCAGAAGCAAACACTTAATTGCGCTTGATCGTATCACTTCTTTAAAGCAAGATATTTGGGCACATTTAAAAAAAAAGTGACGTGACATTCAGCCAAGTATGGTGACCCATACTCAGAATTCGTGCTCTGCATTTAACCCATCCGAAGTGCACACACACAGAGCAGTGAACACACACACACACTGTGAACACACACCCGGAGCAGTGGGCAGCCATTTTATGCTGCGGCGCCCGGGGAGCAGTTGGGGGTTCGGTGCCTTGCACAGAGTCCGACTCTCTAACCATTAGGCCACGACTTCCCATCTTAGTTTTTTACTAAAAAGAAAATGCATGAATGAGAAAATCGTGTAGGACGTGCTTGATGTTAAAACTACTTTTTAATCTCAATAATAAGTCATGAAAAAGATCTCTGTACTCGTGTTGACTGACACACCCTTAGCGCGTGTGCAGAAAACCCTCAAAGTAGAGGTCTGCGCGGGACTGTTTTTTAAGTCCCGCTCCCGCCAGCTCCCGCTGGGGTTATATCCGCATCCTCCCGTTCCCGATATATATACACTCTTTGTTCACACCGCTGTCTGCTTAGAATAATTTTTCTTCCCGACCCGACCATCCCGCTAAATTTAGCTCTCGTTTTCAAAATTTCACATTTCCATTTCCACGGAGAAAATAAAAATGTTGTCTGCACAAAAATTGTATTTATTATTTTATTCGCCTTGTCAAGATACTGAAATTTAACATTTTAATGCCAACACAGTAGGGGAAAAAATGTCGAAGAGAAAAAATAAATAAAAACGCAGACTCTGAGACCCTCCTTTTAATATTTCTTGATACTTTTTTTGGATGTGGAAGTATCTCACTGACATTAAACTTTCCGATTTTTGCTGCTGTGTCGACCAAATGTTGGGCCAGCTGATTAAAACCTTTTTCCGGACACAGTATCATACAGTCGAATATCTTGGCAAACAAAATTCAACACATTTTTCTGTTGTCTCTTTTTTAAACTGCTCTGGCACCGGCCTAGACTTTGTAAATGCCAGTTTAGTTTGACCCTTTGTGATGATGCATGAGTGCCGCCTTAAACCCGAGGTTCCAGTCTTGTGACTGCTGAACGGGAATACTTTTAGGCATTTATCACATTGCGCAAAGGGTATTTTTTTTTTTTCATCTGCGTCTATGATACATGAAAAAGAGACTCCCATACATCAGACTTGCCTGATGTGGGTTTCTTAGCAGTAAACTGACCATTTTCCAGTCCAAGTTGAACGTCCTTTAAGGACAGCGCATCCACACTTTGCTCTGCCATACTTTTGAGGGCCGTGTATTTACAACCGGTACAGTCTGCCCTGAGGACCGTTATTCACATGCTGCGCGCACAGACCCCGCAAATACAATGCATGACGCAGAAAAAAACTGGTCCATGCGTGCATAACGGTCCTGAGTGCAGGGCAGGTAGCCTATACCGGGTGGTCGATAAGATTAAGTAAAGCGAAGATATGCTGTTCTGAAAGGACGTCGGGAACGTGATATTGAATGACCGACCGCTACCGTGTTTTAGTTGGAAATTTAAACCCGCGGCGCAAAATATGTAAAAAATTTTTTTTTTTTTTTTTTATAAAGTGAGATGCGCATTCTCGATAATATCAGATCGTTAAATCACCAATTACGATATCATAGACTACATATAACGCACACCCTACAGCACTGGCCCGATCGGGCAAGTGACCGTTCCGTCTACTGTCCCGAGCGTCATTCACACTAGCCTCGGGCAATCGGGCAGTCCTTAATGTCGAGCCCTGGAAGGGCCCCTCAAGAGGTAAAGCCCAGGGGCCCCTTATAGTCTTAATGCGGCCCTGTCTGTATCAGGTCTACTTTCCTACACCGTTCAAATTCTCTTAACGTGGGCGAAAGAGTGAACTTAATTAAATCGAAATCCATCCTAAACCCTATGAACTTCCTCCCCCATCAAAAGATCAAAACAGCCAAGCAAAAAAGGCTTTGACGACAGATAACGATTCAAACAAAACAACCATAACAAATCACCACGAACAAACAAGCCCCCAATTGCTATGGTGTCACGGCCATACGAATTACAAAAAGACGAGCGAACGGCCAAACAACGCACGTAACAACATAAGGTCATCTGTATGTAAGAAACATGTAATGTGCCTGCATTTTATTTCATTGCTTATTTTGCAGTTCTCTGTTGGCTTTGAGAGCTTTTGCAGGCTTAAGGGCTTATGGTCCAGTGAAAATGATTAACTTACAGACTCCAGCACAGTCTCACTGAAGCCATCTCATTGTTATAATAGCAAGTACACGAGTTTGGGTTGAGGAACATTTATGTAAGATTGCCATCTAGTGTTCATAGAAGGAAATAGACGGCAGCAACCGGACAAGATAAAGATTCTAATGAAGCTTATTAACAAAGTCTCATTTGCATTTTCTGGTTAGTGTTTAACACCCCTAAATATAGAAAAGCAAAGATGTATCATTCATCAGCTATGACTAAGCCACTGCGGATAAAGGTACCTGCTATTCAAACAGGCAATGAAGTGTAAAAAATGCTTTAGATCTATGGGATTATCCCATCATTTAATTAGGATTACAGACCAGTATCAGGGCAAATTGCTTGCAATTCCAAAGACTGGCTGAGTAAAGAAACGCATATAATGAGATTGAGGTTTCCTGTTCCTCTGAGGCTTAGTTCTGTCTTTTCTATTATCATCCACTATGTTTAAATCTCTAAAGTGAAACTATTTAAGAGGAGCACTCTTGAAAATTATGATTTCCTTTATTAATTGACTTTACAGATTGACTATGAAATGGGGTCACATAACACTTGGGGCTTGTTTCACTTCACAGCAATTATAGCAGTATAGTGTCCCTTATGTAACAAGATCATTGTAAGGTCTAACTCAGTGTATGGAACTCAAACTCATCAAGGTAATGTTTAACATATCATGGTTAGACTGAGACCAGTGTTGTTTTATCATTGAAATACTAGGATAGTTTTTATTAATATTTTGAATCAGTTTTTATTTTTATATTTTCTACTTTCAATTTAATTTTAGTTAAAGGTTTAGTAAATTTGTTGCGTGTTTCTCACATAAATGTAGCTAGTTCTTATTGTTCCAAGAAACTTCTCCCATCTCCAAATCTTGGATCAAAATTATTTTTTTATTTATGTCCATACGTGTATTATGATTGAACTGGATCAGCTAATTGTATAGTAAAGGGTCACACAACTTGAGTGATAGGCCATGACTGGATAAAAGTTTAAATTGATACAGAGAGAGAGAGAGAGAACGAGAGAGAGAGAGAGAGAGTAAAATATATTATGTTAGAGCGTCTGGCGCTAGTAACGGCAAACAAATGATGACTAAGCTAAATGTAAATTGTACATAAAAGATACAGCAAATATACTAGACCAGTTATTCTAAAGTTATTACAGCTGCTTTTTAATCGGATTCCTTGCGTATATTGTAACATATCAAGTCAGACGCCCACGCCCTCCAACAGAGGGCATTACTGCACGCCTGCAGCACGGCGCCCCAGCGCAGGAGCCTTCCCACTTCGCCGCTTCCTTCATGCGCATGCGCGCTGTCGCTCACTCGCTCATTGTGTTCGCAAAGATGGCGTTGAGTAAAACGTTCGGACAAAAACCGATAAAATTTCAACTCGAGCAAGATGGGGATTTTTACATGATAGGCTCCGAGGTACGTCTGTGTTACAGAGAATTATGCGTATGTTTACACCTGATATTAACACTAAAAAAATCATCTTCGACTTTGCTTTGTTGGTTGTGGCCAAGATGCTGTTATCTCCATATCGACGTAATGGATGAATGATAAAATGATAAATAGAGCTTGCAATCATGCCCGTTCCTGTATAAGGTGAAGCACTTGTCCGATCTTTAAAAGTCAGATTTATTTTATTTTTTTTTTGCGATTTTTATTTAGGCCAAACAAGTTGGCAGATAACGTTATAAATATAGCAGTTTGTCATTTTAAATGCATTAAAGTGATGAAAAATAAGTAAGTTATCATATTAAATAATATTTATTACTATATTATCTTAATTTATTAAAAAAAAGTAATTAAAAATAATTAACAAAATTAATAAAAATAACTAATTTTTTTTCCTTTTTTTTTCTCCATTGGAGCACAAAAGGAGATGTTAAAGAACAATGCCGGGGACTGACAGTTTCAGTCTCCATCCACTTTCATTACAGCTGGTTTCACAGTGAAAGTGAATGGTGACCGAGAACATTATGCCTAACATCTCCTTGAGATGAAAAAAAAAAAAGAAAAGTCATACTAGTTTGGAAAAACACGAAAAAGAAAAAGAAAAAAAAAACTCTTTTAACTTAAACAATATACACTGTCACTTCCTTTTAAGGCACCACAGGTTAACTGGGTAAACAAATTGTAAAACTTATTTTATAGATAGATGTTGAAATTGATGCAGATAGATAGATTAAAATACACAAAGTGTAATGAAATAAAAACCTGAATGTGTATTTTGAATGTTTTCTTTCCACTGGTCTGACAAAAAGATGTTATGGAGAAAAAGAAAAAAAAAAAAGCCCAAAGTCTCAAAAGTGTCCAATGCATGAGAAAGAAGAAGAAGAAGAAAATGGTTTATCTTGCCTTAAGTTTTTTTTTTTTTTTGGCTTAATCTCGCTCTTTAGGTTGGAAACTACCTGCGTATGTTCCGAGGCTCTCTGTATAAGCGGTACCCCTCACTATGGAGACGTCTCGCATCGTGGAGGAGAGGAAGAAAATTGTAGCATCATCACATGGTAAGTGAGTCCTTTCCCTTTAAATGGTATTAAGTCCAGAAAGCACCTGTAAGCAGCACCTACCTCATAGTCTCCAAGTCCTGCTTCTGGACGCAGTTTGTGTAGTGTTCTTTTTTGTGTTAGATCATGGTTACACAAATTTAGCCACCAGTGTGACCATGCTGAAGGCGTCTGAACTGTGAGGAGATCTTCGAGGGGAATGATGAGAAGTACAAGGCTGTGTCCATCAGCACAGAGCCATCCGGCATATCTCAGTAAAGGAGACCGGGGGTCTCAGTTTATGTGACATACAGGTCTAAATGCAAAACAATGAAGAAGGAAGGAAAAAAAATAAAATAAATGCAAGACTGGGGTTGTTTTTATTACATATATGGACACTTCAGGGGAATTTAGTGAATGGAAAATTGCAATTTTAAAAATCTACATTTTGAGTGATGTATTCTATATAATCTCTTGATCTATGTATTCTATATAAATTATTTAGATAAAGATAATATCTTGGTTTGAAATATTTTTGAGTTAATTAAATTTTTTCATTTAATTCAAGGACTATTTTTTTCTATCTTTTTTTCTTTTTTCTTTTTCTTTTTGGATTTGCCATTTAAATTCAAGTATATTGTTTTTTCTTTTCTTTTTTCCTTTTGGAGTTTATGTTTGTTGTAATTCTGTGTCTTGAACTTAGGGAGCAAAAAGCGAAGAGGAGCAGTCAGTGGGTGCCCACCCTGCCCAACAGCTCCACAACACCTGGACCGCAGTGCCCTTGTTCCACCACTATCAACAGAAACAGAATGGGACGTGACAAGAAAAGGACCTTTCCATTATGGTGAGATAAATAATGAGAGTTTGACAAGTTCTCCCTCTGTTTTATGGATTTTCATCCAGGGCTATTAGCTTTAAAAACAAAAACTACCATTCAAAAGTTTGGAGTGAGTAAGAGTTTTTATTTTTTATTTCTTTTTAAGAAATTTGTACTTTTATTCAAGGCGAGGCCACATCAAATTGATCAAAATATGTATTTCAAATTGTTGCTGTATATTAATATTAAGCCACACAACAGTTTTCAACATTGATAGTAATAAGAAATGTTTCTTGAGCACCAAATCAGCATATTAGAATGATTTCTGAAGAATCATCTGACTCTGAATACTGGAATAATGGCTGCTGAAAATTAAGCTCTGGCATGACTAATAATTTTACTAAAATTTTAAAATATATTAAAATCTAAAAGTATTATTTAAAATGTAAAAATTTATGGAGGACTGTTTCATAAAACTGGGAGAGTAGCCTACAATGCCCTGGCTGTGCACAAAGGTTTGTTGTTTCTATAAAGTAAGGCAATTCCAACTTTGCAAGGACAGTCTGGCGCTTCTGACTCACAGCCTGTAAGTTTGTTTTCATATTTAAAGAATTTGCCATTGACGATACAAATGTGAGTTTTGAGGCAGTTGTAGAGTAGCAGACATTGGTTTTGGCACGATATGTTTAGTGGCACGATACGCAACGCGTTAAAAGAACAATATAAGTCATTATAATCAGTAATTTATGTTTCATTGGTATTGTCTCGTCGTGGCCTGGACTCAGCCATCACAGTATGTTAAGGGGTTGTAACATTTCCATCACCACACTTGAGGTATTTGGCTAATAAACTCACAATGCATCTGGATAGCTGGCCCAATCAGATACACCTTGCTTTTTAGAATGATGAGCTTTGTAAAAAAAATTTACGCGTTCAGAAAGGCGGGGCATAGAGGAGCAACAATGATGTACATTATGTGGTAAATAATGTGTTTTTTTAACCTTAAACCAACATAAACCTCATTGCATTACACCAAAGAAACGTCATATGACCCTTTTTAATTAAAAAAAAAAAGCCAAAAGTTAAAATTAGCCACGGTTTTGATTACTATGGTTGATTGTTATCAGGGCAATATTAAACTAGGGAGGATGTTTACTAAGCGTGAACAAAATCACATTCGGGCACTAAGCATTCTCTTTTTCTTTTCATTTCTTAGCCGCAATTGACGTGGGGTTCTTTTTGGGGGTCAGCAGATGAAGCAATACGCGAACAAACATCACTGGGCTTGTTTTGCTAAGATTTTTTTTCTTCCAAAGTACGTTGTTTATCGCTGACAGAATCTGGTTAAGTTATGAAAAGCAATACTTTTGATAGGCCAAATTTTTCTATGGACATGTTGACCTTCCATCATACACTCCCTTCTGAAAGCTTGATGGTCCAAATGCTCAGTAAGTCCCCATTTTTTTGACAAACAAAAAGTGCCAAGTGGACTTCCTCCTAGGATATTTAGCTAGATGTAATGCTCCCTGCAATACTGTCAACACTCCCCTCTGAAAGCTTTGGTAAATGTCAGTGATTTGCTTTAGTGAGACAGTTCAGACTGGAATGCAGCCAACCAGCTGTTGGTTTCAAGCATTGCTCCAGTGTGTTCAAAACAACTTTATTCTGCTGTGATTACTTACAAGACCAGCGTTTTAAATCCCTCACTTAATCACATATGTAGGCTGTTAAATATTGGGCATTTGTTGTGTCAGAAAAGGGCAGGACATGAAGGAAAAATGTAGGCTGTTGTTCAAAACATGGAGTTTAACAGCACATGTTGCGCACATGATGCTATTTAACGATTGAGTGTGTTTATGGTGTCTGCTTTTCTTTAATGCATAGTTTCGATGACCACGGACTTCCGCTGCAGTCATTCAGCGAAAATGCTTCTCAGGCAGAGGTCCTGGTGCCTATCCGCCTGGACATGGAGATTGATGTGGCAAAAAAGCTCAGAGATGCCTTCACCTGGAACATGAATGGTAAAGGTGAAAAAAAAAGAAAAATTTGTTGCTTTACTTAAACTTTTGTTATGCAGAGTGCTTTTCAACAGTAATGCATAAGAAAAGCAAAGACATAACAAGATCAATTTGTGCTAAAAACATTTAAGCACAAGAAGATTTACACTCTGTCTGCTTTTGCATCTCCAGAGAAACTTCTGACGCCAGAGATGTTTGCTGAGATCCTGTGTGATGACCTGGACTTGAATCCTCTTACCTTGTCCCTGCTATCGCCTCAGCCATTAGAACAGCAGATCGAGTCCTAATCCTAACCAGCACCCAAGCCATTCTGGAATGAGCAGACGGTTACCAGAGGGTCAATCATTAAGGTATGCTTTACAATGGCATCCAAATACAAAGAGAGGATAATTTGGGCTTAATTAGTTAAACTGTCAAGGCCTGATTAATGTGTGTCTGTAAAATGGTCTTGTTGCGTTAAACACTGACCCAATCATAATGCATGTAGTTAATTCCATTGCCAACCTGCATGTGTGCTTTCAGCTAAACATTCACTGTGGGGAACATCTCTCTAGTGGACCAATTCGAATGGGATGTATGTCAGAGAAGGAGAACTCGCGCCAGAAACGTTTGCTTTGAAGCTCTTGCTCTGAGCTGGGACTCGGAGGAGAGTTTGTCACCACCATTGCATACAGCATCCGCGGAACAGCTCAGGCTGGCATCAGAGGACGTACGCCTTCAGTGTGGGCAACATGCATGCACTTCAATATAACCAGTGGGTTTAATGCTCCAAACGATCACTTTGAGTTCAATTTCAAGTTTCTCACTTTGCTTTCTCGTATATACCTAAGCACAGCCAATGTTTATTCTTGTTCACAGTTCTTGTGCTGTAAAGCAAAAACTATTTGCTAGAAAATCCGCATGTGCCTTAGGCTTTAACTTTAAGGATGCTGATGGTCTATTTTAATGTGGTAGTCCATAAATGAGGTAGTTTGCTTGGTTATTTGATGCACAATCCCCTCCGAAAACACGGGATTCATTGTAGAGGCATTTTAGGACAGTTGCGTGTTTTTGAAAGCACTGTTTGCCATGATTTATACTTGCTGACTTGATCTCCAGACTCATTTGTAAACAGTACAGTGGGCGTAAAGGAAGACTCGCTGTGGTTTGTCTCTCTGTGGCTTACTGTTGAAACATGATTTGTTCTTTAGTATTTATTGATACACCACCTCACTGTCCTATAAGCCAGAGAATGGAGATTATTTCCCTAGCCTGTAATATTGCCTTGGAATTTACCCAAATAATCAGTAGGTATTTTGTAAACAGACTGAAAAACAATATGAAACTATAAATTTTGTTAAAGTGATCCAACTACTTTAAATGAAGGCTGAATTTTTTTCGCTTACCACAAAAACTATCTGACCAGTGAGAAAGATGCTTAATGGGTTATGTATTGAGGATGGATTTTTAATCACTGTCAAGCTAAGAACTACTATGATAAAAACCCATAATAGCAGTAATAATAGTAAAGTACAATAATTATTATTATTAATAATAATAATGATCGATTTCAGTTACATTTTAGATTTAGGTTAATGTACATTTACGTGGCATGCGAAAGACTTTACTGCGTTTCTGATACTTATGTAATATACTTATATATATCTATATATATATATATATATATACATACATACACCTTTTGAACAGTTGTGTGTCTCATATGTATATGTTAGTGTTCATGCATGTGATAATTATGTTGATATCTGTTTATTTGTGCTGTACTTGTTTTGTTTGTCCTGTATCTATATCCTGTGTGTCTGTTGAGATGTCAGCAAGCCTGATTCAATTTAAATGGAATGATTTAATGTGTTTAGATCAGCTAAGGTGTATCAAGTGGGATTTTCCATTATCTCTCTATTTGTGGTCAATATACACACAAACACACACAGCATGTCTTGTTTATGCCACTAAATTGAGGCCATATTATAATGCGGTTTGGCCCATACACTGTTCATTCCAATCTAATTATTTGTCCAACAGCAATTAGTGACAACCGGTTCAAGCATTGTGACTTCTCTTTATTGTGCCTTGAAGTAGTTTTATGTGTGTCTTTCTTCCTCAGTTGGTTATAAAATAACTCTGTACAGTTATTTTTCTCCCTGCAGTACAGACCACATTGATTTTTTTTTTTTTTTTTTTCATAATGTTTCATAATTCAGTTGCTTTTCTCTTGCATGGCTTGCAACCCTACTTTTTTGGGTTGGGATATGTGGGGCATAACCAGTTAGCAGTACAATGTCAGTAGATCATAGGTGAAAATGGCACATTATTTGCTTTGTGGCTTAGTTAGAACAGTTAAAATGTTACAAGATCAAGTTTCATTCTTTGTGATTAACTTCATTGCTTCTTGTTTTTGCTTTGCTATAACCTCCTAATTGTTTGCTTCTCCCACTGTCTGTTCCAATAGGTCTGATTTCAGGTCAATATACTTCAAAATTTCTTGATCTTCTCTCCCTCTTACCCCCCACGTTTCATTCCCTGGCAGGCTGAGTACTTTCAACTCTTTTTATTTTTTATATCTTTGCAGCACTTGTATATGGACATGTTGCGAATGCATAATGCAGGGTTTTTTTTTTTTTCTAGAAATGACAGAAATAGCATGAACGTAGTGATATCAGAACAGACAGTGGTTTGGTGACTGTTCTGTTTGATCCCTGCATGTGCTGCCACAGCATGGCTTTTTTTAAAAAATTGTATGATAGTTAGAAGTAAATTGTATGAATTTGTTGAAATTTTTTAACAAAAGTTTCAAAGATATTTCTAGAAATCATTTATCACCTCTATGCATCACCTCTATCAGTGAAGCATCATTGGGATTCCATGATGTTTAATTTCTGCTGTCCACTTATGACTCCATATGGCTCATTTCCTGTAGTGAGAACCATTACCAACTGTGGAGATTGCAATTCGGAACTCAGGTGATGCTGACCAGTGGTGCCCTCTGCTGGAGACCCTGACAGATGCAGAGATGGAGAAGAAAATCAGAGATCAGGACAGAAACACAAGGTAAGAAAGATGCTCAAATTAGGCCTCACCTATAAGATTTGATATATTTTTATTCTATATTTTATTTTTAATTTATTTTTTTGCAATTGGTACATATTATATTTTATTCCCCTTGCTTGCCATACATAATATTATAAATAATATGTATTACTATTAGTATTACACATAAGTAACATCGCCTTTTTTCCCGCAGGCGTATGCGACGACTTGCCAACACTGCCCCTGCCTGGTAAAAACAGGATGTTGTTGATGCTGCCACTCAATAAGCTCACAGTCTCATTATGGGCCTCAGGGTTGCTGGAAGCCTTTGCACAGATCCACACAGCTCTAGATAACATTCCTCCAGCCTTTTGACCTCCTCAACCCACACAGCATTACACACTTTCTTTATATCAGGCCTTTAAACTCTTATCTGGCATCAGCCAGGCTTTACAGTGCTCACAGGGACTGCTCAGACGTCTTATTAGAATGCCTGTCATTGCCGTTGGTCTCCAGTTATAGAGACATCTTTAATAATCTTGTTGTTAAGAACAGGATGTGAGAAAGTTTGATGAGTATTGTGTTTTCATTTAAGGGTGCTAATGCGAACTATGAAACTTGACCTTGCTTTTTAAAAATAAAGACAATGGTAAATTGTATGCCTGTGGTTCTCTGATATTTTTTCTTCCCACCCCCCCCCCAGACACGAAGATATTGCACTTTGAGTCTTGGCGGTTCCTTGCTTAAAAGCTGTGAGAACTATAAATAGAAATTGGTTTATACTTTTATGCACAAAAATAACAACAATGGTTTTTAATATGTTTCATAAGTCATTTATGTCTGCATTTGCGGTCTCGTTCTGTGCATTAGAGCATCAGCTGGGCCTAAAATCTGTTCTTCTAACCACATACGTCATGCACAGTGGACCACTTGCTTCAGTTTCCAAAGCATTCTTTTGAAATTTTAGATGATGTGTCTTTAATGTGTATGGAAACTGGAAGGAGTTCAGTCAAAACCTAGAAAGCCCTCATTAGCCGATGCCTGTGATAGATTATGCATTCCCATAATCCTGTGCCAATCTATCACAGCACATGCAATTGGTGGTTCTATAAAAAGTAATGGAAATACAGTAGAGTTCCAACCCCCTTGACATTTGATGTACTGACTTTCTATTGTTCGCTAAAAGGACATCCGGGGACTCAATAAATTTTCAAACACATATTGAATAGAATGCTAAGGTAAGTTTCTTTGTCTACCTTTTTCTTGTTCTTGACCACACATAAAACCAAAGTACAAGAATCCTTCTGACAGAATTTTATGTGTGCTTAAAGTATTTAAGGAAACATTATTGTAATATGATGCTGAAGTAACTTAACTAGTGGAAACCACAATGAAAAGGATACTCAGCATTTCTGCATATTAGCACACTTAATAACAGTTCACTGAAAGTTCTGTCAGTAAAACAAAATACTAATCAAAAATCGTAAAAACCCTGAGGTAATTATTCTGAGGAGTTACCTAGTATCTTAATGTGAATATAATACAATCTGACCATGCAATATCAGTTTACATATTTACCACATGACAAAAAGAATC
The DNA here is from genome assembly GCF_018340385.1 of Cyprinus carpio. Lineage (NCBI taxonomy): Eukaryota > Metazoa > Chordata > Actinopteri > Cypriniformes > Cyprinidae > Cyprinus > Cyprinus carpio. The sequence continues at coordinate 8,172,460 of NC_056592.1, forward strand.
TCTAATTGGCTTGATTTTTATATTTTCTTATATCTTAAAGACAGCTGATTTTTTTTTGTGTGTTAGTATGTAGTTCTGCTGTTACGTCATTAAGATAAGATTCATATTAAACACATGTGAGACAGTAATTCACTGCACACTTCACGTCAAGTGCACTTCGAAGTGAGTAGGGCACAGTGGTGTTCACTTTAAATGGAATTTGCCCAGAAAGTGTCAGAAATCTAAACTTTTGAACATACCCTGTGCTCTAGTTTTAAATCTGCAGCACTGCAAATGTATGTATGGGCTTTGTACAAGGGAAAAAAAAATACTCTTCTACCACAGCTGAAGCCTTTCGTCATGGGCCCAAATGAGTTTGGACATATGAAATCTGATTTACGTTTTAATAGTTTTTCAAAGAAACAGTAATTTATAGTGTCCGATCCTTTTTTAATCGTTTGTTTTACCACCCGCTTGGACAAAACAATTTGAACATTTCAGTCTTATGAAGATCCCCAGCTATCAGCCTAAGGGGACGTTACGGTCAGTGCTTTGAATAACAAACTGGAAGTTGACTCCCCTTACATGACTTTTACCGGTAATCATATCATGATTCAAACTGATCAGGATCAGTCATGATTTTGAAGAATGACAGGTTTTATTCTGCTCAAACTTAGAAGCCATATGTTTTTAGTTTGTACCAGTTCTCTGTGATTTTATAGGATTGTATATGTCACACACACAACAATCTGCTTTATATAATTTAATGAGAGAAATATTGTGTGGGGTCGATGGGGTCAGCTGTCGTGCGCCATGCTTTGTGGTTAAACCAGTGCAGACTTGCATTACCCTGAAGGCAAATGTCCTTCTTCAAGTTCGAAATATAGACAGTGTGTTTGTTACAACATACTTTTAGAAGTGGTACACGTGTATGCCGTAACAACAGCACTCTTAAGACGTCTGATAGAGCATCTGCCATCAGTGGCTACCGAACAAGAAAACTTGACAAATGTGAAAATGGAGTGGTGTTGGCCTGTGCAAAAATCAATATAACTCCGCAAATGTGTTTACTAGGTATTGTAAGGGGTTGCTAAGCAGTTGCCAGGTATTCTGGGTGGTTTTAAAGGGTTTTTGTTTGGTATTTTCGAGCTGTTTCTGGGTATTCTATCTAGGTGGGTTGCCAATTTGGTTGAGATTGCTATGTGGTTGCTAGGGTATTGCTAAGCGGTTTCTGGAGTATTTTGGGTGGTTGTTATGTGATTACATCTGCTCCATATTTAAGGACATTTTGTACACAGGAAAAGTAAGGACTGCAAATCAGTTCCAAACTTTTGTAAACTTAGAAAACCTTGAAAACCACAAAAATGCTACTGAATGTTTTGACTCTCAGAGAGCCTGGAGAGGCTCTGCTAATCAGTTTTAGAGTAGTAAAACGTTCTGTAAAAGGTCAAAGAAGGTTGCCTTTCTACAGTTGCAAACACACAACACACAAAGCTCTTATATCCCTGGTAAACCTATTCAGTAAGCAGGTGAATTATGTTTCTGTTTCGAATCCTGATGACAAAAGGATCGGAGTTTGTGCTTTCTTCCAAGCAGCTCGACATCTGTAAGTTACTAAAAGCGAATACCCTACAAAATGTTGTTGGCGTAAGGAGGATTGGTGCCAACAGATGCTTTCACATTAAAATGGAACTGAAATGACTGATGACATCATGTTACACATGTCATTGTGTTATCAAATTTTGCTCCATTGTGATATGAAGGCGGGGCAAGCATTTAGAGGGGAATTTACAGTCTGTAAACCAATGCCAAGACTCGCAGAGGACTCGTGGAACTTGTCTCGGCAGGGGGGCCTGTCTTGCATTTCCACCCCGAAACCTTTGATAGGAAACATATTAGAGACCAGATGGTTAAGGATGCTGGTGGCACACCTCTCTCGTATGAGAGTATTTCTTCAATGAAATGTCATTTCCATCACATCTTTTGGGCATAATAACATTCTGTGGTGGAAATGACACTAAAAACTAGTGTTTTTTTAATTAAAATGTATTGACCTATTATATGTTATTGGAGGGCCACTGTTCACTAAGGCTAACTTTCCTAAACTAGCATATGTGGTCAATCATATAATAGACAGAAATATTATATCATATTTCCACACTTTTGTCCATATTTAAAAATAGATAGAAATTAGACGTTTATTGTGGTAATTAGTTCTTAATTAAGTAAGTGAGTGGACGTGAACATTACAGCCAATACTCGGAATTCGTGCTCTGCTTTTAACCCATACCAAGGTGCACACACACAGCAGTGAACACACACACAACACACACACACAATTGATATTGTATCTTTGATGTGTTTTTTTGTTGGTATGTAGTGGTATCTTCTAGGTTGCTTCACTGATATTGTTGTGTCCTTGGTTGAGGCAAGTATGACTAACTGTGGGAGTCATAATTTGTGTATATATATTCTATATATTTTTCTTTAAAAAAAAAAAAAATGAAATATAATTTTCCAATTAATTTGTATATTTAAATAAGGACAATAGATAAAAAAAAAAACAATTCCTATGGAGCCAGTGGTATCATTAATATCCATGACAGCTTTATATTTGTGATCCTCATATTATAAAACAAGAGAGAAGAAAGAAATAAAAATAAAAAATAAAGTCTTAATAGTTTTCATAAAAAATCACCTTTTCAGAACATAAAAAGTGGGCTGAATTAGTTAGTTAAAGAAACACACCAAACTAAATACTACCATACCAGCTGGTGTACTTAGATAGATAATTAGATAATTAGACAGTAAACACACATAATACAAAGGTCTTTCATTGGCAGATGGAACCCTATAATAACAATTCTTTTTACAAAATATTTACATGGTACAATTGATCATTCCAAAAACAATAAAACAAGAGGAAAGAATTGATTACACATGACAAACATAAAATAACGTTGGAATGAAAAGTGTTACCGTTTCCTCTTATTAAAAAGTCATGATATTCACATGCTGCATGAGGATTATATTCCAAAGTAGCCACAATATGAAAAAAAGTAATTAGACAGCACGTGGAACAGCATCAGTGACCTGCACTGTAAAATATACATTATCACTATTTGAACAAAAAACACAGGTCTGTTACTAAGTCCTTTACAGATCTAACGTTAAGCTAAGTGGATGTTCACACCGACAACCCATTGCCAAAGGTCATATTGTGTCGAGGTCAAATTGCGATTTCTTATTTTCAAGTGACAATACAAAGTCAGTGTGGGACACAGCCCTAAATGCTGAAAGTACAGCATCATGGTTCCTACCACTTTAGTTCAGGCCCTTTAAACGCTTTCAAAAACAAAATTAAATAATGTTCAGCTATCGCTACAAAGTTCAGTAAAAAAATTAGAGGTAGTTTATTAGTGGTCTGTGGAGCCACAAATGTTGGGTTTCTAAGAGGCTTAACTTTGATCAAAAGTATACACTCAAGTTTTTGTCATCTATATTTGTAACAATAATTGCCCTCTGAACTTAGGCAACGGCATCTGTATTGATTTTAGATTTTGAGCCACTTTATTATTTGAATATAGGCTTTCAATTTTTTGGTGCACCACTGTCAAATACCAGTTCTTCGCTGGAAACATGTATCACACTTCTAAAGAACAAACTTTACGATACGCAATAGCACTTTTTATGGAAGTATTGGATCTATTGTATTAATATTGATCTTCAAAAAAAAAAAAAAAATTTTGTTTTTAATTACTGGCATCATAAGACGGCTCACTGTAAGTGCTTATGGTTAATTTGTTATTGTATATGTGTGTTTGCTTGTGTTTAAGGACCAAAATAATCTTCTGTGGTATTCACAGCATGGCCTAATACGGGTTTCTCAAAAAGAATGGCTGTGGTTTCCTAACACTATCACTATGCCCCCCCAAAAAATATACAAATAATAAATAATCATAATACACAAAAATATTTTAGGCCAGAATTTCCTGCTTTTCCTGAGAATAATGAGAGTCTTGTTTGGGCTGAGACGATCCAGCAACACGTTATAATTCTAGGTAAGTGGCACAGATGTATGATTCTTGAGTCACTGAGTCAGATAAACAGATCTACTGGAAAACCTACAGAGATTGTACATCTGCCACTTTCCATGATATAAAGCCCAACTACCTAGAACCTTCGACTGGTTCGTCCGTTAAACGTGGATTGGAACTTGCCCTGTTGGCGACTTTACTAGTCTGGTGCATAGGCCTTTGTGGGACAAAGATTCAGCAATACATGTTGGCGAAAAAAACTTACGTCTAGTTTGGGTACCAATGAAGCATCGATTACAGGGGATGCCAGAAACAATCAAAGAAATCCATGCCGCAATTATATCGTGGGGGTAATCCCTTCCAGCCACCCTCACTTCCACTGGGTCGAAACTTCCAGTACTGCTCTCCCTCTCAAGAAACTGAGGAAGAAGCCTGATAAAGTTATAGAAATAAAGAAAAGAAGAAAAAGTAGAAAAGCAAACATTCAATTGACCTTTGTAGAACTCCATCAAGAATAAACTTTGTAGTTTCAAATAAAACATGCAATGAAAATAATGTACTCATGTGACAAACTGTACCGAATTGGTCCAGGAAAGCAGACGGCAATGTGTCATCCGGTATGCCACAGTCCAGGTCCCTCAAGCATGTTCCGAGGGAATGACTGCAACCTGAGTCATACTCGCCCTGTGTTGACCACTCACCGCGCATTTTCATGGCCTTCGCACAGTTGGATGCACTAGTCCTGTTTTTAGTGTGTGCCGGGTGTTCACCTGCACGTGCGCCGACTGTTCCACCTGCTCTCCTTATACCACCCACAACCCTGTTGAGTTTTCCTCCCAGCATGGCTTGAGGCACTCCGAGTAGCGGATGTCATGTCACTGTTAGGACCCAGTCGCTGTATACAGAGGTTGCTGGCCTAGTGTACTCTGACCGGCTACAAGGTCTGCATCAAAAACCCCAGTTAACTCTGGCCTATGGTGGGTGAGACGGTATATTAGATCAACGGTTTATGAATTGACATTCATCATGAACTCCTGTGTAGAGTTGAACTAGTCTAGGGTTGTCAGGTTTATGACTGCGATCATTCGGCTGCACCCCCAAATAAGACCCCGTGAGGGAGGCATCTCTCGAAATATAATACACTTCTACCTGATAGTGGAAGAAACAAATGTACAAGCTTTTACTTGAGAGAGGGATCAACTGTTGGCACGGGAAGTTCTACTATTTAGGAAGGATATTAAAGGGTTATGATCATTAAGAACATGTTATGGGTACATTACGAGGCAATCGTAAACTGAGAATATAACAACAAACGATATCGGCTGTAAATAAATGGGGTAAAAAATAAGGGTGAATATGGTGTAAGAGGGGTCGGGGGCCAAAGACTTAGGCACAAAATGGATTAGGAAAGTTGAATCGCTGTCCGATAATGAAATTTATGAAACAAAAATTTAAACTTACATACACTATTGATAGATGACATTGCACCAACCAGCTGCAATGTGAGAAAAAAGATAAACCCAAAAACCTATGATTTTGGGAAGAGCAAACGAAAGATTAGCCCATAAGTCCTTTACTCCACTGAAAATTAGCATTCTCATTGAAACGAGGCTATTTACTCACCGTCACGGATAGTGATAAGAGCACATGACGAAATGAAGCAAATAATGAGACCCCTCTCTAAACACACTGCAACAAGGAATTTACTGAAGGGTGCCTTTTTAAAAACTTCCCAAGCCTTGTTTCTTAATCAACAACGCTAAATTAATCCATAGTGTAAAAGACTTGACCGTACCGGAATGCTGTAACTCAGAGAAAGGCCATCATTGACACCCTCCAAGCGCGAGGGTTATAAAGGGGGGTAGAGAGGGGGACAGGAAATTTATGAAACGCGAATAGGACCGTTTGTTCCCAGATGTGCCGAACGGCACGCAAGGCCTGTTCCTGATGCTGTTCAAAAGGTCAATCAAGTCGAAGGCAAAAAGTAGTTGGGGGATACGCTGCAACATACCGATACGGTTTTGCACCTACGAAGGCAAGCAACCAGTGGAACCGGACATGAGGAAGAAGAGGATTGTCGGGTTTGGACAGATAGTGACAGATTTCCAGACCAACATTTGGGGGGGACACTGAGGAATGGGCAGAAATTAGTTACTGCAAGCAGTGCTGAAGGGACTCGCGTCTGGAGGATGCGTAAGAGAACATCCCGAGCCACGTGACACAAGTGGCTTCCTTCTAGGCTGCCCTGGTTAGTTGCTTTTTGAACCAGACGCGCAATCAGCGCTCGGGCTGCGACCATAGATCCTGCGGCAGATGAACCCTCCCGCTCAGCCCCCTGACCTGCGGCCTCTACAGAGATCCCAGCAAGAGAAACAGGAGTAGCTGTGGGACTGTTTGCTAAGTGGACCAAAGTCACTTTTTTCGGATGAAAGCAAATTTTGCATTTACACAATCGGAGAAATCAAGGTGACAGAGTCGTTGGGAGGGAAGATGCTGGAGACGGGAAAAAAAATGCCGAAAATGCATGAAGTCCTAGCTTTGCCTCTACAGAGTACCCACAGGCAGTGATGGTTATTGGGGTTGCCATGTCAGCTGCTGGTGTGTTTTGGCACCGTTGGTGTTGCATCAAGGCCAGCGGTAACTGCAGCTAGCTTAATCCAGGAGGGATTTTGGCACTTTCATGCTTCCATCGCTTGAAAGCTTTATGGAGCATGAAGATTACGTTTTAGCACGACGGGAACCTGCTCACAGTGCCACAAAACCACTGTGTAAATGGTTAATGACCATGGGTTATCTCACTGTGCATCAATTGAGCCTCACAACTCTCCTGCCCGGAACCCCTAGGCGAAATCTGTAGTGGGAGTATTGTGAAGAGAGAAGTTGAGAGGCGCCAAGAACCCAAACAATCTGGAGAGATTAAGGCCGCTATCGATGAGCATCCTGGGCACTACCATATCAGCTCAGAGCCAGTGCCAACAGGCTGTTTGCCTCCATGCCATGCCGCATTGAAGCCAGTTCATTTCGTTGCAAAAGGAATTCCCAGACGAACTGTATTGATATAACCTGACAACATTTTGTTTTAAGTGGATGATTTGGCTTAAAAAAACACTCTTTTCTGTTTATTGGATCGGATGAAAATATGCTAATTTTTTGAGCTAGGAAATTTTGGGGTTTTTCATGAGCTGTATGGCCAAAATCATTCAGTTTAAAAAAACCATTTAAAAGACCTCCTGAAATGATTTCAGTTGGTCCTGAAATGTATCGAACGATATAGTGGAAAGTTATTAAGTTTTTATCCTTACATGTGATGAAAGAATAACATGAACTTTTATCAACAAGATATGCTAATTATTTTGAGAAGGACACCTGTACTCATATTTGTGTACGTGGAGTGTGTGTGTGTCTAGGGTGTCGTGGTGTGGGTGGTGGCGTGTGTGTTTGATCTATTCCATCATATATGATGTGTCTAATCTATAATATATATAATATATACTATAATATATTATAAAGGAATACTTATTAGTCTTCACTACAGCGAAGGACATTATTTATCAAAAAACGACACTAAGACATACTAACTGGCTGGAAAAACAGTTTTAAACAATCGTACAAATCGTGCAGACCCAAAATTCAGGTTTGAACAGTAGTGTAGTGTCTTAAGATTTTGGGGACAGTTATAACCTTGGAAACGAGTAACCAGGAATATTTGTTACTCTACGATTTGTTCCTCAAACGACCAGAGCCGACCATCAAGTCTCCTGGATTTCCTCTCCAAGCTGGATGCCAATGCAGAATCACAGTCAGTGGAGTTTACCATATCACCGAATCCGACCAGATCACATAAGCACGGGCGATGTCTTCAGAAGAAAAAACAGCTCACCTACGATCATCGGATAACATGCATCAAAGGCCAGTCAGGCACACAGACTCAGGCCTGGAGAACGATTGGGCAACTAGAAGGCAGCGGAAAAAAAAAAAGGAATAAGACGGGATATAAGAATAGTAAAGACGAATCAGATTCACAAGATCAGAATAGCAATCGCCATGATATCACCACCTTGGGTTTCTATCGTATCATTTGGTTTATAGGGGAGTTGGGGGCGAGTCCTCCTCCTCCGGTGCTATTACTTTATCATCATGTGTGTTTGGAAGCGACATACAAAGACTGTATAGCCTCGCTTGTCAGTTACTTCGACTCAAAGTTTTGTTGGCGTGCTCGACCCCCCGCCCCCCAGAAAGGTGTCGAAAGCCGCATCACTCCACGGACGCGCTGATATTCCATTGAGGTGGCTGCAATAGCACAAAAACGATGAGCCCTGGATCTCATGAGCTGCCACCTGGAGTAGGGTCACAGTTACCTAGTCAAGAAAAGCAGAGAGAATTAAAAACAACAGGTGTCTTCTAAAATTAAATATAATAAGACTAATAACGATGTGGTATGCAGTCACTGCATAGTATAATTTATTTTGGAAAATCCTTTGGTTACATAATATACAAATAAACAACAACAACACACAAAAAAAGCGTTCGTGTAAGTTGCAAAGTTTTTCACCAACCATTCTACCTCAAAACCAATTCACTTAAAAAACACGGATTCATTCAGGTACAAAACAAGGGACTTGGGGCTTTATGTTTGAGTTTTGAGATAAGTCAAACAAACAATTCATTAAAAAAAAAAGATCCATTCAGGGACAAAAGACCACTGTCTGGTATGTTGCATTGGAGAATTTACAAAATGACTGATTTTGCTTTTTAACTTCATATTTGTAAAGTATTTTAGTAGTCTGGCACAGCAAAAATTGACACAAAGTAAAACTGGACGATAATTAAAAATGCCAAATAACTAATATTTTTAAAAAGTCTAAAGTGTATTTCGGCCCTTCCCCTTTGTGTTGAAACCCCTCGTATATAGCAATGCTGTGCTCATAACATTGCAGATGTGTGTGAATATAAACACAGTCTAGAAACAACAGCGTTTTGGTTGTGCTATATTGCTTATTCACAAGTACTAAGTTTAACTAACATTTTGACCCAACTGTGTTAGTTAGCAATTTATATTGCTTTAATCTCGTATTATTCAATATTGCCTTTTTCTTGCAACTGTGAGGTAGATAAACTCCATCAAATCAGGCGAGTTTTTTTGAAGGAAAAAAAAGTCCGAAGTTGTGAGATGTAAACTCACAATTGATACTTGCAACTGCCAGGATATAAACACTGTACATTCTGAGAAAAAACCACTGTGTAGATATATACCTTGACAAGTTGGTGCATAAAAAGGAAAAAGAAATCAACTGGTAAGCTAAAAAAGGCACACCTATAAATGAAAGGAAAGCAGGTCCCTACACAGCAATACCACCCATACTATTTGCCCAATGTCCCGCAAGAGAGGTTACATCGTAGTCAAGAGTGAATGATCTCCCTGCCCGGGTACGTTTCGGGAAAGAAGGCATGAGCCAGACCGAACAGACTTCTCCAGGTCCTTCAAAAGGAAGAGATGGTCATCATTCCAGTACATGTATGGTGGAAACAGTCCCTCTCCGCCGAAACCACAGCACACAAAACAATGGTACCCGTTACTCTTATTTCCATCAACATACGCCTGATGAGCTGGATCATGGAAAGATTTTCCATACGCCACACTTCCATTACACAGAATGATTTTAAAGAGGGTGAGGAATCAATGATCTAAACCGAGACCTTACTGTTACTTGCACACAGTAAAGCATTATTGGCCTTACTGTAACTGTCCACACCTCAGTAACGTTCCGGATTTCTCTTGTCTTTCAGATGGAGAATGCCAAAACTCAGGCCTGGGATGGAATGGCAACTGAATAAACTTTGAACCACAAATTTTCCATTGTGAAATGTTGAGAGAGGTGTTAAATTACAACAAAACACCCTTCTGATTATTAGATCTTTAAGGCCTGGCAGACCTGAGGGGTCAAAGGCCCCTGGCACTATTGGGGCTAACATCAAACCAATACAAATGGTCCTTTTCCGACTGCTAGCCAGTTGAGTGGAATCTCGGACCTGAGTCCAGAATAAATGAAATTGACAATGCCTAGATGCCCCACACCCCACTTCACTGAACTGACCCCAGGAGTGTTTCACTGTTATTCCAGATGGATCTAGATATGTCCCGCTGCTTTGAAAGAGAGAAGACGTATCCCTCGATTAGAGCTACTGCATAATCTCAAAAAACCCAGTAATGGTACATTAGCCGCTTTAGACAGGAAGCACAAGTTTTTCAGAAGGCCTTACATTTTAAAACAGAAAATCCAGACGGAAAAAAAAACCACTGGTTTTGAGCAAAATTTCTGGTTGAAAGAGACCTGGTCTAGTTGTGCTACACGTACGTGTATATCCTCCACCTTTCTTCTCATGAAGACATTTGAGTAGGACCTTCTTCATCCACAGTTTTGTGCAGAAAACAGCCTCTAAACATTTTAAAAATTTAAAATATTTTTCCTCCACAAACAAATAATGCCATATATGATAGAAAGCTGCGTCCACATGTTTAGTGGCAGGAAAAAACCTCAGACACATGCTGAGGTAGTAATAAAAGTGTTCCTGTGGCTCAGTGGTATGAGCATTGTAAGTTTAACAGTTGCAACAGTTGTGGGGTGTTCGATTACCCAAGCAACAACGATGTTAGGGGTAAAGAAATTTTAGCCTGAAGGGGCACGGACTGTAAAGTCGCTTTGGTAAAAATAAAAGTGGTCTGCTAAATGCTGTATAATACTGCTTCTACGATATAAAGAGTCATGCTTTTGTCACACCGAGTTAAGATTTTTGGTGTTTCAAAAAAGAAAGGGATTGTGAGCTGTCGTGTTGCAGTGTCCAATAGGTCCTAAGACCATCACGTGTTCTTATTTGCACGACTTTTCTTACTATGGGAATTTAAGAAGTAACCACACGTGTGCATGACATGGACGCTGCTGCCGTGTTAAATTTTCGGACCTATAACTCCTTAACACTGACACCAAATCTCTAATCCTCCAGCTGTTCTGAAAGCACATTGGAGGATCTTGGACTAGGAGAAGTGGAAACTTGTCCTATTTGTGTACAATGAAGCCAACATCTCTCCAAGCTGACATAGTATGGTGTTACATAACTCAGCTCCACACTATTAGAGAAGACCAAAAGAAGTATTTCATCGATATCAAACAGAATATAAACAGGACCAGTTCAAACAACCTCTAAAACATAAACTGTAAACTTGTAGAGAACTGTTTTCTTCTAACAATCCTAAAAAAGATCATATAGGCGTAAACGTAAGGACTATTATTGCATATTTAACTTTGCCAATACGATGCTCATTGGTCATAACAACGTTGCCCCACCGGATGTCCAAACTCTGGCAAAGTCACAAAGGATTTAGCCATCCCAACAGAGTCGTTATATTTGTCCCTAAAAGGTTTTCAATAGAAAAATCACAAATGGATGATAACACAGGCGTTCAGTGCCATGAATTTTTGATGTGAACTGACAATCTAAGTGAAGAAACATTTAAATTGTAAAATGTCCTGTTATGGACCCCAGTTAGACAGTAAACACTGAAAGGTCAATGTCATTGGATTCTGACCACGAGCACTAAACAGTGAAAGGTATCATAATTGTTATTGACCTGCTTAAAGTACAATCATGATAATCCCGCGAACAACGCCACTAGGGTGACCTCAAGTAAAAGGTGATAGGGGTTTGACGTCCGCTCCAGGACCTGCAGTGCCTCCTTTTCAGGAAGATGTCTGAACTTCTCTAAATTCATCTTGCAAGGGGCTACCGCAAGGAACCGTGAATATACACAAGCAACAGAAACACTCATCAAAAGCTACTCATTACAGACCACACCAATGCTTATTTTAATGTTGGACTGTGATATCCTACCCCAACCCCCAGTATCCCCCCTTTATCTTGAATATGTGTCCTGCATTCCCTTCTTGTGGTGACAACCACGGGCCTGTATTGTGATCAGAATCTTACCTGTTGTGAACAAAGGACAAGAGAAGTCCTCGAATGTTTGCCTTAATTGTGGATATAGAGTACACGGTCTTCACACACTGTACTATGCTTTCGAACGTAATAACCTGAACATGGTGAGTACCTTGATAATTGCCGAACAGTGAGGTGGCAGCCCACATCTAGATGGGTTCCTTAACGTGGGCCTCCTAAGCCTTCATGAAAGGAATAGCATCATATTTCAAGACCTCTGTTTGGTTACTTGTCCATTTAGCATGATCTTAATTCCAAGAACAACTCACATTACAAAGGCAAGTAGAGTGCCCAGTTTTAGAAGCTTTAGCGGGATAGTCCATCGCCAAAATGAAAGCTCTGTCATCATGTATTCACCCTCGATGTCTTGCAAATCTGTATGACCTTTCATTCTTCCATGAAACCACAAAAGAAAACTATATTTTTGAAAAGTTTTAATTTGTTTACCATTGATATTCTAATGTATCAACTATTATTCCATTGTATGAACTCTTATTCAAAATATCATCCTTTGAGTAAATTAGTTTATTTAAGGTGGACTATCCATTTGTATGGCATTCTTCTTTAGGTTGAGCTGTTTCTCTTGAAGTTGAGATCTTTTCTGGTCCAAGTTTACTACACACCACCTTTGATTCCTCCCCAAAACTAACCTAAGGGATAACTCCAACTGCTCTTTCTATTGCTACATCAGCTGTTTAAATTTCCATTTTGAATGCTGGTTGTATACAAGTAAAATGCTAACTCATGAATGAATAGCTGGCCACAAGGTTTTAAAACTTCTCTCAGCATGAAAGGATGAAGCGGCTACATTACTGAAAGAGCTTGCTGAGTGATGACAGGCATCGCAAGAGCCTTATTTGACTCACAACAGAAGGAAATCCCAACCACCACAAGCCACCATTATTTAAACCCCGTGGACCCACAATCTGGGTGAATCATATGTTCCTACGAGAAAAAAAAAAATATACTAATAAAAATGTAACGCACTTAAAGCTCCCACATGGCAGCTAGTAGGAATGGGTACATCTGTGTTAGTTTTCCATGCGTTGAAAACACCTTACATGCGTGTTGGTCATTCATTGGCTCTGTGGGAAGTGGGAATTGCTTTGTGGGCCTTGAAATGTTGAGAAGCCACACCAAAAAAAAAGCTCTTAGATTGTGGGGCCGTCTGCAGTATCTGACAAGCCCACGACAGGGAGCTATGACAGCAGGATTAAGCCCCAGTGTGGGTAGTCTGTTGCTCTTTAAGACACCTGTCCTTATATCGCTGCTCCAATATAGAGAAGCCTCCCTATTGCTGATCTAGGACTATGGCTACTACCACAAAAAGAATAGATTCAACACAACATCTAAACCATGGTATGCTAGGTAAGGGTGGCGGCTTTATAAAGTGTCTAATCGGCAGCGAAAGACAGGAGCCACTTACAGGATTTTTCAGGGACATCTTATAGGTCAGGGGTTTTCCAAAACTAGTGCTCTTAGGGACCCCAGGGGACCACAAGAGGCATATTTGGGGTTTGGTGGGAAAAATTTAGAATAAAAAAAAAAAAAAAAGAAAAAAGGTAAAAAACATAAAACCAAAAAATACTCATTAACAGCTTTTAAAAATGGCAAAAAAAAATCATCATCTAATAATTTGCTATTCTATTTAATTTCGGCAAACACAATATCTTTACAGTATCACACTTTTGTTTTATCCCTTAAAAACACTAAAAGCCTTTATACAATGATAATGATACCACTACAGTTAAAGGTTTTGCACCCAGGTATACCAAATGTGTGTTTTTTATGAAAGAGAATTATAATACTTTTGTTTAGCCAAGAATGCATCAAATTGAATCAAAAATGACACGTAAAGAACAACACATTTGTAAGGTTGACTAGAAGGAGCACACTCAGTTTACAACACTATCTGTCACTGTTTTGGCCTTTGTTTCTCAAACGAATCATGTGAAAAAAATGGATCACAATTTCCTCGCAAAAATAATTAAGCACCACAATCAGAATTTAGAGAAAATTAGTTTCTGAAGGATCATGTGACATGGGAGACTGCAGTTATGGCTAACAATTCAGACTTTGCCCGGACACAGGAATTCAATATTCAAATTGGAAACCCATTATATTTTAATTACAACTACCTAATTTTCTTATTTCACGGTATTGCTGTTTCTTTACTTGTATTTCTTGATTAATTACAATGCAGCCTTGGTGAGCCTGGAGGGCCTCTTTCAATACAAATCAAAAAACCTTATTACAACCGACAACCACCCCCCCTCACTGTGTGCATGATTTAAGACTAAAAAAAGGCCAAGCAAAAGCTCATTACGGGGGATGGCACCGCGGCTCTCCTAGGCCAGTGGCGTATCGTTTTAGTTTGTAAATGGTTTGTATTTTTGTTTTTGGTGCTTTTGGGGTTCTATGGTTTTTCAAGCAAGTAAACATTTTTAACTTATCTGGTCCCAGCCTAGCTTGAGTGAGGTTTTCCATGGATGAACTTTGAGTGCGCCTTCAGCATGTTGTTCACTGAAAGATGCGCTCAACACTTGACTTTAAGGAATGCAAAATGACGATCAGACCGCACATGACCAACTTCTGCCCGCATTGAATGGTGATCGAAAAATCAACACTCTGGATAGATGTTAACCTCAGAGTAACTAATATACACGACCCCCCCCACCCCGCGCCCCGCCTGTTACAAGTAGGGGTATGATGGGTTTTTGTGAAGTTCATTTTGCACATGTCCAGTCATTCTCATTGAATTGACAGGGGACAAATTACAAGAGGAACCGCAGCGAGCTGGCTTTATTCATTCAGAGAGACTATGAGTTCAGAACAGCTCACAGTGGCAAAGCGCATTAGAATGCGGCTGGCTGACTGTGCGTTTGCAGTGGATAAAAGTCGTGCAATGTGCATGTGTGGGTGTCTTGACATCAGATTCTGATGACGGTTAAGCACTTTAGTTACAAATCTGTACAATGATATCAACAATGGGAGATGGAATTATTTAACGGAATACATCATGGTAATTTTTCAGGGTGCAACCTGATGAGGGTTATTGTACAGCTACACTGATGTCACCTTGAGGACTAAAAAAAAGTCTTGCATTATAAAATTTTACCATATGGTATTCGTAGAGATTTATCCCGTATACTCGAAAAAGTCCCCAAGATGTAAACACACAATAAAAACATTCTTCACATAATGTAACATAATTGCTTCACAGGAATCAGAAATATGGAATAGAACCTCATTTTACAAAAATGTCGATAGCCCTTATAACTTCCCAGGGGAACGATATTTAAAACACAGTTATAATATATAAAATAAGTCTTTATGGGGATATAAAGGGTTCAGAGTCCCCATTAAACTTCCCATGATGTGAACAAATGTGGCTTGGAGAACCATGGGAGATTTATAGGCTGGGCTATTTTTTATGGAAAGGGCCATAAAAATTAGGCAAGTTTTAATCCGTGGTTGTACGGCGTGTTTTTCTTGTCCTGTCCCCCTCTCCCACCCCCTGCTGAGCACTGAGAGAAAACTGAACCATTTGGTTTCCGCGCCCATCAACACACATGAGCTCTCTTAAATGTGACATCTCTCTGGGTCGGGTCGTGACCTCAAGCTGAATTCATATTACAGAGAGTCCTATGTCGGTTTCGAAACTGTCCTTGGACAAATGCTTTGTGGGGCTGAGGCAATCAGTCAAAACCATGAAGTTGGTGACGCAGAAAACAACACTAGTAAGGCCAAAAATGTCAAGCAAAAGGCTTCTTAAAAGGCTATTTCATCCCCAAAAAAGGAAAATTCTGTCATCTGTACTCACTTTCATTCACCTTTGTTTTGGAAAAAGTCATTTGAGGTCACATTGAACAGAAAGTCAAATGAATATTCATTGTGTGTTTAAAACAACCCAGCAAACCCTGCGACTTGTCAAAATATTTTCTTTTATGCCTAATACGCCAGGGGTAGGTATTTACCAGGCATGAATTCATATTCTGGGTGAAACTATCCTTTTAACAAAACCACTTGAACTTAGGTTGACGTGAAGTTAGCGACTGTGTGTAAAGAAAATGATTATGTTTTAAATAAGGAGGGTTGATACAATTTTTGTCGTGTTTTGGAGGGCCGTAGTCCCGGGTCTGAGACCCGTTTTACTGCTTCTAAATAAGTGGGTGTGTATGTAATAGCGGAACAGAGTGGTGGGTCGTCCCTAGACACGATAACAGCTTAACGAAATTTGAGAAGATAAAGAATTAAATTAGAAACTAGTATTCCTGTGTGGTTGGGGAATGGTATTCCGAGGTAAAAGGAGGAAAGGAACGCACATTATTTATTTAGGACACAGTCTTAATAAAAAAAAAAAAACCTTAATGATAGAATAATTAGTCAATGTGGTGGACTAGGAGCTAGCGATACCAAAATAAGCATATCATTGACTTAGTGTGGCCTTTTTTTTGTGTGTGTAAGGCTCAAAATATTACCTTGGCAATACATCAAAGTCATTTTCTCCCATTTACACTTTTATGTTTTAATTAATTTTTATGTCTGTCATTCCGAAACACAGCAACCAAGATACAACCGCAACCGCTATATATGCAAGTCTTACTTGGTATGTGAGGTCTGTTTTGTCCCAGCGTCCTCCAAACAAATCAAAGCGTTTTGGCGATTTACGGCCCCCAAGTAAGCCTCCTTTGTGGGTTAAGTAATTAAGGATGCTCCATTCCTTCTGTGAGGGGTAGTCTGGGACTCCACAGCGAGGGTCTGTTCCAGAAATCTGTATCATTCTTGGGAAGGTTTGAGTGTGGATGCACTCTTTTATTGCCAGAGTCTCACTCAGTGTATCCTGAATCATGATGAAATCGGCCTCTCTTCTTCAGCCCATGGTGATGGGTCTTTTGAGGCCACGTCCCTTCCACACAAACAAAGCTGTCACTCAAATGTATATTTGACCTTCATTTATAGATGCTACACATTAAAATGGGTTTGTTTGGTGGCTAAGGTGTTGTGTGTTTCAGTGTATTGTTATTTTGTTGCAAGGGTATTCTGGCTGGCTGTTTCCCAGGGTTTTGCTAGGTCATTGCTAAGATGGTTCTGGGGTGGTTTTCTACTGGTAATGATAGCAGTGTTGTTAGTGTTTATTAAAACCAAACTATTTAAAATAAAATGTAATTAAATATCAAAATGAACAGATGAATGTTATATAGAATTAAAATTAAATATATAATAATAATGTAAACAGATGAAAAACATTTTTTTTATAAAACAAACAAAAATTTGGAACGTTGCCCGTTGGCAACTAACTGCAACAAACACTAAGTGAAATAAAAACTTAGTTTAAGTAAATTACAACAAAAATCATAAAATAAAAAATAAAAGCTAAATAGAAATCTAAAAAACAATTTAAACTGTCAAAAATTACAAAACACAATTACTAAAACTTAAAACTAAAATGAAAATTTTTACTAAAATATAAACTACAAAATTAAAATGTAAACGTGGAAAACTATAAACTTGAACTAAAATACAAAAATAATAGCTAATTCAAAAATTAATAAATGCTAAAATAGTATATAAATAATATTAAAATAACACAAGGGGGCTAGGGTTTATAATGCAATGCTAGCAGTGTTTTTTATTGTTAACTAAAACTCTTACAAATTCGATTACAAAATTAATTATTACAAAAATGGTTCCAGTATTGATATAACATATAAAAATTTATATGAAACAAAAATTAAATGAATTGAAATGTTGCTGGCAAGCTAAAAGATATAAATACGTGTAGGGAAAGTACTAAACAAATGCGAGTAAAAATAATGAAAGTTAAACAAAGAATATTACAAAAATATAAGAATAAACAAATTAAAATCGAAAACTAACTGAAAAGTAACTAAATACAAACTTAAAAAGTTAGAAACTCAAAAATTGAAAATAAAAACCAATAAAAGCTTCATTTGAAATATTAATAAAAGATATATAAAAAGTATATAATAATGCTTAAATAACACTGGAGTCTATACTGGTTTCTAGAGGCAATGCTAGGGTGGTTGCTTTAGGGTTTTCTGGCTGGACAAAAGAGTAAGGTGAAGATTGCAATAAGGCCTTGCTGGGAGCAAAATGTTGATGAAATTATAGTGTGCAACAGTTGGTCTGTGGTTAATTTACTCAACCAAAATTTCAAGGAAATTGTTCTGTTAATGGGATGAGAGGTTGGCTGCCTGGAGAGGAAAAGTCCGACTGTCCCAATATTCTCTTCCTTCCCCAAACCAATTCTGTAATCAGCTGCGCAGGTTTTTTAGAACTCTTGCTCGCTCTCTTTTCCTTCCTTATACCCCCTTCTTTTCTCTCTTAATTTTGTGCTTGGTTAAGAGGCCAGGGTGGTAGTGGGGTGAACTATTTCTTTTAAAGGCTTTTAAAAATCCTGTCGCCTACTCGTATCCATGATTGGGAGAGTCTTTGAAAAGACTTGTCATTGAAAGCACACCGCTATATGTAGACAACCATAATTCAAAACTCTTAGAAATATAAAGCAGGAGCAGTCGGAAAAGAAAAAAAGTCAACTTGTTAAGATTTTACCTTATCACTGAAAACGCAGGGTTAGGCCACAACTATGATGAAGATGTATAAACAGAAATAAAGCAAGTGGCTTTTAGAGTAGATATAAGAAATGAGTGGCCATTTTCTTGAGGTTTTTGGACTTTTTTTTAGACAAATAGCAATGTATGTGACCACAACAAAGGGTGAGTGACATTGACATTTTGTCAATCTCTCCACTTTAAAATCTCATTGGTTCAAAATCAAAAGTTTCAATATAGTGACTGCAGGCGTGATGTTTTTTGTCGGCTTACCTGGAAGTTAGCATCACCCCTGGTTCCCTTGACAAAAACCCAATACGATTGTTCCAGTTGCTTTTGGAATTACTGCTTGAAAGAAACTCTGTGACCAAAAAAGTATCTGATTCTTATATGTTTTGAAATCATGATAAAAGACAGTTGCCCGAAAGTAAGTAAAAAACGCGTAAATGTAGGCTAAGTGATTAAATGATAAACTTGTTTAAGGTGTTTGGAGTACGACAATATGTCATCACTGCAAGCACTATATAACGCATCAAAACATCATCTGACGGGCTTCAAACAAACACGTTCACATTCAGTGCAGCCAAAACAGCTTGCTTATTGCTGGAAATTTTGTTGCATAGCATATGTGTGAGAAGACAGTGAAACTCAAAGACAAATTCTAACAAATATAAAATGGAAAAACAACCAAATAGTTGTGGGCAAGGTGAAAACATAGAACCTTAGTTTAAAATCCACTGACAGATGTGAATTTGATAGCCATGCTAAAAACATGACACCACCCCTCCCGGCACTGAAGCGAACGCACAAATTCCACCAGATAGAAGTGAAGGAATTCACTGTGCTTTATTCTGTTCTCAGTTGGTGTCTCAAAAATTTGCTGATTTGTTGCATGGACTTTCAATGGGCTGGACATTCATTAACTGGGTCCCTAAATGTGAAAGCCTGTAATGTAGCACAGTCTCAACCTGGAGACAGGCAAGTTCTTGAACAACAGTCACAAGATGTTTGATTGTCGAGCAGTGGAACCTTTCTTAGTGAGGACAAAATGACCTTGAGTGTACTTGGGGGCTGACGGTGAGTGGAAGGACAAACACCCGGGGGTCCTCAGGTTCAACAGGAGTCAAGGGTGAAAGGTTAAAGCCTAAATCAACAAAACAGACCCCTTGGGCCAAAGTAAACACACACACATATCCAATTCCATACCAAAACTCAGCAGACAGCCTTTGTTTTTTTTCCCCTTCTAAAAAACATTTAATAGATCAATTCTGTATAACCAACAAAATCAAAATTCCTTCACAACTCAATCTAAAGTCTTGGGTTGTGTTTAATTTTTTTACCGTTTTTGAATGAAGTCTCTTATGCTCACGAAAGGCTAACATTTATTTAATCAAAAACACAGTAAAAACAGGAATATTCGGAAATATTATATATTACTCTTTTTTCAATATTTTAATGTGATGGTTGAATTTTGAGCATCATTACTCCCAGTCTTCAGGTGTCACGTTGATCTCTTTCAGAAATCATTATAATATGTTTAATTTTGGTGCTCAAGAACATTCCTTACTATTATTAAAAGTTGAGAAAACAGATGAACTGCTTAAATATTTTTGTGGAAAACAGTGATTTCTTTTTTATCAGGATTCTTTGATGACTAGAAAGCTCATTAGCAGTATAGACATCTGTTTCTGTCACTTTTTAATTACATTTAATGTGTCCTTTAAAAAACTTACTGACCCCAAAATTTGACAAATTGTACATAAAAAAAGGAAAATCATAGAATTACTATGAACTCCATGACCCACTTTTTAGTAACCATATGCAGTCAGTATTTATAAGAGAGCGGAGGTGCTAATGTACAACAAGACGGCACAGGCTCTGCTGATTTAAGAAGACACATAAGAAGAGTTTTGATGGGGGAAAAAATATGGAAGTGAACTGTTCTTTTAAGACCAATTCAAAAAAAAGATCAAATGTGACTGCACTATTGAAGGACTGTGCCTAAGAAATCTTTTTGCTTGTACTACATCCACACACGCATCTCATTTTAACAAAAGGCCAAGATCAAAGAACCCTTTTCTTAACCAGACATTCCTCATGCCTTGGGCGTATTTAACAGCATCCACCTGCATGTAGGTGAAAAACATGTGAAAATGGAAGTCCATTCAGAGACCCATTGGAACCGTCTTCAGGATTACCTCTGTAGGCACACGGTGTTCCATATAAAATAAAGGTAGTTCTCTTTCCAAACCTCATCATCGTTGTGCAAATTTTTGACATTTTTATGAATAACTCTGAAAGATATCTGCCTTCTCATCAGCATGACGATGAAACAAAAAAAAAAAAAAAGTGGGAATTAATTTTACCTTAGACAGAAGTCTCATGCAAAATTCAACATCAGGCATTTGTGCTTGTGCGGAAGATCTGCCGTGTTTCTAAACAATACAGACGAACTATTAGTTTTTAACGTCTACATTTATAATATCGAAATTATCCAACATTGGGTAATATAAAAGGAAGAAATGCGAATGGAAAAGAAACCCACCATAAACAAAAATCACATACTATTTTCACAGCATGTGTATCTGTAGGTCAATAGGTCTAGTGGGTAAAAACATGATACAGTAAATGTTATCAGGAAAAAAAAAACACAGTGACCCTGAGCCAGCGAGAAGCTTTTGGGGGAGGAAATCCAAAAGAAAAGAGCTGAGCATGTCAGTGCAAGAAGATGGTTTTTGAGAGAGGAGTTACTCTGGCATCATGCCATCTCCATAGGGTTTCTGAGGATATAACATCTTTGTTCCAAGCCAAATCTTTCTCTCTGGGGCATCCGGATGATGTCAGAATCCCTTACATTAATCAGCACAGCTGCATCAAGAGCGAAGTCATCATGCGTTTTCCCAACAATACACCAAAAATGCACTTTCCACATTTGGAGACTCTGTTCTCTACTATATCTCTATAGAAATTACAACCGAGAAGCACTTCCTACCATCCTTGCTTTTCCTGGCTTGGCTTTTTTATTTCCAGTGCAAATTACAATCCAAAACAGCTTGGCTGAATGGGTCTCAAATGTCTCATCTGAAGCAATTTGACCAACAAGAAAATCCAATCTGGTACAAGGACATTTTTCTGGAACATTAAAGTAGGCCACAAAACTACTAGAGATAATGAATATTCAAAACATGGCCAGAGAAAAACCGGACTAGTGTAAATATTACCAGCAAAAAACCTCCAAAGATCTGCCGGCATGCGTTTGTGGTTGTATACACAAGTTATTACACTGAAAAAGAATTTGTTTAGTGGAAAATTATGTTGATGGAAGAATATTCACGTAGACAAAAGTGTAGTGCATCCAAGGTAGACCATTAGTGTCTAGATCTAAGTCTAGGAGAGGCAAAAACACTGCTTTTTGAATCTTTTAATAGTTCCTATTTGTTCCGCCAGAAAGGGAAAGAGATGAACAACAAGCTAATATCAATGTGAAAGTCAACTGCACTGTAACATTTGCACATGCACTTGCCAGAAACAACAATGAACTTCAAATTAAAGATATTTCAAGAGCATAAGTTCTCTTGTATTGTAATTTCTGTAGAGATAGGAAACAGCTATCGAGAGGGTCCATATCTAAAGGTCCAGGTGACTGGAAAAACGATGGTTGGTCATCAGAACCAGGTACGTCAGGGTTTCTGGTCTCAGTCATGCTCTTGATTGTGCTATGGGCAAGAAACCTAAAAACCCAAATGGGCTCCACATGTGTGTCGCAAACTGACCTTGACCTATACTCTCCCACTCTAAGCTTGTATGGACCTTTCTTTCATATGTTGAGATTGGGTCATAAGGATAAACCAAACTGAATAATTTGTTCTGATCAACAAGGATGACTAAAATGGGTAAGAAAAATGGATGAAAGATAGACGCATCATGGTAATACATATAGCCAGACAGACAGGGGGACAGACAGACAGACAGACAGACAGACAGACAGGATAGATAGCTAGATAGATAGATAGACAGATAGATAGATAGATAGATAGATAGATAGATAGATAGATAGATAGATAGATAGATAGATAGATAGATAGATAGATAGATAGATAGATACAAACATACATTCATAGATAGGTAGATTTTAAAATTTTGCCCAACCCTGTGGATTGCACATTAGTCATATTTAGTTGGTGTTGACTGAGTTGTATAATGTTTTGGCAAGTCTTCATGGAGCTTATGATGCATGAGCAATGCCTTAAAGAAGGACATCAGCTTTTCTTTTCTCAGGGGGGGGGTCAACAAATGCAGTGGTAATAATCTGGATCCTTCCATTTTCCCCAATGTCAGCAAACACAGGGTTTGTTATTCTGCTCGAGTGTGCCAGATGACTTGCCCCTGCCTGCATAATCTCCTGCTCTGGCTTTGTCAACATTCAAGGACAAATTGACAGCAAAAAAAACACTGCATAAGAGCTGCCTCTCTACATTCAAACATGTACACAGTTTTGTCTTTTAAAGGTCTGTAACTGCTTGATTTCAGGTGCCATTCCTGTTTGATTGGCAAAGTGGGTCAAGGCAAACATGCAATAAAATTAGGCTGCTCTTTATAGCCAGACGCTTTGACGGCATGCAATGTTTTATTGTCATTTTCTGGTAATGCTTTGTGTGCCTGTGGCTATTCAGCATTCTAAAGGGTAGACAAAGACAGTGTTCAATTGTTCTCTACCCTGTTACAACTACTCATTTCAGCTCTTTTATTCACAGATATGTGTTTTTAGCCTGATATTTTCCCTGGCAAAATCTCTGTGTATGGATCTTTGCCAACTGGGTTACAACAGCCATCTGTAGTTCTTCTTTGTCCACTTCCTCTAACTTAGCCTTACAAGCCCTCTCTTTCTTTGTGCAGAACAAAGTTCTTACAGTCAGATTTTAGTTCTTCGAAAGATCAGCAGTAAGTTCCAAAACTATAAAGACTACATCACAATTTTTTCTGAAACCAATTCAACATAAAGAGCTGTGTTGGAGATTCAATTATGAGAAAGATAATTGTATACATTTCAATTTTAATGTTCTATATTTTTTCTCAAACTGTTATTCCATTTTTTATACAAAAATATGCATTAACATTTGCTTGGTCATCACTAAAGTTGACTATAGAGTTTGTTTTAGACCATTAGAAAGTATGTTACTATATTTTTGCAAGCCTGTTTTGAAAACAGTTTCGACACCATCATACACAAAATGCTGCCATTTCACTTACTAGGCAACAACGCAACATGCCTTTTTTTTTTTCAGAGACCGCTAATGACTCACTGACCCAAACAACACATCACCTGAAAAAAAAAAGACAAAAAAAAAAAATCCAACTTTCTACAGTGGGTCCCACCCCTTAAACAACTGCAAACATATTGAACATGAACTACACTAAGCATTTTTGTTCTTTCAAAGCAAATATTTTAGATAATATGATGTCTGTGTTATAAATCTGTGCCACACATTTCACTGATGCAAATATGTAAATGAGCCCTCTGCAGGTATTGCCTTCTTCATATACATAAGTTTGTTTATTCTAGTAACAGGTGAATGGCAAAGAATTGGTAGCACTAAAATCATGCAAGTTGCATGCAAATTTGAAATTCATCACATTCTAATGTTTTATATTTTATAGTCCTTCTGTGGAGTCTTATATAGTATTTGCTTGCATATAATTCATATTGAAATTGTGTTTTTTAAAATTAGTATACATTATTTGTGTATGCATTTGCTTAACAAAACGAGTCTAATATATTTCAAATCTTTATTTCAAGTTATAGTAACTTTTTTATTTTCTACTTGCTTAAAATATTTTAAATTCACTTACCGCTTCAGGTTTGTACTTGTGGCTGTTTCCGTCTGGTACGGTAGAGAATGATGCTACACGAAGCAGTTACAAGACTGCAGCGAGAAAGCTGTGCAGATCGCGCATCATCCTGATCGGATTCAGAGCGGTACGCACCACCTGCGCGCGGGCCACTTTACTATACGAGCGCGAGGGAAGGCGGGGAGAGAGCGCGCCCGTCTGTCGAGCTTTACACTGACCAAGTACAGACTAGCCGAGGGATTTTATACTCTCTGATTTCTTTGTTCTCTTTTTGATTCAAATTTACACTTTTCTTTCAGAGGCTGTTGAGTGGCAAGTTCACCGGCAATCACGTGATCCAGCCCTCCATTCATCTGGGGCGCTCCGTTGCGAGAGGGGCGGACGGTGGGTAAAGAGAGCAGGGTGGTTTTCAATGATGTGGCTTAGAGAGGTTTAGATAGTGACTGCTCTAACATTATCGAAAGTAATGATATGTGTTAACATTTTGTCAGTCTCTATACTGACGACGTGTCTGGCCTGCTAGTGTTCAAATTTGTTGTGATTTTATGCCAGTTTTAAAGTGCGCCTGTTTCATTTAACCCTTATGGTTTTCTTTTGCATATTTTTGTTAATTTACTCAATAAAAAACAAAAAAGCTTTTAATTAATTTACAGATAAATATATATATATATATATATCCAAGAAATGAGTTTTTTCTTCATCAAAACAGATTTGGAGAAATTCAGCATTAGTACATCACATGTTCACTAATGGATCCTCTGAAGTGAGTGGGTGCCAACAGAATGAGAGTTCAAACAGCTGGTAAAAACATCACAATAATCCACAACATGACTTCAATCCATCAGATAACTTCTTGTGAAGTGAAAAGCTTTGTGTTTGAAATAAACAAATCCATCATTAAGGTGTTTTAACTTAAAACGCCGCTTCTGGCCAAAATAACATAATAACATAAAAAAAAAAAAAAAAAGTACCATCCCCACTGTTGTCCTCTCACATTAAAATCTTGAATGTTTTTGCACGCAAATAGTGCTTGTTCTGTGCTTATTTCTCTCCTGATTCAGAAGAGACAACTTTTTCACTGGATAAAGCAATGGAGAACACATTAACTCATCAACTTAGCCACAAAGCAACAGTTTCAAGCCTTAATGATGAATTTGTTTGTTACAAACACACAGCTTTTTGCTTAACAATATGTTTGTTAATGGACTGGAGTGTGAATTAATTGTGGATTATTGTGAAGTTTTTCTCATCAGTTTGAACTCTCATTCTGACGGCACCCATTCACTACAGAGAATCCACTGGTTGATATAATGCTAAATTTCTCCAAATCTGTTTCAATTCAGAAAAAAACTCTGGATGGCCTGAGGGAGAGTAAATTCTCAGCAAATTTTTATTTTGGGGTGAACTATATTAGGTTAATTTTTAAACTACTAATATTAAAACATAAAGCTTTGAAGTCTGTCTCAACAGAACCCTTATGTTAAATGCTCAGATGAGAAACACTACCTGGAGATGCACAATGCAAGGTTTTCCTGCAGTCAAATACAGACCTGACTTCTTTGAGGTTGAAAACAAAGGCTGTCTTCTGGATTTGGCACCGCTCAAGTGGCATGCTTGATTTATCCACCTGACATAAAAGCACTTGACAATGAGAAGACACATTTCTCAGATGGCCTGGTTAAAGCGCCCATGAACAGTGTGCATTAGTGTTGAGTCCATGTTGAGGAAATTACCTGTTTGGGAAGCATCTGTTAAATTAAAGGCCTTTGCTGATATTTCTGAACAGCATCAGACTGAGGTGTCAAACTAAGGAAGTTGTAGTTTTGAGGAGAGGTCTTACAGTAGCCTACATCCAAGATCTACACACTCTAAAAAAAAAAAAACTGTTAAAAAACGGACAATGTACTGTAATAATTTTTTAAGTTTTATTTTACTTGTATTTTGAATTTTCCACTGCATTGTGTTGTGTTTAAGCATTAATGGAAATTTCTGTAAAATTAATGGATAATGATATTTTTTTTAAACACTGCATCTGATGTGCCATGCAGTGCCAAGTATTGACCTTAGGAACAACTTTGTATTATCCTGTAAAGTTAATTTTCACATTATTAGTTTGAAGAACCTCATATAAGTGTTTTGATTTAACATTTCAGTCTCAAAAAGGACTTTGTGTGTGCATATACATATAGTAATTCTGATTTATTGAGTCTTTAATGTCTAGACAGCACTTGACTAACCCATTTGGACCCATTTGGACATTCTTTATCTTTTCACTTGTTTGCTGTGTACCAACACCACTGAAAAATTATTGAGCTTGATTTTTCTTCTCAAACTTTTGGCAGTTTTTCATTTTGTTTTGATATAATCACTATATAACAGACTGAGTAGGCTGATGGGGAAAATGCTGAAATTATATTTATATCCCATATTAGAACTCCTGCCAAAATGAGTCAGATCTTTCTTTGTCTCTGTCACTGCAACAAAGGACCTGTTTAATTTAGCTCTACGCATTCGGATGGAAACCAAGGGAAAAAAAAAGTGCTATACGCAGCAGTTTTTGTAAGTGTGGGGCTGATGGTGGTTTTCAATAGCTTGCCCTTGAAGGGATGCATTAGAGATTTAAAGGCAGTTAATAAACTTCTAAACTTCATTGAAACTAATCACAAAAGGTTTCATTTAAATTAAAATTTTATCCATTGAGTATTTCAAGGAATTTCAGAGCACTTGATGCTTAGATGTTACTTTTATTCCTAAAACATTTGTTTCCCCATCATCTCCTACTGCAGCTGTATTTTCCCTCAGCGATCTCCAAATCGATGAGAGGCATTCATCTATTTTTTTAAGATTGCTTCAGCACTGTCAAGTTCAATATTACATACAACTTGAACCGTACAATTATCTAAATATTTTAGTACCATCCAGTGTATAAAACAACCAAACATCCATCCCTTCACTCAGAACTCATTTCTGAACCCAACTCTCTGTGTGAGTGGATTTCACCTTTATAAAGGTTCTTTATTGGCATCTTTGGTTCAGTGAAGAACTTTTTAACAGGAACCTTAAAAGGCTCTTAATAGGGGGACAAAGTTTCTCTAGATACGTTTAAGAACTTTTCACCAAATGGGTCCTATATGGCATCACTGCCCTTTTGAAATCTTTATTCCTCTTTTTTGAGTTTAGCCACATTTCTCAAAAATAAACATCAGAGTTGTTAACCGTTTGACACCCACCAGAGGGACCAACCACAACAAAGCCAATGAGACATATGTATAATCAATTATGTCTTCAGATATTCTGTTGAAAACAAAGGAAGACTGTCCAACAGACTCCTTTAAAAACCATCAATCCCCCTCACTATAGTGGAGAGAACACAATGAGGCGGACTCATCCCAAATAACAGGGTTACTTGTAAACCCCAGTAGATGGGGGTAGGAGCCAAAAAACAACATTTTATTTTATCTGTTTTTTTCGGCTAGGCACTTTTAAAAATAAAGGTTTCAAAAGGGGGGTTTCACAGCAATGCCATAGAAGAACATTTTGGGTTCTCCAAAGAACCTTTCAATGAAAAGTTCTCAAAAGTATTTTATTTTTATTTTTTATTATTATTTTTTGGTCTGAAGAACATACACTAAAAATAAAGGCTCTGTATTGGCACTGATGGTTGCATGAAGAACCTTTAACATTCACTGCACATAAAGACCTTTATAGTGGAAAAAGGTTCTTTAGATTTTTTTAAATGATGAAAAAATGGGGGTTCTTTTAAAAATTGTTCACTAAGGTTCATCAAGGAGCCAAAAAAATGGTTCCTCTGGGGCATCGCTGTGGGCCCTTTTGTAAACTTTATTTTATAAAGAAACATTTTTAGTATAAAGAACAGAACACTTTGTGCAATGGAAAGGTTCCATGTTTTTAGAGGTTAATTTTTTTTAGAGTGCGGGTGTTGCAAAGCCTAAAGAGATCAGAAAAAAAGGCAGAAGGACAGATAGTGAATTCACTTTTATTTGCACTGTCAGCTCAGTGTGAACGCAATATACCATGTCAATAGAGACTACCACATCTACTAAAGGTACGTCCAGCTTAACAGCACCTAATATTTACTTCAGATTACTCACACTTTGCTGTGACGGCCCTTTTGTAAGCTTAACTGTAATACCAAGAGTTGGAAAGTCAAGGGCCTCCTTGCTGTAAAGTCTCTGCTACTGAACATTCAAAGCACATTTATGGCGGGGTGTATCAAAGTAAGCAAACAGGAAATCTCTAGAGATGCTTTTCAGATTTGCTTTTTTTCCTTTTTACGCCATTACTTGATGTTTTGGCCGTAAACATAGGTATGTCTCCCCTCTCTCTCTCATCTGCACCACCTGCAAAAAAATCAAAGTCAGCATCTCTGCAAGGGGTCATTAGGGAGGAGATCCTCAGGCTTCCCATCACTGGAATAAGATGTGGCTGAATCACATAATCACTGACACCCAGCCACATTGATCCATTTAAGAGAGTGATTATCTAATGATACAAATCATGCCATTGTACGCACACTCCAACAGCATTCCCAAAGTCCTAAACATTTAAACATATCAAAGACATTTCCAATATCAACCACTAGCTCATAATGTAACCCGAGCCTGTAATGTTTCAAAGTAAATGGAATACAAATGTGCCTTTTGACATACAAACACTTGAACCCATTTTACAAGGTGTCTGGTAACCACTTATTGTTTCGCCCTGCCATGAATTATAGTCCTTTTTTTATTTCTCCAAAAATAGTTGAGTCGAGTCAAATTGAATAAATTGAGACAGCACTGGGATCTTGCCAGGAGGGAAATGCATGTTTTTGTGGTAAAAGACAGATTTGAAGAGGTCTGATGTGAAGTCTGCTGTGTCCTGCAAATGATTCATGTATCGCAAAGCACATGATCTGAATTCATACCTTCTCCAGCTGGTTCTCCTCCACAAGTGATTATGGTGTGTCCGTACAAGACCTGAAATGACACTAAAGCAAATATTAAACATATGGGAATATGATTTATGCAGTTACACTGCTGCTCAAAAGTTTAGGGTCAGTATAAGAGTAACATTTTGAATGAAATGATTGCTTTTATTCAGCAAGAATTCATTAAACTGATCAAAAGTGACAGTAAATAATATGTTTACTTTGATGCAAAATACTATTTCAAATAAATGCTGTTCTATTGAACTCTCTTCATCAGAAATACAAATAAAATAAATAAATAAAATATCAAGGTTTCATACATATATTATATATATATATATATATATATTACATATTATTATATATATATATATACTATCTATATAATATATATATATATATATATATATATATATATATATCTATATATATATACACACATATATATGTATATATACAAACACACAACATATATATTATATATATATAATAAGCAGAACAACTGTTTTCAACACTGACAATAACAAATGTTTCTTGAGCAGCAAATCGCATATTAGAATGATTCTGAAGGATCATGTGACACTGAAAGACTGGAGTAATGGCTGCGCTGAAATTTCATCTTTGCCATCACTGGAATGAATTACATTTTTAAATAATATTCAAATAGAAAAAACAGTTATTTAAAAGGGGTAATAATATTTTTCATTTTTCTTGTATTTCATTGTTTTTACCTTTTTTCTCAAAATAATTGAAACTCTTCTTCAATATTCTTAAATAAATAAATAAAATACAGACCCCAAAAACTTTTAAACGGAAGTGGTGAGATTCGTATTTACAGTTTACATTTGGCTGAAAAAAAGCTGTTATATATTGTTTAACAGGTTCCATTGTGACAACTTACCCTACATAATGTGACAACAAGCCCCTTGAGGCATGCTGAGATAAAGTGCATAAATTCTCTCAGCTTAGTCTATGTGCATTCAATCTAGATTTCCTAGGGTGAAATCCATAGAGAGTTTGAGCTTATTTAAGTAAATTATCCCTTAGACAAGGTTCAAAGCAGAAAGATAGTCTGGCTCAATGACTCGATGTAGATTTGCTGCTAAATTAGTATTTTTATCTCCAAAAAAAAAAAAAAAAAAAAAAACACACAAAATTGTGAAATTCAGAGTAGAATGAAACTTGTGTCTGTGGTTTTAAGGTGGGTTAAAACGTGTGTTACTGATTGAGTCAAGTTCTTTGTTTCAGTGCCAAATGTTTAAAGCATTTATATTTTGGGAGTGCAACTATTTAAGATTCAGTGGTTTGTAACAGGTGGGTATCACTAATCACGCTTACGGAGAGAAAGTTAACAGTGGAAAAAGATCATACAACCACAAGCCTCCCTTTTCTTCCCCTGTGCCCCATGGGACTTCTCAATAATAAGAAATCCTGTGAAGAAATTACAATGCTGGAACCCTCACATCTCACCAGGATCATGAACCTTTGGGGAAAGAATGGCATTCAGAAGCCTCTAATGAACAACAAAAGACTCTCCGAGTGAATACATAAGTGTGTGTGTTAGTTCATATTTGTTGTGCATGTCAGCAAATAATAATCTAGCGCTCTTTATGCTTATCACCAAAGATTTTGCTTTACATTTATGCATTCAAACTTAAAGAGTCTTCAAGGTATGTATTTGATCAGTATGTGTGCCATTCTTTATCAGCTGAAACTACAGGGGTCCATAGCAGCATGCAGCCGTTAATTGTGTTTATTTGTGAAAACTATGTTGATTAAGAACAATAAAGCTAAGATTTCGATCACAAGGGATAAGGAAGTTCAAAACAAGCTTCTTTTGTGCTGTTGTCAGCCTCTTTCTCGGGTGCGGGGCCCCCTCAGTCTGATAAAATGCAAGCCAGACTCCTCAAACACTCCACCATGGAAGCAGCTTCAACCAGACCCCTGAGGCTCTATTAAACGTCACTCAGTGGACACATGAAAGAAAGCCCCATGGAAATGAATCATAGCCTCTTTCCCTCCTCACCCTGATCCCTCCATCCTATGCGCCCGTGACCACAAGAAAGAGTGTGGTGGAGAAGGAGTGGAGGTTATAAAACACACACTTCGTGCAGCTTGTTATTTAGCAGTGATGCAAGATGCAAATGTTGGCACAATAATATTTCTTTGTGATACAAATTGTGAATACATCAGTCTTTGTATTTAGATCAACTTTTTGTTTCAAATGCATAAAATAAGCCTCTTTAGTAAAAGCTTTATCTATAAAGACATTATGCAAGTATAACTTGACTGCTGACAATAGTTACAATCCACCACAAAATAAAAATAAATTTATAAACCACCCCAAAATTAAAACTACATATCAAACTATCCCCCATATGCCCCTCCATATCACCTTATCCACAAAATATGCACAGTTTTACTTCAAATCAAAGCAGGAGGGCTGGGCGCACACAGTTTTACTTCAAAGTCAAAGCTAAATACATGTAGAAACAGCGCATCCTTGTGGTGGTGCAGATGACAGACAGAATGAGCATACACAGTATACGGGGAGATATGAAGAGGACAAAGGAGAGACCATGTTGCTCCACAAAGGAATTGCTTGAATAAAGTCATTATTTTTGTTTTCATTGTTTACAAAAATTTTCCCACCATCACTTCATATAACCCAGATTGCACGTCTGATATTCTGACAACGACTTTCATACCTTTTATAGACCTTGACACTGCTGAACAATGCTATTCAGTCTATGAGACAGTCACAAGCCTCCCAGCAGATCCCGGTTTTCATCCAAAATATCTTAAAATTGTGTGGTGGCCAAACGAGACACGGAGCTTTTACGGGTTTTTGGAGACGACATGGGGGTAAGTATGATGTAATGGACAAAATTTTCATATTTGGGGTGAGTATCCCTTTAAATGAATAAAAATGTCCACAACAACATACTTAATATTAGAACTAGCAACAATTCAGTATTACAGTAATATTAATACATTTACATTTACATTTAATCATTTAGCAGACGCTTTTATCCAAAGCGACTTACAAATGAGAACAGTAGAAACAATCAGATCAACGAGAGAACACAACAACGGTATACAAGTGCTATGACAAGTCTCAGTTAGTCTAGTAAAGAACACGCAGCCAGGGTTTTTTTTTTTTTTTTTTCACTTGAATATGATAGACAAGAAAAAAGAAAAGGTAAGTAACTAGTATTAGTTGGTTAAGTGCCAGGCAAAAAAGATGAGTCTTTAGATGTTTTTTAAAAATGATTAAAGACTCAGCTGTTCGAATTAGAGAATCGGGAGGTCATTCCACCAGCTGAGGCGCCAGTCCAGGAAAAAGTCCGTGAGAGTGATTTTTGAACCCTCTTGGGATGGCACCACAAGACGTCGTTCACTTGCAGAGCGCAAACTTCTGGAGGGGCGCATTAAGACTGAACTAGTGAGTTTAGGTATGTTGGCGACGTGCCAGTGGTCGTTCTGTAGGCAAGCATCAGTACCTGAATTTGATGCGAGCGGCTACCCCCCCGGTAGCCAGTGTAACCTGATGAGGAGAGGAGTCACATGAGCTGTTTTTGGCTCACTCATTGAAGACAACCCTCGCTGCTGCATTCTGGATCAGTTGTAGAGGCTTGATAGTACATGCAGAGAAGGCCCGCCAGAAGAGCATTTACAATAGTCCAGTCTGGAGAGAACAAGAGCTTGGACAAGAAGTTGGGTGGCTGCTCTGACAGGAAGGGTCTAATCTTCCTAAAGTTGTATAAGGCAAATCTGCAGGACCGGTCGTTGTAGCAATATGGTCTGTTGAAGCTAACTGATGATCCAGTCACAACTCCATAGGTTTCTGGCTGTCCTGGAAGGAGTTTATGGTTGACGAACCCAGCTGTATAGAGAAGTTGTGATGAAACGATGGGTTAGCTGGAACCAGCAGCAGTTCAGTCTTAGTAAGGTTGAGCTGAAGGTGATGGTCATTCATCCAGCTAGAAATGTCACTGAACTCACATGAGGTAATTTTCACTGTAACCGATAACTGTGATGCAATATTCACCAGATGTGTTTGTTATAAAATGAGAGAGCTTTGAAATACTGCTAGGATGATGAAGAATATCGAACCGCTGAATGTTGCATTGGAACTAATCAGAATTATGTATTCCAGAGTGTGTGTATCAAACAGATTTATCTAAAGGTTGCAAATACACAAGAATTCTGCACTGATTTTTGCCCTGATTTACAGTCTTGAGGAGTCAACACTTCTTGCCAAATATCAGAGACAGTCTGCAAATCTGACTTGACAAATTTGACAGAAAATCACATAAATGGGCAGGATATAAGGGGGTGTTTTTCACCACACCATTTTCAACTAAATACAAAAACATCTATGCATTTTGGCCATTCATTTACATGAAAAAAGTGTTTTGGGGGCCTGAAAATAAATTTTTTGCAGGTTTCAAAGTGCAAGTTTTTGAGAACAATACCATTATCATCTCTGTGTAAACTACAAAAAACACGAATTTGTGAAAACTGTCATGTCATGTACATGACATATTCGCATAGTGTTTCTTTATAAAGTGATATCGCCAACTACTAGCCTTGTATGCATAATACAGTGCTTTAAGTCATTTTCCCAGATCTGTATGAATGGGGATCATTTTGACAACATTTGTCATTTGTACATTTTTCATTTGGCAAGCCATCTCTTAAAAATGAGACGTATGTGTTACTGAGTGAATTTTGTTATTTTCAGAACAACTTGAAAGCTTGGTATGTGTGGACCCTCTTTTTGTTTAGTGTATGCTACCCCGTGCCCGTTTCCTCTGTAAAACATCTAAAAAGTGGCAAGTGTATGATACCTATAGTGTTGTGTTTTAAATTCAGTTCAGATTTCGTTAAGCAATGTAAGCTTATATTTAGAATACGCTTTCTGTTATATTAGAGAATATTTCAAATTATTTAAAACTTCTGTCCACACAACATACATTGCACTATTTACAAAAGAATAAATGCTGACACAATCAAAAATCACTGTGGCCAGGCCCAGTTCCCTTTGGTTTCTCAGGTCTGGGATCTTTTAAATTGTATAAACTGCTTTTTAGACCTTGTGAATCATTCCGGAATTCACCAGGGATGCCTGAGGAGATCAGATGCACACAATCTCATCACAGACCATATGGACACAGTATTCCTAATGAGCCTTAATGGCTCTTTAAGTTCAATCGTATATAAATTCACTAATATAGAGATGCAACAGACCACCTATCATGGTGAAATAAGGCAGAAACTTACAAAAACTAATGCATGGTGAATCACTGCCTGCCATTTGAGATTGGGATGTGAATCATGCCAATTTAAGTAAATATGAGCTCCCCCACACCACTCACTAAACAGAAATTATCAGGCCAGCTGTAACCACAGCACATTTTGGGGAATTATTTGTGCAGGTTTTATCAACATGTTTATGTGCCTGCAAAGCATTTAGTCAAAATACACTTTTCGATTTCAGATTACAATTTCTTCTCAGATAAAAACAAAATAATAGAAGATGCCATGTGTGATTAAGGAATTTAAAGGGATAGTTCACCTAAAAATTACAATTCTGTTATCATTTACTCACCCTTATGTTATTCAAAAACATGATTTTCTTGCCTAGAAGAAGTTATCTATCAGCAGAGATGGGCACAAATACATGAAAATGTATTTAAAATACAAATACAAAATATTGTTTGGAAAATATAGGCCTATTTAAATACAAATACAAAATACTGTGTGGAAAAATTTATTTAAATGCAAATTACTTTTTTTTTCAAAGACTTTAAAATGCAAAAAATATTTTGTATTTCAAATACGTATTTTAAATACATGTATCTGAAATACTGCCCATTCCTGGAGGTCACCATAGCCACACGGATCCAGTCCATATCCAGATCAGATGGCAGATCGGCACCTAAAGACAACCTCTACACAAAAATGAATAACTACTAAAATCTGGACATCAGATAGATGTGCAGATCATGTCTATATTAGGTCCGTCGGTCCATGACCATTTCTGAACATCTATTCGACGTCCAAATTAGGTCCACTATTTGGACGTCCAACCATGACCCAACTTGGACGTCAGCTTGACGTTCAACATTTGACCTTTGAACTGGGTAATTTTTTTGGACGTCTATAACAGGTGCAGGAAATTTACATGATTAATATATAATATTGGTTTAATAGGGCCTATCAACATTATTAAAACATGAAGAGTTCAGATGCAAGTGCCATCTGAAACTTTCTTCTAGAATGATAATTTTTATCAAGCTTGTATATTTAAGTTCAATAAAATAACTTCAAATAAACAACCAAACAAACTACCTAGGACTATTCTATTTGAAAAAAAAAAAAGTGCACCATATTTTTTAAGAAAAAATAAAAGAATCGCATATAAAATCTCTATAAAAGCAGATGTTTTAATATAAAACATAAAACATAACAGATTTAAAATAGCCTCTAAAGTTGTTAAAAAAAAAAAAAAAAAAAAAAAAAAAAAAAAAAAACCTTCCCCTCTCTCTAGTTTGTGCAGAACTGAAATAGCCCAATTTTGACAGTTTTCAAAAGGCTCTGGGTTCACGGTGATGGTTCCAATACCAATATTTTAGTGCCATCTAGTGGGAATGTTTGTGACATAACGCCTTCAAATCTGTTTATGTTTAGTAAAAACGTTTGGTCACACGTTTTTTTAAGGTCCAATTCTAGCTATTAACAAACCATACTAAGACTTTACATCAATAAACTCCTAATTTGCTGCTAATAAATAGTTAGTAGAGTATAATTGTTAAGTTTAGTTATTTGGGAAGGATTGATTAGGTATGTAGAATATGGTCGTGCAGAATATATGCTTTATAAGTAGGCTACTAATATGAATGTATGAATGAGGCATTTATATAGCACTTTATTGTGTATTGCTGTAGGCCTACACCCAAAGCGCTTTACAATCATGAGGGGGTCTCTCCTCACTCTCTACCTGGATTGTGTAATAATAGGCATGCTAATAAGCAACGTGTTATAGTGAGAATTGGTCCCTTATACTAAAAGTGTTACCAAAAGTTTGGTATTAACATATAGGCTAAAAAATGTTTTTGGATTTGCAAACAGATGAACTTAAAAAACGAAAAAAAATAAAACTTAAATCATCATTATACCATTAAAATCAACTTTATCACCTCACATGTTGAACCTCACACATCTTATAAGTTAAAGCGAATTTTCCACAATTCTATTTTAGAAAAATTTAACAAACACTTAAGGCTAAATGGAATGGTTACATATAATACATTTACATAAACATAACTAATCGCATACGTCCAAAAAAATGAACTACTACTTAATCGATGCTCTTTTCTAGAATACTGACACGCGCATGCGCCACGAGTGTATAACCACAAGGTCAAAGGCACGTGCGTCTACCGGCTGTCATTCAGTAGTCTGTCCGTGGATAGAGTGGATTTAACTACCTTCGCGCTCGTTTGCGACGTTATAAGAATAATTAGGGATTGATTGCGGTAACGATCTACTTTTGGAATGGCAAGAGGAAGTCGCAGTCGTCCTTCACCGGCACCAGCGAGGTATCTCAGACACTTCAGCTGATAGTTTTAGTAACGCACACAGTACGATGCGTTGGCGGCGTGTAGCTGCCAGCTAACTTTGACTAAATGTAGAGAAGCAGCAGCATTCAGGAAAAACACCAAACTGCTCTGATAAAAACATTAGACTGAGATGTTGTTTGTTTGTGAGTTTATTCCTTTTTCGTAACCTTATCCCAAATATATCCAGAGCAGTAGGTGAACAGGTCAAAACCAAAAAACATGTTATTCTTACTGACCAGGAATGGAACCCCTTAATATCTGCTGAGTATTTATTTATTTTAAATGTATTTATATATGGCATCATACTGTCATTTGGGAACCTAGGACGCAAACCAGGTTTAAGACTTTACCTTCTTCCATCTGAAGCAGCTCAAAGACATCTGCATCACGTGATAACGATTCTGGATAATGTAAATGGTTTATTCTTTATATCCTATTTTCTATGTAGGCTATATCCTTTACAAGGCATAGGCCAAGATGAGTTGTGCTACTTTTATGGGATTTTATAGTGACATGAGGTGGTTTTATACTTGTTTATTCTAGAACATCTTTTCACTGTTGTTTTCTTCTCAGTGCTCCGGCCCCATCTTAGCTCAACAGCCACTGCACCACCACCTCCTCCGATGGCAATGGCCCCTGCCATGGCCCAGCCCAAGCAGCCAGGTCTCATGGCCGCAGATTGGCCACCACAGCTGCTGGAGTGGCAGTCGGCTCGGCCGTAGGGCACGTGATGGGCAGTGCCATCACAGGTGCTTTCAGTGGAGGCGCAGCAGCAGCAGCTCAGAGGCACCCCAAACCAGCACCTCATATCAGGTGATAGACCTTTGATTCAAAAAAAGTTGCAGTTTTGCATAAAATACAACTCTCACACACAGTTTTGCATAAAATACAACTCTTGCATGCATATATATGGTGGTGATAAGATTCATTTTTATGTACTTTTTTATTCATGAAGAATTACAGGTTACATCCATTCATCTTGTATTTATCTGTTTATTAACGGCTTGCAGGAGCCCTCACGACTTCCTCCCTCTCAGTCTGGCCCATGTCTCTTTGAGGTGAGGCAGTTTCTGGACTGTGCAACGACTCAGGCTGATCTGAGCTTGTGCGAAGGCTTCAATGAAGCTCTTAAGCAGTGCAAACTCTCACATTGGTAAGCCCTCCCGTCAACACACAGACATTAGAAATGATCCTCATCTAGGACTGTACTAACATGTAACCGGTTATGTGAATCTCACAGATCTACCTACACAAAGAAATTACAAATTGAAGAGTAATTTTGTTTCAAATCCCTGAAATTGCCAAAAAATAGTTTTAGAAGAAAATACTCAAGAATGAAGTGGGAGATACACATGCAATTATGTACTATTACTAATAAAACCTGTTCTTGGAATGGAACCTTCTGATATTTTTGTCCCTTTAGGTGTGTGCTTGTAAACATCTCTGGTGTAATGGGAGAACGTGGAAGATCTAAACACTAAATGTAGACAAATAAACTGTTGGTTCAAGATTCTCAATATTTCCAGCGGTTTTAATGTGAATTACTTATGTTTATAGCTGTTAACTATACATTGGAATGTCTGATAATGAAAATTAAGTTTGTACAATTAAAAGAGCTGCTATTGTCTTTTTTTCTTTGTTATTTTGTGTCATTCATATGTCATCATCCTGCTCTGTTTGGTCATGTATCTTATAGGCCACATTACACTGTTTTATGTGCATGTGGAACAGTGTGGTCCATTTTGATAAAGTCCCTTGTTTATGATTTACAAGTATCTAATAGAGTTACAAAACAACATAACTAGACTAATATACACTCTTTCCAAACTACAAATTGCCCATAGCAGGTCTCATATATTTTTTTTTTACTTTACACAAACAAAGAACAGAACATAGGTTTTGATTTAATTATGCAGCATAGAATAATATTCTAAAATTGCTATTATAGTAACATTAATTTTGATAAACAATCATTAATTAAACCCTTTTTAAACCCTTTAACTGTCACCCCCACCCCCCATTTTTTAAAAATAGGCATTAATTTTATGAACACTTTGGAAGATATACCTAAGGTTGGGTCTCTTTTTTTAAAGAAACAAGAAATAAAAATTAGCACCCATTTTTGGCCTAAAAAAGTGGATTTTTTTTCAAAGAAATTAAAGGCAGTATCAAAAATTATAGAAGTTTAAAATGTACTGTAACAATAAAATGTGCTAGTATTAATTTTATTTTATTTATTATAAATATTTTGGTACATAAACAGGTTTTTCTCTTAAAATTGGTATGTTTTGTAAAAAAATAAATAAATAAAAATAAAGCCTTCTGTGCTAAATAAGTTATGTTCCCAAATTTGAAGTTGATATGAAAAAAATTGAGGTTATTCCTGTGAGATTTTGATTTTGGCATAGGCGTCATACCCACAAACAGCCACTGGGAGCAGCATTCAAAACTCCTTTGAATTTGTTTTAATGATTTTTCCTCTCTAGATTTCTCTGTCAGTTTACTTCTATCTCAAAATACTCAGACCCTTTCCAATTTGATATGTTTGTTGCCAAGAATATATAAAAAGTTTTGATTCTAAAAAGACCGTAATGCATTTTGTAATATGACACTTGACACAGCCCACTAAGGGGGGAGGAGGACCCGCCATAAGATTTTAAAGTACCAATTTCCATGGTTTACCAGGATGAATCTTGGGCTTCTAAGCTTTCAAATGATATGTAATTTTATGATGATTACTAAAAGATTTTTATTAGAGAAAAAGGGCACAACAAAGACGAACACCAAGCTCCCACAGGTGGAACGGGTGACAGTTGAGGGGTTATTGCCGACCGCTCAAGAGGCAGTGAAAGGATTCAGGACGCTGACCAATCACAGAGCTCGGTGAACAGGGTGCGTCTCTGTCTTTCCGCAAACCAATCAGAGAAGAGAGCGGTTTATCACAAGACAGAGCAGACCACGGGTCATTCTCACACTAGTCCATTAGTCACAAGCAGTAAAGCGTGAAACGATGCTCGTTTATAAATGTAGAAACCAATTTACCTGCAAGCAAGTTTCCAGAAGACTTACTGAAAAAACTAGGTACAAACCTTGGCTGCAGCTTTGGGGAAACCGGACGACGTTGAGTATTGTAGCATTAAGCAATGCAATGGTTCGCTCTCCTCAGTCCACGTTAGTTGATACATGATAGACCTTAAAGTTCCGCCGGTCATGTAACGTTGATGTAATGGTTTCATTCTTCAGAGGATGAATCTGGTGGGGTGAAGACTGACCTGCCGATGATGACTCGCGGGGTCTTGCTCCCCGTGTTTGTTGATGTCCTTGTCTGCCATGGAGTAGTGACTGACACTGCCGGAAAAAATAAGGAGCACAGCGCCAAAATCTCTCCAGTTTCCTGAAAGGAGAAGCTTGGGCTAAGCGCGCTGAACGGTAAAATTACATAATCAAAACTACACATGGGGATTGAAACACACTTGTTACGTACCGTCCACGATATTTGGCCCACCTAAATCCCACCTTGCCATTATAGCAACAATAAGCATTCATTTTTCATAGGGACATTGCCTCATAATGTCTAGTTTGTCTTAAATGAGACCTTCTGATTGAAGCAAATTTTGTGTTATAAAACTATAGATGTCCCCTGATGTTAATTTCACTTCTAGTCTTCTGTTGCAGTACTTTTGATACTGTCTACCCTCTGGAGCCACATCAGATTGGAAAAAAAGGAACCGTGATGAGCTTCTTATTAGACGTCAAACATTCTTTTCTTTTGTGTAGATGAATTCTTCTTATGTGTTCCTGTTTGGATTCACAACTAGCTGGACATGCATTGTCCTGGGTGATAGGACCATTGTGTTCTTATAGGATTAAGATATTCCTAATTTGCTTAACATTATGTAGCCTGAAATGATTTGAAAATAATCACTTTACTAAAATAAAATATCAAAGGCATTTAGCATTTTGATAGCAGATCATATGGTGTTGCTGTGTCTATTTTTAGACATAAGGAAAAATAATTGATAAACACTTGTAAGGGAGTTCCCATTGTATTGAATTGCTTTTATGTATTATGTTAGCTCAGTGTTTGTCACTTTTTTCCTTAGAAAGTAGGCATCGTCACATCATCAGTTTATGTGGCTCAACCACATCATAAGGCGTCAAACTCACAGCCATGAAAATATCCCATATACCATGGTAGTGTCAGAGTGACTTTTGATTTGTACAGATGTCAGTTGCATAGCACAGAGCATAACTGCACACAAACAAAAATGAAATTTTCTCCTAATTCCTGTTTATCATCAACTGTGTTTGTCAAGTACTATTGATTCAGAAACGTGCCTACCATTAAAATGAGAAAAACAATTAAAAATTGCCCCTGAATAAATCCTCTGTGTATTCTTTCAGGGTTTTGGGATGATGTGGGTAGCATTTGCTTCCTGGGTGCAGTAGATAAACAGTTTATATCTGTTTCATGGCTCAAGAAGAACACTTTTTTTTGGCACATAAATAAACATGTAAAATATTGTAATTGTATATACAATTCATTAGTGTATACTTTAAAACCTGATTCTTCAAAAATTACTGGATTAATGTTTTGACAAGATAATACAAAATTTCAGTATTTCTACTTAAAAATTTCCATTCAATTCAATGTTACTTGATGGTACTTTTGTAATTATTTGTGAATTTTATCAATTCGGAAAATCCTACACAATTTTTTTCTGTGTAGACAATTTTACTGGCCAAGCAATTTTTTGTCATAAAAGTAGTTTATTAATTATACAATTTAAGCTTATCGTAAGGGGTATCGTCAATATCTTAGTTTTTAGAGAAAAAACTATGCTTTGATTGCAGTTGCTCTTCAAATTAAAATATGACTTTGAAGAGATGATTGGTGCTAAATTTTACAGTAATCTATATGAAAACAAAAAATATCTGAAAAGGCAGCCCGTACTTTTCTGGAGTCTGTTAAAGATTTGTAAGACTTATCTCAAGAGATTACAGGAAATCTGTGTGATGGTGAAATTACTTGTTTATCTGAAGTTAGTAACTCAGTTTTAGAACTTAAAAATAATAAATCTCCCAGCACAGATGGGCTTACCGCAGAGTTTTATAAACAGTTCTCTAAAGAATTGTCTTCTTTTTTACTTAAAGTTTTTGAAGAAAGTATACAGAAAGATGCTCTCCCCCGACTTTCACTCAAGGCTTAATTAATTCTGAAACCTAAAAAATTTTTACTTTTAATTGACAATTGGTGCCCTATTTCTCTGCTTAACAAGGATTACAAAATTTTAGCTATTAGTGTGAAGGGAAGTGAGTGAAGTGACATGTGGCCAAGTATTTGCATTTAACCCATCCAAAGTGCGCACACACACACACCTTGAACACACACCCGGAACAGTGGGCAGCCATTTATGCTGCAGCGCCAGGGGAGCAGTTGGGGGTTCGGTGCCTTGCTCAAGGGGACCTCAGTCGTGGTATTGCCGGCCCGAGACTCGTACCCACAACCTTAGGGTTAGGAGTCAAACTCTCTAACCACTAGGCCATGACTTATGTTATGTAGGTTATGTTTGCTAAAAGACTAACAGCTGTATTTGGGTTCTGTTATAGATGAGACACAATCTGGTTTTTTGAACAAAAGACACATCGTTAACAATATAACGTTGACTAATCAATACATTGTATATATGAGAAAATCTTGTTTTTTAGTTTTTTTTCAACATTATATCCAAACTATTTTATCTTCCAAAAATCTTAAGGCTTTTAAAACAGTTAATTTATTTAATTGTTTTAATTTGTTTTGTTAAAGCTTTCCTTTTGTATTATTTATTTATTGTTACATACGTGTATAAATGGTGCTTTGCGTGCAGTGTCACCTCTTTGTACGCACTGTTGATATTCTCTGTACCAGACATCCCAGTCTCCCGGAAGTCCCGGGAGTCTCCCGCATATTGATAGC
Organism: Cyprinus carpio; assembly: GCF_018340385.1. NCBI lineage: Eukaryota > Metazoa > Chordata > Actinopteri > Cypriniformes > Cyprinidae > Cyprinus > Cyprinus carpio. The sequence goes on from NC_056592.1 coordinate 8,215,410, forward strand.
GGCTCCCTGATGCCCGCAAATTAGTTAAAATCTCCCCGAATCTAGAGCGAGCGAGCAAGAGCGCGCAAAGAAAGAACCGTGTAGCGCGCGCACGCAGGGAGGGAGAGGGAGCGAGCGAGAGACATGTGCTTGTGTGCGAGGTGCGAAGCGCATGTAAGACGAGAGCATCCTGAGTTGGGCCTGTTTCGGCAAATCACAACCAATCAATGTCAGTGTGGGCGGGCTTTTAATCTCTTCTCCCCGAACCAAATTAATCAGTTATTTCCTTTCTTTTACTGTCTATGGTTATGTCTATCTAGAAACATGGAGCAACCATGGCAGAGGAGAGTGCAACGGAAAATAATAAAAGCAGTTTACATAATGGTATATCAAGCAGCTTAAATAAATAGTAAAAGTAATCTTTTACGGGTTTATTGACCTGCTTCCGCAGCCAGCCCCCAGGGGCGATCAAAGAGCCCGCAGCTTCACTCTTCAGGACGTGTGGTGTGAGGCAAACAGGGTAATCGAAGTCAAGATACTTGTCAGAAATGTCTTTGGAAATTTACTTGGATTTGTTTTCGCAGCCATGTCGCTCTGTTTACATGTTTGCCAAGAAACGACGACATCCAGTTCGCGATTACAAGAAGATTTCTCTTTTTGAAGGTACAGTATCGTGTAAAAATGCTGTTTGTTTTTTTAAAAGTGTAATTACAACTTCTTCACAGGAAGGACAAGTTTACTGACTTTATATTGGAAGTTCTCTTCGTTTTTTTTTTTTTACAAGCCTTTTTTTTTTTTTTTTTTTTTTTTTAGCTAACTTTTTGTTATGCGTGAAGAAGTTGTGGTTAGATTACAGCATGTAATCTTTTTTTATATACACAGGTGTGGCTTCAGGTATTAACTACAGGATTTAATGCTGTGTCACGCTAATCTGTCAGACAGTTATGTCGTTTCTTTCTACACGTCTTTTGAGTTTTTACATTTTTTCAAAAAGTAAATATGACATCTGTCCCTCAGGTTATCAATATAGTGAAGAGTATGGGAAATCAACCTGCTAAGAAACAGCACCAGCAATCAAAGATGGAGACTTTTGCTTGGATGAAAGGTATGTGGTCTATGGATAGCAAGTTATTCCTTGTTTCGAATGAATTCAAAAGTAGTTTTAAAAAATATTTTCCTTTTAACGTTACCCCAAGGCACTCAACTGTCCACAACAACAACAAAAAAAGTAACTAAAATAATAAAACATAAATAATTATTGATTTTTTATGTTGTTCTTATTTACAAAACTTTTTTTTTTAATAGGTGGTTTAACAAGCTTATTTTTTGGTTTCGTTTTGCGGTTAAATCATTTGAAGTCACATTGGGGCCCCTTGGAAATCGCTGAAGCCTGTTGAAAACCCACTGTTCTAGATACAATGTGAATGTAAATCGAGAGTCGAGTTTCAGAGAAACCTGGGGTGTTGTTTGTTTTGTGCCTCTCGTGAAACTGTTATTTCCTGTAGTGTTGCGATTATGCTCTCACCTGGCTGAGAAGTTGGTGTCCACACTCCGGAACACTGGTACCCCTGCTGACTTGCAGAAGCGTTCTAGAGTTAATGATATCTCTCATGGCAACACTCTGCCATACGGATACATGGATCCAAGATGCTCTGGTTGTGGTTCAAGGTGAGGGAAGCAGCAAAGTTTATAAATTTTCATTCAAAGTTACTGTGGTGACCAGAACAGCATTTAGATTTCAGCAAACTCCCAAGCTGATGGTTCACAATCCTCTTGCTTTGTGACCTTGGACTGAAAGCCTGCCTAGTATTTAGAATTGCTACACCGTTAACTGCTACCCTTTTTTTAGTGTAATTATTATAAATGTACTTAAATAGTTTTCATGTATTGCTGTAGCTCTTGATTCCAAAGCTGTAGGAGTTGAGATCCCTAAGGAAAAGATAGACAATGCAGTAGAGGATCTTAATGAATCACTGAACCTTTTTGAGGAGAAGTTTCTGCAAGACAGACCGTTCATTGTTGGTGATCAGATTTCATTGGCTGACCTGGTTGCTATTGTGGAAATCATGCAGGTATGAATGCAGATTATTCAGTTTCAGATAAAGCAATATTATAACCTGAGAATTTGAGGCAGATCATATCTGACACTTGATTTATACTTGATAAGGTCTTTTTTTCCCCCAGCCTGTAGGTGCTGGTATGGATGTGTTTGAGAACAGACCCAAGCTCAAGGCATGGAAGGACCGAGTCAGAGCACGAAATTGGTGTTGAGCTGTTTGATGAGGCCCACCAGGAAATCCTCTATGCCCAGGATGCAATGAAAACCATGGACCCCCAAAAAGATGGAGCACTTAAAACCCAAAATTGTGAGATATTTCCTCTCATAAACAAACTGGTAGATTTGTTTGTTGGTTAAAACAGCCATTTATTCATGAAAAAAAAAAAAATACAAAAAAAAAAACTTTATAATTTTTCTCTAAATACACTTTACATTTTGTCACTAAGAATGAAATCAGCTTAAATTGAATATGACATATAGCCTTTGTCATATTTCAGAGAATGAATGTATAATTAATGTTTCTGTGTTAACTTGACCTCATAAAAAAAGCAAACTGTGAAATAGCATGTTTTCCAGCTGTGTTTGCTCTCAAATTCTGAATTGCTGTATTCACTGTGACCTAGGCAATAACACACAGACACTCAATACAGCATTGTTTTAGAAAATCACTTGACACCCATGGGAAGGAGCTGGGAGGAATGTTTCCTCCCTCTGGGTTTATGGAATGTAATCAGATATTATATGGTTTCCTGCAGAATACTCCATATGTCATGTTTTGTTAATTCCTTGTAGAGAAAAGTTGTACATTCAGTCAGCAGCATTTACATTAACTCTCTCTAATATTCTCAAATAAATGTATCTTTTGTCATCAGTCTCAGTGGTGTCTTTACTTTACCCTCTTTACAAGAGTTATTTTTGTTGTTGTTTTTGTTTCTCTTATTTGTTTGTATTTAATTTTACTTTTCCATGTTTATATCGTATTTGCTTTAAAATTAAACTTGTTGGTCTTTGTGGTTTTCTAAATAAAGAGTAACAGATAGCAAAAACTGCAACAATAACTAAAAATTTACTCAATTTCTCAAACAAAACTATCATGGTTTTCGTTATTCGTTTGGGGGCAAAAAGAGGCAGTTCGAAAAGGCTGAGGGAGTGGTATACTGTTTTTCGAATATTCCGTAGATTCATGTAAACATGAAAAAACATGAAAACAAACAAAAAAAACCAAACCAGCCTAAGCTTGGTTGGCTGGTCTTAGCTGGAAGTAGCTAGTCATTCTTCAGTTGTGGTGCAAGTGACTGCTTTACAACAGTTGAACATAAACTTTAAAAGATATCAATAAACATACAATGGTTGCATGTTGTAATCATATCATAGGATAAACAGGCACACGTTTACATTTTTGTACGATCTTTATAGAACTGGTAATGACACGGATTTGAGCACGGAAGTAATATTTTTGTTTTAAAATACATATTTAATTGAGTTTGAGAGATTGCATTTGTAACAAAATATGCTAGTTTATTGGTGGAGAGGAGACAGAGTGATGAAGCAAAAACCCCTCTAAAACCAGCTTAGGCTGCTTTTATCTGGGGTTTTTTTTCAGCAGGGAGAGCCCTAAAGAGTTTAGATTCAACCCTAATTAAACACACCTGGGGGTTGTTTCATAAAAGATGCTAAGAAAAGCAGGGATTAAAGTCCAAAACTTGACTTGAAATAACCTAACAAATCAGTCTGGACTAAAGCGGTTTCATAAACGACGATTTAAAGGGTTAGTTCACCCAAAAATGAAAATTAGGCTGCGTTTTACTCACCCCCGAGGCATCCTAGGTGTATATGACTTTCTTCTTTCAGACGAATCCAGTCGGAGTTATATTAAAAATTGTCTTTGATCTTTTCAAAGCTGTTTTCATGCCCTTCCATAAAAAAAAAGTGTCTCACACGGCTCGGGGGGGGGGGGGGGGGGGTGAACAAAGGCCTCCTGTAGCGAATAGATGTGTTTTTGTAAGAAAAATATCCATATTCAAAACATAATAATCACTTTAATCTAGCTTGCTGCTCACAGTTGTACACTGGAAGCAGTACCTTGTATTGTGTTCACCTGTTTACTCAACGGCTGTGTGCAAACCTTTGGCATTAATATACACAGATTTGAACAATATCATTTGAGCAATCAGTGTTGGGTGTAACAAGTTAGCTTTAATGATTTTAAACCAGTGGTTTTCAACCTTTATAGATTCAAAGTCATTCAGACTTGTCATAGTCAATATTCAAGGGCCCTCACTAATATAGGCTGATTTTTTTTCCTCTGATGATTGTTTCACACACACTCCGTCTGCAGTGGTGTATGTGGTCCATGTGCGTTACACCTGTTTCACACACCACACACCGTCTGCAGTGCATATGGGTTGTGTTTTTTAAAAACTTGTATTCAAAACAGGTCACACTGGTCAACTAGCATTTAACATTTCAAAAGAAACGTAACATGAGTAAATATCAGGTTGTTTTGAAAAGTACAGAAACCACGAAATTTGCCTATACAAATTTGCTAATGGTTGTATGCTGCATTAAATAATGTTAAGTGAGAACTCACTGGTGCTGTTTCTTCTGATTTTTAGGATATTTAGCATTTTAATTACTGAATTATTTGAAAAATCTAATTTAAATGTTCTAATTTGAAATAATAAGACATTTGTTTGAAAAAAAACTTGTCTTGTACACTTTTTTTTTTTTATTTTATTTTATAAAACTACACAATAAACATTTGATCATACTGTGTTACTAACAGCAGTAAATGTGATTTATAAGTTTACACACACTGTCTTTAAGGAAATTAAAAAGTGTTCATGCCCTTTATTATTATTCAGTTATGAGGAAGTATATAGCTATTTTTTAGGTATTGCTTGAAATCACATGCTTTTAAATGTTCAAGGAGGATAGATCATTTCTTTGTGCTGACCAACACGATCATCACCCCAAAATCAATGTCCACACAGTCAAAATGTGCAGAGGTGAGGTCATTATGGGAGGTATAGTGCTCTTTGTCACTTAATAAAAAAGTATGTGATTGATTAAAAACAATGTTACTCGCTGTAATCAAATACCAAATAGTTAACTGATTTTTAATGTAATTGTAAAATTAAATTATTTGAAAAAATATAGAAAAAACAGTTATTAATCGTTATTTGAGAGGTCGACTATTTCCTTTTAATTCTGTTCCATGAGTAGTACATGATCTCCAATCTCAGAAAGTAAAACATTCAGGCGGTAACTGCTCTGCAGCGTCGTGACTGAGTGAACAGGAAGGAAAAATAAAACGGGGGGACACAGTATGGTTTGTTTGTTGTTTCTACTTTTTCATTCAGGCGATTATAATGAGCGAAAGGGTTGCTGTGATTAAGTAGGTGAGTGTTTTTTTGACTACTACACGTCAAAAAATTTATGATCAGAAGCAAGAAAGTGGGAACGCTGGATCGGTTCACTCAAGCTTTAAGGCCCCGGTATACTTCAAACGAAGTTCGTTTTCATTCTTCGTTTGGGGGCAAAAAGAAGTTCGAAAAGGCTGAGGGATACTATTTTCGAACATTCCGTAGATTAAAGTAAACATGACTCGCGACTCTCGCGCATATCCTCTAAACACAAACAACGATGAACTGATGATGAAGTGTAGCCAAGTTTGTAAAACTTTAGCATGATGTGGAAAACTTTATTTTATTAGTGTTCATTATATTAAATTGGATAAATTTGTTACACTTTTTATATTTTATGTGATGTCATGAATTACTTTTGATAAAAACAAAAAGGGTTATTATTGTATGTTCATTTTGGGCATTTCATTTATTGTATACCCTTTACATTCGCTTATTGAAAGAACAACAACAGCAGTATGGTGTAACATTCTTTGAAACCTGTAGCCTATTTGGTAGCCTACTTGCTACCTAATATCTTTACTCTTTCCTTTAATTCTTTTCATGGCTTTGGAAAACTTGTCTCGGTTGTTTCTCTGCGTTGCTTTTTGCATAACTCCGGCTCGTCGACACCAAGATTCATTGCAATTTCTTTCTATGAATTAATGCTTTCTCTGAATCTTTAGTCTCTCCGCGGCGAGCGATCGTACAGGTGCATATATTTTGTGCCGTCTCAGCTATTCGATACTCCAGTGTATTCATGTTGCTAGTGTGACTAGGGCCGGACATTGTTCTCTCTTGCCTGACCTCTGTTGAATGAGAAACGAACCGGGGGAAAAATACCACGTCAAAGAAGGTGGAGTTTCAGAGCACACCCACCGACTGCTTTAAATACCAATAAACATACAATGGTTGCATGTTTGTAATCTGTAGGGTAAACACAATTTGTGCACGGTTAATTTTTTGTTTTTAAAATACCATATTTAATTGAGTTTGAGAGACTGCATTTGTAAACAAAAATATGGTAGCTTATTGGTGGAGGAGGAGACATGGTGATGAAGCAAAAACCCCTCTAAAACCAGCTTATGCTGGTTTTCATATCTTTTTTTTTTTCTTCAGCAGGGAGAGCCCTAAAGAGATTGCATTTGTAACAAAAATATGCATGTTTTTTGTTGCATCCAGTGGGGACATAATTACTGATTATAATGACTTACACTGTCTTTTTATGCATTGCGTTGCGTATCGCGCTGCAGAAACATAAAACCATGTCTGCATTTGTGATCGGAGAAACGACAAACAACAAGCTCTACTCTACACTGCTCAAAACTCGTGTTTGAATCATCAGGGGCAAATCCTTTACATGAAAACTACTTTACAGGGCTGTGTGTCAAGAAGTGCCAGACTGTCCTTGCAAAGTTGGAATTACCCCACTTTTATAGAAACAGGCATTGTAGGCTACTCTCACAGGAAACAGTCCTTGTCCCTCCTCCAAAAACAAATTCGCTGCGGCACACGTTTTTAATATTTGGGTTTGGACTGTTCTGGAACAGTGTTGTAAATACAATTTAACCTCTGATTTCTAGTCGTGTCCTCTTTTGGAAGCCCAAACAAAGTAGCTTCGCTTTCACAAGAAACACAGCATCTCCATGACATGGCACCGGTGGCAACAGCAAGAATAAAAGTTACACCTTCTTTCTTTGCGTGAACATTTGGGCGGTGTTATGCAAATCTTCCCACATCGTGACGTAGACATGTGGGGGCGTGTTAGAACGAGCCGTTTTAGGTATGAAGTGGTTGACTCTTAACTTTTATAAAGAATATCTCTTTGGATTTGAGACTTTAGTCTTTGCAACGTTACAGATCTTCTTTATGCACAAGAGCTTGTAACACTCCAAAGAGAAAAGGAATAATTGGAAATCGCATCACATATGACCCCTTTACATGGCTCCGGAAGGTGAACAAAGGCCTCCTGTAGCGAATCGAAGCGTTTTTGTAAGAAAAATATCCATATTCAAAACATAATAATCACTTTAATCTAGCTTGCTGCTCACGGTTGTACACTGGAAGCAGTACCTTGTATTGTGTTCACCTGTTTACTCAATGGCTGTGTGCAACCTTTTGGCATTAATATTCACAGATTTGAACAATGTCATTTGAGCAATCAGTGTTGGGTGTAACAAGTTAGCTTTAATGATTTTAAACCAGTGGTTTTCAACCTTTATAGATTCAAAGTCATTCAGACTTGTCATAGTCAATATTCAAGGGCCCTCACTAATATAGGCTATGATTTTTCCTCTGATGATTGTTTCACACACACACACTCCGTCTGCAGTGTGTATGCGGTCTATATGCGTTACACCTGTTTCACACACACGCCGTCTGCAGTGCATATGCGTTGCGTTTTTTTAAAACTTGTATTCAAAACAGGTCACACTGGTCAACTAGCATTTAACATTTCAAAAGAAACGTATCATGAGTAAATATCAGGTTGTTTTGAAAAGTACAGAAACCACAAAATTTGCCTATACAAATTTGCTAACGGTTGTATGCTGAATTAAATAATGTCAGGTGAGAACTCAGTGGTGCTGTTTCTTCTGATTTTTAGGAGATTTAGCATTTTAATTACTGAATTATTTGAAAAATCTCATTTAAATGTTCTAATTTTAAATAATGTTAAGAAAATCCTAATCTCTTTGTCTCATAAATTTTATATATATATAAATTTTATGTGTGTGTGTGTTTTCTTTTAGATTTGGAACTGTTTAATGTTGATAATTATGTTTTTTTTTTTTTTCATCTTGACATATAATCAAACCACATCCATAAAAAACAAAAAACAACACTGTGCTCATAAAGAATAACATTCGTTATCCCAATTTTTATTTCAACAAGTAAGCTTTTGAATGCATTGTTTTATTTTACTTAGATGGCTGAAAAAAAGTCAGGGAATTGTCTGTTGATGTTTTAACTGAATGAAACATGCTCCTTATGTCCTTACAGAAGAAATATCCTTACCAAATATAAATAGCTCCTTGACACTGTGAGACGGATCCTGACTGCCCAATATTCAGACTCAAAGATATTGTTGAAGAGGCTGAAGAAGATTTTCAGACCATGGCAGTCCATGTCAGAGACTTAATTTATGTTTATCAGACATTGCTGAATTAAAATGGTCTTAACACTAAGAGTTAACATCCCTGTTTTTTTTTTTTACACATTGGAATACAATTATTGTAAAAATTACAGCTGACATTTATGAAAAGAAAACAATATTACAAAGAGCAGAAGATGACTTTGCACTTGTGAGTATTTATGTCCTCACTGAACATACAAATGCTTGCTACACTTCTTAATAAACGTATTTGGTGTTTTTTATGAACACCATCTTAGTTAAAAATCGTTGTCTTGTTATTAAGAAACTAACATTTATTTATATATAATTATCATTGTGATTTATTTATTTATATAGAAGAAAAAATAAAAATGTTTTAGATCCAATAACTTAGCCTATAAAATGACAAATAATAATAAAAAATAAAAATGTTTTAGATCCATTGACTGAGTTGTTGAAGGGACAAATAATAATAATAAAAGTCCTATAATTTAGCCTATATTATGCTATTTAATATTACGTCGTTTGGTCACCTTCGGAAGTTTACCGAGGACCCCTAGTGGGAGTCGAGAAGCACTGCGGTAACGCTTGCATCCAGTAGGGGTCAGTAGAGAAACGCATACCTTACGATTCCTAGTTCAGGAGGAAGATCACAGCGACCTTTTTCCTCCCGTTACCATGATGGCGTCCGCGTTGAGGGGGAGTCTCGTAACATTGGCCAAGGTGAGTCTTGAAAAACGACATTGTCAGTTAACAATGAAATTTTCCTCATTTGTTTGGCTGGGTCACACCGAAAATACAAAAAATTACCTTGGAAACGAACCGCGTTCTTTAGATGTAACTTATAAGACAAGTCTGGACTGGAACACATTGGGTTTAACATTTGATACATAATAAAAACATGATGACAGCTCACAGGAGAGGTCCCTTAGAAACTGTCTGTGGTAAACTGATGGTATATGGTAACATAACAACTAATACACCCATTTAAACATCTAATGAAATAAAGAAAACTTATATTAAAACTAAACAATCAAGTAATGAAATAGAGAAAATTCAAATGAGATAGTAAGATTCCCCCCCCCCCCCCCCCAAATTCGCAATAAATAGTTATATTTTATTATATTTGAAAAAAAAAAAAAAAAAAAAACACTTAAGAGCATCCATATTTAACTATTGCAATTGCAGAAGGAAACACTTTTTAAGGTGCACAATCTTCACCTCCAACATTGCCAAAAGACAATGAAACTTATTCCGAAAAAAAAATTAATCTGTATACATAAATGTGCCAAAAATATATACAATCAGATATATAAAAAAATGTAACAACAGCAGAGAGTTTTTTTTCCAATTAATCAAAAAAAATTAAAATAAAAACATATATCATAATAAACAAACTATAAAAAAAAAAAAAAAAAAAATTTTTTGAAAAATTATATTTTATTCATATGTTATGCTATGTTCTCTGTAGTGGACACTAGGACTCAGTTATTTAAACAATAAAATGACATGAAATAATATGTATAGACAAAAACAATGGGATTTTTTTTTTTCAATCACCAATGACTTTTGACTTAAAAAAAAAAAAAAAAAAAAAGATGATTCTCAATTATGTTATGAAAGATATAATGGAATGAATTGATACACCATTTTACTTTATGCAATATGTGGGTAAAATGGCCATAAATTAATATTCCCATTCAATGCAATCTATATGCTGTATCTAATTTGCATATTAATGTGTTCTTGGAGCGACAATGAAAAAAGAAGTGTAATGATTGGAGTAATAATTGGCAACATTTTAATAATAATATCTAATATTTCATAGGAATATTGATGTTTAATTTATTTCCATATTCACTTGTTGTGATGTCCTCTACAGTGGACATGTAGAAAATCAATGCCCTGTTCTGTAACAGAAAATCATTTTTTGATTTGAAACCCCATAACGTTTTCACATAACGTCTGAGATGATGGTTTTATGAAATACAATTTGAAAAGTAGTCCAATTTAAATTATAATTACACAGATTTAGAAATTCTGTTGGCTAATTACAGGGCCTAACGTTAACTCAACTGATAGAAATAAATAATAACTGAACTTGTAAGAGTTTTGTTGCAAAGCACAATATTATGGTGAAATTACATCTCAATTGGCCAATTTGCCAATTCCCCACACAGTGAAATGATAGATAATAGAAAACTTTTTTTTTTTTTTAAGTACTCGTCCCGCCCCCCATGTTATCTTGAAAAAAATGCCGCCCCGGGCGGCTGCCCAGTTCGCCCATGCCAAAAACCTCTCTGTTTGTTGATCATCTCTGTGATGTCCGCCCATAACAGTACTTGACCTGTGACATTTTTGACCACTCAGGGTCTGAGTGGTGCCCGGTTGCAGCCGTTGTGTGCTCGCTCTCTGAGTTTGACCTCCAGTCAGAAATGTTTCGGAGTCTCCACCGGCGCGGGCTGACAGCACCTTTAAGGTCACCATGGTCCCTGGAGATGGAGTTGGGACCTGAGCTGATGACTGCTGTCAAAGATGTTTTCAAGGTACTGATGCACTTTCTCAGTCATGTTTTTTTTTTTTTTTTTTTTTGACACAAGTAAACTTTAACACTGAATATGATATAATATGTTTTAGTGTATAGGGTTACATCTAACCACATTCATCCTGTGTTCCAGCTCAGCCCTCTCTCATGCCTTATACTTGCATCTCACTTGTTCCTTCTTCGCCTCATCCTCTAGGCAGCTGATGTTCCTGTGGAGTTTGAGGAGTTTCACTTGAGTGAGGTGCAGAACATGGCCAGTGAGGAGAAACTGGAAGAGGTGTTGTCCTCCATGAAGAACAACAGAGTCGCCATCAAGGGTGACATTTCTAACTGCTGATCATGTCATAATATTTTGGCTCTCAGTTTAAAATGTTAAATTAGTGCAAGCTTATTTATATTTTGATGTACTGACAATTAAAAGAAACGTTGATTCAGTTCTTTCTGTGCTTAGGAAAGATACACACTCCTATGGAGTACAAGGGTGAACTGGCATCATATGAGATGAGACTGAGGTACTTCTTTAACAGATTACCATTGCTGTAATGGTACTTACAATGCTTGTACTGCTCATGGTACTGCTAGTTTTTCATTTATTGGTTGCTTGATTGATTATTTCTTGTTTTATGATGCGCAGAAGAAAGCTGGACCTGTTTGCCAATGTGGTCCATGTGAACAGCCTGCCTGGATATAGCACCCGCCACAATAACCTGGATCTGGTCATCATACGGGAGCAGACAGAAGGAGAATACAGCTCTCTGGAGCATGAGGTATTTGTTGTGCTCAAATCATTTAAAACTGTAGTGTCCCATCTGCATTATGAGCACCTCTGTGTTTGTAGAGTGTTTCAGGAGTGGTTGAGTGCCTGAAAATCATCACCAGGGATAAATCTCGCCGCATCGCAAAATTTGCATTCGACTATGCCACCAAGAAAGGCCGCAGCAAAGTGACTGCTGTCCACAAAGCAAACATTATGTAAGTGGGGGCAGGATTTTCCTGACATGGATTTTTAAAGCTAAACACTTAGACACGCTCACCTCGGATTATCTTTGCAGGAAAACTCGGTGATGGTCTCTTCCTGCAGAGCTGTGCGGAAGTGGCTGAACTTTACCCCAAGATTAAATATGAAAACATCATCATTGATAACTGCTGCATGCAGGTATAGTGTCTTGTCTTTTATTGTTAATGAATGTCCAGCAATGACAATGGACTATATATATATATATATATATATATATATAAAATATATAATTGCTATATACTCCAAATCCCCACAGCAACACCATAAATATATATATATATATAATTGCTATATTCTTCTGTGGCCCACAGCTAGTCCAGAATCCTTATCAGTTTGATGTGCTAGTGATGCCAAATCTCTACGGCAACATCATTGATAACCTGGCAGCAGGGCTGGTGGGCGGAGCCGGTGTAGTTCCGGGCGAGAGTTACAGTGCAGAATATGCTGTGTTTGAAACGGTTGGTGACTAAATCTTGTTTTTATTCCTTCATTCATTATACATCTTCTGTAACAGTTTCAGAGTCAGAATAAAATGCTTTGCAGTGTGTATGACAACTTCACAGTGATTCCTTTCTTCTTGTTTTTACAATCAGGGAGCCAGACATCCCTTCGCTCAGGCTGTCGGCAGGAATATCGCAAACCCTACTGCTATGCTCCTCACTGCATCCAACATGTTGAGACACCTCAAGTGAGTCTCCCTCTGTTGTCCATTTCACAATCATATCTTTTTTTTTACTCTTTAAATTTTACCTTTAATCTCGGTGTTGATTACATATTCACATTCAACATGGTTTTCATCTCTTAATTCAGGCAGTTTGTCATCTGAATTAGCCATTTACATGTTTTGTGGTCCTGCGTTTGGAATAATTAGGATTTAAAAAAATATATTTTTTAATGTTTTTGAATGTCTCTTGTGCACAGCAAGGCTGTATGTATTTGAAAACTGTGATATTCTGAAATATCATTGCCGTTTAAAAGAACTATTTGCATATGTTTTAAAATATAAATTATTCCTGTGATACAACGCTGAATTTTTTGCATACCTTATTCCAGTCTCTAATGTCACAGAGGAATAAACTAAATTTTAAATTCTATTCAAATAGAAAACTAAAATTGCAATATTTCACAATATTACTGTCTTTTTGATCAAATAAAAGCAACTTTAGTGAGCATAAAAGACTTTCAAAGACGTTTAAAATGGTGTTAATTATTCTAAACTTTTGACCAGTCTTGGTAATTGTATTCATGCCAGTGGGTTTCTTCTTTCAGTCTTGAGTATCACTCAAACATGGTGTCTGAGGCTGTCAAGAAAGTCATCAAGGCAGGGCAAGGTAAGAGATGATCGTGTTTGTTTGTGTGATCATGTCTGAATGGGAGAGAAAGGTGTATTGTGTGGCTGTTAGAACTATATGCACTTTACATACCATGTAGAGAACACGAGTGTACGTGCAAGTGTGTTTCAGTGTTTTTCTATGAGTTCAAGATGCCAAGTTTTATTATTGATGGACGTTTAAGCATGTAAATCTGTATAGTCCTCACTTGTAAATGATTAAATAACAATCTGGTCAAACATAAAGTTATTTATTTGAAGCACAATTCTACAAGAAAGGTAACTTACTGAAAAAGTGTTGGTGCTTAAAGTGCTTCCCTGAGCTGAAATGTAAACTTAAAACATTTCAAGATAAATGAAATAAAAAGAAGATCTAAATTAAGTGTTTTTAAGGGCTTCAAACTGAACATCTCATGGCTCAATGTCTTATGGACTATCCTCCATTGCAGTCACATGCCCCTCGGATGGCCAACTCCTGTAGTTTTTGGCCTTCTTTATCTTTGGCCATGGCTAACAAGCTGGCCACACTCTCTCTAGCATCAAAATCTTCCAAGCTTGGCCCCTCTACACTGATTCTTATCAGATTTTCCACTGTGTCTGAATGAAGGGATGCTCTAGCGTCTGATCTGAACAGCTAAACACTCCCTAAACAGCTTGTACTACTGTCTCCGCTATTAAAATAGTTCAGTTTTTGTATGTAATAGCAAAGTGATTATATTTCGTTTAATTTTTTTATTAAGTTAATTTAGAAAAAACGTTTGGAGCATTTTTTAGTTTGTTAAATATAAGTTTTAGTTTTTTTTAAAGTAACGACCAAAATAAAGTCTATAAATATAAAAGTTCAATTAGGGTTAGGTACAATTCTTAAAGGTAAGAATAATACATCATTCGTAACTGCAAAGGGTCTTTTATTTGTGTGTCCTCACAATATCAACAAAACATTGTGCTTTTTTAAAATAAAGAAATACAAACACGATGCGCTTTCTGCGTCTCGTCTTTAACAGGAGTACAAAAATGAACCAAAACTCAGTAAAAACATGCCTCACAGACATGATAAATATATCTATAGAAAGCTTTAAATGATTACTTAACGAAATAAAACAAATCGAAAACAAAAACTCTTTCATTATAATCATAATCCGTAAAGATGCACTTCTCTCCAAAGGTGCGTCTAATGAGATGGTGAGTCAGGATCAGCAACTTCATCCTTGCGACACAGACTCAGGAAACACTAGTTTATTAGTAAATAATTCAAATATCTCCTTACTATTTCCCCCTGTCACATTTATGGTAATTACTTTTGCCGGTGCTTTGCGGCAAGCTTGAGTCTATTGCGTGTATTTAAATGCAGAACTGTTCAGCTGCGCTGCTGTGGACACTAAACACCATCGAGCCGCTCTTGACAGTTGCGGAAGCACGGTCTCGTGTTGTTTCCACCAGCGTGTGAAAATTATCCCAAACGCCCGGCTCGAGGGGCGTAAAAAAGTCAGGGTCTGTTGGGCTCGGGCTGAAATGCAGGGCTCTAGTGTCTGTTGTTGAACCACAGGGAGACTTTCAGAGTCAATTTTTTTGCACCATTGATTTTTCCTCGAAAGGCTGGTCGCACCAGTGCAACCTCTGATTTTTTTCAGTCGCACCATTGAGAAGTTAGGACGCATGTGCGACCAAATTGGTCGCACTCTAGAGCCCTGAGTCCTGGTGGCACTGGGTTTCATCCTAATTGGTTGGTTTCCCTTTGCAATTGGCTTTGGATGAATGACCCTAACCACAACACAGCACTATATCTTTAACCCTGAAACACTTTCAATAAATGAATAGTTTTCTGGTTTTGTTTCTGCATTATGCTTTGGTTGAAGCCTTCTGTTTTATGTGGACAGCTTGGGCTTTTTGGTTAGTTTTGTGGGTTGAAGTTCTGCTAACTATCAGACATAGTCTTTTTCGTACATTTTATGACTGTCATCTTATTTAAAGACCTCATGTAATAGTCTGACAAGGGCCTTTTTCTTTTTCATCCTGACACGTTTTTTGACACAGAACATATCACCCTGTAGCCAAGACTGGTTGCCCACTGAAGTTAAGCAGGGTTAAGCCTGGTCAGTACCTGGATGGGAGACCTCCTGGGAAAACTAGGTTAATGCTGGAAGAGGTGTTAGTGAGACCAGCAGGGGGTGCTCACCCTGTGGGCTGTGTGGGTCCTAGCACCCCAGTATAGTGACGGGGACACTATACTGTAAAAAGCAGCATCCTTCGGATGAGACATTAAAAACCAAGGTCCTCCAATCTCTGTGGTCATTAAAAATTCCATGACACTTCTCGTAAAGAGTAGGACTGTATCCCCGGTGTCCTGGCCAAATTCCCTTCACTGGCTATTATCAATCATGGCCTCCTAATAATCATTATCATACATTCAGTTCACTAACACGGGTGTCCCTCAGTGTATACATTTAACTTCAGCTTTGCCATTTCTAAAAAAAATAATGACATACATACTGTCATGCAGTCAAACTCTAGGCTTCAAGTTTGTGCTTGTCCATAAACTCTGATGTGGTCTTCACCTTCCCTTTCTTCACCTTTCTTCCTCTGTCGTCACATCCCTTTCTGGGTGTACTTGACTGTCTGTGTGTATTTGCCTGTGTGTCCCAGGTGAGGACGCAAGATCTAGGGGGTTACAGCACCACTGGTGACTTTGTCCGTGCGGTTGTGGCCAACCTGCGCCATCGGACTGTTTGAAGATGCTTGCCAGTCTCTATCACGGATCACCCTATACATGCCACTTCTGATCTGAATATGTTCAAAGACAATTTTACAGCAGCCCTGTCATATTATATTTTCTTTCCCCTTTCCCATTTCTTGCTTTCTTTTTCTCCCTTTTTTCTGGCTGGTTTACTGATTCTGTTTGTTTTTTGTTGTTGTCTTTTAATGCATCCATGTACATTTATTTTCATTTCTTTTTGTCACAGTATGCATTCTTCAATCTGAATTACACTTCTGTTTAAAAGTTTGGGGTCGGGTACGATTTTTGAAAAAGAGTTTCTTATACTCACCAAGGCTGGATTCATTTGATCAAAAATACAGTAAAATTGTGAAATACTATTACAGTTAAAAACATTACTTTTCTATTTGAATGATGGCAATAGTCATGATCCTTTAGAAATCACTCTAATATGCTGATTTTGGTGCTTAAGGAAACATTTCTTATTATCAGTGTTGAAAAATGTTGTGCTGCTTGTTATTTTTGTGGAAACTGAGAATCAATTATTTGAAAAAGTCGCCCCAAACTTTTGAATGGTAGTGTATGTCTGACATTGCTTTACTGCACTACTTTGTTCAATCCAGTTTTAAGTTAAAATGTAAGTTTTTGTTAGATAGTTAACTTTAGTTTCTGTTTGACTCAGTCTTATTCCTGCTTCCATATAATCTCAGTTTGGGGCTGGTCCTTGTCAAATTGCCTTTTGTGATTCCAGGACCACAGTCAATTTGATTATCAGCAAGTTTTCAAAAACTATTTGGCATATTGAGACTGAAGTGCCAGCAGTGATGCTTGATGTTTTTGCCCTTTTTATTGTTACTCATGTAAACATAACTAATCAAATTCTGCTCCTGTCATAAGTCAGATGGGCAATTATTGGATTCGATTTGATGATGCAAATGTTTCTGAGCGGGAAGTCTGCTTTCGTGCCATTGATGACCAACTGTGGAAATGATGAGATGATTGATATCAAAGGGAAACATGATATCTCTCTGCCTCTCAGGGCATTTTCAAACTTACCTCAGTCATTGCGGTACTGATCTGACATGTTGTCTTTATATTTTTCTAAGCTCAGCAGCACCTTCAGTGTTAATATTTCCACTCTTACCTTGTTTGGGAACAGGTGCTTTAGATGAACTGAGCAATGTTTTGTCGAATGTGAATTTTTTTCTTTTCAGTGCCAAAGAATAAGTATGTAAAACCTAAAGTATTGAAAAGTGTCAGTTTGTAGTCACTGGTGGTGTATGTGCTGAATGGCTTGCATTATTTGAAGACCTTCCATCCTCAATTTAACATTCACAAAAAACTGGGAAATCAAAATAAACATCATACCCTAAATGTGCTGAATGTTCAAGAAGTGTGTGAGGACAAACTGTTAGTTACAGATTTTGTGTTATTTTTTTTTTAGCTGCAACCATAAATGTACAAAATCTTTTTATTGCTCTTTTTGGTGTAGGTTCGAACCTCAGGACCTGGGAGGCTACGCGTCAAGTGATGAGTTCACCAGGGCTGTCATCTCTAATCTGGCCATCTAAACCAATCTCAGCAGTCCACAAATATCATTTTAAGCACAATCTGCAGCACTGGATGTCCAGTATCAACTCTTTTGGTCCAACATTTCACATTTCAAGCCTTGCTATTGGCCCAACTTTTAGATTATTACACAGTGTACAATAGAGCACAAGATTCATATGTTGTCTCTGTCCAGAACCACTGATGTAACCAGACTGTACGGCTTTATGATGCTGCTTAAAAAAAAAGATGTATTTATTCAGCTATTTATTACTTGCAACTGTTACTTGTTTAATCATTACCATTTATAAAATATTATATAATATACATGGTTGAAATATAAATATTATTTAAATATGTACAAGTATTTTATATAAAAAATAACAAATATTATTGCCAGAATATAATAAAAACCAAAAAAGAATGAGAATCTCACTTATTCATAAAACTTTTATGCAATAAAAAAATTGTTTGGAGTCAGACTATTTATTTTATTAAATGCTGAAGGTCCTCATTGTTATTAACTAATTAAAGTTTCCAACCCAGAAAATATTAGTAATATCGAAAGGTAATTTTAGGTAATGCATTAACTAAAATTAACATTGAGCATATACTTTTTTTTTTATTTTATTTTTTTACATATTTATGATGTTAATAAAAAGACATAAAAATTGTTTATGACAGCTTAGGTCCATTAAATAATGTTAACATACAACTTTGATTTTAATATTGTATTAGTAATTGTTTGAAATTAAACATTAAAATTAAATGTTTTGGAATTGTTTATTTATATATATATATATATTATATATATATATATATATATTCATGTTAACTCATTATAGTTCAAACTAAATGGCATTGTTTTCATTTTATAGAATAAAAAATAAAGAAAATCATTATTTATTATGATAGAACTGTATTATATTTAAGTTGGGAGAGCAACTTAAAACCAGCAAAACTCTTAGACTTGATAAGATTAGTTTCTTTTTCCAAGAAATGATCCACTAAATTTTATGGGATAAATGACATAAAAATATTGTTAGGTGAAACAGACACTGACTGACATTTTGACACAATTTATCAGCTGTTCAAAAATTCACCCCAAAAATTCCCGAATACTGAAGACCTGAAGGAAATCCCTGCAGTTGATCTACATTCCGCTTCAGTAGAGCTCCTCTCTCAGACTGCTCTGCAACACGCAAAACCGCAACCGGCCGCAGGGTGGCGCATTGCACTTAAGTGCCTACTGTACATTCCTCTTTCCTGGAAAGCAAGCCGTCCGCCAGATGTCGCGGCGTCTCTGCGTGGGGGAAGAGGAGAGGAGGGGCCTGGCCTGGGAAATCCGCTGCTTCCCATTCCAGGAGCGCAGGGGCACAACATGGCGGATTAAGAGGCGAGGAGCGACGCGCCCGGATACAACCAACAAAATCGTGGGGATACTGATTCCCCGTGTT
The DNA here is from genome assembly GCF_018340385.1 of Cyprinus carpio. Classification (NCBI taxonomy): domain Eukaryota; kingdom Metazoa; phylum Chordata; class Actinopteri; order Cypriniformes; family Cyprinidae; genus Cyprinus; species Cyprinus carpio. The sequence goes on from NC_056592.1 coordinate 8,234,575, forward strand.
CGCGGAGAAGGCAGGAAAATATAGGCTTTTAGGAAAGCTAGCGCACAACCTTTAAGACATCCCGAGACATGCATTTTGGATTACAAGTAAGCGCCCCTTGTTGCGTTTGCCCCCACTCCAAAATTGGCTTGTCTGTCCGAGATCATTTCCTATCACCCAGGCCCCCCACCCCGAACACACTCTTGGTTCCTGGGGGTGGGAGACAGGGGCCGGGGAAGTGGAAAACAATCGCACTTTTCTGGAAATCAGGCTCCGTAGCGCGGGACAGGGCTGTCAAGGTGAGTTCCATCGCTACTTCTCTGAATATATTAACAGCGCAAACTTCTGTTTATCGCCACAGTTTGTCTGATACCTATCCCTTGTGTCACTCAGGTTTTGTCACGTTAGTGGGTCGTCTAGCCAAAGAAAGCGAAGCCTTTTGTGGCACATCCGAGACTCAGGCGCAGATTTATGTAACGTTTACGCACCGCGCAAGGGTGTCCTGGGAGCGCATCCAATAATGTTTGAAGCAACGCGGGAACATTTGCCGAAAACTAGCTGGGAGGCAAGGAGGGAAAATGAGGGGGGTGGGGGGTCCTGCCGAGAAAAGGGAGGGGAGAGGAAGAGAGACACGCATAGCTTTTAGTGAAAGTCAGGCAGATTGTGCGCCAGAAAAACGCAGGCGTGATTTCTGACTGGACACAATGAGACATTATGAAAGATACTTCACTTGATACACCGAGTCAGTGTCAGTGGTCCCAGACTGCATACGTTAAAAAAAAATAAATGATTTACTGAAAAAAAAAAAACAACTATAATCTGGATACAATGTAGCAGGATAAATGATTTTGGGGGGACTCGGCCAATGGTAACAATATCGAATGGTTCTAGACTGGATACTGTATCAATATTTATTTCTGACGGGATATATCAAGAATTTCTGGACACCTGGCAATATCAGTGTTCACAGAGTGGATATACTGTAGGAATATAAATTATTTCTGGCTGCAGTACATTGTTTAAATTTTAATAGTTTTTTAATTGGATACATTCTAATAATGTTTATTTTCCTCAAACGGGAACATTGTAGCAATTTAAATAGTTTGTGAAATAAATTCTGACTGTATATATTTCTGGCTGCATAAATTGTAAACTATTAATTGATCCAGACTGGATACATTGTTTTGATGTATTCTAATATTATTAAAAAGACTGGATACATTGTAGCAAAATGATTAATTTCTGAGTGGATATATTGTAGCTTTTGAATGGTTCTGGAGTGGACATATTGTTGCAATATTCTAATAATATAATAGTCTCAGACAAGATATATTGTAGCAACGTGAATCCTTTCTTACTAGTAAAAACATATGAATGTTTTCTGATTGGATAAAATTGCAACTATTATTGGTTCCAGACTGGTAAGCTATGTCAATGCTGTCTAAACTGGATGCATTGAAATGTTAAGAATGAGTAACTGACTGTTTGTATTGTAACATTTGAATGATTTCTGAACTGGATAAACTGTAACTATTAATGGTTCCAAACTAGATACACTGTAGGTATGCATATTCTTTCTGTCTGGATACGTTGTAGCAATATTAATCAACCCAGTCTGTAAACATTCTAAACATTGTAACAATAACGGATGGGAAGACAATGGGAGTCCAGTGCGTTCGCGTCACGCGCTGTGGGTGCTGAAAGTCAACATATTGATCGGTGCTTTGTCACTACATGTTTTTAAAGGGTGGTCTGTGTGTGTGTGTGTGTGTGTGAGAGAGTGTGTGAAGGGGGCACACGAGGGAGCTGGTAGATAGGGAGCTGATGTGGATGTGGACACAAACACAGGAATTAAGTCGCTCAGACGTCTAGTCAAGTGTGCTATCCATCGTCTGCACTTAGGTAAAAGTTGCCGTGCTAATTCACCCGCTTTCTGCTTTATGAATTGGAGTTTTGCTTCCATTCAGTCTTAGTTTGCCTGCCACTGCAGTGCTAGCATGTCTAGAGAATACTGGATTAAAAATCTAGTCGCTTTAGTCTCTTTCACTGGATAGGTCCCTTGTATGATTGGTGACATATGCCAATTAAATTAAGGAACTGTATGTCTATATAAACAGATTCTCTATATTGCATTTTTAAAGGTGTGAAAAAGAACGTTTGGTTAGCTGATGCAGTGCATCTCAGATTTTATTATACATAAGGGGTATTCGTTGGTTATTGTTGAACCATGGAGAATGAATTGTACATGGTTGAATTAAAAGATGAATATTGATGCATTAATGTTGACACCAAAGTCAAGTCAAGTCAAGTCACATTTATTTATATAGTGCTTTGTAGCAGCAGCTTTATAAACAGAAAAAAAAATAACAGTGTTAATACAGCAGAATTAATCCGTTTCAATTTTACAGAAACAGCTTGAAATTTAGCTGTGAAGCAGCTCTACAGAAATATGTATCCATAATGTTGTAGTAATGCAGTGCTTTGGGGACATGCATGCAGATGTAAAAAAAGCCCCTCTGAAATCCTGCAATGTTCTCAATTTGCTCCATATCAGGAAAATATATTTTGTACATTTTGTTTCTCTGCATTCTTAACTATTCAGCTGGTGTAATAGTATATATGATGTCATCGGTCTAGTCTCACCCTGCTTGGGTTTCTCTATTGACTCGTCCTGTTTGGACCTGTTATTACTTCTCCTTGCAAGCAATGAGGTTATGAAATAGACCTGCACCTTTGGCAACCGGAGCAACTAGTGAATCTATTTTGACGCCCTGTAGTTCTCCCGCAGCTTAACTTTTGCGATGATCAACCGTCTAAGTGATTAGTGAGATGGCATGACAGCATCTGCAATATCTGTGGTGGGGTTTGTATGTAGTGTTTAATTATCACAGGCATCGGGTAATATTTTGAGTACATTTCTGACACAGTTCCAACAAAGTGCATTTCTCAGGGCTTTTAAAAATCAAAGCCAGAAAAATAGACATGTTGTGTTAATTCCAGAGAGATTATTTTGTAGTAGTAGTATGAACATGCCCATTTTTGGTATGTACTCTGTGTTGTGGTGTCATTATCATTTCCAAGCATGGTATGTCCATCAGACATGCACTGTCAAGTAAGGCAAAATAGACATGAATGCACGTGCGTTAAATTTTGATTGCACTGATTGCAAAGATTTCTGTTGTGTAATAATCCGGTCACAGAGTCTTAAAGGAATAGTTTGCTCAAAAAGGAAAATTTGTTAAAGATTTACTCACCATCAGGTCATCCAAGATGTAGATGAGTTTGTTTCCTCATCATAACAGATTTGGAGAAATTTAGCTTTTCACTTCACATGCTAATGATGGGTTGGAGTTGTGTGGATTACTTGTGAATTATTGTGGTGATTTTGGACTCTGACGGCACCCATTCACTCACTGCAGCAGAGGATGAATTGGGGAGCAAGTGATGTAATGCTAAATTTCTCCAAATCTGTTATGATGAAGAAACAAACTCATCTATATCTTGGACGGACTGAGGGTGAGTACATTTTCAGCAAATTAGCATTTTTGGGTTTTAACTGTTGCTATTTAGCAAAATAAACATTTTATTAGCATTGCAAATGATGTTAAATTTGTTTGTAGCATAATAACGTACTCTTAACGGGCCCGAAGGCTCTTTTTGACAGGATGAACTTCTGATCCAGTTTCTAGTAATTTTTTTGTTTTATTGACTTTTTGTAGTGAGACTTCTGAATTCCTGTCCTCAGAAGCAATTTAGCCAATTACAGATGGCAGAGAGGATAAGCCATTGGATCAGAGGAGAGGGTGGCGTCTTGGGCGTTGTTTTCCTCCTAACCTTTAGTAAGCACAAGGGTCAAGGCAGAATGCATGCCAGTTTATATTAGCAAAAGGATCCTGGGAGTCATCTCACTGAGGCTCATCGGGTTTGATGACTTGATAGGAAGTGAATTCTGTTGCTTTGAGTAATGGAGTCAATGAGGTTTGTCTTCCCAAAGGGACAGTTCACCCAAAAACTAAAAAAAAAAATAACTTACCATCATGACATTTTAAGCATGTATGACTGACTTTCTTTTGTGTAACAAAAAGTTTTTGGAATTTTTGAAGAATGAAATGAATGAGTTTAAATCAGATGATCTGTTTTACGAAGCTTCTCTGAAAAAAAAAAAAATTTACAAATCAGACAGAAAATTTAACAGATCACTGGAAGTGAAGAATAGCAATGAATGACTTCTGTTTGTCACAAAAAAAAACTGTTGTTTCAGGCTTCAGAAGACTTTAAATATACTTATATGGTGATTTTGTGTCCTTTTTGAAGCTTGACAGCCCTTGTTCTCATTCACTTTAATTGCTGAAAACTGAGCCAGGATATTGTACCTTTTGTTTAAGAAAGAATGTCATACAGGTTTGAAGTGACACAAGGGGGAGTAAATCATGACAGATTTTTTTATGTTGTTGTTGTTTTCGCATATGTTTTTTTCCCCTCAGATTCTGTGTTCTCACAGAGTTGTGAGAAAGAGCTCTTTCGGATGTCCACTGTGTGGCTCAGTCTGACTGTGTGCTAAATACTGACCTCATCTTTGCCACTTCCTGCCCTCTGTGTGTGATGTGGCTAGACCAGAGCATTCTCTGGGAAACCCTGACATAAGACTGCCAGCAATACACCACCCCGTTTCCCCTAGATGGGTTAAAGTTATTCGCTTACTGTGATTTCAGTACTTTGCACATCATTTCTCAAGTCATACTGTGGGAGTGGTTAAAGATGTCTATCTCTAGCTATTGTTTGTGACTCTCAGGTTAACCAACATTCCTGTTTTGTTTTTTTTTCTGATTTTTTTTTTATTTAAGCCTGCCTTTTCTATTTTGCATGTCTAAATTAAAATCACTGCTAATGGCTTTGTTGGTAAACAGACGTGGATTAATTCTGACTGCTAATAAAATCTTCAGTGATACAGAAACTGTACACTTCTGTTCACAATTTTGGGATCAGAAAGATTTTTTTATGTTTTTGAAAGAAGTCTCTTTTGCTCACAAAGACTGCATTTATTTGATCAAAATAAGTTAAAAACAATAACATCATGTAACCATAAACTTTTGAAAGGTTGTCTACATTTAAATGAAAAGCTTTTGTTTATCATCAAACTTATTTACTTTCATAATGTCCAATGCCATCTTTGTGTTTGTTGGTTTTGTGTTTCATGAGATCAGCTTTTTTTGGTGTGAATTTACTAGAGAATGAAAAACCTCCCTTAGCTATTTTGTAATCAGGGAACTTGAGTAATCATTCAATCCCTCTTCTGAATGAGTTGCTGGAAGCCGTGCACGGAAAGTTTTGCAGGAATGGTAGGTTGTGTGTGTTGTGAAACACCATCAGGGTTCTTCTTGTGATGGCGGCAGATGCAGTGTCATCCTGCGTGTCCGCTGGGCTGTCCCAGTTTCAGGGAGATGAAGAGGGCCATTGAGATTATTCCTGTCACACTGCACGCTCCTCCAGGGTGCAGAACAGCGTATTAATAACTCTGAATGGGGACAGAGACAGATACCCATTATCCCTCCTTAGGAAATGTTCTCTGGCTACAGAAAGGGCCTCCATTGCATTGATGCAGGACCAGTTTCCCTGACCCGGACTCAACTGCAGTGTACACTGAAAAAAATAAAATAATAATTTCACAAGTAGAAAGACTGAGATTCTTGAGAAACATACTCCAGTAATTTCAACTTCAAAAAATCATTACAGTGTATAAAGTGTTTTGACTTTGTTTGCAACTCTTTATTTTCTAAAAACTGTGGTTTCTGAAGGCATACAGAAAGTACAATACACCTGTTTACTATACCTAACACTTTTGTAGTTCATATAATAGCTGTACTGTTTATTGAGATAGTTTTGCCGTAAGGATGTAGAAAAGTGGAAAATGGCTGGTTTATTTTCTCAGGCTTGAGAGCTAGACAGATAAAGAGAGAAGAAGTGAGCCGTTTATAAAAGCATGACTCCTCTGCTATGTGTTTATGTGTTTAAGACTGAACAATTAATCACAGTCATCAGTTTCTTCCAAGTAGAAGAATCAGAAATGTTTTTTCTTGTCTCAAGATGTACCTCTGGTCCCTCATTCATTCGACTTTATGGCATGTTTTTAGAATCCTGATTGGTTAGAAAAGTAATATCACACTAAACGTTAAAAACGTCTTCCCAAAGTTTTCAATGGGAGTGTGAGTTGCTTCTTGTGAAAACATGACATATGCATGAATCACAGCTATTGAGCTTTTATTTTAAAGCAGTGTCGTTCCAAACCAGTGTGACTGTTCTGAGTCTGCTCCGTTCCTCATGCAAGACACATCATTATGCTATGAGAATGATTACCATTTACATTTTTGTGTGAACTGTTCCTTTAACAACAAGAACTGTAAAGATCATCATTAAAACTTTATCTGGACTCAAATCTGTTGCAAACAGTAAACAGGAACAGTTTTGTGCAAGAGAGGAACGTGCAACCTCTCCTGTAGTGCATTTTCATGTTATGAAAACCGAGGTGAGGTTATGAGGTGCGAAATCGAATGCAATTGAGATGTAACTCTCCCTGTAGGATGCAGATATTCTGCACACGCCCAAGTCTGTGTTTTGATTTGCCTGGAGAACGTAAGACTTCTGCAGGCTCGTCCTTTAGGAATAAGCCTCTTGGTGGAGCTGGAGACAGGCCAATTGTGGACTTAAAAATAAATGATGTCAGATCTCAGAGGAAAACCCCTATTATGGGTGTCATGTATTAGAGGTACGCCATTTCCTCGCAACTCGCTAATATAATAGCCAGGCCTGACTCCTCGGTCTTAAAACAGGTAAACGGGGCAGTTTGCATATGCATATTTGACTGATTCAACAAAGAGTAAAATTATGCAACAGCCTGGCACTTTTCCAAAACCCTCTTTTGCTTTCCGTGATGTGTTAGTTAGGTGAGGGTGTGGCGGCTTTTGGGTTGAATGATGGATCTGGCAGGCAATCAGACAGGCTGTGAAGGAAGGAAGGAAGCAATGTGCTCTCTTTGGGTTTACGGCTTTCCTGCCAACTCCAGAAAGGGCGATGGGAACAGATAGAGACCGACCATGAATGTATGGGAGCGGTAGAAGAAGAGACGTGACCATCTTTCCCTCTCATCTGAAGGATTTCTGCGGGCTCAGCCAAAAAACGGCTCAAATCGTTTCAGATTTGCCCTCCACCTGAAGAATGCTCAGCCATGTGCATGCTCAGCCTTTAAACAAATTCTATTTGACAACGAGCTTCTAGAATTCATTAACTTGCCAGTAAAATAACGCTCCTGTCAATGCTCACTTGATTAAATTGTCAGAGATGGATGTGACTGTGAGTGTAACTTCTTTGTATGGAAATGGTGGAAATGGTCAGCTGTTTGCAACCTAAACTGCGGAGTTTGAATATATCGCGGGAAGGAGTCGAGGAAATGGTTTACATGTAGACATTCATAGCTCATGATGAACAAATTACCTAACTGCGGCTATCTCCGCTCAAAGGCATCCGAATGGTCATCGCGGGAGGAGGTCGAGGACTCACAACAGACTACCATTAAAAGATCTTTCAGATATCATAATGTGTTGTTTACTGTGTTTATGTAAATTACAATGTTTAAAAAGTATTTCATTTTTAAAGTTTGTAACATCATGATGACTGAAAAGAAATAGAACCTAAATCTGCATATTAGAATGATTTTTCATGTGACATTTCAATCTGCATATTAGAATGATTTTTCATGTGACATTTCTCAGAACTGGAGTAATGGCTGCTGAAAATTCAGATTTGCCATCAGAGAATAAATTGTATTAAATAGAAATCAGTTATTTTAAATTGTAATAACATTTCACAATTTGACTGTACTGAGACAATTAACCATGACAGCCAATTAAGACATTACCAATGAAACAGCCAATAGTCAAAGTTTAGGGACTTTTTTGCCATTTGTTCAAATACATGGCTTGTGCCGACCACAAATGAGTAGGAAAAATAAATCCTGACACTAGTGATTATATTCAATTCAATTAAAAATTAACCATGACAGCCAATTAAGTTGGTTGGTTAACATGGCTTGTGCCCTAGAAAACAGGGTTGTAATTGTGGAAATCCTGACACTAGTGATTATATTCAATTCAATTAAATTCAATTCAAGTTTATTTGTATAGCGCTTTTTACGATACAAATCATTGCAAAGCAACTTTACAGAAAATTAAGTTTCTACAATATTTAGTAGTAGCTTATCAGTGGTGACTGTCAGTTTATGTGTATACGGCAGAAATGTTCAGAAGTGTAAAATCAAAAAGACGTAAACAAAACAGACGATTAACACTATTAACAGCAATTATGCAATCAAACTTATAGCAAAATGTGGTAGTTCTGTATGTTGTCTCTGGGTTAGCATCATCTGGGGTCCTCTGAGGGGTTGGCATCATCTCTTCTCAGGTGTTCTGGATCCAGACTGGAGCTTGTGTAAATCCTAGTTACCGCGGGATGTAAATCCCGTGGCAAAACAGATAAACAAATAGAAACATAGCATTATATAGATGCTATTTAGATGGGAAAAACAAACCCCGGAAGCTTATTGTGTATAAAATCATGACTTTTAGGGAGTTACACTAGTTGCAAAAAAAATGCAAACTCTTTATTATAATTACTATAATTTTTAATATGTAATTTCTTGTAAAGTGAAACTTTGTTGTTAATGAAAGCATATAAATATATTAATGACTAATTATAAATGTTTCCAGACACATACCATAATATGATAAGATAAAAATATAATGATAATTGAAAATATTTATTATAAAAATATAATGAATAATTTATTTGTGCTAGGGCCAGTGACGATGTTGGCAGGGTAAGCATAAATCTGAACTACTGACCCACTGGGCCCACAGACAAAACTCTTATTGTTGAGCCCTTTCAGAGTTTCAAACAACATGAGGGTGAACAAATAACACAGTTTTCATATTTTGGATGAGCTATTCCCATATGAAAGGTTTCTTTATATAAGTCATTGCAATTTCATTTTTCGAATTGTGGTGTAATTATTGAAATTCTCGTGTAAGCAGCTCTTGATGATCCACTGAAAGCTCTTGGCCGGTTATTGGGAATGGTCTGCTGATGTTTGCATGATGGGGGTTCGTTGCTAAGAAGCGATTGGAAGCTGATCGGCCGGTTTGAAGAGCAGCAGTGGCACAGATGCTCTAGCTTGATGAGTGCCAGACAGACTGGATTATTTCAGGATCTGACCCTTCAGATTGGCACGAGGATTATCACGGTTTAGTTAGTGAGACACCGTTGAGATTACAGCACGGGTTAGCGGTCAACCTGCTACCCTCTGGAACTTGGCTTCAGATGCTGTGATTATATTTTCACTCCTCACATCAAACCATCTCACAACTAAGAGCTTAATCCCCTGGGACCAAATCCGCAGACAATCTGCTGGATGATTAAAGACACTTGGACGTTGTCTGTCTAGTTTCTGTTGCTCTTGTCTTGATACGTGGCTGTGTATGTCTGAATCATGTGTAGAGCTGTAAAAGAGAGGATATTCCCTTGTATATATTTTCCAAATTGCTCTGTCTAATCTCTTGCAGAGTGCTTGTTTTCATGAATTTAATACCCATTCTAATCAGAATGTATCACACTGAGCACATGAGCGTCACATCTCTGCTTGATGTGTTAGTGTGAAAGCAATGACTCATTTTCTGTCTCAATTTAGAGGTTGTGCACACAATTATGAATGGCCTATAATGCGCTAATTTATGAATGGACTGACAGTAGGGTTGTCAGAATACTAAAGATTCAGTATCATTTTTGACATTATAAATAAGCAAATAAACTCCTAATTTGCTGCTTATTAATAGTTAGTAAGGTAGTTGTTAAGTTTAGGTATTGGGTATGTTTAGGGATGTAGAATATGGTCATGCAGAATATGTGCTTTATAAATACTAATAAACAGTTAGTATAGGCATGCTAATAAGCAACTAGTTAATAGGGAGAATTGGTCCCTAACTCCCTATACTGAAGTGTTACAATTAGTTTAAATATAAAAAAAAAAATATTTTGACATTCCTATCCTATGTGGACAACATCATTAATGTAGGGTGTTATAGATTTAAAAGTTAATGTTGCTGAGTTTTAACAATAAATTCTCCTATTCTTTCTTTCATCTACAGGAGATCATTGTGCGGATGAGTGAGTGATGCAGGTTTCGTTTCTCCAGGTAAGTCTCTTAATTTGATCCTTGACAAGTGCAGAAGTTCCTGTGGGGACAATCCTTTCTAAAAAAAAAAAAAAAAAAAAAAAGTTGGATTTTGGTATCGCTGTTAAATATTTAAAGGGACAGTTCACCCAAAAATGAAAATGTATGTTGTGAAATGGTTCTTAGTGATTCATAAAATGCAGGTCATTGGCTACTGTCACTTGAGTCCAAAAAAAAAAAGAATACTGTGGCTCCTGATGATATATTGAGGTCTTATGAAGTGAAACGATCAGTCTGTGCCTGCTACAGTAGCTACAGTACACCCCAAACTCTCGCTATAGGTTGACTTGGAAAGAGATGGATCGCTAGATGTTTGGCAGAGCGCTAAATGTTTTGTTCTGGGAGGCTCTATTTACATTGGGGGAAATAAACCCATGAATGGCATACTTATATGCCAGTCAATGAACAATAAACTGAGTTAAAACAATGTAGTTGGATTCAAAAATAATCTTACACACTTTATAATTAAATAGTGCTGTGAAATTATAAGAGTGAAGACCGAAACATGTCATAGATTGATTTTGGGTCATGTTTTGTTTCAGGGCAGTATGGGTGTGTGTCCCCTGCTCCTGCTACTCCACGTAGCCTTTGTGGCCCTCAGCACGGCCCAGACACTCCATGACCCTTCAGGTAAGGCACTTTCATGGAACCCAAAAGCCTTGGTTAATACAGTCGCTTTGCCTCCATTAAAGAAAAAAGATTATTATTAATTATTCCCTAGTTATTTTTTGGTGGTGAGTTTTTTGGTGAGTCACTTTTATTCCACATTGGTCTTGGCTTGTGAATTGAAATTTTCAGTAACTTATGTCAGCTTATTAAAATGAGATTAAGTTGTATTTAACCTGGAATGTTCCTACACAGTAGGTTAAAGGCAAGCCTACTTTAAAGTACGTGAAGGTGTACCGTTGCAATCCATCTTCTCCCACTAAAAATGTAAAATATTTTGAGGCCCAGAAAATTACCCAGGAACTGCCTGGAGGAAATGCCATTTCCTCACACACCTAATTTTGTTTTGTGAGATACTCAACGTTCACCTGTTAGCGTTGAGATCCCAAACTTCCTTTAAACATACAATACCATTTAAAATTTTGAAAGAAGTCTCTTATTTAATAATAAATACAGTAAAAAAAAAAAAAAAAAAAAAAAAAAGCAGGTATATTTTGAAATATTTTAACAATTTAAAAGAACTGTTTTCTGTTTTAATATAGTATAAAATTAATTTATTCCTGTGATGGCAAAGTTGAATTTTCAGCAGTCTTCTGTCACATGATCCTTCAGAAATCATTTTTCATGTGCTGATTTGCTGCTCAAGAGACAATTCTTATTATTGTCAATGTTGAAAACTTGTGCTGCTTGATATTTTCGTGGAAACCGTGATTTTTATTTTTAGGATCTTGGATGAAAGCTTTAAAATCTGTCTCTCTCAGGTCCAGTCCAGACCATCAAACCTACACACCCTCCTCCCACATCACCCGCTATAGTCACCCAGGCACCCCCATCATCCACCCCATCTGAGGCACCGTCTCCTGAACTTGTAACAACAGGGCTCAATGACTCTGTGGGCGTGGTGACCCCAGAGGCTCCCACAGCCCCTCCTGTTGTCACCCCTCCACCTGTGCTCGTCCCTACCGAGGCAACACCCGCCCCCCCAACCCCATCTGCCACGTCCCCGTCCCTCACCACTGTCAAGACTACAGTTTTGGCTTCACCTGACCCGACACCCACTCAGTCCACATCAGAGCCTGAGACGGACACTCCATCGGCCCCTACAGATGCCACCACAGCTGACATCAGCAAGCCTCCAGGTACCATTTCGAAACCGATTGATCCGTTCTTTTATCCTAGTCTTTTCCAACTATTTACAAAGAGCTGCTTACACTTTCTATTGCTGTTGTGTCTTTCTGTTTTTCTCCTGTAATGAAGATGATGATGGGCAAGGTGAGTTTCAGTTACCCTTTTCACAAACATTTTCATGCAGAATGAATTTTTTTTTTTTTTTTTAAGTTTACTAGTAGCCATCAATTACACAACTGTTAGGAGTTTTTTAAGTGACCGTTGCAAATATATTAGACCCAGTTTAAAACCGATATACAGTCAATGATGTCACACGCTTACATTTTAAGATATAAAATAAAGAAGGAAACAAAAATAATAGATGAGTTAGGGGTTATTTTAATGTTTTTGAAAGAAGTCTCTTATGCTCAACAAGATTGCATTTATTTGTTCAAAAATATAGTAAAAGCTGTAATATTATGAAATATTATTATAATTCAAAATACTTTAAAATAGAATTAATTCCTGTGATTAAAAACTGTGATGGCAAATCAAAATTCACAACACACAACACCACACTCTATAGACACACAAAAAAACACTAAAATACTCATATTTCTCAAAAAAAATATTATTATCAGTATTAATAAAAAAAAAAGTTGTGCTGCCTTTAATTTTTTTTGTGGAAATCATGAATTTTATAAAGGATTCTTTAGCATCAATATTTCATTTTTTTGTTTTTAAAACAGTTCTATATTTGTAACTGCAGTTTAACAACTCATTTTGTCCTCGACTCAGATGACACTGCGATCATGGCGGTGATGGTTGCCCTGTCCTCTCTGCTGGTCATTGTCTTCATCATCATTGTCCTGTATATGCTCAGGTGAGTCCCAGTTTTCAGAAACTTTCAGCTGTTCATTCGGTACAAAAAGTGCTCACTGCATAGATTCCAGCTCAAAAAACTACATAAAGACAAAGTTATAAGTTACAAGCAAAGCATAGAAGAACCAGCATACACATGCACAGTCGTAATAGAACAGATGAGAGTTCAGAAAGCTCCATTCATCAGGAAACCTACAACCGCAGCAGGGAGCCACGAGGCTGAATCGTCCAGTTACCATGGTAATGATTGGCTTTTTGTTCCGCTCTATTGTTTCAGGTTTAAAAAGTACAAGCAGGCAGGGAGCCACTCCAATTCCTTCCGCCTGACCAATGGCAGAGCTGACGACACAGGTAGGAATTAAGAGATAGTGTATGTCTTTCTGTAACCGTTCTTGGGAATTTTTGTCTTTAAAAGTAGCGAATATATTGAAGTTCAAATTGAAAAAGACATTGTTGAATGCAATACTAGTGTCAGCTTTTAATGTTGATTTCATGCTCTGTAAAAAACATGAGAGCTTTTTAGCTTTTTACTTTGATTGGAACTGTGTTGCCCCCTACTGGCCATCCTGAACACAACATGGATAAAGAACAAATTACAAGTCATTCTGAAAATATTTAATTTACAAAAAAAAAACTGTCAAAAAGTTTGTCTTTAGAGTATATATTTTTTTATTTCTCTTTATTCACTCCATGTTTCTTCCCTGTTCCTTACACCTTCTTTCCTTACACCATTTAACAGAGCTTCAGAGTGTGCCGCTATTGGCTCGCTCTCCTAGTACCAACAGGAAGTACCCGCCCCTTCCTGTTGACAAGCTGGAGGAGGAAATGAACCGCCGAATGGCCGATGACAATAAACTCTTCCGGGAAGAATTCAACGTAGGTGCACAAACAAACACATAACGGTGGTGCTCTAAATCATGAATGGACAGATCAGAGTCCTGACTCAAAATTTCACCATCTTTAGAATGACCAAAAAAATATGCCATCTAAACTACATAAAAATTTCTCAAAGGGAGCATATTTAGGCAGATACATTTGTGGTGTTGGTGTGTATCTCCTCGTCATGCTCTCGGCTCATGTGAACTTGTAGGAGTGACTGTTTCTTTGCTCTGCAGGCGTTGCCTGTGTGTCCTATTCAGTCCTCATGTGATGCTGCCTCGAAGGAAGAGAATAAGGAGAAGAACAGATATGTCAACATCCTGCCCTGTAAGGCTTTCCCACAACTTTTCTCCAAACCAGAGCTGATAAAGCATGCTTTTACCAGAGCTACAAGGCCTACAAAGGAGTTCATTATGTGAAAATGGCTGTAATAAATGTAACAATAATGTTGTGAGCCTTATCATCTTTTTTCATAGTTTATCTGTCAAATTTCCCTTTACAAAAATACCCTTTTTGTTTTATTTTTCACACCTTTTCTCAGATGATCATTGTAGGGTGCATCTGACTTCTCTGGAGGGTGTTCCTGACTCAGACTACATCAACGCTTCCTACATAAATGTAAGACCCCTGTTACTAAAATTCTGGCTGATAATTTTTATTTTAAAATTTGATACAATTTTGTTTCAATTAATTAAAAATAAATCCCTAAAACATTAAATTTGTTTTTTAAATGCTGAAAGTACATTTTTGATTGGTGTTTCTTTTTGTATTATTACATAAACTATTAAAGTATTTAATAATATTTTAAAATGTAATTTTGTTTTTATCCATTCAGTTTTTCAGTTTTATTTTATTTTTAAATGAGTTTTAGTAATTTTGCTGCTTTAGCTTAAACTATTTCAGTAAAATTTTCATAAAAATTTAAATTTAAAGTTTATAATCTAATATGTAATTTTATTTTATTGCAGCTTAATTTAAATTACTAAAGATTATTTAGATCATTTTAGTTTTAGTTTAGTTAATAATAACAACTAATACAGCATAAAAAAATGAAATTTTGAGTTTTGTTAAAGATTACAACTAACTTTTTTTTTTTTTTTTTAAAGATTAATTTTAAGTTGAGTGTTAGATGAAAGGTCATCTAAATTTAAAAAAATATGAACATGTATGCTTAAAATCTTAATAAGAATCCCTTATAAGAATAGTTAAAACTCAAATGAACAGGACCTTGCCACTCATTCACAGTTTCTTAAAAATCTTTTTCTTCAGGGATACCAGGAGAAAAACAAATTTATTGCTGCACAAGGTAAAAATGGCTTTAATTAATGACATTTTTATAAATATGTAAATACTTTCGCATTTATTAACCAACAAAAAAAGCTAAACTCAAGATTTTTCATTACAGGACCAAAAGAGGAAACGGTCAATGACTTCTGGAGGATGATCTGGGAACAGAACACTGCCACCATCGTCATGGTAACCAATCTGAAAGAGAGGAAAGAGGTAAATGCTGCAAGAAATCTATTAAATGTAGGCTAGTTTCAAAGGACAAGTAAGCTGATCTTTGATTTTACAGCCTCGCCTCTTATCACGGTCTCACATAACGGAGTGTAACTTTGAGGAAGATGGCTATTAATAAAAATGTATGATCACTGAGGTGATGATGATTATGATAATGCTTCATATCCGCAGTGTAAGTGTGCTCAGTACTGGCCCGACCAGGGATGCTGGACCTACGGAAATATTCGCGTGTCAGTGGAGGACATGATGGTTCTGGTTGACTATACCATCCGCAAGTTCTGCATTCAGCAGGTGAGAAGCGCAGAAGTCTCTCTACAATCATCAGTGGTTGACCAATATATTTGACAGGTTGATTATATGCTTGTTTTTTGGCATTTTGAAATTATTGGAACTGGATTATACTGTAAATGTACTCATTTGGCCAAATAAAAGAAGTGCTAGCGCCCTCTTGTGTTAAAATATACCAATAGTCTTAATTATTGATAATGGGGGGTTTTGGGTTTTTCTTTAATTAGTTCCAGTTATTAAAAAAAAACTAAAATCAGAGAAGGCTGTTATTACAAGAAGTATTGTTGACATTTTGTTTCGTGAATAATGACAAACTCTGTTGTGCGTGTTTGTGTGTTTAGGTGGGTGATGTGTCTGGTAAGAAGCCTCAGAGGCTGGTCACACAGTTTCACTTCACCAGCTGGCCTGATTTCGGGGTTCCTTTCACTCCCATTGGTATGCTAAAGTTCCTTAAGAAGGTCAAGAACTGCAATCCACAGTATGCTGGACCCATAGTGGTTCACTGCAGGTAAAGAGCTTTATCATCTTCTGTGTGTGTGCACGGTCTATACTACCATTCAAAAGTTCAGGGTTTTTACTTTTATTCAGCAAGGTGGCATTAAATTAATCAAAAGACATTTATAATGTTACAAAATTTTAGTTTCAAATAAATGCTGTTCTTTTAAACTTTCTATTCATCAAATAGTCCTAGGGGGAAAAATAATCAAGATTTCTACAAAAATGTTTCATATTAAAAGGACTACCTGACACTGAATAATGGAGTAAAGGCTGCTGAAAATTCAGCTTTTGCATCACTGAAATAAATTTCATTTTTAAAATATACTAAATAGAAACAATAATTTTGAATTGTAATAATATTTCAAAATTTTACTGTTTTACTGTATTTTTGATCTAATAAATGCAGCCTTGGTGAGCATAAGAGACTGCTAAAACATTTAAAAACATAAAAAATGTAAAGGTTTGTGATTTCTAGTAACTGATTTTCATCTGTTCATCTCAGTGCGGGTGTCGGCAGGACTGGGACCTTCATTGTGATTGATGCTATGCTGGACATGATGGGGGCGGAGAGAAAGGTCGACGTCTTCGGATTTGTCACACGGATCAGAGCCCAGCGCTGTCAGATGGTCCAGACTGATGTGAGTTTAAACAAAACCTCTCATTAAAGTCATAATACAGCTGTATTAGGTGTTTGTTTTGTCTCAAAATACTCATCTCCCACCCTCCCTCTCTTCCTACAGATGCAGTATGTGTTTATATTCCAAGCTTTGCTAGAGCACTACCTGTACGGGGACACAGAGTTAGAAGTGACGTCTCTGGAGTCTCACCTGCTAGCTCCTTTACCCGGAGCTGGCTGTGGAGGCCTGGAGGCAGAGTTTAAGGTAGCACAAACAGATTTTTTTATTTATTTTATTTTTTCTTGCTTTTTGGATTTTTGGAAATTATATTGTTCTGGGACCATGTTGTTTTTCTTGTGTTCTATTTTAATTATTATCTTTTTCTCTCTTTTAGAAACTTACCTCCATTAAAATCCAAAATGACAAAATGAGAACAGGGAACTTGCCTGCCAACATGAAGAAAAATCGTGTTTTGCAAATCATTCCATGTGAGTTGTGTATCAATGGTTAATAATCAGATTGTGAATTGTGAGAATATATTTTGAATAATCCAAAACATAAACTACATTTATACAACATATTCCTGTTTCATATAAATGCTGTTCTTTTTATTTTTAGTAATCAAAAAAATCCTAATAAAAAAAGAAATGTTTCCACAAAAATATTAAGCAGCAAAACTGTTATTATCAACATTGCTATTAATAATAAATGTTTTGAGCATCAAATCAGCATATTAGAATGATTTTTGAAAGATCATGGGACAATGAAAACTGTAGAAATAATGCTGAAAATTCAGCTTTGTTATCACAGAAATAAATTACATTTTAAAATATACAAATAGAAAAATTGTAAAAAAAAAAAAAAAAATATATATATATATATATATATATATATATATGTAAATTCACAATATTACTGTTTTACTGATGAGCATAAGAATCCTTTTTTTAAAAGCATTTTAAAAATCTTACTGTAACTGACCCCAAACTTTTGAATGATTTATACTTTTTCTAGCATATAATTATATTACACTTTATCTTTATAACTTTATCCTTTTACAAGTTATTTGGCAGCTGCTTTTATCTAAAGTGACTTTTATCAGCAAGTGCATTCCTGTGTTTTTTTCTGAATCTTCCCTGTTTCTTCCAGATGAGTTTAACAGAGTGATCATCCCTGTAAAACGAGGGGAGGAGAACACAGACTACATCAACGCCTCTTTTATAGATGTGAGTACAACCCGTCTGACCTCAGGCCAACATTTACTCCCAACTAACTGTGATATCGCTCAGTGAAGCCTGGAGGTTATGCAACAGTATTCCACGCTCTGTCGAGAGACCACACAACGTGCTTTTCTGTTCTTTTGGGAGTGGTTTAAACACATTTTTCTGTCATGAAGTTATACGGATGTCCATGCTGAGATTAGGAGCCTGGAACGGTGACCAGTGCTCTGTTCCAAAACGTAGTCACAAGCTCACTGGAAAAAAAAAAAAAAAAAGAAAATGAAATGATGATTATAAATATATTTATTAATTCTATACTTAAAAGTGTCAGTATTACAAACTATTTTAAAATCAGTTGATGCTGAGTGTCTAAAGTTCAGATCAATCATTTAGGATGTTGCATGATGATTATCATGTTGCCTTAGAAGGCAGCTGCCTAAGTAAGCAGTAGGCAGTGAGTCAGCTCATTGGTTTTGGGACCTCATGTTTTCATCCCTCCATCACAGATCAGTGAGAGTGGGGTAGCTTTGTTTTTGTTTCACTTCCTCTTCTTTTTGTGTGGCTGAAGAACATAATCAAAAGTTAATCAAACAGAGGAAAACTTCTCCAGTGCTGCTATAATGGAAACCAAAGTCACTTTGCTATCTGGAAGATAAATATACTGACGATCAAAAGCATGTTTTGTTGTAATTTTTGTGCCTTCTTACTGTACGTGCCCACCGGCACAAATAAATCCACTTAGGAGTGCCCAAAGAGTGCTAGAAATCTAAAATATGCAGTAGTGTGGTTTATGATTGCTTTTAATAAACCGTTAATATAGTCTTCATATGCATTGCTGTTCAAAAGTATGGGGTCAGTATTTTTTTGGGAAAGAGAAATTATTACTTTTATTTAGCAAAGATGCATTAAATTGATCAAAAGTGACATCAAAGACATTTATAATTTTACAAAAGATGTATTACTTAGAGATGGAAGGATTCTAAACCACCACCTACTTCTATGTGGAGAAAGAAGTGGCATCTTCTGTACCTTTGGAAAAAATTGCATTCTTTCTTACTTAATGATTAATAAACATAAAATAAATTTTATTTATGGCTTATTTGTGGCACTATGGGTTGGAAGTTTGGGGCATGTTATAGGGCAGTGTATACAGGAATGATCTATTCAGATTATATATTGTGTTAATTTGGTAAAACCTAATAAACATAATGTTCAAATAAATGCAGCCTTGCTGAGAATAAGACTTTTTTTAAAAAACATTATAATCTTACTGACCCTAAACTTTTGAATGGTAGTGTATAGCCACGATTACAGCTGCCCAGTTTATACAAATGTTTATACAAATGTATAAACTAGACATTCTTTGTGTGCGTGTGTGTGTGTGTGTGCGTGTGTGTGTGTGCAGGGTTATAGGCAAAAGGACTCGTACATGGCATGCCAGGGGCCGCTGCAGCACACTATTGAGGACTTCTGGAGAATGATCTGGGAGTGGAGAAGCTGCTCTATTGTTATGCTGACCGAGCTGGAAGAGAGAGGACAGGTAAGTTCACATGCTTTCTGTCTTTTTGTTTGTAGCGTCTGTGATCATGCTAACTCTATTTTTAGAGTTGTCTATTTGTTGTTTACCCTTGCCGAGGGGCAGTCGTGGCCTAATGCGGGTTCGAGTCTCAGGTGGGGGGAGTGACAGTTAAAGATCTGGGACAGAAACATTGTTAGGACAAAAAAAACATTTCACCCCACCTGTTGTGACCAAAAAAATTAATAAAAATCTGTCTCTTCCACACTATCTGCAGGAGAAGTGTGCTCAGTATTGGTCTAGTGATGGTGTGATGGTTTGTGGGGACATGTCTATTGAGTTGAAGAGGGAGGAGGAAAGTGAAAGCTACACTGTTAGGGACCTCCTCGTCACCAATAACAGAGTGAGTCCACTTCAGAGGATCTCCTGAAAGAGCTTTATGTGTCTTTTATCACTGTATTTTAATGTTTGCCATTGTGTAATTCCCATTCTCATTTTACTTTCTCTCTGCAGGAAAATAAGTCTCGTGCTGTGAGGCAGTTTCATTTCCACGGCTGGCCAGAGGTGGGCATCCCATCTGACGGGAAGGGTATGATCAACATCATCGCTGCAGTTCAGAAACAGCAGCAGCAGTCTGGAAACCACCCAATCACTGTGCACTGCAGGTAAGCCACACCTACTCCTCTAGCCAATCAGGAGCCCGAAACTTGAAACTTCATTTTGCATAATTTGTATTAATATATTTGTATATTAATATATATTCATATTGTAATATATTTTGTTCTTATGACAAAAGATTATTATTTTTTTATTATTTTATTTCTTCATGTTCAATTTTTTGGCTTTTTGTGAGGCATAATCTACATTCCAAATGCAAAACCTATTTTTACTCTCATTTGCTGCTTTGTGTGGGTTAATGTTGGATTGCTAAATTGCAATCCAAAATTAAAAAAAATTGCAATTCGAAATTTTGTGGTTGGTACAATTTTTAAATGTTTTTGAAAGACGTCTCTTATGCTTACCAAGGCTGCATTCATTTGATCATGAATACAATAAAAACAGTAATATTATTAAATATTTAAAGTTCAGTAGAATGGTATTTATTCGAAATGGAAACACAAATGTCTTTACTGTCACTTCGATCAATTCAATGTGCCCTTGTTGAATAGTAAAAAGTATTGATTTATTATGACAATTTCTTAAATCTTACTGACCCTTTTGAAAAGTAGTGTATTTTTTAACTTGAAAAGGCTTTGGCTTGTCCCTTGTGCTCTAACGGGATCCCATAAAACAAATCGGGAAATAACAATTTATTTAATTCTTTTATGGTTGTTACACCAGTATACTACTCAGATTATTTAGAATAACTCAGAGTTATTCAACCTTACCATAAATCTTCTAGTCTGGATACAGGACATTTTGGTTAGACTGGAATGCCAACTTTAATAGGTCTCACTGGTTTGGCAGCTTAAGTAAGGTTTAGTGGTTTTGTAATTCTGGAAGGCATCCATGGGTGCTTGGTATGACTTAACCAAAACCTGTCCATAATTACATCTCCAAAGCACTCGGTAATGATGAAACGGATAGAGTGTCCAGCGGGATTTCAGGGTCAGCCAATTAAGGAAGGTAGAAACAGACTCATTACAATCCATAAAGCTGTGGGTAATTGATGTTTGTGTGTTAACAGTGCCGGAGCAGGGCGCACGGGGACATTCTGTGCTCTGAGCACCGTCCTGGAGCGGGTGAAGGCGGAGGGCATTCTGGACGTTTTTCAGACGGTGAAGAGTCTAAGACTACAGAGACCGCACATGGTGCAGACACTGGTGAGCAAACACATCATTCACCATGCAATGTTGACCTACTGAATTTAACAAAGTGCAGTTTAATTGTTTTTGAACAACTGTTGTTTTTGCCAGAGACTTAAAACTAGACTAAGGGAAACTGTGATTAAAAATTGCAATTGAGATTGAAAATGTGAGTGGAAAAAAAAAAAAGTTTCAGGTTTGCTTGTTTATATAGGGCTGCACAATTTGGCCAAAATGTTGTTGTTATATATCAATATGAGTAAAGACTATAATATAAATCATTATTATTTTGATTAGTATTACTACTACTACTAATTAAACTAAATAAGAAATATCACTCCTTGTAATTTACTATTACAGTTGTAATATTCACTGTAAAATAAAAAGTCATATATTTATGATGTTGATGATAATATAATTTTATAGTACATTTGTACAATTACAATACTAATATTTATGGCTGTCTTCTTTTATCAAACTTTTATTTTGGCAAAAAAAAACACATAAAACCCTTAAAGCTGGTCTTTTCACTCTGAAACACACAGTGCATAAATTTATTTAATTCAACTGTAGCCTTTGCGATTTGCTAATCGTGTTAAGCCATATAATGATTCTGCTTTTATTTTGATTAATTGTGCAGTCCTAGTAAAACATCATTAGGACAGGAAGAATAGGAGTGGGTTGGTATGTTATTTTCACTTTTAGACAGTTTTTACATTTAAGTATCTCTTTTTTAGGGAAATAATCATCATCATGTCTTGTTTTGCTTCAAATACTTTAATCCAAATATCTCAAGTCCGTCTCAGCTCATTACATCTTGCTTTTCCCCACAGGAGCAGTATGAGTTCTGCTACAAAGTGGTCCAGGAATACATTGATGCCTTCTCTGACTACGCCAACTTCAAGTAAAGGCCACGCCCACCTGCAGAAAATCAGACAGACTTTCCCAGTCATGCACTCACGTCCACACTTTCACAAAAACACCGCTAAATGAGACCGACTGCCAGCGCAAAGCAAAAGGGAATGAAAAACCTTTGGCCGGCAAGCACGAGAACACGTTGGTGCTGAAGATGGAAAGAAAACAAACAAAGAAAACACCATTAGAGATGCCTTCTTGAATATTTTGTAATATTGCTCTTGTTAATAAGGCCCTTACCCGTTTCTCTCAGTGTAAATATGCTCTTGTATTTTTGTTTTGTTTGTTTGGTTTTAGAGGCCGTTTTTAGTGTGACCTTAATATAGTTTACTGGTATATAAATGCATATATGAATAGCGCTATAGAGACAGCCGTGAAAGAGAGGTAGCAAGATGAGGGTGCTTTTCACTGGGTGTTTCAAAAAGAACTTCCTTCTTTCTCTGCAGTTGCGTGACTGAAACCTATTTGAATGGCAGCTTAATCCCACTTGCCTGTAGCTACATAGCACACAACCCGGCAAAATCAACCAATCGTGGTGCTTCAGCGACTGTAAACACGTGTATTCGCGGAAAACCTTCACTGTGCTTTTCGATTGTTTGCTGGAGTGACAGATATAATTTTAAGTGTTTTGACACTCTCATTGAGTCCATTTTTTTTTTTTACAGGGATCGTTTTTTTTTTTTACAGGGATCATTTTTGGGGGGGGGGGGGGTGGGGGGTAGGCATCCCTTAGATTTGAAAATGTGAAGTCAGTTTTGTTAGACAGTGTGCCAGACCCAACTTGTTCTGCCTTGATCAAAACTAGACAATGGTAGAGGAAGATGAGATTAAAAAGACAAAAACAAAAAGAGGAAACCCTGAGAGAAATTCAGTTTTTCTTTTGATGTTTTGTTCCCTTTTTGAATCTCACGAGGGTTTGCTTCAAGTTTCATTCCATGCTTTTTTTCACAAACATCTTTTCTTTTCCAAAATCGCTCTAAAAGCACCTTCTGTATTTTCGATTGTAACCAAGGAAGTGATGTTTACATGCCCGGATGTCTGATAATTGGCCTTAACAACTGTGCTTGACAATAAGGTTTCAATGTACAGGCAGTTACTTTTCCTTCATTTGAAGGTTAATGATCCCACCGGCCCGTCTACTTGCAAGGTACTGGTGCAAAGTTGATCCAGAAAGTTCTAGTAGAAATGACACGTGATGGCCTGATCATCTGTTCCTGCCCATGTAAAGGACTTCAGCCGTTGTGCCGAAGTCAACGAGCCCTTTAAAGCTCCACTGAGCCAGTTAGATTGATAAATGACACTTTCATCCCTTAGCGTTGAGCACTTTCAACTTCTCCAAGCAGCAAGAACAGGTCGATGGTATGAATGAGGACGTGTATTGTCATTTTTACTAGTGAAAACATCTAAATCAAGTTATTTTCCAGGGAATGTTTTATGTAGGTTAATGTATTGACAGTCACCCATCTGTCATTCCATATTAACAGGGTTCTCGATGGAAACTGTTTTTTTATATTCTTACAGATCCATGTTGTTCCAAATGATAAATTACGGATTTCTATTACAGCTTCCCGTGGGCTTCATCTTAAAATATTCCATGAAATGCTGACAGATTTGCTTGAATATTGTGTGAATCGACTGTTGTGATTTGCTAACCCTTTCCACATGAGAACTGTGCCAATAGCAGCCTCTCAGAGGCAGGATCCTTCTTCAGAGGTGGGAAAGTTTCTCTTCATGTAGCTTCAAGCATATTGCCGCCTGCTCTTTGTAGCCCATGTTCTCCCGATCCACTGGGACATTGTGGCCTGTATGGCGTATGATAATCTGGAATGGAACCCAAATAGTTACTGGTTGGTTGCTGTTTTTGTTGTTTGTTCAAGGTTTTTTTCTTCTTCTTTGCTTGCATACCATATAAAACCATCCTGGAGGAAGCACCAGACTTTAGGTCAAGTCCCTCAAAATCTATGCTCTTAATGTATGGAGAGCAATCTAGTTCTTCTGGTCAAGAAGTGAAGCCACGTGTCTGGTGGCTCACTTCATTCTTCTGTCGAATGTGACATTGAAATGGGCCTGCTTGGATAAGCAAAACAAAGAACAAGACTGAAAAGTAAAGGATTTTGCTCTCCAAAAATCCCATGAAAATTGAGGATTTGGTCTGAAACCTATCTCTTCGATTGGATTGTTTCTAAATTTCAAACTACAGCCTGTTTTACATTCCATAAATCCTAAAAACGTTCCCCTTTCTGGTTTTTCATTTCTGTTTATGCACCCTTCTGTACATAATGTAAGGTTATTTATAATTCATTCCTATCTGTTGCCTTGCTTTTGTTTTATTTTTATCTTTCTCTCGCTTTTTTTATTTTTATTTTTAAGATACTTGTATATTAAACTGTACTGGGACCATTTTGAAATGTATTAGATTTTTCCCCCCTGTTTTTAATTCGGTATTATTGTCTTAAAATCTTAATTTTTTTCATTTACATCTGTTTTTTGTTTTTGTTTTCTAGTGTTTTGTTTTTCAAATTTGAATATATATGTATATATAATTATATATATGATGCAAATTATATATAATTATATAATGCCAAATGGCCTTTCTAAACAAGATACTGTTCAAACCTAATAAAAGTGCTTGAGATTTTATCTGCAGTCATTTTACTTTGTGTATCTCTAAAACATTAGAAATATTATATGTATAGTATGTATTTATATGTAATATGTACTCTACCAAGTTTAAGATATTTTTTTTACTTTTATTTGGTGAGGATGTATTAATTTGATCTAAAGTGACAGTAAAACAAATATACAAATTCATCAAACAGTCCTGAAATAAAATAAAAATATTAAGCAGCACAACCATTTTAAACATTAATAATAAAAGTTCTTGAGCGCCAAATCTGAATATTAGAATGATTTCTGAAGGATCATGTGATACTGAAGATTGGAGTAATGATGCTGAAAATTCATCTGCCATCACAGTAATAAATTACATTTTAAATGCCAAAATAACAGTTATTTTAAATTGTAATAATATTTGACAATATCACTGTTTTGACTGTGTTTTAAACAAATGCAGCTTTGGTGAGTGTTCTTTCTTGGTAAGGCTTGACCCCTGAGGGGAAATTCAGGGAGAGAGTCACGTCCCCTCGTCTCCCATCCTTCCTGGCCCTTTAGACCCGGTGTCAGACCTGAGATGTGAAAGGATTATCACTAGAGACCCCTGTGCGTGTTTAAATACCATTTGACAGGAACTCAATCAGAACTTGAAACTCTGTGATGAGTCAGTCGTTCACCGTCAGTCACATTCTTTGCTCTGATCACCCCGAGGGAAGACTTCTGTGTAATTAAGACCACAGTCAGGCTGGAGTGTTTGCACAGTGTTTTTCTCTCTGGGCCACTTTGCCTTTCATGTGGGTCAGGGGGTCGCAATTGATGGATGTGAGGTCACTCTGGCCACTTTTTACAGCTTAGAGGAAATGAGTTAGACATTTGCTTTCGTAATAGGACATGCTCATCAAGAATGTGTGATATTGGGGTCACTGGAGTTGCCATGTTTGGGGGGAAAAAAGAATATTCTATACATGTATGATAAATATTGACGATGTTCCAGTTTAGATGGCTGGTGGCACAATAAATGTAGAGAAATGTAGAATTTCAAAAAGCCTACACTTAACTGTTCTTTCAAATAATGCTGCTCTTTTGAACTTTGTTCATCAAAACATCCTGAAATATCATGATTTCCACAAAAATATTCAGCAGCACAATTTTTCAACATTGAGTAGTAATTTCAAAAAAATAAAATAAAAATCTTAAGCAGGAAATCAGCATATTAGAATGATTTATGAACAATCATGAGACACTAAAGACTGAAGTTATGGCTAGTGAAAATTCAGCTTTGCCATCACACAAATAAGTTAGATTTTAAAATATATTAAAATAAGTAGAAAATACTTTTTTTGAATTGTTAATTGTAATAATATTTCACAATATTACAGTTTTTACTGTATTTTTAATTAACTAAATGCAGTCTTGATGAGCATAAAAGACTTTTAAAAACATTTTTTAAAACCAAAAGTGTAACTTTTCAACAGCAGAGTTAGTGTATATTCTCTTTTCTCTCTTTGCCTGGTTTTTAAAAAGTTTACTCGTGAAAAAAATTTTAAATTAAATTAATAATGAATTATTATATATATAATAAATTATAATAATATAAATAAATAATATATATATATATATATAATTTTTTAATATTTTAATCCATTCCTTTTAAATAAAATTGCTGTCAAAGTTAAATTCTAGATATACAATTATATACTGATTAAATAAATAAATAGAATCACTTATTTAGTGCTATTTTTTCCTCTTTTCTTTAATTAGCACTTTGGCACATTCTTGGCTATTGTTTTGAAGCTGAAAATCTGAATAGCGTCAAATTTACGCATTTGTGACGTAATTGACAAATGTGTCTGGGTGTAACTTGTGATGTGTACATTTACATGAGTGTTTTGTTGGAGAAAGAGGACACTGTCCCGTGGGGGTCAACAGTGTTTGGAGATGATAATTGGAATTGAGCTCATCTTCCACATGCTCTCCTCCCAATGGAACTGAAATTACCAGAGCAAAGTGTTTGAGGACTGAGGAGGTCAGTGTGTGTGTGTGTGTGTGTGTGTGTGTTTAGACAGGGAGGGGAGGGTGCTGTGTGAAATATAAATTGTGAGGAAGAGGAGGAGGAAGATTCCGGAGAATGAGCTCAGAAGCTCACTGAACCGTTCACTTGAGGGAAACGAGACCATATCAGGATTACCAAGACCAGGACTTCACAGTAGAGAACTACTACAGAAAATCCTTCAGGAAAAGACGTGCCAATAGATACAAGGTGGTAATAATGTTTAGTTTTGCTTTTAGGTTGTCTTTGAAATTTTGATTTTGTTGTTATTGATGTATTGACAGTAATTAGGAGAGAATTATTTAGACATTACGGTCTCCATTGTGCTTTATTGTCTCTTAAACATCATTGCCAACATACTTTTCAGTCAAACATTTTTCCTGAAATTGTTAGGCTGGTAAACCTAGACCTGACTGTTAAACGTGTCAGTGTTGTTACTGGCCCCTCACTCCGTTTGTCTCATCAATCTGTTCTCTTCCCTCAGTTATGGTGCACATCTGCAGGCTGTTTGTGGTGATGGGGATGTTGATGTTTCTAAGTGCCCAGTTTGCCAGCGCTCAGCACTGGTCTCATGGCTGGTATCCTGGAGGAAAGAGAGAGGATAGATGTTTACGATCCTTCAGAGGTCTGTGAATATTTCTAAAGAAATATAAGTCTGTCAGAAAGAACAATACTGCCAGAAAAGGACTGTCTTTTTTGCAATGTGGCACGCAATGTAAAAATGTTCATAATTAAAAAAAAAAAAAAAAAACTCTAACCATGTGGTTGGTAAGTTGGTTTGGTTATAAGTTTTTAAGAAATTTTGTCAGACTTAAAATGAAAATACATGTAATTTACTTTAAAATTAAAAATCATTTCTTAATCAGAACAATGTTGAAAACGTTTTTTTTAAACGCTTAAACAACAGCATTTATTTGAAATATAATTTTTTTGTAACATACATTATAAATGTATTTACTGCCACTTTATTTTTGATTGTGCTGTTTGAATAATGTGTATTGCATTATTTTAGCATCATTTGTCTTAACGTTGACGAGGTTTTGTGTTTGTGTGGTAGCACCGTAGGCTACTATCTTTCCATGTTTATTAGCCTTTGTTTATGGAAAGGCCTATTTTGATGTGCTAAGCCATCATGTTGCTTTCTATTTTATTCTAAAATCAGGTTTCAGAAGAAATTAAACTCTGTGACACAGGGAAATGCAGCTTCCTGAGACCCCAGGGAAGAAACATTCTGAAGACAATACTGGTGGGTACAGGTGTTGTTTTGGCTAATAGCCTCGTATTAGCCTCGTAGGTAAATAGTCATGATATTGTGAGTATTTCTCGAAAACTTGACTAACTTAATGGCTTTAACAGCTGGACGCCCTCATACGGGATTTCCAAAAGAGGAAGTGACACCGAGATGATGCATCAGCCCATGTCCAAAGAACCATCATTTCCAGCAAACACATTAGGCCTGCATTTGCATCCAAATTATTCAGTGATATTTTATTTATTTTTTGTATATGTTCCGTATTTTTGTTCTATTCTCATACCCATTGTGAGTAAATCTATACTGCCAGCACTATGTAACCCATTTTGCAGCAGTTCCTACAATAAAGGCTTTATTTTGGTATTTTGTTTTAATTGTTCAGTGTCTTCTTTAATTAGCTCTAGGTACACAGAAGACAAAAGGTGAAACTGTTTCTAAACTACAATGTCAGTTTATGCATCAAAAATAACTGTTGTCAACCGTGTGAATAAAAGTAGACATGAGGTACAACTAATGATTTTTAGTTCATATTTTTTAATATTTTTTATTTCATTGTTTGATGTATGATAGATAGATAGATAGTAATACAATTATATATATATATATATATATATATATATATATATATATATATATATATATATATATATAGTATATACTGTAATTTACTATAGTATAATAAAATAATTTTTTTCAATATTAAAATTAATTTTGTTTTTATTTTATACTAATTAAAACTTAGACATTTCGTTTTACTCGGCAGTATTTTTGTTTAGCCACCAGATGGCGCAAATGGCCATACATCAAAATACATTAGAAGCAGTAAAGATCAAATGCATTTCAAACTAATTTAAATTCTATTCACCAACTAATTATCATTTAAAATAAAAATTTTTTTTTTTTATTATTATTTTATTTATTTTTTTTAATGTAGGCTAATAAAGCATTCGCTGTTAATTTAATTTTCAAGTCCAGTTGGATTTTATGTTCACTATGGCTCTTTTGGTACATTATGAACATACTGATCCCACTCAAATACCATCTTGCCATCACCAGTAAAAAGAAATGATCAATAGAAATGATCACTATAACCCATTAAATCTCAACTGACCCTGGTACTGAGGTTTTTGATATTACAGGAGATAGTCAATGAAGTTGTGTAGAGGTTTGCAAGAAAAAACATCCACTGATCTAGACAAGTACCTCTCAGAGAAGGAAATGGCTGAAACCTCAGCTCAGTCAATTAGGTTATTCTAAGCGTGAGAGCACACTGAAACCGTTATGACACCATCATGTCCTCTCTCTCTCTTGCCCTCTCTCTTAAGCACACAACAAAATAGCACAACTTGGACACAGCCTACAAGACTCACACTCACATGGAATATAATGGTATGTTCTCTTCTAATCTAGAAAATAGCACAACTTGGACAAAGGCAGCAATGAACATGACTTGGATAAAAGCATTGCATTCACATGTGTAGTTCACATATTAAGTATACATAAATGTTTTTGTCTGTTTAGGCAGTTCTCCAGTCAATGATTCTAGCAACTGATGACATTCCAAAGGAAAAAAGATCATGCAGCAGAAAGACGTGCACAAAATTCAAAATGTGTACATTTTCTGATTCATCAAATGACTGAACAATCACAATCATTATTTTTGTAATACAAATGTAACTCTTATGTGACAGAATGAAAAAGGAAATAAGCAGGAAGGAGTTCACTTTAAATATGGCAAGCACCCAACTTTCATTTCTGCTGGCTGCAAGCACAGACCTTGAAAAATGAAAGAGCATTTTGTTCACTACTGGTAACTATAATATTTACTGCAATAACACAGATGACTGTTTTCTTGTGTGTTGGGTGTTTGGGGTTTCACCTATTGCATAATCACAGAAATAGCTCAGCCAAAAATAAATAAATAAAAATATTACTTGCTGGAATGCTAAATTTATCCAAATCTGTTCTGATGAAGAAGCAAACTATCCAAGTCTTGGATGGCCTGAGGGTAGGTCAATTACCACAAAAAATTTTTTTTTATTTTTGGTTTAATTATTCCTTCAAATATCTTCAGAGATGAGTCATAGTATTTTTTTTTCTTAATGTGTTTACTCATATCAGTTTCACCTCTTGAACCACAACACATATTGTTATGGTTTAATACATCCTCCAGGTTTAACAAATCCAAAAAAACATTTTCCCATAGCTATCTGATGTAAAAAAGAATACATCAAGAACAATCAAAATAATACAGATAAGATTCTTGTGTTGCCTGTATTCCCCCACAATTTACGTCAGACACCCACCATATGTGGCTAATCAAGTAAAGTAAGTAGGAGGGACCTGAAACAATGCCATATGGCATGAACTAACTGCTCAAACTCTTCTTTCACTTATTGTTCTACATGCTATAACGCCATCATGAGCCAAAACAGATGTTGAATAGTTGTCATTTGATAGTTTGCATTCGGTGAGTTTCAAGGCCAGATATTTTCTTGGCCACACATTTTCCAGGTTGCTGAATATTGCGTACAGATAAAAAAAAAAACTTCTAAATGCTTACCTTTGGGAAATATATAGAAACAAATAATAACTTCTAAATGCTTACCTTTGGGGGAAACAAATAATTGGCTGTTGCCTTACAGCAATAATATTTTCATATCGCAGAGCTATTCTGAACTAAGTGTAGGCTATGTCATCGTTGGAGAATTTGTTTCTGCATTTAGAGCTGTGTTTTAAAATAGTAAGCGCACCACCGAGTAGAAGACAGCACACCGAGTAGATTTAGTCCACTTGGATACTTTCCCCTGGGCTGCACTGTCTTTTTTTGGATTTATGTCACTCCTTTGTTAAGTTTGTCATCTTTCGAAGCGGAATTAGCATTTTAACAGTTGTAAAATCACCAGAGTTCACTTCCTCTGTTCGCGCGGTTGACGTCGATGTAACGGCATAACTTGGTAAGTTTCACTAAGTGGTGAAGTTAAGTCAGGCTATATATCCATTTGTTCTCACTCTTGAAACTGGAAATACGCCAATAATGACGTTTGATGTAAAGACATTTATATGACATACTACACTAATGTGCAAAAAAATAGCCATTTACACTAAAGTCAAGCAGAAGTAGCTAGTTTAATCATTTAAAAATGATATCAAAATTGACTTTCGATTGCATTTTTTAAATGTTACTCAAGACTCCAAATTCGAGTGCATGTATATACTTGCAAAGAGTTAGCGGTTTCTTTCTTATGAAGCACTTTTATTTTACCCTCAAGGGGTTTGGGGGTTGTCATGGGAGAACAGATCGATTTTTTACGTCAACGAGGTGATTAAAACCACATGAAACTGCTAAAGTTAGACATGAGACATAACCGAGTCACTTGTTTAGTGAGAATTAACCCAGAAAGGAGCTTGTTCACAACCCTCGTGTCGTTTCAAAGCCCGTACGAGTTTCTTTTTTCAACACATAAGGCAGAATTTTAATGAATGACATTCACCCTGTCTCGGCTATATACGATGGATTGAATAATGACTGTCATCTACTTTTAGTTTCATATTACAGAAGAAAGAAAGTCATACGGAGTTTGAAGAACTATGACAAGTTTCATTTCTGGACTATGCAACGTGATCAAGCTAACCCACCCTGGATTATACTACTTTCAAATGACAAAACCGGACTTGAACAAAAATGCATGGATTCTCACAGGCTCTGATACAATGATGAAAGAATTTGTGGTAGGTCTACATTAAAAACGACTTACATTACCATTAAATCATGAAATACTCGTTATAATAAATTAGGGCTCTTCCTGATAGCACATGTACATCACAGAGACGTATATTTGACATCTGTATTTAAATCTGCAAGACCAATTTTTTGTGTTTGCTCATCTGCAATACATCTAAAGGACATTTCCTATTAGATGTCAAATAGACATTTAGAAAATGTCTTTATGATGTTTATGATTTAGAATGTAACTGATATCTTACAGGCGTTTGTTTCAGATGTTTGTACACAGCAGATGCTTTCAAGATGAAGCGATCTTTAACAGACATCTTGCAGATGTACATGTGTTATCTACGCTTATAGTTCACAGTAACAAATTGCGATTGTTAATCGCTTGTTTTTGTTCTTAATGCATTCACTTCCTTTTGATGAAAACAATATAGGCTATGCCTAACCAGTGTTTTCAATATTGGTGTGGAATCTGATGACACACACAAAAAAAATGCAAATTCTAAGAATAATAAATAGCCTACAGTTACTATGTTTTTGCACAGACTAAAAGCCAGTTTAGAACAACGTATATGTAAATCCATATAATTTGGATATTCATAATATTCTTCAGTCATTCTGAAATATTTGCTGAAGCTTCAGTTTAGTCCAAAGTTTTAACATGTTGTCTATTTTTATGACAGATGCTAACCAAACTCCTGCTCGTGTCCTTCAGAGGATAGTGCCAATGCTACTGAAAAAGTTTCATCTTAAGGCCTCAAAGCATTGCAAAGGTATGGTTGCCCTTCCTGTATGGAGTACTCACCATCAAATTCATTCATTGATCCATTACAGTACACATTACAGTCATACATTACATTACTAATATGAACTTTCATTTCTCACTACAGAATGAGAATATTTTGGTTCCGCCTTAAACTGAGAAATTTGATATTTATTGTTTTAACCCTGGCACTTCTTCTATGTTGCTTCAAGATCACATTTTCAATAGTAAATGAAGGAGGACAGGAAACAGGACAGTCTGACAGGCCGCGGCTGACGGTACAATATCGCATTAATTGCACAGAAATATATGAAATGGAACCAGTGGAACTGGGCAAAACTTTAATCATTCGCAAGCAAAAAAGCTACGTTGGGCCAACCGATGAGGCTGTTGTTAATGCCACCTCTGACTGTGATTGGTTTGTTAAGTCACGGGGCTATAATGCGACTCAAGGCTCTGACTTTGAGCGTGAATTTCCTCTTGCTTTTTCTTTGGTCGTTCACCAGGATGCGGCTCTTGTGGAGAGGTTGCTAAGGGCCATTTATATGCCGCATAACATATACTGCATACATTATGATCTGAAGTCCTCAGCTGACTTTATTTCAGCAATGAAAGGTCTGGCCCGCTGCATCCCCAACGTCTTCATTGCCTCAAACCTGGAGAGGGTGCAGTACGCAGGATTCTCACGACTCAAAGCGGATCTTAATTGCCTGTCTGACCTCCTAGATTCTGAGGTCAAATGGAAGTATGTCATCAACCTGTGTGGTCAGGACTTCCACTGCGGACAAATGCTGAGCTGGTGTCGGATCTAAAAAAGCTGAAAGGCGGGAACATGGTGGAGAGCAAGTGGCCTGGAGGAAAGACAGGTCGCTGGAGTGTTCGTTATTTACTAAAAGATAATAATTCACAGTATTATGAGTCTCCTGTAAGCACTTCTGAGATAAAATCTCCACCTCCTCACAACATAGAAATTGTTTGTGGGCAGCGCGCGTACTTCACACTTTCAAGAGAATTTGTGGTTTTTGTTCACCAGAGTTTGCTAGCCAGGGATTTCTTGGCTTGGTGTGAGGATACATACTCACCTGATGAACATTTCTGGGCAACTCTAATTCGTGTGCCTGGAGTACCAGGGGAAGTGCCAAGATCTGATCCTGAGATCTCAGAACTGATAAGTAAAACCCGCCTGGTGAAGTGGTCATATCTAGAAAGGACTCTTTATCCACCATGCACTGGAGTCAGTATACGAGCTGTATGTATTTATGGTGCTGCTGAGCTCAGATGGCTGCTAAACTATGGCCATTGGTTTGCTAATAAAGTGGATCCAAAAGTGGATCCTGTTCTTATGGAATGTTTAGAGGAGATACTTTCAGAAAAACAACTGAGGCCAAAAATTGCAGTGAAAAGGACTTTTTTTATTTTTTAACTGATGAAATTTTGGATTGGTGTTTTTCTCTTTTTTTATAGTAATTGGGATTTCTGGTAAAAAAAAATATTATACTTTGAAAATGCACTTGTTTTAAATGTATGCATATTTATTTGATTCAGCCGGCATAAAGTGCAATCCTTTGGCAACATATAGTTTAGGGTTTGACAAGCCAGTCCTCTAAATCTTTTAATTGAACACTTGTTCTATTGTTTATGAGACATGAGTATTAACATAATGTGAGGCAAGATGTGAATTTTATTTGAGGAAAGTGAAGGAGCACAAATATATTTCCCAGTTCATAAGAATAGTGTAGCAAAATAAAGCAGCACACATTTGTTTATTGCTGACAAAACACCTATTTTGTCTCTCTGAGCAAAAGTTATGAAGGAATAGTCAACAAAAAGAAAAAATCAAATTGGCTGAAAATGTACTCACTCTCAGGCTATCCAAGATGTAAATGAGTTTGTTTCCTCATCCAAACAGATTACAGCACTTGCTCACCAGTGGATCCACTTCAGTGAATGGGTGCCGTCAGTCCAAACAACTGATAAACACATCACAATAATCCACAAATAATTCACATCAATTAGTTAACGTCTTATGAAGTGAAAAGCTATGTGTTTATAAGACATAAAATACATCAAGGTATTTTATCTGGTCAAAATAAGAGTTTGTTATCCATAATAATGCATCCTCTAGTGAAAAAGTCCATCTTTTGTTGTCTTCCCACATTCCCACAATCTGTCATATTTGTTTAGAACTGTTTTAGAGTGTTTTCACTTGCAAATGGTGCTTGATCACTTTTTCACAGGAGAAAGCAATATTAGGGATAGGGGACTTTTTATTTTAACTGGAAAGTAGAGGAATTTTATCTGGAAACACCAGTAAAATCTCAAGCAAATGATCATTTTTGGGTGAACAATTCCTTTAAGAAATAATTACAGAATGGCAGGGAAAGTATACATATATATTTCAAGTGTTTTAAAATCACTGATCTTCTACATGTCCTTCTCAAATGGATTACACTTTATGTTGGCTCAGAGCAATGACTCAGCAAGCAATTAATTCACTGAGAATGAATTTGCATGTGTTCTCTGGGTTGTCTTTGGGTCAAATTCACAGAAGGAATAATGCAAATTGAGTAAACACAACCCAAATAAAAGAACTAGATACCATTTGCATTTTGCAATTTCTCATCTTGCAGGTTGGTTTTAAAGGAGATTTGAATGCAGCAGACATCCTGTGATCTGGTATACACTACTGAGGCTATACCTAGCAATCCAGACACCTAAAATAAATAGCTCTTTAACATTCAGAAAGTGTGCTTAACTATAATTTAACTGCTGCCATATATATATATATATATTTATATATATATATATATTATATATATTTTTTTTTTATATATCTATTGTATTTATTAAAATTAGATTCTGGTTGGTTTTGTCTATTTTAATTTGATTGTTAATCAGTTTCACAGTGCATTAATTTTGTGTCATATATCATGCTTTCAATTGTTCATTGTTACATGCATTGTGTTTTTGAGTGTTAACTGTTTAGCTGTTCAGACTGGTTTCAGAGAAAAGATATGCACTTTATTCCATTTAATGTATCAACACATTTACTGAATTTTATAAAAATATAGAAAATAACATATAGCAGAAAGAGGGTTTCTGAGTTTCATTTTTTGTTAGTTTTATTCGGCTGATTTTATTATTTTGTGCTCATATAAGCAGTATAACTTGTATTACTGCCTAATGTCATGAATGTCACTAACTCAAACACACATGTACTTTTAAAATTTCTAATTCTTTTGGGGTTTACAGTTCCATTTGATGCTTTATGGTAAATTATGCCATACATCCAAAATAAAGTTTTCATCAGTTTAAGTTTGCTCTGTTGTGTGTGAATGCATTGTTCAACTGTTAGGGCCTGAATTCTAGATCCTAATGACACTCAACATTGAAGAGGGAAGATACCACTTCAGTTTGTTCTGTCGTATGCTTTGATTACACAGATTATTTATAGCCATAGAGTTAGATGAGGAGAGTGATTTCAGATTTATGACCAACATATACAAATTATCATTAATCTTCTTTTACCATGTGAGTACACCTGTCCATGTAGGCATTTGCTTTTGCCAAAGATTTGCAAACAAACATCAACAAAAGGTATGCAATGCCATTTCTCCCTTTTAAATATTGGTAAATCTGTTTGTTTTGCTATGCTAACTGGTTATGTGGTTGGTGGCATTGTATTATTTGCAGTTAGGATTGTTTTTTACCTGCTGCCTGTGATCCTACAAATGTGCAACCCATTTTTGGGGTTGCAACCCACTTGTTAAACCATTCACACCACTGTAGTCTATGTGTGTTTGAGTTTAAGAATGGCACTCGATTTCTGAATTTATTGACTGTAGCTAAAATTAAGCCCCTAACTTTTGTCAAAGGGTGGCGCTATAGAGCACCTTCTTCACGCCCATTTCTGAGCTTTCGATAACTCTGATGTGTGTGTTGAGTTTCAAGAAATTCTAAGAATGTTAAGTTCCTCAAAACCATCTGAAAAGAATCTTAACATTTGACACATTGCCATAGCAACACTAAGATATCAAGAATCCCTTCACAGTTTTCACATCGCCTGTGTGTTGACATTATTCTGATGAAGTCTGAAGCAAATCGAGTAAAAATAAGAGGCTGATTTCAAAGCAATTCCAAAATGACAAGTGTGTCCTGCTGCCAGTTGGTGGCGCTATAATTTTGACTCATAATAGTCACATCTATGTTACATCTATATCAGACTCCTTCATCGAACAAAATGCTTAAGTTTGATCAAAATCAGTCACTCTACGCAAAATTTATTACACGCTTTCTGTTTCTCATTTTTCGCCATAATTTTATTGCAATTTTATATAATTTCCCAGACTTCTTTAGTGACTTTTTTCCAAGTCATGTATGACATCATCGATCAACATTTACTGACTTTTCAAGATGGCTCTAGCTAATTTCCATCGAATGTAGGTGGCAACAGTGAATGGGATAATGTTGGACTACATTTATAGGTGCTTTTAGTGGTTGACGGTTAAAATCGATCTTTTGTCTGCCAGGCAAAAAATAGTTTTGGATCGATTAGGAAAGTCACAGCACACCTCTCCTCAATATTTTGAGGCATTTGTGTCTGTAGTGAAAAGAAAGAAGAAAAAAGGTACACTTCACAAGTACCATTAATTACTAATAAAATTATTTGATATAAAAGTATTTAATAGTAACCAAGAGACATCCTTACAAAAAAAAAAAAAGTGTCTGTTAAACATTTCTTTTCTTGGCTCAAACCAAATCAGCCAATCAACACACTCTACAATATCTCAGTAATACATCAGCAAGTCAGGATTAACCAGCACTGAAACATCTAGAAAGTTGTGGTCAAGCAAGTTTATCATGTTTTATGCCATGATGCACATGACTTCAACTGATCAGAAAAAAAGAATAAAGAAGTGGGCATGGGCCCATTCCATAAGTATGACTTCAACATAAGGATGATTCCACTATCTCATCAGACAAGTATAAGCAGACATCACCCGAAAGGAGTGCCACTGGACACATTTCAATGAATAGCCAGATCTGCCACAACTGCCTTTAACAAATATGCAGGCTACCTATCATTTATTATATACGGCAATGATATATATTTTTATGTAACTATACCTTAATATTTCTTTTGATTTTGGGGATTGTGTTTCATGTATATTTATTTATTTTTATTTTATTTAATTATTTAAGATGATTGATCATTTATAGTGCAGATAAGTTTGTTTCAATTCTCATTTTACTTTGGGCCACTACCCCTAAAAATGTCTGTGCGTGTTCCTAATCTAGTTTATGTACTAATCTAGTTTATACTTTAAATTTGGCATTGTGCATTATATATCGCTGACTTATATGACACATTGCTTGTGATGTTCTTCATTTGTAAGTCACTTTGGATAAACATCTAAATGTCTAAATCAAATCTAAATGAATAAGTGGAATGCTAAATTAATAAATT
Source organism: Cyprinus carpio (assembly GCF_018340385.1). Classification (NCBI taxonomy): domain Eukaryota; kingdom Metazoa; phylum Chordata; class Actinopteri; order Cypriniformes; family Cyprinidae; genus Cyprinus; species Cyprinus carpio. Next base: position 8,272,625 of record NC_056592.1, read on the forward strand.
TAAATGTAAGTACCTATGTGTTACGGTCAGATGAATGTTACAACAGAGTTGAGGATCCAAATTAAGACTTTATTTACACAGAGCAAAGTCAAAACAGGCTAGGTCAAACACCAGCAACCAACAGTAGCTATCCAGGGCAAGACAAAAAAACAGGCAATGGTAAGGACAGTCAGCAAACGAGACAAGGCAAGGCAAAGCAAACACGGGAATAACACTCAATAAAGTCTGCAAAAGCAAAAACAAGACTTTGCCGTGTGTGTGTGCGTGCGTGCGTGTGTGTGTGTGTGTGTGTGTGTGTGTGTGTGTGTGTGTGTGTGTGTGTGTGTGTGTGGATAACAAAATTAGTAAAAATGTGCTCTGTATTTTCACTTCCCTTTTCACACTACTCTCCACTATTTTTGCTTAAACTTTTTTTAACTATTATAAATAACCTTTTGTGTAACATGAAGTTTCCATAGACGTTAAAGTTTCTTCCTGGAACCATCAATGCTAATAAAGATGTTACATGAAGTAAAGAGTGTTCATGGCTTTGATTTATACCTGAAATATAAAATTGTATTATTTAAATATTTATCACTAGTGAAATATTCAAATCAGCCGTCATAGGAGCCATTATCCAAATCAGCTTGAGAGACAGCACCACTGATTTCACTAACAGAAATTAGTGGTATTGTGAAAGCGTATCTAAATTATATTACTTGTACATATTAATCAAAGGGCACATATTCCTCATTTGTTCTGTCATATGAACGTTTAGTCAAAATATCATACACACCAACATAATGAGTGAATCATAAATGATTTTATGAGAAAGTAATTGTGTTTATGCTTCACAAATGTCTCTATTCTTTGAACACCAAAAGGAAAAGAAAAACATTGTGTGTTCATGCTGATCTATCTGGTACACACCTGAAATCTTTTATGCTCACACACTGGGCTGTTTGTTATGCCTGTATCACATTTGATGTCCTAAATTCTATGGTACTGTGAGCAAGTCTTTTAATTCTCTTAGACTGTAGGAACATCCCTTTTAGATAGGTTGCTATATAAAAAGTTGTATTGTAATAGCAAACTGAGCAGGAATGTAAGCAGCATTGTTTTGGACTGTTAACAATAAGGATACGGCACAATAAATGATATGAAAAGAAAATGGCACAAAAGAACATTAACCCCTTCTTGTAAAAATGAATGTTCTGTTTGAATTCACAAGCTGATATTACCATTTAATCATATGAAATATGAGAGAGCAGCCATCTTTTATTTTTTGTATGTAACAGTACTAGCACTGGAGTAGGGCCGTGTGGTTCACTAATAAACCATTTGTATGTGTGCAAGTTTACAAAGGCTTTGAGTAGTATGTATGTATTCAAAAACTATTTGTGTGCCAAATACAGTACAAGAATTAATACTAAAGAGCACCGTAAATACTGCGCAGTTACAAGTTACTCTTTGTCTCCCCCTGCTGTGTGCAAAAGAATAGAGCAATTTTGGTTAATCAATGCACTGTTGCATTGTTCACAATATTACTTTTGCAAAATAACTACAGATTAAAATAAAGAAAGTCCTTCCTCTTGGACATTTGTGATTCAAACAAGAAACTATTTCGGTTAGATTCAGACTTTTGAATCGATTTATTTCCAAGTACAAAAGGGAACAAAAAACACAAATGAAATCCATGTGACTCCAGTGGTTTAACCTCACTCCTATGAAGCAACACGAGTGCTTTATTTGTGCAAAAATGCACAGACCAACACACCAACATCTGCTCTCACATTAACACAACAAGCATTTATTACCCTACCCTGTTGAGTCTAAAATTAACGGGCAATAAAACATCTACCCACCAAATTATGAAAACAATTGGTTTAACACCTCATTTTGTTTGAAACAAGTGAAACATTTTTTTTTTAATATAAAAATGTACTTTTGTAAAGTAATTTGACTGGACAAATTCATAATGAATGTAATGAAGCACAGGAACGTCATGCTTCAAATAATGCCAAATAACAACAAAGCTATGATTATTTTTGGTGTTTGTGCCCATAATTCTCTCATAGGTTATCTGTTATATCTTACCATCACCAGTCTGTACTTTACTACATTACTACATTCGGTGATTTTATTGAGCTACATGTCATGTAGTGTATGCACTATTAACATAAATTCCATTTCTCTGACAATTTTGGCCTCTAGTTAAAAAAAAAAAGTTTCCAAAAGGGAGTTTTAACAATCATGCCACAGAAGAACTGTTCCCAAAGAACCTTTCAGTGAAAAGTTATGTAAAAAAAATATATATATAAAAAAAATAAAAACACCTAAAAATAACTTTTTGTGGAATGGAAATGTTCCTTGGGTGTAAAAGGTTATTTTTAAGTGGGGGCAGACAGATTGCAACAGGAGTTGGACAGTTCTGAAGAAAAACGAAAAAGAAGGGGGCAAATAGAATCCTGTAAAACAGGTTGTGCATAAGTGACTTGTGTACAGGGACTGTTATCAGTGACCTATTATCTATCACTATGATAAAAGTTCTGCCTGCCTTTTGGAAAATTCTTTCAATTAAGTTGCATCTAGGCTGTTCAGTTGAGTATACAATTTAAGGAAAAGTCTATTTTGTGATCCTGTAAGTTTGTTTTTGAGGCAGTAGTTTACATTGCACAAGGTTGCACAGAGTGGAATAATTCGAATTTTCATTGAATTGTGGGGTTTAGCCTTGTAGGGTAAGATTTTTTTTCTCTCTCTCTCTTTGTCAGATAATTAACTATAATGTATAAGTTTAAATATGATGTAATCAGCAGACAATAGAAGTTTGACAATGATATCATAAAGGAATAACCATTTTAATTATGATACTTCACTTTAAAATGGAATAAAAACATGTTAAAAAAGATCAAGTGTGAAGTTTTGCTGTTTATTTTATTACTGAGATTAACGCCCCCCCTTTTGGCAATACATTTGTTGGATGTGGATCAGTTGTGTCCAGTTGCAAACAGTAAAGTTAAGCGAATAATTTGTTTCACTAATCAGGAAAGGGTGTGCAGATTCAACTTCCTCCCAGCATACTGGAATGCCGGTTCCCCTCTATAAAGCACAAAACCCAGACCAATTCAAATCTATCCGTGTTTTATAAATACAGCAAGTTTGTTGTGGAAGAAGTCCTTCCTCTTGGACTTTTGTGATTCAAAGAAGAAAATACTATTTTGGTTAGATTCAGACTTTTGAATGGATTTATTTCCAAGTAAAAAGGGAACAAAAAACAAATGAAATCCATGTGACTCCAGTGGTTTAACCTCACTTCTATGAAGCAACACAAGTGCTTTATTTGTGCAAAAATGCACAGACCAACACACCAACATCTGCTCTCACATCTACACAACAAGCATTTATTACCCTACCCTTTTGAGTCTAGAATTTTCTGAGTCTAGAATTTTCATTGAATTGTGGGGTTTAGCCTTGTAGGGTAAGATTTTTCTCTCTCTCTCTCTCTCTCTCTCTCTCTCTCTCTCTCTCTCTTTTTTCAGATAATTAACTATAATGTATAAGTTTAAATATGATGTAATCAGGAGACAATAGAAGTTTGACAATGATATCATAAAGGAATAACCATTTTAATTATGATATTTAACTTCAAAATGGAATAAAAACGTTAAAAAAAAAGATCAAGAGTGAAGTTTTGCTGTTTATTTTATTACTGGGGTTAACACCCGCCCTGTTGGGAATACATGTGTGTAAGATGTAAGTTAACTTTTTTTTCATTGAACTGTTTTATGAATGTAACATAACTCTCTTAAGTTGTGCTATACCATAGGTTGAAATTTGTTGATGAAATGTTCATAATGTGTAACGAAAGCCTTTATTTCTCCCAGCAGAATGAAAAACTTGTGGCTGCACCTCAAACAGAAAAACACCATCTTAATTTTTAGCACTGACACTCCTCATGTTGTTTTGCTACACTTTTAAGGGTAAATGAATGAGGAAGACATAAAACCAGAGTGTTGGAGAGGCTGCAGCTGACAGTACATTATGAAATTAATTGCATAGTAATATATGAAATGGAACCAGTTGAACTGGGCAAAATTTTAGCCATTCGCAAGCAAACTCTGACTTTGATCAATTTGTGTCACAAGGTTATGGTGCGACTCAAGGTTCTGACTTTGAGCGTGAATTTCCCTTTGCTTTTTCTTTGCTTGTTCACCAGGATGCGGCTCTTGTGGAGAGGTTGCTAAGGGCCATTTATATGCCGCATAACATATACTGCATGCATTATGATCTGACTTTATTTCGGCAATATAACTCACCTGTAAGCACTTCTGCAATGAAATCTCCACCTCCTCACAACATAGACATGTTTGTGGGCAGCGCATACTTTACACTCTCAAGGGAATTTGTGGTTTTTGTTTACCAGCCAGGGATTTCTTGGCTTGCTCTGAGGATACTCACCTGATGAACATTTCTGGGCAACTCTGATTCGTGTGCTTGCCTGGAGTACCAGGGGAAGTGCCAAGATCTGATGCTGAGATCTCAGAACTGATAAATAAAAGCCACCTGGGGAAGTGGTGGTCATTAGAAGAGAGATTTTATCCACCATCCATGTGCGAGAAGTGTGTTTTAATGGTGCTGCTGAGCTCAGATGGCTGCTAAACTATGGCCACTGGTTTGCTAATAAAGTGGATCCTGTTCTTATAGAATGTTTAGAAGAAAAGACTGCAGATATACGTCTGAGTGTGTAGAGTGAAGTATAAATAACGGATTCTCATTCTGGAGATCACTAGGCGTCTGGTTTTATGTTGCAAGTTATTCTCTGTCGCCCCCTGCTGTATACAAAAGAACGGAGCATGAGTTGGTTAATTAATGCATTATTGCATTGTTTACCATATTACCCGTGCAAAGTAACTACAAATTGAAATAATAATTTACAAATATACTAATAAAATTAATGTAGTGTTCATTAAGCAGATCTCCAAAAACTAATGAGATATAGATCTTGTCATTTAGAATTTTAAAATTACTTATTTGTATATACAACATATACTTTGTAAATTATTATTATTATTTGTTTTTTGACCTACTGTTAACAAAAAATGGTCAATAGCACATCTGAGCTCTCTGAGGTACTATCAAAGCGTCAGAATTGTCTAGCTAAATAACAAAATTAATACATGAAATATCATGGCTTTAAGTTCAAGCAATACTAAAGTTAACCCAATTGAAAAAGGATGTGTAATAATTTGTGTAAAGTCTAGTCCTCTGCTACCATTGACATTCATGTGCATTGTTTTATCTTCATGCAGCAGCTTTAAACTATTTTGCAGCATGAATGTATAAATAATTGTCATGCCAATAAAGGATCTTAAAAAAACTGAAACTAATGCATGTAACTTGCTTATGTGATGAATAAACTTAAGACTGTTGAGACTGTCAACATACAAAAGAACAAAAATAATTAAGTGTGCTACATGCGCTTTTCAGAACATCTGTAGTTTTTCATTTATTTATATTATATTATACAGCATTTAAAGTATTATATTTTCTGTTTTTATTTGAATTTTAGTAATTTTTTTTTATATTTTAACTATTTAACTTCTGTTTTATTCTTATTTCAGTTTCATTTTTAATGATGGTTAAGCATATTCACGTTTTCCACTATTTAGTCTTCATCTGTTTCTTTTCATTCATTCAAGCTTACAGAAATCTTAATATACACATAATATAGGCCTACATAACCTAAACCTAAATCTATGAACCTAATCCCAAATTATATTAGAAAACTGTTCTACAGCTTGTTTGAATTAAATCTGTTAAATTCTTTTGTAACACTTTTTTTGTGTGTGTGCAGCTTTACACCATGTTTTTCAGCAATCACTCCTGCATTTTACTGTCTAGTGATTTCTTAGCACAGATTCTCTACTGCTCTTAAGCTCTTTATACTCTGTTAACACATTTCAGTGAATAGTCAATTTCTCAATCTGACATTATGTATAAACCAGCAATTTTTATACATATTAAAACTGCTTTTAGCCTGATAGTCACTGCAAGACTTAAGTCTATTTTTACACCTCCACTGATAAAGTTATCCTCTTGCTCCTATACGTCACATTCTATAGACATCTTGTGAAAGCAGACTTTTCCCTCACCTAATACACTACGGTCTTCAAAGACTGCCTTTCGTCACAAAATTTGGCATAGTTTGCCTCTCAAGTCACTTAAACATAATAGAAATATAGTCATCTGCTCAAATCCTTTTCTTTGGGGATATTTGAGACCTCTCACATTCCGTACAAAGCAGCTCCACGGGTGCGCGCGCAGGGCTGACCGCGCACAAGAGCTGACGCTATTAATAACAAGCGGAGGAGACGTGATTAAATCGGCTACTAGTTAAACAAACCGCTTAAAGGAAAATATAAAACACATAAAAACCACATCGTCAGCAGGGTTAAGGTGAGTCGACAGTTTTCCTCCAGTCGCGTGCATGGTTGGTAATTTCTCGCGTGTTGCGAACTGAACTGAACTGGCACGGCCCAGTATTGAGGGGATGCTGTTTATTTAGATATAGGCTACTTAGTAACTTAATCGATTATTTAAGATGATATATTTCATAATCTGTCAGGAATGGCCGTATCTGAGACGTTGTGATGAAATGTTACATTACATTTCTGGACATTTTGCTAAGATCAAAGAACGATTGGGATGTGCATGCGGCTTCAGGTGAGGGCGCACAAATATTGGGTAAAATATGAGCGTGCGCACTCACGCACTTAACGAAACTCGTGTTTACTTTCTGATTCCTGTATCTGCGTGCATTTTCAATAACTGATGTGATTGACAAGTCTGAATTTTAGCATTTTATTCGTTATTATTTAGACTGGTTTTGTTTTTGGTATGATAGTTAAATTCTTCAATCTTCGCCTTCTTGTTTAATGTTACTGTGATAAAATGTCTTGAAGCAGTAGTTTTATTAATGCTTTATTTGACGACTTTTTGTTGATCATAGAGCAGCATGATATGTGGTCTGACACACCCCCTCAGTGTGTTCCCTGCAGTTTGTGTGAATGTGACAGACAGAACAAATATCCTTCGTTTAATAAATTAAATCATTTTCGAGACAAATTGTCACTTATTTTGAATAAAGTTCATATAGTCAGTGGAGTTTGTAAACGGGCAGCTAACGACGTCCAATTCGTGAGCGAATCACTTAAGATGGATCTTTTCGATGATTCGGTTGAAGCCGGTTTTGTTCACGAAGCTGTCAGAGAGGATCTTCAAATCAACTTGAATTGTTGAACCGATCCAACACGAGAACTGATAAGCGAACCAAATTTGGTCTGACGAAATTTTATTTACTTTAATTAAAAATGTTGAATCATTTACTTAAGTGGTTTGATGAATCCGTCTTTGAATCGGTTCTTTAAAATGAACTATTCGAAAGAACCGATTCGTGACTTCCCACGACTAGAGGTGGTATTCGTGTCATATAGCGTACCCCTTTTTCATGGAAAGAGAACACCGTGTTCTTTTTGAACGAGAGAGAGAGAGGGGGTTCTGTTAAAAGAGATAATAGTTTTGAAATTAAGACCATGTACTGAGAATTACATGTTGATATCAGATGCTGCTGACATTTTTTTATTCTAAAGCACCAAAGAGACCACAGTTTAATGTAGTTTGATTTGTTAACCAATAATTGTTTGTATAGTGTTATCTACATGTGATCAACAAATTAGTCTCTATAAAATCTGTAAAATATTTTTTCTTTTGCATTTTAACCCTCAGAGTTAAACAAATGTTTTAAACTTTCGTCTCCAAGTTATTGTGTAGTTTGCTTTCTGGTCAAGTCCGTTTTGACCAAACCAGTTCAATCCAGCACCAGAATACAAACAACTCGCCCTCCCCTCAGAAACTTCACAATCTCACACACACCCTCCTCATTTTTATGAGCACAGCGTCTCTCGATCGCCAGTGATGTGTTTCTCTTGTGCATTGTTATCTTTCACTCTAGTTTGAGTTGTCATCAATCATTGTCAGTTCTTAATTAAATCGCCCAACAAGTTGGAAACTTGCATTTAGGATCATGTTTTTCATTGTCTTGATTGCCTTCCACCTAAAGTGTGCTGAGTTAACATTAATGTCACTGCCTCCAGAATTTTTCTTTTTGTGCTTGACTGCTAATTCTATCTGACAATGTGTGAATATGAGAGAACGAGGGAACCGGCTCATTTGTTATGTAACGATAGCTGTGGTGATCACATACATGTTCACACAGGCGAGCTGTCCCCTTGTTGTGAGTGTTACAGCCAGCTATTCCCTGTTCAGGCCAGAAGACTAGGCCTCTGAACTGTCATAGCTGCTTGTTTTTATATAAAAGATACTGGGGCTAGTTGTCACAAAGGCTATATATCAGTAACTGTAAGGTTTTTATCTGAACCTGCTCAGACTTCCTCTGACTTCACTTCCATGTGCAGTGGCTGTAATGCGCTAATAAAACCCGCAGCTGATTTTGGCCTTGGATTTATTAAGTTAATTGGCTTTATCTGCTAGGCATGTGTGATACTACAGCAGAGGCAAGAATAGATTCAGAGGCCCTCGGTAAACCGTGGCTGTGGATCCAGGATAGGGGGTTTCGGATTGCTATAGCTTTACTCAGAGTGGGGGGATGCTTTTGTTTTGCTAGAGTGAGACCATTGGTATTTTGGAATGCTGGACTCTATATGTGCTTAGTTTCAAACATACAGTGTGTATTTTAAACAGAAAGAAGAAAACAGCATCTAAACAGCATTAATTTGGATCATGCGACACTGAAGACTGGACTGCTTATTCAGCTTTGCCAGCACAAGTATGAATTAGATAGGGATGCACGATCATGATTTTTCATGGCCGATTCCGATACGATTTTTTAAATGCAAACTGGCCGATTCCGATACCGATTTCCGATTTTTTTTTCCATCTTTAAGCAACAAACAAGAAAGAAGGAAAATGTGCATAAACAAGATGTTTATTTGGTATTTAATAGGCCAAACTGGCTTTTGGCTATGGAAAACGATAACCGTAACCATCTGAAATTAACGGCAGTAACTGCACAGTAAGTAGCCTACATTCAATACAAACATAGATGGTACAGACATCAGCATTTAGCTTTTGTTTTTGAATTGTGTTGAAACTACATAGAACTGGCCTTAAATGAAAACATTAACTGTAACCATGGGAAATTAAAGGCAAAAACTGCATAGTTCTACAGTCCAAACAACACAATCAACACACATTCAATAAGATGTTTCTTAATCAGCATTCAGTATTCTAGTTTTTAAATTTGGTTTTAAATTAAAAAAAAGGTCTTTACCAGTGAGACTAAATAAAAGTATGCTATATAAATACATTATTCCAAAATGTTAAAATCAAATAATGTTGGTGCGAATAACACAAAGATGCAAAGTGTTTCATTTATCCAATTAAAAAAAAAAAAATAGGGTAATGATTCACATCTATATTTTTTACTTGAGCCAATGAAAAATAAATAACTATTGGCTCAAGTTAAAAAAATATATAGATGTGATTCATTACCCTAAAATGTTTTGATTTGATGAATGAAACACTTTTTTTTCAATGTGCTACAGCAGGTGAATTTTAAATCAAATTAAGTTGATGTAATTTTAAGGTAAAATAAAAATAATCATCCTATACAGAACTGACGTTTACTTCTGGCTTTTCAAACGTGTATGCAAGTTCTACTTAAAAAAAAAAAAAGAAAAAAAAATCCGTTTAGACAGTTTTCGTTTCTCATCCAACACGCGAGAAGTTGAGCTGAACGTCCCTTCACTATCTCCGCTTGTGTAGGGCGGTGAATTGAATTGAATTGAATTATTTCGTGCAGGAAAGGGGCTCTTATTTGTGCGCCAGTACACCAACAGCTGTTCGCTTCCTGCTATCTGTGCCTCAGACATGTAGCTCTGCACTTCCAGTTCTGAACGGCTGCCCGTGTCCTGCGCACAGATTTCGGAATACTTCCACACAAATGACATGATAGCGAATGATTACAATGTAGTAGAAAAAAGACCAAAAACCAGCTGATTGCCGATCGCGTATTTTAAGCAAAAACCGTCCAGTTCCGATTTATGGCCGGTCAACCGGTGCATCCCTAGAATTAGAATTTAAAATATAATGAAGTAGAAAACTGTTATTTTAAATTATACTGATATTTCACAGTATTACTGTTTTCTTATTGATCATAAATGGTGAGCATAAATTCGCTTTCTGGTTCAGTAATTTAAATAGCATTGTGATCGTGAATTTCACATGAGGGCAAAAGAGTTCCACACACAGATTTCACAACTGGTTCAAGTTAGTTGCATGGATTTGTCACAATGACTATCAGAAAACTAATTGCTTAGAAAGAGACTTCTGAGTGAGCTGTGCTTTTAGTGTTGATAATAAACAACAAACCGTTTTTACCTGTGATATTTCACATTCTTTTGAATGGTGGTGTACTCTGAATTATTATGCTTAGATATACTTTAAAAGTTCTAGAGATAGATAAAAATACAGGTATTAGGTTCCAGCTGACAAAGCTCTCTCTGTCTGCATTTCAGAGCTTTTGCTCAGTAACATTGAGAGCAGAGAGTGTTGGAGACACCAGACGTTTGTTTCCGGCTTTTCCTGTAGACAGCTGTTAAAAATGTGCCGCTGCACAACATGCTATTGATGTTTTTGCCTTCAGCTATAGCACACTCATTAAGCTTCATTTTGACGCATGCTAATGTTGCATTTAACAGCAAGCAAATCATAAGTTAAAGCATTTAAAAAAGATGTAGAGTCTTTTTTTATATATGATTAGTTGGATAATGCATGTATAATAAATAAACAAAACATGCAGCATGCAAAGGGTTTATAGGCTACAAAAACGTTTCTGTCTTAACTAGATGTGGAGTGTAATTTCTCCACCTTTAATGTAAATTAGAATTGCATTAAATAAATATGTTTGTGTATTCTGCCTCTCTGTGCTCCTTGTTTTTGCACCAAGTATAAGTTGATTTCCTTGATAGTTTGCAGGCTACTCTGAGCCTCAGGTCCTGTAGTGTGGCCCTCTGGCACATGTAAAGAGATCATGCATTTCATTGGGAGAATGCAGGATGTTGTGGGGGTGTTTTGGTGGCTGGTTGGGTTTTTGTGGCTCACTTATATTGTATATGATTGTGTGGGTGTGCTTGTATGGGTGGACAGATGTAATATTGATTTCTTGTGTGTGCCGTGTCCTTGAAAGTCACAGCTGTAGAATCTAGAACATTTAAACAAGGCAAAAACAGCAGTATTAGCAGTCATAATTTCAATGGCAGCCATCAATAGATTCCATTTCAAAGATCACATCACTTAGATATAGGCCTACTTAGATTTTTTTGAAGGATTTTAAACTTTTAATTATAAAAAAGTGATCTGCTGTACTACAACACTCATTCAAGCCTTTTTAGATTTTTTAAAGAAGTGAAGCTTGGCTTTGTGTGTATATGTGAGCAGGCATTTGTGTGTTTGTGTGTGTGTGTGTGTGTGTGTGTGTGTGTGTGTGTGTGTGTGTGTGTGTGTGTGTGTGTGTGTGTGTGTGCTACTGTTTGGTCTGATTGTCAGTTTGACACAGATAGTTTATGACAGTAGGGGATTCATCGAGGCCAGCTGAGGATGGACAGCAGCCAACCCACGATATTCAGGATAGTGTCTGCACTGTTGGAACAGAGAATGTGTATTTATGAATTTGTGTTATGTCTATGCTTTGTTTGCATTTAAGTTTTATTTATTTATTTATTTATTTATTTATTTATTTTATATGGTCGAAATTGCTTGTGCAGGGACTTGAGTTACCGTTAGAACTGTTTTCTCATTAGAGTTGAAGTGTGGAGATTTAATGAAGCAAACCTTGACTCTGATATCTAGTTAGATAATAGAGATCTTATGTCATGCACACATAAAAAAAGTGTAAACATCCCTTATGATTATTGAATTATTCTGTACCCAAACTGATTTTATGAGATTAAGATTTAATCTTAATCTCAGTTAAGAAAGTCTAAATTTTTTGTTATGCTTACACTAAACATAGCTCAATGTTGACTGCAGAATTCCTGACAGACACAATATTCACTGCAACATACAGTTCCCAGTCAACCTGTCTGGCTTCTATTGATAAATACTTCACTGTCTCATAATAAACCTCCTTATATATTCCTATATAATGGATAGAATTTAGCTTTCTACTGACTCCTCTGTGGTTATATGGCCAAAAATCATTAATTTTAACTCTCCATATTCTGAAGTATCTGTACAACCCCATGGTACAAAGATGCTGACTGACCCAAAGAAGGATTTGAAGAACCCAAATATAAAAATGTTGGACAGTAGGGGTTTTATACAGTGATCAAAAAACAAACAAACAAACAAAAACTGCTGAACAATCTGGAAGCTCAATGGTGAGAAGACCAGTTTCATATGAAATTGAAGCATGCAAGTTTAGATGCTGATGCTATTAAAAGATATTTGGTCAGGCAAAGATGACATAAGAAGCAACAGCAAGATTGCTGTTATAAAACAAAAACAAACATTCACAAGGAATTAGCTTTTTGCTTTTTCTCACTCATCAGTATGTTAAATTGCTTGCAGGTAGAAAGCTGCTTGAAAGAAATTAGTCATGAATTAATTTTCTGATAAAATTTGACATAGAGTTATTGATTATAAAACAAACAAACTACTGAATTCATTCAACAGAGAACTGAAGTTTCCATTTTTGTGACCTCTGACCCCTGCAGGGATGGATTTCCCTGTAGATGTGTTGGTGTCTGGCATACATGAGGACTTGGAAAGTTCAGCCCACAGCTACATGAACAAACTGCTCTACAGCAACCCAGATAACACACAAAACTTTACCCTGCCCAGCATGAGAAAGGTAAAACACACACAAAAGAGCTCAGATCATGTGGAGAATATCAGATGATACTGAAAAAGAAGCTTTTCTGTGCAAAGTTATATTGTATCCAATTTTACAATTTGGCATATGTAATATAACTCCTAAAATGACTATAATTAGTTGAGAACAGTTCATATAATACACTAAAAAATCTAGGTTTTACAAAAAAACGTTTTTTCCTGTTTAAACCCTTAAAAAATGGACCCTGTGCACCTCCACTGTGCCTCACCAGTGATTAAATTGTAGGCTGTAATATTTCTTTAAGAATCCTGTTCTGGCTCTTTTAGATCCAGATCAGCCCTGCCAATGTCGGGTTTGTTCCTCTTTATGGAGCCAATCTAAAACACAAAGTCCTGGCTCTGTTTGCTCCTGAGGACCAGTTCACAGGTACCCACTTTCCTGCCCCTTTTACCTATCATGATAACATCATGAATGGATTTTATGACAATAACATCATGGATGGTCTTATAGGAAAGTTAGATTTGAATTTCTTTAGTGTATTATTTACTTTTATTCCTCTTTGCCTCCCTTCTCTTTTCATTTTTTTTTTTTTCTAGCTGTGGCATTGTTCTTGGCTGGCCAGTGGTACGCAGTGGAAGATATTCTCAGAACATCAAATCCTGCAAGAGAAGGCCTTGTGAAGGTAATCTTTCTTTTTTTTTTTTTTTTTTTTGGAAAACAAAAAGACACTTTAATTAAAATAAAAAAAAAAACAGAAAGGTCGCTTCTTTTCCATGAAATAATTCAGACACATTTTTTTTGAATGTTAAGGAGTTTCTTGTTTTCCAAGTAAATATAAAGCAGAAAAAGAGAAGAAAGAACATTCAAATGTATATATATTTATTATTTATATATATATATATATATATATATATTAGTATGTGATTTAAAATCAAATCAGAAAGAGAGAGAGAGAAAACAAAAGCGAGGTTTGAGCAGTGAAATGTAGTGGTTTGGCCAAACAAATATTGCGAACAGACAGTAGTTTGTGGCGGTGTTTTTGTCTCAGACTCTACTCTTTGCACTCATAGGCTTGCTTTTATGCAGAATGCAGTCCAGAAATATATTTAAATGTACATACACAGGCAATCTTTTTCTTGCTCACTCAAAAATACACAATGCACCCTTTTTTCTTTATGCTGGCACTTGTTCATTCCACTGTAATGTGTAGCATAACACACTCCATGTGTTGTAATATCCTGTGAGGCAGTCTGGATTTCCTCTGCAGGAATATCATCTTTATATCTTGACTGTTGCATGATGTTGTACGCCTGTTGTTTAAAGTGAGCATGAAATGAAAATTTAACTTATTTATTTTCTAAATGTATGTTACTGTTCTTATTGTCAATTCATCCATATTTTATTTTGTTTGTTTCTTGCTTTCTTTATTTTGTAATTTTTTATCAAAATGTCTTAACTTGATCTCCCAGTGAAATGTCAGATACATTTTATAAACCGCAATTTATTTATTGTATTTGCGCAGGTAAGGTCTGTGGGGGAGAGGACTGTCTTATATGTGCTGAACCGCATCATTTATCGGACGGTGGAAATGGGTTCTAACGAGGTGCCGTTCTTGTGCCACGGAGAAGACGTCTTTGCGAAAATCCTCTGGAAGAAGGGAGAGGCGGTGGGCTTCTACTCTGTCAGATCTAAAGGTTGGTCCTTCTCCCTGGAGAGTCTGGCAATGCTGTAGATGCATTGCTCATTCTGAACATTGTGTGAATAAGTTTACTTCATAGAACAATCTACAGTGTCTTCATTAAAGGATGAGTGAGATGTATAACTAGGCTTTGCCTAGTTTATAAGAAGGAAAGCTCAGAAGGTTCTGTGGTATGGCCTAGTAATAAAGATCTTGGCTTGTACAGAAAGGTTGTAGATTCAAAAACCGCAATAATAATAATAATAATAATAATAATAATAATAATAAAACTTATTATTATTAATATCCTGCAAAAGATTTGATAGACATAGAAAGTTGTGACATATGGAAACACACGTCATGTTATGTTTATCATTAGAGAAGTAGTCAATTACAACAAAAAGTCATTAAATAAGTACTTTTGTCATAATTATTATTTGTCTCATAATTTTTTCTTTTGATCTCAAAATTAAGACTTGGTATGTTATATATTTTTTATATTATTATGACTTTGCCATAATTTAGATTTTTGCGAGATCTCATCATGACAGTATCTTAGTTTTGACTTATGTCATAATTATGATGGTCACAATTAAGTCATAATTTTGAATCTATATAAAAACAATTTGACTTTTTATGACACTTTTTTTTTAATCTCATAATCGACTTGGTATGTCATAATTATAGAATTTAGACATTTCATATCGTAAAAGATGTCTTTTCCATCTGCTGTGTTCGTTCTCTCGTACAGGTAGCTTGTGTAATAGCTTTGTGAGCCAGTGCTACCTGCTTCCTGTCATGGACTCTATATTTGTGCGGAAGGATCACCGTGGTAACGGTCATGGCTTGCAGATGTTGGAGGACTTTGTAGACTCCTTTAAAGATGATGAACTGGGCGTGAAATACCCTTTAACACCAGCAATGCAAAAGGGTAAGAAATCTGCTTCACATCTTTGAAATTTTAAATGACCCTTTACTAGTTTTATACTACTAATACTATAAGCTGTATTATTGAATATTAAGAAGCACAACTGTTTTCAGCATCGATAATAACAATAAATGTTTCTTGAGCACCAAATCAGCATATTAGAATAATTTCTGATGGATCATGTGACACAGAAGACAGGAGTAATGGCTGCTGTTAATTCATCTTTGCCTCACAGGAATAAATTAAATTTTATTAAAGCAAGTTTTTAAATTCTAATAATATTTCACAATATTACAGGTTTTTTTTTTTTTTTAATCAAATTAATGCAGCCTTGGTGAGCATGAGATTTCTTTCAAACACATTTTTAAAAAATCGTACCGACCCCAATATTGTAATTTAAACTTATGTATATATATCACATACAGTATATATTTCATTATTTACTTGTTTACTTTTACTATATATTATGCAATTAGATTGTAAGTGAATATAAATAGCTACATTTCTTTAATATGTTTTACTAAATGTATATAAAGAGTAATTTAAAAAAAATGATGTTCCAGTATGCAGACAGTACCTGAGCACATACCCGGCCGATGTGGACCTGTTGTGGGAGGTGGAAGGAGTTGGTGGTCCCTACCAGAAAGTGAAAGTGGCAAACAAACTTGGCTCCATGACACTACAATGTGAGCTTTTGCACTGGCTCTTCCTGCCATTATTACAATTTAACAGTTGTTGGTTGGTTTCTTAAAATGGCAGCTTTTACCAGTATATTTCATTGTAAGTGACATCACACTATCAGCTCAGTTTCACATATTTATTTGAGTTATAGGTTAGATTATAGATTGGTTGTGTCCATCTCCATACAGGCAATCACAGCTCATGGGCAGCACATTAAATAAAAAACTCTAAAAAAAGCATTCAATGAGGTGGAGATGACCGAGGAGAGCTGCCTGGACATCACTTAAAATCACTAAATTTTTAAATTTAAAATAAAGCTTTTTTTGTAATTCATCTCCTTAATAAAAGACAATTGATATCTGACTAAATCACCACTAAGTAATTTTCCTATCAATCTTTCCAAGCAATCAGGGTTTTTTTTGCAATATGATAGGTTTTCTTTTACATTAAAAGATTATTTAAGAGTGTTTTGTTGAGTCTTTTAATTACTCAATTAATGGTTTGTGTTTAGCTTCAGTATAACTAAGAAACACATTTTAATAGTTTCTGGTGGATATGAACCTATTATATAGGTCTTCCTTTAGTCATTCAGACTCAACATGCACATGCTTGCTTAATTGTTGTGCTTTGATTCTGAATGTGAGGTATTTGTATATTTGCATGAATAGAATCTGTTAACCCTTGACTGAGTAGAGTGAATTGTTTTCATTTTGGTTTAACAGGAGGATGTGGTGGTAGACAACAAACATCTCAATGTAGGAGAAGGTTTGGATTTTTGTTAAATTTATCATTCTAAAAACACCCTTTCTTGCCAAATCAAGTTGGTGTGAAAGCTTTTTTTTTTTCTTTCATCCTCTCACTCTAGAAATGAGAGACTTGCCCATTTCCACACGCACACGCAATAGTGAATGCAGACAAAAGAAAAGGCTGCGGGAAGAACCAGAAGAAAGCACCGCGGAGAACCAACCTGAAAAAATCAGCAGGTCTCTTAAAAACCCCTCACATACAACATCTCATTGACTGATTGCTTTTAGAGGTTTTACTTAAAATTACAGTAATGGGGATTTACTTGTGTGTCTCTGAGATTAAAAGCTTAATATCATAATGTCTTAAAATGACCCTCTGCCATGGGCCTGCTAGTAAACTGTTGATATTATATCCTGACAGGAATAAGAAGTTACATAGGTAAAGTGTATTAAATGTGGTAAAAATCCTATAGATCCAAAGGAGTGACCCAAACAGTATGTAGGGACCAGAGCACCCTAGAAACCACATAGAAACACTTAAAGAACTTAATATTTTATCTATTATAAATTAATGTTTTTTTAATAATACACCAACTAATGTTAAATTATGCCATTTGAAATGTTAATGTATAGTACATGTAAAAATTATTAACATTAAACCTAGATTAATAAATAAATAATTTAGTTCATGACACACTACTATTCAAAGTTTGGAGTCTGTAAGATGTTTTCAATTTTTTTTTTAAGAAGTATATGTATATGTGTGTGTGTGTGTATATATATGTATATATATATATATATATATATATATATATATATATATATATATATATATATATATATATATATATATATATATATATATATATATATATATATATATAAAATGTAATATTTAAGCAGCCAAAACTCTACTCCTTTAAGAACCATTCTTTTTTTTATCAAATTAAAAAACTGATACATCTCTAAGTTTCTTATTATTAGGAATGTTGAAAACAAAAAATGTAATGTCAGTCTGAAAAGATTAAATTACTGTATTGTCCTGTATTGATTTCAGAGTGGCTGAACCAGAAGCAGAGACAGAACCTGATGCTGTTGTGCCAGAGACTAAAGAACACACGGATGGAGAAAGTGGAGGAGAACAAGAAGGAGCAGCAACCTCTGTCCAGATGGAGGAGGCTATAACCAATGAGGCCCCTGCAGACACAGAAAGTCTGGTGAGGAACACAGCAGCATCCTTTATTGCTTGTCTTATCTGGTACACTAATTCATCACTGGTTTAATATGAGGCCAGAAAAGTTGGCTTGCATCAGTTGCCAATGCAAATTATGTTTCTGGTACATAAAACAATGTTCTGTGTGCCAGGTTTGCAAAATTTTGTCAGTTCACACATACAAATATGTACAAACCCAAACCTCAGGTTTTCAATTCTTTGTTTCTCTGTGAAGGTGGCAGAAGTCAATGGAGAAATGAGTGACAGTCAGGAAGAGGGAAATGGGAGGTCAGCAGTCACAGCAGAGGATGCACAGGCCACGCAAGAGCTCCTTCTAGAGGCTGAACCTGTCATCCAAAATGGCACTACTGATGAGATCGAGACGGAGGGAGAAGCACAGGTAAACTGTTTAGTTTGGGTTAAGGTTAAGGTCGTACTGTTACATGATTTGAGTAAACTGTATACACTACCATTTGGGTCATTTAATTTTTTTTTTAATCCTTTTATTGATTTTTATATTTTTATCCATTTCTTCAGTCTTCATAGCGGTCAGTGTGCTTTAATTTGTTAAGCTGTGGTACTAACATGAGCAATACAAGTTCAAACCCTACTCAACATTTTCCAATCTCTTCCTGAATATTTGGAACATTTTAGGAAAAATGAATTGCATAGTGTTATTTATTTATTTATTTATTAAGAGCATCAGTGTCGCTACATAGACTAGAACAGATTCATTATCTGCTTTGTCTTGTTAGATGACATCATTGGCACCCCTGAAGTTTCTGAAGTAGTGGAGCAGATCGACCAAGAACTTGTTACTGAGGAGAAACAGGAAGTTTCTTCTCCAGTTGAGGAAGAGGAAGTTCAACAGGAACAGGTAGAGGAAGTAGCCCCTGCAGTTGAGGATGTAGCTTCAGCAGTTGAGAAAACCGAAGACACTGATCGTCCACCAGCTGTTCCTGAGGCGCCAGTCATTCCGGCCAACCTGGTTGAGTGTGTTTCCTCTGTGCAGGACAGTGATGCAGTAGAGGAACCATCTGCTCCTGAGCTAGAAGCTCCACAGGAGGAGACATCTGCTTCTACTAGTGCAGCAGGTGAAGAAGAGGTCATTATAGAGACAGAGGAGCCAGATGTGAACCAACAAGATGAGACTGCCTCCAATGAGACACTTGAGACAGAGGAAAGCCAACCTGCAATGGAGCACTCCGAAAAAGAGGAGCCAGAGGAAGAGAAATTACCTGAGATGGATGAAAAAGATGAACAGAAAGAAGAGGAGGACACTGCCACTACTGAAGATGATGATGATGATGAGGGGAAAAGCTCAGATGAAATTCACGATTCTCCTCCAGGGGTTCGAATTCTTCGAGGAGGCAAGATCAAACCCGTCCCGCCAACACCCAAGCGCACATCCAGTAGACTGAGCAAAGCTGTCATTATACAGGTGGTTGATGAGGAGTTTGATGAAGAGGAAGAGGAAAACTTCACAAGCACTGAAGAGGAGAAGGGGAGCACAGAGGAAGATGAAGCTGCGGAACACAATTCGGGAGAAGAGGAGGACCCTCCGGTGATTGACAGGAGAGTGTTGCGGAGGAAAACCAAAGTGATCCAGTCCATACCCACAAAAGCAAAAAGACGTGGAAAAAACTGATTACATTCATTCTCCATTACACTCCAGTACACTACATTCAAAACACATAGTACATAAGTTAGTAAGTACTACTTAGTACACACTTATATACCACGATCTGTACTAGAAAGAATTCAAATGTCTTTTATACTTGGGTTAGGGTTTATAACAGGCAGTGTTTACAACATCTAGTTTTTGGGTTTGGTTCAGGTTTTGTTTTATGACTAAAAGAGAAAATTAAAACGGGCAGTATTTCATATTAATATGTTGTAAGCACAGTCCTTGATTTACAGTGCTCACAATTATAACTGTGATTTGAATCTTCCTTTACTTTTGATCTTCATTTATAATTTATACTTATTGAATGCAGCTTAAACTGCTTATAAAAAGCAGCTATAATCTTGCAAATTTCCCAGACTAAGATCTTCTATTAGGCGTGCTGTTGTGGATTGAGTTTAACCAATATCGTTTCAGAGTGTTCTCACAAATGTTTTGATTTTAAAAAAAAATTCACCTCACACAATAAGGTATTAAGGAGGCCCTTTCACATTTGAAACTACTTTTCAGATGATTTTGACAGGTTTTTAAATGTGTTCTCATATTTATTTGAATTAAGGCATTGCTGTGCATGCCCATGCATACACATGTACATTATAAGATGTATTCAAACATAAATATGCAAGTATATAAGTTTATACCTGAAGAAAGTGCAGGTTTAAAGAAAGTTTACATGAAGGCTAACTGTATGGTTAATTATATGGTGTGGTGACATTAGCATCCAAAACTGACGGTTTGCGTTTAAATGTCTTATTGTCTCATTTTAAATACCAACTCTAGATTATATATTAAGCGGAAAACTAATGCATAAAATATGAGTGGTTAATCTTAATAATTGTGGCTTTAAGTAATGTAATATTAAGAATCGTGTTGACACCTGTTAC
Organism: Cyprinus carpio; assembly: GCF_018340385.1. Classification (NCBI taxonomy): domain Eukaryota; kingdom Metazoa; phylum Chordata; class Actinopteri; order Cypriniformes; family Cyprinidae; genus Cyprinus; species Cyprinus carpio. The sequence continues at coordinate 8,293,331 of NC_056592.1, forward strand.
TCGTAGTGAAGTATTTCGTTGTTTTTTGTTTCGTTTTTTTCAAAAAATCGTAGCCCACGTGTTATTAAATAATTCATATTTTGTTAAAGCTGTGAAAGAAAGGATCACACATTTCAGTTTTTGAGTTTTAACGCTCCATGGTTAATGTGGGTGACCACACGAGGGCACACTTGGATGTTAAAAAAGCCATTGCGGGAGTCTCTTCACATTCTTTCAAGATTATTGTTTGTCTTCGCCGTTATCTCATTGTTGACACCTGAGGTCAGTTGCTAGCATTTTTATATCAGGTGAAAATATGGAAAAGAAAAGAACTCTAGAAACGTGTATTCTTCCAGATTTCATCTCAACTTAAAGGAGTCAAAGTTCATGCTTTTTTGGTGATAGGAAATCCAATTAAAAGTAGACATTTTTTATCACAATCTTGAGTGCTTTAAACTTTATTTTACTTGTTTAGGTGTTTGAGCAATATTTTTCTGGACTACTTTTCTCAAACTGTGATTTTCCTGTAGTAAATAAATACCTTTCTTGTAAATTCCATATCCTCGTCAGTTTTTTCAACCAGTTTCTTCCACATGCATGCATAAATATTAATGCACTGTGCTCTGAGCTGTGTAAACATACACGTATGGATGAGGCGGAGTAATTTTGTGCAGCTGGGTCGAATGATATTTCGGTGCTAAGCAAGGTTGGTCAGCTTGCATGTGCCATCTCTTTTGTGTTTTCTAACAAAAGTCACCCAGCTGGTTTCCTCTGCCTTACCCTTGCCTTGTTCTTCCAGCTTTTATCTATTTTAGCAAATTTTAGGCAATTTCCACATCTTTTGAATTTTTTTTTTCATTGACTGTATGTGTGTAACTGCTAATCTAAAAAGAGGATTGGTTGAGGTATATTTTGATGGATTTTAAAGGAAATAGATGGAAACCAGAAAGAAAAAAAATAAAACCTTTTGAACTGTGCATGGTTTTTGCAAACCAATTGTGCGAGGTATTGCTCTGCAAGTGTGTGTGTACCTGTATGTACGTCTGTGTGTTTGTGGTGTGAGTGCACTAGCTGCTGTGTGTTTTATGGTCCTGGCTGATTAAGCTTGGCACTGTCAGGAGTGGGTTTGTGTGTGTAATTAATGATGTGTCTCCTGCTCTCTCCCATGGTAAAGGCTAATAGGATTTCCCAGCCCCAGGCTACAGCGAGGAGAGGCTGGGCGCATGAGGAAGTGTGCTGGAGAGGAGAGGGGAGGCAGATTGCGAGAGGTGATAGGAGAGGTGACAATGCAGGAGGTTTGAGCAGGTGGAGGTGAGAGGTTACAGAGGAGTCTGGATGGTCTGGCTACACTTGAGAGGAGAATTTGGGCTGTTGTGGGAAAATGAGAATGGGTTAAAACTGTAAAACCTCTGGAGAAAGAAACTGCTAAAAAAGAAAAGAAACATGTAATTTAACAGTTGAAGGGGAAAAAAAGATTTTCTAGTAGTTTTGTTTTCTAAAAGGTAATTATTCAACTGTTTATATTTTATATTATATTAATGTATTACAATATTTACAAATGTTTCGAAAACTAGAAATAATTTTAGTTAATTTTCACACGTCAGTAAATTAGCTTCTGTTTAAATAGGTCAAATGTAAGTAGCCATTTAAACCATTTAATATTGCGTGTTTATGTAATATTTGCATCAATATTAATTTTTTTTTATTAAATATAAATAACAATAATAATAATAATTATAATAATATTAAATAAGTGTTAAACTAGCCATTTCAATAGTATGTATTGTTTTGCATCAATTTTCAAGTTATTCTACAAAAAATAATTTAATGATAAAGTATTTTTACAGTATCTGATGTATTTAAATATTTGCAGATATTTAGCAGAAATTTAACCAGCCACTTTTTAAACCATTTAATATCACTATTGCATATACAGTATGCACAGAATAGAAAACAATGAAATAACAACCCTCAAAATAGTTCCACTAAACAGGTTTATAATGTGCAATTGGGACTTGCATTTTGAGCTGAACTAAAAATACACAAGAACAAAGCTAAATGTAATTTTTCATCTGAAAAGAAAAAACAACAATCAAAAGTTAATTGAAACATTTGCTTAAAGCAAAAACAACTTTTAATTGTTCAGTTTCCTCTGCTATATTCAAGTTTGCTCAAATAAAACTGTTCACGATTATGATTAAACATTTGACCTTAGAAGAAATCAAGAAGAAAATGTGCGAATATAATAGTAATCTCTAAAGACAAAAGTAAAGGTGACGAGAAAGATAAAATATAGGCTGAAGAGAGCGATAGAGTAAGCAAACCGAAGTGAGGAGGGATGCTGAGAGGGTTTGCAGTTTCTAGGGGGTTCCTGTGCTTGGGGCTGATTGTGTGCCGGGTGGAGGGGGGCATTGTGGGATAGCATGGGACGGAGAAACTGGAGGGAGAGAGGTGTGAGAGAACGAGCAGGTGATTTATAACAACAACAGAAGGCTTCTCTCCCCTCCACCACCTCCTCTTCCCTCTCACTGAAGCAAAACAAGGAAATCCATTACAAAAAGGCTTGTGTGATAATGGACTTTGCGCTGTGTATGTGTGTGAGAGAGTATAGAACCAAGACATTGGATATATTTGGGTAATAAAACTGCAAAGATTTTTTCAGAGATATACAAGTGTGCCTGTGAAGCTCTTGGTCAAAGCATGGCCCCTGTCTGTATGTGTATGTGTATACAGACACATTTTCAGTCCCCAAGCTCCTTGCCATCACGTCCTCACCTCCCTGAGATAAAGACCTCTATTCTACCTCGCCGAATGAGATATGGTGCTGGCAGGCTCCAGGGAGCAAACAGAGAGAAGGAGGAGAAGTAAATAATAGAGGGATATGGCAGGCAGTAATGGTACTGTGGCACTGAAGACCACGTTCTCCACGGCAGGAGGGGCTGCATGTGGGATCTAGCCTGGCTCAGAGTCTCCCTCTGGGGGAGGAGATGGTGTGGAAGAGCCAGTGCCCGCTACTCTAACATTACCCCTTATGTTAAAACCAGTCAGGGGGAAAATTGGGGCCTGCGTGGTCCTCCGCAGGCCCACCTGAGCCCACTGAGACAAGGAATGGGAAAGGAGGGGGGACCTACAAGTCTCTAAATGTATGAGTAATAAGAGTCATAACCTTGAAAACATGTTTGGCATGAAAGCAGATACATGTGAAATGCACAGTTTGTTTGAATGTGATGGCTGTCAAGTCACACGTGAGAGAGTAGGAAAACTTTGTAGATACCTTTGAAAGGATTTATAGCAATGACTGAATTACTTATTTATAATAAAAATCACATGTTGTATCTTCAGTTTGAAAGTACCCATAAAGGGCGCTAAGAATTTATGTGGTGGATTTATAAAAAATATTCACCCAGGTAAGTCTCATCCAGGGCTGTCGACAATTTTTATGGGTGGGCCGACCTTCCCTAAACCTAATGAGTAGACTATAAACAACCTCTGGTGAGACTCCCATCATGGGCCTGGGACAATGTTCCAGGTTGTCCCCTCCCCACCTGATGATGGCACATGTCTCAACAGCTAAGGATCTCTTGTGTGTGTGTGTGTTTTTTGTGTGTGTGTGTGTATGTGTGTGTTTGTGTGTTGACTGTTTTTGGTGTTTTTGTGTTGTGACTTTGTTGATTTGTTTGGTTTAGTTTTTGTGACTTTGTTGATTTGTTTGGTAGTGATGTCTTGTTCTTGTGATGTTCTTGCTCTAAGGATTATCTTAGTTTTTTGTTGTTGTTTTTTTGGTGTTTAGTGACTGATTTGTTAGTTTGGCTCTAAGATATTTATTTATTTTTTTTTGTTAATGACTACCCTTTTTGTGATTTGTTTTGTTTTGGTAAACTGCTCTTTTGTTTTGGTGGTCTCTTAAGATTTATTAGGTCTTTTTTTTTTTTGCTATTTTCTTTGGTGATTTTTTGTTTGGTGGTTTATTTTGTTTAGTGACTTTGGTGATTAGTTTTGTTTTTGGACAACACCAAGATTGTTTTTTTAGTTTAAGTTTTTGTTTTAGTGACTTCTATGGTGATAGTGCTTTATTTGGTGGTTTGTTTTCTTTAGTGACTGTGGTGAAATTTTTTATTTTTTTTTGGTGGACTATAAGATTTGTTCTTGTTGTTTGATTGAAGGCTGTGCTGAAAGACCTTGTAGTACTGAATTACTTAACATTAGATCTTTTACTGAGATAAGAACTAAATTTTTTTTTTTTTTTTTTACAAATCAAATATGTTTATTTTCATTCTTTTTAAATACTGTAGAATAAGTTTTGTTTTTTTTTTAAAAAAATAATTCCTTTTGACAAATTAAATAATTTTTTTTTTTCATTTTTTTTAAATTATATTTATTAACAGATTAAAAAAAAAAAACTTTCAGTGACCCTTACTCCTTGTGTGCTTATTTGGTCTTTTGCAAAATTTGTAATTTAATATTTGATGAAAAATTGTTAAACAGCAGTTAGCTAACACTGGGATGTCTTAAATGTCATTAAATGTAACCCAAAATCAACTCCCTTTTGAGTACCTTGAATCCTTCAAACCTGTTTCCACATTTTCTCCAGTTCATCAGAACATTTTCTAGTGTCAAAACTAGTTAATTAAATTCTTACAAAATTATTATAACCCCCTATGTCCAGGTGACATTATCAAGATGATTGTTTTTCTTCACTAGCCCATCAGATGGCGCCTGCTTTCAGTCTGGAGGCTGTTCAGGGTGCAGTGGTAAGTCACAGATGTTGCCTGTTCCATCCTTTTGTTTCCCCCCCATTGAGAAGAGAGACCTCAGCTGTTAAAGGAGATTTTTCATTATGGCTTCAGTGTTCTTTTGAAAATCATTTCCATTAAAACATTTTTTTTTTTTTTCAAAGCAAAAGGTACTAAAGCGAAAGGTTTTTAAATGAAGTTTGAAACAAAGCACAGGCTCGTCAGGCGTTTCTGCAAGCTTCTCAGTGACATATCACTGGTGTGGGGAAAGGGCCTCTAAGCAGAAGATGGGGGATGGGAGGTGATTTGGGTAAGGCAGATGTCTCCAATGTTTGTTTTGTTTAAAAGTGTGAAAACTAAATAAATAAAAAAAGAGATAAAACAAGATATCCATAATTGTTATAAAATTAGTCCTCTTGTGAAGTGGCAACTTCCTCTTGTGTGATGTCACAAAAACTAATGGTGATGTCATGGAACTTGAATTTGAATTGTTAAAATTGTCAAAAAAATAAATAAATAAAAATCCCATTACTGAAAAAACTGCTTACTGAAACAACCTAAAGGGTGTATGTATATCCAGCTGAAGGACATACTCAGTGCTAAGAACTAAACATAATTGTCCCAGGTTTTTTCCAAATCCAAAATCATTTTACCTCTTATAGTCAACCTATGGAACTTTTCTTTGCCGTTTGACCGTTATATGTTAACCTTTAAACCCGCTAACAACAGAAAAAAAACAACAAAAAAACAACAATCATCTCTATAACTTACTAAAAACTAATTACATCTCTAAAACTAAAAATAATAAGAAAATGTTTATAATAAATTAGCAGTTGGCTTGTTCGTTATTGAAGTTCAGTTGCTGGAGTGCAAATTGTGACTCTTGGGTCAATTTGACCACTGTAGGGTTATCAGTTATGCTTGAACTAAAAATAACTTTTTCCCTCTGAAACGTTATAATTTTTGATTCAGTGTACCTGTAAGTCCAATACACATCAGATATTTGATTAACCCAAAGTGTATTTTTGACAGGCATAGATTCATCAGAACACAGGTATGCTGAGTGTTTCATTGAAATGTTTAATGAACCAATTCAGCAGTTTTTTTGTTTCATGAATTTGAACCAAAAGTATGTTACAAATGGACCAGTTTTAAGACAGAACAGAAAAAACATTAAGCCTCAGTATCTCGGAAAAGGAAGGAACTAAAGCCAACGAAACCATGAAAAAATGGATTTACCTTTAAGTACTAGCTCACTTCTGACCATCAATGCAGTAGAAAAACCCCTTGGACGAACATCCGACTGAGCTATTGTCGCAATAATAGTATTGAACTCAGGAAACCATATCAACGGAATCAAACCAGTGTGATTGGTCATGATGACCAGTGACAATACACATCCCTTGACAGTAGAACCTAAACTGCAAGAGAGGGTCATTTGCACTTGATGTCTTTCCACCTTTCAGGTTTATGGTCCAAATATATTGGAAATTTCGTTCTGGTCCCCATGACCAGCCAATAAACCCTCCCTCAGTAACCTATAGCACTAAGGTAGACCAGTTAGGATGGAATTCCCTCTGTGTTCATAGTTCAGAGTCTTTCCTGTCTTCTCTGTCCTACCAACACAGTGTTCTCCCCCATCTCTTGACCAGGATGGGACATAGGGGCCGCTGTAACTGGTGTGTTGGCCAGGGGGAAGGGTGGACTCGGACCCCCTGTGAATCCACCCTCCCCCTGTGGATTAGGATGGAGAGGTCCAGTCATGCCTGGCTCAGGACTGGGGGTATCTGCGTGAGAGATCATGTCCGTGAACCTTTGGTCGTCTGAGGGTGGAGAGCAGAGACTGGGCCCCCTCCAGGGCCTCCTGAACCTGAGCTGAGGAGGTACGGGGACTCGGCTGGAGACTGCGCCTGTGAGGAAAGGGGGCGCGTGAGGGAAGAACATCGTAGTTGTTACCCGATTGATGGCCCGTAATATTCGCCTTGTTATTCTGAAGAGAAAAAATAGAGCAATCTCAGTAATGCTGTTGATATTTTAAAAGAAAAGTGCTTTTGTCGGGTTGAGTACACTGGAGAAAAAATTGATATAGAAACAGTTTTCACTCAAAAATCGTTAGTAATTAACCCCCTCACAAAATGGCAAGTAACACCTTAAATTAAATGCGAAATTTGTGAAGTAGAAAAACTGAAATAGTATATTCTTGTAAAATGTACTACAATGATCTGTTTTGTTTACCATTTCGAAAAATCAGTGTACGTGACATTTAATTAACTCACAATGACGAATACTTTCATTGCGATGCCCAATTTCAGGTTTTTTTCTGGCCCTCATTTGTCAAGAACAATGTTTCCCGAATAGTTTGGCTATGACCAAAAAAATTTTATTACAATAGTGCAACAAAGACAATGTTGATGAGTAAGAAGCGCTCATAAATGAACTCCTCAAATTAAAGGTGAGGAAAAAGACATCAATTGGTTTGGAAAATCGTAGGATGCAGTGCAGAGGCATGTTATTCTTAATTTTTCAACTCTCATATCCATCCCTCTCAAGCTCCGTCATACCTTTGCGACTGGCCTATAATACTTAGTGCTACAGAATGTCATATACATTCCTCCCCACTTCCCATTATTTTTATTCCTTCAGTTGGGATACTTTAATGTGCTGATATCAATCATCGACCCGACATTTTACTATAAAAAAACACCACTTGCTCGCTGAGTGGATAGATATTCAAAAAATTTCCATCAATGCCAGACCTCTATGAGATCACGATGTCTCGCTATTTCCATGTTCTAAAAGCTGGAAATGTATGCTTTTTTTTTTTTTTTTTTGAAGGATTTTTAAATATGCAAGTTTTCAATTATTTGTAGAAGGGTTTTTTTTGGTTTTGTCGCGGTATTCTGATTGCGTATTTGCTATGTGGTCACTCATTACAGAAAATGAAATTCACTGCTCGCATCTTCTGCCCAAAACACCTGTTGGCATGTCCGAACCAGAAAGTTGTGCTAAATCCAATCAAAGAGACGCAGCTGGAATGGTCGAGCAAAAGGTTAACAGACATAGTTTATCCCGTTCAGGTCTGGTTTAATCAATTTCTCTGCAGAGTTCTCCAATGACCAATCTATTGGATGCAAGTGTTATATTTCCTCGTATTGTTCTGCTCTGATGACATGATCATAGTTTTTTGGCTTCAGTTTTAAAGCTCCGACGAATGATGGCTATGCTGAATTCCTGGTATCGTAATACCAGGAGAGAAACTGCTTGTAAGAGTCCTTTGTGCTTTCAGGTAAGACAGACAAGCCTTGAAAAGATACAGGGCATGGTGAGTGAGAGACGCCATGTATTATTGTGTTTAAATGTGTGTTTTGGTCAGAAAGAACATTCTTTTGTGTTGATGGTAACCTCCGATAGGAGCTGTATCCTCCAGGGCACAGTATGTCCGTATCCTCTAGGCTTCCTCCGAGTGGCCTCATTCTACGTGGGGGGTCCCTCTGAAGAAAGCGTGTCGTCGAGCACCGAGAAAGCTGAGCTGCTTCATTCTGCGTTCCTTTAGAGCCGCCGATTTTGAAACCACACCCTACATGGGCAAAGCCAACATTATATACTATGTAAAATTACACCACAGAGGTATGGTGTAGATGAGAGCTACCTCCCATGTTTGTACATTTCACATTCTTCTGAATTATCCGATGAGAAAACGGTCCATTTTCCACACCTGTCCAGGTGAACCTGACGGTTTAGATTGTAATTAGGCCCACGTACAACCACGAACAAGATAGTTACTTTCAGTTATGACTTGTCTAATGCTTGTTAAAGGACTTTCTTCCCAAAAGAAGACAAAACACAAAATATATTTGAAGAACACTGTTTTTGTCTACACAATGAACATAAATGGGGTCCAACAACGTTGACCCTGTAATAGCCAAAAAATTTTTCAAAGTATCTTCCTTTTGTGTTTTTGCAGAGGAAAGTTAATCATACAGGTTTGTAACAACATGAAAGTGTGAATAAATAATAACAGATTTTTCCTTATGGTTAAATTGGTCTAGCCATTGCAAAAGGAATATCAAGCGTTTAATGTTTATATACATACAGTACATACAAACACTAAAAGAAAACAGCATACTCCTAGTGATTTACTATCAACACTCGAATTGTTGTTTTAACGTTATTAGCAGGCAGCACATCTGCTTTAAAGACACCTCCAAAGGTCAACCTCCAACCATACTCGGCACAATAGTAATTCGCATACTTGTCAGTAAAAGGTTCTGTAATCAGCCGTAAAATTTCTAACACCGTTGCAATTGCCCCCCTTCCCGTGGAGCAGAATTTACTCCCACAGAGCCGTTGGTTTACTGACAAACTGCACAAACACATGCACACAAACATATGATTGTGTTTTGCGCAGCTTGTCGTGAACAGTAGCTCTGTGTAGAAAATAGATGCTGCTCCACGTTGAAAGCCCGTACGTTAGAGATTTATCGCTAAAAGAGTACAGAACGCGGCTTTACGTGACGAAATTCCTCAATTAATATAGTGCCGATATATAGTTGTTCAGAAAATGATCCCTAATTTATATCGATAATAATGTACCACATTAACCAAATACCAAGAGTTTTGAATGGAGCAGTATGAAATATTTACCAAAGTTAGCCTCTTTTAAAATTAACACACACTTTTTCTAAAGATATCAGCATGTATAATTGCTGACAAGTATCGTTTCATCATGAGTCCCAGCCAGCCTCAGTACAAATATACCTAATATAACATTTGTGTGACAGATGGCAATATCAGACTCATCACTGTCCACACAAAGTTTCAATCTTTTAGTAAGACCAAATGCAATTTGACATACCACTGTGGCTGGTGGAACTCAAATATAACCTTCTACGTATCAAGAAGAATCACCAACCGTTACTTCCACAAACACCACAATGGCCGTTTTTTCACACTGGTGGTCATATAAACTGCTTGCACGGAAACAAAGAGAAGACGATGGATGTGAAAATGTCTGACAATAAGGTGACATTTGTTACGCATAATGGTACAATGTAACACCTTCATGCACTGAAGCTCCATTGCCACTAAATAATATATGCTCCACAGTTAGTCTGCACTGGAGGCCCAATCCTGCTAGTTTACAAACTAGAAAAACAGAAGTGAGGATAAGACTATATTGAAGAGAACCATACAATTTCTGTTAACTAAAACCACGTTGTAGCCATGTCCTCTCCATGCTGCGGCAAAGGCAACACCTGCTTATTGATAACCATCGGCTAACGGTTTTGGAACATTTTTATGGGAAATTGTGGGTGGCCCTCCTCCATAGTGATCTTTGCTTAGGGATGACACACACATGCTGGCTGAACCGGCATGGCTCCGGCTGTCTCCCCGCGCAGCAGCTCACTCCTCATTTAACACAATAACAAATGAACGTGGACGTGGTTGGAAAAGCCTTCTTCCATTATTGGCTCATAAACAAAGGCACTGAGCCGTGGCTGGTATTCAGTAGAGGGTTGCGATTTTTCTTGATGATGACAGGGACACCCATTATGGAGGCTGGCGTGCTTGAGTTCCACAGATATAAACCTCAGGATAATCTGTACGTCAGTCAGAGATCAATGAATCAAGAATTCTTTTTGCTGTTCATTTTGCTGCTTTTTTAGTTTTATATGGACCTGAGGGCATAAATCCATTGTTAAAAAAAATAGATTTAACATATTGTATTTTTTGCTGAATATTTTGCTGAATTTCTTTAGATTTATATCAAGTCAAATCTCCTAAATTGTGAATATTTTCATACCTATGTTGAAATTTACTAAAGGTCTAAAATGTTTTCAGGACCCTAACTACCGTTTGGTATGCTTCAACCTGAAAACTGGTGGAAAACTCTGCCACCTTCTCACTTATGGTGTTGATCTTTACCTGGACTTTACAGCATGGTTGGTGTTTGTAAAAACCAACACCTCACATCCAATTAAGTTTACTACCTCATAACTTAGATTGAGTCGAATTTTTACACAGAAAGTTCTTAAATTTTAGTAGAAACTGTAGGCTGTAATTGCTGTCCGAAACAAGGGACCGTCTTTCACGTTCATATTTTCTCAGCAGGAACTGACAAGCCTATCATGTAACTGACATTTATCTTTCTTTGGGGGTTGTCAGGCCTACTACCTGAATAAAAATCCCATTAACGACTTAATTAACTGCTTTACCATCTGTGACAATTCACCATATATTTGCATTTTGACATGAATTTATACATAACTTTCTCATTACCTGTTATATTATATACATAACTACTATTCTTTTCATGATGAACTCCAGAAAGTTAACAGTGCCCCCTTGTTTCGCGTCCATAGATTTAGTAAGGTTTGTCAGTAGTACTGAACTTCAAAATGTCCTGGCCTTGTCAAACAATTGATTTTGTGCAATGCAACTGATTATTTTTACAATTTGGAGAACATCACATTAAAATTCCTCTCTATACAACACATTAGTGTCATGACCTTGATCTCTAGGACAGTATTGGATTGTTACTTCCTCGAGTTGGCCGTGACTGCTCTTACACCAAAAATTTATAATGCCCTATAGGCGCACATAAAATATAAGCAATATTTTATTTAGCTCGAGGTGACAATGCTGGTGTATAGTAATTGTTCAACTATTCGTAATAGATATGTTGAGAGTCAGGGAAGCCGTGTAAAATGACTCTTTCAGAAATTGATTGTGATCGTGGCAGTGGGACCACAAATGAATGAATCCAAAGTGGTATTCTTGCCTGTATGAACTCGACAGTGTGAACGCTGCCTAGTCGCCTGCGCTAGCGCTTGCTCGCTGTGGGCCGGATTGTGGATACGCGTTCGCTTTGTCGTTCGCCACGAACGCTGCTTTCAGAGGGGTCCTCCTGGAGCTGTTTGGCCTTGATGGTGGTGCGTCGGGCCACGCCGCTTCGTTGCACGAGTTTTGCTCCTCGTTCTCGTTGTTTGTTAGTGTCCTTTTCCGGGGGGCTGCGGAGCAAGAAAATCACAAATTCGTCCTTCCATCGGTCGTAGTCCCGTTCCTGGCATCTGATCACGCGGAAGATCGAGGCGATACTGCTCCGGTCTGCTACACGCATGACACTGAATGTCACGCTCAATACAAGGTCAAATGAGAGAAAGCGATAAGATTGGTCATGTGCATCAAGCAGGTTGTTTTTTGTTGCTTAGTCCTTCTTTCGACGTTTGGTTCACCCTTATTAAATATTCTGTCACTATCCCCTTACACCTCATCTTTACTAATGGTGTGTTTGCACTATATCATAATTGGAAATGTATACCTAATAATCCTAACAAGAGATCATACGTAGGCCTGAAATCGGCAAGCTCATTTGTTTTTAATTTGAAACTATCAGAAGCAGTCATGCATGTTTAACACATTTAATCTTACAGGATTAAAAAATCTAGAATATCATGATGCTTGAGACAAGTTGGCCGAACACGTCGCGGCAGCGTTTGTACTTTTTGCTTTTTCTGGACCCACACAGATGTCAGCATAAACAAATGGCCTAATTTGTGTGTGTACCTGTGTGTTTTGTAATTACAATTAGGGTTGTGAGAACATGGGATAAACTTCTGGTGTGTGCGAGCATGATGTACAGTAACTCTAGGCCTTAGACATCTACGTACTACTCTGTGCTGGGCAGGGTGATTGGCGTGTTACACGACCTTTAAATTGTCTGTAAACTAAAATCTTTATTCTGGATATATTACAAAGTTGTGTGGTTAAGGAATCTTTGACAACATGAATCACGGCTGAAGAATGGGTGATTTTAAGCAGGATCCCTCAAATTTTGCGGCCGTTCTGGCTTTAAAAGGACAGACCCAAAAATAAATCATAAATAGAATTTAGTTAATAAAAATCTAAATAGAGAAGAAAAGCCAAAGAAACCATGAGAAAGCAAACAGAGGTTCTAAACGTGAATCAACTCCTGCTTCTCGCCAAAATGTCGGAGGAATAAAGTCTGGTTGTCTCTTGGGACAGGCGCTCTGGGTGCGTGATAACTACTTGTCATTGTCTGCGAACTCGCGCGAATAGATAGTGAACTACCAAGACGTTTATCTGACAAGCACACGCATGGGCTTGAGTAGACTGAGTTATGTGACACTTCTTCCATAGGGTGGACAACACTAAACACAAAAGAGTCCTCAGCAATGGCAGTGGAAAAGATGGTGTTTTACTGAATCATATTCACGGACATGGACTGATCATGAACATCATATTCCAAAAGGGAGGTCTTGTTTACCTCTTGTATTGAACACTTCTAAATAGAGGTTTGGGGAAAGGGGGACACTTATTTCCCCTTCATAGTGGGCCTTGGCAGGATTTCCTTTTTCTTACAATATGCATTTGTACAAGTCTCCTCGAATTCAGGATTAGAATGTCGCTCAAAAAAGCACACCAGTCGACATAGATCTAGCACCACAATTTTCAAAAGACCATTTGCTGCATTCATGAAACCTTGATCTGTTGTAGAACTGGCGTCCCTTTTTTTAAAGTCGACTTTGAGGACGAAAGCGACTGCAGCACTCATCCTGTGCGACGTGTTCCTTTGACATTAATTGTCTACAATCATCTTGACACACAAGTCACAGGCCCAAATGTATGCGAATTAAATGATGTCATCTGTCGTGGGTTGGCAAATAAACAGCCTGTCGCGACTGGTACACCTGCACAGGGGATATCGCGAGCAGCATCACAGTCCACGCGGACCACTCGTCAATAGTGACAGTCCAACACACCTCTGATCTGGGCTAGAGTCGTTTTCCTTTCAATGGATTTGTACATTTGAAAGTACAACACCATAGAAGCTCTGTTATACACTTCGGTGCATTATAGCAATCCTTAGAAAGATACCTATAGAGCTCGTTTAGACAATCTTACCTACAAATTCTTAGACGCAACGACAGAAACAAATCCCACAACTTAAAAATGTCCTTAAAAAATGATAATGGTGTATGTCTGCTCTTATTTGGCAATAGAAAAACGAAAGGTGCATAACAGGATAGATTCCTTTTATAGTGAATCTTATGAGGGCTTAACTAATCTTCTAGTAACAGAACACGTTGCAAAGCGTTTTTTAGAAATGTATAATCGTGCTTTACTCGTGTTCTGTCAAAAAGAAAACAAAATAAAAAAAAAAAAAAAAATAATATGGATTATATACATATTTATTAATTATTAGTAGTAGCACTATACGCTTATATTAACTATATATAAAATATCTATAATATATATATATATAATATATCCTCTATATAATGTAACGTTTTGTACAAAAAAGATTTTATTTAATGAATTGTCATAATATGTGTAACCAATCACGTAAAAGTCTAAATATTGTTCTTGGACACTTAATCCGTTATTTTCAAATATAGTTATTTTTTATTCTTCTACTTCTTTATGAATTTCCAGTTGTAAGGATTTTTAACTTGTAAAACCGTCCAAAATGAAAATACAAATTGACCTTGACAGCGACAGTTATGAGGGGATGTGTCTCAAGGGGTCTGTTTTTAAAGATTTTTCATATCACATGACAACAATACCATGGGAAGGCGTTCCTGGCATGCTGTTCATGTCCGTGCCCATCACTGGCCGACTGATATAACCATTATTCATGTTTTAAAAGGAACTTCCTTTCTTCTTGCTATTTTAAAACAAGATACACCAATAGAAAATAGCATGCTTACATATCAAGTCATTTTAATATGAGTTTTTATGTAATGTTTGAACACAAGATCAAAAATTCGCGGCCATTTCATTCACTACCCTGGTTAATGTGTGCATCACCACTGAGCCTGAGACATAGATTCTCCTCATATAGATCATGGGAGTTCGCCTCGTTATGGTGAAACCTGCACCTGGCGCGTCTGGCACAGTCATCCACCCACCAGCCCCACGAACACGACACTACTTGTGTGTTGCATCACGAGTCACAATTCTTAAACGCACTTTTTATCGCCTTCCAGTCGTCCGTTTCTCAAGATCCTGAACCCTTAAAGTTGAACAAGTTTGATACAGTGCTCGCGCAAATATTAGTTCCCTCTTGACAAAGTTGACCATCTTTCTCGTAATACTGCTCGCTGCTTGTTGAGTTTCTTTCCACGTGTGACAAGACTGTCCCAGTAATACACCACTGCAGCGTGAAACCGCTCAGGTGGAACACCTTGATGCGCGTGCCCTCTATCGTCACTAGGGTGTTTCGCTGGGTTCGAACTGCCCTGCAAGCAGGCCGCGTCGCATTTTTTGTACCAAAACTCCTGCATGGCAGAGACACAGAGGATTACAATATAGATACATATTTTTATATCATATCATTTTTATTTCATATATAATGATACTTATTATAGTAAGTTTAATTACCAATATGTAAGTGCAGAAAAACAGAAGAAATTAAGAAATAAATATACAATATATATATAATATATATATACTAGTATAACTAATATTTATATTAGGTATATATATATATAATACTTTAGAGATTTACACCAGCAGCCTGGTTAAGACCATAGATTGGTCAACACAAAGATTGCAGAACGCTGTGACAGGGTTTGATGACACATACTTGAAATCATCTCCGAATCCAAAAACCCTAGCTGACTACCAATTTGCATGGTGGCGAAGTTACGAATTTTTGATTAACGATATATCTTTAAAACAGACCCAAGTACAACCGGGGAACAATGTAAAGTGGAACCATACTGAAATTACAGACGCTAGCGTTTGATTCAGCAAGTTTAATCTATTCCATTCCATTACCTTTCCTACTCTTTAAGTGCTTGTGTTTAGTAAGTGTGTGTGAAAATGTTGTATAAAAAACGTGCCGCCCCTACAGTAAACTAGATGAATTCTATATCTCTTACACAACGATATTTAGTATGTCACTAACAAGTTATTGTTGTATCACGCCACACATGCTTTTCACTCTGTCAGCTGCCATGGTTTAGTGGTTCGAAAATTATTTTCTTTTAAAAAAATAATAATTAGTTATGTATGCTAATACTTTTAAGCAACATAATTTTTTTAAAATCATTAATATGAACAACAATCTTAAATCAATATATATCAACATGACATTAGCATTTTCCATAACACCATTCCTATTCCTGAAGAAATTTGGTAGTAGGCTCAAGGTAACACGTCACATGCTCTATAATCTACATGAAGTGATATTGTGTGATTAAGAAAATTGTCGTTGGAAATAAAAATTGAACTAAAATGTTTTTTCATCTACCAAATACAAACCCGTGAGATGGTACAAGCAACACTGAATTTCGATTTTCTTATATTTAATCCATTAATCATGTGAATTTGAAACACTCCGCCAATACAGGTGGTTGTTCCTTTTCTGATTTGTTATATCTTCTCCGTCACCTGCTTTTTGTCCTCGAAGTAGAGGCCGAAATAATTCCATAGTTCGTGTCAAGAAAAAATAGTGTGTGCAATTCATATTTCAATGACAATGCGGACGGGAAAGACCAGGTATACGAGCCGGTCTTGGTTTGTAAGGCACGCCAAGCGACCTCGTACTCCCCTTCTGTTTCTCCCACTCGGGTTTATATTCACACTAATTGTACTAAATCCTTCCCTCTTCTGGGTTATGGTGATCGAGAATCGCTCATCCTCGCGCTTTTCAAATGCAGATCTCTCCCAGTGAAAGGGCCCTTAACACCATACTTCCACACAAAAAGCTATGGCAGCAAAACAAATGCGTCGAGCGCATTACGGAGTGATTACTTGTTAATCGGTCATTTTACCCACTAAAATGGCTCCACACACTGAAGACGCTACGAGCTGGCATGGGCCCCGCATAAAACCGTGAGGTCCAAGGCCGTTTGTTGATAACCATGGCACATATGAAATCTTAAACACTGGATGCATTAAACTCAGCTCAGAGAAAATGTAACTATAGAAGAAAACCTGGACCCCGAACAAACACCCATGAGCGATACAAAGTGACTAAATAAAGATAAATGATAAGAGCGAAGCCACTGTTCCTGAGACTACATAACAACTATCATTACAGGAAATCGCAAACATAGGGTGTTTTGAGACGTTAGTGTTTGTTTAGTGTTTCTAATCTTTTGGAATTTAGTGCAAATTGGTTTATTTGACTTTTTTTTGGTAATAATTTATTTAAAGAAATTTCGTTAATATATTTAGTGAACTTACACTAGGGCTGCTGTTTATAATATTTCAACGAGACTAATTGAAATTAACTTTTAAACGTTTCTTTTTTGTTTCCAAAACCCTATTCTGAATTAATAACAAAAACAAATAATATGGCGAGTTGATTGTCATTATTTGGATGGGTCAAGTAAATGTTAATTATATATTTCCTATATTAAAAGAAATCCTATCGGAGGTCTGGAATTTTCGTTTATATTTCTGGATGAATGATGAAAAAAACAACCAGCCGTCTACGTTTAGTATTAGGTAATTCCAGTGAATTGCCTATCAGTTTGTTATCAAGATGCATAATAGTAATAATGCGCAAAATAACATGTTTTCGAGTATAATAAACAATTACTTCACTACATCAGACATTTTCCCCACAATCATGTGCAAAAAAAAAAAAACGAAAAAAAAAAAAGCGAAGGGACTTCAAGAGAAGAATTCTCATTCCGAAAGCGTGTGTGAATTACATAAAGCAATTTCTGAATGGCCTCATATCAATCAAAAGCTATAAATGAACGACGGAGGATCCAAAGGTTTAATCAGTACATTACATTACTATTTTAGGCGGGTTTAATCCACAAATCGAGCCTCACCCACATAAGAGGAAAACAAGGTTAGGTAAATCCTACATGACACATTCTTCAAATGAGGAATTAGTCCAGAAGTTTGACGAGCTGAGGGACAACCCAAAATGCAAGCAGCGTTCAGAGACTATCTTACTCTGAAAAAGAAGTCAATTTTGCAATAGAGGCTTCCCATCCCTGGAGAAACATTTTTCGTGTGTTAGGTTGCAGTACACTCGCAGCCCACTGTACACACCTTGGCGTGCCATATGCGCGGTTCCGAGGACGGTTTAAGAGGAAAACCGATCGAGAATGGGCCTCTCGCACCCCGCGCAGTGCACCATCATGCCCGCCCTGGAGGGAAACCGAGAGCCGACCTTCCCAAACGGGCACCGCGCCTCGGATTGGGGCCACACGAATCGGTGCGGAGCAACGTCTCTGGCTTCTTGGGAGAGGGAGTGTCAACGCAGAGCAAATGTTTTCCGTCTTGAGAACGGAGTCTCCAACACGCCTAGAGGTAAACACTCCGGACGTGATTGTTATATGCATCATACCTGTCGTCCATTTAGAAATCCATGGCATCAGAAAAATAAATATATTCGTTGCAGAGAGTTTGCTAACAAAAAGGCTTCTCCAAGGTTTCCTCTTGGTTTTGTTTTGTGCTCTTCATCCACCTGCTTGTGTCCACTCACCTCACCGACACTTTTTGCATCACTCTGTTCTAGTTCGGCGGGGTACCTCTCGCATCCGTGTTCAGATTTTGATGACGTTTTTTCTTGTACTTACGCCCGCGGTGGCCAATCGTGGACAAGTCGCCATGGCAACGGGGTTTAAATATTGGTACTCTCAGATAGCTTCCAAAGTTCTACCTGGGGTTTGGTAAAACGTCTATAAGGGCTGATGGTAGTAAAGCGAATTATTTTATCGTACGTGTGCTATTTTTTGTTTCTGCCGAATTTGGACTCGACCAGTAAAGATCGAAAATGTGAACGTGTAGTTAGAAGGCTTGCGTTTTTGGCCTCATTAGACCTGGATCCTGGACAGCACATTTGGACTGGGAGACGCTGTTCGATTTCTTCATAGACCTTTGAGATTATTTTTTTTTTTTAAAGACGATAATGACTCAATTGTTTTCTGTATAATTAATTTGCGACTGAAAATCTAGTGGCAGTGGCTACCACAGGTAATTAACTTAGAAACGTCGATATTTCTAAACATTTATAGATGCTATTTAAGTGTGCACGTCCTTTTGCATTATGTCTAAAGCAAATAAGTGTAGAAATCATCCAAATAGCCATCACTGCGTCTTAATTCTGAAGGAATGATCTATGCGCGCTGTGGGGGATCCCGTTCTTTTCTCATGCATAAAGCTATTTACAGGGAAATGCATTGGATTAAGATACTGGCTCGCATCAATAGCGAGTACCGGATCGCCCAGCGGTTTGACAAAGTAGCCACAAATCGAAGGGATTTTAAATATTTACCCAGATAATCATTTTGTTAGCTGTGGAAATGCAAACATTACGTACACTCTAATTTATTCTAGTGAATTAGAGACTGAATTTACAACCTTTAGCAGCTTTTTAACATTTAGTGGACATTATATTAAATATAGTAGGCTATATTGACAAAATTTAAACCTTTTCATTTTTTTTTACAGCTATTCTGGTGCGTGTATGTCCACACGAAATTCCAAAGATATAACTGAATTCATTAATCAAAAGGAAAACAACTAAAATAGCAGCGTACGATTTTATTTATTATCGTTAGATAATGATATTTGAACCCACATTTCCTTGTGCATTAGCATTAAATATTGTGCGGGGTAATATCATTGCGGCATATTGTCAGAGAGCTGTGTTTTCTTCACGGGTTCTGAAAGCCACAGGCATGTCTGATCACGGGAATAAATCCGGATCAGGCCACCCGTGGTCTATCTACCCGCTTCCCTCTCCGCATGTAAACAATAGCACGTAGTTTACAGTTGTGTTAGTGTATGGGATTAGAAAGCGAACGCAAACACCATAACCAATGCTCTGTGCATTGTTAAATAAAATAGTCGGGACTATTAAAAAAAATTAAAAAAAAATCTAATAATAATAATAGAAATATAGGAATAATAATTATAATAAATATCAATTGAATATCCATCATCATCATCATCATCATTATAAAAAAAAACTATAAATATTTTAGAATATGGGTTCCGCAAAAAATGCCTATATAAGTCTAAATAAATAAAGAATCATACCTATCTATCTATCTATCTATCTATCTATCTATCTATCTATCTATCTATCTATCTATCTATCTATCTGATCATCCCCTGAAATTAATAATCCTTTTACAACATGCAGGGCTTAAGCAATGACTAAACAGCATTTGGTAATATTTGGAGTCAGGGGATGCCGGTGGGTCTGCATGCTGGAGAAAAGGAGAGCCAAGGGCGAGTTTTCGGGACCCCCGCTGTTCTTGGCAGGCAACAACGGCAGCGAGTTTGGCTTCGCTTACATTTCTAATCCCTTCGTGACGCACGCTATTTACTTTCTCACTAAGTATTGTTTTGTTGACTTTCTCATTTAAGAAATCCTCAGTTTTCCCCCTGACGTTACCCACCGCGAATAAGCAAATATGAGTGAAATGCACGCCTGGGCTACTTCCAGTCATTTGCATATTTTTAAATAGCTTAATGCTAAAATTAAAGGTAGCCATCTGTTTACAATCGCCCTGACAGAAGAGCCATTAACAGACTGGCCTAACCTTGTCGAGTCTTTTTGGTTAAATAGCGAATCAGCCCACAGCTTGTGTGTACACACATATGCACCCAAAACTATGTGAATGCAAAAGTATAGACCGCACCAATTTATTAAAAGCTGACTTTATATGACACAGGAACCTACCCACTTGCATCATAAAACTGAAACACGCGTTATCATTTGTTGCTTGGGAAAGCTAATATATGGGAACCTAAAACGGTTATTGAGAGCCCATTCATCTACGTCTAATCAACAGGCTACAATGATATGAACCTAGAGAAAGGGCCTAAGGTCTGCAATACAAACAAACGCTAGTGGAACGCGCAAAGGCACCTGTGTACTGTAGACACAGGAACACTGTCCAGGGTGCTGAAAACAGCGGATAGGGATTTGTGTTCGGAGGGATAATGGACCCTTTTTCACATTTCCGTGTTCGGAGTGACTAATGGACCTTGAAGAGAAATGAATGGGAAACCATATTATTACATATAGAGTCCAGGTTTTAATAAAATTCGTGTCTATACTTTGCATCAGCATCGGAAGCATATGTCGTCATAAGTTGGTTAACTATATAAACGAAAAAGAAATGAATTGAGAGAGTATAACCACAAAGAGAGAACGATATCAAATATACCGTCCCTCCCATGCATATATATGTTTTTTTTTTTTTTTTTTTTTTTGTTTTTTTAATTTGATAATTATGATGCAAAGGTAAGTATAAAAAATATATGATGATAATACCAAATATATTACCAAAAAATTTCCTCTCATATATACCATTACAAACCAATTGCAACTTTTTATTAAACACCAATAAAAATTGTTTATGTATGTGTTTTGGGACATATTCCATTAGGATTTATTGGTTTTAACAAGTCACCAGTAGAAGGTGACCAGTTAGTAAAAATAAACGTTCTTAAGTAGCATCTATGGTTCCATAAAGAAACTTTAATATACATACACTCTAAAAATTAAGGTTCTTTATTGGCATCAGTGGTTACATGAAGAACTTTTATCATCCATGGAACCTTTTCATTCCACAAACGGTTGTTTATAGTTCTTTAGTTTAATAAAATGTTCTTCACACTAAGAAAAAAATTTTTATTTTAAGAATTGTTCACGAAATTGTTCTTATACAGCATCACTGCAAAAACCTCGTGAAGAAAGGCTCTTTGTAGTGGACATCACTGCAAAAACCACCTTTCCAGTGCACAAAAGGCTCTTTGTAGTGGAAAAAGGTTCTTCAGATTATTAAAATGTTTTTCAAACTAGAAAAAAAAAAGATTCTTTCAAAAACTATTCAGTAAAAGTTTCTGTGGGGAACCCAAAATGCTTCTTCTTGAACTTCATTTTTACATGTGTATATTCCAAAATTAGGTCTCAATTTTATTAATTCTGAAAAATACAGAGAATGATCTAAATAATATTAATAAATTATATTATTTTAAATATGAATAATCTTAATAAAATTAAATATTAAATACTTAATAATATTAAAAATAATCAAACTTCCTCAAAGCAAAAGATACACGAAGGGAAAAGTGTAAAGTAAATAGACAAAAGGACAGGAGAGACACGAACGTACACACTTTGAAATGAGCTCCACTCAAAACACGTCTCCCTGGAGACATTGCAGTGAGTGGCACACCTCTACTTCTCCTGCACAGACCTTCATTCTCACTGCTAGAACTAGCCTGGAGGGGCCAAGCCATCTCAGCATGTTTTCTACACTGTACCACAATCCACCAAGTCCACCGCCACACACAGCAGGCACGACAGACACACTCTCGGCCCAAAGTGCCATTAGTCTTGAAAGGTAGGAGAAGAGAGGTGAACAGGCATCTCAAGCATTTCGATTTGTAACCGCCACCCCCTCCCCATCCCTCCGCTTCCTGTATCCATCCACCAAAGGGGTACATGACTCCCCAGGGCTGAGGCAGCATGGCTGGGGTATGCCTGGCAATGGAGGGGGCTGAGAGCCGTGATGCGGTTGTGGGGGTCGGTCAGTGTGATGGATGGTTGATTGGTAGCTGTACCAGGGGCCTCCCTCTCTCACCACTCACCTCTGGCGCTGGGAATTAAAAAAGGCAGTTTTGTCTCTAGTAAGTCCTCAGCTGCTGAAAGCAGGCCGGCAATTTCACAGATGATCAGAGAGGGCATTACTGCTGCCTGTCAGGGGAGCCATCACACAGCCGGACACCACAGGGTGGGGGTGGTGAAGGGGGGCCGGTTTCTTACAGTCATGCACATGCGTGCTAATTTTCACACAGAAAAACATGTGAATGCATATGAGACTGTATATCTGTGGAGTAAGACTTCTCTGAAGAGCTGATCTGTCTGAGTGGAGGAGTAGGTGCAGACACACACACACACATTCTCTCAGGGCCTTTTATCGACAGCCCTGTCCATCTCACTTATCTGTTCTAATCAAAGCTCTCTCCATTAACACCCAAACCTACCCTCAGGACACCAATGTGAGACCCCTGTCCTGATGAGTATAAATACACACAGACATTCACACTTTCCACACTCTCACAGCCACTGAAACGTCAAGAAACTTATTAACAGCCACCAGACAGTTTAGAGTTGGGTGGAAACCAGCTGGTCAAAAATGCAACTGAACTGTCAGTTACTGGTATGGTTGACAGTTTACAATTTGGGAAAATGTCTTAAAGCAGAGGGTCCACCAAGAATTTAAAAAAATTATATTATACGTAAATACAATATTCAATTATTTTAAACCAATGCTAAATTTAAGCTAACATTCAGAGTTCAGTGTTTCAGCTTAAGAAAATAATTTCTGTATATAAATGATTAATTTAATGACTTTGCAATGTAAGCATCAAAAAGTATGCTCAAAATATTAATATAATTATTAATATAATTATAAGCCAGGAATACAATGCAAGACCCCTATTTAACCGAAATAGTTCACCCAAATATGAAAATTCTGTTATTATGTAGTCACCTTCATGTCATATGAAAGCCATATTACTTTCCCTTTTCTGTGCAATATATAAGAAGTTTAGCAGAATGTCTGGGAAATTCAAACAGGTTTTGCTTTTATTTGATCAAAATCGAGCAAAACAGTAATATTGTCAAATCTTATGACAGTTTTAAAATGTTTTCTTTGAATATATTTTAGAATGTAATTTATTCTTGTAACAGCAAAGCTGAATATTCAGCAGCCATTACTCCAGTCTTCAGTGTCACATGATCCTTCAGAAGTCATTCTAATATGCTGATTTGGTGCTCAAGAAACAATTCTCATCAATGTTGAATACTGTTATGCTGCTTAATATTTTTGTGGAAACCATGACACATTAGTTTAATCTTTTCTAAGAGTATAAATGTCTTTAATGTCATGTTAGATCAATTTAATGCATCCTTGCTAAATAAAAGTATTTTTGAAAAAATCTTACTGAGAGCAAATGCATGAATAGTGTGTTATCTAAATCAATGTGTATGATTGTAAAGTGTAGTGCTAGCTGGATGAAAGCAGTGTGTGTTTGTGTGTGTGTGTGTTTATAAAAGTATTTGAATTGCATGCCTGCAGGATGTGTGTGTGTTTGTGTATAGGGTTAACAGACCCTGTCACTGTGGCATGATGAGAGAGATTACCTGCAGCCTTTGGTCCATCTTAATGAGGTAATGAGTTGAAGAGGAGGGGGGCACTCTGCCTCTGCCCTCATATACTCCATTAATCAGAGCAGGTTGGGGGGGTGTTGGGTCAGACACCATGGCCAGAGCCGCAACCCACACCCATAACACACTAATGGACTGACTGAAGGTGCATTTAGTTAAATGGCTCTGACTGCTTAACATGATGGAGAGGAGTAGGGTGAGAGACAGAGGAAGAGGATGGCAGGATGACAGGACAGAGAGCAAAGATGAGAAGGAATAAGAGAAGCGAGACGATGGAATAAAACTACAACAACTGCAAATCAAAAAGCTCCAATGAACCTCTTTTATGGATACCTTTTTCAAGGTATTATTAACACACAGACACACACACACACACACACACACACACACACACACACACACACACACACACACACACCACTGGTACTGGTATTGGTTGTTAAGGGGACTCTCCATAGGTGTAATGGTTTTTACACTTTACAAACTTTTGTATTGTCTATCGCCATACACCAACCCTACACCTACACCTACCCCTCACAGAAAACTTTGTGCATTTTTTAGATAAAAAACAAAAACAAAAAAACAACAACACTCTCCTGAATTACAGGGACACAGGAAGTGTTCACATAAACCACCTTCATCTTGTAATACCTGTGTCATACCCATGTCATTATACACATTTGTGTCCTCATAAACCACCCAAACCAGTGCGCGCACACACATACACACACTTGTGTGTTTCAACTAATTAATTAATTACAATATACTCTGAACTTTTTAGTAGAAAGTAGAATAACATATTTTACTTGATCTAACAATCATTATTTACAGTACAGGGCTGCTGCAAAAACAACTGAAAACTGATATATAAATCATAAATTATGAAAATCAGGCAATGCTAACAGAGAAGGAAAGACGGAATGAGGATAGATAAGAGGACAAAATGAAGGGCACAGGAATAATGGCAGACTGATGGAAAGAATGAAGGATGGAAATGAGCAAGAAAATAAGAGTGAGAAAGAAACAGTTTTTGTACGTGTGAAAGAAAATGTTTGAGGTATGTGTGAAAAGGATGACAGTGAGTCAGGTACAGAGATGGAGGAAGAAAGAGCTTGTGAAGGGAGGAATAATCTGAGCCCTGTATGTGCAGTTGTGCCCCGTTCTCTCCTGGCTGGCCGCCGCAGCAGCCACTTGAATTAGCAGCCGAGGATTATGGGGGAGAGGCTCATTAATGGGGCAGACAAACAGCAGCCAGTGTGAATATTTGCACCCAGAAATTGAAAAGATTAAGTCCTATTTGACAATGACTGGCAGGCTCTATGCTCGGAGAGAAGCTACTGTTAAATATTCATATGCTGCCCGCAAGGCTGTCTGTGCGTGAGCGTGTGCGTGTCCTTCTCAATCCATGCAGAAATGTGCATATATTTCTCAGAAAGTGTGTGTGTGTGTGATGGGGGGAGGGGAGATCTTTTTCTTAGTACATGTTTGAGATGTTTGAGATGAGAAGCAGTGCATTTGTGTGCAAATGTCTGTACTTTTGTTAATTTGAATCCTTGAAAATTCTGGGCGTATGGAAGGTGAGGAAAATGAGAGACTTTGGTGATATGCATAGTCATATAAAATCAAGCAACCTGCTTTATTTATTACCATATTCCCTCAGGTCAGTTCACAAGGACAGTAATGGCACATTTTAATCTTAAAAAAACTTTTACACCAACTTTGATATGGTCACAGACTAAAAGCTGGCTTTGAGTTTTGAAAATACATAAATAAATACAAATTCCTGGCACTACTGCCAAGCTCTGTATTGTCTGTAAAAAGCGATGAAATGTGAAATACCTTTTTCATATAAAGCACATTATTCATAATGAATCTGTTCAGCTGGATGTCCCCAAAAAAATCTCTCCTCCACCCCCATGAGACTGGACCATTCTCAGTCTTAAATGAGGGAAATATTTTTCATCAAGAACTGGTGGTGTCAGGCACTTGCATCCATTCTAAGTAATTCTGGGGTAATTCTAGGTCTGCTTTAAGACTTTATCTCAGAATTACCCATTTTCAACAGTGCAGTAACACAAAAAATATTTGATATATTTTAAAAACCCTTAAAGTGTAGCGAAAAAGAGTCACTGATTTTGTTTATCGCCTGGTATGCTATTTATCCAAAGGATCTCTGCTACGTGACATGTGGATTCAGTGGTTGGTCCATGTGCCCACCTACATGGGATGGTGATTAATGACGTGCCCTTTAGGTGTCTGGTTAATGCCAACCCCCCAGTGGCACTTCCCTTTAAATGGCAAACTAATGACATAAAGAGGGAGCTAATCTGACAACTTCAATTATCTATTGATCCTTTTTAAGAGAAATATCACACCAAAAAAGCATCATCCGGTGAATATGAAGAAGACTTATTTTGGTTATTTGGAACAATCTAAAAATATATGCTGAAAAAGCATTAGAAATTTCAAGAACAATCTTCATTAACACATATTCATAAATATGTGTGTTTCTTCAATTATGGGCACTTTTATGTCCCAGCCTTAATCTTTTTTGGAAACAATTTATGCCATCACTGTCATTTTTTCTACTTTTCAAAATTCAGTTTATAAACAGATTTGATTGTTTACACTTGTCTCAAATTCAGACCTTCAATTTCAATTAAAATATGAAAATAAACCATGAAATTAACATAAAATGTGTAAATGTATTATGTGAAAATGATTTATTTGAACTTTTTCTTCAGTTGGCATTTCCATTACAACCAACAATTTTGCAGATAAAAAGGTTTGATCAAAAGTTAGATAAACTTTTGACAAGAGGAGACAAGAGTGTTTGTAATGAGAAAGCTGGGATCACTTTAATTTGATGTTTCTTTAGAAATTCAGTTGACTAAAAGTAACTTTGCAACTACATGTCAACTAACTCTATAGTATTAGTAGACTGTTAGTAGCAAGTTGATGTACTTGCAAAAAGTACTTATTG
The DNA here is from genome assembly GCF_018340385.1 of Cyprinus carpio. NCBI lineage: Eukaryota > Metazoa > Chordata > Actinopteri > Cypriniformes > Cyprinidae > Cyprinus > Cyprinus carpio. The sequence continues at coordinate 8,320,212 of NC_056592.1, forward strand.
TCAGTAAAATGTCTGTTGGGGGACCATCAAAATGTGTTAGCAATTTTTAAGCAGACAGTTACTAATAATTGAATGACTTCTAGATGACAATGTTATTGCAAAATTACTTAAAATAAATGTCTAAAGGACACAATCAAAATAAAGTGTTACCACAAGTTGGAGATCAAATATGAAGCATGTGATGTGTGGAAAAAATATTATTATTATAATTATTATTGAGTGCAATCAACCTGCACAATTATACAAAAAGTGTGACAGTATAATTTAATTGTGCATAAATAGAATACAATGAATCCATAGCATAAGCAAGCAAAAGTAGTCTGCAATTGTATTGCTAATATGTGATTTTCATCTGCAAAATGAAAAAAAAAAAAAGTAAAAAAAAAAACAAAAACAAAGAGAGCACACAAAAAATTCTGGATGAATAAAGCTAGTGGATGAATAAAGCTAGTGTGAGAGTGAACAGAGTGTGTGTTTTAAGACTTTATTTTTTGTAAAGGTCCACAAGGCCCATAGTTGAAGACATTCCCACACCAAATACCACAATGCAGTATAATCACAGCACTGTGTCTGTGGCTGTGAGCACACCAGAGCCCCGCGTGAAGCCACTCTGACACCCCGTCGATCAGCCTGCCGTGAAGCTGCCTAGCGGGAGATCACCTCCAGCGAATGCTCTGCAAATACAGCAGCAATTCATTTCCTTGACGGGACTGGATTCTTCAGACCACACAAAGATATTTACCTAGCGCGCCCCCAGTGCTAGCCCATGTTAGCGTTAATGTTTTCCCTTCTGCAGAGGGATCAATTATCTTTGGAAGTGTACAAACAGCAGTCCCTCTGTGGAACAGATCCTGATGTTGAACAGCTAACAGACCGGCGGGGAGATGGCTGACAGCAGCTCATCACTGTGAAAAACCAACAGTAGAAAAATCAAATCAACAGCACATGCTAATGGACCTCAGACTAAATCAACATTAGTGAGCTGTCAAAAACACTCCGCTCCAAGCGCTAATCAAGGCCAAGTTGGACAGAATCAACATAGTCCAAGATCACACAGACTATATAACAACAAGTTGTGTAAATCCACAAATATGGAGATACTGAGGCAAAAAAAGGCACTGCAGTTTGAAAGCGACTGAAGCAACAGATTAATGGAATATCTTTGCTCCCATGCTTTACTTCATAATCTGATTTTATGAGCATGAGTAAAAAAAAAAAAAAAAAAAAAATGCTTGAAAACAGATTTGTACAAACAATAATGATATAAATTACCAACCTAATACTGGTCAGTCCAATAGTCCAGCATGCCATTTGCTGTTTATAAGTTGAATTGCCAAATGTATGAATGTTTGATTAGTTTCCATATTACTGCATTTTCTTGTCAGGCACCAACACACACAGAAAAATATTGTATCTTAACTGTATATATCATGTTATATACAGTCAAGAGGAGCATGAGATGCTTTAAGTGCAAAAAAATCCAATATTTTTAAGAAAATACATATTTAATATGAAAAATGGATATTTTAAATCTCTTTGTATACAGACGCAAAAACTCACAAGTACACTAATGTTTTTTTTTTTTTTTGTACATTCATATGAGTGGTTGTGTGTGTGTGTGTCAGGTTCATGTGAGTGAGAGTATGTGTGCATGAACAAGGTAAGGTGAGCTTGTGTGTGTGTGTGTGTGTGTGTGTGTGTGTGAGGGTGAGTGTGTTTAATCGCCTGCTCTGCTGTGATAATGCTGAAGCCTGTTATCAAGTCCATCTCTGCCTAAGGACTCAGCGGAGGGAGACACGCTCTTACACACACATACACACACACACATGCTGCTCTGCAGAATCTCTAGCTTTACACAGCCCTCTCTCGGTGCCGTGGGCGACCAGGGGGCCAAGACAATTTACGCTGTTCACCATAAACCTCTGACACTCATTCTGTGTCTGTCAGTTCAGTATTGGCTTCTCTTAGAAAAAACACCTGCTTCAATCACCACACTGAAAATTATCAAAACTGGCCTTTACTAACATTTATTAGTCATTCTCTATAAAAGGAAGACAATTTGAATGTGTTGACCAGCCCCTTTGACTAGACGCAACATTTACGCTATTGTACTCTCTGTGTTAAAGGGTATAGCTCACACGAAAAATTTTGTAATTATTTAACTCACTGTCATGTCTTTACAAACACGCATGTGGTTACATTTTCTTTTCCCTAAAAAATGATAAAAGTGATCACAGCTGTTAAGCTCTAAAGAAATAATATAAGTTGGGTCCATAAAAACCTTGTGGCACTATATTTCAAGTCTTCTGAAGCCACATAAATAGAACAAATTTTTTTTATTCACAGAAAATCCTTTCCTGTGGTTTTCAAATCAAATATAGTGCAGAGTTTTTATTTCTAATTTTAGTTGACAAGAAAAAGAAACATTTTATAGTAATAAAAACATGAATAAAACATTACAAATGCAATGTTAATATCTTACAATGTTTTTTTTTATAAATAATATTTTAATCAACAGTATGCTTAAATAGAAACGTCAAATTACTGTTGATGAAAATAACATTTTAGTTCACAAAAAAAGTGCAAAAATTAATACAAATATTCAAACATTATATATTAATTGAATCATATATCAACATTTACCAAAAACATTATGTGAAAATCTTTTTTGATTTTTATTCTTTACAAATATTGTTAGTGCTTTGTTAGTATCTTACGGTATTTATTTCTTTATTTAATTTTTAATTTATTGAATTTACATTTTTAAATGATTTTAATTTAAATCAAGAATATGATAAATTACTGTCATGGAGCTCATCTTGTCTTAATGATTGGTTAATCAAATTAAAATTACCTTTTTCATCAGTAATTTCATTGATTTAAAAAAAAATCGACACACTCTTATAGCAATTCTAGCTGTTTTATAAGTGCCCGCCACTTTTTTATTGAATTTGTGCAATTGCTTAAGCTTAGGGGTGACCTGCATGCATTTTTTCAAAAATCATATATTTCCATACAAATTGTACGTATGAATTTGCCACCAATTCACCAAAAAATGGTAGGATGAGAGAATAAACGGCAGAATTTAAATTTGTGGCTGAACTGTTTCAACTGTGACAAAAGCATACCAGCAGCAGAACGTATTCCACTCATTACTCTACAGAAAGAACAATCATCTCTGCTCAAATATTTCTGGAATCCACATCCAAGAGCAGGTAGTTTTGATTGGTGGTAAGAGCATAGCTAGCATGGGGGTCCAAACTCTCCATTCAACTAATCACCCCCCAACTCAACGTGTACCCAACCCCCCATTCGGATAGTTATTCGTTTTTTCAAATGCAAAGTGCTCAGAGAAAGTGAGATGATTTTTCCTCATCTGCTTAGGAGGCTAAAGAACGCAGGGAGGGGGGAAAAGACACGGTCGAAAGAAATGACTTTCTCCTTCAATACGGTGGAGGTCTTTGAAGTCGACCGCAACTGAGGGGTGTAGGAGAGAGGGGTGGTCTCCCACCAAAAAAAAAAAAATAATAAAGCGAAGGAAGATCGTGTTAAACGAGATGGCCTCTTAAACATGAATTAAATGGTGGGAGAAAAAGAAACACGATCAAACCTCTCCTAATTAGGCTCCTTACAAACCCTTTCAGTGCCCATGAGGTGTTTTCAAAGCCTGTATTCCTGGCCAGCACTTCTTAAAGGAGCACGGTGTTGGAAGAGGCCGAGTTTTGGGGAGGGAGGGTGATAGACTATAGATTACATCATAGGCTCTGAATGGGGAGGTCAGGGACTTACACGTTGACACCAGGTCAGGAAGTGCTAAAGGATTACAAGCTCACAAAGCCCTCAGGATCCCTTGTTTTCACTGCTTCTCTCTGTTTGTTGTTTTGTTGCGGGCACAGACGTGGGGAGAAGAAAGGAGAGAGTGGACCGACGGACGGGAATTAGGGTGTAAAAGCCTGCGGAGGAGAATGGCATCTCATTCACACCTCTGTTGGCTGTTTTCGAGGCCCCCCCAAAACAGCACTCCCATCCTTGTTGCTGTGAAAGCATGTTAGGTTGGCTTTGTGCAGACAAAAGGAGACACCCCTCCTTGCTCTCCGGACCCCGCAGGAGCAACAAGAGGATTGTGGCACGGCACGCTAAACCCCTGAGCCGCTCTCACTTTGATTGGCTTCGGTAGGAGAGCTCCCTCTCTCTTTGTTGATTAATCAAGAGATTTTCCAACTCTCTTTCTCTCTCTTCAAACTCTATTTCTCTCAAGCCCCCCCACCCCCCGACTCTCTCTCTATCGCTCTCTCTTTCTTTGCCTCCAATAGCTTGAAGATATTGGGGTTCTATGACACCGTGATTGAGGGGAAGTTATACGCCCATCAATGTTTCTTTATATATGATTAGAATTTTTTATTATTGAGCATTCTATATTCTGCAACTGATCGGATAATGTAAACCATATGTGGCATTTATTAGGTAGTAGATTCAGAATGTATCATCAGTTTCCATGTTCATTCATGGATTTCCAATATCTGAGCAAAATGTCTGAGACAGCACTGAAAATCTGGAATTCAGGATCTAATATAGATCTGGAAGTTTTATGACTTTGAAAAATAAACTGCAATGAACTCTGGTGGTATATCACTAATGAAGTAAATAAGTGATCATGTGCAGATGGTCAGCTTTGCTCTTTGGATCATTTCGAATCAGGCTGCAGAACATGATCATCAGATTTTACACCAGCTTTTGGAGTTCATGCATGCTGCCATTAAATTAGGAGGACAAACCAAACACTAAACATCCTGAAATTAATTTTTTTCTCATCATTTTTGACTTTAATTTTTATGTGAGTAATATAATTTGAAATGCAAAACAAAAGCATTTTCACTGTTGGTCTCATGACATTTGGACCCTAATATATAATGCAACCAGAAATTCATGGTGCATTAAAACATAATTACTTGCATTGGTGACAGATACCAACAAAGTCATATCTGTTTGTCATTACCAGTACATCATTGTGTGTAAAACATAATTATAAACATTATTTGCTCACATAAATCTATCTCATAAAACTAAATGATCCAAAAACTAATAAAACAACAAACAACAAGCAAAATTTGTGAACCGGAGATTTGAAATAATGAAGAAACTACAATTAAAACATTATAAAACTATGTCAACAACTACTGTGTGCCAAGGACTTGCTGAGTGTATTAAACATCCAGCATGATCGCCAGGATTACTTTTTAGATGGTTGTGGAAGGGATAGTACTAAGAACAATGAAAACATTAAAAAGAAATTATACAGCAGGACCGTCGAGAGAAGGGAAAAGGGTTCAGGAAATGCTGCAAGCCTAATTCAAACTTACATTGCTGATATGAATGTGCTGACCTCTATATCACGGCTCTGACAAAGCCATTTTCAATTGGTTCTATAGACATCAGTTCAAGTGGACAGACCACCGCTGGGCCAGGCTTATGGGAGGAAATAATATCCCTGAAGCACACTGTAAATGACCAAGATATCACATGTAATGGAAGATACTGGATCTGTGATTGTTGCTGGGCCTTTTTGCCTTTGTGGTTGTTTGAGACGAGGGAGTCAGCAAGAGAAAGTGAGAGATGAGCAGGAGGGATTAAACAGAAAAAAAAGGGGGGAGGGGGGTCGTTTCAAACAATAAATAAATCAAGGACTCAAGTTCCACTAATTCTATTTAGCATGCAAATCACCATATCCCCTGTCAAGATGAAACAGCTAATTAATTAACTGATTCTACAATGAAGAGCTTTTGAAGAGCCCATTTAGGTAATTCTACTACCAAGAGCTGTTGTGGGCGTGCGCGTCATTATACTGCAGTCACACGAGCGACGCTGGCAGCTGCATAAAGTCCCTATCCCTATACAATTAGAAAAATTAAAGATAATATAGGTGTAGGGTGTGTAGGGTGGGCTATGCCACATGTTTGCATTTTATGCAATAAGCGTGAGACAGAGAGAATGAGAGAGTGTCAGTGAGAAGTTCGTAGCCAGGAGATGATAATGATAGCACTGGTGTCTAATTCAGGGTCAAATCAATATACAATCCAGGTAATGGAATATATGTATGTATATGATCACATACACACATAACACACACACACACACACACACACACACACACACACACAATATCAGTATATAAACACACTCTCAAGGAATTCCATCTTATTATTTTAAATCATTCTGTGCAAATAAGTCTAAAACTTTAAAATCTATAAAACTTTTTGCACACAAAAAGAACACTATTCACAGTGAACCCAAATAAAAGGTTTCAGTACTAGGCTATTGGTTCACTACAAAAAGACAGGACAGGATCAGACCAAGAGATAGGATGGGGAAGATCAGTGGGAATGAGCTCAATGTGTGTGGAATGCACATCATCCAACGCTGACATCAGGATAAGAGAGAACACACACACTGAACACAAGATATTTGCAACTGGCCTGGTGTCTGTGGTCAGAGGTTTTCATCACCTTTGGGTTAAAAGAATGAAGTGAACAAACTCTCCTCATCAGATCAGCCCCAATTCATCAGTATATCTCAATAATGGCTCAATGAGAGGGCATCCCCCTTTTAGTGCCCTTCTTTCACAATGGCTGTCTTCTTGTTGTGCCCGGGGAGCTTTGTTTGAGCTCTGGACGCCAGGCTGAAAGGGCACAAGTACTTTAAACACAAGCAAAGAAAGAGACTAAAAGGTAGATGATATGTGTGTGTGTATGTGTTTTATTTGTTATTAAAGATTTAGAAAAACCTAACTTGCACATCTTGTAGCTGCATTAAGTATATGCACTTTAAAAGTACATTTCTAAGGTTCAATAAAAATTTAGCTGAAATGGCATTTGTGGCATGTTGATTACCTCAAAACATGAGTTTGACACCTCAAAATCAACTCAAGAATTTCCTTTAGAAACATGACAATTGAATGAAAAGATGATAACAGTTTCCATTTCTTGGGTCATCGAAAATGTCACAAATGCTGTTGAGTGACTTTAAAGGAAAAGTTCACTCAAGAAAATGTAAATTTGCTGAAAATTACTCCAGCCTTAGTCTATGGTCGAAGAGTTTGATTCTTCATCAGAACAGCTTTGGGAAAAAACTTAGCATATACATCACTTGCTCACCAATAGATCCTATGCAGTGAATGGGTGCCATCATGAATGAGGAGTTCAAGCAGCTGATAAAAATATAACAATAATCCAAAAAATAATCGACAGTTAACATCTTATGAAGAAAAAGCTTAGAAAAATGTCTTAAATCTATAATATTGCTTTCTCCAGTTAAAAAGATGTCTTGTCTGAATCGGAGAGAAATAAGCACAGATCAAGCATTTGGATTTTGATGTGTGAGGACACCAATAGGTGGAGACATAATTGGACGTTTTTAATGGAGGACGCGTCTTCATGAGTTATAGAGTGGTTTTTTTGGGCCAGAACTGACAGTTCAAAGTTAAAATGCCTTGATGCATTAGTTTCTTGAAAATACCCAGCTTTTCACTTTACAAGCTGTTCATTAATAGACTGAAGTTTCAGAGTTTTCATTTTTGGTGAACTATTCCTTTGTACTTGTACTGAACCTGAAATAATTCAGTCTTACTAAAACAAATGTGTGTTTTTTTATTTAAAGATATGATACTTATTGCACTTAAGCACTTAAGTTCAAAAGTAGTTTTTTTTATTACTTTTCTTCGGTGACGTCTTATCTTGTCAAATGAGCCAGTGGTACAAACAGGTGCAGGATGACCCTGGTGTGTGTGTGTAGGAAGGGATGAAATGTATGTGTGGAGGCAGGCGTTGGTGAAAAAGGTGGCCTGAATGAAAAAAAACGCAAAGAAAAGGCCATCCTGAGTCTATGAATGTCAGTTTTCACTGACTGCATGTTCACCTCCTGCTTTGTCTCTCCATTTTACAATGCAGGCGACACTCAATACCTCCTCACCCAGAGCTTCATCACGAACACTAGGCCTGCCTCTCATGAATGAACCCTCTGTCAGTGCCTTTCTTACAGCCTTCATTCGTTAACACTGCAACACATTACAGATTTGGACAGAGTAAGCAAGACACCAAAAGAGAAAGAGACACTGGTCTCAAGTGAAACTGTATATTACAGGTTTATGTTTCAGATGTCCACTTCAGCATATTTAGACTAACATCAGCACATGGACATATAAACATGCATGCACGCACGCACGCCGCACGCACGCGCACACATCACCCACCGCACGCATTTCACACACACACAAACACCACACCACCCCACACACACACACACCATTATTTTCTTCCACTACACCCCCCTCCCACACACACACACACACACTGTACTTATTGCACCTTGTGAAGGACACAAGGGGCCATTAATTACTGGAATGGGCAGTTTTAAATCTGGCAGAAGGACGCAGTGTTGTTCCTGCAGAATGGAACGTAATTAAGGGGAAAGGCCACACGTCAGCGCCGAGCAGCCCGTGGACAATGCTGATGGGGATTTATTACTTCAGCTTGTAGAGAGGGAGAAAGCACAAGAAACTGTGCTGGGGCAGCAGCCAATGTCTTGTATACACACATACATCTGGGTGAAATCGAACACAGTCACACATGTGCATGTTGATACAAACACATTCACTTGCATTTAAAAAACAAAACACTCACACTCTCTAGCACATGCAGAAGGTCACATATTCCCCTCAAGATTTCCTTTTGGCTAATTACATGTTTCTTTTTTGAAGGAATGCAAAATGTTTTGACCCTACATAACATTAACCTATAGCGTTGTGTATGCTCTTGGATTTTCGCACATTTTTGTGTGCTGACACTAAATTAAATGTAATGCAAGTAACTAGTAAAGTAATGCATTACTTTTTGATTTACAAGAAAATATCAGAGTTACTCAAGTAACTAGTTAAGTAATGCATTACTTTTTAATTTACAAGAAAATATCGGAGTTACTTTTTCAAATAAGTAACACCAGTTACTTTGTTTTCCCATGTATTGACTGACAGTTGAGAGAAATCAGGAGTGAGTGCAGAAGCGTTGTGTGCGCTGTGTGAACATGATTATTACTGTATGTTCTAGACTAAATGTCAACATGTATTTACTCATCCTACTTACACAAAACAGATTCAGTATTTCTCAAAATGAATAAAAACCATCAAATGCAAACTCAGAATATGATACAAACATGTTAAATAACACAAATATCCTTTATGTATTTAATTCCATTTATTAACCAGTATCTTTGCTGCAGAACTTCAACCAAAATAACTTTCGATAAACATAACGTTTGTGTCTCTTTTTTTTTTCTGAAGAGAGACAAATGAGGCCAAGGAAGATGAGGAAAAGTAATGCAAAAGTAACGTACAGTAAAATTAACTAAGTAACATAATTAGTTACTTTTGTAGGAAGTATCTTGCTTGAAAAGTAGCTGGTCAATAATGAAGGGGACAATAACAAATAGTAATTTTTCTAATGAAACGAGAAATTTACATTGTTGCAGGATCTCCACAAACAGTCTATAGCAAAAAGCAGCAAATGTATAATATATTGCATAATATTTAAAATTTGATAATAAAAAAAAAATCTAATTCTGTCATTATTTATTGACCCTCATGTTGTTCCATAACCTGTAATTGTTATATTTTCATCTGGGACACAAAAAATATGCTGCATATGGCCAAGTTTGTAAGTTAAAAACATCATAATTGTTTTTTGATGCTTGTAACCAAAAATATGATGTCAAACACAGAGCCACAGGCAACAAAATTTGATTTGAGACCCATAGAGGAAAAGTTTATCATAGTCAGCTTTGAAAAAAAGTTATTTTATTTAAATTAAATTAAAATTCATTTAAACCAATAATTTAAATGAATGTATTTAAATGTAATTTATTTTTAAGACATATTCCATCTAAACTTATATAATATTATATATAATATTATATAACATTATATTCCATATAAAATTGTTGATAGCCAAGTTAATTTAGTTGTCTAATGAGTATTCATGACTTAGTAGATGACATTTCTACAAAGCAATCAATCCATCTAGGTCACCAAATAAATGTTGGTGTAAATGCTATATTAAATAAAAAAAATCAAAAAAATTTTTATTTTTTATTTTAGTGCAGCTACAGCAGCTTTACTTTGCTTATGATTTAGCTTTAAAAGATTCATTATTGTTGTGTAGAAACATTACATTGAAACGTCTACACTTTAAGCATAAAGCACACAATTCAGTAAAATGACCTAAACTTAAAATATTCCATGCACGGATGGACATCGGCTCATTTCTGTAGATTGTTCCTTTATCTTATCAACCGATGATGTTTAGTTAGACAGCCCCATGTGTACTTGTAATGCAAGCTGTAAAGATTTACCTTAAATTCTCAAGATGATGTGTTATGGATAATGTGTTTGGGTTTAATAGTTCTAATCTAATTACCCGAACAAAGCCCGGAAAATAGCATCCTGCGTCGTCCACCAAGAAACCTTAATTAGCAACATCTGTTTGCCCAAAAGACACCAGGTCAGTTTTCATGTTGCTGGAGATATTTAGGAAGGCCTGAGGAAAGCAGTAAAGGAACGTGAGAACGACAAGGCATATTAACACCCCACTGTGTTAGCTGTTCAGTGAAAATAACCCCAGAAAAGAAGTTATAAATTGGTAAAGGAGAGCAAAGAAACCCACTGGTATGGCTTCTCATTTCCGTCCCCCTGCCACCTTCTCTGGTAAAGCGTGTAGAAAGCCTGATGACTCAAATTACACCTGGGAAGGGTGTTTTTGGCTATTGTGCAAGCCAAGAAATCATCTATATCAGTGCAAAAGAGAACTCGGGGTAACAGAAGACTTAGAGATTGAGAAAGGTTTTTCACAGCTGTCATAATCTTACATGCACAAGCTGAATTGTTCGTCTTCACAGAGGCGGAACACCTGAGCACCCGTGCGAGACACGAGACCTTCCATAGTGTCTGTACAGTGTGGAGGAGGGGCCAGGTGTCCCGAAACCAATGAATTCCACAAAACGGAGGCATTTTCTCTTCCTTCTGAATGTGGACTTTTATTGACGAGAGGTCGCGAGCGTCTCTGCCAATATACTGCTGTAAAAATGAAGTCCCCCTCCATTCTAACATCCCCTCCCTTCCTCTGAATGGCTTTTAACCCTTCTTCAGTCTGTGTTCCGCCTCCTTCATCTCTCTCCAGTCATTCCTCTCGTTCTGCTATCGGCCCATAAAACACTCCCTCCTCCCTTCGCTTTGCTCTCTCCCACTCTCGCTTGTGAGATTTGCCTAACAATGGGTGGCTCTGCCCAAGGTCAGATAAGAAGCCACAGTCCAAGAAGCCACAGTCACTGTTTCTTTCATCTGTCTTTCTGCAGCTCTCTCTCCCCTCACAGCTTTCAAATTATCTCTGCAGCACCCATAATAATAATTACTGAGGACGGCGGAGAGGAGATAAGGGAGAAGCGGCGGACGGGAGAGAAGAGGGGAGGGCGAGCATGGAGAGAAGGAGTGTGAAAAAATACGGCTGCCAGAGAAAGAGAGAGGTTGAGGAATTATTATTGCTAGATTGAATTGGGTGGGTGGGTGGTGTGGGGGCACTCAGAGAGAACAACACTGCAAATGTGACTGTAATGAGCAAATCTCTATTTTTCTTCATATGAAAGAGTGTTGTTATTCCCCGTGTGAGCTAAGTCAGTACGTTTTAGTCCAATGCGATAACATTAACTATAGGATTATCAGGAAAAAGAAAATCTTCTCTGGGTCACAATGACCGCAAGACAAGGGTTAAAACAAGAACTTAACTTAAGATAGATTTTCTAAAAACATGACTTCAATGTCTTTGGTAGTATTCTTACGTATGTTTACAAAAAAAGACAGAACTACTGATTATGAAAATTATATTTTGCAATGCGACACTCTTTCAAAACACTTAAAACTAAATGATCCAGAAATACAGTCATCCATAATATTGTGATATTAAAACTTAAAAAGTACACAAAACATAAATAACATATCTCTCGGTTTAGGAAGTGCTTTAAAACATCAAAGGACTCCACATGGAGATTTGTAGATCATCAAAAAAATTTAAACAAGCTGAATGTCTCTAGAGGTTTTTACTCTAGGTATTATATTTTCCTGTCCAAGTTGCATTGCAACTTCCCCCAAATCCCATCCTGTTCACCCTGCACCTCCTTTCCAAACACCCCTTTCCATGCACTTCCACACCCCTAACCCTTCTGACCCCCATCATGTTATCGGGAAGCAGGCTAAGCCTCCTAATCCTGGGTCCTGTGGTTCCCCACACCACCCAGAGGAGCTTCTATCTGCCTAGCTGAGGTGCTGTGCAGGGCTGATACTTGTGGGCTGAGAGGGGGGTCTGGAGATGCCTATCAGAGCCGCAGTACAACAGTCTACAACACACACATGCACACACACACATCACCCCTGACATGTAGATCGCTGGCCATTGCAACAATATTCTGAGGAGGCCTTATCTCTGAACTCAAGCTTCATTGTCTGGATGACCCATAGTGGACCGATGACAAGGGGGGGAAGGGGGATCTGTTTTTACTCAGCCCACCTGCTTCTCATTGGGTCACCAGTCTGTCTCTGCATTTGGTTGTGGCTCATGCTGGACTGGTGCATGGAAAGCAAAATCACCAAAAACTAGAGATTTTTTTCACTTTTTTTTCACTTTCAGATTGTGCTCTACAAACATTATGAACCAAAAAGATCTAAAAATCATCACCAAACTTTTCCAGAAATCTCATTAGTGCACAAACTGAAGTCAAACAACTTGTGGAAGTCACCTCGATCAAAGACTAATCCACATCATATTTAGTAGTCACACCACTGTTTCGTTTAAGCATAAAATGATGAAATGCCTAACACTGAAGACAAACCATTTTCAGATTTGTTATTATTATTTGAAAAATGTGGGGTTCCAAAGACTGAAATCAAATCAGAGTTTCTTTTTCTGTAAGACAGCATGAACATAATTTAAAGCCCATTCACCCTAACAAACAGCGATGGTCCCTATGAATGTCTATGTTTTCAAAGAAAAATTCCAGGTTGAATACAGGCAACATAAGCTTCATCAGCGGCATCTGTGGCATGCTGATGATTGTCAATGAAAACTTGTCCATTGGTTTCTACAAACAAAAGGATGCATACTGTCTGTATGCATACAATACTGATGCACTGCAAGGATTAACTTACAGTATAAGTCTTTGGGGCATGTTGACCAGATGGTTTAAAAGCAAAAAAAAAAAAAAAAAAAAAAAAAAAAAAAAAAAAAAAAAAACAAAACCTTTTGATTCCTTTTTTTTAAGTGGATAAATGTCTGATTATTATTTACTCACTGTTAAAATACCACACATATGCCACATAACTTGTTGGTATCCTTACATGAATTTCTTACAAAATATAGCAGGTTTACCAGAGTCATGACAAGCGTTCACAGATACATTCACAGATCACTCTAAATTATAAACATTATTCATGGTGCTGTTGACCTGCCCCATAGACTTCCATTGTAAATGCTACTGTAAACATCTTTTTCCTGTTGGACAAATTTATTATTTTCTTTAGTATATGGTAGTATTTAGAACTTGTGTTGGATTTCAATTACTATATTTTATTTGGATTTCTTTTTTTCTTATGTGTGGCTTTTTAAAACACTCAAAGTTAAAAAGGAATATGAACATCTTGGTTGGTAAACCAAACTAGATGTCATTAGACCATTAGAAATATGAAACAAACAAAAAAATTAAAACAAAACAAAATAGGAAAGAACAAAAGCAAAACAGCTAAAAACAAAAAAACAAAACAAAAAATGGAGCAAAACAAAACCTAGGCAGAATCTGACAAAGCAAAACAAAGTACAACATAACATCATATGCAAAAGGCCCAAGGCACACTTCATCCCCATGGAAGGAAACAAATGTTATTTAGACGTGGATATGTAGAAAACTAAGAAAACTGAAGTAATCAATTATTCTTGATGAGAATTAGTCATGTGACACAAAATCTGCATGTGAACTTGACTGGTTGAACTTTACTAACGACACTGGAAAATGCTGGGTGTTAATGTTCAGTTGTAAATAGAAACACAAAGTTGAAGTGTTAAAATTACATGTAACACCCTTTATTTTACCTGCATAAAATTTGAAGTTTAAAAGTGAACGCGATACCAAATTATGCAGACCTTTTCAAATTTTGACCCCAGCATGTGTGCATTTCAGCATATGTACTTATTGTGTGATTGTTAAGAAGAAATTCCTCATTTGCCTGTATTCATTTAGAAAAAAAAGGAGGAGGAAAAAAGTGTTCATTTAATATGCATGAAAGCTTCCCACTGGCCTCTGGAAAAGGAAGATAAAGTGGACATATCTCTGAGAGTTATGATAAGTGTGTGTATTTGTTTGCACATATGTGTGTGCCTGAGACATATCTCTGAGCTGTATGATAAGACACATCAGCACGTAACAACTCGGTAAAATGGAGGGAGGAGGGGGAGAACGGATGGAGGGAGAGATTGGAAAAAATGAATGACACAAGGGGGCGTTTCTATTTCTCTCTCACACTCAGTGTGGGTCCTCTGGGAAAGGTTGTGCGGTACAATGCAAACATGTCTGTGTGAATAGCTCGATGGGAAGAGGACAGCTGTTTGAGATGACAGTGATGGCTGCTAATGCTCAATCTGTCTACCTCCCCATAGACCTATTCATATACACACACACACACACACAATGACCACAATGAGTTAGCCACAAAGCACAAATGTGCTACTAACACACATACTGTACACACTTGCCACTTGTGCATGACAAAATGACAGCCTCAGTTCCTGTGTTGTGCCTTAATGGGCAAAATATCCTGTCTCTAACATTCACTGTCATATAAAACGTCATAACAGGAGAGTGATTTATCATGGAATGTTGTGATATATGTTACGGGTCTTGGAAACATTCACAGGCATATTTATTTTCCAGTGCTAAGATCCATTCTCTCACTCATTCTTGCTTGTGTACAACTAGAAACACACTTAAGACATGTACGCAAATGGAAATTCTTGACGTGCTCATTGCAAGCTTAAAGAGTATTCATGCATTACTGTGGCATTATTAAACCTCCTGGGGGCGCTAGAGATACCTTCAAATTACTGTGCCACTAGATGCATTATTATTAAGGTAACCAGTCTTAACTTATCCAGAAAGATTCTCTTCAAACTTTTGCTTGGCCATGACATTAGTGGACCTATAAGAAAAAATTGCATTATGCACTATAGCGCTCCTTGAGTCAACCCTGAGAAAACAATGTGTACTTGCATTGCCCTATGTTACAGAATGCAGCAATGCATCAAATTAAGCACATGAGCAATTCACATACTTGTGTTGAATATCCACAAAATGTTTCAACACTTATATACTCTGCACCATATTCAATATTGTTCTATAGAAGTCTTTAGTCTTGATGTTAACTTGTAGACCAAACAAATTCGGTAGGCAAATTTGCCATGAGTGAAGGATAAAGCAAAATAAGTCAAATAAGGTGTGTGGTTAGCATTACTTGTAAAAAAAAAGTCATTCTACAACATGCAATACCATTTAAAAGTCATTTTTAATATATTTTCAAATGTAATTTATTCCTAAGATGGCAAAGATGAATTTTAGCAGTCATTACTCCAGTCTTCAGAAATAATGCGCTGATTTGGCGCTCAATAAACATTTATTATTATCATCAAAAGTTGAAAACAGTTGTGCTACTTAATATTTTTGTCGGGGGAAAAAATCTAGTTTCTAAGAAGTTGCTGCGTTAAGGATACAATATTGAGTGGGAGTTATCATTGTGAGTTATGGCTGTCAACATGCTAATGCTAATTCCTTCCGGGATTTCGAATTACTAACAGCTCTATTTAAGCAGTCTGAAATGCCAACCTCTGACTCAACCAACATTGTGTTTTTGTTTGTCCAATCACTGACAGACAAGAGGAGTAACTGGGATACCTATTCGGAAACAATCAATCATTAAATTGATACCTCTAGAAGTGCAAATATTACACAACGGCCATTTAAAATGAACACATTTTAGGTAAAAGTAGAGAGAAATACTATGGAAAAAAAGTAGAAATAATACGAATGAGAGAGAAGGATAGAGAAGGTTAAAGAGAAAGAGGAAAAAAATGGCAAGCTAATTAAAGAAAGACTACAGGCAAAGCTAGGGGGCTGGGAGGATCGTCAAGGAAGGTGTCATCACACACATACACTTTCCTCTTCTCTTCTCCTCTCCTCTTCCTTCTCTGGCCTTTGATAAGACAGAGGTGCTAGACTGGGCCTCACCAGCACCATGCATAATAATGATAGCGTGAGAGAGAGTGTATGAGAGAGAGTGAGGGGTTTGTTTGGCTGTTTTAAGAGAGTGCTGCTCTGCTCTTGGCCTTGTTAGTGCTCATTAATGACTGACTGCTTGTGTGTTTGAGCTGGCTGTATATCTGTTCTGTGACCTGTTTTTATGTTTTATTCAATGTGTGTATCTGTTTGGTAATGTGTTTGGTGCAGTGTGGTATATGTGTAAGGATGTATGGCTACACGGTCACACCTGATTGTGTGTATATGAGTGTCTGTGTGAGAAGGAAGGAGAAATCCTAAGAAATGTTCCTAGGAGTCATTTCCGTTCTTCTTAGTGGATCAGCGTTTTCTTACACCCGTTTACTCAAAATGTGGTCAAATGACTTTAATGTCTACCTGCTAAGAGACGTGCTAACAAGGTGCAGTCACACGCGCACACACGGAAAGCTCAGTCAACCTCTCTTTTAATTTTTAACATTAAGATAATAAGGCCCAGCTAAAACTCTCTGATGGCTTATTTGGATTTATCAAATCCAACATAACTGCATTAATAATATGATAAAAAAAAAAAAATCAACATTTCTCATTCAACATTTTGACTTATTAAATATTCTATTTCACTCTCTGAAATATGTCACATTATTGAAGTAAAGTCACAGCCTAGTTTTTGTCTTGTAGAATATGCTGATTCACTTCAAAAGTTATTTTTAAAATAAATTAATAATATTATTCAGCCAGGACACATTTAAATGATCAAAACTGACTTGTTTCTTCATATTAGAATGATTTTTGAAGGATCATGTGACACTGGAGTTATGGCTGCTGTAAAATCAGCTTTGCCTTCACAGGAATAAATTACATTTTGAAATATATTAAAATAGAAAACTGTTAATAATATTCCATAATAGTACTGTTGTCTCTCTGTATTTTGATCAAATAAATGCAACCTTGGTGAATGTAAGAGACTTTCAAAAACATTAAAAATCTTATGTTAGCGTACATCATGTGTTAGTTAAATAGGTTGTGAACAGCAATTCATGTTGACTAAAATTTTGCCCTTTGCTTTAAATATTCATTCACTGTTTAAGTCTATAATTATTGAAGTACCTTTGCACAGGCTGACATTTTTGTGTATGCCAGGTTTCTGTTGTTTAATTGCAATTATGTTTAAAATTAAAATTACAAATCTCACTCTTGCCAACAGAGGTCTTACACAGACAGGCTGGGACCGGCACGCTCACACCTCAGCACCCTGTCATCTCATCCCCCTCATCTTCTCCCTCAGCCCCTCTCTTCTGTAATGAGGAGAAAGAGAGAGAGAGGGGAAAAAACACTTGTACAAGGGCTGAATAGACCACAATCCAGTCCAGAGTCCAAAGAACAGATGGGGAATTTCTGGAAAAGAGGAAAACAATGTGATACCTGAGGTAAATTTTGTATCTAACCATAAAAATGTACATATGTTGTCACCTCACATAAGTCATCTGATCTGTTTACTAGATACAGCAACACCTCTTTTCTCCCTCTTTCATGATAATGTCTGGATAATGGAACTGAGTGGAATGGAATCACAATATTTTCCATTATAGAAAGCAGCAGCCACTGTAGCCACTGCCATAGCAAAGTGTGTGTGTGAGTATTGATCATGGAAGGTTATTCTCCAGCCAGGGTTTATTAACCTCTGTGATAATGACAGAGCATTAATGTACACAGAGTCCCAGAGGAATTGTGGGATTGCAGAAGACAGATACCCTTTGGGTATGCTCAGAATGGCATATTGCCATATTACTTGTACTTGAAAAGTTAAGCAAATTTTCTTTATGCATGGATGACCTAACATTTGATACATGAATATCCCACAATGCGATGTGGCCGACCTGACCTTCCATTTCAAGTGTGAACAAAGACCCAGAAATAATAACCTTGAAATTAACCACTTTCTTTGTTCATCTGCATCAAACTAAAAGTTAAGACATTTTTGCATTAAATTAAAAAAGCTATTTGACTCACAATTCATAAAATTAAACATGTAACATATTAGGTGACATATTTACATGTTGCATACTACTTATTTAAAATGCATAATTGCAGAATATCATTGCATATGTACGTTTCATGTACTATTTTAGATAGCATGCATAATATAGTGGATACTTTAGTTTATGGTATACTACATTTCCAAACACATTCAGAATGTGTAACAAAGAGTCAATCTTTAGCAAGCTGAAAAATCAACACGTGTAGACTGATGACAACCAGAATTTAACCAACTGATTAAGACTACCAAAAGGGACAGTTTTATCATTTACTCACCTTCAAGTTGTTCCAAACCTGTATTTGTTTCTTTCTTCTATCGAGCACAAAAGAAGATATTTTAAAGGATGCTGGAGACCAAACAGTTTACGGTAGCCATTGACTTCCCCAGCATGGAAATAAAATACTACGGAAGTCAGTGGCTACTATCCACTGTTTGGTTCATAGCATTCTTCAAAATATTTTCTTGTTATTAAAATGAGGGTGAGTAAATGATGACAGAAGTATCATTTTCGGGTGAACTATCTTTTTAAGACTTCTTAAAATAAAAGATCCAAAAATACTTAAAACAAGTAAATAAATAAAGCGGGAGCGATGTATGTCAGTCAGATTTGAGAAGTGTAATAAATACCATATATATTTGATATAATATGTATATAATATACCATATATATATATATAATATATATATATATATATAGATATATATATATATATATATATGTCCCTCATTTAAACCCTTCCACCTAATCATTGTCTCCTTCTTTTAGCCCCTTCCCCCATCCCAAACTACGGGGAAACGGCTTCCTCTATAATTACCAGTTATTAATTTTAAATGAGTCTGTTAAGGCGTTGCATGATTTTAATACTGCCTGTTAATATCAGATCTGATGAGATCGGGGGAAGAGGAGATGAGAGGGGGATGATGGAATGGGTGTCTTCTCTCAACCATCAATAAATATACACTAAATCCATCCACCAACACACCCTCTGTAGATGGGGAACAAAAAATCACCCATTAAGCATTGAATTAAGCAATTGTCAAATACATTGACAGAATTTGAATTAAGCATTTCTGTCTCTTCCTAAGTTTAATTTTTGGCCTATTGCCACTTTTATTGAGAGAAGCATAGATATGGCAATGCTGAGGTGAGTTAAAGACATGGCCTGACAGGTACTGCACATGCTATAACGACTTGGGTCATCCTAACCTTGCTAACTCTCCCTATCACTTCCGGTCTCCTGTGCAACTGTCCTAATAAAGTAGAAATAAAATAAAAAAGCATTGATTGGTGACTAAAATAAAATAAAATAAAAATCTGCTAATCACTGGCTGTGCATCAAAAGGTCAAATAATGGAAAATTATTTCAATTTTGAGCACCATGTATAAATAAATAAGTATATTATAATATAATATATGAAATATAATATGATATGGCTAGGCAAAATACAAATCATTACCAACTTGAGCATCATGTAAGCAACATTATCAACACGTCAGAGAATGTGGCTAGGCCACTTTCAAATTTTAATCAATTTTAATAAAAATATAAAATCAAAACTTAAAAAAAATGATGTATAATTCTACCATTTCTACTGTTGCATGTATACACCATCACAAAAGACAAGATTATTTTATTACTTGTAGCAAAAGTTCTACCATTTCTACTGTTGCATGTATACACCATCATTCCAAAAAGCTACATTTTGTACTGAACCAACAGATTGTGTATGATGACAAACCACAAAGGCCTAAAACTAACAACAACAGGTTGACAAACACGATATGACAAACAAACTACATGAAATGCATGTGGTGTGAGAGATAAAACTTAAAGCAGCTTGGGATAGAATGAAAGAGAAAGAGTCCAAACTGGTCCACTCACACGGAAAAACTCTCTCGCTCTTCTCACATCTCTCTTTTCTTTTCTCTCTCTCTTTCTCCTCACCCCCGAGCCCCCTCTACCTCTCTCTCTCTCTTTGTGTTCTGTATTCCAGGGTCCTTTCAGTGCCTAAAGTGGCGCTTGCTGCAGCTGAAGTGTCTGTGCATGTGTGCCAGAGCCTGCAATTCACCAATTTCACTGCTAATTAGCCTACAAAGCCGGCGCCTCGCAGGGGGAGCAGAGGAGGGGGTGTCGCATGCAGGGGGTCCTGGGCTCGGGGGCTAAAGGAGGAGGATGAAGGGGAGGGGTGCTGGCACAGCTGACACATATGGCCGGGTACCAGAGACTGGGTGAAAAGGGTGAAGCTGTAGAAAGAGGGAGAAAGAGAGGGGTGAGAGAAGGAGGGAAAGAAATGAGAGGATGATGTGGGGTAAAGGAGTGAGCACATGATACAGAGAGAAGGTGCAGATGGAGAAGAGGAAAGGCATGGAGCCAGGGGAGCACTTTCGCATGACTCACGTCAGGGCTTCAATGCACCTCTTAAAGCAAAGACCACGCTCCGCTTTGACCTCCACATGAAAAGCAGTGCAGATAATGTCATAGCAAGGTGATTATACGAGGTCGCTAGATAGCAAGAAAGCAGGCTGGGTGCATAGTAAATAGGGAAAACATACATTTGAGATTAGAGCAGAAGAAAGTCCTGCCAATGCCTTTGATACGTTGCAGAAATCAAAAACAAGTCTTGATGAATTTAAATTATAAGGTGGGCGTTTTTAAATATTTGCTGTACACTAAATCAGTGCTTTCAACTGGTGGGTTGGTAAATTGTTCGGGTTGATAGGGTCATGGACACTAAATGAAAACCAGCACTAAATGTAAATAAAATATTACAAATTTGGTATAATACCAGTCATATAACCAAATATAGTTAGAACAGAGAAAAAACTTAACTTTTAAAATTGAGGAGAAAATTCTTTGTTTATCTTTTGCTGCTGATGTCAAATCCTGTGTGCCCAATCAAAGCATTTTACTACAAATTTATCTGTCACTTGGCAGAAGTTAGTTAAATTTGGCATGACATGCTTTCACTGACATGCAATCATGAACAAAACTACACAACAGGCAAAAATAGGACCTAGACTTTATTAAATATGGGGAAACTTGCAAGATTTGAACCAAAGAATTTCACCACCTGTTCACTTGGGTCATTGTGTTGTGTCAGTAGGGTGATTTAATTTGAAATAACTGTTTTCTGTTGGTGTGTATATATATATATATATATTAGATCTATATATATATATATATATATATATATATATATATATATATATATAATTATTCCTTTGATGCAAAGCTGAATTTTCAACAGCCATTACTCCAGTCTTCAGTGCCACATGATCCTTCAGAAATCATTCTAATGCTGAAAATGAGGCAAAATCAAGTGTGAAAATCACAAAGGTAGCTGCAAAGTTGTTCAAATTACCTGTGAGATTTGTTTGAAATCTTTGGCTGTGTTTTAAAAGGTCAACTGTAAATAGGGTCAAAGCTGAAATGATTTGAACTTTGTGCTCAGTGTACAATGCTGACACTTACCCTCATACAGTTCAAAAGGCCTTAAAGTGGAAGTAAAGGAGTCAGTCAAGTTTACATTATTATTTAGTAAACTGATTTCCACTTTAATAAAAAAAAAAAAATAAAAAAAATAAACGTGTGACGTCACGGGGTGTGCTCTGCATTTAACCCATCCAAGTGCACACACACAGCAAGTGATGTGACATACAGCCAAGTATGGTGACCCATACTCAGAATTTGTGCTCTGCATTTAACCCATCCAAGTGCACACACACAGCAGTGAACACACAGGAGCAGTGGGCAGCCATTTTTATGCTGCGGCACCCGGGGAGCAGTTGGGGGATCGGTGCCTTGTTCAAGGGCACCTCAGTCGTGGTATTGCAGGCCCGAGACTCGAACCCACAACCTTAGGGTTAGGAGTCAAACTCCTAACACTAGACGACTTCCCCACATGCCATACTCCACTGCCATACTTAATCATACTTATTATATATTTTTTTAATCTAAGTGGAAATCAGTTTGTGAAATAATGCAAATTTGACTGACTGCTTCACTTCCACTTTAAGAGTGGAGAGTGTAACAGAAAGAGCAATAACCTCAAGATAGAGAGAAACCGAGACTGGAAGGACTCTCTAGAGGTGACTTGGAAAGACAGAGTTGTTAGACACAGGGGTGGCCACAGGGGGCGCTTTAGCCCAGTATGGCTGGAGTGCTTGTGAGTGGGGATGCCCAGGTCTGGTAAGCCTACACTGGGCACAGCTGCACAACAGCCAGCCCTGGCACCATCCACATGCCCTGGCAGACATAGTGGGTCTTAGAGCCTAACTAAAACATGCACACACACATACACACACGTACAATCCACCCAGTCTGGGTAGCTGCCAACAGCCCTAACACCGTCTCTGCCATGCTGGCATCCATCCTGCCACCTATCGCTGACGGCGACGGTTTCCACAGAGACCGGAGTTTGGCACGACGCCCAGGAGAGCACTGGAGTATGGCATTGGCAGCGTTTGTATAAGCTTAGGCTTGTCTCTCTCTCTCTCTCTCCCTTCTTGGTCTCTTTTGCTCATTCTCACCCTCTCTTCCTATGATTTGCTGTTTGTTTGTTGTTTTTATTTGTCCTCTGTCTCCAGACGCTTGTATATTTAAGGCTGTGGATGTGGAGGTGCAGAAAAGGATTATTCCGGAGGCACACAGGGGTCACACGCCTCTGGGGTACTGCGACCACCTTGAGAGAACACCGTAATGCACTCACATCCACAATCACACATGCTTAAAAACACCATCACGATGAAATTTACACCCTAACAGCTCTAGTGCCAACATATGTGACAACATATGAACTTATGTATGTGTTTATGTCATATACATTAGGCAGCACAATCTTGGTATAGAGAGTCTCTGAGGCATTTTGCAATGCCACACGTGACTACTACACTCAGTGTTTGGAGCTAAAGGGGTAAATGCCAACTCAACAGCTGTAATTGTTTGAACTGAATATGTTCACCTAAAGCCCTCATTTTAATCCTAGTGGACAGATGCCATATAAAACCCCTTTAAAATGAAAACAGTGTAAACATTCTGTCGCCCAATGCTGCCAGCAAGCCCTATACGGCAGACGTATATGGATCTCAAACTGAAATATTACTGTGTAATGCTGGCCATAATTCCAGCTTAAAAAAAAAAAAAACCTACATAAAGTGCAGATGGCAATTTTGGTAAAACTGACCGCAGTAATTTTGACATCCAAGAAATTCAAGTTAATACTAAACACACATGCAAAGTAAAGTCAGATTGTTCACAATTACAGCTGTAACAGATTTTTGCATACTATTGGCAATTGTACATCAAATTTTGTTTGTACAATTTTAGCATATAACTCTATGAACAATTTGTGAGTACAATTGTTTGTGAATTTTTGCATGTAATGGTATATATTATATGTGCATATGTACATATATTAAATTTTTGCACTTAATTGTACAATTTCTGTTTACAACTTTTGTGCATTATTTGCATATAACTGTACACACAATTTTAGCATGTACATGTATGTACAATGTTTAATACAACTGCACATATTTTTTGCATCATGCACTTTGAGTGTACAATAGTTAGTGTATTTATTTGTATAAAATTGTACACAGTTTTCTTTTGTAATTTCATGTTCAACTTTGTTGTAGATACTGTTTTTGAATGTAACTGACCATACAATTTCTGTGAACAAATATTTAGGCTTTTAGCAAAGAAATGTACCAAAAATTCTTGAATATAATTGTGTGTGCAATTTTGCATTAAGTTGCACATAATATTAAAATGTTACTGTACATACTACATTTGCACGCAACTAAATTGCATGTACATTTTTTGTATGTAATTGTACATACAATTACTGTGTACAGTTGTTTGTGCATTTTTTGCATATAAAATGCACACAAAAATGTAGCATGTAATTTTGTTAATTTTTTTTGTATACATACTATTTTTCTGAACAGTTTTACGTGTAATTATTTTACTTTCTTGAACTTTTTTATTTATTCATTTAAAATCATCAGATCTAAAAAAACATGAACATGACTGATCACAAATCATTTGTCAAAAGTCACATGCCCAAAAATCCACTTCACCTTTTGTTCATTTAGGGTCAGATTTAGCCAGCACTGAGTCACCCCTCTCTCTATAAGAACACTTGCAGAAGTCCAAAATCATGTCTTCCCCCTTCTACTGCTTTCAGATGAGCTCCACAATGAATGAAAAGGCAGATCTCTCTGTAAAACTCCTCGTTTAAATATTCTCCCTTCTGCTTGTCCCCCATATCCCCCCTCTCTCTCTGGTCTGCTTTATTTTATTCCTGGGTGCAAGCTGAATTTAATAAATATATGCAAATGTGTGCGGTGGAACATGACGAGTTTAAATCAGTCTGCGCTGCTCTTTGAGCGCTGGTGAGATTGAGGCTGAGAGCTGACCCCGGGTTAATCATTTTTCACTTCCCTATCGCATTCAGTTCTGCTGCTGCCAGTGTATGTGTGTGTGTGTGTGTGTGTGTGTGTGCGTGTGCATGTGTGGGTCTAAGTGAGTTTTGTGCATCCCTGTGTGTGTTTGTGTGTGTATTATTATTACAGAGGGAGGTAAGTCATGTTCATGTTTTTTGAACAAATCAATGAAGATAAAGTCTTTCATTTATCTTATCACAGATGAATCTTAAACAGTAAATAAGGAATTTTAGTGGGAGAAAATATTCTTCCTTGCACATATTTACTCAGCACTAAAACAATCACCTCATGACCTGTTGTTCTCACCTTTCTCTCTCCGTCACTCTATTTTCCTCATCCTCCAGAAAGCACAAACTTTTGGTCTTAAGTACATCTTCAGCTTTCTGTTTTGTGTCCTTCTAAGTTCTCACCATTTCTTTCAAGCATTTGTAAACATTTTTCAAATTTTCTCTCTTTTCTGATGTTATGCCACTACAATTTAAGCAAATATACTACAAATATTTTTTCTACAACTGCTAAAAATATCAACCTTTCATTATTCCATAAATTCATATATTTATATATCCTATTCAGATATCAGATATTCAGCATCAAATCAGCATGATTTCTGAAGGATCATGTGACACTGAAGACTGGAGTAATGGCTGCTGAAAATTCAGCTTCACCATCACAGAAGTAAATTTCATTTTAATTTAAAATAATAAAATAGAAAACATATTTATTTTAACCTGTAATAAAATTCCACACTAATACTGTTTTTACTGTATTTTTAATTGAATAAATGCAGCCTCAGTGAGCCTAAGTCTCTCTTTCAAAAATATTAAGAAAATTACTGAATGCAGCAGTGTACTTTGTAATAACAAAAAGTTTAACAAATTAGAAAAAAAAATGCTTAAAAAAAAAAAATCACACTCACTAGGTTCTAGCTTCTTTACAACAAAACAATCACACAAAACACTATATAATCAACTATACATAAGAAAAAAGTGGCCTACATCTGTACCTCAAAAATGAACAAAATAAATGATGCCCATGCATGCTTAAGAGTTTAAGCTTCTAGAGTTTATGGACCACCAGAGAGGTCAAAAATCAATCTCTACTGCTTTGTTCATTCCACTGTAGCTCCATCTACAGGAAGAGAAAGGTAGAAAATGAAGGAAATCCAGGATCTGAAACCTTCATTCTAATGTTACAATGTACCATAATATAGATAAAAAGTGAACCTTGAAAATGTGCATTTGCATGTTCACTCTCTTACTGTATGTTTTCCACACTCACACAGACCTTTGGGATAGCACACCCCCTCCTCCTGTCGTCAGGCATGTCTGTGGCCGCCTAACTGATCTAAGTTCTAATCAAACATCATTTAGACTGCATCTCACCCCGTCCCCACGGGAAACAACCACCCCAGTGACGGTCGCCAGGCAACCACCCTCTCATTTCTGAAGTGTCAGTTTGCATTATTGTCTTCACGCTCTCTAGTGATACCCAGAGTCTTGCACAGACACAGACTTCCACACACACATTCACCTACAGTCACATACTCAAATGTGCTTCGTAACATTTTCAAAACAGAATCTGCAAGTGTGTTTTGATACACATACCCATCCATAAGAATTCACTGCACTGCTGTCAGAAAGTGGTGTCAAAATTTGTGGCACCAACAGACCCTCGAAAATCATTTGTGTTCACCTGCCAAAGTAAATATTTGGCATTGATCTGCAATAGACTGTACAGCGTGAAGAAAAAGAAAGAGGAGAATTCACAAACATAAAGAATAATGTATATGAAACACACACGCATACAAATATGCTGAGTATGCATATCTGAAATAATCACATGGCACTCGACACAGTCCACACAAACTGTATTTGTAGGTCTAAAAAAAAGTGTAAAATGACAGATGAAGATAGTCATCTCACTGATGGCGACATCACTCACATACATATACAGAGAGAGAGAGATAGAGAGAGAGAGAGAGAGTCAGAGAAACAAATTTGTGAAATACCTTTAAGTGTGTAATTTACACATCTTTAATGTTATTTTAGTTTTATTAATATACTCATACTTATTCATATTTTTGATTACATTTTATTTGTATATTTTTATTTTTAAAATATAAAAAATTAAATGTATTTGATCAAAAATAAAATTATTAAAATTTTTATTTTTATATTTTTTATTTTTATTTTTTTTATTCAGATTTTAATGTTTTAGCAGTCTCTTATGCTCACCAAGGCTGTATTTATTTTATCAAAAATTCAGTAAAACAATTATATTGTAAAATGTTATTGCAATTTAAAAGAACTGATTTCTATAAATGTGATTTATTCCTTTGTTGCAAAGAAAATTTTTAGCAGCAATTACTCCAGTATTCAGTGTCACATAAAAAGCATTCTAATATCCTGATTTATAACTTTGTTTACAAATAACGATTCTTATTTTCACGTGTAAACAGTTGTGCTGACTGATGTATTTTTTTTTTAATAGAAACCAAAAACAAAAAAAAATCATCAAAAAACCAAACATTTGAATGATAGTGCAAATTATAAGTGCAAATTGAGTGACAAGATAAGTTGAAAAAATGTATATGAATTTCTTATTTCTGAATATCTTGGTTCGTCATATAATAAAACATATAATAAATAATAAATAATATTAGAAAACATAATAATAAAACTACTACTACTACTACTACAAAAAAAAAAAAAAAAACAAAAAAAAAAAACCCATCGTCTTCTTAGGTGTGATGTGAGAAGGCTACTGACAAATAAGATAAATCTATAATGACATGTCGCCTCTGCTAGCTTTAACAGTTTATGGAGCAGCCGTCTCATAATATCAATACCACAATGTGAGGAGAATTGCATCTGCAAGGGTGACAAAATTTGCTGTGAATTGTTCACTAGGTTTCGAGAGAACATACCCACTTTGTAACACATGGCCTCCATGCACCTCTGAAGTGTTGACAGATGATACAATCTTTTTATTCTGTGTATGTTACTCGACATACGTTGTGTATACTTTTATATTCATGTAAGTGTATTTTTTGTGGTTTCTGATTGTGTGTGTGTGTCTGTGTTTTTTGTGCGTGTGTGAATCCGGTGCCAGTTAGAAGACAGAAGTGAGCTGAATGCATTAGCACCGAGCGAGCAAGGCTGCGAATATTGTCAAAGTAAATATGATTCATAAAGAATATGGTGGCTAAACAGCCCAGCGCTAGGTGGAAACACGTCAAAGAGGCTCACCCAATTACTGCACTCTTAGAGTGAGGCAGCTGTTCATTTTTTAGGACTCTAGAAATGTGTTAGATGTAGCAGTTAATTTCCTGGCTGTTGAATTCAAACCCTGGGATATCATGTTCCTTTTTTCTTTTCTCTTGGCAAGTCAAATATTCAGATGCGCAAAACCTAAAATGACCCTGTTTGGGATGTAGAGATAATTGAGCCATATTTTTCCGGACTTTTCTTAAAGGGAATGATTTCTGAAGGATCATGTGACACTGAAAACTGGATTAATGACTGCTGAAAATTTAGCTTTGCCATCACAGGAAATAGTAATAAAATTGTAATAATATTTCACTATATAACTTTTTTTTGCATTTTTTATCAAATAAGCAGAACATGTTTACAGTTAATGAAGTCTGCTTTGACCCTTGTGTGATCTTTAGGGGAACTGACTTTATACATCCAATAAAAATCACCTTGACGCCAGTTACTTGAAAGTAATTGAAATAATAAAAAGTTAGTTCTGAGGAAAGTTCTAGCATTGCATGACACTTAATATTTTGCATCTAATATAAAGAAATTCATACATTTAAGTGTGACCCAAGTGTCCTTTTTGGGAAACAGTTTTTAAAGTAATTTTATGTGACATTAATAGTTCAAGGAAAAATGCAACAGATTGAATAGCTAATTTGTTAACCACCAGTATCTGTGTTTGGACCTGTGCTATTCTGAGGTTATTTGCATTATTGTGAGGATGCTCTTTAAATACCACCTATTAGGCTAGCTGTCTACACACCTGTGTACATGTATATGAAAACAGTTTTTATAGAGTTGTGCTCAGATATATTAAGTTGCAAACAAACGCACACACACATACACATGTAGGCTGACACCAGGGGGACATGTGCAGATGGCACGCAGGGTGTATTGAGAGGGTACAGAAGGTGCAAACATATGGTGTGTGACAGAGAGCAAAGTCACTGAAACCTCCAACTTCAAAAGAGGTTTGAGGTCCAGCGCTGCACTTTGATGCCAGGTGAAGCGACTTTTGCATTAGGCCAAGTCCACTTTGGCTGATTCTTTGGTAATGACTGTAGAGTGGAGCTTGGCCTGTCCTGGGATCAGAGTGAATAAAAGTTCTGTTTAGCGTCCACTTAGCAACCAACAAGAGCAATTTATTAATTCCAGGCTGAAAATGCAATACCCCGTGTTATGACGTGACTCTCTCGAATACTTGATGATTGGTCAGTGATGGCATTCTGTGGTCAATTATTCCAAAGAGCCAGATAATCATTGCAAAACTATATAATTAACCATTGTTCCATGCCTTTGAATCCCTGATATTGCCAATATACAGAACATATGATATAATCCAATTTAATATTAATATTCAACTCAAATTTCAAAATTCACACAAAAATATCTGAAAATATAACATGCATTGTCTATTGATCAGTATTGTTTTAGTATTATTGATATACTGTTTGGAAATATTTTGATTCATATTTTATTTTTTTATTTTCTGTTTTAATTTTAATTAAAGTTTAAGTAATTTCTGTTGTGTTTTTGTTTATTTTAAATTTATATGTTTATGAAGTTTTAGATTTGAGTTTTACTTTTTTTTTTTTTTGACAAATGCAGTTGAACAATAATAATAAAAGTAATAATAATAAAACTGTTTTTGCACACCGGACGCGTCATTCTTTATTGATTAAATGCCGCGATGCAAAACATTCAGGTCAAAGTTCCCTTGAATGAGCACACTGCTGACGTGATCTTATCGCACATGTGAGTTATTCACCTTATCGGCAAGGCATATCAGCATTATTTTTATTTTTATTTTTAAATCAACCGATGCCGGATTCCGATAACAGTCCGATAATATCATGTAACACCCATTCAATATTAATATTTAAATAAAAAACTTATTTTTATTTTTTTTTTTATGGTTTCAGCTTTAGTTTTAGTTAAAGAATAAACCTGCTATTAACAAGATCGTGTAGATTTTTTTCTTTTTTCCTAACAAAGAAGGGCTAACATTTAATTGGCAATAGTGTCAATAATTTTGTTTACATTTTCAGTTTCTAATTTGTTGGGAGCATGTATGAAGAGAATTCATACACACATAAACAAAAAGAAACAAAAGGAACATATAATCGAGTCACAATAGTCCCTGGACAGCAATCTCAACACCCATTTACACACTAGTCTATAACAAAGCTGACAAAACATCCACTTCTATTGTGAATAGGTAGTTAAAGGACCCCTCTGTAACCCCCCCTTTCACTCATCAGGGCCTGTCCCAGCCCAAAAGGTTAATATTTGAAGGTGGATGGCCATAAATATGGAGAGAAGGACTTTTAATTAAATAAGCACTTCTTAAATGCTCTCTGGGGCAGCACTGCTTTTGTTTAAAGATGATTGATTGACTGCTATCTCTCCAGGCTAAGTCGTTTGTTTCCCTCTCCTTCCCTCCTCCCTCTTTTCCTTTTCTTTCTCTCTATCGCTCCATGTCCGATACCTCTCCATCCTCCTCTCTCACTCTCATTCAGTCATTTACGAGGCCAATATTTCTCCTCACCCATGACACAGTAATGAGCTCATTCTGCGCCCGGTGGCCACGCCCCATCCCTTTTCCCAGGAGGCCGTGGGGTAGGGTGCCCTGTTAAACATGAACTCAATCTTACACCCCTGGAAGTGCAGAGTTATTTATTTTTCAGGAGGCCATAGAGCGGTCAAACGAAGCATTATGATGTTATTGTCCACCACAGAACTGATAAACAGGGTAAACAGACTCCAAGCCACTGTCCCATTCTCTCGCCTATCTCTCAAATACACATTGAACATAATGTAGGAAGGGCTTTATGTATAACAATTTAATCAGAAATATTTGACACCATCAAGGATGACCCAGACCATCAGAATCACCGCTGCAATTCTTTATTCTTCAGTCTCTCTTTAGTCAATTTTTTTGTTTATTTCTCCTCCCTTTTCCTTTGTCATTCTCCTGTTTCTCAAACTTAGGGACAAGAGTTTATTAAAACCATATTAAGGAGGGGGAATATAGGCCATATTGTCACTTCTGTAATAAACTGTTACCGTTGAAACAGATTTAATGTATTTATGTACGTCACTATCACTATAGGTTATAGTCGTGGATACCACCTTTTTCTGAACACGCAAGTCTCACCCGACTGATGCTGGAAAGATGTTTTACATTTCCAGTCTCTGGTGTTTCTAGTCAAATTAAAATTTTTCCGAGCTGATAATATAATGTTAAATCTATGGAAACGGTTTTAAAAAGCAGATGTCTCCATGTTTCAGCACCTAACAGTGTCGCAATGATGCATTTTTTTTTTCTCCTTTTTTGTCCCTTCATGTTTCTTACAACAGATTCTTCCAGATGCAGCAAAAGTTTATTGAAATATTAGATCGCCATACATTGTAATGTCTAAGTAGTAAACCATCCATAAACTGTCATGGACAGATTCAGTAGCACACATTGCAATAGCAAACAAAAACTTGCTTACATCACTAGTGTCACACTTCCTGCATGCAAATATGCATACTTATAAATCCCATTATGTCTGAGAAGGTACTACATTTGAATTTGACTTTATACATTTGAATTTATACTTTCATAGTATGAATTATAGTATATAATTCTATACAGTTTATGTTCTATGTAGTATGAGTATGGTGAATGAAACTTTGATGTACTTTTCGCCTATTGTTTTTCGAATACTATGAATTTGGGCATACTACTCTTATGCATACTGTTCTCCTAAAATTAACCTCAGTTATTAGTCTTTTCCAAATATGAAAACTATGTCCTACGTTTTGCATTTGTCAGCAAATTCTGCTGTATTTAAGAAGACTAATTATAATTGCTAATGATCATCTCAGTTACTTTACCATGGGACCATGAATATGAATCACAATTTAGTTCCTTCCTGTTTTTTTTCCTCTCCCTTTTGCCAACCCTTCCCCTTTACTGCCTTGCAGCTTCCTAACATTAATCTTTCTTTCCGTTCAGTCTCTCGATCACTTTTCCTCCTGCCCCTTTCTTCCCCTCCTCTGTCTCTTTCTCTCTAACATCAGGCTGATAAGGTCTGATGATTTCTAGCTACTCTAGTGCCAGCGACAGGGGACTTCCTGCCGGCTACAGCCCAGGGGCCCAGTGACACACTGCAGGGATTGTGGGAGCTCTGATTTTTTTCTTTGCTTTTTTTCCTTTCTGCTGCCTTTCGCACAGGGTCCTGGTTTCTGTGTTGTATGCTGAGCATGGGTGTCTCTAGAGTGAAAAAATGGGATCTCAGGAAGTCCTGGGCCGAATCATACCACCACGCTTCATCTTCTTCATCTCACATCTCTGCTGCAGAACTACATTCACTCTGGGGCTGTAGATCACAGACAAGCTGCCTGCTGCTCCAGTAAGATACAGCTTACTGTATCAGATTGAATTTATTAGGCCTGTCTGATGCTGTAGCCTTTCTGATGCTTTTTGTGAGAGGTCAAACTGTAAGATAGATAGAACAATAGATAGGAGATGGACAGACAGATAGACAGATAGATAGACAGACAGACAGACAGACAGAAAAATGGATAGATGATAGAACAAAGGCTATATAGATGGACAGACAGAATCATAGATAGGACTATAGATAGGATTGATAGATAGATGAATAGATGGATAGACAGAACGATAGAGAGAATGATAGATAGAATGATCTATAGATGGAATGATACATTTAACAATAGATGGAATGATAGACAGAATGATAGATAGAACAAAAGATATATAGATAGATTGATAGTTGAATAGCAAGAATGATCGAACAATAGATATTAGAATGCTAGATGGACAGACAGAACAATAGACAGAAAATGATAGAGAGAATGATAGATGGAATGATTGATGGAATAATAGATGGACAGATAGGACAACATAATGATAGTTGATAGAACAATATATATTATATATATATATATATATATATATATATATATAGATATATATGATAGATTGATGGATAGATAGAACAATAGATATATGGATAGACATGCAAAAAAAAGATTGATAGATTGATGGATAGATAGAACAATAGATATATGGATAGACATGGAGGTGGACAGACAGATGATAGATAGAAGGATAGATAGTTTGAATAATAGAATGCTTGAATGGCAGAAAAATGGAGTGAGACTTATGGATGGATGAATGGATGTATGGAACTACTCAGCACAGCTAAAAAGAGAGAAAAGGAACAGGAAGTTGGCAGGTGGGCGGCACAGTCAGTGCTGAGAGGATGAACAGGGCTGAGAGGACACACCTTGATAACATGAAGAAAGACTGATAGAGGAGACTGAATGAGGACACACACAAGTCGAGAGAGAGAGAGAGAGAGAGAGAGAAAGAGAGAGAGATAGAGAGAGAAGCACCAGAGCTGTCCAGGCTGGAGAGAGAGAGAGGAAGGAGAAGAGGGAGGAGAGGAGGGGGGTTAGGGGTGTTTGAGTTTGGGGAGTGGACAGCCGGGCTGGCAGGCAGGCCCATTAAAAATTCAGCAGCAGGGAACAGGCCGGGGATTCACAGTAATTAGATGACAAAACGGCAGGCTCGCTGGAGATGAGAGAGAGAAGGGTCACACACAATGCCTCCACCGCGGGGTAATTTGTAAGTGTCAATCACTACCAAGCCACAGAACGAGAGAGCAAAAAAGAGGGAGGGAAGACAAGGGAGGGAAAAAGATGCAGCGGAGGGAAAAGACTGAAAGGAGAGGAGAGAGGAATACAGAGCTGAGGAGAAAAACAGGAAGCGATCGGTTTGATTCATGAACAAACCATTTGAATCAGTTTTGTCAAATGAATCTGTATGTGAATCTGTGTGTTTCCACCACAAGTTAAAAAAGAAAGGTCATTTTAACTTCTTATCTCACAATTCTGAAACGAAAGTCAAAATTGTGAGATATAAACATAATTGCGAGAAAGTCACAAAAAAAAATAAAAAATCAGATGTATACTCACAATTCTGAACGGCAGAATTGTAAAATGTAAACTTGGAATTGCAAGAATTAAGTCAGAATTCTGTTTTCTTAGAATTGCAAGAAAAAAGTCCAAATTGTGAAAAAAAAAAAAATTCAATTACCTTTTTTTTAAAAAAAAAAATTTATTCCATGCTGGAAACAGGCTTCAATAGAATCAACTAATTAATTGAAAAGATTACATGATTATTTTTGCATGGAAAACTATTTGAACTTAAGTACTATTATTTATATATTAATATGTAAATAAATAATACAAATTTGTTGCATTGAAATGAAAGCAAACAGAAGCAAGAGCGGGGGAAATAAGGTAATAAAAAGAGGAGAAATTTTGGTGCACAGAGTCTTCTGTAAAGTATAAGCAAATTAGAAAACGTCGTCTTCTACAAAAAGAAGCACCCAGAGTCACTGATACAATAAACCTGGGGTGATGGTAATGAGGGAATCTTTTAGAAATGCATTCACGAACAGCCAAGAGGAGGCCATTGCCTTGTGATCTACTGCAGTCTCAAGGCCACCACAAGTGCATGCCGTGATTCAGGAGTGGCCTTCAGAATTTAGTTTATGTGTTGATTTCAGGTCAGTACGGAGGTCACGGGTAGAGGCACCTCAAGCAAAACATTGCATGGTAAACCAACACTTTTATCTTTGGTAGCAGCTTTGCTGAGGTGGTTAAAACTGGACTGGAACATAGTCTGACTCTGTTTCATATTCAGTTTGGAAGAAAGATTTGAGAAAAACGTAGTGACTGGTTAGAAGGACAGATCATGGGATCACTGCTTCCTCATTATTCGCTGGTTTTGTGTGTGAGAATTCGAAGAAGTGTGAGAGGTTTAGTGAGGGAAGGTATAGGTCAGGGAGACAGGGCTGACTGGCATGTTTCTCGCTGCAAAGACATGAGCTCTATTCATTCAGACTCAAATAACAGCAACACCAGCATAATGAAGCAGGCATGTTAGCATATCTCTACTGACACCGTGCCTCTCGCCATCACACACACACATGCACACACATTCTCAAACGTACATGCACTGTAGGGTTCTTTTTTTCTTTGTATATAAACAGGGATTTACTGATTACACAAACACATATACAGTACAGAACAACACAGCACATTGTGAGAATTGTGATATGATACGTGTTATTCTTTTTCATTTGTTCTCACAACTATAACTGACAAGAAACTTTTCATATTTTATTTGATAAATAATATTAATTCAACATCAATTTTAAAAATAAAATCTTTTTTTTTAATTTTTGTTTGTTGGTAGAATATCAGCTAATTTGCATGCACATTGCATAAAACATGTTGTGAAATATAAATGCCATTTGCCAATGCCATTTATTTTTCAGACTTAGTGTGTTTTATTACAGAACACCAAAAACGAAGTAACCAGATTTTCTTGGTTTTCTGTTCAAATTTTATATGAATGTGGAAAAAGTATGCATATGAGATGAAATGAATGAGATGAGTTGAAATAACGTGTCATGGTAGATCTAATATCAATAAATTATTGGTATGTTACAAAGGTGAAACCGCATAGTTGAGATTATGGCTAATAATTTCAGAATGTGTTGACCACTAATCTGAATATTGCTGTCTGTGGCATGTATGGCCCTGATGCTTTGGGATTGAGGTGGCAAATTACCTCTTTTAGCATTAAACCTTTAAAATGTTAAGTCCTGAATTCTGTAAGTGATCTCAACAGATATGAAAGATATTTTCAAAACCATCCCTTTAAATTTATCCCACGCAATGCATTAGATTTGCACCTCAGTTTGCATAGACGGCACTACACGTGTAACCAGCATTCAGTAAGCTCAGAGCTAATGAGTACACAAGCTTAATTGAATAAATTAAAGTGCATACAGATTTAAAATCAGAAACACGGCCCAAAAATATAATCAGGACAAAGACAGACTTGCAATCTCACCTGGTTAATAAATGAAAGTCTTTTAACGCAGGGTCTCCAAACACCTTTTAATTTTATATTTTATTATTATTATTATTTTTTAATTAATGAGTGATTAAATTCCCACATTTCCACCTTGTTTATGTTACCTATAAGTAGCAGCTCGTGAACTCTCACACTGTATTTATTTTTTCTATTCTGTTATTTTAATTGTATATTGAATATGGGGTAACAGGGTGCGTTCATTTTAAAAATAAAACACAGGTAGACAGACACACAGAAAGGTCTGGAAATGCCAAGGCTGTGGGTTGGAATCCTAGGAAATCCTCTTTTACCCACATTTTTTATAAAATATATGAAATTGAATAAAGACAATCTTTGCTACATCAGTTGCTACATCAAATATATTCATGCATTTATTTAAAAAGAAACTCTTTTCAACACAATAACCAGTAAGATACATACACAAAGATGCTTAGTCTTTCATGTCCTTGACAAATGGTTTTGAAAGCATTTGAATGCAACAAACTGGACTTGAATACACACTGTTAGTCCTCTTTCTACTGAGAAACACAGGTCAAATCAAACCCACACATCTTTTGGCAGCTGATACTAAGACAAAATAGCTTAACAGAAGCAGCACTGATAAACAAAAACGAACGCTAAAAAAAAAATGTTATTGCTGTCCACTTGCAGAATAGACAATAGACAAAACAGACAATCTGACATGCAAGAACCTTGACAGGGTGATCAGGACCCCAAAACAAAATAGAGGTGAGCCCAAACACACACATAGAGGTGTCTTGGCACGGCTTCAATAAACATGATGGACATGCAAATGAGCAATTTATCGAATTTAAAACTATTTTAATCATAAAAAAAAAAAGGCCTGCCCACTGCTCCGCCCAACTATGTATGTGTGTTCAGTCTGTGTGTGTGCACTTGGACCAGCTACACACGAATTCTGACACACACCATACACACACACACACACACACACACACATACATATATATCAGTTATATATATGACCAGAAAATGATGCTACTGTCAACCAATTTGTATCATGTATCAATGACAGCTGTATAATAACACATGATCTTTTTTTTTTTTAAAGCAGAAGCAATAATTGAGCAAACAGAAGAACATTTAGACTGTGAGTACATATATTAGACATTTGTCAACAGCGTCTTTAAAAAAAAAAAAAGAAAGCTATGAGTATGGAAACAGAAATGAAATCTTTAAATCACTGTTTAATAAAATAGAGTCTAAATGCAGTTTACTCAATCACAGCTTTGTGGTCTTAATGAAACTGCTGTTTTTTTTGACACCTCTAAAGGATGTTTCTCAAAAGTGCCTAGACCTCAATACGTCCTTTGTGTTGATTGTCACTCTGGCACTATATATGTGGGTAGTTTAAATGAAATACTTGAATACAACATCTTAAACTATTTTAAACAGCATTTTAATTATTTTATAACTATTATGCATGCAGCTTATGACATTCTATTAATTGAAAGACTACATATTCACTTTTAGAAATCCATTTGTCACACCGCAGGACTATTTAAAACTTATAAGGATTAATAAAAATTATAAAAAAAAAAAAAAAAAAAAAACATGAAACTGCTTGACAGTTTTCTTTACTGTGCTGACATACTTCCTACTGAAACAGAAGGTTTGGACAGAACACATTTATTCTGGACTTTTATTTTTTATAAAAATGTTAGATCACAAAAAATATGCTAGAACACAGCTATTAACCATGAATCACTCGCAAGTTGGTTGCAGGTGCTATTAGAAGAACATTTTCAGATTTTCAGATACACTTTTTAGTGCAGGACAAGTCATCAGTATATTCAAGGATCACATATACATATACAAAAGCTTAAAGTCTAAGATTATTTATTTTTAAAAGAAATTAATGCTGCCCACAAGGCTATCGACGCCGACTATTAGGATGATTTCTGAAGGATCATGTGACACTGAAGACTAGAGCAATGGCTGCAAAAAATTCTTCAAAACAAGAATAAATTAAGATATTAAAATAGATATACAGATAAAACAGATTAAATTGTCATAATATTACTGTTTTCACTGTATTTTTGATCAAAAAAAATGACAGAGTATAAGACTTAAAACAAAAATAAAAATCATACCGTGATTCTGTTAAATTTGATCAACCTTGGATTACAATAACATATATTAGATGACCTCAAAACTGAGAATGGACTAAAAAATATTTTGATTTCAAGGGATAAGTAGAAAAGAAGTCATCATTTAGATTTGTACTGAATAATATAAATTCACATAGATTTTAAGCCAAAATCTATGGTTGATGGAACTTGATAATCTGCAACCGTGTGCGTGTGTGTGTGTGTGTGTGTGTGCGCACGCGTAAGAGAGAGAGAGTTGTGTTAATTGAATGTAATTGTTTAATCTTGATGACTGTAAGATCGTGTCTGTCCACTCATTGACTCAGAGGAATAGAATTGGAAGCATATTGGATTTCACTAAGTGTGAAGTGATCTGCTAACCTCTGGATCTACTCTAAACAGATGATGGAAACACTGCTTTACCCACTTCTCACCTCCATATACCGCCATTCAGCCATCATCACGTCTTAAAAATGAGACTGGATCAAACCAGAACCATGATACATGATGTTCCCAATCAGAAATGAGTCATTAACAGACTGGAGTCTTTTAAATAAACAACTGCTGATACAGTGTCAGTCTATGAAAAATGGAACGAGGGAGGATGTTGATGGAGAAAGGAGGAAAAGGGAGGATGAAATAAGAAGAGGGAAAGCGAGATGGAGGGAGACTGGCTACACTAACTGTCGAGGCAGTTAATATAAGGTTCTGGAGATAAGGCCTCGCAGACAAACATTGACAAAATCAGGCATTCCGCCGCAAAGCCGGAGCTGTCAGTCAAACTGAGAGACAGGCCAACAATCAGCACTCGCATTCCGATAAGCACGCCAGAGAGCGTGTGCAGAAACTGCATCTACAGACGACAGTAATGGAGAGGGAGAGTGGAAGGGCACATACAGGAGGAAAGGGAGGAAGAGATGCTAAAGTCTACACCATGCAGACTAGTACAACAAAAAGAAAAAGGGGAGAAAATGATGATTAAACGAAAGGGAAAGTGTCCCAGACAAAAAAAAAAAAAAAAAAGTGAACAGTCGATAACAGATGCTTCTCATAGTATCTGCGAGACACCTGAATACCTTCATAGGTTTAAATCAAAAGCTGATGGAGGGCTGAAAGCTTATGTGTGCGCGTGCAAAATTCAGGGCTCTCGTCAGACCCATCCATGCCTCATATTCCTCACAACGAGGGGGAGGGGGAGGGAAGGTGTGAGCTCAGACTAGTAAAAATAGCACTTCCTCTCCCAGCCTCAACACCTGGGGAAATGCCAGAAGGTGGATGAGGGTGAGACGGACGGAGCGGGAAAACATATCGAGAGACAAAACAGATCAGCTTTAAGATTTAAAATCAGATGCTGGTTTAAACATTTTTGCTTTAGATGTTTCATTGTGATACAAAAAAAAAATCAAACAAACAAACAAACAAACAAACAAACAAACAAAAAAAAAAAAATGTTTTGTCAGTCTGGCCATAGGGATTTTCAGTGACTTTTCCTGAATCATTAAATGAATTAATTTGTTCAAAAACACTGATTCATTCAGAAATGAAAACTTATGAATGAATCATTGAATCGCTAAACCAAATCAGTTAGTTCAAATATCACCTGCTATATAGTAGTGAAGTATGCTGATTTGATGCAGCCACAGTTTTTATAAGTGAATCTTTAAATCATTCACTCCAATGAATCAATTTGAATCAAAAAAAGTTTTATTTTAGAACTAAAAAGCTTTGTTTTGAATACAATTAAATCATCAATTTCTTGGCATAAAAACGAAAATTGTTTCATGCTATTGGTAGGAATATGTAAAAACAATTATATGCAGTGTTCATGAAAGAACCATGGAATAAAGTTAAGTGATTTTATCAACGAATGCAATGATGGGCTCAATCTATCTTTGTTTTTTTGTTTTTTGTACAGCTGACTTTTCTCGAATCATTATTAAACAACTGCTGCAAATAGAGCTGGAAAAAGCATGTTTTCGTAAACTGTGTAAATAACACCGCATTACAAGAGGAGATTTATTCACTAGAGTCATTATCTGGTGAACACATGGAGTACTTTTGATTAGTCTGTGTGCTCGGAGATATAGCGTGTACAATATTGTTTCATAGTATTCAAACTGAGAGAATGAAGTCTTGTACAGTAAATACGTTTGTTTGATAAGGATATCAGCTAGATATTTAAAAAGGATGGCTAGTTTCCTAGTTTAATTTTTGTTTACTGTGTGAGTGTACAGACAGGCCTACAGTTCTTCGTTGCTCGTTCACGCTTGGATATTGTAACAAATGTATTTTCCAATGTATATATAAAAAGTATATAATATGTGTGTTTTATGATTAGCTAGTGGTTTAACAGTTTTGTTCATTGGCGTTATAGTATAATCAGTGTTAAGTTATAAGCCTTGACTTATGATATATTTTACGAGATCTCGTCTCTGAATAAATTATCACTGTCACCACTATGGAAGCATACAGGCCCATGAATAAACATGCAAATAAACAATGAAAATTACCATAAATCTGCCCTGCTAATGACTAAGGTTAAATCAAACTCTCAAAAATAGAAACAAACAGTCAAGAAAAACAAATACACACAAACCATAGTGAGCTTGCTGACCGACCCCCCCCCTCTCCATGCTGCCAAAGATGTTCACACAGGCTAGAAAACAAGATTCACCTTGCAGGGCATATGTGGAAGGGGGAAATGAGGCACCAACCATCTCAGCATCCAAGCGCTAAAGTGCCAGCAGAGACACACTGCCCCCTATTGGCGTCTTGGGAACCCAGTTAAACACCCAAACAAGATTCACCTTTTTTTTCTCTTCAATTTGTACAGTAGAGAGCCGTGGCAAACTATGAGAGAGAGAGAGAGAGAGAGAGAGAGAGAGAGAGAGAGAGAGAGAGAGAGAGAGAGAGAGAGAGAGAGAGAGAGCGCACACATTTCACTCATATCACTTACCAAAAATACAATTAAGCAGATACGTTTTAGTTATTAAATATGTCTTAAGGAAATATTCCAGATTAGTGAAAAAAAGCTAGAAATTAACTCATGAAGAGTTGCCCCCAAGTTGAAATAAAATATTATATACCTTTTTTTTTCTCTTTGCACTGGTATTGTTATATTATACAAATAATGTAAACAATTCAAATTCTGTAAACAAATAAAAATATTTTAAATGTTTAAATATTAGAATATTTGATAAAAACTATTCTGTTCTATTCTTTTTTTATTTTAGCAGGTGTAGTGGTCACAGGTTTGTTTAACAGTTAAAAGTTAATTCATATTTAACCCAAAATATATTGAAGAAATATTCTCAATCAGTATGTTTTTCCTCTCTGAAAAGTTTTACCCCCTCAAGAACTTTTGACAAATGTTCAAAATGATATGCACTCATTTCAAATGAATAATTAGTCATATCAGTAGCCTAATAAAAGTTGGTTGTCCCTTCATGCTGAGATCACATGACTGACTGTTTCCACCAGTTCCACCAAGATAGGTTTGATTTATACAGTATAACTTTCCGGTACTCAAATCACTTTAAAGTACATCTGAACAAAGCAGGCAAGTAAACTAAACAATGTAACATTATATGCATTTTGTTTTATGGCAGCAGAGCTCTACAGAAGGGAAGATCCGTGCCTTTTTTGTGCAGCTTCGAAACTTGCACAATGCACAAGGTGTTTTGAATTGATAATTAATGTTTAAAAGCAAACATGGAGTTACAAAAAGGGAGAGAAGTTAATCTACCTGTAGTCGAAATGTGGCACCCGTCTCCTTCCCTACAGAGACACAAATACACACACACACACACAATTCAGAGTTTGAGTGTGTGAGTACATAAAGGGTTAAAGAGGTTTCCTGCTGTGCTCTCTGCTTCTGTGTCTCGGCCCATTACACTTGCCAGAGTACAGCAATATGCCGCCATCAATTACAGCCTGGCTGCACTGCCATCAATATAAAGAGCAAGAGAAAGCAGCGCCACAGCCACATAAACACGAC
The DNA here is from genome assembly GCF_018340385.1 of Cyprinus carpio. Classification (NCBI taxonomy): domain Eukaryota; kingdom Metazoa; phylum Chordata; class Actinopteri; order Cypriniformes; family Cyprinidae; genus Cyprinus; species Cyprinus carpio. The sequence goes on from NC_056592.1 coordinate 8,362,403, forward strand.
AAACGGCCACATTAAAACCTCCAGCTCACCTCTTTCACTCTCTCGAGGTTTGAACCTCTCTCGCCTCATTCACCGCTCGCGCACACACCTATTTTCTTTAGCTCAAGCCCCTCAAGCTCTTTTCTTTTTTGTTTTCTCTACAAGTGTATGTCTTTGTCCTCATACCTCTCTGTCTGGCAAACAAAAGCTTTTCTTTTCTATTCCCCTCATGAGCAGTGCTCTGTTCTTTACTTATGGCCCATGCTCTTCAAAAATCCAGCAATACCATTGTTGGATTGGTATACCATAAAAGCCCTCACAACCCTTCCATCCATCCTGTCATGGTCTGCTCACTGCATACATACTGTACACAGAGAGATCAATACATACTGAGATCAATACACTGCAACAACATCTGACCGACCAGTGACAGACTGGTGTTAGAGAAGCCTGTTTGGACACACACACACACACACACACTTTGCTCCAAAATATAACCATAGCCTACAAACGCAACTGGCTTCCATTAAAATATCTAATGAAAATCCTACTAATCTTTCAGCTACTATTTTTTTTTTTTTCCAAAAGTGACAAATGAACAATAAAGAAACTGTTGAAAGACTTTAGTACACGTGCAATGAGACATGTCTTTATGGCCATATTTGTGCCATCTGAAGGAATTTGCGTTAATCCACTGACCTTGAAAGAGAAAAGACTGTCCATCTTGCATTTAGCAATGAAAAGTAGAGCATGAGCCACCGATGTACTTTCAAGTGAAGTTGGGCCATATATACACAAAGCAGTTTATCTTTAAACTGTTATACTGCTTTGAGTTAAGGTTGGCTCAAGGGTTAAGATTATTTTAATTTATTCAAGCCAAAAATTTGAATAGAATGATACAAAATTCTATCATATTCCAATTTTAATCAAAATCTCAATGGAAAAAGTAAATAAAATAACACTTGAGTATTTACCATCCTTTAAAACACACCTTTTCTCAAGTTGTTCACTTTGAAACGTTTTTTGTTTTAATCCCCCTGAAACAACATTTTCATTTTCCTGCAGCTCATTACTGAAGAGAAGTCCTTTAACCATTGTGCATGTCTCAATAGCAAGAGGTCATACCTTGACCTACAAAGTCAACAAGTGTGACCATATAGATAATAAAGGTGAGTGTACAAACACACACAAGTGCTTGCATTGACCCTGGCCCCTTCTTACACAGTGCAGCTTCTATAGAGGAAGGCAGTGCATCAAATTCCATCTCATTCAACATGGAATATGAAGTATGCTGATCAAGAGTTCATTCTGGTCAGATTGAATGAAGAGAGTAGTCATAGTTCCAGCAACTTTATAATTAAGTGCTTATGTCTTAGTTCTCATCGAGAAATTAAACCAGAAACATTAAGACTTTATCCAAAAAAAAAAACACTCTCTCATATTTTGCTTTATAAAGCATTTATGCATACAAACCGTCCTTCATCAAGTAAAGATTTAAAGTGCAACATACATTAATTGCTTTTAAAAACTCAATATTGGAGAGATGCACTTAAAAAAATGGATAAAAGAAAAGAAATATAATAAAAATAAATGCATTAAAAAGCACATTTGACTTATAAAAATAACAGAAAATAAAACCCATATAGACATCACAGTCTATCAAGACAATGTAGAGTGTCTTATACAAGCACAGTTTAAAACAAATGTGGTTCACAGCAGCCCCAAGCTGCTGGATTTTAGAAAGTGGATGGTTTAAAGATAGCAAAGATTTTCTGTGTTTTCCTCAAATGGTTTTGGTGTGAAAGTGTAAAATAAACCGTGGAAAATATGGCATGCTTCAGCTATAGTCTCTCTGGGCTGGATGCAAATTTGATGCAAAGAAGTCTTCAATGAAACACTGAAAACATCCCGAAGGAGCTCCCTAAAACAACTCAGCAATTTTTGTTTACAGTGCAAAAGTTTTTGCCAATTCTACAGGAAACTTCTCCAACAGAAAAAAATGAGCATATTTTTTTCAGCAAGTTTAGAATGTGTTGTTTAATTCATGGAGACCTTCAGTTGGAGGTGAGCTGAGAAGACGAGCTACTGCTGCCTGAGCTCTTGGCGCTCTTCTGCCCCCTGGTGGCGCTGACCTGCCGTGGCACCCGCTGGCTAGAACCATCTCTTGCAGTTTTCTCCCCCTGCCCTGAACTTGTTTTACTGCGTACTAAATCACAAATACACACAGAAGGAATGCACGTAAACATAACAAATAAAACATATACATCTGACATACTCAATCATTTTGAGTCAAAAGTCACAATGAAACTCAATTATTAAATTAAATCACCACTCATTAATGTGGTGTGACAAATCGCTGATGAAGCTTTAGTTCAAACAGCAACATGTGTGCACGAACTGAGCATCTATTCTGTATTAACTATTATTTACAGAGTGCTACAGTGCTGGCCAACAATTTCTGTCTCCTTGAAGAATTTGCTTTTCCCATAGTGTTTTCAGAAAGTCTTCATTACAGAGTTAAAAGCCATGAACCAAAACAATATTCATATTTTTGAAAATTAAACAATTACATTAAGCATCTCATTATAAAAACAAACTTTAATGAATAATGAAGTGCTTCATAGGTGTGGGCGGGCATGATTTTTGTTAATCTTCTGATTAGTAGATCTTCCTCTGCAGAATCATGGGTAGTGTAGTTTCTCCACCCCGAATTCCAAAAAACGTTTTAAAAAAAGTTTAAATAATGCGGGATGACAGCTTTAACAGAAGCATATACTATCAATTAATAATTGTATTCACAGGTTTGTAAGATATCATTAAATATGAATAGAAAATGAATGAAATTTTGAATGTCGCGCTCTATGGCACAAAACAAATTTGAATAAACATCAGAGAGTATGTTTAACGATTCAGAACAATTTACTAAAATAATGTTTCATTTCTCATGTAATTGCTCAGTGTTTCGATTGCTGGAATACAAAATAAAATAAAAAACAGGCAAGTCATTCAGTGTTCACAGCTTGTTAGTTGGGTAGGGAAACAATACAAAAAAAGCATATCTCTAAAATATATTATTATAAAATCACTGATCACTATTTTATATGTTATATATATATATATATACATATAATCTAAATTATTATATTTTATATATATATATATATATAGACACCATCTAAATTATTATATTTTGACCTGGTCGAGTAGACATCATAATCACACCAATAGAGAACTAAAATTCACTGCATAAAACTGCAAAGTGTGTTTCTGTGTCAAAATGACTCAAAATGATGGAGATGGTCACATATGAAGGACATTATTTTGATAAGGTCAGTTGTATTCAGTGTAAAAATCAAGTGATGAAGTGGCAAACACCATCCATTTATGAAGCTGACAGTCACACGCATGCTGTTCAGTGTTGGTGACAGACGATTTTGCAGGATGCTGGCTTACTAGTGCATTACAGTGTCACATTTGACACACCATTAACAGACATTCATTTACCATGAGAAGCAGAAGACTCTACAGCTGGATGAGAGTCAGAGTCCATGAGACACATGAAGGAAGCAGATCTGGGGCATTTCACCCCTATATTCAGAGCACTGAGCCCGCAAATCACAGGCACAGTCGGCGAGGCATGAGAATGAGAACAGATATATGGCACTATGAAGCTGAGGCAGGAATTAGTTATGTCAGCATGAGAAATGTACTGCAATAGTTCATGGGAGTGAAGACAAGACCTTGAACCAGCAAGCATCGGTATTAAAAAAAGGATGAGAGAACCAAGCTAAAAGAGAGAGAAGAAAAACCTTGAGAGATGGGAGCACTCGTGTCACCCGCACTGTAGACCACTATCTTAGCCCCTCCCCTAGGTGGGCGGGACACAGATGCAGAGGGAGGTGCTGCAGTTTTAGTGCTCTTTCCTGAGACCACACCCTCCTCTTCTATAGGAAGTCACACACAGGTTACCAAAAAATAATAATTTTACACTACCACAAAATATGGAGAAAGTGATCCAAGGACAGTCGGAGTTAAAAGTACCACCAGAACAGCACAGATGTTGTGATCACCTATTTTCCCAACTCAAATCATACAATTCTGTGGCATACTATGCTTAGGTCTGTTTACTCCATGACTTTTACATGTGTGGCCCTCACCTCTAGACTCTGAAGGTGCAGTGGCGGTGTGGGACGAAGTGGATGTGTCACCAATGGATGTCTCAGAGACTTTCTGCCCAGCACACATGGTCTTTAGGGTCTGAAAGACTGCCAGAGGAGCAACGTTCATCTTTAACAGGTCCAATATGATCCTGTAGCAGAGTGAAATGGATCATTTAAAATCATGCAACATTAACAGATACAAACTGCTAACTCTGTAAAGGAGGTTATGCTACAGTGATTTTACTAAAAATACTAAATTATATTTTACTACATTAGTTTTATGAAAGTGGCAACAGGTGTTCAATAAAAAAAGTATATTAATATTAGTAAGAAGACATTACAAAAAATCATATGTTCATTAGCCTAACTGTAGGTATTACGCAGTTGTAGTTGTTATACAGGTCTGCAAATGTATGGATGTTTTTTTTGCCTTAAAGATTGGCATTATCCGTTTTGAATTTGATTTTGTGGGACTCACTTGAAAACCTCTTGGTCCATGACTATCCCAGCAGCCTGAGTGAGCTCGAACAGCTCAGTCTCCTCCGCATTTAAGACCTTTTTCTTCTTGATGTTGTACTTCTGCACATTCCCGCTGACGGTCACGCTCAGAGATGGGGAGTCCGGGGCTGAAGGCATCGCGCCGGGCTGCGCTGACTGTGACATCCGCGTCCCCTAAACACTATAAAACACATGAAACCACACCGAGAGCAATCACAAAACGAGCACGCATTTCTGTCAGAGCTTACCGATGCTGTACGTTCTGAAAACATGTCCTCTCATGAAATGTATGTAAAGTCAAGTGATAAGTGGGGTGCCCCACACCGGTAAATGGCCTTTGAATAATAGATTTTGCACAGAAACAACCAAGTTTAATAAATGTGCATGTGTAACTAGACAGTTGCCACGTAAATTACACACTGATTTCGATAAGGACATTTTCCTGTTTATGTTTTACACATGTTTAGGCTTAAAAAGAAAACGACAAAGGTTAATATAACACTCACAATAGTGCACTAGTGAATTGCCCGCGTCCTTCCTCCGGGTTTGTTGCTGCTTGACAAGGCAAAGTAGAATTACTTACTGCCACCATCTGGTCTGGAGATGGCGGTCTTCCTCTAACGGGCGCTTAGAAAACCGATTCCCTCTGCACATTCAAAACTTTAACCTGTGCATAAATAAGGAATTGCAACGTCTAGTTTGTGCAGCGATTAAAAAATACAGCTAGCGTGTGAAACGTTATTTCAGCAATGGTCTTCAGCACTGAAAATGTAACAAGTGCAACATCTTGTAATGCAACGGTTGGACAACTTGTCAATAAAGATGATTATTTTAGTTGGCAGTGAAAGTGAAAAAAAGGCATATTTAAAAAAAATAACAGAAAATTTATGCTGTGACAAACCTTCAAAATTTGACACCCAATTTAAAATGTTTTTCCATAGCCCATAACAGTTCATCATAGAAGGTTTACTTTATGAATTTATGATCAGTAACATGCTTCTAATAAACTAAAAATAAACTGAAATCCTATGCTTTAATTCTATACATTCTTTGAGTGACAAGAACATGAGTACATCAGAAAGCACGGACAAAACCAGCATATAAACATAAATAAATATGGAAAAGTGAGATTTAAGGTTAAAAATATTTCAGCATGGAAACGTTTATGTAAATTAAACCAAATAACACAAAACACAACACTATTTTTTTTGTGTGTGTGTATATATATATATATATATATATATATACAGGTTATATATATATATATATATATATATATATATATATATATATATATATATAGGTCCTTCTCAAAAAATTAGCATATTGTGAAAAAGTTTATTATTTTCCATAATGTAATGATAAAAATTAAACTTTCATATATTTTAGATTCATTGCACACCAACTGAAATATTTCAGGTCTTTTATTCTTTTAATACTGATGATTTTGGCATACAGCTCATGAAAACCCAAAATTCCTATCTCAAAAAATTAGCATATCATGAAAAGGTTCTCTAAACGAGCTATTAACCTAATCATCTGAATCAACTAATTAACTCTAAACACCTGCAAAAGATTCCTGAGGCTTTTAAAAACTCCCAGCCTGGTTCATTACTCAAAACCGCAATCATGGGTAAGACTGCCGACCTGACTGCTGTCCAGAAGGCCATCATTGACACCCTCAAGCAAAAGGGTAAAGACACAGAAAGAAATTTCTGAACGAATAGGCTGTTCCCAGAGTGCTGTATCAAGGCACCTCAGTGGCAAGTCTGTGGGAAGGAAAAAGTGTGGCAAAAAACGCTGCACAACGAGAAGAGGTGACCGGACCCTGAGGAAGATTGTGGAGAAGGACCGATTCCAGACCTTGGGGGACCTGCGGAAGCAGTGGACTGAGTCTGGAGTAGAAACATCCAGAGCCACCGTGCACAGGCGTGTGCTTTTGAACCAGAAACAGCGGCAGAAGCGCCTAACCCGGGCTACAGAGAAGCAGCACTGGACTGTTGCTCAGTGGTCCAAAGTACTTTTTTTGGATGAAAGCAAATTTTGCATGTCATTCCGAAATCAAGGTGCCAGAGTCTGGAGGAAGACTGGGGAGAAGGAAATGCCAAAATGCCTGAAGTCCAGTGTCAAGTACCCACAGTCAGTGATGGTCTGGGGTGCCATGTCAGCTGCTGGTGTTGGTCCACTGTGTTTTATCAAGGGCAGGGTCAATGCAGCTAGCTATCAGGAGATTTTGGAGCACTTCATGCTTCCATCTGCTGAAAAGCTTTATGGAGATGAAGATTTCGTTTTTCAGCACGACCTGGCACCTGCTCACAGTGCCAAAACCACTGGTAAATGGTTTACTGACCATGGTATTACTGTGCTCAATTGGCCTGCCAACTCTCCTGACCTGAACCCCATAGAGAATCTGTGGGATATTGTGAAGAGAAAGTTGAGAGACGCAAGACCCAACACTCTGGATGAGCATAAGGCCGCTATCGAAGCATCCTGGGCCTACATAACACCTCAGCAGTGCCACAGGCTGATTGCCTCCATGCCACGCCGCATTGAAGCAGCCATTTCTGCAAAAGGATTCTCGACCAAGTATTGAGTGCATAACTGAACATAATTATTTGAAGGTTGAATTTTTTTTGTATTAAAAACACTTTTCTTTTATTGGTCGGATAAAATATGCTAATTTTTTGAGATAGGAATTTTGGGTTTTCATGAGCTGTATGCCAAAATCATCAGTATTAAAACAATAAAACACCTGAAATATTTCAGTTGGTGTGCAATGAATCTAAAATATATGAAAGTTTAATTTTATCATTACATTATGGAAAATAATGAACTTTTTCACAATATGCTAATTTTTTGAGAAGGACCTGTATATATATATATTTTTTTTTTACCAGGAAATGTGTGGCAAAGGTAACAGCAGTTTGTTAAGAAAAAGGAATGGAAATGATAAAAATGATTGTTTTTATCATCAAGTCATTCTCAGCTGACTCTCTGCACTTTGCTCGGAGTCATCTCTTCTGAGTCATCTGCTGAACTGCGCTTCTTAGATGACACAAGGGACAATGACACTTCCTGTTTATCCTCTAAAACCTTAGATGTAGTCAAGCCAGAGTTTGGCAAATCTAAGCCCAAGCCAGGGCTCTCCAAGCAGGGAATTTTATTGTTTGGTACTAGTTCAAGATCTGTGGATTTTAGTTCCTCATGTTGCACGTCCATATCCTCCAGTCCTGGTAAAATGCCACTAATGGCTTCGGTCTGTGGCTCTTCTGAATCTACACTGAGCTCCAGAGTCCTCTTGTGGCCGTCGATTGGCATGTTATCTGTTCCCGACAGGATCTCCCTCCTGAGTGAGGCCAGCTGGGCCTGCAGCAGCTCTTTGTGCTGAGCTTCAAGGTTTTCCATCTAACAGTACAAAAAAACAAAACAAAATGGGACTAATATTCATTTTAATTAGCCCAGGCCTATACATTCAGACCACTTACAAGCTTGGCCACCTTCTGCTGGCTGTGATCTGGACATTGATAAGCTTGCAGTTCCTCAAACATCCTTACATTGGACTGAACCAGGCTTGCAACCTAATAATAAAATAAAAGGGATGCAAAGGAAGATTGAATTATAGCAAGTGTACAAAATAATGTTTATGATCTGTGGTTAAAACTTAAAAAGTTAATTAACAGAAAAAAATAAATAAAAATAAAAATGTAATTTATTCCTGTAATGGCAAAGCTGAATTTTCAGCAGCTACTGTATTACTCCATTCTTCAGTGTTGCATGATCCTTCAGATATATTTCTATTATGTTGATTTGCTGCTTAAGAAACATTTCTTATTATCATCAATTTTTCAAAACAGTTAATATTTTGCATGAAACCAAAATACAAGCATCTTTGATGAACAGAAACAAACTGTCACTCCAGTACAGTAGTTTAAATATTTATTTGTGGTATTGCTTGCTTAGCTAACCATCTAGTGTAAGTGTATTTATTGTGAATGTGTCCCATTTGTTCATACAATAGGGCAATTTGAAATTATTGTGTGGTAAACAACATACTGCAAAATGTGCTACATAAAGCATTGAATATTACTTCAATGAAAGTTAAAAATCATTTAAATCAGAAATACAATAAGTAAGGAATAATTGACGATGGACCATTAAATTATTAGAAAATAATGCACATCCAAGGTGGCCTTTACCTCTGGTGTGCATTATTTTCTAATAATTCAACAGATCAGAGTCAATTATTCCACTTATACTATGGATGCCTCACCTCACGACATTATTCAGATGATATATTTTAAGACATTTGTCAGGTTTTTGTTCTTAAAACACTCTTGCGCGTGGGACTAATGTCATATGCATCTCATCTCGAGCCTCCGTTGCTAATTCCAAAATGTCATTTTAGACTGAGTAATGGAAACTTGAGCCATTGATAGCAGATTAATGCAGTTATTAATGATGTAGAGAGAGAGAGAGAGAGAGAGAGAGAGAGAGAGAGAGAGAGAGAGAGAGAGATTATGCTTGTGTGAATTCGGAAAAAGCGTCTCTACTAATAGCAAATCTCTACATTCATCTGCTTCAAGAACAGCGCTGTAATTATCTCTGTAATTAATTACTGCTGTAATTAGTGATATGGAGATGTAATGCGGTCAAGACCTGTCTGGAACTACTTTAGCAATGCATTTCCCTGAAAATAATTTCACACCTTAGAACATTCGTCAGCCGATCAGTTTTAAGCATTCAGGAGCCCCGTAGTATAAAGCTAAATATTACTTCAGATATACCTGTTCTTTGAGCTGTTTAATCTCTGCTCGTAGTGTCTTCTCCATACTCTCCTTCTCCTGGCGTACTGTGTCGATCTGCTGGTGGAGCTCCAGGAGTCGTTTCTGTAGCATTGTTCCCAACCAACCTCCTCCCTAAATAAAATAAACAAAAAAAAAATACAGACACAACAAAAAATAAATCAAACAAAAACAGAAAATAATCTACACAAATAACATACACTACCGTTAAAATATTTGGGGTTGCTAAGAATTTTATGTTGTTGTTTATGCTCACCAAGACTGGATTTATATGATTAAAAACAGTAAAAACTGTAATACTGTGAAATATTAGTACAATTTAAAACAACTGTTTTCTATTTGAATATCTTATAAAATGTACTTAATTCCTGTGACTGCAAAGCTGAATATTCAGCAGCCATTGCGTCATTCTAATATGCTGATTTGGTGCTCAAGAGACATTTCTAATTATTTTCAATGTATACCTGCTGTTTATTTGTTTTTTTGTTTGTTTTTACATACATTTATTAGAAATGTCTTTAAAGCCACTGTTGAGCATTTTAATATATCCTTGCTGAATAAAAGTATTAATTAAAATAAAAAAGTGATTTAGTGATTCATGTAAATAATGTCCACCTGTTCAGTGATGATACCAGTAGCTGTGTCATAGATCACACTGTTTCCCTGTCCATCAGGGTCCATAAGAACAAAAGTCTGAGTCCCATCAGATGAACTCTGGGAAGACCCCACCTCTTCCTCAGCACCCAATGGGATTCCATTTCTCTCACCATCTTCCCAAATACAAAGGAGAGGTCAACTTCAATACTTCAATAAGTCAAACACCAAAAAGGCTTAGTAGTAGATCATGCTTATTAATGAATAAAGCTTTGAGACTTTGTCTACCTTTGGCTCCACAGTCAATAGGGTTTCAGTGCCAGTGGTTAGGAAAGGCTGAGTTAAGATTGATCCAATGCTAGTGCCATCTCCACCTGGTCCAAGACTCACTGCCAGCCCTTCATATGCTTTAGCATGAGCCTCTGAGCTCTCACCATAATACTGTCGGCAGTTCACATTCTGTGAGAGCACATATGCAAACATGATCAAAAAATGCGATATCCAAAGTGGAAAAACAGATTTAACCCAGTGTTTCCACCTTTACCTGTGTGACTTGGATCTGAAATGTGGTGTGGGGATTTCGAAAGTGTGTTTTATAGTGTTTGATGGCCTCATCCCTCCTGTTGAAACCATTTCTACAGCGGTAACAGTGCCAATGTGCACCTTTAAACCGTTTTTCTCCTTTAATAGTGCCCACAATCTCGCAATGGATACAGCAGCGTAGCACCTTCAAGCCTGTCCAAAAAAATGAGAGAGACCGTCTCCAAAGGGCATGAATCACATGTGAGTCTATAGTCTCTCTGTGCCTCACCTGCAAAGTCAATGCCTTTGTCCACATGTTTGATGCGGAAGTGAGCTCGCAGGATAACGGGATCTTGGTAAGCCTCGGCCACAGAACAGAGTGGGCAGTGCATGTGCACTCCTTTCTCCTGTCCTGAACACTTCTCATCCTGACACAGCACAGGTATGTATGTGTGTTCTGTTCCTCTGACACGAACCGAAGGATGGGCCTAGAAAAACAAATGCAGACAGCCAGTGAATCCAACGCTAACAGAGAGATTATAATGAATAAGCTGCCCTATTACAATGTGAATTTCGGTGTTACAGCTGTTTAGCACTGGTGGTGACATGAAATACGCAAATAATTTATTGTTTCTGAACACACAAAGCAGTCCTTTTTATCTTGTTCTATCTGTGACTAGAGATTGCTGTTCAATGTTCTTGTGAAAGCACATCTGGTGCTCGTGCACATTACTGTGAACGTAAAGAGGGAATATGTTGAGGCTGGAGAAAAACATGCATCGATGAGTGGTGATGTAAAACAGGTTGCTTGCTCTGTCATTAAGACTAAGATGTACAGCAGAGCAGTATTAAGGTTATTGATGTGAACAGCTGCCAGATTAAGTTTATTGAAATAGGCACTCTGTGAGCAGACTCAGTAGAAAGGTTTTTGTTCTTATGTGAACAGCTGCAGATATACAGCAGGGTCACCAAATCTGACAGAGCAGCATTAAAGGTTACTGAAATCTGTTACCCCTCTCTATTTTGCACATGATGGCTTTAATGTTATCCAGATTCACTCTGGAGATGTCTAAACACTTTTATTTTTATATTCTAGAAAGCATTTTGCTCTGATGTGAACAGTTGCAGATATTCTGCAGTCACCAAATCTGACAAGGCAGCATGAGATGCTACCAACATCTGTTACCCCTGTTATCTCACACACACTTTATAAATATCCCTGATTATGTAGTTTATTTAGCTCGAATCAAAATGCAAAATGTGTTTACACAATAGAATTGCAGATGTTTCACACCTTGACATTTTGTTTTAAGATGCATTTCTTCAATCTTTAAGAGCCCCTTGTGGTAAACCTAAGCACTGTCACTATAAATCAATAATACTTGGCCCATGGCGTAAAGCTTAACATTATGAGAAATTATTACCACCATTATCTTGAGCTCTCGTTTGCAAAATAATATTATTCATGTACATGCTGAAGATGAATAACATTTACTTAAATGGCCCTGAAACATCGCTAACAATTGTATTTTCATATATTTCACAAGGCTTTGCAAGTAAGTTAACTCAATGAAATAATGCGTCGTTATAAAATCATAATAATAATATTACGTTTATTATGCAAATCTTGTCTAACGTCACTGCACTGAATCACACTGGTCCAAAAAGTTAAAAGGTGCACGCAGTTTTTGCACATTTAATCAAGCTAACAACTTAGCAAGCTAACACAAAACTCACAGCATTTCACGTTTAACCTTTCACTCACCACAAAAGCGGACATGCTTTTTGATGTGATATAGAAATCCGATTTAAATTCCGCTGTCCGCCCGGCGTTTGTCGTAATCTTTAGCCTATGAAACAGTTCATTTCAGAGCGCTTGTGTGTGGTTCGTCATCTGTGTGTACACACATTCACCTGCGAGTGCGAGTTTCCAGTCACATAAGTTACACCCATGAGTGCAACGAGTTGTCAGTGCTAGAGTTCAACGTAAATGAATTTCATTGGCCTCCATTAGTTTTGGTGGAATTTCAAACCAATCAGCACCGTAATCGATGAGTAAGCGATGTCGGTGCCGCCACAACGACGGCTGCACGTAACGTAAAATTACACTTGTTTAAAACGAAAAAAACAACAAAAACATGAAATATCCACAAATCTTTAAAGCACACACGTTAATTTCTTATTTAAATTACTAATAGTACTCCTGTACTGTTCGTAAATTTTTTTTTAACGAATTATTAGAATATAGATAACTTATGCATGTTTTTAAAAAAATAGCTATAAGGTAAAATGTTTTGCTGAAGTGAAAATATTTATTTTTGTTATGTTCTACCTAGAGAATATAATTTTATTTCATAGATAGTCTTCTATGAAGCTCTAATAGAGACCTACTCTACATTAGAGCGGAAGGGGATGTAGCTCAGTGGTAGAGCGCATGCTTTGCATGTATGAGGCCCCGGGTTCAATCCCCGGCATCTCCACTTTTCCTTAATGACTATATATAGTTCGATTATATTCAACATAAAATCTAACACAGATAGATAATGCGAAAAAGTAATTTAGAGGGCAATACATAGGAAATGTAAGATTAGTTAATTTTTTGTCTTGCAATTGTCTTGCTAACCACAAGAGGTCTGTCTCTCACATTGATAAGATTCTATTACGTCAATCCACTAAGCACTCAATTTGTTTAAATGCGTTGAAAAAGCAAGCATAAAACCAGTCAGCTGCCGAGTAGTCAAAAAGTTATTTGTAGAATTGTGATACACAGCATGTTTCTTCTTGTTTACTCCACTCTTCATCTGGCATCTGTCAGCAAAGGCTACAAATCACATATTGCCTTTCCGTCCAGCACTTACTGTTAGTTTTTAATGTTACAAATGCAAACTTTTAGAAAATGAAAAATAAAATAGATAACAACTACCGTGCAAATGTTTTTAAAAATTCTCTTATGCTCACCAAGGCAGCATATATTTGATCAAAAATACAGTTAAAACAGTAATATTGTAAAATGTTGTTACATTTTGAAATAACTGTTTCCATTTTAATATATTTGAAAATGTTCTTTAACATACTCATGGAGCTTTGCCAAGCTTGAAGCAATGTAAATACTGTGACATGTCAGTCATCATCAGGCTAGTTAATGTATACTGTACTTGCAAAGTGAATAGAGCCACTGTGGAGGTCCCAGTCCAGCTGTGTAATAAATACAGATGAGGGATGTTGTTGGCAGTGTGAAAGGCAGCATGCACTCCTAGCACGGACAACAACACAGCCACAAACAATAGCCCTGCATGGGTCAACTTGAACCACCACCTGCTCCACTTGAGAGGAACACGGTACAGAACCATGGCTAAAAGAGAGAAACGGACACACAAATAAAGATGAAAAGAAAAGGAGAACATTAAGTAAGTGTTTTTAGACATGGTACATAAACATTGTACCATGTTCTTTTGACACGTACCATGGTAATAATATCCCTGGAAGTACATCTATACATCTCTACATCTATACTTCACAAACAGCTTTCACTCACTATTCATATTGCAAATGAACTATGGCACAAGCAGCTTGAAAGACTGTCCGTAATGGAGGAACACAGCTGTTTGTGTTTAATTAAATCCTTGTTATCATTGCATATCTACCTAACAGTTTGTCATTAAATTTGGTGGAAAATATTACTGACACACTTCAGATACATTATGGGAGTTGTTAAGCACTGATTTTGGAAGACGTGTGACAGATCACATCAGGTTCCACAAAAGAAAGAACGTCAGAACGTAAGACTCATCTCAGTTTGCTCTTCATTTAATTTCACTGCCGTCTTGGAAAAACAAATGTGATATTAAACAGAAATCATTTGTGAATCTGTCCTATAGGACTATTTGCGATGGAGCAAGACCGTAAACATGAGAAGGAAAGAGAAGAGGCCAGATAAAAACAAGAAAGCAACAGAAAAGTTCATACATGCGAGACAGAAAGAGAAGTGTTTCCTCTCACCATTTCCATACAGCATCACAAGACTCATCACCATGAGGACTGGGTGCCAGTTAAACTGCAGGAAAGATTTATCCCAGGCAAATCCTCCTCTCCAGATCCCACTCCACAGACACACAAACATTAGACACAAATGTTCAAACATCCCACACACTCAGCATTGAATGACACAGGGAAACACATCTAAAAATGACTGGATAATTTCAGAGCAAAACATGTATATTTAATATTCAAATCATCTTCAATAGTTTTCAATTCTTCAGCCAATACCAGTGACGTCTAATAAAGCTGTGTATTGACAAAAAGTTTATAAAAGCTTCTATTTCAATTCTTTCATTACAAAATTCTTACCTTTCTTTTTATGTTCAACGCACATATCTCCCGTTTCTCTCTGTGACTTTCTTTTATGTGTCCAACCCCAGATTTTTGAGAGATGTTATGCAAGTCATGGTCATGCTGTTAACTCATTTTCCTTGAAAGTTAAAAGACCTTTTGTTGTGCTTGTCTCAAGTGCCTATATAACTATAATAGAGTCTCAAGGAATATATCATATTATACATGAAATAATGTTCTGTAAACTGTTTTATACAGGCTTATCCAATTTCTGGATTATGCTTTCGTGCACACATAATGATTTTAATATTTACAAATGTGAAAATAACCACATTTTTATTCAAAAATGAAATATTACAGTAATTTCTCTGACTTGTATATTTCTGTGATGTTCTTTAGGCCATTGCTTCAGGTACTGAACCATTATAAATAATAAATCTTTCACATAAGCTATCACAAGAGCAGATAGAATGCAAATACAACACAATATGCCTTTTTCATCAGCCCGATCTCAGGCAATTCGTACATATTTTACGAGGTGGCTAATTCGTACGAATTCGTACGACCACACTCGTACAAATTCATACGATTTTTGCCAAATCGTACGTATTTTACGAGTGCACATTCGTATGATTTTGTACAATTACCTACACCAAACCCCGCCCCCTTAAACTACCCCGTCACTGGGGTTAGGCAAATCGTATGAAATGTACGAGTGAGGTCGTACAAATTCGTACGAATTAGACCACCTCGTTAAATACTACGAATTGGTCGTGAGATAGCGTTGGATGCCACGCTAGATGTTCTTTCACATAAGCTATCACAAGAGCAGATAGAATGCAAATACAACACAATATGCCTTTTTCATCTTTTAATGCTAGTAAGAGTTGACTATCTTACTCAACCTTTATCTAAATGGCACATTTCTCAATGCTGGACAGGAGACATGAACTAAATGGCAGGCATTATTCAGGAAATGACCTAAGGAATTTAAGATGGAGATGTAATTTATAGGTCATAATAAAAGTACAGTGTACTCTGGGTGGCCTTCATCTGCCAGTCACTTACTCACATTTGCATGAAATCAGCCCACGTGAGGGAATGACAGTGTACGTTTTTTCATTCAAATACCAATGGCCATATACTCACTTTTTAAATTAAAGAAATTGTCATCTTCTCAGACCACAAAACTTAGTCTGCCAGAAGTCGCACAGTGTATTTTCATGGTCATGTAATGTTCTAGCTGCTTTTAAAAACACAAGATGTACAAAGATCTACATTGTTCAGACATATTTATTGACTCCAATATCGTTAAGTAACCAATACGGATGAATTTACTAGAGAGATATTAAACGTAATGGCGAAAAACAACAAAGGAGGAAGATTATGTCACATAGTGAGGCATTAATAAACAAACAGACATAATATGTCTCATCATATATCATATATTAAAACTGAAGCTACAGAAGGTAAAGGCATGCAGAGACAGACATGCTTAATACAGATTTCTTTATCGTCCTCATCTTCAATGAACAGTGAAATATACTGGTTCTTTTCCCAAGGAAGCTCACCGTTTTCAGAAATTAGAATACGGTAGCTTGGGACATCAGGCCGAAAGCAGAACAATTTTATTGCAGAATGCGGCAGCAGGGTGTCCATCATGTCTTGGCCATTGTATTTTGTAATGAAGGCTTCAACGTCCAGCTTCTCTTGGCTTATAAAGGCTCGTACATTCCTGCTGCTCCTGTTCATCACATTCACTTTAGCATTTTCATTGCCCATTGTCGGCAGTATTCCTAATAAATACAAAATGTGTAATGCAAACATCAAATATAATGCCGTCAGTGGTACAGGGTAAGTTCAGCGTCAACCAAGTTTTTAGAATCAAACTGACAATGCCTTTTAAATTCCAATTCAATTCCTGGATTTGAATTGAGGTGGAATAGTACGCAGGATTCCAATTCAAATTTAAATGTAAGGAGGTAGAACACAAAATGAATTGAAATTCAAAGAAATACATATAACTGTCATTTTTAAATAGAAAAGTTTAAGACAACTTTGAATGCTGACTGAAAAGAGGGTAAAAATCTTGAAACTTGAGGTTGTAAAGGCCTAAGAGACAAAGAAAAAATAAATAGAACAACAGACAGAGCAACAGCTATGCAGATAAAATGAAGTTAGAACAATAGACAAAACAGTACAACTGAACGGTCAAATTCAACTAGATAGATAGGCTTTAGACTTTGTGTTACACAACCATGACAGTAAGGAGCGAAAACACGTATGTCATAGGATGGACCCCATCTGTGACCACCACTGATGAAGATCCGACCTCCATCTGTGAGACAGATTGGCTTCCATTCTTTGACATACTCCTGGTTATGACCGAAGTTCATGCTTTGATTATTTCCATTGGTTTCTCTTTGTTATTTGTCCTCACACTACCCACTTTCCTCTCTGTTCTTCTTATAAGTGATCTTTAACTTTGATCACAAAGCAAAGGGTACCTCTAAAATGAAAGGGCGTTCTTTCTTTTGTGCTGTTATCACCTTGGGTCACAAACTGAAAGACAACAATACCTCTCTGATTAAATATGGTGTTTATATGGTCATTATTAAAAGCTGTAGCTCTGAATCAAATTTTAATTGAATTTTTGTTCTGCTCAGGGTCACTAACAGATATTTGCATTGTTCTATCAGCACAAGTGTAAAAAACACTAAAAAACTAGAAATGTATTTGGTCTAGACATGTGTGTGCCCAATCTAGCAGAATAACATCAGTCCTACCTCCGGGGGTGCAGAGTTTCAGGTGCGCTTTCTGTGCTGGTTTCAGGTCAGATATCAAGTGTGTCAGAGCCCTGGGAGAATTTGAATACAGAACGTCCGCACACATTCATAATTACATGCAAATGTCAATGCACACTTCATTCTGTCACATGCTTGGAAAGACCTTTCATTTCTGAAAGAAAAAAGAGATAACAGTGCTGTTAGACTATAGGCTTCCAATGTAAGTGTACATTTTAGACCTCCAGTGAAATTCATTGTGTATATATTTTATCTGTCAGTGCATTCTGTGGGAATCTAACCCAGGGACCTCATCATTATTAGTATTGTCCTCTACTATTTGATAAACAGAACAACCCAAAAGTACATACAAAAATGTATTACATGTATATATATATATGTAATTTTCTGTGGTAATCTGAGCAAGCCAGATGTGCTGTCAATAGTGTTTTTATTTTATTTTATTTTATTTTTTTCATTATAGTTTACATGTAAGTACAATCTAGCAAGCACTACATTCCCTGGAAACTTGGACCAAACAGACATGGACAAACTTGATTTTAATTTCTGAGTGAACTATTCCTTTACTACTACTACAAAAAATAAAATAAAATAATAATAATAATAATAAAATAAAAATAAAAGCTTTGAATTGTTAAGCTTTGGTCGTTAATGTGTTTTAGGATGACTGATATCCAATGGCAGAACATTCACATGTGCAAGAAGAAATCAAACAAAGATAAGAGCTTGTCGCATAAGCCTAACTGCTTCCACGGCTGTTGAGAAAGAGCCATGATGAGGCTACACTGGCACCTCAGCTTCGCCTCAGTGTGCTTGTATGTGTGCGGTGATATATTTCAGCCGGATCACCGCAACGAAAAGTGGAACTATTGTGAAGGACACTTTTACAAGGGATGGACCCATCTTCGACTGCTTCTTAAAAAAGCATCTGTAGACTTCTGTTGTAAATGCCATGAAGAGAAATGCATTTCCATTGCAATTTTTCCAACTTTAAGACATGTGCCAGTTTTTTGGGCATATAAAATAAGCCATAAAGGGGACCCTGTTTTGTCAGAGCACAATCTGTTGAAGAATATTACAACTTGGTATATATCACCATCGGTAAGATCTTGCATTTTATCCTTTGATACTGTCTATTGAATAATAAAAATAGCATGAAGTCTTTTCTGAGTACAACATTCTGGAGTTATGTACATTTGTGGACATTAAAATCAATTATTCACCATCATGACTTTACAACTCTGTTTGTGTTCAATGTGAGTAAGATGTACTATTCTTTTAAGCATATACTTTTTTTTTTTTTTTTCGCAACAAAGTGTTTTCTATAAACAGTTTATTAAAATATCTGTCATTTGACAGACTAAAGTATAAAGTCAACATAAAAAAAAAAAAAAATCAAATTTGCATATTTAAAGTGAAATTCAAAGCAGGATCAAGTGACCAAAAAGAAACCTTTGATATCCTTGCTCACTGAATATTTCATAATGAATGAATTATTAATTTCATATTTAATACACTCTAGAATTAAGCATAATCTTTGTTAAACAAAGCTTAAAATAAGACTTGTTTGAGACAGCAGAAGGTCTCCTATTTTATTATTATTATTATTATTATTATAATTATTATTATTATTATTTTATTCACATTTATTATTTCTGCCATTGTTCTTTTATTTCCTGACAGGTTGTTGAGGATCTGCTCAGAGAAAAGTTGCATTCACTCCCATCTCAAGTGACCTCAAGACCCTCCCTATCAACAACACATATTTTAAGTGGTGTGTTTCCTCTCAATGCGAAATACATTCACAAAGAGGGAAACTGGCACAACTCAGGCTACATTCACTGGACCACATATCACCACACAAATGTTAAAGGGCTAAGTTTTGAAGGAGCACTTGTCCAAAACAGTCAGGAGAAATGTAAGTGGAAATGGCTGATGGTGAAGCAACTGGTTGGGATTCTTTCTGAAGTCTTTTCGGCCAAACCCATGCGAACCTTCTTCAATCATCAAAACATGGTACCTTTAAACCTGAACAGCTTAGATGAAATTCCAGACAGCTTTTCTGTAAATGAAAAGATAGATGACTACCTGCCATGTGTGATGACAACAACAATGCAAGTCAAAGAAGCAAAACATGACTTTTCCAAAGTGACAACAAGCAGCAAACCTCCGCTTACTTCAGATATGATTGCAGGCCTGTGCTCTGTGCTCATTCACCGTACTAGCACCGGTTTAAAGAGATGTCTTGAGAGGATGATATTAGACAAAGAAAACTACACCACCTCTTCCCCGCTCTCGTATTTCCCTGCTAGAAACGAGCCACTTAATGCCAGATCAGACCTCCAAAACAGAGCCCTCTTCAACTAATCATTAATCATTAATCATTAATTACAGTAAATATACCACAAAAAAGCCACACAACAGTGTTGAACTCAGTGCAGAGGAAAACTATAATTTTTACTACTTTAATGGCAAAATAAAACGTACAATGAATCACTTTGGACCTGGAGTATGAAATAACTAACATGAAACAACACAGAACATGACTAGATAAAATTAGATCGCATATTAGACACATAAAAAGGACAGTTTTATCAAAAGAAACATGATGAATTCAGATGAATGTCTTGCTGTGTTCAATTCTGTATATATTTACAGTATATTATTTCTTTCCCGAATCGCTTATACAAAAGCCATTTGGTAAATGTATATTATGATATTTTGCCTTCTTTACAAATCAAAGTTTTAAATCAGTGTTTATTGGTATATTTAAACATCCTTAAAACACAATAAATTTACTTAAGAAGCAAAGTTGTATAAGACTGTTTTCTTGTTCTCTTTAAATCATTCTTTCCTCAAACACAAAGTTAAAATAAAAATAAAAAACTGTCACATTTCAAAGTTAAAATGGGTTGCGTTGCTATTTCATGTTGAATTTAACATTTAATAATGTTTGCAGATCATTTTCTCAGCAGTTACATTGATAATGGTGCTCCTTTTATTGATTTAAGATTAATTTGGTTATGTGTGTGTGTCTTGGTAATTGTGTTGGGTTTAGGTTCTGGGCTTAGTTTGCAAGGCCTACAATCAATTTCCACATTAAAATAAGCTGGAACTGTTATTCCTTTAAAGGAGGTTGGATGTGATGATATGATGTAACATTATAGTCACCAATTGCAGTGTGGTGAATGTCTTGTTTTATCATATGTATATAGTAAAACCCAGAGACTCAGATAAAACAAAGATAAGGACATGGTGTGACCTTCCTGTCTAATGTCCTGAAGCGGCAAGTGAAATGTCGTTGAAGCATATGGCGTGATGAGGTTATGGTGCTTGTCTTTGTCTCTTCTTATGGTAGTTCCTATGCATTTACAACAGCAGAAAACATTTAGGACTCCTGATAGGACTCCATGTCAAGAAATACTTTATCAGGACTGGGCTCTACTTCAATCTGTTCTTAAAAAACATGGCTTCATGTGCAGATGCTTTATAGTAAAGTGTGTCTATATTGCAGAAGTGCGCAGGATCAATCATATGCCATGCACTTGGATTTACAGAGGACTTCATAAAGAGGAAATAAAGAGTACAGTTTTAAAACCAAAGGTAAGCTATGCTGGTTACAAGCCATTCAAACATTAAAAATAGCAATTTAGCATAATGTAGCATTTATTTGAATTATTCTCCTCTTAAGTGCAATCAGGAGATTAAATAATCTCAATTTTGGTTACATTTTGAAAGATTTTTTGCTGTCTGTGAGAAAACGTGAGATTCAACATTTAGCACTCATTGTCTGATGAAGTCTGCAAATTCAAAAGTTAGCAGAAATGCTGATTAAAAGCATTTGTATTTCTTAACAATTGGTTTTAATATATTATATGCTTTATTATATTATTGTAAACATACAAAGAATTGAATTGAGAACACATACCATCTATTAACAACAGATTGAAATCAATTTTTGTTATGCGTTACAAAATGTTTTTTTCAGTGCTGCACTAATACCGTTAAGAAAAAAGACCTGAACTCTCATTGTATTTGAAATATTTTCCTGACAGATAATTAGGAGATTACTAAGAGGGAAGACGCATTCATCTAAACAAGGCATCACGTCAAAAACGTGTCTTATAATTGGTTTATTCCATGTTAAAAGAAAAGCAGTCACAAAACTGGACAACCAGCCAAATGAAAACCCCACTTACTGGACTACTGACCATAATTCTGGTCTAATAACAGATGGGTTTCCAGGGGATGCTTTTGAAGACGCCCCTGAAAGATGTTTATGGAAACAGGTGTCAGAACTAGCTAAGATGCTAAGGAATATTTTCCCATCTGCCACAAAGTTGAAAATATTTACTAATCAAAAGAGTTCAACTGTTATCTGTCCCATAAACCAGGCTACAAGATATTCACAACAGCACCAAGGAGCAGAAATTGAAATAAATGAGTTAGCAGAAAGTGCAATGAAATTCGCGTCCAATCCTAGTAATGATGCTGTCATCAACGTGGAAAAAATACTGCTGTTACAACAAACACTACCATAACAAATGAAAACAAAAAACAACATAATTACAAGATGACTTCAACCATGTCATTCAGTCAAACGGATACAATACCACATAATGTAGAAGATAAAGATGCAAATACTATCACACTTACAAAACAAAACTGAACAACAAAACTGATATTGAAATGAATACAAGTGAATTAGAAGTTCCAGTCACCTCCAGAAAATATGCAAATACTATCACACTTGCAAAACAGATGGGAATTACAACAGCGCAGACTAAAACAGACTGTACAACAGAACTGGAGATGCCATCAGCAGAAAATGAAGGAAGTGAGAAGAAAATATCTTCAGTGGAAGCAGTTGAGGAAACCACAAAAGATGGTCAAAAACACCAGACAAGCTTCAGTGGGATTAGATTAACGATGGCAAAAGCAACAACAGAAAAAGGAAACAATGTATCTGATATAAAACACAAGGATGAGAAAGAATATGCTGAGCAAAGAGAGGACTTCACAGCAACAGAGAAGCTGATCTTGGTTACAAGTCAACCTGATACTTTAATGACAAAGGAACCCCGAACAAATAAACCAGTGACACCAACCACATCCAGAGGGAATACACATACTGCCATGCTGACAGAAAAAGAGACTGGAATGACAACAGAACATCCTGAAACAGAACATAAAACAGAAATTGAGTTACAAACACTTGAAGACAAAAAACCTGTGGAGCAAACAGATACCTCATATGGAGAAAGACAGTTGAAATATGACGGTTTAAGTTCAAAACATTTTAAAACAGAAAATATAAATGAATTAGTTACATCAGCTCCCTCCAGAGGACATGAACATACTACCATAGTGACCGAACTTGAGGAGGAAATGACAACAGAGTTTCATGAAACAGAATGTACAACAGAAATTGAGATACTAACACCAGAAGATAAAACACCTGTGGAGAGAACAGTTACCACACATGAAGAAAGACGGTCAGAGCCTGTTGATTTAATTTCACAACATCTAGAAACAGAAGGAAAAAATGAACCAGTGACACCAAACACATCCAAAAAATATGCTGAAGATTTACAGGAGACTGGTCAAGAGAGAAAAATGACAACAGATCTTCCTGAAACGGCATGTACAACAGAAATCAACTTATCAACAGCAGAAGAACGAACTTCACTGGAGAAAGCAACTGCAACATATGAAGAAAGACACTCAAAGCCTGATGATTTCAGTTCAGAAAATACTGAATCAAAAGTAACAAATGAACAAGTGACATCAACCATATCCACAAAATATGCAGAAGATTTCATTTCAACCAGACAAGAGACATCAATGACAAAAGAGGCTCTTGAAACTGAATGTACAACAGAAATTGAGTTACAAACACCAGAAGATAAGAGACCTATGATGACAACAGCTACCACATATGAAGAAAGACACTCAGTACCTGTTGATTACATTTCAGAAAATATTGAGTCAAAAGGTACAAATGAACCACTGACACCAACCATATCCACAAAATCTGCAGAAGGTTTCACAAAGAACAGAGAAGAGGCATTGATGACAACAGAGGCTCTTGAAACTGAATGTACAACAGAAATTGAATTACAAACACCAGAAGATAAAACACCTGTCATGACAACAGCTACCACATATGAAAAAAGACATTCAGAACCTGATGATTTCATTTCAGAAAACACTGAGTCAAATGAACCGGTAACAACAACCATATCCACAAAATATGCAGAAGTTTTCATTTCAACCAGACAAGAGACATTAAAAACAACAGAAGCTATTGAAACTGAATGCACAACAGAAATTGAGTTACAAACACCAGAAGATAAGAGACCTATGATGACAACAGCTACCACATATGAAGAAAGACACTCAAAATCTGTTGATATAATTTCAGAAAATATTGAGTCAAAAGGTACAAATGAACCACTGACACCAACCATATCCAAAAAATCTGCAGAAGACTTCACAAAGAACAGAGAAGAGACATTGATGACAACAGAGGCTCTTGAAACTGAACGTACAACAGAAATCGAGCTGCAGACACCAGAAGATAAAACACCTGTGGAGAGAACAGATACCACACATGAAGAAAGACACTCAGAACCTGCTGATTTCATTTCAGAAAACACTGAGTCAAAAGATAGAAATGAACCAGTGACACCAACCATATCCTCGAAATATGCAAAAGATTTTATTTCAACCAGACAACAGACATTAATGAAAACAGAGGCTCTTGAAACTAAACATATAACAGAAATTGAGTTGCAAACACCTGAAGATAAAACACCTGTGGAGAGAACAGATACCACACATGAAGAAAGACACTCAGAATCTGTTAATTTCATTTCAGAAAATATTGAGTCAAATGAACCAGTATCAACAACCATATCCACAAAATATGCAGACGTTTTAATTTCAACCAGACAAGAGACATTAATGACAACAGAGAATCTTGAAACTAAACGTACAACAGAAATTGAGTTACAAACTCCTGAAGATAAAACACCTGTGATGACAACAGCTACCACATATGAAGAAAAACACTCAGAACCTGTTGATTTCATTTCAGAAAATATTGAGTTAAAAGATAGAAATGAACCAGTGACACTAAACACTTCCAGATATTATGCAGAAGACTTCACAATGAACAGAGAAGAGACATTGATGACAACAGAGGCTCTTGAAACTGAATGTACAACAGAAATCGAGTTGCAAACACTAGACGATAAAATGCCTGTGGAGAGAACAGATACCACGAATGAAGAAAGACACTCAGAACCTGTTGAGTTTATTTCAGAAAATATTCAGTCAAAAGATACAAATGGACCAGTGACACCAACCATATCTGTAAAATATGCAGAAGATTTCACAATGAACAGAGAAAAGACAACGATCACAACAGAAGCTCTTGAAACTGAATGTACAACACAAATTGAGTTGCAAAGACCAGAAGATAAAACACCTGTGATGACAACAGCTACCACACATGAAGAAAGACAGTCAGAACCTGTTGATTTCATTTCAGAAAATATTCAGTCAAAAAGTACAACTGAACCAGTGACACCCACCATTTCCACAAAATATGCAGATTTAATTTCAACCAGACAAGAGACATTAATGACAACAGAGGCTCTTGAAACAGAATGTACAACAGAAATTGAGTTACAAACACCAGAAGATAAAACACCTGTGGAAAGAACAGATACCACACATGAAGAAATACACTCAGAATATAATGGTTTAAGTTCAGAACATATTGCAACAAAAGGTATAAATGAATTAATTGCATCCACCCCTTCAAGAACACATGAACATACTGCCATAGTGACTAAACATGAGATAGAAATGACAACAGAACTTCCTGAAACAGAATGTACAACAGAAATTGAGATACTGATACCAGAAGATAAAACGACACCAAACCAAGAAACAGAAGGATCACAGTCTACAGATGAAGACGGTTGCTTTGGATTAATTCATCGCACCAGCTCTGGGTTGAAAAGATGCCAGGAGAAGAAGATGAAAATGAATGATTTAAAGTCAGAACATCTTGCAACTGAAGGAACAAATACATTAATTACAGCAACCACATCTAGAAAACATGCAGACTATTTAATTAGGACTGAACAAGAGAAAAGAATGACAACAGATACTCTTGAAACAGAACGTACAACAGAAATTGAGCTACAAACAGCAGAAGATAAAACACCTGTGGAGAGAACAGATAGCACACATGAAGAAAGACAGCCAAAATCTGCTGATTTTATTTCAGACAAAACTGATATAAAAGATACAAATGGACCAGTGACACCAAACCCTTCCAGAAAATCTGCAGAAGACTTCACAGTGACCAGACAAGAGACAGTAATGACAACAGAGACTCTTGAAACAGAATGTACAACAGAAATTGAGTTACAAACTCCTGAAGATAAAACACCAGTGGAGAGAACAGATACCACACATAAAGAAAGACATTCAGAATATAATGGTGTAAGTTCAGAACACCTTGCAACAAAAGGTACGAATGAATTTGTTGCATCAACTCCTTCAAGACCACATGAACATACTGCCATAGTGACTAAACATGAGATAGAAATGACAACAGAACTTCTTGAAACTGAATGTACAACAGAAATTGAGATACTGATACCAGAAGATAAAACAACACCAAGCCAAGAAACAGAAGGATCACAGTCTACAGATGAAGACGGTTGCTTTGGATTAATTCATCGCACCGGCTCTGGGTTGAAAAGATGCCAAGAGAAGACGATGAAAATAAATGATTTAAAGTCAGAACATCTTGCAACTGAAGGTATAAATACATTAATTACAGCAACTACATCTAGAAAACTTGCAGATGATTTAATTAGGACTGAACAAGAGAAAATAATGACAACAGAGACTCTTGAAAAAGAACGTACAACAGAAATTGAGTTACAAAGAGCAGAAGATAAAACACCTGTGGAGAGAACTGATATCACGAATGAAGAAAGACAGCCAAAATCTGCTGATTTTATTTCAGACAAAACTGAAACAAAAGATACAAATGAACTAGTGACACCAAACCCTTCCAGAAAATCTGCAGAAGACTTCACAGTGACCAGACAAAGAGACAGAAATGACAACAGAGACTCTTGAAACAGAATGTACAACAGAAATTGAGTTACAAATACCCTGAAGATAAAACACACCAAACCAAGAAACAGATACCACATGAAGAAAGACATTCAGAATATAATGGTTTAAGTTCAGAACACCTAAAAACAAAAATTACGAATGAATTTGTTTGCAAATGAACTCCTTCAAGAGTCAAATGAACATACTGCCATGACTAAACATGAGATTAGAAATGACAACAGAACTTCTTGACTGAAACAGAATGTACAACAGAAATTGAGATACTGATACCAGAAGATAGTGACAACACCAAGCCAAGAAACAGAACGTACAACAGAAATTGAGTTACAAACGGTTGATTGGATTAATTCATCGCACCGGCTCTGGGTTGAAAAGATATAACCACGTGAAGAAAGACAGCCAAAATCTGCTGATTTAAGGTCAGACACATCCGAAACAAAAGGATACAAATACACTTAGTTACAGCAAACCACATCTAGAAAATCATGCAGAGGATTTAACAGGATGACCAGACAAGAGAAAAGTAATGACAACAGAGACTCTTGAAACAGAATGTACAACAGAAATTGAGTTACAAACTCCTGAAGATAAAACACCTGTGGAGAGAACAGATACCACACATGAAGAAAAACACTCAGAATATAATGATGTAAGTTCAGAACACCTTGCAACAAAAGGTACGAATGAATTTGTTGCATCAACTCCTTCAAGAACACATGAACATACTGCCATGACTAAACATGAGATAGAAATGACAACAGAACTTCTTGAAACAGAATGTACAACAGAAATTGAGATACTGATACCAGAAGATAAAACAACACCAAGCCAAGAAACAGAAGGATCACAGTCTACAGATGAAGACGGTTGCTTTGGATTAATTCATCGCATCAGCTCTGGGTTAAAAAGATGCCAGGAGAAGAAGATGAAAATGAATGATTTAAAGTCAGAACATCTTGCAACTGAAGGTATAAATACATTAATTAAAGCAACCACATCTAGAAAACATGCAGACGATTTAATTAGCACTGAACAAGAGAAAAGAATGACAACAGGGACTCTTGAAACAGAACGTACAACAGAAATTGAGTTACAAACACCTGAAGATAAAACATCTGTGGAGAGAACTGATAGCACACATGAAGAAAGACAGCCAAAACTTTTATAACATACAAAACTTAAACAAAAGATACAAATGGACTAGTGACACCAAACCCTTCCAGAAAATCTGCAGAAGACTTCACAGAGACCAGACAAGAGACAGTTGTACAACAGAATGAATATAATGATGTAAATATAAATACACTCAGATATAATGATAAGTTCAGAACACCTTGCAACAAAAGGTACGAATGAATTTGTTGCATCAACATCTTCAAGAACACATGAACGTACTGCCATAGTGACTAAACATGAGATAGAAATGACAACAGAACTTCCTGAAACAGAATGTACAACAGAAATTGCGATACTGATACCAGAAGATAAAACAACACCAAACCAAGAAACAGAAGGATCACAGTCTACTGATGAAGACGGTTGCTTTGGATTAATTCATCGCATCAGCTCTGGGTTAAAAAGATGCCAGGAGAAGATAATGAAAATAAATGATTTAAAGTCAGAACATCTTGCAACTGAAGGAACAAATACATTAGTTACAGCAACCACATCTAGAAAACATGCAGAGGATTTAATCAGGATTGAACAAGAGACAGTAATGACAACAGAGACTCTTGAAACAGAATGTACAACAGAAATTGAGTTACAAACTCCTGAAGATAAAACACCAGTGGAGAGAACAGATATAACACGTGAAGAAAGACATTCAGAATATAATGATGTAAGTTCAGAACACCTTGCAACAAAAGGTACGAATGAATTTGTTGCATCAACTCCTTCAAGAGCACATGAACATACTGCCATAGTGACTAAACATGAGATAGAAATGACAACAGAACTTCCTGAAACAGAATGTACAACAGAAATTGAGATACTGATACCAGAAGATAAAACAACACCAAGACAAGAAACAGAAGGATCACAGCCTACAGATGAAGACGGTTGCTTTGGATTAATTCATCACACCAGCTCTGGGTTGAAAAGATGCCAGGAGAAGATGATGAAAATGAATGATTTAAAGTCAGAACATCTTGCAACTGAAGGTATAAATGCATTAGTTACAGCAACCACATCTAGAAAACATGCAGAGGATTTAATCAGGATTGAACAAGAGAAAAGAATGACAACAGATACTATTGAAACAGAACGTACAAACAAACTCCTGAAGATAAAACACCTGTGGAGAGAACAGATATAACACGTGAAGAAATACACTCAGAATATAATGATGTAAGTTGACTCACCTTGCAATATAATTTGTTGATCAACTGTAAGAGCACATGAACGTACACCTTGCAACAAAAGGAGACGAATTGAAACAGAACTTCCTGAAATTTGTACTGATATCAAGATAATCTTCAAGAACACATGAACGGATACTGCCTAAATTGACTAAACATGAGATAGAAATGACAACAGAACTTACTGAAACAGAATGTACAACAGAAATTTGAGATACTGATACCAGAAGATATTGCAAAAACAACACCAAACCAAGAAACAGAAGGATCACAGTCTACCAGATGAAGACGGTTGCTTTGGATTAATTCATCGCAAATAGTGACAACGGCTCTGGGTTGAAAAGATGCCAGGAGAAGATGATGAAAATGAATGATTTAAAGTCAGAACATCTTGCAACTGAAGGTACCAAAATCTACATTAGTTACAGCAACCAACAAAGATACAATGGACTAGAAAACATGCAGACCATTTAATCAGGATTGATCAAGAGACAGTAATGACAACAGAGACTCTTGAAACAGAACGTACAACAGAAATTGAGTTACAAACACCTGAAGATAAAACACCAGTGGAGAGAACAGATACCACACACATAAAGAAAGACATTCAGAATATAATGATGTAAGTTCAGAACACCTTGCAACAAAAGGTGCGAATGAATTTGTCGCATCAACTCCTTCAAGAGCACATGAACTTACTGCCATGACTAAACATGAGATAGAAATGACAACAGAAGTTCCTGGAACAGAATGTACAACAGAAATTGAGATACTGATAACAGAAGATAAAACAAAACCAAGCCAAGAAACAGAAGGATCACAGCCTACAGATGAAGACGGTTGCTTTGGATTAATTCATCGCACCGGCTCTGGGTTGAAAAGATGCCAGGAGAAGACGATGAAAATTAATGATTTAAGGTCAGAACATCTTGCAACTGAAGGAACAAATACATTAGTTACAGCAACCACATCTAGAAAACATGCAGAGGATTTAATCAGGATTGAACAAGAGAAAAGAATGACAACAGAGACTCTTGAAACAGAACGTACAACAGAAATTGAGTTACAAACACCTGAAGATAAAACACCTGTGGAGAGAACAGATATAACACGTGAAGAAAGACAGCCAAAATCTGCTGATTTTATTTCAGACAAAACCGAACCAAACAAAAGATACAAATGGACTAGTGACACCAAACCCTTCCAGAAAATCTGCAGAAGACAAATTCACAATGACAGACAAGAGACAGTAATGACAACAGAGACTCTTGAAACAGAATGTACAACAGAAATTGAGTTACAAACTCCTGAAGATAAAACACCTGTGGAGAGAACAGATACCACACATGAAGAAAAACACTCAGAATATAATGATGTAAGTTCAGAACACCTTGCAACAAAAGGTACGAATGAATTTGTTTCATCAACTCCTTCAAGAACACATGAACATACTGCCATAGTGACTAAACATGAGATAGAAATGACAACAGAAGTTCCTGGAACAGAATGTACAACAGAAATTGAGATACTGATACCAGAAGATAAAACAACACCAAGCCAAGAAACAGAGGGATCACAGCCTACAGATGAAGACGGTTGCTTTGGATTAATTCATCGCACCGGCTCTGGGTTGAAAAGATGCCAGGAGAAGAAGATGAAAATTAATGATTTAAGGTCAGAACATCTTGCAACTGAAGGAACAAATACATTAGTTACAGCAACCACATCTAGAAAACATGCAGAGGATTTAATCAGGATTGAACAAGAGAAAATAGTGACAACAGAGACTCTTGAAACAGAACGTACAACAGAAATTGAGCTACAAACTCCTGATGATAAAACACCTTTGGAGAGAACAGACAAAACAACTGAAGAAAGACAGCCAAAATCTGCTGATTTTATTTCAGACAAAACCGAAACAAAAGATACAAATGGACTAGTGACACCAAACCCTTCCAGAAAATCTGCAGAAGACTTCACAATGACCAGACAAGAGACAGTAATGACAACAGATACTCTTGAAACAGAACGTACAACAGAAATTGAGTTACAAACTCCTGAAGATAAAACACCTGTGGAGAGAACAGATATAACACGTGAAGAAATACACTCAGAATATAATGATGTAAGTTCAGAACACCTTGC
This sequence comes from Cyprinus carpio, assembly GCF_018340385.1. Lineage (NCBI taxonomy): Eukaryota > Metazoa > Chordata > Actinopteri > Cypriniformes > Cyprinidae > Cyprinus > Cyprinus carpio. The sequence goes on from NC_056592.1 coordinate 8,393,764, forward strand.
AACAAAAGGTACGAATGAATTTGTTGCATCAACACCTTCAAGAACACATGAACATACTGCCATAGTGACTAAACATGAGATAGAAATGACAACAGAACTTACTGAAACAGAATGTACAACAGAAATTGAGATACTGATACCAGAAGATAAAACAACACCAAGCCAAGAAACAGAAGGATCACAGTCTACAGATGAAGACGGTTGCTTTGGATTAATTCATCGCACCGGCTCTGGGTTGAAAAGATGCCAGGAGAAGATGATAAGAATTATGTCATACAATACTACACCAAAACCACAAGAGTTTTCAACTGTGAAACATAAGCAAGAGACAACAGAGCTATCTTTCATATCGCAGAATGCACTGCAACCATCACCTCTCAGTAAATATCAGAGTTCTAAACAAATTACCCAAAATAATATGGATAAAGTTGCTGAAGATGAAAATAGCCACTTCTACTATTTCAATGGCAAGTTAAAAAGAGTTGGAAATCATGCATTGAGACATGAGTATGATAGCAACACTTACACTAACCAGACTATAGGACAATCATAGTATTCTTGCAGTACAATTTTAATTAAAAAATTATGTAATGTGGAATTAATAATCAACGACCCACAGTTGGTCGCATTTTCTTTTACATTACATTTTCATAGAGATCAAATCACAGTATGGACCGTCAGTTTTCCAACCATGTGTCACTTCATATTAAACATGTAATGTTATAATTGTAAATATAATTCTAAAGTAAGTTTATGGCAGCTTTTTAATGTTTCCTGTAACTAAAGTAATATATAATAATAATTATGTACAGTTATGTACATTATTACATAAATGTAATACCTTTTGTAAATGACAATAAAAACTGAATTGTTTCTTTTTTTGTTATTGACCTAAGATAGCTAGATTGCTAGCTTGCTAGATAGATAGATAGCATTTCCTCCAAGGAGGCAGTAGCCCATTGACTATTAAAGTGGTCATATGACGTGGCTTAAAAGAACATTATTTTGTGTATTTGGTGTAATGCAATGTGTTTATGTGGTTTAAGGTTCAAAAAAACACATTATTTTCCACATTATGTACATCACTGTTGCTCCTCTATGCCCCGCTTTTTTGAAATGCATCAGTTTTTACAAAGCTCATCATTCTGAAAAGCGAGGTGTACACTGATTGGCCAGGTATCCAGTGCATTGTGATTGGCTGAATACCTAAAGCATGTGACAGAAATGTTACGCCCCTTAACATACTGTGATGCCGTCTCCCCGCACGACCAGACAAAACCAATAAAATCCATTACAAACGAGGCATTTGTAACATCCAGTGGGGACATAATTACTGATTATAATGACTTATATTGTCTTTTTTACGTGTTGCGTATCGCGCCGCATAAACAAAAAACCATGTCTGCATTTGTGATCAGAGAAACGACAAACAACAAGCGCTACTCTACACTGCTCAAAACTCAACAGTGGCAAATACTTTAAATATAAAACATGTACTTACAGGCCGTGAGTCAGAAGCGCCAGACTGTCCTTGCAAAGTTGGTGCTGCCTCACTTTATAGAACAGCCTTTGAGGAAGTCCTCTTTTGGAAGGCCAAACAAAGTAGTTTTGCTTTCACAACGAAACACAGTGTCTCCAGAACATGGTGGCAACAACAATACTACAGCGAGAATAAGTTTCGCTTTCACAAACAGCGAGAACAACAAAAAAGAGAGAATAACAGTTACGCCTTCTTTCTTTGTGTGAACATTTGGGTGCTGTTATGCAAATCTTCCCACACAGTGATGTAGAGATGTGGGGGAGTGTTTAAACAAGACATTTTAGGAGGGCGTGGACGAGTCTTAACTTTTATAAAGAATATCTCTTTGGATTTGAGACTTTAGTGTTTGCAACTTTACAGATCTTCTTTATGCACCAAGAGGTTGTAACACTCCAAAGAGATAGGAAAAATTGAAATTGCATCATATGACACCTTTAACAGCCCCATTGCGTGCCATGACTTGGGAAAAGTCATGTGAGAGGCAATGCCTCCATCGCGATATGATTGGATATGACTGGTTATGCTCAGCTGTGATTGGTTCATGCAATAAATCCCGCCTCTTGTGTTCTGCCAGTAGCCAGTTCCACATTGAATCAGTCTGAATGAACAATATAAAGGCATTAATGGAAAGACTAATAAAAAAGAAAAGTAAACAACCCACAATTAGATATAACCACTTGTTGCATCAAAATAGGACTTAAAATGGCATGAAAACATGATCTGTGCAAGTTTTTAGTGAGCAATCATCTTGGTGAAATTTGATGACTGATGATCTGAAAAAATAAAAAAATAGTCAGAAAAGAAAAGCTGAACATAAGTTCATAAATAAAATATATTGTTTAAATTATACTGCTGTGAGTTATTATTTAAATAAATGTAAAATGCTTAAAACATTAACTTGAGATTCATATTTGGCTTTAACGAATATTGATTACGTTGTTGTTAATGTAATTATTATTTTTTTTTGATAGTGTAAGTATAATGTTTATTTATCCAAGAAAATGTGACATGGACATGAATTTACATTTGATTAAAAACAAATAAATAAATAAATAAATAAATAAATAGAAAAATGAGAGACAGACAGACAGACAGACAGACAGATAGATAGATAGATAGATAGATAGATAGATAGATAGATAGATAGATAGATAGATAGATAGATGAAGGAAAAAATGAATAGATGAAGCGTCACTGCCCAGGGGAGTGTTTCAGCAGTAGCTACTGCTGTCACCTGATTACACCTACAGTAGTTGAATGTTGGACTGTCAGTGTTTCTTGCTGTCTTTGCAAGAGGAAATCATGACTGACTATTCCAGGTAAGAAATAAATACATAGATAAAACGCGCTAGCTGTGATGAGGAGCAGAGGACGGTTTCCAAAGTGTCTCAGAGCCGTTCAGTAAGATGATGAATGGAGAAGTTCGAACGAGCGTCGGAGAAACTTTGAAAGAATAACGACCGGATCAGATCACAGCGCGGGGTTTTGCTTTTTGTGTGAAACATCTGTTTTGAAAACAGAGAATGGAAACATTTGCCATTATTTCTGTGATCTGTTGAAAGAAAACGTGTGGATTATTTATTAGTTTACTTCATAAAATCATCTCGACTCGCCTGTCTATAGCCTATGTGCGGATGATTCGATTTAGTTTTATTTATTATTGTCATTATTATTATTATTTTTAAAATATCTGTTGGTTTAGCGTGTTTTACCTGCAGTCGTAACCTTTGACAAGCGTGTAGGCTATATCAATTTTTAGTTAATGCAACATTAACATTTTATTATTAACTTTGTTTTTAATTAACAATTCTACATGGCAAAAATCTCTCGTCCCGTATTTTGTGATGTAAAAATATAAAGTTATTATACTTGATGCATTTACCAGCTAGGCCTAATCGTAATCGATATTTATTTGCTTGTTTTTTTTTAAGCATGAAATAGACACAAAAATGTGCAAACAATATTTTTATGTAATTTAAATCCAATTTACCGTTTACTGTTGTATAACCACATAATTTTAATAGAGTATTATATAGGCTAAATAGGGGATAACGGTGCAAGTTGCTAGAAGGTGACGTTGTCTCAAGGACAGTTTCCCAAAAGTCAAAATTTTCATTTAAATTAAATAATAACAATAATAATAAATACTGAGTAAAAAGAGGACTACCCTCTCACTATCATCATATTTTAGAACTTGCTTATTTTGAATAACCAATATATTGAAAGTAGATTTTACCCAAAAGTTTGGACTGTGTTCTCAGGGCGAGGACGTTCAAATCATCTGAAACGAACCATGTTTGTTGATTTGTCAGCATATTTCAAGATTTCAAGGCGAAGATCATCTAAACTCAATTCAAAATGGAGAAAGCAATACAAATACAGACACCCTGACTGTGAAGATAAGGATTGTGCAAAAATGAGTCATGAGACAATGTGATATCAGGCATCAGCAAGAAGGAGCAGGAACATCTAAAGGACATTCTACTAACATACTGAGAGTGAACAGTGGGGCATCATTATAATGTTGGTATCACACAGCTTTTGACTGAAGAGGTTTTTGTCAAGCAGAGAAGAAGCCTGTCAATAAACACGATAGATTGTCCCCAGTGACTTAAAATCAATGCTCCCTAAGCATACCCTTATTATAGGAATGAGATAAAGGCATGTTTTCATCAACAAATGGAACAACCATGAAAAATGGCTGCAATCCATCATTTACAAAGAGAACCCGATCAATACAGCACACATAAACATTCATTAATGTAACTTAACAAGCTCTTTGTAAAAATTGTGAAGATCAGACTCCACAGATTGTTAAAACAAGTTGCTACACCACAGTTGGCACCGAAGAATCAAACATACTGGTGTTCTACAAACAGCTAAGACCCTTGACCTTCATCAGTATGAACCTGACTGCCCATCTTCTTCTGGACCTCATGCTGAAGGCTTCTAACCTCTCTCGCTGGCAGTTCATCCAGAAATTCTCCATTCCTCCTTTGGTGGCCGTGCCCAGACTCCCTAGCGCCCTGCTTCCAGTTTTTGGCCTACTCTACGTGCTCATCTTTGGGCTTGCAGTGGTAGGAAACGGTGCGGTGCTGGTTCTCTTGTGTCGCAGGAAGGCTCTGCAGTCTCCCAGCACCTTCTTCATTTGCTCTCTCGCACTCAGTGACCTCCTGATATCCATAGTGTGTGTTCCTGCCACACTGCTGCAGCACTTCTTCACCAACTGGTTGGCAGGTAGGCTTAGTTTTCTTCACGCTTGACAGAAATCAGTTTCTGTTCAGTTTATGATGCACCGTAACTGTCTATAACCAATTGGCCACACGGTTTTTCCCTAACTTTTTATTATTATTTTTTATAAACCCAAGGTCTCTTGATGTATAGCTCAATCTCAACACTATTAAGTGACAGCTTTGGGAAAATAAAGCTTTAAGCATATATAGTTAATGCATGATCAAAGCCACTGATGAAGCTAAGGGTGCTTTCACACTAGCACTTTTGGTGAGTACCTGTTCGATTGGCAGTCGACAGTCAATCGAACCAAGTGTGAACACACCCTAACAGAGTACTTGACCTCCAGTGCATTCATCTCACAATTCAATGCTCTTAAATGGTATAGTATTGTTCATAGGGTAAAGGATTTCTGTGCTTTCTACACATTCTTTTTTCATCTTTAACAAAACTACAATTCATCAAAAGTTTGTGCTACAGTACACTTCAGTACATGTGCACAGATTCATGTAACTTGAATTCATGCCAGTGAATAAATCATGTGCAAAACTGCACTTAGGCCTTAAATTGGATTTCTGAAGTCTATCCATGATAATGCAGTACAGTATATTGCACCTGCGTTACTGAATTAAAATGCAAGTGTCTTTGGTACCATCCTTGAAACACAAAAATGAGCACTGGGGTTTTTTAAAAGACATAAACTGTGCTTAAATCTATTTAGGCATCTCAAAAGAATGTCAGAATAATTTTTTTTCCCCATCTCTAAGAAAGCGTATCTGGTGTTAATAATAATAATAATAAATATTATTATTATTATATATTATATGTGTGTGTTTGTGTGTGTGTGTGAGGCCAATGCATTAAAGATGAATGCACTGGAGGTCAAGTACTCTGTGCTAGTGTGAAAGCACCCTTAGCTTCATCAGTGGCTTTGATCATGCATAATAATAATAATTATTATTAGGGGTGTAACAGTACACAATCATGACGGTTTGGTACATACCTCGGTTTTGATGTCACTGTTGGGTACAGTTTTGGTACAGCAGGGGGAAAACAATTTTTTTTTTCATTAAACAATGGTTTACGGAAAAAATAGCTCTTTCTTTAAACAAACTCAGTTATAATTATTAGGGATACAAATCTACCTCGGTTTATGCTCTAAACCAGGGGTCAGCAACCTACGGCATGCATCCCAAAAGTGGCTTGCAGAGGGATAATCGCGGGCACGCGAGCAATAGGGAAAACTGCATATTGATGTAGATTTTGAGATAATAACTTCTTATGGTCACACAGCCTGTTAGGAGCAATAAATACTATTAAAGTGTGGGAATTAACTTGCACTAGTATACGGATGAGCGCGTGAACGCTGCATATACTAGGAACTTCAGATCAAAGCCTCAGCGGTCGAACAGCGCTCGTCAATGTCAAAATGACTGAGATGGTCAATCAAATCAAAATAGGCGGGGTTTACTGTTCACAGAAGCAGAACGCGAAGCGTCAGTTTAAGAGATGCTGAAGACGAACGCAAAGAGGGAAAGTAGCAGGCAGAGCAAGATCACTGATCAAGATGCGCAAAATATTGGAAGAAAATCTTAAATACTGAATTGGGGGTTTATATAAATGTGAGGGGAACTGACTTTTAGATGGTATTTTCTTTTCATCTTACCTCCATATAATGCATATTAATGTAGTTTTCAAAGTGCAGCGCCAGAATCAACCAGAATCAAAAAAAAACCTGATACAATTTTTGGTCAACCCAGCATTACGCCCATCCTTAGACTTCTATGTCTAAAATGGAGCTATCATTCTAATGTGATCAAGTAGACTTTACAAGTCTGAAGTCCATAAATAAGTTGTTGTGAGCAGACACAGGCTCGCTGAGACCAGAAGGGTGCTGTTGCACTTAAACATTTCCATGTAGCATACTCATTACTGCATTTATCTGTGTTTGTGTGCTATTGTTTTTCAACACCTTTATTACATCCAACACTTAAATCAGAGCTCCAAGTAGCTTTTAATGAGATGGAAGGTCACCATTGATTAGAAGAGATCTTCAGAACCTCTGGTTGAATTGTAAATGAGCAATTTACCTTGACAGAAGTTCTTGGAATCCTCTTTGCTGCATCAGCCCATATTTCTACAAAAGTCTGTGTAAATAACACGTTAATGTGCTTATGTTGCTGTAGAAACAATTTTCAATTTTTTTTTAAATGTTTTTTGAAAGTAGTCTTTTATGCTCACCAAAGTGGCACTTATTTGATCAAAATACAGTAAAAACAGTAATATTTTGAGATATTATTACAATTTAAACTAATTGTTTTCTGTAATTTATTATTTTGTAATGTAATCTGTTACGGTTCTGTTATCTGCAATGTAATTTATTCCTAGGATGGCTAAGCTGAATTTTCAGCAGCCATTACTCCAGTCCTCAGCGTCAAACAATCCTTCAGAAATCATTCTAATATGCTGATTTGTTGCTCAGCATTTCTTTTTATTATTAATACTGAAAACAGTTTAATATTGTTGTGGAAACTGTGAAATCCTTATTTTCAGGATTCTTTGATGAATAGAAAGTTCAATACAACAGCATTTATTTGAAGAGAAATTTGTATTAACAGTGTAAAATTCTTTATTGAGATTTTTAGCCAATTTAATGTTCCATTGCTGAATAAAAATATTAATTAATAAAAATAGTGATCCCAAGCTTTTATAGTGTAGGGTAATGGTATATAATGCGAGAAAAAATTGTGTAAAATATTAAATATATTCAAGTGATGCTTTGATATATTAAATTTTATTTTTCTTTTAAAAAATCTAAAGTTTAATGCATCATGAAGTATATCATGGCCACACAGTTCTGGTTATTTTATTTCCTCAGAATAAATGGCTACTGTTGAATGGCTGTCAATGAAAAAAAAAAAAAATGCATTTGCAGAAAATTGGTGTAGTTAAGATGTCTACCAGCAGGATCTAACTGGACTGTGTTAACCAGACAAAATTGAATGATTGACATTTAAAAATAATTCAAATATAACCTCAAATATCAGTAATACATCAAGCAATGCCTGCCATTATAGACACTACAAATCAGGCATAGTTTGCATTGCTCAGTATGCGTCATGTTGTGTTTTAAATTCTATTGTTTGCAAGAGTCAATGACCTTTCATCTAATGACATTGTATAATGAAGGACAGTCATGTCCAGCAGGCAACAGGTGAATTATGCCAGTGTGCTTGTGGAGTTATTTAAGATCAGTGAGCTGGAAAATAAGAATTAGTGGGTTACAGAAGACTCCTCAGAATTGCTGGGAGAAGATTTCTCCTTAAATCCATGGCAACACAAACTCAATCTGATTTCCTGCATACTGTAGTAATTATGAGCTACATTGTGTCACAAAATAAAGCCTGTGGTCCTACTCCACCCCCATAGTGGTGTGAAAAATCTTTTGCCCCCTTCCGTTTTTTTTTTTTTTTTTTTTTTTTTTTTTTTTTTTTTTTATGCATATTTGAACTCTCCCATGGATGCCATTTTTGCCCAGTCTCTTTCTTATTGTTGAATCATGAACACTGACCTTAATTGAGGCAAGTGAGGCCTGCAGTTCTTTAGATGTTGTCCTGGGTTCTTTTATGAACTCCTGGATGAGTCGTCGTTGCGCTCTTGGAGTAAATTTGGGAGGCCGGCCACTCCTGGGAAGGTTCACCACTGTTCCAAGTTTTCTCCGTTTGTGGATAATGGCTCTGGTTCCACCAGGGTTTGCTGGAGTCCCAAAGCCTTAGAAGTGGCTTTATAACCCTTTCCAGACTGATACATGTCAACTATTTTGTTTCTTATCTGTTCTTGAATTGCTTTAGATCATGGCATGATGTGTTGCTTTTTAATTTGTCTCCTCTGCATCACCCTGGTGCCATTTTGGAGAATATCCACTAGACGTATGCTGTTCTGTGTCAGCTGCATAATGCCGATACGCTCTTTCCATTCAGATCAAATCACAACAACAGGAAACAGATCCGGCATGACGCAGCCGAAACAGAACAGCGTACGTCTAGCAGATATTCAGGCCTGGGTGTGGCTAGTGAAATTTAACTCAGCTTTCTAAAATAATATGGTTAATCACAGTTCTTTCATGATTTTACAAGAGGGGGCATTTTTCACGTAGGGCCAGGTAGGTTTGGACAGCTTTTTTCCCTTAATAAATTAAATCAACAATTGCATTTTGTGTTTACTTGCATTAACTTTGTGCAATAGTACAATTTGTTTGATGATCTGAGTCTCTTAAGTGTGACAAATACGCAAAAAAAAAAAAACAAACAAAAAAAAAAAAAAAACGGAAGGGGGCAAAAACATTTTCACGGCACTGTATGTCTTCATCATTGTCCATAAAGACCATACATTCACTGCCCACACATTTCCTTCTATTAGTTGCTCTACAAGCCTCCTCAGTATCAATTTCCTTATGTGTTAACAGTTAATCCTACCTACTGTGTATATATGAAAACAGGTCAAGCAGTTTGTTTTTCAATATTTTTACACAGTCTTTCATCAGTTCATTTGCCTGTTCTCTAATTCACTCATATTCTTACTCAACGATTCAATCACTGTGCCTCATTCATTTTTTGACCAACAGGAGATTTTCTGTGCAAGTTAATACCATTCCTACAAGTGACAGCCATCGGGACCAGCATGCTCACCATGACATGTATTGCTGTAGAGCGTTTCCAGGGAATTCTTTATCCTCTGCATGTCCGCAACAGCTACTTTCTATGTCATGCCTTCAAGATGCTGGGTGAGTCATGAAAAGAGGTTATTAAAGATATCTCATATGACAGCAGGTAAACTCATCCCTTGTGAAAGCCCCATTTTTTACCTTTCCCCATTGTAAGTGAACCCTTCCAAAAATATAAGGGTCCTCTTAAAAATATTAAATTAATATTTTAATGTATAAACATCTATTTGTACAATGTGAAAAGAATATTTTTATTTTGTAATTACTATAATATAAAATTTTTCTGTATTATGTTTATATTGGTTTTATGCCTAAATTCAAATAATTGTTTTGAAATTAAATATTAAATAATCGAATTTGTTAATGATGTTACTACTGTAAGGAAATTAAAATATTATGAAAATATTATTAAAATGTAATTAAAATATTATCTTAAATTTATTATAATAAACTAGAAATATTTTTTAGATTTATTAGATTTTCTTATTGTTAAAAAAGTGTCATCAAAAGAATAATTCCAAATATAAATAAATAAATAATAATCTCATGACTTCTAAGAAAGCAGAATGAAAAATAATATTATCAAATATAGTAAATTTACTTTGCAGACTCCTTGCAGTCCTCAGACATCAATATGAAAACCTTGAGCTAGACACAACAAATATTGTGTTTTTTGACTTATTTTACAGTGGCCGTATGGTTGGTTGCCCTGGTGATCTTTCATAAACAAAGATATTTTAAAGAATGTTTTGTCCATATAATGAAAGTGCAAACCAAATTTGAACCCCATTGACTTATGGACAAAAACAGTGACCTTTTTCAAAACATGTTCTTTTGTGTTCTTTTGAAATTCTACAAAACTACAAATATTATGTCTTGTCCCTCATTTTACAGTGGCTGTGTGGTTGGTTGCCCTCGCAATCGCGGCTCCCATGTGGTTTGTTCAGAAAGTGGAGGTAAACATGCAACCCTAAGAAAAAAAATACTTCATTCACATTCTGTCTGACATTTCCAGAACAATCCCTATCCATTATACACACTATTATTAGATTAAACAAGCAATTTAGTGATTGCTCCCACTCTGATGCAGGGACATATTATTTAACAGACAATACTCAAGTCATTAACAGTCAAAGATAAGGAGCACAATGAAATAGGTCATAAACATCAGTATTTAACTCAAATAGTAGTATCAGCTAAATCTGTCCGAGGAAAGAAAGAAATGTCCTGGTTTTCATTAAGTTTATGAAATGTGTTGTGATTATTAAAGCAAAAGATTACATGAAATAAAAAGAAAAAGCAGCTGATGGTTTAAACGTGAGCAGAACATGTCTCTTTGACTTTTGAATTTTCATTCACTGCAGCTACCGCCAGAGATCACAGATGCATCAACTCTATTAGAATCAAATTAGATGCTGTTGTGCTAGAAGAGACCCTTGAGGGCTTCAAATGCAATGCCTGTTATGTTTTCATTGAGATAATAATGCCTTCCACTTGTTTGTGTTTTTGCTTTATGTTTATGGACCTTGCATCTGCAGCTTTCACACATTTTTTCCCTCAAAGACATGTCGTACTGTATACATCACTCCAATCACATGATCATGATGTCATGCTGTTTCAGGCATTCAGCAGATAAACTTCATAAGAAGCTAAAAAGCTGTCTTTAATCATCAGCAATGCCTGTCAGTCAGTAAATCAGGCCATTATAGTTCATTTGGGAATAAGACGAATTATCAAGAATCATTATGAGCAGCATTATACAATATTATTTGCTGAACAAATTTATTAGATTGAATGTTTGAATATTTAGCTGCCTCTAGCCTTCCCTCCATCTGTCAAACTTTTTTGAAGGGCCCACATAATAAGTTTACTCTTATTTAACCATCCAGGTGAAATATGACTTCCTGTTTGATGTCCACCATACTTGTTGTTTGGAAGTATGGCCAAGCCAGAGGCAGAGGAGAGCCTACACTACCTGTCTGTCCGTCCTGGTGTTTCTGGCCCCCTTGGTGACCATGGCCATCCTGTACTGGAAGATCATGCGGGAGCTCTGGGGCAAGCACAAAGTACATGATGTCATGTTTCAAATGCTCCCGGGATCTGAAATCAACAAGATTACCAGGTTAGTCTACAACAGTGGGTTTGCTTACTATTATATTGTTTATTTCATTATTGTCTCAAAACTGAAATTATGCATTCAACAAAACATTAATATTAAATTCACTTATACCAAAGTTACAATTTAAGTAAGAAGCTAAATACATTAAAGGGATACTTCACCCCAAAATTAAAAACTCTGTAGTGGCTTCATTCCATTTCAACTATTTGCATTGGCAAAGCAAAGGGCCATTCACATGAATGTAAAATCAGAATACAATTGACTAAGTATTTAAAGCTGCAGACAACGTAACTGCGGCAAATGCTTATAATGAACAAAATGTTAACATGCGCCTGTGTGGACACTAATATAGGTATTGGTTTTGGTGTGGACGGGCCTTAAATGATAATACTGTGTCTAATACATATGTTACTCAATACTAACTTATTATTTATTGGACTGTAGTATAAAAGCAATTACTTTTTCTTTTGAATATATTAAAGAATGTTTCAAACTTTTTGTCCACATAATGAGCAAAAGCAACACTGGACCCCATGGACAAATAGTGTTTTTCAGAATATTGTCTTTTGTGTTCCACAGAAGAAAGAGTCAGGTTTGGATCAACATGAGGGTGAGTTGCTAAGCAAGGATTTAAATTTTTGGGTGAACTATCCCATTAAGTAAAACTACAGTGTAGTGTACAAGTATCATTTAAGATATAGTTCACCCAAACATGAAAAATCTGTCATCTTTTACACACACTCATGTCATTCCAAATCTGGACTTACCTTCTTCTGTGCAACATCAAAGATAAAATTTTGAAGAAATATGGGTAACCAAACCATTTTGGTCACCAACGGCTTCCATTATGTAAACAAAGAGACATTTCTCAAAATGTCTTCATTTATGTTCCACAGAATAAAGTCATAAATGTTTGTAATGACATGAGGGTGAAAAAATTATGACAGAAAATACATTTTTGGGAAAATTATTCGTTTAATGATTATTTTTAAGGTTTTGCAATGTAAGCATCATTGCAAAGTATATAAATACATTAATATGGTACAAAATTATAGCACAAGCTTAAAATGCAACACTCAGTTTTATAAAACATATAACAGGGTGTCCTTGCTCTATTGACCAAGGAGCCTAAAAAGCTGAAGGCCCCTGGGCTAATAGCGCAGCATGGATACCCATGTGATCAGAGCCTAATGATTTTGACAATAAACAACAAAAAACACTTTTTGTTTGTCCATATAATTCTGGGAATCACACAATGCTCTTGAAAGGTCTGTTTAGCAGATGCTTTCATTGCCAACATTGTATAACGTCTACATTGTTGCTCTCTGTTCGCATGATCTTGGTAGACTGGTACAAAAGAAATGCTGTTTGATTGGCACCCCTCTATTGACATGCCTGTAACAATAGAAATGCCTTTCATTCTCAGGAGGAAGAAGCGTGCAGTAAGAATGATGGCCACCGTGGTGATGCTCTTTGTCGCCTGCTGGGCGCCTTTCCATCTGGTCTCCCTCCTGCTTGACTACGGTACCAAACCTCTTGTGCTCTTCCCTCTTGCTTACAGTTGTCAGTCTCCCAGTTTTTTTTTCTTCCCCTCACAAGTAATGAAAAAAACAACAACCTTTTACACATTTGTCTGTCAGCCAGATGCTGTCCTTCCTGTGAGAGTAAACACATTCTCACTTCAGATTCTCTCCTCCTTTTGCTCCTCCCTAACTTTTCGTAGAGGTCAACACCTCGTTCCTGTGAATCTTCTACAGGCAATCATCTGTTCTTTTATTCCTCTCACAGTTATCACTATGGCAACTATTATTAATTTGGTGTAGTACTATTGTCTCCATAATACTATTGTGTGATATCACATAAAAATGCATTAATACAGGTGTAGCATTTTATGTAATTCATAAACATCCTTAATTAATGTAATTTATGCAAAAAAATAATTAAATAAAACAAATATACTTCATAAGCAAGTGCAGGATATCAGAACTCTGTGAAATGAAAGAATTGTAATAAAAAATGTCATTTATTTATTTCAGTGTTATGTCCCGTTTATTCTCGGGTCGCATACATTGTTCTCGTTATAAATGGACCTGCAGTGTGATTTTGGTAAATGGTAAACCACTGCTTTCCAAATCTCTGACCTATAGGAGCTTTTTAGTTCCACTTAAGAGCAAGACTGTTTCCTTTCCTATTATAAGTGGAATTTTCCATCTGTACTTACTCCTCAAGGTTTTGATCTTTTTATACAGTTTTTATAATAATATTATATTATTATTTTTCCCTGCCCAGTGTTCCATCCACTCTTTTGTCATGTGCACAACACGCAGTCCATTTCATCTGTTCTTTCCACAGTTCACGTGCTTCCCAGCTGCAACAAAAGCCTTTTAGAAGACAGCATAACAAATTCTTCTATTTCCAGTGAAATTACATTCATAAGCATTTACCTGAGGCACACTGGATCCTCTCCGTTATGGAAACAAAGGTTTTGAAGGAAACAATAAAAAAAGCATGTGACTAACAGAGACACACTTTATACAGTGTGCAGTTCATTTAATCTTGACATTGATAGATGTTCATTCCTTTTTAGTCTTTTCCTTTTTCTTTTAAAAAGCTATTTAGTTATAAATGAATGCACATAGGAAGTCTTTATGAGTGAGTCATTGACTCAAATGAAACTGACTTGTTCAAAAATGTGAGCCGAGGCATTGATTGAGTAATTCAATTGATTTCAACTGTTCAAAACTCACTTGGAACAAACACTTATAAAGTTTTAATAATTGTTATAATTCCAAAACAAAAAAAAATGTTTGTGTTGGTGGAGCAAAAATGCAAAACGTAAAAGGCTGTTCACACCAAGGACAATAACTATAAAGTTTTAATAATTGTTATAATTCCATAAGAATAGGAAAGTTCGCAATGAGGCAGGTTAAAAAAAATTGACAGCCAATCAGAATTCACCTGATCTTAAATAGCTCAACTAGCAACAGAGGATGTAACTGCAACACATTTGTTATTTTGCATTGTTACGGATGATAATATAGCTAATATATACTCTATACTTCACCTTTTTTCATTCCATTACCCTACCTCTTGTGTTTTTTAACACAAAAACTCATTATTTGTGAATAGCCCCTAAAAGTCAACCCTAAAGCATTTAATGAAAGCTAATTTTGTGGAGAAATTTCCTTACGCTTTTATAACTGTACCTTGCATGTATGTTCCCTGAACACAGGTCAGCTGGACCTTGATCTTGACTCTGAGTTTCTCCTAGTCAGCGTGGTTCAGATCCTTGGATTCAGCAACTCTGTGTGTAACCCGCTGGTTTATGCTGCCCTCAACACCACCTTCAAAAGGGACCTGCTGGCTCTGCTCACCCGAGGATGTTCGGGTTTTAGAGGTTGCTGCTGTAGCTCATGTTCCCGTTGGTCCTGGAGGAGTCACAGACGAGTGGGCATCTCAGCAGTGGAATCAGTGGAACCCAGACAGGGCCTGGAGACAACGTGTAGACAGGGAGGGATCAGATCGTGTAGTAAACCAGCATGGGAGGCTGAACCAGAGAGGCCTACCTAAAACATTTCCCCCCACAAAAACCCTCACAGCCACAACACCCAAAAAAACCACCACCACCATGATACTAATAATTATTAACCACCCACAAAAAAAAAACAGCACGTCTGGATCTGACCGGCCTCTCTCAGGAATACTGGGTGAGGAAATGTCAACAAAATGAGATTGTAATGATACCTGAAACTCACCGACTTAATGACTTAGAAGACAGTCCTTTAGTTTTTTTTTAAAATTTTTCTCCCACAGCTAATGATGTGGATTCAACAACCTGTAGACGGCAGATTTCAGACCTTTGAAGGATGTTTTTGTTTTTTGAGCTCAGTTAATATCTCCACGATGAGGATGGGAGTGAGTCACCCATGAAAGAAACCGAGATGTTTTTGAAGTACTTTCAGTCTCTGAGCCTCTGAAGACCACATATGAACAAGACCAGCTACAGTACATCATTAGATTTGGTTTGGCTTGGAGAAAGTCCAAAACACACTAGATAGTTTAGACCAAAGACCATATTTTCGGTGTACACCCTTCCTACTACATGAAATCTGTTTGAATGTTCACCAATAAATTTAATAATGTGTCTCATTCATTATTTATTTGGAATTTCTACATAAAATAAAATTGAATGTTCACCAATAAATTTTAAACAAAAAATTATTAAAAACTAAAAAAAAAATTTATACATGTAAAAAAAATGACATACTGTGGATAGCATTACAAACATGTTATGATTAAATCCTATACATAGATTTTTTATCTTAAAGGGATACTCCACCCCAAAATGAGAATTTTGTCATTAATCATTTACCCCCATGTCATTCCAAACCCTTAAAAGCTCTGTTCATCTTTGGAACACAATTTAAGATATTTTGGATGAAAACCTGGAGGCTTGAGACTGTCCCATAGACTGCCAAGTAAGTAACAGTGACAAGGTCCATAAAAGGTGTGAAAGTCATCATCAGAATATCCATCTGCCATCAGACGTGCAATCTGGGTTATATGAAGTGACGGGAACACTTTTTGTAAGCGAAGAAAGCAAAAATAATGACTTTATTCAACAATTCCTTTGTCAATGGTCTCCTCTGTGTCTCTCCATATCACCGTATGATGTGTATGCTCTTCTGTATCATCTGCGCCACAAGGATGCTTTCTATGTGTATTTAGCTTTGATTTGAAATAAAACAGCGCATCCTTGTGGCCGTGGATGACACAGAAGAGCATACAAACTTTTATGGACCTTGACACTGATATTTACTTGGCAGTCTATGGGACAGTCTCAAGCCTCCAGGTTTTCATCCAAAATAATCTTAAATTGTGTTCCGAAGACGAAATGGAGCTTTTACGGGTTTGGAATGACATGGGGGGGAAGGTGATTAATGACAAAATTTTAATTTTGGGATGGAGTATCCCTTAAAATAAAAGAGTAAGAAAATATGTGTTCCTCTGCATAAAAACGCAGATACACATACATACAGCTGATTAATGAGAGGTCTGTAAACCGGGTCTGTATAATACATGATTATTGTGTTTCAAGTGGTTTCAAAGATGGCACATTTGCTTGCCGTTTCTTTAAATAGCATCATATGTGACGAGAGTGTGGAATGTCCTTATATGAAGCTGGTTTGGGTGCATTTTATGTAAATTACTAACTTCAGGCACACGGTTGCTCATCTAGAGCATTTAGATTAACATTAGAACGAAGTACAAATTCATATACGTACACACGTATTAGTGAGAAGTTCTCCTATGCTTATAAAAATGAATAAACCACGCAATGATTAGTGAATGAGACCCGATTTCTTTTGATGTCAGTTTGTGGAGTGTAGCATTAAAGATTATTTGATGATTGTTTGGCTGTGCTTTTATGTCTCATATCCAGCGGTTTGTGCAGCCTCTTGCCTCAGGGAGTGTGGATTCTGTCTCTATGGATGGGCCCAAAGTCTGCTGGAAGTTCTTGGAGTCAGCAGGTACTCACAGAGGCCTTTGGAAGTGCCCAGCGGAGAGGGGATGACACACCCTCCATAAAGCCTAACAATGCGGATTTAACATAAAGACAGTTGTAGAGTTTGCTATGGGCAATATTTTACAATTTCAGACAACCTGGAGATAGAGATTACATACAGATTAGCTGGCAGAACACACACATTTTGCACCCTGATACCTCAGCCCATCATAGTATGGACATCTTTACAAAGATTATAAGTATCTAATTAAAAAGATGGTATTTTAAAAGATTGTTAATGTGTATATTTTTTCTATTGCGATGCACATCAAGTAGCTTAGATGATTTCATCTGTATATCGTTGTTGCACTGTGACTTTGTGTGAAAAATTGCTTATTTTGATGTTTCGCATAGAAAGTCTTAATGTCACTTACATACATTCTCTTTTATGAACAATAAAGTTTTCTTTATCTCAGAGTAAACCCCATAGTATTATGCTATAAATATAATTTATAAAATATATGAATATTAAAGTTATTTTAAAAAGAGTGTGATTGCAAAATATTTAGAAATTAAGGCGTTTTTATGCAATTTTAAAGACACATTTTACCTTGTAAGCACAACCATTTCCAAAAAGGAAATTTTTTTTTGACTGTTAAAATATATATAAATGATTAAAAAATACAATAAGACATAATGACATTATCAATAAATAATAAAACCCAATAGTAATAATAGTATAATAATAATATTTATTATTATATAATTAATAATTAAACACAATAACACCGTGTCTTAAAACATAAATTGGAAAGAAAAAATAATTTGCCAGGGAAAAACTTCTGGTAATTTTAAATTTTTATTTTATTTTTTTAAACACAAAAAACATTCTACAAACAACTTTGCAACAGCAAACATTTTACATTCCTAAACGAGCAAAACAACTAAGGTGGAAAAAAAAAAAAAAGAAATCAAAACTACTACTCTATACTTCACTGAGAAAATGAAGCATAGATTGAGCGAGCATCTGAGGCAGAGGCTGTGTTAGAGGCGTCAAGGCAGGGAACAACGTGGAGTCAATATAAAACAAACAAAAAAAAATATGTATAAAAAAACACAGAGAAACAGATGGCACTGAACTGCTCAGAGGTAAAAACTCCCGCATCTAAGAGACACTCAATGTTAAATTCAGTGCAAAAAGATTAAAGATGTAAAGAAAAGGCTGTGTAGATGTGGGAATAAAAGCTCCCTTAAAATTGATGCAGGTTTTTTTCTCTTGCTATTCAACTCTATGTCAATAGGTGGCAGTGCCTGCACTGTACGACAGCTCTACAATTCAAGAATTAAACAGGGAAGGCAGGGGGAGCTATTTTTGTTCTGATCTGATACAGCTTTCGAACTCCAAACAAGTCGGTTTTTAAAAAGTAAAGTGATGTAAGATATGTTCTAAAAAATATCATATTACATACACCAGCTACATAGCTATACAGCCGAGTCAGACGACACAGTTAATTTACTGTTATGCAAATGAATTAAGAGGGCCGTTTTAATTTAGATAACACATCTATTCCACTTGTTCATTTCAATTTCAATTTGTTCCTTCGGTTCAGTTTTAAGGCAGTAGTTCTTTTAACGTATTTTATGCTCTTAGGGCTTGCATAAATATATATCTATTAGTTTTGTTTAATAGAATTCTTGACAACTATGTACATACTAGACAAAACGTAACTGAACGGCAAGTAGTTTCTGGGTGAGCATAAATTTCCTTCATCTTTTAACTATTTAAAAACACGTACCTGTGCACTACCGCATACAAAAACAAGAACAGCGAGCAGAGGTTTGAAATGCCTCCTTATCCTCGATATTAATTCACTCTGTGGAAGCAGATACAAGCGTCCAAGAGATACTGACCCTGGTACTCTTTTAAGCTTTTCTTTAGCTTTTCAGAACATGAATGACTACATTCACTGGGAATATAAAATCCACAGCGAAGGACATGTTTTGTGATTCATAAAACAAGAAATTAGTAGTAAGCGACACACTCGGGGTAAATGCAGAAATGTCTTCTTAGCTACTGAATAACTGCAGGAAGATGGCACTAATCTGCTTGTGAAAGGACCGGAAGGATGTGTCTGGTGAACATCTCGGTTACGATAAATGCTTCAGGAACACTTACTGTAGGTGAGTATTGATAACAGGTATAAATAATGAGGAATTACACAAAACAAATAAATACGTCACTTGTTTAAAATATAAATAAGGAAAACGGAACAGGCAAGAAAGGCCGAGAAGGGGTTGAAAAAAACATCTCGTCCTTGCACCAAACCCTTGAAGAAAGGTCATCTGTCGAGAATATTTATTTTTTTTAATCACCTTTCACATACTGGCATAATTCAGGGGCAGCCTATTCTGTAACAACCCGAAGAAAAATTCATGTTCTGAACTTCACATGAAAACCCTGGACTGCTGACATACGACTGAAATCCAAAACTCATTCTGAACCAAGAACTAAACTCATCTTGAAGCATATTTGTTTCATTTGTAACCGAGTTCATTAACAAGGTTTGGTAGCTAAGAACAGAAGTGATTCACGGCAGAAATATGAGTACATGTAGTGTGAGGCTTTGTGAAAATCTTCAGTTTGTGCCTGTCAGTACGAACATGTAAGGCACGGAACTAAATACACTTGCTTTAGTTTGAACATTTGGCATAACCAAAGGTTTAATGACATCTATATGTAGGCTTTGGATCAACCTGTAGTTTAAAAGCCTGAGGCCAGTGCACCAAATAACACTACTACAATGTACGGTAGTAGAGGGAACACAGCGCCCTCTGCTGCTAGCCAGTGTAAATCCTCAAAAAAAGGTCCAGTGTTGGCTTTTTAACCCAACTTGGGCGCTACAGAGAGGTGATTCTCCAATGTCTCAGTAACAGGACATCAAGTTCATGCCATGAGACCAACAGACCCACTGAGGAGAAATCAAAACGAATCTACACCTCTCTGTTATTTTGTTTTTTACTCAACAAATATCATGCAGTCTTTTAGAGACGTTACTCATATTTGTAGTAGCCTCGTTCAACAGCCTTGGAGGCGATGTGTTCTGCTGAATACCGCTGATCCAGGTCTAGCAGAGCCTGTAGTAATGTGTTGATGTTTGCCCGCAGGCCCTCTTTTTGCATCCAAACCCGCAATAGGTCGTAAACTTTGTCCATAGGCTGCTGCGTTTCGGCCACCTTGATGGCGTTGTCGCTCTGCCGATGTGCTGCGCCGATGCTGCGGAAAAAACTTCGTTCTGCTATACCGACACCTCACCTATAAATCAGAGCAATTAGACTCAAACAGGTCGAAACCTTTTGATATTAGAAAAGATCCCATTATCACCTATTCTTAATAATCAGAGCAAGGAGACTTAAAATAGAAGCTAAAGTCACATTTACTCAATATAAACCAAGAAATGTTGTTATGTTGTACTTATGTATTCTCCAAATAAAGAAAAAAAAATTACATATATAGTAAAATACTTATGTATTCTCCAAATACTGAGAGAATAATATCTTACCAAGTACAGGAACAAGTCTTCTGGGAGGACCATCATCCTATATATATATAAAAAAAATCAGATTTAGCAATGTTGTGAAATTAGTTAAATTTTTAGGAAATAAAGATTTCTGCTTGTGAACAAGGATTTTTCCACACATTTGAAGGCATTATCTTGTTGTTTCACGGCATTTTGGTCTAAAAAGATACTAGTTCTTACTAACCCCTGCCCATGGCTCTGTAACCATCTCTGGCTGTCTTGGGGCTGGGGGACTCGATTGTGGCGATTCCTCGTTGTAGACTGCAGGAGGGAGGGGAGATAGACTGGTTTGGGAAGAGCTGGTAGTGTTCGGCAAGCTGTCGCCCAATCCCCGGTCCTCGTCCTCCACTGGTATGCTCTTGGTACCTGTTTCCTGTGTTTCTTGCGTCAACAAGGGGCGGGACTCTGGGCGTTGCCCCTCTTTCCTCTCTAATCCAGCATTGTGGGTGTTCTCTTGTTCCTCTTCAGATCTTGGGCGCTTATCCTAAGTGATGTCAAGAAGAAACAACAACTTATTAAAAACTATAAGTTCAAGTAAATAATTAACTTATATACACGGGTTGCTGCCGTGTGTCTCGAGTTTAAGCTCCGTCATGTTAATTCTTTATTGTCTATTTTTTTTATCTTAAAATCTATTTTATACACCCATCATTTTCGTTTCTTTACCATGTGAATATATCCTCTCCATATATTCTACAACAAAAAGCAATCAGAGCGCCTTGTTATCACTAGTTTTATTTTGATTTCCCGAGTCCGCTAGTAGCTTATAGCCCAATAGCATCGCCAGTGTGGTTGTCGCTAAACCCGCGTGCATTGCTAATACTCTATTCACACACATTACCATTGCTTTACTCACTGTTACTTGCTTTAATGGCGGATGTATGTCTACCTTTGAGTGCAGGTGACGACACATTCGAGCTGCATTCGGTGAGTATACAGCGCACTGCTAACAGTCCAACAACCTCTACTTCGGGTGTTTCTCTGCACAGGCCAGGTGTACCCAGGACGCGATCTTCCCAGATGTCCTTCACTCTGGCACAGGGACACCACGGACCCTGGGTACACCCACAGCAGAGGACGCGAGCCAGGCCCCGGGGGACGACCTCTCCCCCTCCGGTCTTCAAGATCTCCACCCGGAAACCGTTTCGCTCCCTCCGCGAGACGGAACGCGAAGATGTGTTCGTCGGAGACTCCATCGTCCGACACATCCGTGCTACGTTAGCCGAAGGTAAAGTGCAAACTCACGGTTTCCCTGGTGCGCGTGTTCTCAATGTTTCTGCACAGATACCCGCGATCCTGAAGGCCGACGAGAGCCCCGGAGCGGTCGTGCTTCACGCCGGGTTTAACGACACCACGCAGCGGCAGACGGAGACGCTGAAGAGGGACTTCAGGAGCCTGATTGAGACGGTGCGCAGCACGACGCCCGCGGCGACGATCATCGTGTCAGGACCACTGCCCACGTAACGATGAGGACACAGAAGGTTCAGCAGACTTTTTGCTTTAAATGAATGGTTATTGTCATGGTGTAAAGAACAGAAACTGCTCTTTGTAAATAATTGGAATCTTTTCTGGGAGCATCCTAGGCTTTTTCTCGCCGATGGCCTGCACCCCAGCAGAGTCGGAGCGGAACTCCTCTCGGACAACATCTCCAGGACTCTACACTCCATATGACTAGTAAGCCAATTCTCAAATAACTGCTTTGATGGCTTTTGTTCTAAGCTACTACTAATTATTGTAGAAACCTAATTTTCTGTAAAGTTGCTTTGCAATGATTTGTATCATAAAATGCGCTATACAAATAAACTTGAATTGAATTAAATTGAATAAAAAATAATTATTTTTAATTATATTATTTAATTAATATTTATTAAAAATATTAGCAATTATTTAAAATTGTTTTAAATGTAAAGTTTCTTTGCAGCATCAGAATAATATTAGAAATAATATTCATCTAATGAATCAAAATAATGCATAAAAAGCCAACAACCACTTACAATAGGAATTTTCACTTCTTTCAAATCATCAGCAGGACCTGAAATAAAGTTGACAGCAATTATGTCCATAAAACGTATGCATTTAAAGCAGTTTCAATAAAAGTACATTTGATTTTCCACTTTGCTGATCTACGGCATAATACAATGAATGCATTAAATGTTGCACAATATACTTTAAATGATACAGATATAACCGCTGCTGCAGTGTTATTAAATACAAGTAATAAAAAAAGGATTTTTAACATACTGCTTAGTTGACGTTGGTATCTCTTATAGAGGATTATTCCAAGCAGGATGAATATCAGCAGAAATAAAATTGGTACAACAATCGCTGAAAAAGAAGAGATGATGAAATATTTATTTGATTCATTGCATGATGTAGTGTCATTAATGTCATGGTTGAGTCACTTATTTTTAACAATTTTAAGTGCCCCATTATGCCATTTCCAATATTGGCTTTCATGCAGTGTTTAATATAGCTGTCCGAAAATGCACGATAAATAAAGTTATTGTCTCCCAAAATAAAGTATTGACTCTGTACAGCCTAAACGAGGTCGTTAGTAATTTGAATCCCACTTCCGTGATGGCTACACATAACACATTTGCTTAATTCCAGTCTATGTTCTACATTGGCTGGCCGCAAACAGACTGCTTCTCTAATCTCAGGGAGTTCAACGTGGGAAACACTTGCTCTTGAAAGATGGCTCAGTAGTACCCTGTTTATTTGGACCAACTGTCTCCACTGAATCACAACCTGTAAGTATGACAAATAATAGATGTTTATATTTTCTATTGAGGGTTTAAAATGCAGAACTATGGCAATGGGCATATCATTTCTGACACACGCTGTAAGCGTTAGACCAAAAAAAACAGACCCATCCAACCAACAAAAAAAAACAGACTAATCTAAAGTAAAGGATTTGAAAAAATAAACCTAATAATCAAACTGCTTCAAACTAGTTGTTTGAGAATCACTTGGAAAATGAGGTGATATTAAATGCATATTTTGAGAAAACTAAAGCATTTTTTTAATCTTGCATGCATGAAATCCTATTGTAGGAGCCTCCCAAAACAATAACATTAAAAATAAAAAAGACATAATAGGGGCACATTAAGTTAATTTTGGACTTTTGTACACATGTTATAGTACTTACCTATAGTATTAGTGTTATTTGATGCCAAAGGCTTGTCCGTTGGACCTTCTGTCGGAGGAGAGTTTCGCTTCTTGCACTTCGTATTGGATGTCGCAGTGCAATGGCTCTCTTCTTCCTCATCAGCTTTGCACCTGCAAAACCACAGTCAAAAATATGCCTTTTTAGAAAAGGTGTTAAGTCAAAGGCTTAAAACAGGAGTCTTAAAATGATCGTCATTATGAATAGCACAGTAAAAGCCTCAGGGGTTAAAGGTGGAGAGAATGAATCAGTGGGAAAGTGATCTCACTCATTGGATGTGGTGATCTAAAACAGAGGCTGGGGCTAAAAGGTTAAGAGAATAGAAGGTGGGAGTTTCAGATCTGTCTGCTTTCATCTGGGTGTTGTGCTGCAGAACAGAGTTCAAATGGGAAGTGCATGTTCCAGAGGAAATGAGAAACTCACTTGGAGCATTTCTTGCACACTTCACATGGTTCGTCCGGCAGGCAGAAGGTACCAGGTTTGCATTCACACTTTGTGTTGCTTGTGCTGATGCATTCTGCAACCACGATCTGATCTGTAAAGGGAGGAAGAGAAGAATGAAGAAATCAGAACAAGTGGATGAGAATCAATGGACCTAATGGTTTTTGCCTCAGCAAACAATTCAGATCCATGGGACAATTATCTCTCTGAATGGTGACCTGAGTGTTGGATCAGTCCAGATTTGATTCAGATTCAGAAAGAATGATACAGTGTCTATCTGTTACAGCTAACATCTGCCTCGTAGAACAGCTGGAGTAGCAAAACAACGTCTAAACACACATCTGAAGGATGAACTGAATGATTGCATAAATCCAGATTCAGTCCAGATGCTAAGAGAATAATCCAGATAGATTCAATCCAAATCTAGATTTAAAAAAATTATTCTATATATGATTGTTACAACTACAACCTGTCTCAGAGAAAAAGCTGTAATGCACCTTTGAAGGGTTAAAGTAATTATGTAAATGTCAGATGAATCCAGATCCTGATCCAGATTTAATCCCCATTTATATGAAATTATAATACAATGTATATATTTGAAAACTAATATCTGCCTCAGCAGACAGTAGAAACGGCACCTCTGCAGGGTAAGATAAAATAGTTAAATTTTTGATAAATCCAGATCCTGATCCAGATTCAATACAAATTAAGATAAAAAAAATGAATCAATGTTTAAATGAATGATTGGATGAATGTCCAATCAATACAGATCCAGTTTCAGTCCAGAATTACTTTCTCTTTACATTTAGTACAACTAATGTTTGCCTCAGAGAACAGCTGAACTGCATGAAAAGTCTTAATCAACACACCCTCGTGACTCAGCAGGCAAAGGACTAACCTGGGAGTGATTAATTGCGCAAAATAGATACCGAACAAGACGCCACATGATACAGGCACGCCCTGCATCATCCTAAAACCCACGCATGCACACAAACCTGGACAAGAGACACAAAGGTGCGAATAAACTAGAGGATAGATCAGTCATTCATACACACACAAATGGCTAGTGAAAGAACACAGGAGTGGGGCCACACCCAGGCCGTGTAACATTAGGAGATCAGATTCCCAGGAGCGAGGTGTCCAGCACTGGAAACACTAGACTCAGCTCTATTCATGGAGCCTGCTTATGTCCCCTTCCTCTTGAGAATCCTATGGGAGGCTTAACGGGCGAGCGAGATTTTGTTTATACGAATATGTAGTGTTTGGATCTGAACAAGCAGTAGGGTCTTGTGGGAAAGAGTGTTTAGGTAAATCAAATGACTTAATAAACGGTGAATATGGCTGTCCAATCAAAATAAACAGCAGTTTAATGGATGGCTTTGACTTCATAGGAACCAGGGACAGACTAAATAGCTTTGCAGAAGAATGGGCTGTCACAGCAGAGCTTTCTGCGATGGGTTCAACGTGCTTTAGATGTTCCGTCTCACTTGGAGATCACAGTATGCCGCACATTTTTCCATTCTGTACAAAAGGCGAGTCTGAATTTCCAAAAGCAAATCATTCTGATGCCAGCATTGTTATATCATCTCAGAAATGTTTTGTTTTTTCTAATTTCTGTTTTCCGACAGCAGATTCAGAGGTTGAATGTTTGTCCAGTAGTCACCGGTGATGGTTTCCGTTATTGCCTTCCCAGCATGCCAAGGAAGGACCATGTGTGTTCCATCATTCAAGATGTATAAATTTTACATTCCGGAGCGCTCTGCTTTTCTAGAGAGTCAGAGCAGACTACAGATGGCTGTGTACTGGAAAACTCAACAATCAATTACAAAAGCAGAAGGTTGAGATTTCTGTATCTCCAAGTGCCAGTCACAGACCTGACTCAAACACTTACTTTAAACAACTCTAAGAGGAAGATCTGGCTTTGCCTTTTACAAACATCTATTTGTGATATTGACTCAAACTCAGGGGTAAATGGCTGGTTTGGAGAGGAAAGTGGAGAACATTACCTCTGTGGCACTGGCTGCACTGCAGACACTGCTCCATGCCTGTGGGGTGTTCCGCATACGTGCCCTTCTCACATGGAGCGCAAATGCCTTTCTCCTGGTCCCTGCTACACTTCTCCTTCACATAAGTGCCTGTGAATAGAAAAAAAAACAATGTTTTAAAGAAAAGATTTCATGAAAGACATTAGATCATAAGATATGGCATTCGGAGAAAAAAGTAGAATGGGAATCAGTTCTTACTTAGAACTCAAACTAATTTAAAATAACTGTATTATTAAGACCACAGAATGGTATATATGCTGACACCAATGATCTAGTATTAAAATATTAATTAGCATTACTCCTATGAAAAAATTACTTCTTCCCAAAAAGAACACATAAAGTACATTATAATTAACCCAAATAATACCACAAAAAACAACACATAATCAAAGAATGCAATTTTGAGTCCTGTTTAAACTGCATGCCTCATGTTCTTAAACCAGTTATCTAGTATAAAAATAATAAAAATAATAACCAACATTTCTTGGTACATATTCTGACACCAGTTATCTAGTATTAAATTATTAATCAGCATTTCTCATATGAAAAATGTACAATGAGTAAATTTTAAGGTTTTTTTTTTTCAAGAATCTATTTTTGTCTATTAAGTGCCATTATGTTTCATAAAATTGGCTTGTTGTATTATATTCAACATTTGTTTTTACGTGGTTTTCATTACATTAATCATATTCTCATTTAAGCTGCTCTTCATGGGTGCTTCATGTTTGCAGAGAGCGAAACACATGCAGGCCTTGTTTGCAGAGAGCGAAACACATGCAGGCCTCCATTACTGTCATCCTGGATATCTAAACACCAAGTCCAGGCCTACAAACACCTCCTACAGCACAAGCCTTACAAAATCTCTCAAGAGACACAGCTCTGTGATAAACCAGAGTTTTACAAATGAGAATGCTGAGTTTAAGGCTAATGAAGACTGTTGTAAAAGAACCATTTTGCTATTTTCATCAAAGAATAATACTCTTAATAGCAGCACTGACAGATGTTTGTCAGCACCTCATCAACAAAGCCTGGAAAGCCATTTTAAACATCTTGAAAATCAGTGTATGCTTTAATTTACTCCTTTGAGCGAGTAATTTGTGTTTACACAAATATACTGGCCTTCACAAGGGAAGTTCTCACGGTTTGACAGGAACTTCAGAGATGGATCTTCACTGCAACTTACCGGCTTCACAGTTCTTGCAGCAGAAGCTGTTGTGAGGGTACTCCTGGTTTTCCACGCAGCTCATCTGTCTTGCTGTGCGGTTCTGGAAGTCTCCTGCAAACCCAAGTTCTGCCGCTCCATGACCCATATGAATCAAAGCAATGATAACAGGGACCTGGAGAACGGGGGAAAAACGAAATGAGATATTTCAATATGCATTCATGATGATTTGCAATTCACGTATCCCGGTAGGTACTTGGAAAGATTTTGGTTTTACTTTGTTAAATCTGTAAAACAGAAATTATGACTTACATTAATATTTTAGAAAATATTAGGAATAGATTTGTCAGTAGATTAATTGTGATTAATTATCATATTTAATGCATTTGTAAACAAAGTGATTCATTCACCTACTTCAGTTGAACTAAAATAAGATTAAAAAAAAATTAAACTCGTAAACACTTCAGACAGCAGATTTCTAGGAATAAAGACGGCAAATGACTGTTACATGTCTCATCTGGATTTAATTCATAAAATAATGTTGTTGTTGCCGTTGGTGCAAATGAATAGTTATTTGAGCTTTACTTATGGGGCTGCGGGGGTACACAAGAGAAAAAAAAAGGCTGGGAAGAACAGTAGATAAGAGGTTTCTTCCAGAGAAATACCAGTTTTGTACTTTCACACGGCTGCAGAGTTGTGCTCTCTCACACACATTTAACCTTTCTTTCTCAGTTCCAGAGGCAAACAGAGAGGTATTCTGAGTTCTCATAACTGACCTTGTGTGAGCAATCTAGGATTTAATTCAAACCATCTGATGTGCACATCTGCAGAGCAAAGCTAATTAACAGAGCAGGAGAGAGTTATTTCCTGGACCAGAACAAAACAACCTACCCTGACAAAACTCTTAAGTGTTCTATGGGATCCATGGAAATACCAGTAAACGTCTAAAAAACTATTTCTCAAATGATGGGAAGAAAGTAAGCTCCGACAAGGTCACAGACAACAGTGCAAAACAATGCTAAATGCAAATAAAAACCAACTAATCATATGATTATACATATTTAGGACTGCAAAATAAACAGGCATGTCAGCTTTTAAAGGAGAGAACAAAACAAGTCCAATACAATTTGTAGTTGATGTCAAAGGCACCCAAATTAACTCAACAGTAATTCATCTGTCATTTGGACATGATTCTTTTGATTCATTAGTTTAATTAACTATTTAAAAAAACTCACAAACTCAAGTTAACAATTTGAATCAGTCTGTTGAATCCTTCATGGAATAAACCCACTGAGTCCATCAGTGTTGGTTACTGAATCAGTTTGACCCATTTTTTATGCTAGTTTTTTGCACTTTGAGAAATCTAAATCAGTATCATTGTTACAATCAAAGGCTTACTGTCCATATGACAATGTATATTTAAAACTGCATGTGCACAACAGATATTTTAATAAACATGTAATATGCTACCCTTTACCAAAACAGCATGGTAATATTAATCTCTTAAAGGTACAGTAGCATAAACATCCTGTTGATTTGGAACATGGTCTGTGGAAAATGGTCATGTAGAACTTAATTATGACTGCTTTGCAACAAAAAACCACTAATAATATAATATGACTACAGTAGGGAAATGCTACAAAAGCGCTTCTTTTTAACATTAATACGGCAATATAAACAAATGTCCCGATGCTGGTCAATGGGCAGTCAGTTCGGTATCTCCGTCTTTTTGTCTTGGAGAATAATGGGAAATGTAGGCCGTTAGATGGAGCCGGTAGTGTCGAGTTGCTGGTGAGGTGTATGGCAGTGGTGTTGTGTGTCTGGGAGAATGTGGGTCATTTGAAGTGGTGGCTCTAAAGTGTGTTGTTTAGCCGTAAATGAGGCCTTCTCATTGACATGCTGAAAGGAGGAAGAAGAAAGAAGGGGTGCCTCAGGGACAGAGTAAAGTGCTCGTCTGAAGTAGAAGACCCCTGCTCCCTATGCACAGTCCATACAGAGCTGCTGTTGACTCCCTCACACACACACATCTCTGTCTGCTCACAATGACCGCCAAATATCTCTTCTTTTCTCTCATTTGACTCACTCACACACACACATACACACACAAAGAAAGAATGAGAAGCAACCACCCTATCACACTCCTTTTCCTCTTATACACACACACATATAAAGAAGAACCCTTGCCCCTAGTTCTCTCTATCTCCCACACACATTGGCTTTCTTTGAACATTTCTGTTAGATACTCATTCACCATATGGATGTGCTCTGATACACACACACACACACACACACACACACACACACACACACACACATTGCCACACATCTCTTTTATCTTCAACACTTTGCATTTAACTGAAACCTCATGGCTCTATCTAGAGAGCAGGGTTGTGCTGCTTTTCTCAGTAGTAAAACATAAGTAATTCATATCACAGAGTAAAAAAAGATGGTAAACCTGTAAAATCAAAACTTGATGAATAAACATTAATAGGATAGTGGTTTTGATTTTGGATGCTGGTTGGACATTTTAGAAAGAAGTAAACAAATGCCCATAAAATCTAAATATTTTAATATGTAAATTGCCTCTATTATGATTGGCTAATCATTGTTTACCAATATTGATGAATGCTGAAATATGGGTGTTCACTTTAATATGCCCATTAGTAATATGCAGGATGTGATTTAATCATGCTGATTTCTGTTTTTGTAGCTGTGTTCGCAAAAGAATCATGCACTGCATACTGTATACTATCTGCGTAAAATAATACTAATTCTAATAGTAGCATGCTGCATTGTTGTTCCAAAAGACGATGCTGAACATTAAAAAAATAGCATTTTTAAATGTTCTTTTGGAAATAAAACATTGTATCAACACCATTTGAATAATGAGTCAAAATTACTTTAATCATAATGACATTGTTTCTGAAAGAAGTTACTTAGGCTCACTAAGGCTGTATTTATTTGACTAAAAAAAAAAAGTGAACTAGGCCAATTGTTACAACTTATAATATATATGACAATTTGTTTTTTGTTTTTTTAAATGTAATTTACTTAGTTAAGCTACATTGCTGGTGACAAATTGCAACAGCAAAACTTCAGATGTTGACTGTAATATTATGTACTAATATCTGTAGAATAGCAACTGGGTTACCAAAACAGAAGAGCAATCAGAGAAGACATTCCACAGAAGAGAAAAGCAGAATGCTACTTGTAAACTAGTATCAAATAGAGCCGAACAGCTGCGTTAAGACACCACAGAGGACCAGGGGTATTAGAGAATACAGTGATACGTGCTATAGTGTGCAACTCAACCAGCAAAATGAGGTTCTCAACAACTACTGCATTGTCAAACCGCAGATTTGAATGCTAATTCATCTTTAATAACTGAAATATCACAACAGCCACAGTAAATCAACTTAAAAACAGAGCAGAGACTCTATTCGGGGTTGGAGATGCAATGTTTGGATCTCGGAGGAGGGTACAATGGTCTTCTTGTTGGAAGACGGATTGAGTCTATCAGCCTTGAGGGGAACCGAGATGCCATTGAGTGTCCACACAGACAGTAAAACCTCTCGAGACAATGAAATAAGTGCGGGTGAACTGAATGCATGTGTGAGAGTTTCTTGAGCGAGTATGTGTGTGTGCTGGAGTGGTGGGGGGGGGGTCTGAGACAAAATTTGGCTACAGTGAAGCTCTCTGGATGTCAGCCATGCCTTGTTGTTCTAAGGGAGTTTCCTGGATTGAGCAGCACTGTCGAGCCACACTCTCCACGCTCACGTCAGACTTTCCACAGACGTTCACATGCACACACACGCACAATCGCACCATTTAGACACAGCCGTCGGGAGGTGGGGTCAGAGAGCGACGGCTATGGAGTGCTGGAGGAATTTGAAAAGAAAAGGAGAAGGGGGACAGATACAATAGACGGAGTGTGAGAAACCCAGAAGTGGTGCAAAACGTAGGGCAGGCGCATGGGAGTTTGTGAAGGCATGGCAGAGAGGAACGATGAGTGAAAGAACAGAGATTCCTGACTCCGAATGGACACACTGAAACCATTCAGATGAGGGGAACATTAAAAGTCAGAGTAATGAGCTACAGTACTCGTTCTTTTTCACCCAAACACACACACCGGAAAGACTGAGTTTTCTCAGATGGGATGAAGGTACAGGGTAAACACACATATCGGTTGCTCCAGCCTGAAAAATTAGTAGCTGCATTAATGTCCAACACCTGTTCTGGCCCCCTTGGCACATGCAAACCCATCTGGGTCAAAGTTCGCTTATTTGCCAATGACATCACCCACCAATGACAGTGGAGCCTGTCTGACAGATGTCTATGCCAAGCGCTCGTTAAAAAGCAGTCAAACTTTTTCCTGACTGCGTTTGTGTGTGCGGATGCTATGGAAACTTCACGTCTCCATGGCGACACGTCTGATCCCAGAACAGGTGGTCTTTTTTTGTTTGGAAAGGCACGGATAGGGAGGCTGGGGGAGCAGTGACATCACTTCCTGTGTCTGCACATTCCAGATCTAGTGAAACACTGGATTCCAGAGTGGCACTAGAACTAACTTGTCAGCTTTCTTGCTGACAGCTCATAGTGAAACTATTAACAAACAAGAAACATTGGACATCATGACATGGCTTGCTGGAATGAAAAAAACAAGTGTTTTGATGCGCTTCTGCAATTATAGCCACACCTTTTGAAGATTTTAGTAAAAAACACAGTGACTTCCTGATGCTTATACTGTACCTCAAAACAATCTTATTTTACTTTTTTTTTCTGCTGGTCTACATTAATTTTCACTGGCTCTGACACAAACTACAAATGTGATTGTTTTATGAATATTAACAAAAATTTAATTACAAATTAATTTTTATACTATTTTATAATTTTTTATTTGTCATTTTAATATTATTTATAATTATACACATAAACAAACATTTAGTGGGGTTTTTTTTTCAATCAAATATTACGTTTTCTTTATGAAGACAGGTGGAAATTATAAAGTTTATAGAGGTTTCAGGAAGACAGCAATAAAATAGAAAATTATGCCATGCATACCAAAACAATATTAATGCATGTACATGATAAGATACCATGATAAATAAAATAAAATAAAATAAAATAAAATAAAATAAAATAAAATAAAATAAAATAAAATAAAATAAAATAAAATAAAATAAAATAAAATACTGATACTATGGTGCAAGTCACAGTTTCATCAACCGGCTGGAACCCACTTACATTGGTCTTGTTTTTGAGCCCTGACAAAGTCTCCTTAGTAAAAATTTTTTAAAATGAATGAAAACTGTCAGATGATGTTCTTACTAGGGATATAACAATTAACCGTGAGCCGGTTGAAAATTGATTAAAATATGTGATGATTCAAAACGGTTGAAATGCTAAACAAATTG
This sequence comes from Cyprinus carpio, assembly GCF_018340385.1. Classification (NCBI taxonomy): domain Eukaryota; kingdom Metazoa; phylum Chordata; class Actinopteri; order Cypriniformes; family Cyprinidae; genus Cyprinus; species Cyprinus carpio. The sequence continues at coordinate 8,426,689 of NC_056592.1, forward strand.
CAATTTAGTTAGAGGTAGGAGTTTATATGAATGCATGTCTGAGGGGAACTTATTGTCTTTAGAAAAGTTCATGTTATTTTTCCTTTTCATCTTGCCTCTGTATAATGCATATTAAAGTTCATAAGTGCAGCGCTGCTTTGTTTACATCGGAAACCAAGGAATTGCTTTAAGTGCCACCTGCTGGCACAGAGTGAATCTGCATCTTGTTCAGCTCATCTGCTGTTTCTGTTTCATGCCGATATTTTTTTATGTATAGTTTCACAAAACTGAAGTCAAATCTTTACATTTCTGCTTCAAATTTCGAAATTATGCGATCTAATTTATATTAAAAACTGCTCAAGTTGCATGTATGCAGCATCTTTGTTTGGATCATGATAAAAATGCATTGGTTGCCTCTAATTTTAATTGGAAAGAGCACAGACAAAGCCTTATTTTGTTTATATGATGAAATTTATTTTATTTGTGTTATTTATTTGATTTGAGGCTTGTTTTAAAATTTCAATTTAGTTTTGTTAATTACACTTACATTATATATAATATATATATTTTTTTAATCAGACGCTTTTATCCAAGCGACTTACAAATGAGGACAATAGAAGCAATCAAAACCAACAAAAAAGCAATAATATGCAAGTGCTAAATTAGTATATTATTATTGTGAAATTAAAATATAACACTAAGAAGCATACAGCATTTTGTACAAGCAATAATAAAAGGACACATTTAATTTATAATTTGTCTTAAATTTCATTTTGAAAAAAAAGAAAAATTGTGAATCGAATCAAGTTGTGAAATCCAAATCGTGAATCTAATCTAATCGTGAGTTGAGTGAATCGTTACATCCCTAGTACTTACACAATATATAAGCTTACATTACATTACTTACATTTATCTAAAGTTTTGTTTGTTTCACTTCATTTTGTGATGCAAACATCCAGAAGACATTAGCGGCCAAATACAGACAATTTAGTAAAAACTACAATCCAATCCTGCCTCAATAATTACACAAAAAGACAGATCTTATGCTAATAACTGTAACTCAAACATAGTTTAGAAAACTAATCTCATCTGGAAAAAAAGCTTTTGTGGACTGGTGGTCTGGCTTTTATTAGCTAGCGCTGCTAAAAGTGAACTATTGTCTCCATTATCAGTGCTTCAAGACTATCCCGATAAAGCGCTGGTGAACCATGACAAAAGCGTCTCAGTAGCAGAGGGATGCGAGTCACCCGCTAGGCATGACCGGTTAGAACTAAGATAAGACCAGAACAAACTCAACGCAAACTGGCTTCCTGCTTTCCCAGGCAATTCATTTATTCAGGAGGAAATGGCAGTGAAATCTGGTTCAGACTTCAAGGTCTCCACTCGCTTCAAATCAAACTTGTGCATTTCAGTTATCTCACAGAACATCCTTCACAAAAAAGTGAGAAGGAAATGCTCACACGCAGACACATTCACAGGGTCCAGACAGCCTGTGGTAGGGTTTGGCCTGTAATAGGTGGTCAGGACGTAGACCAACATGGTAACCTTAACCTCTAATTAACTGAATGAACGGCAGAGAAAGAATGAATGAGTTTTGTTTGACTGGCTGACCACCAAAGTAAACGTAACCGAGAGCGGTGGTCACAAAAGAGCTCATGAATGAACCGATTAATGCCAGTGGTGGCATGCAATAAACAACCATAGCACACAACTGTTTAAAGAAACCTTTGGCCTGAATGAAGGTGCTAAGTGGGCTGGCTTCCTTTGCTACACTTAAACAATCAAGTTTACAATGCTCACTGCCAGCTCTAAACTACTAGACAAGAACATGAAATCTCCATTGTTTAAAAGTGCCTGTTTCCACATGGATACTGTACTACACACACACACACAATCTCTTTCACACACACACACACACACACACACACACACACACACACACACACACACACACACACACACAGACACTCACTTCTGGCACAATCTTGGCTAATAAGTGACAATAGGGTCTCACAGGTTTTATTGTTTGGAGTTACAGTGCGATAAGGCCGTCAGTCATTCACGTTTGCCGCGTGTGTGTACGTGTTCAATTAGGGCTACATCCGTACTACATGCTGTACAGTGCATTTCATTATGTATAATGATTGGAATTGACGGACAGGCAGGAGTTTCCCCCCGTACTTAACAGATGATTTCTATCAGAGCTGTCGGTTAAGGGATGGCATGCCATTTTTCATTATTTCCAGCAGTCCGGAACAGGAGCCTTACGGAATCATGTGCCTCACATTAACCACAGATTACAGTCTTTTAAGCATTATTATACTGACAGGACGCACATGATAAACATTCTGCACAAGGACACAGGCTCATCGAAAGAGGGGAATGATTGATAGAGAAAGATTTGTTTTATTTTGTATGGTTTTTTTCATGATTTTTGATAAATATAAAGTATAAAAGAACAGCATTTATTTAAAATAAAAATTGTTTGTTATATGTCTTTACTGTCACTTTAGACCTATTTAGTTAATGCATGCAGAACACAAACACACACATATGTATATATATATATATACATATATATATATATATATATACATATATATATATATATATATATATTACATTTATCATATATATATATATATATATATATAAAACATTTTCATATAAAATCTGTGTACTAACCAAGGGGGAAAATTTAAGTAAATCAGATGATTCAGTGTAGCGAGATTTCACTTTTGTATTAAATTTACAGGAAACACACAAAGCTCTGCAACATAGCAAAATTGCTTTCAAAACATTGTATACTTTAGTGAGGCCACAGCTGCCCTCTTGATGTATGACAGTCACACACATACTGAAACTTGTGAACTCTACCTAAACCACAGATCATGTGAAGGCACACATACATACACACACGCACACACTAGCATCTTGAGTATGAGCGTGTGAAAATCTGTAAATGGCTCCTCTCGGGGAACACAGGAAACAGTCAGACAATGTGGAGGCTTCATTTGGAGTTCAGCTTCATGCTGGGCCACAGAAAAACACACACAGAGAGTCTTTAATGGGAGTTCTATGAATTTTTGACGACAATAAGCTGCACAGTCATTTACCAAGCATTTAATCCTTCAAATAAACCAATATATTCTCCTAAAAGTGTCAACATCAAGTTTCACAACTATTCCAGTTACATCACAACCCCAAACCACATACCGAATGACAGAATGACCCACACATTCTAAAACCTCCATCCCAACAAGTGTGATTTCTCAGTCCCGTGGAGGTGATGAGGGGGGTTTTGAGCGAGCCCTCAGCCTGAGAGATCAGGCAGGCGGCCTGCTGTCCTTAGTGTGAGTGGGAGGAAATTAATAGCCCCAAAATGCCACGACAGCACAGTCTTCTACATTACAGATTTCCTGTGGCTTTTCTGTCTTCTGCTAATTAAGAGTGCAGAGAATAGCGACCAGACAGGGCTGTCCTAATCGCTTTCCTTTAGAAAGAGGAAGAGAGGGTGAGAGAGACAGACAGACAAAGAAGTGATAAAAAAAAAGTGATTTACTGTGAACTTCCTGTGTAAAACCACATCTGCGGTTCTGCACAATATATGAGGTACAACTGGTGAGATAAAGAGACAAGTTTACACCTCCATTATAGTTTGTTTGGGATCTTGAATCTATAAGAAAGGACAAAAAATCTGGCCATCCACATTAAAATGTCTGACTAACAGCTTAACTTCCAATTCACATTCTTTATTTTCTTCCCAAACAAACTTTTATGTCTTTAAATACCCTAGACAGCATGCTTCATGTTTCACATTACTGGTTTGGGCCCACAAGCAAAACATCTGAACTTATTTAATAACGTTACATTCGATTTACTTAAAGTGTGACGCATTTTCTTTTTTTGGCAAGTAGCATAACTTCATTAGGTGGGACAAACGAGATAAAATGCCACAGAACGAGACAGAAAAGTTGAATCCTAACAACAGCCAGAGTAAAATAACCTCTACCCATCCCTGCCACATTTAATTAGCATTAAATATTTCTCTTTTAGCTCTTTCCATGGTAACCACAGGAGGTAAATAGCTTGAATATGCGTCACAGATCAAAGTCTCATCCAATGAAAAGCTTTAAAGCCTGGATGACTCAGTGCCTCTTCTCGTCGACAACCCAATTGATTATCAAAAACAGGTCAAACGAGTTTCAAAAGGACTTTATTGTAGGTTAAAATCACCTTTGCTCGTCAAGTAGTTAATCTTTAAACTACTGAATTCTTATCAAAGGAAAAGATGTGTCAGTTTCATCAGCAATAATACAAACAACCTGGCACAAACAACACATTTTATTTATTTTTTTACTTATTTATCTGAGACAATATCAGTAGAGTGGTATATAAATTGAGTAAGATGGCATTTTAAGCTTGAAGAACATATTCCCATGACATTAGGCCAACGCCACGCTGGGTTGCCTCACTCATTAGCTAGCCTCAGCTCAGTAAGCTCACATCAGACAGAGGCTTTGTGCTGAATGCCTTTCCCATTACTCACACAAGCAGGAGGTTCAGTACAGGAGTGTTTTTTTTTTTTTTTTTTACACTGAAAGCATTCTTTGACCTTTTCAAGGTGAACATTAATTTAGGCATCTGCAAATGTCAGGGTAAAGTAATTCTAGAGATGTAAGACACTCTACAAAACAAAATCAAAAAAAAAAACAACTAATTAATTCAAAAAAAATAAAAACTTAAAGTATATTATATTGTATTATATAATACTATATTATATAAAAAAATAAACTGCTTTAACATAAACTGTTCAAAAAATTGTTTAGGCAGTGTGCAAAAAATATTGCATATAGCCTTTCAGTTAATACAATCATAATATATATATAAAATATACAGGTATATATTTTAATGACAGTTTTAAAAAGCTCAGTGCTCATTGTGCAAAAAAAAAAAATATATATATAAAAAAAATATATCCTGCAGTCTCTTGATACAGTCTCTTGATACATAAATATATTTTAATAAATACATAACATATAAAATATACAGAAATATATGTGATGAAGTAATACAAAAACAAATTATATATATATATATATATATATATATATATATATATATATATATATATATATATTATATATATATATATATTTATTTATTTATTTATATAATTTGTTTTTGTATTACTTCATCACATATATTTCTGTATATTTTATATGTTATGTATTTATTAAAATATATTTTTGGATGATATGTATCAAGAGACTGCAGGATATATATAGTGTATTTATAGAAACCTAAACAGTTGCTCTTCGCTTCCTGACATCAATAGCAAGATAAGATTTAAAAGGAATACTCTCATCCACACAGTAAATGCATATGGAAAACATCTGCAAGGTGTGACCAAGCTACTATTATGACATTATTATCTAACGCTTAAGTGAGACATAACACCCTCATCTAATTTCCTACATTCAAGCACACACCCCAATTCAAGTGTGTTTGCCACAGCAGGTCACCCAATCTGTGATTCACCTGTGGATTTATCAGAGGAGAAAACATAAGAATAAAAGAGCAAGTGGGTGTTGTTTTCAAGAAGAAAGGATGGCCAATGACTGCTCAATTTTAAGTCAAACTAATGGGTAATTATTGTTTGAAGACACTGGATAGGGAGTATGTGTGAACACAAAAATGTCTGGTTTACTATCCTTGTGGGGACTCTCCATAGGCATAATGGTTTTTAAACCGTACAAACTGTATATTCTATCGCCCTACACCAACCCTACACCTAAACATACCCCTCACAAAAATCATTCTCTATGATTTATAAGCTTATTTCCCAATGAGGACCAGAGCCCGACCGATATGGATTTTTGGGGGCCGATGCCGATGCCGATATTAAATCGAAAAGAGACGATTTATAAGCCGATATTTTGATTTTGAAAATAAACTGGATATTAGACCCATTTCCTATAAACTACACTTACACAACATTCAATAGTAAAATATCTGCCTGTTCTATGTATGTGGGCTGTATAAACCATTTTCCCAGAAGGGATTATGTTAAAAAAAAGCCTTAGATTACAGTCTCAATGACTAAACAATTGCACATCAAAAGTATATATTTTTTAATGATCAAAAGAACACTGCATTAGAGGAATCTTTGCAGAAGTAGTCCCACACTTTGCTGCTACAGCTTTCACCTTTTTCAGCCATTCTGTAGGGCAGAAAGAGAGACAGAGAAAGAATAAGCATGTGTTATTAAATAATATCACCATGTATCATTACTCATGTCATCATTAGAATTATAATAATAATAAACAGGGATCTCCTACATAGGCAAAAAAAAAAAGGGGGCAAAAATGAGAAATATATATATATATATATATTTTATTTGTCAAGCAATAGGTATTACCTATTACCTACTTATATTTAACATATTATTACAACATATTTCCTGTTATGTCTGTAAAGCTGCTTTGAAAACAATCTGTCAAAAAGAAAGAAAAAGCGCTTGTTCAGCTCACATTTATTTACATGTCCCCTCTGGTTTAATCATTTCTGACGCACCTACTGTAGTTACTGTAACTACACTATATTTGCTCTCACAGACACATTCACAAGGGACCCGTATGTCTTCTCCTCTTCTCTTTGTGCAGTCTGAATCAAAACATCGTCACGCGCTGGCGAACGTAAAGTTAGCCTACTGTTACCGGAAGAACGGATTACAATCAATTCGAAGTTGAATGGTTAACGTTAGTGTCATGAACACACCGCTGTCAATTTTGAGAAGAACCACCTTCAAACAAGTTAATAGCAAGCATTTTTAAGGGGCCTGCTAAAAAGGAAGCTATGTTAGCGTTAGAATAACGTAACAGTTGTTGTTTTTTTTTCGAGGCACGCTGTACATAACTTCTAGTCATTGACTACACGCGCCCCCCCTGCCACAGTTACGCGGTCATTATGTGGGAAAACACTGCAGATATATTTAGAATAAGTTAAACGCTGACGTTAGTAGTTTGACCTTTATTATCGTTCGCGCTCTTCCACTGATAAACATGGTATTAGCTTTGTGGCTAATCTAATATAGCAATGCATTAGCGGCTGTAAGTGATGTTACAGAATCCTTAGAAGTGATAATGATAGGACCGTTAGCTAGAAAACTACCACACTGTTTTTATATACAGTGTATGAACTAAATCTACAATCATTTCACATGACGAACGACAGACCTCACCGTCAAAAGAGTACATCTCAGTGGCTCGGCTGATAGCTTTCTTCTGTAGTGGATTTCTGGCGCTGTTGTCAACTGGGGAGTTGCAGAACTCCCTCTGGTGGGCAAACTATGCAACACTCATAACATGAGTGAAGCATGAGACTCTGTTTTTTTATGTTTCATCGGCCGTTATAAACGCCGATTTAAATGCAATTAGCTCATATCGGCCGATAATATCGGCCGGCCGATATATCGGTCGGGCTCTAATGAGGACCACAATGTCACAAGTCCCCACGAGTCAGTGTGTATTATTCAGGTTTATGTCCCCACTGGAATAGAAAAACATGCACACCCACAGAAATGCACACTATTAGCGTTTTAGCTGGAGTCAGTGGGGGTTGAATAGAAGGGTAGCTGAATAGCAGGCGCATTGTAATATATGTAACGCATCTCTTGTTCAGTCACTGAATCTGGGTGCAGTGACCTGTAAGGTGTGGCCACCTTAGAAATAAATGAAACACTGACAGATGCCTCTCCTTTCCTGGGAACAGCTAAATGGCAAAAGAAACAAGCCTAACCACAAACCCACATGCTATCAAGCTGCTTTCATTTTGACTGCAGATAATATTTAATTTTGTCTCCCACTACTTGAACTTTTTAAAGCCACACGACTTTAATGTCACAAGGAGGATGAATAAGCTGAAAATTTTGCACATGATTTTACAACTCACGAAAATGTATGACCTCCCCACTAATGGATTTTATTAACATTAAGTTTTAGGTTAACATTTATATGAATGTCTATATCTCAGGTCATGTAACCACCAAGCATTTCACCATTTTTAAACAATTGTTTGCCTCACTCATTAATTTTAAATGGTCATTAAGTTTAAGTTCAATAAATTGTTAATAAGCCATTTATTGGCTTATTTGGCTTTTACTAATTGAGAGACTACAGAATATTTGCACTTTTAAAATCCTAAATATAAAAAAAAATAAAAATTAAATATACAAAAACTAAAATAAACAAAAATATATTATATTAAAAAAATTTTTTTTTTTAAATATATATTGTAGAAAGCAAAATGCTCTTTAAAATAATTTTTGATGATTTTGATGATGTCATATTGCATGAAGGTCAATGTCTCCGAAGCATTTAATTTCTATTTTCATGTGAAGCAAATTTCCCTCATTGAGACAATAAAGTTTAAGCAGCAGCATCACATCTACTACTTGTATCAATATGAGTTTATCCTAAAATCATTGTGCAAAAAATTATGTCAAGTCATATAAACCAAAAACATCAAATATACAAAAAAAAAAAAAATTTTTTTAAAGCTCCATGCATACTAATCATAAAATAAAAAAAGTCAAAATAAATAAATAAAAATAGTTGAATGGAGAGTTCCCTGAAGCATTTCATATCAACTATAACAACATCCTTACATAACAGCCGTAAAGCTTGAGAGCAGGATAAATGTGCTTCTCAGTATAAACACTTCTGGACCTTGTTTATTGTGGGTAATCTACAGCAGAGACTAAAAGATATGGTACGATTTTTAAAACAGGCTCCCACACATCCACATCATTCTGATTACTCTGATAATGAGCGTTGCATTTAATTGCATCACACAGTCTTCCCTCTTCCTGTCTCCTCGTAAATGTGTATTCTACAAACATCTGACAGTGGAAAGTGGCTTTAAATGGCTCCTAACGAGCAGTGGGATGTAGACTACGCTCTGGAGTCTTTCTTGTGGATCCAGAGGTATGTAGCACATGTCCTGTTTGGATTTCAGAGCAGCTCGGAGAGATACCATGCACACTTCCTGTCCATGCCCACACCCTAGAGAGCACACTCCGATAACATCAAGAAGTGTGAGAGGGTAAAAAAAAAAAAAAGTCAAGACAGGGAGAAAGGGAGAGAGAAATCTGTGCACAAAGTGAAAAGAAACAGTATTGTTCCTAAGAAATCCCAATCAGAAAGATAATGGAAAGACTTCGGGATCGGTGACCCCTGCTTCAATTGTATGTAAAATGTTTGTGACTCTGGGGGGAAAAAGTATACAAAGATCTGATTCCTGTCACTGCCATCTTTGTTGACAGGAAGTTTACAGTGGGAGCGGTACGCCTCCGTCCACCCCCTCCCCATCCGCTCTCACTGGCCCAGGAATGTTTGAGCTATGCAGACTGGCAAGGATGCGCTATCTTCATCTAGTAACCAGCCAACCAGAGCAGACCCATAACTTAGCAAAGTTTACAGCGTGCATAAACAGTCGTGTTGCAAACAATCTCTGCCCTGTCATTTCAATAAACAAACATGGGCTTCAAAGTAGGGTGAGTTTGCCTGGGGTTCATGGGAAAGAGAGGCTGTTGAGGTCAAGGTTACTAGTTAAGATGGCCATCACTCCTTTTGATGCTTTTATTATCTAATTTACTAATTAACTACTGATTAAATGCACCAATTGCTTCTTTATATAAATGTATATAAATACATAATACATGCATTATCACAAAATAAAGTTCAATGCCACAACTAACCTGTGTTTTCCAATACGCTGCTTTATGGAACGGTGTGATTTTAAGTTAAACACACACAGCGTGAGCCGAGTGTGGCTCTGAACTCAAGGGAAAGTTTTAAAGGTGAGTCTCGACATTCAGTCGGTGAAGCGTTTTCATAGTGCCACTTTTGGCAAAGCAGAGCTGGAAAAACCAACAGCAGGGCAGTGAATGGCTCTTTCAATGTGGAATAAACTTAACACTGGCACTACTCTTAGAAAACTCTCACAAGGCAAGGTTCATAAGAGAAGAGAAGACTGGGAACTGCTTTACTAGCTGAACTGTTCGATAATTGGTTCAGCTGATATTTTTAACCAATACTTCCACTGTTCAAATCAATATGCCACTATTTGGTGGGCCTCTTAAAACAGCACTCAAAACTAGTATTCATAAAAGTTATTATTTAATAATTACAGTCACTGATTCTCAAGTGAATATCACGCATCTTATCAAATACTCATTTGAAATAAATGAAAATAAATTCCAATGAATTTGAAGTAAATACAAATATTACTACTATTTCTAATAATAAGCAATGTAATTATTATTAATTATAAAATATTTATAATGCATATTTTTATTGTTGTAGCCTAATGATCATTTAGTTATTATTGTGTCAAAAATTAGAAATTAAATAGAAATAAAATCTGTCATATATCAGTTATATGTACCAAAAGCCAACACATCAAAGTAATATTGTTTAATCTTTGTAGTTTATCATAAAAAAGTATAATGAACTACACATTAAGACTGTCTCAAAAACTAGACAGCATTTGGGACATTTTGGGTGCACTGAATGGGCAAAAAATGTTGCCTAGGGGTAGGCAGCTCACTAAGATTTGAGACAGTCTACAAGCCTTTTCTGATATTAGTCATGAAATCAAAACTCAATATAAAAACATAACACTATGTTAATGTAAGTGAACTCTGAGCCAGAATAAAAACATCAGCGGCATGTTCAGTTTGACGAGGTTCATTATCACTATCCACTTTCATATTTGTGATAATACAAGCCTTTCACAACAAATTAAAACAGTATAAGAGAAGAAAAAAAACTGAAATGACTGAAATTATGTTAAACAAAACCAAAAGCACATTATGAATAAAATACACTTGATATGCATCGAAAAGTCTGATAAAGAAACGCATAATCATAGAAAATGACTTCGTAACATTCAAAGCGTTATGACCGCTCACACCAGGAATTCATATCCATGTATGCTACAAGTACAGAATAATGGTGTGCCAACAATAAAATAATCCAGAAAAATACACACTGTTTAACCAAACTACCCTAACAAAACCCGTGAGATATCTTACCATGACTTTCATCGTCGTGGATTTATCCATCCTGTAAAGGATGGCGCGTTTTCGCGACTTTTCCAACAACTTCTTGATTCTTTTACGCTCCGGAAACAATGTTTTCAGAACAAACTATAAAAAAAACAAGTGACAACCCAAATCAAAGTACATCCAATGTCTGACGGCCTGTCAGGACCGAATCATTTTCGGCTGCTTTCTCGTTGAAACACGGTTCGCGTAATGCGACGCTTCTCTCTGATCTTATTGTCAAGATGAAAAAGTTAGACGGAGTTCGGTGACGGCGGGTGACGTCACGCTCCCTGGCCAATCAGAGTGAAGAAATCTCGACCATTGAAAGAGCCGTGATTTGTAGGTTACTTTACTACCACTGGGTCATTGCTACAATTCGGTAGCTTGCCTTTTAAGTCAATACAATTTACGCCATTTGTAATCTTATTTTAATGTTACACTTCACATTATAATAATTACAACTGGCTTTAAAAAAAATAGAAGAAGAAAGAAGAAAACAACAAATATCATAGTTTTTGGTTCAGAGTGAAAAAAAGAAGTAGACTGGGTTACACACAACTTCCTAACGACTTTATAAAACCTTACTCTGACAATTATACAAATTAGGCAAATTTAATCATCATAATCTTATTTTGTTTTCGCTCCTCTCACAAAAATAAAGTAAAAAGCTCCAAGTTTGCCACTTGTGTAGGCAAACAATGTTGCATTCAGGATGGTTTGCCACCCCCTCTACCTTAAAAACCTATAAACTGTCATTATAAATGAACAATTTCCCTTAAGACTTTGAAGGAGTGATAACAAGGGGATTTCTGATTTCAGCACAGAAGGCATAAGGTAATCCTTCATGCCAAGCCTCTGATGCAATATGCAGAAGCATTGTGAAATCAGGCCCTCGTGACCGAATGATCTGCTCCGCTTCATTTGTTCATCTGTAAAGGTATGCATACAAAAAAAGATAAATGGACTTCATTACAATGGTCACAAAACACAGGGTCTTAAATGGATTATTGGTGGAATGCTCAGTGTTATAAAGGAACATAAGTGATGTGGTCTCTTGCTTAGATTTATGCAGACCCATTGTGAGCAGCTTGTGATTTCACTAAAACAGACATATAATGCATGCCGGCTCAGAAAGTTATTTGTCCTATTATAAAATATTAATTGTTATCTCATAGGCTAAATGAATCAGCCTTTACACTCATAAACAATAACTATCCATCAAGGCTGTTATGCAAAATAACCTGTCTGATGTGTTTTATGTCTGCTGCTGAAAACACCTGATGAGTAAAACAATTATGTTAATTTAATAAATCAGTATAATGATATTTCATGCTTATTATATGATCCACTTAAAGAATACTTTTTTGCATGCCAGGTAGCGGTTGCATATTTATTTGTTTATGGTTCATTAAGTTCATGGCTTTTGTACTTGTAATGAATTATGTAATGGCCCAGATTTTTTATCTTTTTTTCATAAAATCTAATATTATATGTAGCAAAACAGATTTGCCTATTTTACTTGTTTATTTACACAATCAATTTAGTCAGTTTTTGTAGAAAAAAAAATAGTACTGGTTAAAACTATAAAAGTAAAAGAGAGTGCACACAAAATCATAATCACAAAGAAACACATGATTCTGTCTCTTTAAGACATATGGATATGTTTATGCATGTCGCCCTACCCTTTCTAAACATCAGCACAAAGGTGGCAGAAGACATATGACAACCTGGTATGCATGCTATGCTGAGAGCTTAGTCTAATGAGGCAGAAAATATAAAAAATCAGGAAACAGAGAGAGGGAGAGAGACTGTACAGTTTACAAGAAGAAAATATATAGTTTCTTTTTTTAGTATTTTTAATACGTGAAGCACCAGTAATCTTGACACAGTGTCATGCAATAACCCACGCATCTGTGCAGCTGTTTTGGTGGAAACCATGGATTTTAGTCTTTTAAAAAACAAATTTATACATAATAATAAATCAATTTACAGTGGAAGGCACCAAAATAAATTTTGGGGTATAAAACAAGAATATATGAGTGTTGTGGCAAGCCTGTGATGACAAGTTGGGAATGACTTCTGCTGTTTTGAGTGGAAATCTATTGGAAAACACCGCAGAGGCCTTATTGTTCACATTGTGGGAAGGGCTCCCTCAGAGAAGCGTAATGAGTAATGCCTGTGGCCGGCCACAGAGAATGCCACTCTCACACACTCCAATGACCTTGCATGACAGTGTTGCTTAAAGGCATCCGACTGCTACTTTTCACACTAGCATAATTAACCAAGTCTGCACTGTTTCCCTCAAACTATCTCTTTCACTCCCACACGCATAAACAAACAAAGCAAAAGGGCTTTATTCCTAAATTTGTATTGTTTAGGGAGCTCAAAGTGGACATGAGAGGGCCCGACCCAGACGATGAACTCAGCATGCCTGATGGTGAATTTACCGTGGGACAGGGCTAATTATCACATATTTTTGCCATCACTTAGTTAAGCAGAGATTCTTTCCATGCCTCCTCCTCTCTTCATTTATATTTAAGGGGAAGGGTTTTGGGTGAGTCCAAGGACACTGTTTGGAATGCTGGAAGATGTTGCACAAACTTTTGCATCGCTAAAGGTTATTATTTTAATTTTTTTTTTAGTGAAGAGGCAACAGAAGTATGCAATCAGAGAGGAATGAGGAGATTTTGTTTGACAAAATACAGGATGGTGGTGGTTGACACCAGGATACTCTCGTCTGGGCTGCAGGATGTGTCCCATAATTCAGAGAAATGATCTGTGCGGCCTCATGCTCGGGAAAATGTGAAGCAGAATCAACATGTTTTGTTTTTTTGTGTTTTATAAATCATATCTGTGTATACATTTTTGAGAACACATGAACAGGATGTTCAGCTCATGGCACTGACAAAAACTTGGAAACACAGTTTTGATTTAGTACAGTTACCATCAAAATTGTAAGCATGGTTCCCTGAGGACCCTTTGTTAGGGTCTGTTTATGTCACAACACATATGGACACACACATGCTGTTTTTGTTTTGTGAAACACACAAAAAAGTTATTATTATTTTATTTTTTTTAAATCACATACTTTAGATCATTTCCATATAACAGGTTCACAGTGACCACTTTCAAAGTCACACGATAACTTTTAGCAGCAACATTAGCTAGATGATGAAAAAATAACAACAGAATTTTCCCTTTAATGTGCTATGTTTGCATTCACTAGATTAAATCCATTCAGGACAGTCAGCTTCATGCCATTTCAGAGTGGATCCTCAACATGTTTGAACGTGGATATTGGCAAAAAAGCCTGAAAGTCTTGCAACATTGCTAGGACGTAATAAAGATTCCTAGAGGCAGACTTTGAATAAGACTAATAATAGAATCTACTTATTATTAGAAATTTTTTATTACATTTAAGAATGAGAATACACAAAAATATCCTCAAAATGTCTCTGCAAGCAGCTTCAACTAGAGCAATAAAAAAGGTCTTTATCTGTGGTCCACAAAGTTTGCAGCGCTTAAAAGATATTGAATCTGATTCCATTGGCTTTATTAATCTCCACGTTTGTCTAGGCTTAAATTTATAATTTGTTTGAAAAATCAAAAGACATTTAAAACTTTTTATTTAATTCATGTTTTATTATGTAGTCAGCAATAACAATATGATAAAAAAAAATAATTTTGCAATTAAATAGCCAACAAATGTATGTAAAACCTGACAGTATGAAGGCCACAGTCATTGTTTGTCTCTTCCTTGCTCAAAGAAAATTATGAGTGTTTGTCTCCTTTCACATCCCTTCCTGAGTTTGATTTCATGTGTTTGTGTGTGTGTGTGTGTTCATGGGATCTTGTCAAAAGCAGGAAATGACTTCATATGAAAGTTGCCTGACAATACCAAAACTATGCACAGCCCACGAACACCTGTGCACACCTTTACTTTTACTAAACCGGATACACCCACACAGTCAAACCCAAGTTTATTGCATAAGCATGTATTTATCCAGACATCAAGAGGCAAAAGCGTATAGTATGAGGAACAAAATATCCATAATACACCACCATGTGAGGAAATGAAACAGCATGAAAACTCACTAATCATTTCCTAAAGTTTGCCAGCTATACCAACCACAAAACATACTATTAAAATGTCTTAAATTTCTTTGATCCTGTTCAATTTAATCGGATGACGCCATTTGACCTGCTGATAAACTACAAGCCTGCATTTTCTATCAGAGCAGATGGGAAATGACACAAGGAGGGGGAAACGGGGGCTCTGAACAGGGTTGAAGCCGGAGAGGAAAAAGGAGTGAAAATAAAGTGAAGGAAAACTTCCTGAGCGTCACGGGTTGCTCCAGTGACGCCTTCTCATTGTTTCTCAAGTGTTTAAAACAGAAAAGACACAGACTTGAACTTGTCTTTGAACTAACTCTGAAAGCAGCTGATATGTTTATAGTTTTGTGTCTGCAAACCCTCTGTTGGATAAAATGAATTCCTGATGTAACATTTATCCATGTGACAGATGTAACACGTGACCATATTTGAAGTGTGACACTCCACGGTTCAGCTCAGAAACATGCAGAAACATGGTCATATGCACAATGCATTCATGTTCTTCATCTCAAATATCTCAAAACACCTCAGCATTTTGTTAGAGAATGTTCCAGCAAGTCTTCACGTCCACACATCCCCTCATTTACCCCCTCTCGTACAATCATCAACACCGACAATTCACTGAGAAACATGCCGGACACAGCCACAGGCCTAAAAATAAACCTCAATGGCTCCCAAAGGATTTCATTGAGTCATCTGAATTATACAAGCTCTCAGTGTCTGTTTATGTGCTCTTAAAAGCACATGAACTTTCCAGCTTTCCAGAAACAAGTAAAAAGTCTGAATTTGATTCTGTTATTCACAGAATAATTCACTTGAAACTTTTACTGTGAAAATGATCACGGCAGACAGAATGTTGCTTTCCATTTTTCCTGTGGTTGCAACAAGTGGCATTTGTTGCCCCTGAAGCAGTTCAGAATAGGCCATGCTAACTCCGTAGCACTGGAAAACAATCACAAAACACAAATAAAGCATTGAAGGGCTTCAGATAAAACACCTGAATGTGAATCCTCGACACTCCTTTTTGGCCTTGCAGAGTTTTTCTAAGCTAAGAAGACCTGGGAAGTCAGGGCCTTGAAAATTTACAAGGTAGGTATTATCTTAAAGCACATCCGGTAATTCAGTATGGCTGCCGGTGATAAGGGCGTGGATTTTTCCTGTGTCACGTTGTCTATTCAGATGACTGGAGGATAATACGATCCTGACCCCAGCACTACAGTCTGTTTCACATATCACTTTCTCCTTGTCTCTTTCTTTTATGATCAGTGTCTTTGTGTTTTATTGTCTTTCTTTTTTGTCCTTACAAATATGAATGTTCTTCCACTCTCTCTCTCTACAGCAAAATAGCAGAGTGTATCAATCGCTTGCCGTCTACAATTCCTACTTTGTCTGTACAGAGCAAAAGAATATGAAAAGAATCCATTCTTTTGTGAATATTCTGCTTGCCTTCTAAGCTGGATGTCGCCGTTTAGTTTTTTTCCTTTTTAGATTTTGTTAACATTCATGGTTGCTGCATATACTATAATACAATATGTAATATATATACATATAAAATTTTTACTATTATATTATATATATATATATATAATATATATATATATATATATATATATATATATATATATATATATATATATGTAGTTATCAACATATGTACATATAAACATTTTTCTATGGGGAATTTATATATGTTGTTAAATCTTCATCTACCCATAGAAAGTTCATATGTGTAAAGTATATATCACCCAATGTAGGTAAAATAAATGGCAATATCACTCTTGATATAGATCAAAATATGTAATTTATTACATCTCTGTATAGGTATAAGTAAATTTAAACTTAATAAACTAAATAAAGTTTGAAAATGTGTTTTATTCTTAAAGGTCACAAGTCCAAAAGCGCTAGCATTTAAAGAAACACACATCGAACAAAACTCCTTTTTGTGGAACTTATGAAAAGTGCTATAAATGCTATTTAGTATATTTTGTTACGACAACAACACACATACATTACTCAGTGTAGCTTAAGTGTCCAATTTACAGTGCTCTCAGTTGCTAGTGATGAGAACAGCTATTCATCCAGCAAAGACTGAGTAATATTTCTTCAGATATGTGAGGAATCTTTAGCAGTTCCAGATGTGGAATATTTGCCTGTGATATAGCTTTCAGAAGGACTTCTGCCTAAAGGATGGCTTGTCAGAGTTTTAATTTAGTAGACATGATTAAATGTTTGCAAATCTGAGTCTAAATCCTCAGCAAAGCTACATAATGGGCAGATGTTACCTCTGAAAGTATGTCCACTATTTACAACACAGAACTGTGTGATTTATTTATGAACTGAAAGTCAGTGAACTAGTGAAACTCTCTAAACTAATTGACTCAGAAAGTATTGCTCATTATGCAGTATGTGCAAGACTGAGGGAGGTGGTGTGTTTAAAGTGTGTATATGCAGTGGTGTGTGTGACTCATAGGCCTGAATCATAACAGACTCATAAACACAGCTAAAGGCCTCCTTATTGGCCTTGACCCCTGTGCTCCCTGCCGCCCTCCCTCTGTTCTTTCTCCCTTTTGTGTGTGTGTTTGTGCGCTAGTGAATGTCTGCTTTCCATTGAGGCTAAAGACTGAGACTAGGTCTTTAATGAGACATAGGTCACTATGCCCAGTCGACCTCAAGTCTCACACACACACAAACACACACACACACACACACACACACACACACACACACACACACACACACACACACACACACACACACTAGGCCTAAGGATTGGAAGACACTTGGGTAGCTTGTGTGGGTGGGTGAAAATAATAGGAAAAGAGAGGAGTGGAAGATGAGAGGTGAATAAGAGATACCCTTATAAAGCATACTGTGGCAGTACCGTGGTATAAGGATGGTATCAATTGGTAATATCATGCATCTTTACACCATGGTATCATCAATATTAACATGGCACTTCAGAGACTAACATAATGATAATAAGGCATACACTATCATTCAAATGTTTGCGGTCAGTACAAATTTTCAATAATGAATTAATACTGTTATTCAGCATGAATGCGTTACATTGATCAAATTGACAGATATTTATAATATTACAAAAGATCTCTATTTCTAATAAATGTTGTTCTTTTGAACTTTTAATTCATTAAACAATCATGCCCCCCACAAAAAAAAAAAAAAGTCAAATTCAACTATTATTTTATCTCATGGACTATATTTAAATGTCTTTTATGTGACTAAATAAAAAAATAACATGCATTTTGTATGATCCCTCTTATAATTAACACTTTGCAGATACTGGAATGTGTATGTAAAATTTGGACCATAACTGTGTACTATGATAAAGAATAGTTTCTATATTCCTGTACCATAGTATTTATATGGCACTCCAAAGCCCTTCAAAGAATACCATAGTATTACCATAACATGTACAAAAAATGGGCTACTGCATAGTCCTAGTTAGTTAGTTACAACAGGTGGGTGGGTTTATGATGAGTAAAAGGAAAAGAGAAAAAAAAAAATGATGTCAAGAACTGGGTGTAGGGCCCCAAACAAGAGAAATAAACAGCAGGAGAGAGGATGTTTATGAGTGTGTGTGTGTGTGTGACATCATTAGGTTGGCTGTTTACTTGGGCATGTATTGCATGTATGGGTGGAGATTCGTGTTCCATAAATGTGGCCTGATCAGTCACCTGATGCTGATGACACACCAACACAGCGCTTAAAGTTTTACCTCCCTGTCTATTTCTTTCTTTCTCTTTCACAAACACACAGCAAGACAAAAAGTCATACAGGTTTGGAACAACATGAGGGTGGGACAATGACATTTAATATTTTATTTTATGTGAACTATTAATTTAAAAGAAGCTGATTTCAAATGCTCTCATTCTATAGAGGCAAATATTCTTAGAAAAAAGAAGATGAGCACAGTTTGATACAGACGACTCAAATAGACACAGAGAAAAAGCAGGAGAAATGAAAGAGTGGATTAGACAAGAATAAAGAAAAACAGACGGGGGACTGAATGCCAATGTAAAGACAGAACAGCTTTGACGAGCTGAAGAAAAAGGGGAAAAAGGAACGTAATAAATGAGGGAAGGACAGACGGAGACAGTGAGCAAATAAAGATGAAAAAAGCTCTTATAGATACATAGAAGAAAAGAAAATAAGACAGAGTGAGACAGTTGATTCAGACTGTTGTCTGATCCAGTCTAAGGCAGTTGGCCCTTGGCTTCTTACCAGGCTTAAATGTACAGTAATTCAAAGCATGCGACTTGACGCCGACTGGGGGAGTGTGTGTGTGTGCATGCTGTGGTCAAACACAAAGAGTATACATCTGTCTCTCCAGAAACACACTAATTCACTCAAACAAACAAGGTCCCTTGTAGGACTGTAATCATGGATACATGTGATGAAATTATTCACACTAGTAGTAGATGTGCTAATGCCGACTCTAATCTGATTGCTGTAGTTACTATCCATAAAAGACAGTCTGTGTTCCACTACTGTGCCTGAAGCACAGTCTTGTATGTAGTCTATTATATAATAAACATATTATTACTTTGGAGAAACAATTGTTGGCAATTAAATAAAGCAATATAGTAAAAGTAAGAACAACTAGTGGTCTCAGGCTTTTGGACATTGCTGTACACCACAGATACTGACTGCATTTGCATGTTACTCCAAGATATATCAACAAATATCAATGCATTACCATGTGTAAAGATTAAGGCAATATCACAGAGCCTTTCTGTATGTAAAATTTATCCAAAATGAAAAAAAAAAGCAACCTGCCTGCTCAGACTGTGACATGTGCAGTGTTCTAGCAAAGCTTTTGGCTGTCGATTTTAAGTTCCATTATTTCATTGTTGCAAGTTCACACATTTTCAGAAAGTTCATCTTGATGGAGTAAGATTCATAAAGACATTCCTCTGGGTTATATTTCAGCATTAAGTCTGCTGCAGACAATATTCCA
Organism: Cyprinus carpio; assembly: GCF_018340385.1. NCBI lineage: Eukaryota > Metazoa > Chordata > Actinopteri > Cypriniformes > Cyprinidae > Cyprinus > Cyprinus carpio. The sequence continues at coordinate 8,446,869 of NC_056592.1, forward strand.
CATCTTCAGCAATGAACTCATGGAAGAGAGCACAGCAGGGCTGAAATGGAAAAGCCAGCCATGAGAAAGAGCACAAGAGAGATGGAGGGGGTTGGGGAGCAAAGTTGAGGATCTAGACATCACGAAAGGAACAGTAAACACTTCCTGCATTGCTCCCTGCAGAAACAGAGTTTCACACACTGTAGTTACTATAGTTTTTCTGTAAAATTGAGGAACCAGAGACTTTTTTTTTTACTTTTCACTGTTTTTTTTTTTTTTTTTTTTTTTTTGGTAAATCCATGCATAGCATAAAACAATACATAAGCACAATTAAAAAAAATGCAATGAAATGCAATGTGATGCACCATACAGGGACTTTTGGAAGGTGCTTTTTAATTAAACTGTAAATTATATAAATTATACTTTATATAAACTAATTCTTTTTAGGTCCAAAAACAAACCTTTTTATACAGTATTTCACATTAAAACCATATGTATCTCATTAACTCTAATGTTATTTTTCACAAAAGTAATTCACAGCTTAACAATCAACAGTTTTCTGTAGCACTTTTTCGTTATTTATGATTTTCACTATTAATTCTATAAATTATACATTATATAAATTCTGTTTTTTTTTTTTTTTGCAATATTTTACAGTAAAAGTACAAGCATCCTTTCCATTAAATCTAAATCCGTAATAATTGTCCACCATGGAAACTTACAACTAACCAAAAAACATTGTTTATTGCAGCATTTTTACATTACTGACTTTCCCAACTTTTTCTTGAGAGCATTGAACAAACAACTCCCTGATCCCTTCCATACCAAAACAAAAGTGATAAAACAGAGAGAAAGAGTGAGTGTGTGCTTGTATCCAGGCTACAAAGGAAACTGCAAACTGCAAAACAAGGCAGTGAGCAACAATTCAGACCTTTTTCGAAAGGTCTGCCCTCATGAGTTTCACATGACTCCACTACCCTGCTCCTCTTTTTGTCTCTCGCTTTCTTTTACTACACAAAACGGACTTGAGCATTATCTAGTTATCTCTCGCACTCAAAATTGCTGTACAGTTATACAGTTAGCTGTGACCTTTTTTCCTCGGTGCATTGCTCTCTCTCTCTCCGTCTATCTCTTTTCTCCCTCTCCGGCACACAGGCTCCCTGTGTGTTCTGGACTGAATGGCATGCAAATGGAGTGGGTGTTTGGGAGGCCTTTCATCCGGCCCTGAGAGAGTGAGTTAGAGAGAGAGAGAGAAGAAGAAAAAAGAAAAAGAGACAGTCATCTTTTATCCATTTGAGTGAGAACAGTTGTCCCAGCAGTTAGGCGGTGAGAAAAAGCAGGGTGGAGGTTGCCCTGTAGAGTTTGACATCTGGCGGACACGCTGTGCTCATTCAAGTCACAGGCTCATTTGCCCCTGTGAACAGCAGAGACAAAGCAGCCCACTCACACAACACCGTGAATACAGTAAAACCTTCATTTAATGAACAAAAACTGATGAGAGTGCACAAAAAAACCTGTATAATACAGCACATGCAACTCTATCCAGGCTTAAAGGGATAAAACTGGTCCTTTAAAACAGAGTTGCTAGTTTTGTAATTACTGACTTGTGCCGTGTGGTGGATATATTTGCGGTTTCACGAACTAGAACCTCCTGAAAGTGCCTGAGGCCTTAAGTAAATTATTCCCCCGCTGTGTCTTGTGACTTGATCCATATCTGATTTGCGCTCCTCGAAGAACAAAGGAAAGGGGAAGTTTTTCATCAGGACATGTGCAGTTCCTTCTTCTGGGAAGATATAAACTTTACAGGAGCCATTAGTTTGACCAATAATACATTTGAAATTGAAGTGTAAATACTTTAGGGGATTGGCAACGGTGTAGGGACTGGCAAGGGACTGGTGACTGAGATGTTTGTGTAAAGCAGTCATCGCCTCACACACACACACACACACACACACACACACACACAAACACATACACACACACACACACACACACACACACACACACACACACACACACACACACACACACATACACACACACATATACAAACCCTGTGCTATCCAGAGATCTGGATTGTTTAAGTTAAGTGTTCGAGTGGGAGTGTGAAGCTCCAGGGAAGTGTGTATGTTTGGTGAGTGTTAGAGGCCCAGGCTGGAGATGTCGGCACTGGCTGAGGTCTGTGACATCTGGAATGGCATCCTTCCTTAATGTAAACAGCATTGTGTTCTTGCTTCAAAACAGCAGAGTGAGTGCATTTCAAGTTTAAAGTACTGCATAAACATTTATATATATAAAAATTTAATAAATCAATTAATAATACTATCCTGAGTCAGAACAGACTTTTATGTGAACTTTAAATTTCATGCATTTTCTAAGCTTGAAAACAAATGAAACTAATATATAAACAAAGTAATACTGTAAACCAGTGGTTCTCAACGATGGGTCTGAGGTCCACTATGGGACCTCAAGTTCACGCAAAGTGATTTAAAATAAGAGAAAGCAAAAACAATAAAAGAAGCTTTAAAAAAGGACCTTAAAATTATTTCACCGCCTCAACAACTGTTGCTTTCCTTTAAATAAACAGGGTTTCCACAGTATTAGATAACCTGTACATGTGAGGAAGCCTAAAAAGTCCACATTTTATAAATATATATATTTTTCTAGAATATTTCATTAGATAGTAATGTTCAGTAAAACCATTTGTTTAAATCCTTATCCAGTAACAACTGGAAAAGTCATGGGTCTTTTGAATATTGTTGTGGACAATGAAGAGACTTAATTAGACTAACTTGTCTGTTTAGAGTAGACTTACAGAGTACAAGAGAAATAGGGGGAAAACAAGTCATCTGCCGCCCTCTGCTGTTAAGAATCACTTACTGCAGCGGCACACACAGGCCACGGATGGAATACTAGGAATACTGCAGTAGATGCATATAGTTTACGATCATTTAAAATGGCTTGAAAAACAAAACACTTTGTGAACCGAAAACCGCTGCAAACATCAGTAAGCTATGGAATCTTCATGACGTTTTCACATGCGATTCATAAAAATAAAAATTGACATTTTATATTTTTGATCCAATTTTGTGCATTGGCAATAGGGATTGTAAAGTGTCCAAGAGCATACCTACTGCACACTCTTACCTTCTACATATTTGACATAATTCTTTTTATAAACAATGTAGTAGGCCAATTCAGTTACTCAGTGTCCACAATTGAATGCTTCTTTCACTGATTTTATCTCAACAATAAAACCATTTATATATATATATATCAGTGCAAATACATACATTATGAAGGAGTAATAAAAACATTTCCCCCCACCGCCAGTAAATATATCATTTATTCAATTTTATTTATTCCCCTTTCCTATTTCCTCTCCATCCCTTTCATATTTCCTCTTCTCTTTTCCTTTCCCTTTACTTCAATATTTCCTTTTTTTGATCCTCTTCTCTTCCCTTTTCTGTTGTTCCCTCTTCCATTCCAAATCTCATCTCCTCTTTTTTTCTTTTCTCATTTCATGTGTCATTCTTTTTTCTTTCTTCCTTCCATTTCAAACGTCTTCTCTTTCTCATCTCTCTTCCTTATTTCCTTCTCATGTCCTCTGTTCCCTTACATTCCTTCCCTAATGTACCTCAGACACGGCATATATACGTTTTTTTTTTATGTCAAAAAACACAATCTCTTTTTATAGTCTGATGCAACAGACTATTTCATCACATATTCACACAGTTGTATGCTAATCTAGTATTAGCACCACACTCTCGCACAGCTCATCTTTCAAACTCAGATGAAGTGATATGCTTTACTTGGGATGAGATGCGGCAGATACTGTACGCTTTATGTTGCGACATGGTTGATTATACATCTATGCTTTATTATGCATGTATGCGTGTGCACCTGTCAGCATTTTGTAGTTTTCTAGCAGGTGAGATGTGTTAAAATGCTTTTTCAGAGGTCAGCATTGATCCAATCTGGTCAATATGAGGTCACAAGCTGGTACTGGATGTATTTAGAGGAAAGATAAAACAACAAGGGGAAAAAATCACATATGGGAATCATTCCTCTCGGATGATATGAGTGTGTGTTTTAGATCAAACCACCAGAGGTTCCTGTCAAAATATGTTTGATGGATTTTTACTGGGTTATCCAATTAATTTTACACACAGCTGTCCATCATTCATCATTTTGAGAGACAGCTAATAGAGAAGGATTCTGACCGATCAGCAGTCAGCTTGGTAACATTTAAAGAGACAGTTTACCCCAAAATGACAATTCTGTAAACATTTGTTCACCCTCTTTTGTTCCAAACCCATTTTTACCAGTTTCTTTCTTTAGTCAATGGATGTGGACCGAAGATTTCAAGCCATAAAAAAGACCCTAAAAGAATATAATTTCAGTCTGTTTCTAACAAAGTTATCATATGGCTTTAGAAGACTTATAGTGATGAGTTACAAGAAGTACTTTTATGATTTTGAAGAATTTCTATATTTTTTAGGTGAAGTATCCCTTTAAATTTTTTATTATATTCTTTACCTCAAATCACACTTTCTCATTATTAAGCATGATCGTTTTCTGCTTTCTTCTTTTATATTCCCCACTTCAGACAAAAAATAACAGCAATAATAATTATATATTTTGATAGGCTGCAAAAGTAAATGTATAACAACGTTTTGGTTATCTTTGAGTACATCTTTAAGTTTACACTGGTTTGCTATCCAACAGGCTTTAATAGTATTCAATAATACAGATGCTTTTTTTTTTTTTTTTTTTTTAATCTATTTGCAATCAGAAAGTTACCCAGAAATGCAGACAACCATTGTGGTTTTCAAACAGAAAGACGCAAAATAAAAGTGTCTCACAAAAACAACAACACATTCTTCAACACTCTGAAGCATCGAGGCAGCCCCGGTCTGTGGTCACAAGTCAACATCTAGGCTGTTGAACTTTCTCAGTTTGCCTTTATGGAAACAAATGATCGCGAAAGCATACCAACAATCTTTAGCTGCAAATTTTCATCAGACAGGCTTAGTGTATAAGTCAGTTTGTTCTGATGTGTTTAAGGGTACTTGATAGGAATACTGTGTGTGTGAGAGTTTCTGTGAATCACTGACGCTTGTCTGTTTGGTCACAACCCATCTTTAACACCCTGTTTTTATCAGTCCAGGAGGGGAGGGGCAACTATTTGCAGGGCTTTGCAACCTCTTAAAGTTCCACCTCCTCTCTCCCATTGTCGTACCCTCTTATCTCCGTTAAGGACACTGTTTTAGTGTTCATTTCCAATGAAACTGTTCTTAGGTGTGGTTTGTGTCGAGTTCCTCACTGCTGCGGTTCATGATGGAGTCGCTGGAGGGGATGGTTTTGCTGATGTGGTCCAAAGTGTCCGCGCTGGTGGAATGTTTGGACTGAACTTTGCCAATTTCCTCCAGAGCGCTGGCCAAAGAGTCCAGATCACCCCGCTCCTGATGCTGAGCTTCCCATAAACTCAGAATGACAGCGGACGGGCTCGTCTGGCGTGCAAAATAACCCAGGTTCCTGTATGGGGAAGAAAAAAAGAGGGACAAAATTGGATTAACAGCACAGTCTGAACAGTACTAAATAAAACTGAATAAAAAGCAACTAAACAAGGTCTCTCTGCAAAGAGAGAGCAGGGACAAATATTAATACAAGTATAAATGAACTAAAGTTAATATATTATGAATTAGCATTTGATCAGTAAACTTAAAAATATATTTATAAATATAATATTTATTGTAATTATAAAAACACTAACATAGATAAATAAACGCTGTAAAGTTTTTAAATCTGTGAATAAGCACAGTGTTTATATTTTTGTATGTTTTTATTTACAATTCTTATTGAGCTAATCCACAAGTTTGGTTATATAAATTCATATTATTGCGCCGAGACACTGAATTATTTTACTCTATTGCAAGGTTTCTCGGTCTGCACAATTTTCAATTTAATAATGTTATCCTGTAATGCCTGTATGCCCCAACAACATATCAAAATGGTTATATTAGTTTATAAAAGCGAGAAGGATATTAAAGAAGTTTTGCTTGAAGAAAATCAACCCATCTTTGAGTCACAATTGAATCACAGAAGCGGAAATCACAGTTCTGCAGGTGTGTGTCTTAAAGAAGCAGACAGCTCATCTTCTGCCCTCACATTTGAACGCAGCTGGGTTTTATTTATGGCAGGAAAACTTCCTGTTGACCTTGTGCTGACCTTCCGTTAATGTTGTTTTAGAAAACAAAGAGTCACAGCAGTCAATGAATTAAAAACAGCTAAAATGTAAAAAAAAGAAAAAACATTAACCATCATTAATTCCATAGCTAGTTAGGAAAATTTGCACGGATAAAACTGGTGACCGACCAGCATGATGTCGCTAGTTAAACAGCCTGGTGAGATCACAAAATATGTCATGCTGGTCTTTTCAGCAGGATATTTTACCTCACCATCAGCCAGTCCTTAACGATATTCCGCAGCACTGATGTGGCGATGTAAACATTGTAATTCTTTGATTTTCTGTAGGTATTCAGACTCCAGCAGGGGGCAGTGTTGGACTACACCAACTTCTGCACCACGGCTCTCTGGGTAATTGCCCTCTGCACTGTTTAGACAAGCTTGCACATCCTCAGAAGGTAATTGCAGAAATCCGCTTAACAAGGAGGAGAAATTCTCATTACACACTGCCTGGGGCTCTGACCAGCTAGAAAATTCCCCTAAAACCTTCTGTCCGACTCTCCCAGCCTCATTTCAAAAACAACTCTGTTATTTATCCCTGGTGAAAATTTTGCAAAAGTAAATCCACATCATGAAAGAAAGTTTTATTCATCCTCCGCTGCAGTGAAGCGAATAAACACGCAACAGATTTTAAACTCAAGTTAAGTGACATGACGTGTGGCCCATAACAGAGCCCATATGGTGACCCATTATAGGAATTTGTGCTCTGCATTTAACCCACCCAAGTGCACACACAGCGCAGTGCACACACACACACACACACACACACACACACACACACACACACACACACACACACACACACACACACACACACACACACACACACACTTTGGAGCCTTTCCCAACCTACAACCACGAGCAGTGGGCAGCCAATGCTGCAGCACCCGGGGAGCAGCTGGGAGTTTGGAGCCTTTCTCAAGGGTCTCACCTCAGTGGTGGTATTGAAGGTGGAGAGAGCGCTGGTTATTCACTCCCCCACCTACAATTCCTGTCGATCCTGAGACTCAAACCCGCAACCTTTGGGTTACAATTCCGATTCTCTATCCATTAGGCCACGACTGCCCCCAAAACCTCTTGGACAATTTGATTGGAGGGTCTGTTTTTGTTAAGCGTTTTTAAAATCACTATGGGAAATGGAAGAAAAATAAAAACAGTCAGCTAGCTAAAATAAAAATTGCTAGCTGGCTAGAAGACCAGGGATGTTTTTGAGTGGGAATGAAGAGAAAGAGCAGACAAAGTAGTTGAAGTTGAAAATTCAACTGTTAAAGCATGAAATACGATCCCACAAATCAGTGAATTTGAGTTTAATGTGGATGTATTGTTAGTAATGTAATCATTAAAAATAAATAAATAAATAAATAAATAAATAAATAAATAAAAAGCAGCCATTTATATTAATGTGATTCAGAGATGTAGGCCATAATACCAATGTTGTCCACACGAGGGAGCCACAGGATATCAAATCCTTTAAGAACTCAGTTTAAAGACTGTGAAAATTGTTCAATAAATTGACTTGTAGTAAAAAAAAAAATGCATATAAATGTATTATATTTTCATAAAGTTTAATAAAGCCCGATATAATAAGTCAGTAAAGTTTAAAAATAGACCATTATTTTTTTAATCTTAATAATGGTATTGACAAATATGTCAAGTTGTCAGACCCTGAAATACTATATCTATTTTAATATTCTACAGATAGTAAAACGTTCATAAAGACTCATATTTTACTTGAAATTAGATATCCATTGGATAACTATATCATCTACACAAGCCATTGTGCTTGGACTGTGATGATCGCCTCAAGTTAAACTGTATTGTTTCAATTACCTTCTGTGTCGTTGTCCACAATGCTTTGGTGATAGGATTTTGAAATAACAAACAAGGAAAACAATAAAGGGCATGACTTACATTTAAATTTTTTTTCTTGGATAGGATTTTTGTAAAGATAAAATCAACTTTAATTTTGGAAGAGATATCCAATCACATCAGGCCAAAATATGAGGTGTGCTCTGATTGGCCAGCTATCCAGTGCGTTGTGATTGGCTGAATACCTCAAGCGTGTGACGGAAATGTTACACCCCTTAACATACTATGCTGTCTCCCAGGCCAGCAGCACGAGACTCGGTCCAGCTGCTCTGCTCGTGCACATCCCATCATCGGTTCTCTTTTAGCAGTTCAGTCAATGTACTGTTAGGAGTAACTGAATAACTTGGGATATTGGTTTATTTTACATCAGAGGGAGTGTAAGGAACGTTTATAAACCAAATAACTTTAGTAATCTGTGGATTAGTGCGTACTGGAGATGTAAACCATTTCAAACGATTCAGATCGATTTGGTGAACTGGTTCGACCGGTTCACTAAGAAGATCCGATTAAATAGAAAGATTCGTTCGCGATCCAGACATCACTAGACGAGATAAAAACCAATAAAACCCATTACAAACGAGGCATTTGTTGCATCCAGTGGGGACATAATTACTGATTATAATGACTTACACTGTCTTTTTATGCGTTGCATTGCGTATCGTGCTGCGTAAACATAAAACCATGTCTGCATTTGTGGTTCCGGTTCAGGAAACAGTCCTCATCCTCCATAAAATGCGCAGCACACATCTGAATATTTGGGCTGGACTGTTCTGAAACGTTGAAATACAAATTAACCACTAATTTCTAGTCTTGTCCACTTTTGGAAGGCCTAACAAGGTAGTTTCACTTTCACAACGAAACACACAGCGACTTCACAACATGGCAGTGGTAGCAACAGAGAGAATAAAAGTTACGCCTTCTTTCTTTGCGTGAACATTTTGGTGGCGTTATGCAAATCTTCCCACATCGAGATTTGGGGGGGGGTTAGAACAAGACGTTTTAGGGGTGTGTGGTTGACTCTTAACTTTTATAAAGAACATCTCTTTGGATTTGAGGCTTTAGTCTTTGCAACTTTACAGATCTTCTCTATGCACCAAGAGCTTGTAACACTCCAAAGAGAAAGGAAAACTTGAAATAGCATCATATGACCCCTTTAACATGTTAGTAGGCTTCTTCCCTGGCTGACTTTAGGGGGGCGGCGCCCCAGCACGCTCTATTGACCAGCCACCACTGATGTTGCACATGAATGAAATCAAAACTGTTTGGTAAGGGAGAGTTCACTCAATAATGAAAAGTCAATTCACTTCCAAAGATCATTTACTTCCAAACTACATTGTTATTTATTTTGTGGAACTCAAAATTCTAATGAGCTTATCTGATGCTCAAGATATATATATGTATGGCATGACAGAATTTGCATTTTAGGGTGAACTGTCACTTTAAGGGTGTTTATATCTTTGTCAGTGTATTGTCATAGATGTGAGGTACATTTTCCTGGAACTAACGGTTGCAAGAAGCATGAGTTCGATCTCATTACAGCCCCATAGCCACTGCCTATGGCTCTGCCGAAGGTTAATGTGACCATGTGCTGGAAGAATATAGAGCAAATTAGACGTGTGGGATTTCCATATGTTGAGACCCAGTTTTGTTTGTATTTGAGCATGTATGTCACCATCTGTGTGCTTGCCTATGGACCAAGCATGTCCATGTTTGTCTGCTGTGTGTTTTTGCATAATTTTCTCACCTGTCTATATGCAGTTTCTGCGCTAAGAGCTGCCAGTCTTTGCCCTTGGCATTCGCTGTGTCGAAGGTGGCGCAGATTCGCTGGCGAATGGACAGGGGGATTTTGAAGGCCCTGGACCCCGTTTGGGAGGTGATGGTACAGTCTGATTGTGTGAAGAATGGCACTGTGTCTTTTTCACTCTGGAGGAAAGAAGTATTGCAGTGACATATTAGAGTTCAAAGAGGGGTTAAATGTTATGGAGCTTGTCCAGTTTTTGTTTTCAAAATCCAGTTTTTCAGGACCACTTATGTCAAAAACACTAGTAATATCAATTGATCAACACAGACTTCAGTGTTAACTGTATTTATTTAATATCTGATTGATTAAAAATATGATATTTGTATTATAATTAGGGCTGTCAAAATTAAAGTGTTAACTGTTTGTAATTTTTTTTTTCAGTTTAACACGTTAAAAATACAGATGCATCTCAATAAATTAGAATGTCGTGGAAAAGTTCATTTATTCCAGTAATTCAACTCAAATTGTGAAACTTGTGTATTAAATAAATTCAATGCACACCGACTGAAGTAGTTTAAGTCTTTGGTTCTTTTTATTGTGATGATTTTGGCTCACATTTAACAAAACCCCACCAATTCACTATCTCAACAAATAACATTTTTAGTGAATTGTTGGCCTTCTGGAAAGTATGTTCATTTACTGTACATGTACTCAATATTTGGTAGGGGATCCTTTTGCTTTAATTACTGCATGTAAGCATGTAAGTGAGGTGATTGTCAGCATTGTCTGTGTCACCACAGTCATAGATAAATGAGAATACTCAGAATATATGTGTGTGTGTGTATATATATATATATATATATATATATATATATACATACATATATAACACACACACACACACACACACACACACACACACACACACACACACACACACACCAACTGAATTAAAGTTTTAATGTTACTTTTATTAATGTGACATGTTTATTATGATTAATCTCCAATCTGGTCTACAATATAATGCTGTTGAATCACTGCACTCAAACCCTGAGGATATGACACTTTTAAGGTGTACCATGTACATCAGGATTTAAAGAGACAGTGCTGCTTTTAAGGTCAAACCTGCTGCAGTCTGTCATTGATGTAAATCAAAAAAAAAAAAAAGAAATCGCTCCCTGTTCTTTGCTGATGGATTTTTGTAGTTTGAATAAAGACGAATCTATATTCAGTTTATAGTTTATGCATATAGGCTTCAATTTAAAGTTTATGTAAGGATTGTTGTAAGTTCACTTAAATTAAAAGTTGTTATATTTTTCAAAGCCTATTAAATGTAAACAAAATGGTTTTCAATTATAATGTAATGTTGAATGGCTATAATTAATGGCATTAATTGAGGGAAAAGGCATTTAATAGAGTATCAGTAGCAGTATTGGTATCAGTGATACTGGCCTTTATTAATAATAGACCACTTAGTAAAAAGATGCCATTAACTACATATTTACAATTGTTATGTTGTTTCTACATTAATTTGGATATGGAAACTGACAATATAAATATATTATATTAATATGTGATTAATTACAGAAAAATGTGTGATTCATTCGTACATTTTTTAGGTTTCACCTACTCTGAAAATCTCAGAGGTCCACTATATTAAAAATAAATGGACCATCAATATTCCAAACACAATAAGATATCTTATTCTGTTACACTGTCAATATTTCAATATTTTGTCTTTTTATTATGTGTGTTTTTATCTTCCATACCTCAGCAATGGTGGTGTAGACCTGTAGTATCTGCTCATGACCTTTGACCTGCCGAACACTGATCTTACAGGAGAGCTGATTGGCTGCTGGACTGTAGCGCTCCAGAGAAAAGGCACACTGCAGAGGAGACTGGCTACTGCACCACACCTGAGTGAAGGAGAATTCCTGCACCAAAAGAAGAAGAATGAGGAAAAAGTGAATATTTTTAGCAGGAATTAATAGGAAGTATATGTGCCTCCTCTCCTCCTTATTGTTATTCTGCTGTTGGAGCCGCTGAAGCTAATTTACTTAGTGTCATGTCACTGATGGCCCTGCCAGAACACAGCCTAGTATGACAAAACAGGGCTTGCTATGGGTATGATTTGGATAAAAATGTGCCTGCGGTTATAAAGCTTTACGAAGAAACGAATGGTGGGTAAACAGCATTGCGAAAAACACTCTTGAGAATGTGTCATCCAAAAACAGAAACAATGTGACAAAATAATACAAATACAAAAATATAGCTCTACTGCTGTAGCAAACAGAACTAGATAAAAGAGTGCTGCTTGTCCATGCTAAACCTGACACTGTGATACTAAGTGTTCTGGATGATTCCCAGAGCATTGATATGTGGTTGCTAGGATGCTGTTATGGCCCAAGTCAAAATAATCTCTATGTAAGGCATTAAATATGATCTGGGTCCCATTTTCACTGTAAGTATAAGAGATTTTTTGATTGTTTGGCAAGCGAAAATTGTTTTGAAGAGCATCTGAGAATAATATATCACACATTTGTGCAATTTGTTCATTAAAATCATTCCTTAAAACATAAATTTTATAGACACTTTCCAGTAATACCATACAGGTGTAAAAAACATCCTTATCTCCAGGAAAAAGACACCGGATTCCAACCATGGCCTCTGGCTAAACTACCTTAAACAGAGCTGTATTAATATTCATACGACCAGTCAAATGAACACCAGAATTTGACATCTCATTAATATTCAGCCTCATATGCATATTAACAAAACTCATGCATATTCATACGAAGCTTGCATCCATATTTATGAGGACAGCACCTGGCAGGTGGTGAAAGGTTTGATGCTCCACAGGAACTGGGGGATGTCCTGGATGGAGACCTGCAGGTTAAAAGAGTTCGCTCTGAAGAGCAGGGTCTTGGGTTCCTCCAGGAGGCGCCCTCCTCGACCCCGTTCCACGGATACCACCTCCTGCGAGGAAGAGTAAATACAGATATAAATGCTTATGCATAAACACATCCTGACACATACAATACCCTACACCAGAACAGAACTCAACTGATTACTCATGTTTAAATTATTCAGCTGAAAAAAAAAAAAAACAGCCCTCCCACGCTACACAACAGCTATTTCCTGGGTATGGCGGCACCTTTAATCTTCATAACCTGAGAAGATGAAGTGGAAAGTGATTAAAAACCTCAACGCGAGGCTGATGTTCCCAACCCCTAGACCAACAAACAAGTCGAAGAAATGCCTGCATTGCATTTTTTTTTTTTATCTGCAAGAATGGAATTACAATAACACCCTGGGCTTAATATAAAACAAACAAACAAAAACAAAATCTGGCAACACAACAACTAATAAATCTAAAGGTACAATGTCTTCAATTACCATCTCGGTCGAACACAATGAATGTCATCTACCTTTCCCGTGTGCACAAATGCAACACGCACACAGAATGGCATACAGAACAGGAGCGAGAGACACTGGATGGATAGAATCGGCATTGATGAAAGGCACAGGTGATTTTATGCTCTTTGCATCTATTCTGTGGGGATTGTTGACAATGGCACAGTGGCATTAAAAGCATTAGGTGTCTCTCTCTCGCTTTCTCTCTCTCTCGGTCACAAAAGACAGGAAAATAGTCTCTCGCTGTGATGGCTGCTGATCGATCCTAACCTGAATTCATTCGGTTTCCAGGGAGGAATTCATTTGCTGTTTTGTGAAATGCAAACAACACTGACAACAAAGAGTACAAAAGAAGAAAAAACGGCGGGTGAACGGCTGGATAAACAAAGTGGAAGAGTGCTTTGGTGTGGAGAAATACAATCTTTGACCATTCACTCGTGAGTGTGTCCTTTTTGGGATCATGTCTTCACAGAACTGAGACCTGTCTCACACACACACACACACACACACATACTCGCACATGTGCGCACACAGTTTTTCTGTGGTGGAGACTTTCCATTGACTTCTATTGTTTTTATATTGAGCTGGTATTGTCTATACTCTTCACTCTCAGGTTTGCATTTTTATTGAGAATTTATTCAGGCTATTCTACAAGATACATTGGCATTCCTTACGTACACAACTGTAAAAAAAACAAAAACCTTTATTCAGAAAGGAGGCATTAATTGATCAAAAGTGACAGTAAAGAGATGATGCCAGCCCCTCAGAGGACCTCAGATGATGCTAACCCTGAAACAACATACAGAACTACCAAATTTTGCTATAAGTTTGATTGCATCATATAATAATTGCTGTTAATAGTGTTAATCGTCTGTTTGTTTACGTCTTTTTTTTCCGAACATTTCTGCCGTATGCACATAAACTGACAGTCATCACTGATAAGCTACTACTAAATATTGTAGAAACTTAATTTTCTGTAAAGTTGATTTGTATAGTAAAAAGTGCTATACAAATAAACTTGAGTTGAATCGAATTGAATTAAAGAATTAAAGTTTTTTTTTATTATTATTATTATTATTTTTTTTTTTTACTTTCTATTGTTCAAAAATAATAAATAAATCTATCAAAAATATTTAAAACATTATGGAGAATTTTTTTTTTTTTTTTTTTCTTTTTTTTTTTTTTTTTTTTACAAATCATTAAAAGTTAAAAATGTGTAGACAATTTAACAACAACCCAGTAACTTTTTTTTAAATTCATCACATAATTTAGGCCTTTGCTTCCTTGCAATATTATTAAATATGCACATTTTAAGGAGAGCAAAATATGCAGCAGAGAGGTAAAAGTTAGCATAATTTCTTTATTTTATCTCTATATTTTATTTGGCAGTATTATTATAAAATTTGTGTTCTTAGGTTGTCAACTCTGTTACCACAATGAATTACTGCATAAGAGCAAAAAAAAAAAAAAAAAAACCACCATACCAAACCATAATAATAACATCATCATCATTATGCTTTCAAGGTAGTTAACAATTCAAGTTAGACTTTCTTTTTTTATCGCTTTATTTTATGATTTGTAACATTTAACATCTTAAAATATCAACCCTGTTACAATGATTCTCTATGGTACACAACTGATAACTGAAAACTCTACATTTGTAGAAGGAAGCACTTTGTAGTATTACTGCCTTTAACACAGGGCTTGTGACATCTAAACTGTAAAACTTTCAATCCTGGTACCTTTCTGAAGGCATAATAGCATCCCACATATATTAAAGTTTATTAATTTAGCTCGAGTTCAAACACACTCCAGACATCAGTACTTTGTGTGTGTCTGTGTGTGTTTGGAGAGAAAAAATAGAGCTACTAATCTAGTTTGTGTATGTCTTGAGGCTTCAATGCAACACAAAGACATCTCCACATCTCTGTAACCAAGAAGAAAAGATCCATGTGAAACATTAAATATAGATGACCTATTATGCTTTCTTAATAACGTGAAGAGATTGTAAGATCCGTGTGTGTGCAGAACAAAGACTTCTCTAAAGCTATGTCCATTCAACTAGACGTAACAGAATGTAAATCACTTTTAATTAGCGTGCAGAAAATATTCAGTCACGTAGTGAATGTGTGAAGCAAGAGTGGCTCACCGTGTCTTTGTAATTTAAGAAGCTATTCTATCAGTTAGCTGGAGATGTGTGTGTGTATGAGAGAGAAAAAGATTGGTCCAGCTGACTTTCATTGGAGCGTAAAACCAGAGTACCCACAGGGCATGACGGCTAGCCATAACATGCTGCCCCATGAATGCAAATGTCCCATAAGCCGTGGATTTCCATTTAATGCCATATGCAGTGTGAAGGGGATATGCATCATGACATTTAAGATGCCTATACAAAGTCTGTGAAAGCCGAAAATGCAACCTGTGGAAAGACCAGTTAGGACCAGCATGAATTGGTATAAACGAACCAGTGGCTTCTTCACTAGTGCATCAGCATCTGAAACCCATGTGGTGCGCAGTAACACACACAAAGTCTTTACACACCTGAAAAGCATGGGGTGTATCATTGACGCAGTACACTCGAATGCTATAGTTGAGGAAGTTGGGCTCCATGTTTCCAAACGCAGCCAGTCGGAGTCTCTTCCCTGCTGCCTGTGTTAGGGCCTCTCCCACTAAAGCGTAACACCCCGGCCTCTCCACCAGTAGGTGGCAGCACTGAGTGTCCAAGAGGCAGTAACAAGCAGTGCTCTCCTCTTCCACAGTCATGACCTCCTGTCAGAAACACACAAACATTCACAGTCAAAGTCCAGCTGTTGATGTGTCATATGTTAAAGTTTTACACAATATTGACTGCGATTACATTAGTGTTTGCTTCTAGGGACAAATGCAGTGATTAATGATGTCAGTCTCTTTCAGATGGCATCAAACTTTGGTCAGAACAGGTCTGAAACAGACCTCAGACAAGGTAGCACCATATTTAATTGTAGACAGAAATAAAAACGAGACTGTGATGAAAATAAGTTCAGTGGGTTCAATGGATTGTACTGTTGTAAAAAAAAAAAAAAAAAAAAACGGATTGTTCAGTTGATGAAACTCTTTCATGGAAAAAAAAGTTTCAGTAGACAAAAACATCATAAATAGTTTTGAAAGTTAGGTGAGCTAGGACCTTAAGGTGCATTGAGGACTACTATGGTCTTCACTTTCAGATGGCAAAAGAATGCAATCTGCATAATTCTATCAAAAGCTGTATACATTTAAAAACATTTTTAACTATTTAACTTTAAATTTGGACTGTCTCTGTATGGCAGTGAGTTTAGTGCGAGTGAGTAGAAAATATTTTTAGTTTTAAAAAAGTAATAAACAGCAAAAGCATGAAGTTTACTATCTTTGTGTGCTTCCACCCGCTGTGTTTTACTTTATATATGCTTTAGATATGCATTTATTTATGCCGTTTGGAATGCAGTACTATTAAATGCACGAAACTCACACACTGACAGACTTTCACATGTGCTTTGTGTTTGTTGTCCTGAAGCTCGATTGCAGCTGTGGTTAAATGCACTTGCATCTCCGAATACTTTTATATGAAATTGATGTAAATACAGTCAGTTATGTTTTCAGAGTAGGACAAAACATTTGATATATCGAAATATATCTGTGCATTAGTGTAAATGCAGCCTGTTAAAGCTGCCACTGTCTATGATCTCAAGTGGCAATAATGTTGAGCAGAAAAGAAAACCCCATAGCCTATTGTCTGTAAACTTTCGGATACTTAAAGAACACTTATTTTAAATAAGTAATTGTTTTTAAAAGTAGTCTGCTTATATAATAAAATAAAGTAAATTTTGGACAAATTAAATTTGATATAAAATTTATATGAAAATGTAGCAATGTGCAGTAATATTGAAAATGTGAGTTGATAATAATAATAGTAACTGAATTATGAAAC
This sequence comes from Cyprinus carpio, assembly GCF_018340385.1. Classification (NCBI taxonomy): domain Eukaryota; kingdom Metazoa; phylum Chordata; class Actinopteri; order Cypriniformes; family Cyprinidae; genus Cyprinus; species Cyprinus carpio. Next base: position 8,464,064 of record NC_056592.1, read on the forward strand.
CACTGAAGATTCACACCCCTATTTTTAAGATGGCAGTGATATAACTATAAACAAAAAGCATAGAAACTGCAATTTTGGTTATTTTATTTATTTATTCTTAATCATAATATGATTAGTTTCTATTAATAACGAAGGCTATAAGCTCTGCTTGTATTGGGGGTCCCTGCTCCATGTCTTTATTGCATAAGGGGTCCTTGCCCTGAAAAACGCTTATGTTTTTAAAGAATTATACATTTAAAAAACTATTTTATTATTTAATATATATTTTAGTAGGATCTTTAATTAATATTGATTTATTTTATCACATTTTAATTTAATAAATGGTAAAATATTATGGATGTAATCATGAAAAAAATACTATAAAAATATAAATAAGTATGAAAACAAAACTAAAATTAACCCTCCTTTGGCTTTTTTTGTGTGTGTGTTTTATGTGTGTGTGTGTGTGTGTGTGTGTGTGTGAGTGTGTGTGTGTGTGTATGTGTTTGTTTGTATGTATGTGTATGTGTGTGTGTGTGCTATAAATCACTTACCAAATACACCGGATATATTTGTAATTAATGAACACACCCAAAGCTGTTACAATAATAGAAATCGGTGCTGCTCTTTGATGCCTACATGGACACCTGCTATGCTTCAAAAACTGTTGAAATACCAACCATGGTACAATGTTTTTAATAACTTTGGCTACTCTTGTAAAGTCATTGCCCTCATTTTTGGTAGTTTAGGCCATGTGCACAAGTTGTGTGTAAGAGGCCTGCAGATCTGTGGACTACATAAGAACAAAGGCCAAAAAACTGACGAGATATTGCTCTGTATCAGCAGTAATCGGTAGCCTCTACATATGGAGGCGCAGGTTGCCACCTTTACCCTTAATGTGCAAAATGGACTGAGATATTGGCTGGTGTTGTACATCTTTCTGTCAAATTTGGATTAAGTCATGAATATGCTTATCTTTTTTTTGAACATTTGATTACGAGTGTGTGTATGAAAACCATCTAACCATTATGTCATTTATTTGTTAATTGAATGTTTTTGAACATTTGATTACGATCAGTGCTAGAATTACTGTTTTTGAATTGCTTTCCCTCATCTTGAAAACAACCATAACAGTCAAATTCATGAGTAGCGTTACAGCTTCCCATTACCTTCACTTAACTGCAACATCAGTGACAAAAAAGCATTCCAACCAAGAGTAAAAGAAATGTATTTTTAACATTCAACTAAACCATTCACAATTTACCATAAATTATATACGATATGCTGTAATGTTTACAGTACAAGCATGATTCAGAGATAACTTTGCTTAACATCCAAGAGCGGCTTCTACGTCGATCGACTGTTTTTCTTTTCTAGAACACGGTTCAATTGCTTTTAATGCAAAGTAACTAGGCCTCATTGTCATAAGCACTGACAGCTACTTACTTTCGGCAACCCTGAGGTTTTTCACAGACTGCTTCACTTTATAAAATCCCCAGTCAGCATAAAAGAATATACACACGTTAGAAAAAGGTGAAGCTCTTTAGCTGAAATTATGCTTCTCTTTTTTATAGCTCTGCAGATGGAAGCACAGCTTGATTATTATTATATGCATCTGGTATTTGAATGTCAGGAACAGTGGGTGTGTAGAGGCCAGCAGGAACTCGGAGTCCAGGGTTTCCATTTTACCGTCTGAATATAGCTGAAGCTAAGCATAACTTTGTCCCCCGGAGCGACCCAAACCATTTGCGACGGCGGAAAGCTTGATATTTCACGTCTAAACACGCCATTGCACAGAAAGCATTGTCTATTACCCACAAATCAGTGGGCGCACATTAAAGTGTGCCTTTCGTCTCTCTCACACACACAGTAAAAATGCACAAAAAAGGTGTTATTCTCAATTCTGCGGGGACATTACTCTCAGCCTGCCTCTCACTTGCTCTGGCATTATGCCGGTGAGAAAAAAGCTCATTATTTCAGACAACCGTCAGAGGTCTCAGAGTCTTTAACATGGTGTCAAAATGACTCGGTTGCACGGAAAGAAAAGGAGTTGATTGGTATTGTGATGTGTCTTTGAATTAGAGTGTCTGCGTTTGATTATAGTTTGCTGAAATGTCAGGTCGCACACTCAGGCACTCGAAGCTACCCAAACACAAACAGAGATGGTCTCCCCAGGGTCAGTTTGCGTCAGTGAGCTCCAACTCAACTTTGATGAAGTTCTTTCAACATGTAAGAGCAGTACGAATCCCACTTTTATAAAGAACAGCAAAATATCAAAGAGAACGGACGGTGTTAATAAGAGAAGCACAGACAGATGCTCCTTTAAAGTGCACTCAATGCGACTCGGCGATGTAGAAGTCTATTGATTGTGTCATATATTAACCTTCACCATTTTTACTTCAGAATGACAGTTCTTTATAATTACCAGCACACTGCGGTTTCCCATTAAACTACATGATTCAGACTTTACACTCCTTCACGGGAAGGAATTTCTAATGTATTCTAATAGTTAAAGACTAACTGTAATGGTTAAAGATACTATTCTTATGTCAGATTTCTTTTACCTCCCAGCTGTTGTCCTGGGCTTGTCTCTTAAGCTTGATATTCCAGTCTTCTGAACTCACATCCGCACAGTGGGCTATTGTCAAGGCAACAGGGCAGGAAAGGGTCAGGCCAGGGGGTCCGTATGTTACTTCTGGACTCAAAAGTATCTCCTGACCTTCATCAGACAAAGCACTGAAGATAAAGAGACAGAAAGAGAGATTAAATTATATTATTTCAAAACAACAACAACAACAAAAAGATTAAATTAGTATTGCGGCGCTGCAAATACTTTTAGTTCCTGATGATTAACCGCTGTGTTTTTTCTCATTTGTAAGTGACTTTGGATAAAAGCATCTGTTAAATTAATAAATGTAAAAAGTAATGCTTCTGATTCTACTTAATTGGCATTAGACATCAGGTGAAAACACACACACACACACACACACACACACACACACACACACACACACACACACACACACACACACACACACACAGAGGGGGAAAAATCATTTACTGTTGCAAACTCTGACAGGCTTTACAAAACATCCCATAGGAATAAACTAGAGCGTTCAGTGTACTTTTCAATGAAACAACTGTTTGGATACTATCATTACATGGGCTGGAATCAATTGTGACATTTATTTAAAAATGTGGAGGAAAAAAACAAAAAAAAACCAGATTGTGTCCTCTCCGAGTACATTTTAGGTGACCTTGCAAGAACATTATACCATATTTTTAAATAATCTCCCTAAAACTGCATTTATTTCAACTTTGATCAACTTTCCAAACACATAGATCCTATAAAAAAAGAGAAGAAACTGGAGGGCAGCAACAGTTAATATGAGAACTATAATGATAACTATATCTATAACTAATGACACAGAGCAATCATATTGTTGATATCATATCATGATTTTTTTTTTCAGCTGATGAACGATAACAAACATTGATAGCTAATCAGAATCCACCTGAATTTCAAAGAGCTTGAGCATATAAAGTGGCAGATGACAAAACTGCAGCACATGCTAATAATAAACAGAATGTAATTATACACTAATATGTGGACACTAATATGATTATTGCTATAATTACTGGTCTTGGTGTGGGTCTTTATAATTTATTTAACCCCTTAATAACAGTGTGCAGTGAAGCAGTTAATCTATAAACGAATTTGGTTTTATTTTACTAAAATTGAAACTTGAAAACTTGCTGTCCACATTAAAAAAATAAAATACAGATCAAGAGAACAACTTGTGTGAAACGCTCATGGGAAATCCTCGCTCAATATGTGCTGCAGTGTCAAAATAACAGTATTGATTTCACCAGATGATTCCGATGTTGAAATAAATGGAATTAGTTTAGTTAATAAACGTGAGGGCAAGCTACTGCAATAACACCATAAACAAACATAAGCTAGAAACACAAGCAGATTTGTTAATGGAAACATGCCAAGTAGCCGCACAGCTCTCTGTGCAAACAGAAACACAACAGATTAGCCTGCAGACTCAGCACTAACACAGATATATTTTACTTTGTGCTGGTTGAAGTGATTCCAGAGGGCAGTTGGACTTGATCGGGTGTGGATCAGTAAGTGCGTGTGTGTGTGAGTTCACTGGTCGATGGTGTTGTTTGAAGTGCTTTCTGAGGAGCCTGGTGACATATTGAGACGGTTTGGATGTGTTAGCGTCGATCGATATGACTGCTGCGGATCCTCAACAAGGATTAGTCATCTACATCAGGGGGAGTCAGGCTAGCCTGGGTGGCGCCATGGAGAACTAACACATTGACACAGCAGATTACATGAACCAGACACCTGCTGTTAAAGGGGTCATATGATGCAATTTCAAGTTTTCCTTTTTCTTTGGAGTGTTACAAGCTGTTTGTGCATAGATAAGATCCCTAAAGTTGTAAAGACTAAAGTCTCAAACCCAATATAAAAGTTAAGACTCGTCCAAGGCCTCCTAAAACGCCTCATTTAAACACGCCCCCACATGTCTACGTCACTGTGTGGGAAGATTTGCATAACACCACCCAAATGTTCACACAAATAAAGAAGGAGTAACTTTGATTCTCGTTGTAGTATTCTTGCTGCCGCCGCCATGCCGTGGAGACACTGTGTGTTTTGTTGTGAAAGAGAAACTACTTTGTTTGGCCTTCCAAAAGAGGGCACAACTAGAAATCAGTGGTTAAGTTGTATTTACAACACTGTTCCAGAACAGTTCAACCCAAATATTTGTGTGTGTGCAATGTGTGCCGGCTGTTTTGATTCACAACCTGTAAGTATGTTTTCATATTTAAAGAATTTGCCATTGATGATTCAAACGCAAGTTTTGAGCAGTGTAGAGTTGTGCTTGTTGTTCGCATTTCTCCTATCACAAATGCAGACATGGTTTTATGTTTATGCGGCATGATACACAATGCAATGCAACGTGTAAAAAGACAATATAAGTCATTATAATCAGTAATTATGTCCCCACTGGATGCAACAAATGCCTCGTTTGTAATGGGTTTTATTGGTTTTGTCTCATCGCACAGGGACACGACATGAAAGTATGGTAAGGGCATAACATTTACATCACACGCTTGAGGTATTCGGCAAATCACAATGCACTGGATAGCTGGCCAATCAGAGCACACCTCTCTTTTTCATAACAATGAGCTTTGTAAAAATCAACGTGTTTCAGAAAGGCGGGGCATAAAGGAGCAACAATAATGTACAGTTTTCTGAACCTTAAACCACATAAACACGTTGCATTACACAAAATACTCAAAATAATGTTATTTTTAGCATCGTCATATGACCCCTTTAACAGAACCATGATGATTTGCTATACTTTACTCTTTGCAGAGATTCAGACTAGATTTTAATATCTATGTGTGGTGTTTGTCCATACAAAACTCTCTGCTTTCGACTGTCTCTGCTAAGGTGTTCTGTCTTTTGTATGTTGCTATGTGGTAAAATATCATATTACTGTGAAAGCCCTATTTTGGAACCTTTATTTTTAAGAGTGTAATTTGAGGTATTATTTATGATTGTAGCAAAGACAACACTTAAATACCTACAGTATATGAAGATATTTTGAAGAATACTAGTAGCAAAACAGTTTTAGTGACTATTGACTGCCAAAAATATTTTCAATATAATATTCTATGTTTTACAGAAGACAGAAACAAAATGATGGTGAGGAAAAGATGAATGAATTTTAATTTTAGGTGTACTATTCCTTTAAGGCTATAGATTTTGAGAAAAGTACCACTAATAACAATGATTCTGATGAACATACGGGCAGAATATCAAGTGTTTATTTTACATCTGGAGCCGTTTTTCATTCTAAGCAGGTGGCGGGGTGAGACAGCCGTCCAATTACAGCGTTTGACACTGTACCGTACCAACAGGCCAGTCACTTAACAGCCTTCTAATCGCTCTCTCACTGCATCAGCACTGTTTGTTTACATGTTGATTTATTTATATTGAGTAATTGCCTGTTCTCTCCTAACATCCTCCATCTATTGGCATTGTATCCAAACTCTTTTGTGTCTGAAATAAAGGCAATTAACGCAGATGAAGCAGCTAAGCTTGTTTAGCCATTCTGGAGAGGAGAAAGAGCATTACTTGACATTTACAGCCGTTTCATGAAACTCTAGTGGACACTAGAAAAACATTCATGCACATAAAATGCACATCAAATGGAACAAAATGTCTCATATTTGCTGAAATATCAGGAACAGCGGTAAACAAATGAAAAACAGTTGAAGGGGGCTCAGTATTGATTGATCTGGATTAATCTGATGCCCCCTGTGCTTTTTAAATAAACAGACCTATTAATTACAATGGTGTGGAAACCTGATTGGTGGAGATCAGATGTGGATTTTGAATGAAAAAATATGTTAGATAACAATGTTGAAAAACTGCTTTGGCAGTAGGGTAATTAACAATAACTAAAACTAATTAAATTAAATTAGTTTACATACAATAAACATTAACTGAAATAAATTTAAATACAAAAATCAAATACTATAATAAATATATTATTTAAACTAGTTACAAAGGCAACATTATAACACTAAAGGCACTAAGGCACTAAAATAACTAAAACTAAAACTTAAATACTTAATAAAAACTATATCGACATCTAAAAAGGGATAACAAAAATAAAACTAATTCAAAACTAAAAAAAACAACAACAACAAAACTAGAATGGTATCTCAGTTACACTAAAATATTCAATGTTGTTTACATGTTGTTCATTCGCATTTTTAAATCATTATTTTTTTTCCTGTGGAAAATTATAAAAATTACATATTTAACACAAGTCTAGTTTACCACTACACTGGAATATCTTATGGTTATGAATATTTTATGAACTAGTAACTAGTAAAAAATGAATGCAAAAAACAAATTTCTTTTGTGAATTTTTATTTCTTATCTGCTTTCACCTTTTTCCTCCTCAAACAGACACAAGCCCAGAGACCAAACAAACAGAGAACAGAGTTCAGCAAATTAAAACCAAAACTGCTCCCTCAGGAAACCACCACCACAAGCTTCTTCACAGCATTTTGTGCCGCAGGCATTATGGTCTGATCAATATGAACAATTATCTCTCATAGATCACACTGACTACGAGAAGAAAAGTGTTGGAATATAAAGCTCTGTTCTCACTGAAGGCAATTTTTTACACATCAGGCTGTGTTGCTGATCGCTGGAAGAATTTTATACAGCTGGATGCCCTAATGTTATTTATACTGGTGGGCTGCATCACTGGACATACATTTTGAAAATATTGCATATAAGATGATGTCATTGCGTTCAAGGACTTTGTTTTCTTGCAACTAAAAATGAATCATTCTGGAGGTGAAAAATGTTTATAAAAATTTACATAATACATCATATCATCAAGTTGAACAACATTATTTAAACTCTGGTATTTATTGTCTGCCATTGCTTTGTCACTCTATAAATCGCTGTCAGTGTGAACAGCCATTAAAAAGTGCAGTCTAGTCCTGTCAAAAGTGACTGCTTGCTAGCAGACAAGGGTCCAGCCATTATTCATTTCCTATGGTTCATCAGACGTAAAGAGGAGCTGGAGATGCAGCGCTAATAACAAGGAAATGCATCACCTATTGATTTACAAGTTTAATATCCGCAAGGATAGCAAAAAAAACCAAGTCTGCCTCATTAACACAGTGTGAATCATTTCCTAGTAATACAAATGTTCGGTGTGATGTCCAGGTGAATCCATGGAGAAGCATACAGAAGAGCTTTAAGCTCTGCAAATAGCTCAGAGGTCTGAGCAAACTCAATCCTATCACCGTGAACAAATAAAAAGAGTCTCTGATTGATCCTTTTTCATGACTCTGCTCTCTATAGCCGCTGTTATGAGGACTCTGGAGATTGTGCGGCTAAATTTAGGAGGTTCTGCAGATTGATTTCTGCTGCTCTCTTCTTCTAAACCCTCTCTCTCCACCTTCTGTAAATGCTTTGTGGTCAGATTGCAATGTTGTGGATTGAATTTCTCCCCGCCACTCACCACAACTGTCAAAAGATAGGTATTGACTGACAGCTGGGCTGAGCAGCTAGAGTTTGACTGACGGATAGCTGCATGGCGGTGTTGTTGGCGCGTCGGATGGGAGATGGGGAAGCAAACGGCTCTGAGCTTATCGGACGCTAGCAGGTACCTTCATCTGTGGACTTGCTGAGATTGAGGTTTTCATCTATGAGCGCTGAAGAGTCTCTGAACACTCGTGACCTTTGATCTCTGCCAATCCCAGAGAGCCTATGACAGCGACTGAGGGTTGAGAGTGAAGCGAAAGGTGTCTTCCTTTTGAATGTAGGTGACATTCGTGAGTTTTATAACTTTAGTTTTAAATCCTCACTCACCAAAGTTTACTCATCATTTTTGGGGGGTTAATCCCAGAGTTAAGCAGCTCACCAGAACAAAGAAAGTGGCATTCTGTGAGATTTCCACTCCGGAAACACTGTGTTATGATTTACAGCATCCTTATATAATGGTCACTTTGATATCTGTAGAAGTTCACTTTACTTGACAAAATGTTAATTTGAAACAGCTTGTAACATCAAACACAGATTCTAAGTTTGAGGTATGAAACATAATATATTTTAGTGTAAATAATAATTATATACCAGAAAAGTTTTTGTTTGTTTTTGCTTTTTCTGGATATATGAGGTAACCTAATGTTGAGAAACAGTATTTCTATACCACGAAAATACCTTTTTAAAATGAATACACAAGTTATTAGTTATGTCAAACACAAATACTTAATTATTTTAAAGAGTCCTTATCCATAATGTTTAATTAGTAAATCATGAACAATCAGGAGTCATGTAAATTCATTGGATAAAAACAGCGGGACCCCTGAAGAACATTCAGTTCCTAAAACTTCTGGAATCCTGTAATTTAATTATTTTAATTATAATATTTTTTAATTATTTTTTTTTAATGATTTGTATTTTTTAATATTATTTTAATTGTAGAAACTAGAGTACATAGATTAAAAAAAAAAAAAAAAAACAAAAAAAAAAAAACTTACAAAATACTAGGTGACCTTGGAGTCAAAAGTGCTGATAACCACTGATTTAGTATGCTTACATCGTAGCATGAAGTCCACAGGGCGAGTACAGTGCCATTGTTTCAGAGTCACCATCTTTTTTCCCTTGTTGCGACAGGGTGGCACAGCTGGCTGATAACCTGCCTGACTCGGATGTGTTTAACCACTTTTGCACACAGCCCCAGCATACTAACGCTATAAAAGTACACCTTCTTAAATGAGCCTCAGGAGAGCTGGTCGCACCTAGCTGACTTCAATATACAGGTCTGTCGTCGTAACTACAGCGCTGCCTCTGAAACATAATGCCAGCTCTCAGCAGAGAGTGAGTCTGACTGACTGCTAGATCCAGCAAGCGGGGGGAAGATTGATGGTAAGAAGGGAAAATTGAGGTACAGAAAGTAAGAAACAGCAACAAAAAGAAAAGTGCCCTACCGTTATGTTTTGAATGCTGCTGTGATACACACCATGGCCACCTTGGCCTACCAGCTTCACCAAACAAGACGTTCCTGGATGCTAATTTAACATAGCTAGACTAGTCCACTAGCTAGAAAAGCACCAAATCAGCAGTTTGTGTGTGAGAGAAAAGCTCATTTCTGTAACTTAGTGAGCTGTCTTGATGCCTACTGCCAACATAAGTAGCTGTCTAAATATAGCTCTTTCCCAGCAAGCATTTTTGAAAAAAGTTGCCAACCACCGCCAGTGATTTTGATGATTTTCACAAAAATTCGATGGCCTACAGTATATATTGCTGTATGAATATTTGAATATGCAATACACCATAATAAAGATCAAAGCCTCTACTTTTAGACAAAAAAAATTAAGTTTTATTCTAGCTTAAAGCATTCTTTTTTTATCAACACTTGAATATAGATTTCACTAAAATTTATAATTTTGAGCAAAAAGGTGAGAAAATCACATTTTTTATAAAAAACTACATCTAGATAATATTTAGTACGATTATCAAAGCATAAATCTAGTAAGTAAATCGCTTCCATCAACAACTCCAAAGCTTGCACAGCCATATACCACTTCCTGAATTAACATTTTAGTCCATAACATTATGCAGCTTTCATTTATATGCTGTCTATTGCTGATGATCACATTATTTATCATATGCATCTGTTTACATAAGAGATCACTAGTTTTTCTGTCCTGTTATAACAATGAAAACAAGAAAAGCCTTAAAAACTTGTCTTTGGCTGGGAAGCGTTGTCTTCTAAATGACGAGATAACTTGTCAATGGCGGGGAAAGAGTTAAGTAAAACTTAAAATAAAAATCACTTTAAAAAAATCAACTTTAATAAAAAATAATAATAATAAAATAAAATAAAAAATCAATTAGTTTTTAAGGCAAAATATCTAATTTTAATTTAGTTTAACTTGATGTACTAAAATAACTACAACTTAAATAAAAAATAATAATAAATATATTAATATACTACACAGAACCCAAACCCTGTAATCTAATAAAAATGACAAAAACACACAACAAAATTACTAAAACATGAACTACTTACAATGAAAACGGAATATATATATATATATATATATATATATATATATATATATATATATATATATATAGATATATATATCTATATATATATATATATATATAGTTAATAGAAACTATAATAGTATTTCAGACATACTTAAATAACACTTATCCTAATGGTCATTGGTTTTGGTTCATTTGCTTTTTAAATTATTTTTATTGATATTTTTCAGTATTGAATGACTAATAAGGTTTTGTCCAGCATCTTTATATATTTCACTAAATTGCAATTCTCCACAAAGGGCCTTGGAACTGGGCAAAAATTAGTTATCTTACAAGACAGTATAATTAAGTTGGATTAGCCTTCACGTTGGGCTTTAAAATTCTCTTTCCGTAGGCAGCTCTCTAGGCTTTGGAACAGAACAGAAAAGCGAGTTGAATACAGCCTTGATTTTGTGTGTCCTGGATATATTACCTGGAGTCCTGCTGGGTAATGCTCATGTACAGTTCCCAGGTTGTGTCCTCTTCAATTGCACCGTGAGGCACCAGCAAACTCACACCTAGTAGAAGACAAGATACACACACACAAAACCAAATAATTTATATGATTTGACAACATGATGGAATGGGAGTTCGATGCTAAACTGGAAGAAAGAAAGTTCCTCTTTTGGAAACACCCTTCATTTCCCAGAAGCCCTTTCAGGGGAATGAATAGTTTGGTGCAAGCCTGGAATTTAGAAACAGCTGAATGTTTTTACTGTGGGACCTGTGCATGACAACACGTCTTCCTAAAAATCAATTCAAAAACCCTTTCACGAAGGCTTGTGTACAATGCACATTTGCACACACCTTGTGAAGTGACAAGGCGCCTGTAGAGTTGTTAGAGTCACTATTCAGCTGTAAAGGTCTTAAAAAGGCTGAGCGAGAACAGATGCACTAGCCTCTAACCTTTCTCACACACTTCTGCAAGCCTGTCAAGGCTCTTTACTGCATGTGACAGGATCAGAGGTAGAAAAGAGCAAGAGAGTGTAAAGAAGGGAGATGGAGAGAGAGATGGACCCAAGAGACTCCTAAATCAATGCTGCCCTGCTGGTCTGTCTGCCTCTCTGTCAGCTGCCCCCTCTCTCAGTCACTGGGTGCTGTGTGCACAGCACACAGCCACTGGATATACTGTGCATGAGAGAGAAAGACATGAAAAGAGAAACAGAGAGAGAATAAAGAAGAGACTGGTGTGTGTGTGTGTATGTGTGCATACCAGCTCATCTCTCCCTAGACTTATGAAGCAAGTCATTTTGGCATAGAACCACCCACTTATCCAGGATATGAACAGCAGCATTTTATTCTTTTAGAATAATGTGGAATATCTTAAGGTTATCTTGTTAACTTAAAATAAAAATAAAAAAATAAAACAAATACATAAAAAAGAAATTGTTATAAAACATAAAAACTATATATAAAATATGTGTGTGTGTGTGTGTGTGTGTGTGTGTGTCTGTGTGTATATAAATATATATATATAAAATAAAACTTATTCAGCAGGGTGCATTAAATTCATCAAAAGAGGCAGTAAAGATATTAGATGCTGTTCTTTTAAACTTTGTATTCATAAAAAAAAACTGATAAAAAATATTTACACAAAAATAAATAGCAGCACAAATATTTTTTACACTGATAGTAATAAGAAATGTTTCTTGAGCATCAAAGCAGTATATTAAAATTAATTCTAAAGGATCATGAGACACTAAAGACAGGAGAAAATATATACATATATACTACCATTTTTATAACTGTATTATATTTTATTTACTTATTTAAATCCCACAATGCATAAAGCAATGGATTTATGAATTATAATTCAATGATAACAACCCCCTTCAAGTCCAAATTCCAAATTCAAACTTCAAATTCCAATTACTCAACAACAGTAACAAATTAATCAATTTTTCATGTAGAAAACGTCTTAATATTCATAAGCAAGATTTTCTCTGACTGATTCTCCAACACATCTTAAATAATTGCATTTTTTCATGTAGTGTGTTTGATTCTCTCATATTTCTTAAATCTTTCTACAGTAAACACAAACCTGCGTTGGGCACCACCAGTCGTCCTCCACCGTGCCCGAACACCCCATTGGTCCTAAGTGGTCGCTTGCCAGTCGTCATACTGGAGACCAGAGCTGGCTGGATGGGAGCCAGCTGGCTCTTCCCTCTCCCACCCAGCGTGCCTCCACCACCTCCGATCTCCTGCACCACACCGCGAGGAAACGTTTGGGAAGGTACTTTCGCATGATACTCCGCTCTCTCAGACACACCCAGGGACACCATAAAGGAGCTGTGAACTTTGTCCTTGAGGTCAGGAAGGGGGTCAAAGAGTGCAGGTTCAGGGATGAGCTCCTTCTCCATGGAGTCAGGGAAACAGATGGGGCCGGTGTAGGTCCGTGACACGGTCAGGTCTGGCTGCATGGAGGAGTTCATTAACAGAGGGTTACCTGGAACACAAAGTATGGTCAATGGGTCAATGACATGATGCTCATTTGTTTGTCTAGATTTATTAGACTATTCAAAAATGCATTTAAAATGCAATTTATACATAGAATGATTTGAATACACATCTTCTATAAAAGAAGCTTAACAACTAACTTACTGTACTAACTATTGATAATCTGCAAATTAGGAGTTTATTGAGGCAAAAGTTGTAGTTAATAGTTAGAATTGGTCCATAAATTAAAGTGTGACTAAAATAAGGAGGCATAAATCTTAATAATAATAAAATAATATTTTATTATTATTATTATACATTTTTAAATGTTGTGAGGTTTTGTTTAATTTTAAAATGATTAATATGTTCAAAATGATAAACTTACCTTATACAATTTTCTTTTGAATTAAAAACTTGTGTGTATACTTAAGTGTATTCAAAATATGCATTTTTAATTAAAATATGAATTACTTTTTGAAAGTTTTTCAATAAATTACATAAAGAAAACAAAAAGAATTCAAAGAACTAGATAAAAAAAAAAAAGATTTTGTCTTTGCATCCTAGACATCCTTGGAGTTTAATAATTTTAGACATCTTTGGATTGACATAAAATTGTGTCTTTATATTGATGAGTAGACCTTCACTGAATCTGAACCTGCAGAATTCAACCGAAAGCTCTGCAGGTTTCCGTAGAATTCAAACATCCATCATTCAAAAAGTTGTCTATAGTACATACTTGGGTTTTGCATGTTTGTTTAATAAAACGTTTAATAATTAGCAGACATTAAATATTTACTGAACAATAATAATTTATTAATGCCTTCCATTACCAGTACAAGCGTAGTACTCTCAGCAACTTTTAACAAAATTAAATCCATTCTGCAGGATTCCACTGATTTTTTCCCCCCTCACAATAAGCTCAGAACATGTTAAAAATGTCACAGATTTTGTGTGGGCCGAATACTACAGAGAAATACAGCCCTGTTTTTGAGTAGAGTTCATTCAATTCAGTGGGTCATGGTTTGGCTGGCTAGTTTTTAAGGAAAAAAATAAAAATAAAAATCACCACTGACACCCATTCAAAAGATCTGTATATTCTGCCAATAATAATAATATACTTATTTATTTTTTTAGGGATGCACTGATGTATATGTATTAAAAGCAATTATCTATGCTATCAGACATCGGCTGATTGTTTAAAAAGCAGCTGATGTTCAGGGCGGATTATATCCTGTCAATTAAAAACGTGTTGGCACTACAGTAGTGAATTCAGGTAATGTGAGTTAAGAATATTAATGTCTTCTGTTCAAAACTGAGAGCAATTACTCTGAAACATGGAAAACATGTTGATATGGAAAGCGTACAAGTTATTACATAACATTTCTTTCAAAATCGTGTAATTTATTATCATTCTAAATAATTGGACATACGTATCGGCCCAGAAAAATTATATTAGTCTATTATATTAATCTCTCTACATATAATATAAGTGCAAGGTTTGGTGAAATACATGTCTCATATATATGATTGGCTCAAGATTAATATACACACACACACACACACACACACACACACACACACACACACACACTATAACTTACAAGATATTATTTTTTAATAGCATTCAAAGGAGACAGATGCTTTCCATATTGTGGGAAGCATCTACCAGGAGGGTGTAAATGAATCATGGTAACCAGCCAAACCTTGGTGTGCAGCCCTTATAAAAGCATAAAATTGAGACAAAAACATTTCTTAAAATGATGAATTATGATGGAACCAAATGCCTCCAGTTATCAAAATGAACTATCAAGACAAATGCAACAACAATCTTTCGATTATTAGAAGCAGCTGTTATAGCAGTGAGAAGTGATCCCACTTGTTTCATTATGAGCTCTGCTGAGAGTTTTGATAGATCACGAAAACACATCACACTCACACAGACACTCCTCAATCTGTTTTATTCATCAAAAAGCGAAGGCTGAACGAAAGCACTTCCCTGAGAGGTGGCGAAAAGAGGTGTGAGAGGGACTCATTTTCTCTTTCTCAGATTGGACTGAGGCCCGGGAGGATAGACTGCGGCTCACACTTGAAACCTCTCCTTTGGCAGATCTATTCAAAATCTAAATGTGTGACAGTTGTCACACAAGGCTAAAGGTTCCGATCTCCATGACAACAGTTGTCTTGCTTGATACGAGTGTCTATCAAAGTCGTTCTCTGCTGTACGCATATTGGCAGCGCTGTCAAAAACCTGTCGCCTAGGCAACACGGTTATTGCAACGATATTTCAACAGTTTTGTGGAGTCGTAAATGCTTCAGTGAATGAGTCAAGATTTCCATGGTGATCACATCTCTAGGCAAATGTATTTAAAGTGAACTGCACCAACTAGCACATTTCAATTCATTAAATCCAACTATCCGTTCATCCATCCATCCATCATAATTGCTTTTCAACAAACCAGTAATGACTACTAATGTTATGTCACCTAATTAATATTCATGAGTCAGACTGATATGGTTTATAATGTATCGTCCCTTACTTTTTGGATCGTTCTTACGCACTTTGCATCCATCTATTCTTTTATCCATCCATCATTTCACTGATGTTTATAAGCATTTGATGGGTACACTGTGGCATCTATCCCCTCACTGTGTTTAGCTCCTCAATGAGCACTTTGAAACTTCCTGTCGAGACATCTGGTGACGTGTGTGTGTGTGTGTGTGTGTACGTAGTGATGGTGGTGTTTAGTGGGCCGAGGAGAGTGATAGCACTGCGAACAGGCCCTATTACTGAACAGACAAGCAAGAGAGAACTAGTGCTCGGCTCTCTGCACCCCTCCATCAACATCAATCTCTTTTCTGGGGGCGTCAGATGGGCCAAAGGAGAGGAGAAGAGAGACATGGAAAGTAAATCAACTAACACCCTCTAGCTCTGGTTTAGAGCAGAGAACGCAAAGAGACAAGAAACAGAGTAAAGTGAGGGAATGTTTTACAAGAAGTTCAGAAAGGAAAAAATAAATCTTTTTGGCAAGGCATTTTTTTTTAGCCAGGTAAATGGGAAGCAAAGGGCTCTGAAAAAAATGAATTATATTACTTAATTACATTACTCTTGAGAAATGAATTATATTACTCTTTTGGCAAACAGTCAGTGAAAAGAAGTACTTATCCCTCAGAAAATGTAGATGTGTCAACCGTAGGAGATCCATTAACTAAGTGCTAACTATGTGCCAACTTCATATTAATTTTAGATTTCTTAGAAAATATTATAATTCTATATTATATAGTTTTTATACTTTTATAATAGTTTAAAACTCTGATTTATGTGATTTTGCAATTTTCCAGCAATCTAAAATAAATAGAAAACAACAAAAAACATAAAAAAAATAAAAAAATAAAAATAAAAAAGAATCTGGATCATGGTAACCAAGCCAAACCTTGATATGTAGCCCTTATAAAACTATAAATTATGATGGAACTGAAACTTGCATTTGTCTCTATAATTGGAGGCAACTGGAGATCCAAATGAACTATCAAGACAAATGCATCAACAATCTTTTGATTATTAGAACCAGCTGCATGAAATATAAAATGAAAACTAAACATAGAACCAGATCAGATCAAAAAATAGAACAAGATCAACTTACAAGCAAAACTGTGTAAAAAGAAAACCATATCCCCTTGTTTTGTGTTTTAAGCATAAATCTAAAAAATATATCGTGAGGCTTAAAACAAGAATCAAATTGCTTATGGGGTAAGAAAAATAAACTTTATTCAAAACATCTTTAACATTTGAGTGGAGTTTGCAGGTTAAACAGTTCAAGCTGAATTAACTGTAGGAATCTGTGGTCACGATTCAAACATGAACTACTTGGTTTTCAGTTTTTTCATAGTCCTGCCTTGCATACACTGTAATTAGGGCACGAGTCATACATGCACTTGGATCAATTTGACATTGTTGTTTTGACTCACCTTGCCTGGCACTTTTGAAGCTGAAGGACTGAAATCCTCCAGTCAGTGCGGACGAGTCGATGACATCAACACCATACTCGCTCTGGTTCCGCCTGTACAGCGTTAAAGCGATGACCAGCACGACGACAGTTACTACACCCGCAGCCAGACCAGAGTAGAGTGCTACATCATTATTGCTGTCCATATCAGCTAGAAAAAAAGAAAATGATTTTGAAGAGAAATACACAATGACTAAACAATGACTGTAGTTCCTTGAAAATGATTATATAAAGGTATTTGCTTATTTGCTCAAATTCAAATCAAAGATCAAATAGCTAAGGGATTTCATTTTTATGTATACAGATACAACACAGTCACAAATAAATTACATAACCATAAAACACCTCCATCACAGAAGTCTCGCTTTCTCTCTTAGTCTCTCTAATGCTCCCACTTTCCCAGACACCTCCAGAACTAATGAAAGTTCTCTAGCGATGGGCGCTTACAATCAGCCCTCAACCGCACACCTGACTCTCGACACGAACACACGCAGGGAATCTGGCAAAGAAAAAACTGCGAACTTTCCACAGGGATTTCGAGACAACACAGCTCATTATATTATCTCATCTGTAGTGATTAGGCCCTATCTCCTGACTCCTTCATGCAAACAATTCAACCAGGACACTCTGAACAACAGAAAGAACAAAGAAAAGCTAGCATGTCGTTTCTGAGCATTCAAAAGCCTCTAGAAGGGTAGGGAACATCAGACAAAGCCTGCGGCTATGAAAACACTAGCCAGAAACATGTGGAGCTGCACTAACAGCAAACAGAGCAGGTTAATTGGGAGCTCTGGAAAAGTTTGGCAGGCTAATGAATCGCTTTTGCACTCGTGTTTAGGTATTTGCTCAATTTGCTGCCTTTTCTTTTTGTTTTCCTTCTCCTTTGCTCTGTAATCCCCTTGTTCCCTTTCTCTGGAACTCCCCTTCTCTTGACTTCAGATTGGAGTTCAGAACAGAAAAAACAAAACACACGAAAACCCAGAACATGTTCTTTGTGTGTGTGTGTGTGTGTGTGTGTGTGTGTGTGTGTCTTTTCTTTTTATGTTTTGAAACAAGAAACAAGAAGTGTGGGCTTCTTGTGGGCACACACACTTTTTTTTTTTTAAAAAATTAACACTTGCTGAAATTATTCATCAAGGATGTATTAAATTGATAAAAAGTGAAAGTAAATACTTTTACATTGTTACAATTAAAGATATATATAATGCTGATCTTTTGAAGAATCCTAAAAAAATGCATCATCGATCACACAAAAATATTAAGCAGCACAACTTTTCAGTTGTAAAGATATTTCATAATATTACTGTTTTTGCTGTATGTTTCATCAAATAAATGTTAGCATAAGTATGAAAGCCTGTTTCTGCAAAAAAATTAAAAATAAAATAATTGCAACTTTTAATCTCACAATTTCTCGCAATTCTCAAAAAAAACAAAAAACAAAAAAAAATTATAAGATATAAACTCAGAAAGAATTGTGAGAATAACAACCAATATACATAAATTAATTAATAGTTGCAATTAATTTTTTTTTTCCATGGCAGAAACAGACTTCCATACATAAAATACTTATTTCAAAAATATTTATTAAATCTTACTTACCCCAAATTTTGAATAAATAAACAAATAGTAAAAGGTTACGTTTATTGACCTATGTTTGACTATGTTACAGTCATGATGGGGACACTGACATTCCTCAAGCAAAACCTGTCAAAGACGTTTAATCTTTGTGTTTGTCATTGTCAAGTTAATGTGGCACTGTTTCAGACATTGAGTCAGCACTCTGAAAGCTGTCTTTAAAATGTCATCAACTTAATTGGTTTTCCAGGTTGTTTCAAATGGCGTCCTGGATGATGAAGATTCAATGTCAATGTGGAAATGAGCTTATGTAAAGGTTGCAATAAGGCTGTTTGTCGAGCGTGAATGATGATAACAGTAAAAGGGGTTAATTATACAGACACAGTGAACAGAGCGATCCTATGAAGATGGATGATTGTGATGCAATGTGGCGTTATTACATCATGCCTTTGAGCATATTCAAAAGTAATGCAATGCAATGCACGTAAATTAATTTGTGAAACTGAAGTTTAAAAAAAAATAAAAGCAAAAAATAAAAGAAACAGATGAAAGGTGAAGCAGCGGTGACTCACCTTGTGGAACCTTCACATCATGGAGCAGCTTCCTGTCTGCAGAAAGACACATATAACATGCTGTGAGATGCAAAAACGCTGCAATTTTCAGATGCTCATGCACAAACAGCGCTCTAAGGCATATTTGGAAGTTGTGAAAATCTGTTGAAGATATAAAAAAGCCCATTTGGTGTGACGATGCATGAACTGATCAAAGCTGCACCATTGCAGAAAGCAAGAAGAAACCCTAGAAATGCCATGCTTTTTCAAAAAAACAAATTTTGAGAATTATGTAGGAGGTGAATAAAAGACGGCACTGAATCAAGCTGTCTAAACACAGATCTACATGTGTATGATGGTCAATGACAGGCATGTAATCTGGAACCACTGTCAAATCTTTGCAGAAAATTTCTACTCTCACAAAGAAAGAATGTTACGGATGCATTAGTGTGTGTGGTTGTGTGTGTCCGCATTAGGTGTAGGAAATTGGTCTCTAATAGGGATGTCTATGACCGTTGGGCTTTAGACTCATCTGCAGAGGATGGCGAGGTGTACATCCTTCCCCCTCAGGGGATGGTGTCAGGAAAGATTGATTAAAGAACTGTCAGGATGATGAGCGAGGAGGATTAAAACAGAAGATTTCTGCCTCTCCCAAGGAATTACAAAACGGCCTGTCAAGTGCTGCTCGTCTGAGGGCTTGACTGACTGGTTTCATTCAGGCGCTGACAGCCTTCCACAGAGCACTTGTCTCCACTGATCTAAACAAAAGTGAGATGATTTTTTACTGCTCTGCATCTGTGTTGCACTGAGGAAGTTGGATGAGCTGTATAACAGAAAATCAGGAGTATATTGAGCCTCTTTATACATTTTACAACCACACACAGATTCAAATAAAAAATAAATAAACAAACCATAAATAATTTCGCTGAAACTATAAAACAAAATTAAAAACAAATATATTATTATTTCCTGGTGGTGGTAATGATGGTGATGACAATGATGACACATACTGTACATTATGATATGACAAGGATGATATTATATATATATATATATATATAATATATATATATATATTATATATATATATATATATATAATTATATATATATATATATATATATATATATAAAGCTATCATCATGTCAATGATTATTATTAATCACATAAAATAAACGTTTACAAATATATTTTTATATATAATTATATACATTTATTAAAATAAATAAAAACAATAAATACTAAAAAAATTAAAAACACACTCAAAATAAATAAAAAAAAAAACAAAAATTAAAAATACTAAAATCTATTAAATAAATACTAAAAAATACTCAACATTTGAAAATATAAAAACACACAATCCTAAAAACAAAAAAAACCTAAATTTAAAACAATAAACAATACTAAAAACAAATATAACAGACATTCAAAACAAAAGTCAAAAAAGTTTTTACTTTCAGTTCAGTTTACATTTCTCAAATTTCTATAACCGTAATTCAGTATCCAAAACACATTCCAAATCTTTCAGTTCAGCTGAATTCTACTTTCTTAAATTCAAACCAGAATTACAACTCTCTATCCAATCCATTTTTCAAATCTCAAATTTAAACTAAATTCAGGATTTAAAACGCATTCTCAATTCAGTTCTGATTGGCATACAGTCTGGTGATGATAGCAGTGATGGCAAAGATGGAGATGATAGTGATGATGATGATGATGATGACAGCGGTTATACAGTGAGTGACTATTACCCACCTTGAATACAGAGGTCTCCGGTGCAGTTGTCCGTATCCAGGGCGACTCCATCACACAGTCTGCCTCCGTGTTTTGGCTCCGGGTCTGTACACTCTCTAGTGCGCTGCCTCTCACATTCAGAACTACACACAGACCACATAGTCCACTCAGCCCAGCCGCCGTCCACTGTCACACACAAAGACACACATTTTCATTAGAGCGCAGTGGGTGGTGTTCCTATAATTCCGAAAAAACTGGAATTAACACTTCCTCTCAGAACAATCTTACAGTATACACATCATATAAAAACTCTCTCACAAAATTCACACTCATTTCGCACCTCTTTCCTCTTTCTGTGGGTGGTGTTCCTATAATTCTGGGACTCTCCCTCTCAAGGTTTATCTCTGACAAAAGCAAGACAATTTACTTTTGTCTTGTTCCATCAGGCTTTCCCCTTTACCCTAACGATTCCATGGGCTGCTGGTGTTTCCTGTGCGGCTAATCTAAATGCAAATGCCCTGTTTGTGTGTCTCTGTTGAGTGGGGTACTGGGATTGAGCTGGGCTGGAGAGCGAGATTAAGCTTTTTTTTCGTCGTGCCCTCCTCAGATAACTTTTCCCCCAACATGACTAAAGGTTCCCATGTGACTGGTGCTTCCAATGAAACCATAAATTTAGCCAGTGTAAGAGTACCCATGGACCCGGTGACTGAATTTTCTTTTTTTCGCTCCATCAGGTTTCTCTTTCTGCTCCTCAGACTTTCTCCTTTCATCTGTCTGTCTTGATTCCCTAAACGTATGGAATTTCATTATCCCGATTTTCTATTACTGTCAAATCTCTGTCACATACATGTGTTTTTTTCAGTTGTCTGTCTTTCTGAATTCTTTTCATCCCCATTTAACTGTCTTGCTCCATCTCTTTTGTTCGCTACGAAGAGCTTTGTATTACATTTTAGACAGTAAACAGGAAATCTGTGAGAATGACAGTGCCACATTAACAGAACGCAGATACATATCAACTGTAAAACTCCAGAGGCTTATGCCACTGAGGTCAATTCAAATGCAGCACATACTGTTACATTTCTGCTTTATATACAGGCTCTCAGACAGATGGATTAGCCATCAATTTGTTCAGAAAGCATGTTTAATTAACAAGGCACAGCAGTGAGACATATACACGCTGCCTGACTGACCAGCACTGAACTGTTGAATCTGCTGGCAAAATTTACTGCTGGGTTTTTTAAGAACAAAGAGCAGGAGAGGAAAGAGCACATTTAATGCAGATAAATTTCCAGAAGAGCTACTGTAACAATATGTAACAGTATTGATGAGTGCGTGTTAATTTGGGCTAGAATTGAAAAGAAAAATTGATACTTTTATTCAACAAGGATGCATTAAATTGCAGCAAGGATGCATTAAATTGAACAAAAGTGACAGTAGAGACATTTAATGTTAATAAATAATGTTACAAAAGGTTTCGATTTCAAATAATGCTGTTCTACTGAACTTTCTATTCATTGAAGAATCCTAAAAAAATGTATCACCGTTTCTATGAAAAATATTAAGTGGTTCATCTGTTTTCAGTATACATAATAATGTCACTTGAGTCTCAGCACATAAGAATGATTTCTGAAGGATGTGACACTGAAGACTGGAGTAATAGCTGCTGAATATTCAGCTTTGCCATCACAGGAATACATTACATTTTAAAATATAAACTTAAGAGACTTAAAACTTAACATAAGAGACTTTCAAAAACATATATTTATATATAAAAAAGTAACAACCTCAAACATAAGACTGATAATATTATTCACAAATCAGACTAGATAAACTGAGGATAACAGATTTGTCTCTGAGATGCCCAGG
Source organism: Cyprinus carpio (assembly GCF_018340385.1). Taxonomy (NCBI): domain Eukaryota; kingdom Metazoa; phylum Chordata; class Actinopteri; order Cypriniformes; family Cyprinidae; genus Cyprinus; species Cyprinus carpio. Next base: position 8,486,860 of record NC_056592.1, read on the forward strand.
TCTTCCTCTCTCATCACATTCAGTTCAGACTGCAAGCTGTCAACTCTCAGGCTCACTGCTCTGTGTCTCTAACCTGGGCACGGAGACGTGCAGGTGCTCTTCTGAACGGACATTCCTTCACAGAAAGCCCCTCCATTAAGTGGAGCGGGGTTAGTGCAGGTCCGTGTCCGCTTCTGAACTCCTCTCCCACAGCGGATGTTACACTCTGACCAGTCCGTCCAGGATGACCACCCTCCATTCACTGAAACAGAGAGGAAAAAAAAAGAGTGCATTAACATTGGCCTCGTTCTTTACTGCATTATTTGAAAGGAAGTTGCAAAACTGTACAGCCTTCTGGAACACACAGTTTATCCACAACATATGGTTCGGTTTGGAGTTTCACTTTCCATACAACTAAAGCAGGCTCTGGAACCAAAAAAAAAAGGATTTCTGCAAGAGGACTTCAACATCTCTAAATGAAATAAATAGACATAATATCAATCTCACTCACTCTTACCGCTCACAAGCCAGTGATTATCTATGATTATCTTTCGTGTGTGAAATGGCTGTTTATGAAATGTTTACACACAAATAAGAAACTCAAAATGAAATCAATGTTTTCCAGATGTGCGCAACATCGCAGACGTCTCTGCAAAATCTATGTGTACTTGCACGTGTACTTGCACACACAGCTCTATGAAATACTCCATTTAAATAACTCAACTAATGAATTAGCTGGTACAAGGATGCGATTGAAACTGGATTATACAAGATATTACATTAGATGCCTTTCCATATTGCCCAGGACTACATAAACATGTCTCGGACACAAGCTAACAGCCACGTTGTGGACTGAATGAGAAAAGCGAATGACTAAGACAGATTGTCATGAATTAATACATGAAGCGGACAAATGAAGGACAGATAAATTTGAAAATAACCAGTAGTGGCAGTTAATTATGATAAAAGGGTTTTGTTTTGAACTACTGCTAAAACATGTCATATTCTGTTTATTAATTTCACAAATTTTGCACATGTGGGGGTACAACTCACTACCTCTAAAAATTAGATGTACGCCAAATATAACACATGCTAATTTTCCTTCTCTTAACCAGTGCTGGGAGTCATGTTATATTGTAGATGCTACGCTATAGCTAATAAACGCTAATTGCGGATCAGTCAGCTAGTGCTCAGTCAGCTCTGCCTGCATCTGACAGCGGATGTCAAAGCTTTTCAGTGCGTTTAATCAAGCTTCTGAAACTGCCAGCTTTAGCCTTCATCTGTGACTGACTCTCAGAAGCCACGCAGAGGGAGAGAGAGTGCGCCATATTACCTTACCATCAAAATATTGAGGATAAAACACTAGGAGACCATGTCAATTAGGCTAATGGAGCCTGAACTGTGGCAATGCTGGCCACACAGGGAGCGCTAGAATCATTAACTCATTATATGTGTTGACAAAAACAGAGCTCAAACCGGGGGTCTAAGTGATGGCCTCATGCAGACACAGGTCTGGAGCAATGATGAAACGGTGTATTTCTACATTACGTTTCGCTTGATGAAATATTGGGGATTTGAAAAACGTGGGTGCTGTGTCATGGGTCGTGGCAGGACGGTGATTTATTGGTGATCATTTTTTGTAAACTGTTAGAGTGAAGGTCGGTGTAGGTGACTAAATGGATGGGCAGCGCCATTCTGCAGTGAGCCAAACTTTCACATATTGTGATCTGCAGTAACTCTTGTGAAATTGGATGGCACTTGGATGAGAAAAAGATTTGTTCCTTCCCTAGCATTTAAGGAAACTCTAGCTCTCATACCCCATTCATACTTTTGCTTATTCAAACATCCAGCATCACTGGGAATTTGTGTTTGCACATTCCCAATAGATTGTCTGAGCGTGAGGAATTTTTTCAGTCACTCTTTTTAGAGTTTAAATCATTACATGAGTAGATGGTTACAAGTCTTAATGAGCGAGTTAGTGATTCATTCATTTAACCGAATCTTTCAAAAATGCTGATTCATTCAGGAACAATACAACTGACTGCCTACAGTATATGAGTGAGTGTTTCATTTGAGTGAATGATTCAAGGACTCAATTATAAAGACAGCTGTCTTTTTTTTTCCTGAATTAATCAGTGTTTTTAAACAAATCAATTGTGAATGATTTAATGACTCATTCATAAAGACAGTCACTTGCTTTGTTTCTGAATGACTCAGTGTTTTAGATTACACTGTGACATAGGTGGCTAAAAGTCAGGTCTGTATGAATCAATGATTCATTCATTCAAACGATTCATTTAAAACACTGATTCATACTGAGTTTTTTAAGTGAGTCATTGAATGATTAATCAGTGTTTTTAAAACTAATTGTTTTAGTAAATAATACCAATAACAATCACATGCTTATAAAGACAGTCGCTTGTTTTGTTCCTGAAACAGTCGCTTGTTTCTGAACAAACTAGTTATGAATGATTTAGTGACTCATCCATTAATATAGGCATTTGTTTTGTTCCTTAATGAATCAATGTTTTTGAACAAATCAGTTGTGGATGATTCATGTAAACTGCAGAGCCACTAAAAAAACAAAAAAAAATTAACAAAACCTTTTAGAGTAAAGTGTACTGAATAGTAACCAAAATAATAATTTAATGATAATGATATTCAAAACATGTTTCCATACCAAACACAATGACTGTTGCCGTGGCACTACGTCTCCTAGCAACAATGTTGCTGGCCAGGCAGGTGTAGTTTCCAGAGTCAGACAGCCTTGCTTCATTGATGATCAAGTTGTGGTCAGCTCGAGTGTCGATATTAATGTCTTCAATAGAACTCACCAGCTCTTCATTCTTCAGCCACTCAACCTGGAAAAAAAGAGGCAGATCTGACAGCTTAAAACCAGCCTTTGTGAGTAAATCCACATGTTTTAATGAAAGTTTACCATCAATTCAACCAGCAAGCAGCAATGCAACTGCAAGACCACAAGCAAAAAGCAGCCCCCTCTCCTGGAACCAATCTACAATTTCCATGAGGATGCTTTAGAGGCTGAGTTAATTATATATATATATATATATTATATATATATATATATATATATATATATATATATATATATATTTTTTTTTTTCGGCAACAAGCTTTTCTCTACTTCACAAATCAGCACTTCCTGACAGCCTATTTGAAGCAAACTTTGCCCCCACATCAGCTCAGGCAATTAAATCCAAGATACATTGTCAAATAAGACACAAGCCATATCAATGCAACAGTAAGCATTTCACAGTGACCTCTGTGTGCCCTATCACAGACGGATAAATAGCAATAAAAGCATGTGTCGCAGCAGACGCTTGCTTTATCAGGTTTTCTGCATAGTCACGTTTAAACCTGTCACTTTGATTGGGTCACAGGTCACAGCACATCCTCAGACATCATGCCAGTTTGAGGTAACTGCAAGGTCAAGTCCAGTCTAGTGTTATTTATTCAGCTCTAATGTTTGACGGTCTGATTCATTAGGATTTACAAACGTAGCAATGGCGTGACGACGCGGCCTCCTCGCATGGCTGGTTGTGCAAATTGCAATCGTTTGCCAACAGCCGCTAGTTCTAAGTCGGTCCAGAGGGGCGCCAGTCATCAGGGCACGGGGACGTGGGTTGATTTATGTCACTGCGCGTTTGCAGATTAAAAACACAGCACACCCCTTGGGAATCTCTGTTTATGTGTAAAGTTTTCGCCCTTTGCGCTTGAACACCACGCCAGCAAACACGCACGTGGGGCGAGTAAAATTGCTCAACTCCCTCTCTAAGGCCTTAAAGAATAATGAAGGGAGGAAAATCAATATATCAGCCATCAGATTGTCATGTGTGAGAGATTTCTCTCTCCCTTTCTCATCTTCGTGATGGCCGGAGAGAACTCTTTCATCATATGCTTTTAATTTCACTCTTTTCTCCGTTCCAGTCCAGAGCTCCCAGAACGCCAGTGACTGCATCTGTCCTCTCTTTCTCTCACTCCTCTCCTAAGGCTCTTGTGTATTTGTGTGTATATATATATATATATATATTATATTATTATATATATATTTATATATATATATACACACACACACGAACACACACACTGCACAAATGCCAGAGAACTATCCTCATGAACATGAAATTAATAACATGAAATGAGTTAATAACAGTCTCTAAAGCAAATACCCACTAAAAATAGCTAATACTTCATTACCCCAACTTTTTGTGCAGATAAATAATTCATATGTTTAATAAATGTTTAAACAGATAAATGTTTACAGTTTTCAAAGTTTTTGAAAACTTGGTTAAAGTTAATTTATTGCATTGGCACATTTACATAATTTCATACAATTGAAAATTAATACAATTTATTATTTATTTTTTTTACATTATGAAAAATTTTCAAATTAAAAAGCATACAAATAAATGCTGCTGTTTATTAAGAGTCTCATATCCCTTTAATTGGTAAAAAAAAAATTGGTAAGAATGATGTCTTTGTTTTCAGAATGAATGTATCTGCAATAGAAAGGAATAAAACAGTTTGTGAATAATGGAACAGGTGAAAAGAGTAACTTTCAAATTAAGCTAAACTATGAAGTTATTGAAGAACCTCAAAACAAGCCAAAGACTGAAAGACATCAAGGCCTTATATAAACTGAAGTGAGAACATGGAACGGGGCTTTTCATTAAATTTTAAATGTTTTATTGTTCATAGTTTATAGATGGCACTGCATGATTTGTTCCTTTTGTTTACTCAACTGACAACTGTTGAGTTAATGAAAAAAAAAAAAAAGATTATACTGAGCAGTTAATTATCAAGACTATTAGAAGATATCAGGAGAAGATCATCTGTGTACAGGAGCATAATTAAATTGCATGCTACAATTAAAAAAAAAGGGATAAAACCTACTTCAATCATTTATTGGTTTGTAATATTAATTTACATACTTTTTTGTATGAATTCCCTCAGAGTGTCATGTGCATTTAACCCTGTGTTAACTGATCAAATGCACCAAAAACAGCCTGTATTTTAAACCAAACACCCTCTCAAAAGAATCTGTATTATTTGTTATCTAAACACTTTCATTTTCATTCTAATGATTTCCCTATCGGAGACCTAATCTAAAGCTTTTCCTCTATCAGTGCTTCATCTCCTTTATAAGAGTCTGTTGGGGAGAAATTCCCTCTCATTCTGTACAAGTGTGAGTGTGTTTTGTATTCAAATCACAGGGTGTTTCTGGGTCTGCTGTGGGCCTCTGGGGGGGAAGCGTTGGGTTGTTGGGAGATGGAGAGATGAGAGAGAAGATGAATATTGTGGGACAGATTCAAATGGGTGTGATAAGCCTCCGGCCAGGGAACAGAGGAAATGAATTTGCTTAATTAGCACATTCGTTCCAATTAAAGCCCCATGGACATGGATCACCACAACGCCACGCCCACCAGCTAAGACCCTCAAAGGACAATACAGATAACCTCTTATGTCACGCTAACTGAACCTCTTTCCAAACCTCCTTTGAAGGCACAGACCACCATTACATTGGTTAGACAGGCCTGCGGGAGTTTCCAAGGACACTACAGCTTTGAGAGCCCACAGGACATCAGGATTGTCTGGGGATCCAAAAGATAAAATCTGAGAGCACATCCTAAAGATGGAGGTTAATATTTTGAGAACTTCATAGAAACAGAAAAAAAAAGAGAAAAACTTCTGCTTTAGCTGAACAATTGTCAACTGAAACACTTAACCACTGTTTTAATTAACTCACTAAAATGCATCCAATATACTTTATAGGTGCTTCTTCTTATATGGCCAATTTTGACATTATGTACTTTTAGAAAATAATCTCTCTTCCAGATCATTAGTTAGTTTAATAAGTCTGACAATATCCAAGAGTGAATATACATTCATTACTGAAAAAAATGTCAAATTACCTTGATGTGTTTATTTACTGTACATTTCATATTTCATCTCAAGCTCTTCATCTACACTGTTGTCTCCTTGGTAACCAAAAATTTTGCAAAAAAAAAAAAAAAAAAAAACAATAAATATGGTTAAAGTTAAAATAAATAAATAAATAAAAATGGTTATAAAATGATTGATGATTATTTCTCTTTTTGGATCATAATTTTAAAAATGTAATAAGTCATGTAAAAATGCACTTTTTTGCAAATGACACATCATTTACTCACCCTTATTTTGCTCAAACCTATATGCCTTTATTTTCTCTGTGAAACCCAAAAGAAGAAAATTAAAAATGTTTTATATTTTGTAATAAATGTCAAAAGGATCCTGTGATGTTTTGGACCCCCATTACCTTTATTAGTCAAAGTTGAAACATTTTTAACAATATCTTTTTTATGTTCCACAGAGGAAACAGTCATACAGATTCAGAACGATATGATGGTAATTTAATGATGGCACTTCTTTTTTCAGGTGAAGTTTTGGTCTGGTACAAGTGTACTACATCTACATCATCTATACACAAAACATTTGAAAGGCAGTAAAATAAAGGATGAAGGTTTGGTGAAATATTTTCATGCCAATTCAGAAAAAAACAGAACAAAAAACCCAAAAAAAAAAAATATATAAAATGAAAAAATAATAAAAAAATATATATATATATATATATATATATATATATATATATATATATATATATGTATATTATATGTATATATATATATATATATATATATATATATGTATATATATGTATATATATATATATATATATATGTATGATATATATGTATATATATGTATGTAAATATGTATATATATATATACACAACATATAAAAATACCCAAAATTGAAGAAACACCCACATTATGAGATAAATCAGCAACATCCACAACAAACGCATAACATAACAGCTTTTGCACAAACTGATGTGAATGCACAGATAAACTTGAAGTAAGTTACATACTAGGTAATGCTAGTATTCTAATCTACATACTAATATTCTAATCAGTCTCTAAACTCAAAGCATAGTAACTTCAAAAGAATTGCTAATACATCAGTAAATTCATATGCTACAATTATTTAAATTAATACATTTTAGCAACTCAAATTATAACCAGTGTTGGGAGTAACGCGTCACAAAAGTAATGCATTACAGTAACAGATTACTTTTTGCTGTAACGCAGTAGTGTAAAGTATTACTAATCAATTTTCAGTAATATTTTAGTCGGTACATGTTCAGTAACGCTTGCGTTACAACACACTTTTAACGACAGCTTCTGATATATTTGTTTAGCGATTTATTTCATTAATCTCCCTCTCACTGGTGGAACTTTTTATTAGGGGGGTTAGCCTAACGCGGCATGATTTTGGCCTCTGTGGTCTGTGCTATTAGCCCACTCCCCATTGCAAAAACCCCCAACTCGCAAAGACCATTTTAAAAAAGTTCAAATGTAGTTAACAGTTCTTCCCAAATTCACCTGTAGGTTGCAGTGCTTCCCAAATTTATGTGAAACCAGTAAACCTGAAGAACAACGCCATGGATCAAACAGATGAAACTCTATTAACGCGCCCGAAACTAATAAATACAGAGAACAGTAGAAGTGAAATATAGCATTACTTTGCATACAAAACAGATGATAAAGGTGAACGAACTGACCACAGGATTCAACACATCAAGTCTTGCTAAGCATTTGTCCTGTGCTCATCCTGATCTTTTCCAAGAATTAAGAGATCGACAGGTTAGTGCATCATTCATAAATTCAGACTTAATTTTAACTTTTACTCACAACTGATCGACGCACAAGCATAAGATGTGATGCAGTAAACACGAAAGCTCAAACATGTGATGCTAGAACCAGTGACATTTTGGTCACATATTTGCACTTGCATTTCAAACAGTCAAATATTAATTTAATTTGAATGAATGGAGTTTGATGAAATGAACAGTTTTGCTATATTAATTTTAGTATCAACAATATGAAGGGAATGTTTCTGCCACATTGTCGACTGCTAACATGAAGCAGCCAAGAGAGATTTATATTTAAAGCTTTTTCTTTGCCTATCTGAGTCTGAAATCTGAAAACAATCTGAGGGAGAGAGAACTTTGTTAGAATAACACTGAAAAAAAAAAAAACATTTGTTATAATTCATCAACAGCACTACAGCACTTATTAATGTAGGTCAATTTTTTGTAGATTATTTATAGGCTACTAATACGTTTTGTATGTTAACATTACTTAATGCATTAAGCACATACCTTACATTAACCAAGATTAATAAATACTATAAATGATGATCATTCACTCTTTTTTCCTCCAATTTTTTTTTTTTTTTTTTCAGTTGACTTATTTTTTGAGGCTGGTTATTTGCCACCTATTGTATTGATTTATCTATATCGATTACTTTCTGGTATCGTACTGAAGCTAAAATTATGGTATCGAGCCATCCCTAGGTGAAAGTAACTCAAGAAATACAGGAGTTATGTAACGCATTACAATTCTGAGACAGGAATATTGTAAGGTAAGGAATTACTTTTAAATAACAGTAACATGTAATCTATAATGTATTACAGTTTGGAAGTAACTTGCACAACACTGATTATAACCCATTTTATTCCAAGTAAAATTGACTAAAATTATGATATTGACTACATTTTTGTCAAGAAAAAACTTTGACTAAAACACATTTTTGTAAGTGTAAGTGAAAGTGTAAAAATAACATTTGCCGCCATTAAGGATTTTCATAATGCAGTTAATCATGTTGTTAAGTTGAGACGTTCCAGAGGCCAAAAACATGGACAAACTTTCCAGGTGGCTATGTCTAAAAAACAGGCTCATTCTCAACACTGAATATGGCACATCCCTAACAGGTCAATCCAATTAGCCCTGAAATGGGTACAACACCTCATAACATTGTCATTCTGGGCAAAAACCACCCTTTAGATTTACATTCATTTAGACGGAGAGTGAAAGTGACAAGAAGGCAATTACAAAAGGAGGTCTTGTCCGGGTTTGTTCCATCCTACTCAATTAAGTTCCAGTTTCATTAAAGTCCCTTTGCATCACTTTGCTTCAATCAAGTCTGCGGCCCCTTACGAGCGTTACGGTGACTTTCACCGAATCACATTAAAGAAATGAACTTTCTAAATCCAACTGCGCTATTTCAGATGTGAGGTTAGAACGGGCCGGATGTGTCCTTCCTTCTCATCCTATTCTTGACAGCGCAGCCCGTGCCATGTTTATTGCTGAATAATTACATTTTAAGCACTTTAAATGACTTTGCTTTATCAGACTGAATGATTAATTGCATTGCTGGATGAGGAGTACAAAGTTAATATGAGCTTAATGATCGGTCTGGTCTTTCAAAGTTATTGAGAGCCTTTTTTTCTCCCATCTTAGCTGTGAGTAATCTGCATGAACTTTACTTTGACAGTTAATATCGCACTTTCATTTCCTTGTTGGCGTAATTGTTTTAATTATGTTATGTTCATTATTCAACAGGGATGATCTTATAGCTCCAGGGAAATGATATTTTCTAAACAGGTTTCCATTCAAGCGGGGAACAAACAAACGACAAGGATGACATATGCCAGAATAAACAATGACAAAATTGTTACGAGCCTGTGACCTTTCGCAAATGTCTTTAGAAAAAAAGAAAGAAAGAAAAAAAAAACTCAAATACAAGCGATTTAATCAAGCTTTCACGTTTCACTGCCAGAATCAAGAGCAAAATAATTAACCCGCGCGAAGCGCAGAGGTGGCGTGTCAGCCATGACCTGCCAACGCTCTCCGAGCCCTTGATCAATTTCCAGTCTCTGCCAGACTTGTGTCCTGTCCAAAGATGGTATCAGCCAACCAACGGGGAAGCCATCTTGGCTCATATGTCTACCAGTGGCAGAGTTCTTTGGCTTGACCTTTAGACTTTGAGCAGCAATGATTTCACAGGGAGCATTCATCTGCCGACCTGTAATCTCCAGCGACAAACCGTTCTGGCACAGAGACCTCTGGGCCCGGATCTTGGCTTCAGCTCAAACACCGCCTAAGCCTGACTACCCTTTTCAGCAGCAGCGCCATATTGGCTCTAGTAACTATTGATTAGCTGTAGGGATGGTGCACGGCTACTTCCCTCTAGATCACAGACGGCAGCTCACCATACAGCCATTTTGGATCCGTTTCCAACATGACAGATGGCACCAGCTGATACGATTTTTTATTTTTTTTTTAAAGCTGATGTTGAAATGTGGTGGCCTAGTTTAGGTATTGCTTGTTCTGAAATTACTACAAAGAACACAGAGTGACATAAATTTTTTTTGACAAAAACAAAAAAAATAAGGAATCTGTCAGCTGCCTCAGATAGGCAGACGCAGCGGTATCACTTATCATCTCGCTAGAATGTGGGGGATGATAATAATATGACACTGGGTTTATGAGAAGCAATTGCCAGTTTGATTTCCACTAAGCACATGGATATCCTCCTAAGCCCATCACAAAAGTCTGTAGGAGGTTCGATATTATACACTTGGAGTCACTAAGATGAACCTAAAAGAGCGGTTGCTCAGAACACTTCTTTGACGCTCACAGAATTCAGTATCACTTCTTGCTGCAAACTTGAATGCAGATTCTAAAGTTACAACAAAAACAATGACAGACAGACAGACAGACAGACAGACAGACATACAGATAGATAGATAGATAGATAGATAGATAGATAGATAGATAGATAGATAGATAGATAGATAGATAGATAGATAGATAGATAGATAGCTCAACTGCTTCTTCACACTACAACCCTATTCCCAGGAGAATTACTTTTCTTAGGACAGTAGACAGCAGTTCAGAGGGTTAGGATGGGATTTGCTTTGCATTATTCAAAGTCTGTGTTCTTCTCTGAAGTGGCATTCATGCATATAAAACAAAAGGCCTTGCGAGTGACCCAGCAAGTGGAAGACGAGGGGCCTACAGTAACACAAACTGTCCACTTGAGCTGAATCTTTTATCTCTTGCTGGAACTGGGCAACACGGGGCAGTTCTTGTTTCGAAAAGCACATATTATTCAGGACATACAGTATATAAGGAAAAAATATAGAAGGAAAGGAGAAAGTTCTTAAAAGAGACACAAAGAATCCCCTAAGTTAATGTAATGAGATGGTGCTTGGTAAAAAATAAAAACCTGGAAAATCATCAGACACATGTAAATGCACTGCAAATCCTGCGCCGACCATGCAAATGCACTTTTGAATATATCCCCGTTCCAGAACCCTGACTACGATAATGATAATGCACACACCGGTACTTGCTCGCAAATACAACCCCACTCATCCCTAATTCGTAGGAAAGCATGCTCATCAAATGCCTATAAGGCAAAATACAAACAGTGCACTGAATGCCAACATCGACTGATTGATTTGTCCTTTTAAATTCTGTTCAATAGAATGGAAACTCACATATCCAGACAGGTAGAGGGCGATATGGCGCACTCACCTCAGCTGCAGGCACTCCCTCAGGTGGGCGGCAGTGGAGAACGATCATGCCATTGATCGGCACCTCCATCCCCTGCGGCTCCTGTTCGAAATTCTTCCTTAGGTCTATATGGAAACCAAAAGAACACTGGTAGCATGTAGCAGCTACGTTACTAGCTAAATCAAGTAGATATTTTTTGTTAAAACATTTGGAATGATGATTTAAATGTGATTTGTGTATTCAATATTAGCATATTCATATGGCATTAGCATATTTCAGTGCAACTAAAAGTAAGGTCTGAACTGATATTTCATACATACATGTTAATGCAAACAATTCTAGAGTCTCACTACAGGCATAAGCATAAAGTGGCTTCTACAGTAAAATTCTCTTGCAGGTCGACTAATGTCATCAGCTAATGGGGTTCAAATAATGCCATTATTTAAGGGTGGTACTATCCAGTGTTATTAACTAAAACTAAACCTAAAAAAGTTAATTTAAAATTAAAACTGAAATAAAATAAATAGAAATTTGCAATTTTATACAACGAAAACTATCCATTTCATATAAATATTATTAGAAAAAACTGTAAGAATTCCAAAGTGGAAAGTTATTTTTGAAAAAATAAATAAATAAATGGGCAATGATTATACTGACATGCAATGCGGACGGTGGCTTTGCGACTCTTGGAGGTGCCCAGATGACTCCAGGCCACACACAGACACCAGTAGTCCTCTGGTCCATGGAAGTCCTCCACCTGCTGTCTGGACACATTTATCATCACTTCACGGATCTTCAGCCCTGCACGGAAAGGAAAAATGGAAGGGCTAAGAATGAAAAAGAGACATGATCCACATTTTATAATGGCAACAGTCTTTGAAAATCAGTACTAACTAAAGGAAGCGATGCTATGAACTTAACTGCATTTTGCAGTAGCTCAGCTTCAGTTTCCAAAACAATGCATCTTTCAGTAATGAGCTACTTTTTTCCCCCCAAAAAAAACTAAAAAAAAAATAATGCAGTGTAACCTGTTAAAATGTTTTATATCACATTGTTTGCACAGAGAACTGAATAATCAAAGCGTTTTCATAAACGCTTCTCTCTCTCTCTCTTACGATTCACTGATTCCAGGCTCTCTGCACAAGTCCCTGTGAGCAATTTTACATCTTTTTGAAGCACAATATTTAGTTAAACTGTTGTTCATCCCTATTTTTGACTCAGCAATAGAATTTGACATATTTTCTAGTTTTATTTGTATATAAGTGTACATTTTTTCTGTGCACATTTAATAATGTCACTCTAATAAAAACAACTAAAATTTAATTCCACTCTAAACTATCAAAAAATCATCAAACAGTTATATATTTAAAAAGACCTTAAATGTAATTGTACTCTAAGTTATGAAAAGCTTACAGCATGAAATGTTTCAAAGTAGCTTTAAATAGAGTTAAACAAATAGCAGACACTAAAATTAAAAGCCAGTTAAGCCATATTCCCTCAGAGGGTTCGAAATAAACAGCCCAGCTTTTACCACACATCTATAATAATGCTCTAATGTTCATTTAATTCCAATATTGCATAAGACCATTTGGGCCTAGTTTGCGTTTAATGAACTCCGAACCCTTGTGGTTCTTGTAAGAACCACAACCAGGTAACAGATTAAAGAGCGAAAATGGTATGAGTCAGAAAGCAGGATTATGGGAATCATAATAATGCACATCTTCCTGTAGAGAATTTTAAAAACGTTCCCCAGGCTCCTCTTCAACCTTGCTGCTCTCTTCCCAGACTGCTCTATAATGTATTCTTTCTGTCATAAGCCTAATTTTAGTACTGTTGTCGTGCCGACCAAACATTAAATTATGCAGGAAGCGTTTGAGGTGGTGGATTACACTTTTCTCACAGCCAATGCCCAGAAAGCTTTGCAAAATGCAACCAAAATATACAAGCCAGGGCAACGGTGAGTGTCAAGTCAAGACGCGCACCACAAAAGCGAGACCCGATATATGAGAGCGTGTTAATGGTTACAAAACTGAAAACATTTTAAATGAAACCGTTCTGTGAATTAGAGACACAATTATGTTCAGGGTGAGCGGAGGGAGAATTACGACTATGAAACTCTGTCGCAGACGGACGCATTAATGCAAGCCTCCGTGTGGGTCTCTGTGGGTGTATTTGCTCTGCTGAGAGAAAATGAGACTCATCTTTAATGATATTAAGGTAAGCAATGGAAAATCAATTTGATATTGCTCAGTCGGAGAAGCACGCTTGGCTGTGAGAAATGAGCAGAGAAAGGGAGAGAGAGAGAATTGGAAATGAAAAGGGTATTGCTAAATAAAGGGAGACTGAGTCAGGTCAGGACTCTAAGCATCTATAATCCTTTAAATCTGAATGATTATCTTTCAAACAGTGGGGAACAGAACAAAACTGACTGAACAGAAACTGAGATTCCTGTGCCAAAAGGAAGAGAAAAGACAGCAGCAGCAGCGGGGGTGGCAGAGGCAGACAGTATTGCCAGATCGGGTGGACGATTTCCAGCCCAAAAGCTCACAAAAAAAAAAAATAATAATAATAATTAAATAAAAAAAATTAAAAACAAAACAAAAAAAGAGAGATACTTTTATAATATTTTGAAATACATTTATTATGTGAATAATTTTATTGCCAGGGTAAATCAAGGTTAATAAGGACCATTTTTAACTCATTAAAAATAAATAAATAAATAAATAAAGATAACAAAATAACATAAAAAGGATACATTTCCCAGGAAAACAGATCAAATATGTATATTCACAGGATAATGTGCAGTGAAGGCTGCATACAAAATGAAAATACTTGTACAGCTGCACTCAGGATTATACATACTGAAAGTGAGACCTCTAAATGGCTTAACAAAATAACCCGAACAGATAAAGCAGGTCTTTAATACCAGGAGAAAAATGTCTGATTATTCCTGTTTATTTTAGTGGCAGTTGCTTGGCAATGCTCAACTATCTTTGCTCATGGTCTCTCAGTTCTGCTGCCAGGATGTTTTGAGTCAATCACTTGAGCTGTAAATGTCATGTGAATACTGCTATTAGTACTTTTATTCAGTAAGGATACATTAAATTGATCAAAAGTGACAATAATGACATAGATTTCTCTTACAGATAAATTCTGAACTTCCCACTCAAAAAGTTTTCCACATAAATATTAATCTGCACAACACTGTAAGCAAATCAGCATTTTAGAATGATTTCTGAAGGATCATATGACATGTACTGAAGACTGGAGTAATGGCTGCTGAAAATTCAGCTTCGCTATTTCAAGAACAGATTACTTTTTATATTATATTAAAATAGAAAACCGACATTTTAAATTGAAATAATATTTCACACTATCACTGTATTTTTTATCTTATAAATTATCAAATATATTCAGTATAATAAAATACAAGGTATTCAAAACAACATTTAATATTCCATAATAAAAAAATTACCAGATGGTGTAGTTACTACAGCCCTAAATTTACCAAGTGCCAAAATGGAGTAAAAAAATAAAAAAATAAAATAAAAAAGGGACAATAATATTTTATTACTTTACCAGGAACTTCTGGTTTAAATTGCTAGAATAATTTGTGTTTTTTTTTTCTGAAGAGATGGAAGTGAATGAAATCAAAGACCCTAAAGCACTCTGCTAATATGATGGAAATGTTTGTGTTTGCATACACACAGTTCTCTTTTGATCTTTTTATGTTGGCAAATTGTTTGATTTGCATTACATTAAAACAGCATACTGACTGTGTTGATGTACTGGCTCTAATATATGATTGAAAAGATGACCTCTGCAAATATGTAAGAAGAAAAAATAATAACAATGTCATATTATATATTATATTCTAAGAACATATATATATATATATATATATATATATATATATATATATATATATATATATATATATATTATATATATAGATATAGGATTAAAAAAAAAGCCTGTAAGAAATATTTATGGCTGGTACATTTTCTCAATTCATTGCTATTGGCAAGAAGATATGTACACACCACCTCAGATACAGATTCTGTCGCATCCAATTCCGCCCCTGGGGATGCAGCCAAGAAACTGGAACCTTCCAGCGCTCGTCCACAGATACTCAGAGGAATCGAGACTCTCAAGCCAAGTTTGGAACTAAACGACAAGAAGCTTGAGAATGACTGCTCGGACAAAGTGCTGCCATGGAGGAAACTGTTTCACTGGAGGCACAGTTGACTTTAAATAAACCATATAAATCATCATTTCAGGCCCCGGACAGAGACAGAGTGTGTGTGTACAGACATAGGAAAGTAGAAAACAGTAAAGCATGACTAATGAATACGAATGTGTGGCATATGGAGAACGCTGGAGTTGATGCCAGTGTTGTGTGTGGCCTTACATGAAGCACATAGACCCTGGCATATGCGATAGTAAACCCATTGTTTCTGATGCATCCATTAGAGTAGACAGAAGAAAATCTCCCACAAACCAACCAAATCCAACATCCTGTTATGGCTGCCAAAGACCTTGAGGCCATGGATTAACTACGAAGCCCAGATACACATCTATAGTGCTTCCAATACCCTGTTGTATTCCTCATTGGAGTGGCTGTAATACACACTTGGCTTCTTCTGAGAGTTTTGGTTATTCTTTTCGTATTGTGCATGTAAACACACAGACATCTTGTATTCCTGAACTTGCGCCATGCTCTGTATCAACTATGAACTGCTGAAATGTCTGTGCATCTATCAGGAGCGGAGCTTTTTCACATCCTGTGCTTGTTCCAACTGCTTCTCGTGATTACATGCATCGCTGGGAACGTCTTATTTGATTTGTTCATGCAATATTAAAAACATTATGTTTGACAAGCAGTCAGGCTTACACAACGTCAGCGCTCCAGTGCTGATAATGTTCAGTGTTTTTACGAAATTTTGATAATAATGATTTTTTTTTTTTACCTGGGTGTTTTCAGCTCAACTATGTTGTTATATATTGTATATATTACCAATATACATACACACACACATTCAGGTTTATTATATATTATTTTTTTGTATTAAAATGAATATTGAAGCACAAGTATTTATGCATATGTTGTAATAAATTATGAAATCATTATTTTTTTTTTTTTAAATCATACTGCTGAAAGCTTTTGGGAATTGAATCAAGAAGTATATATTACGTATATATTACACATATAAATAATAAATTCTGTAATGTCATAACATAAGAAAGTATATGTGCAAAGTTTGATTCGTATACATTAATTAGAAGCTATAATTGTTACCAAAATGATGCCAAAATGCTCAAAAACACCTGTTCTTGATTAACTTGATTAACTGCTAATTCATATGTATACTGCAAAACTGCAAAATTAAAAAATGCAATGTTTTTTTTATTTCAAAGAATGTAATTAAAATTATTAAAATGAATAAATTATAAATCACTCGTTTTTCTATAGAAACATTGTGCAACAACGACACCAGCAGGTAAAGTTACAGCGGGAGTCTGCGTTTCTCTCACCTCCCCTGAGCTTACTGAGATTTAACAAATCACCTAAAGCATGCGGTGAGTTTGGTGTGTGTGTGTGGGGGGGGGGGGGGGGGTAATTGAGAATGAAAGGGAGAAAATCATGTAAGAAGACACAATGCCTCCATTACGATACGATTGGATCTGACTGGTAATGTTTGGCTGTGATTGGTTCATGTGATAAATCCCACCTCATGCGCATTCTGTGTTTGCGAATCAGTCAGAATGAACAATATGGCATTAATGGGAAGACTCATTTCAAAAAGTAAGTAAACAACTCACATACTTAGATATAACAACTTTGTTACTTCAAAATGAGATTTGAAATGGCCTGAAAACATGATCTGTGGGAGTTTTCAGTGAGTAATCTGCTTAAAAAAATAAAAAAAATCTCTGTGTCCAATACCAACAAACCCCTGATGACTGATGAACCGAATAATTCAGAAATAGTTAAAAGTGAACTATTAAAAAGAATAGCTGAGCATACGTTCACAAATAAAATATATTGTTTAAATTGTTACTGCCTTGAGTTATTTTGGAATAAACACATTACGAGATTCATACTTGGCTTTAATAAACAGAATATTGATCACATTGTTCATGTAAAAATAGGATCGATTTTTTTTTTTGGGAGTGTAAGTAATGGTTATTTAACCATGAACATATGACTGGGACAGGAATTTACTGTACATTTGATAAAAAAATAAAATAAAAAAAAGGACTTTGCCTGCATTTCAGAACACCACCGCACACCACTGATATATACACATATGTACACACACTATATACTACATGTACTACACTATATCTTGAACTGTAAAATTACGCTACTATTATACTGTGTTTGACCTCTAAAAGATCCTAGCTTCCATCCAAGAGAGAGAAATAAATTCCATTTCCTCTTTTCTTCATCCTTTAATTCCTGATCCCAACACATTCATGTATTCCTTCTCTGGTTTCCAGACAGGCTCTCGTCTTCATCCCTGCTGTACTTTTCACGCCAGATTCAGAGTTGGAGAGCCCCTAGTCTCCAAGAGAGTCAGTGGCGGCTTTGCTTGCCCATGGTCCTCATCCCCCTTTCCTTTCTTTTCCTGTTCCAGCATTTGGAGACTGGTGTGTGTGTGTGTGTGTGCCGGTGCCTGGATCTGGCTTGTGGCTTGTTGCTGAGTGGCAGTGAAGAGTTCTGGGAGAGATTAGGAGAACCAAATCGGCATCTCACAACAGTAACAATGTCTCAGTGTCTGGATCTGCACATCCAGTGATGGCACATCTAAAGTGTCCTCGCTCTCCCAGGGCTTGGCAGAGACAAGCAGATCTGATCCCTCTGCTAGTGCTGGCAGCAGTCGGGCTGCAGCTGTGTGTTTGCGTGTGTGAATATTGTCCGACTGTTGGCTTTGAGCTCTTTAAGCAGTGGGAGGTCTGTGCCATCCTTGTGAGCCTTCTGATCCTGTAGACACACAGTGTGTATGTGAGTTTATAGGGCCACTTCAGGGATTAAAAACCACAGATGACCGCATGGACAGAAGATGCTTGTCAGTGCCACATCCGGGAACCATTTCAAACTGCAAAATGGGTGTATTTGTGTGATATGAAATGGTTACTAGTTTGACGATAAACCAAGATAAAATTTCCAACAGTTAGTACCGCTTTATATTTTAATTATGCTTAAAACCATTTTAGCCATTTTTTAAAATCATTTTCTAAGGCCACGTATGCACGGTAAAGTTTCAGGAGTGACAACCGAATTTAAATACATACGATGTCATTTACTAATATTGGCACACAATTTACTAATTCGTTCCCTCAATGTACTAAAACGTGCACACTATTACTATTTCATTCCCTCGATTTGCTAAATTGTGCACACAATTTACTTATTCACTCAAAAAATTAGTAGGCTAAATTGTGTGCACGATTTACTATTTTGTTCCCTCGATTTATAAATCTTGTGCACAATTTAGCAAGCAGAGGGACCAAATTAGTCAATTGTGCACACCATTTATAAATCGAGGGAAAAAAGTAGTAAATCGTGCACACAATTTAGCCTACTATTTTTTCCTGCATGCCGTGTGCGGGGCTCCGTACTAAAGTATATTCCCATTCATACTTACATTTTTTAGCACAGCAGGATGACTAGGAGCATAAAATTCTCCAGCCATGACTTCCTGTTCCACGGGATTATAAATATGAGAAATATAAAGGCCAAATTCCCGTAAATCAGCCATCACAAGGAGTAAAACCAAATAATATAGTTCTGATGTGCAGAACAAGGTTGTTGAGCTTCACAAAATAGAAAGAGCTAAAGCATTGAAAATCTCCATTTCCACCATCAGGGCAATAATTCAGAAGTTCCAATCAACTAAAGATGTTACAAATCTGCCTGGGAGAGGATGTGTGTCTATAATGTCCTAATGCATGGTGAGGAGGAGAGTTTGAGTGGCCAAAGATTCTCCAAGGATCACAGTTGGAGAATTGCAGAAATTAGTTGAGTCTTGGGGTCAAAAAAAAAAAAAAAAATGCTCACAGTTGATTATACTGCTGGATCTTTAATATTGTGGGCCTATTTTTCTGCGGGAGGTTCTGGACATCTTTTTCAGATACATGGCATCATGGATTCTATCAAATACCGACAGATAAAAAATCTAAACCTGACTGCCTCTGTTAGAAATCTTATATTTTCAATCAGGACAATGATCCAAAACAAACATCAAAATTAACACAAAATGAAGCATCTGCCATGGCCGTCCCTGTCGTAGAAATGATTGGGGTGAACAGAAGAGAAGAAGCACGACCATAGAGCTGGAAATCTGAAGGATCTGGAGTGATTCTGAAGGAAAGTTATCTGATCTCTTGTCAGGTGTTCTCCAAACTCACAGGCATTATAGGAGAAAACTCAGAGCATTTATCTTGGAAAAAGAATGTTGCAATAATTGGGTGCCAATAAGCGTGTCCAACGTGAACTAGATAAAAAAAAATAATCCTAATGAGACCCCCCCCCCCCCCACACACACACACACTTTCCATCATTTGACTTCAGTGACAGGTTAGAATTTAGTAAATTTTCTGAATGAATGATCAAAAGGCTAAACAATGCAGATTTATTTTCACAGCCATCTTTGCTCATATTCACCAAGGGTGGCAATATTAGTGGAGGGCACTGTAAGTGAACACCCTACATTATAGTTTTGTGTGTGTGTACGGAACAGAACTCACTCTCGAAACTGGTAACCATAGCAATGTTCTAGTGTTTCATGCATTGGGGTGTCTGCTAGTTTTAACCAAAGAAATATTACAGCAACCAAAGCCAGTGTATTTTGTTTGTTTAGAAGGCAACTTTTTTTTTTTTTTCGTTTTATTTACAAAAAACTAACAACACTAGTAGAATGCGTTGGTCACACCTGTACATTACTTAACTGTGCTTGCAAAGCAGGATTAAGCATTGTAGAATGCGCTGGTCACACCTGTACATTACTTAACTGTGCTTGCAAAGCAGGATTAAGCAGTTAAAGGTGCATTGACAACCAAATTTAGCTGCACATGTGGCCTAAAACTATATGAAAACTTTATTATCTTGCAAGTCTCCCAAACAACACTTTTTGTTCATGTTTATGCAAACAAAAAGTGCTGCTAATTTTATTTGTTGTTGGTTTTCTATATAAGGCTTGATGAAATGATTACAGTCTGTGTATCAGTACTTTTTAAACATTTCAGCACATTTTAACAATACTGTGATAATATTTATAAACTGTGATCATTTAGTTCATTATAACCGTGACATGACACTGAAAAAGTGCTCAAAAGCCCTTTTAGACATTCTGAGCGTGCTTGGTAGTGTCTTGACTGACAACTGTCTTGAGCGCAACTGCTAATCCTGAATAAAAGTCTTTTGTTAACATGTCTGTGAGAAGCCTAAACAGTTACTGTTTATAATCCTGTATTGCAGCTACAGCTTATTTTGCAGTTGTTCGCATATTCATGTATAGCGCTTTTGGCCCCGAGGATCAGTAAGCGCATGCATTTTCTTTCCCTTCCTCCATCTCTTTCAAACTCCCTCTCTTCTGTTTTTCTCCATCGTCTTTGTCCTTCCTGAATCTCAGTGCATCTTGTCTTGTGTCTGTCTTTCTCTGTTGGCGGTAGATGATATAGCGCAGAGGGCTAGCTGTGATCTTAATGCAGAATGCTGGACGTCAATCCCTCTTGCAGTCACCAAACAGCAGGTGAGGACAATCTCACCCTACATCTCTTGCTATGTCCCTCTTTCCCTCCATATGTAGTTGCCTTTCAAGTATGTTCTCTTATCTATCTCCTGTTTACCTATCAGCCCACTGGATGTTCACCATACAGTGACATTTTAAAGAGACCCTTCAGCCAAAAATATGAAAATTTTAATATCATTTACTCAACATGATGTTGATCCAACCCAAAAGGTGGAAAACAAAAGCATTTTCATACTTTTTCATACTTTTAAGCACTGAAAAGGCAAGAGACACTTGCATATTTTTATGACCTTGAAACCCACTAATCAAAACATGCTGTGTGAACATTCTTCCAAACATCATCTTTTGTGTTCATACAGGACGCGAAGAAACATGAGGGTGATTAAATAAAGTTTCATTTTTGAGTAAACTACTCCTTTAACATTTCTCGCATACTCTCATCCTCTTCCCCTTAAATCTCTTTAATGTCACCCTTTTTCTTTAATTTCTCCCTCACCCTCCATCTTTCTCCACCCATCCCTCCATTCAACTCCCTAAATCTATACTTTGGCGGATCTCTATCGTTATCGTGCTCCTAATAAATCTCTCCTCCTCTCTTTTCTGTTTTTGCTCTCAGTCTGTCTATCTTTCTTTCTCAGTGGTAGTAGGATCAGAGGCTTTAGCTGTGTGATCTGTATTGATCAGTGAGCAGTGGGGTTATGCTGCTCTGGCTGACTGTTGTTCTGCACTGCCCTGCCCTCCTGCTCTCTTCCAGCCCATATCCATCGCCATGACAACAGCCTAAGCCATTTTTTTTTTTAAGACATCTAAACACATGGTTTCAACTGTTGGCTAAAATAGGGATTTTATGAGTTTTATTAAAAGGAACAGTTCACCCCAAAAATGTAATCATTCAGTCTGATTATTGAAAAGGACCAACTGGTTCATTAAGAACTGGATCACTATTCTGACTCCCTCATACAGCAGAAAACAGTTGAGTGATAATCACAGGCTTTTAACTTTGATCATTTAAATCAGTAAGTCAAATAATTCAAGTATGAATTAGTCCAATTTGAGAATGATTCAGTCTGATTTATTAACAGATGGTTTAGGCTGATTTTTAACTAAATCAACTGGTTCACTGAAACAAACTGTCTCAAAAGAATAATTCTTTCATTGAATCAACCTGAGAACTGCTGTAACTGGATCAATAAATCAAATAATTGAACAATTCAACTTCTAACTCTAGAATAGTCTGATTCATGAAAGAATTGCTCAGATTGATTTGTGAACCAAATCAACTGGCTCCTTTAAAAGAACTGATTCAATGGAATGATTTGTTCATTGATCAGGATGTCAACTTCAACCACTGGTAGCTGTTCTTGTTCTAACAACTCAATTGAGGGGAAGTTCTCAGAGAATAAGGACAAAATATGGGTCTGTTACACACACAAAGCTGTCATGTAACTTAAAAAGACTTGGACTACAGCAGCCAACTGGTAAGTAATGACAGAATTTTCATTTTTGGCCGAACAATTCCTAGTCATTTGCTATCAATTGCAGCCATGATGATTATCACCCCTGGCAACACGAGCAACTGACACATCACAGACACTGCAGCTCACAGAGCCCTATCAAATACATTTTCATGAAACGCCAGCATAAAAGCCAACACGGTCCTCATTATTATTAAACAAACCAGCACATTTTATCAAGCACAGGTGCACAAATGTGTGATAATGCACTGGATGCACACTTTCACCACGAATGAATTATGAATCATTGCCCACACAGTGAACTGCCAACACCTGAGGTGTGTCTGCAAGGTCACACAACCTGAACCCCCATTGACCCACAGGCGTTCTTTAGACATCACCCTAGGAAAACACTCATTGTCGTCCTTGTGCTTTTAGCTTATATACAGTTCTAACAATGCTCATTTCATTCAACAATCTTCCAATTGTGGTTATTTTCAATATTATCTTTTATGTTTTACTTTTAGTCAGAAATGGGCCTTTATATTAAAGAACGTTTCCAAATCAATAGAACCCCAATCTTTTTTTTTTTTTTTTTTTTTTTTACGTTCTGCAGAAGATGATACAGGTAATACAGGTTTGGGACGACATGAGATGATGACAGAATTTTCATTTTTGGGTGAACTATCCCTATGACATCTCTATATTTAAAATGCAATTGTAGTAGCAGATTTTAAAGATCATGTTTATAATACAACAGTCACATTAGTAGCCAAAAGAGATGTAAATGATGCTGGGAGGTGATTATACTGTCCTGCTCGTAAATGATTCTGTTTGTAAGCCAGAGAATCACAGTGGTGTCCAGTCCTGTTAGCCAGCTCTGCTGTTACTGTGTGTTTGGCCACAGGAAGGAAACTGATCTGGCTAATTCTGAAACAGACTTGCAAGCTGGCCACTCTTCCTGATGGCGTTCATCAAACATGAGGCGGTAAAGCCGGAGCTTTCCTTTTACTTCTCCATTAATGCCTGTGATTCTTTGTTCTGCATCAGAGTCAAGCACAAACGCATAAAATTAGACAAACAAACAAACTCTGGGCGATATTTACAGTATAATAAAAACTACACAGTTTCATGGTCCAGCGCAGGTGCAAGCCATTTTTACTAACATTATTAGGCAGATAAAATGGGATTATTTATCTGTACAGTATATGTACATCGGCAAGACACTTTGTTTTTATATCAACCTCGTCCTGTCCTGCAGTGCAGTTTTGCAGTCTTTACCAGTCTTGACAAAAATGCACCATTTCAAAAGTACTGACAGATTTACCAACCATCCTTCCGTGAGCGATTCCATTCAGCCCAGCAGGACAAATAATCCAAGCAGGCACGCAGGCAGTCCAAGGACATCGCGGCTCCTGCTCTCAGAGTTTGATTTATCTGCTTTGTCGCTAGAGAGATGCGATCGGAGCGTATCTATGCTGGACCGAGGGAGCCCGGCCTTAATCAACGGAGCCTCACAGATGTACAGAGATGATTAGGCAGTCCAACAACCCACTGAGACTCAATGGTCAGTGCCGGGCACGGATAGAAGATATCTGTAAGTGTGCTAAGAGGAAGCTCAGATAGCAAGCTGGGTGCATGCAACATCACATTTGAGGTGGATGTTTATTTTAGCAGATGATCCAAGATCAGCCTTGGGACTTTCAGTGTGTGAGATTTTACTTAGATTTGTAAGCAGTAGATTCCTTCTACTTTACAATGGGGTGGTGTGGCCTAGTGGTTTCAGCTATGGGATGATAAACAAAAGGCTGTAGGTTTGAGGGCCCCACAAGGGCTAATCCATAAGCACTACTGTGCCTGTGGCAAGGCACTTAAATCCATGTAGCTCCAGGGGGATTGTCTTTATTATAAGTGCACTATAAGACCCGTTTCACATCGCAGTGTGAGCAAAAATGTAGCATAATTTCAACAGTAAGCTCTATAAAGAAAATAAAGTAATTTATAAGTTACAACAGAGCATTTTCTTTTAAATTAAGCCAAATAAGGTAGAATTTTGAGAATTACTGTATTATAAACTTGATTGTCATCAAATCTAATTTATCACCACATTTTCCATCCAAATAATAATTTATCAACACAGAACAGAAGCCAAATCCTCATGTGTAGCATCAAACTTCTCCAAATATGACAATATAAAATATGCCCCCTAATGGCAGTAATACCAAACATTAAGTTGTTTGCAAAAACACTTTCACACATGCAGATCAGTAATTGGTTTCTGAATGGATTCTGTTTGCGTCTCTTATGAAGCAAAAAGCAACAGCATTTACTCTCTGCTTATTGACTACGCTGATATGAATGAACAGCTATCCACATACACTACAATTTAAAAGTTTGGGTAAGATACAGTGTAAACATTAATATTGTAAAATATTGTAACAATTTTAAATAACTGATTTCTTTGGTTTTAATGTTTAAAATGTAATTTGTTCCTGTGATGGCAAAGCTGAATTTTCAGCAGCCATTATTTCAGGCTTCAGTGTCACATGATTCTGGAAAAATATCCTTATTATTATTATTAAAACAGTTGACAACAATTGTGCTGCTTAATATTTTCTGGATTATTTTATGAAGAGAATTTTCCAAAGAACAGCATTTATTAAAAAAAAAAGAAATCTTTTGTAACATTATAAATGCCTTCATTGTAATTATTGATGATTTCAGTGCTTACTTGCTAAATAAAAGTATTAATGTATTTTAAAACAAACAAACAAACAAACAAATAAAATAAAAAGCACTCACCCCAAAACTTTCAACAGTGTATATTTCTGACCTCACTCATAACCATCCTTTCAGGAGGAACCTCACATCAAGTGTGAAATATTCACAGTGACACTCTAAACTCTCCATCAGAAGTGAATAACTTCCGGTCTATAGTTTGGATAAGCAGCAGGGATTTAAGCTGGAGGATTTCATCCTCACTAGCAGTTTTAAAGCTTTCAATACAGGTAGCATTCAAAATCTGTCAATTTTTTCAGCTGCTGACAGTTGTCTCTTTTATAACAGATAAAGATGAAAGAAATAAATACAAGTGGTAAAAACATGCCTGAAATGAGCCAGACTGCTTTTCAGACATTTTTGAATATAAAGCAGCAATTCACCCCTGGGTCAAGTACTGTACGTTTTATTTCACTATGTTGCATCACTAGATCAGCCCTTTCAGCTTTCAGAATCTGCACCAGCAAATACTAAATGCAACAATCAGTCTCTTTCAAGCTCTTACAGATAGCACACTATGTTTGATGGAGAGTGAGCTGAAAGATGAAAGCTGCAAAAAGTTGAGCCGAATGTCTGCTGCTGTAGGATTTGACATTCTGGACGCCACTCACCCAGCAGCCACTGACAGACAGATAGAAGGTGCATTAAAGGAAAAGTTCACCCAAAAATGAAAATTTGCTGTAAATTTACTCACCCTCAGGCCATCCAAGATGCAGTTTGTTTCTTTATCGGAACAGATTTGGAGAAATTTAGCATTACATCTCTTGCTCACCAATTTATCCTCTGAATAAACAAACTCATCCATGTCTTTTATAGCCTGAGGGTAATTTCAGTAAATTTTCATTTTTTGGTTGAACTATTTATTTAAAGAGAAGGACAGCACATGGGTATTTACCGGTTCCTAGTTCAGTGTGCTCCAAGGAAGTGTGTTGGTTCTGATGGACCCACTCCCCGTTGCATTTAAAGAAGATCTGGAGGGCGGGACGTGCACGGCAACGTAGCTTGATGGGGTTGCTTTTGACAATGTACGCATCATCGGGCTCCTGCAGAAAGTGAGGCAGCGTTCCAGACATCGCTGAGAGACCATCACGTGACCCTGCAACAAAAATTCAGGAGTTTTACGTCAGCTCTAGAAGAAAAGTCATTGTTTCATTCAAAATGGAGCAAAAATGTCTAACCGGCCAAATCCGCTCAACTGACAGCTATCTATCTGCAAGTTCCTATAATCAGACACATCAGCTAAGCTCCCTGACAGCAAGCTTACTCACTTCTTTAACTGGTCTGTCAATCACTTTCAAAAGCGCTTTTAGGTTGGACGATGTTTTCAAATGAGCACAATACGAGCTGGCGACACTGAGAGATAAAGTCAAAACGGCCCTAAAGCAGCTGAAGGTGCCTGCAGATGATTTTAGCACCGTTGACAGCAGCCAGTTGATACTCAATAGTGAGCATTTTCAGGACCACGGACAGCTCCCTTGGGCTCTGTGGCTTCACATTAAATCAGACATTATATGCAGATGTTTGCTCTGTTCCAAAACCCAGTGAGCTGCTAATGGAGGCAACATTTTAAGGTAAAGCATAATGCTTGCCAACGCAAAGGCTGTTCCAAAAGGTGGGTAACTTAATTACGCTGCATCCTAAAATACCTTATTTTAGACTGTCCTAAGGCAGCAACACATGTGTCCATGCATCTCACATTCATTGTAATGATTTCAGTAGAAATACAAACTGAAGTTGGAGGATGAAGTGATAAAAATGTTGAATATAAATTTACTAAATATAAGCACACACTGGGATGTCAAATTAAAGGTTAATTTAAAAAAGGATAACATTTCTGATCTATGTTGATGAAGGAGTACTTGAGCCTGTGGATAGGTCTGGGAGGGTGTATAAGACAAAAAAGTTTGGAAAAAGGATTTGGAGCAAGCATATACAGTAATATGGAGGCAAAGTCACAATTGTGCTTATGGGTATTTTTTTCAGCCACTATATGGTAATTATACCTGAGTTAATCTGCAAAAGGCACATTTACTTTGTGACAGTTGAGTCAGGATCTGTGAGCATTTGCTGTCACAGCAAGAGCTGGACTAGGCTGATCTTGTGGAATTCTGAGTAAAGCTCATATCATATCTATTTGATATGAAAAAGAAAAAGACTAGTCATATCCGGTCCATTAAATATATATATATATATATATATATATATATATATATATATATATATATATATATATATGCACACACACAATATATTTCTGTTTTTTTTTGTTTGTTTTTTTCCACATCTTTACATAATTCAAAATCCTTTTGGTCAAAATAAAGCTACAATTATATATAAAATGACCAAAACATACTGTAATAAACACAATAATAAATGTCCTGAAATGTTTCTCTTCTCTTTCAAAATTTCTTGTAACCCTCCATTGTATCTGTCAAATAAAGCATCAAAAGCCCAAGAAATAAAATAAAAGTACTGTAAATCTATAATAAACTGGCTATTAAAAAACGGAAAACAGTTCTGACATGCCCCATGAAATCGACCACATACGGGTGTGAAATTCTATTTCACACAGGGATATTTGGAAAAAGATTTAGAGTCTAAAATGTCTTGTGGATAAAAGAGCCACACAAGAGTGACAAGAGCTGAAATATCCACAAGCACACAATGATTTAAAGCACTCCTCTCCCTCGCTCTTCACGTTTCTCTCCTGCTCACTCTCCATTTCTCTTTCTGTCACTGCATCTGTGTACACACACACACACACACACACACACACACACACACACACACACACACACACACACACACACACACACACACACACACACACACACACACACACACACACACACACACACACACACACACACACACACACACACACACACACACACATTCTAAGACTCTCCCTCACTAATAAAACTATCACAGACATAACTGACTGAAATCTTAAGCATAATAGAAATTTCTATTGACTTGTAATCCTTCCCTGGGAAACTTTACGCACATGTGTGTGTGTACACAGGTGCGTTATCCTCTGGCAAACATACCTGATTCATCCTGATTAGAATGAATAGAGAAATGTCTGCGTGTGCCGCTCACTCTGAGAAAATCACAGCTCTACTTCTCTCACTGTCTCTCTCAAACCAGAGGACAATTTTATCACTCAAGTGTTTCTTTCATAGCTCAGTAGATTTAAAGTCAACATGCACTTTCCTAATATACACTCCTGGTCTTACTACAGTATGAACATTTCATCAGTACATCATGTTATTTCCTTAAAAACATTGTACCTTAGTAATCTTTCAGAAAAATGTTTCATTGCTAGAATTACTTTTCTAGGTTAAAAATGTGAACCAAAAATCAAATAACTACTTAAACTTTTCTAAAATCATGTCAAAGGGTAAAGCATTAATTTAACAATGGTTAACGATAATTCAAAACATATTATGGCAATAACAGCAACGGATGGAAAAGAAGTGTCATTCCCCATCGAATGTTAACTCATATTCAAGTCTGGCTCCATTGTAGTATGGAATGGTCACTTTTCACAATTCAATCAAGATGTATTTAATTTAAGCATGGTCCATTTATGTTTCATTTATGTATCAACTTATTTCAGATGTTTTTCCTTAAACTCCTCAGTAAACATAGGAGCATAGAGCTATAGAAATTCACTACCATTTAAAGGTTTGATTTTTTTTTTTTTTCTTCAGAAAATCATATTTTTAATCAATTAGGATGCATTAATTTGGTCAAAAATTAAAAAAAAAAAACATTGTAAAAAAAAAAACACTTCAAATAAATGTTCTTTTGTAAATGTTCTTTTGCAGCAAAAACATTTTCAATATTTATAATAATGAGACGTTTCTTGAGCACCAAACCAGCATATTAGAATGATTTCTGAAGGATCATGTGACGCTGAAGACTGTAAATTAATTAATAAATTACATTTTAAGATATATTAAAATAGAATACAGAACACACATTATTTTCTATAAGAGAATTAATTGCACAGTGTCTTGTTTGTATCACCTAATGCTTTGTGCTCATGGACACGGCATGCTTCTTTTTAGAATGAACACTCCCACACACTGAGCACCAGGTAGGAGTGTGAACACATCCATATTCACAAACACACACAAACAAATTGGACTGTGCAGTTCCATACTGTAATGTGTGCTAATGCAATTTTTGCACGCCCACAAACAAATGTTTTTACATTTACAAGCAAATACACAAATCGCAACACATTCCAATGCAAGCACACATACAATCACACACATTTGGACTCGTCCACCATATGCTTTTATCCAGCCACCATCACAGATGTTCAGGAGTGCTTGACATGATGGCAGTCTGATGAAAGGGAAAAATAGTCATCTGAGTCACAGATGAAAGGAAAGAGAGAAAGAGTTGGGGGTGGGAGGGAAAAAGAGTGAGAAAGAAAAAAGTGCAAATGGGAACCAGCCGAGAGAGCTACTTTAGACTTGTGGAAGTTGCATACTTCTGTATGCAGAGTGATTCATATAACCGTGTTTGAGGGGAGGACCGTCTGTTTGTTTCTGATGGAGAATAAACTTTATTACACTCATGCACATTCACACACAAACAAGACACACAGCAACAGAGACAAGCAAAACAATCCAACTTGCACTTCAATTGGAATATATATACATATACACATTTTAAACATGCATATATGCTAAGAAGTGTAATACTTTATGATGTTAAATTTAAAAGACATGGACTAAAGGCCCTTCATCAAAACATTCAGGTTAAAACAGTCAAACATTGAAAAGTTATATATATTTCATATATATATATATATTTTTTTTTTTTTTCACAAAAAAATACAAATTAATTAATTAATTAAATTTGATCTACACAATGTTATATTGTTGTGTCCAATAAAATTACTGGCCAACTGGTGAATCATTTTTATTTACAATCGAATCAAATATTAAATTACACTTTGCTCTTGTAGAATGTTCATTTTTGGTATGTGGTTCTCTGGAGAATAAGTTCTTTAAAAAAATATGATGTAAGTTAAAATGGCTCACCTGTGGCATCAGCCTGTAAGAACTGTTTTGCTTTAAAGCTTTTATTTTTAAGAGTCTGTTGTCGTGTGAACCAAGAAACCTGGCAGTTCGGTTTTTTGAGTTAGTTTCCCCCTGTGGTGGTGTTTTTGTTATGTAGTGTTAGTTCTTGATAGAACTGAAGAGAACAAAAGTGACCATGACATCCTAATGCAATCACGGCTTAGACACAATAACACAGTCCTGACTGCCTCTCTGAGGGGCTTTTGAGCTCTGTGTATGTGTGTGCGTGTGTGAAGAGAGAGTGAGAGAGGATGATTTCAGTGATTGAGCATATGTGTGTTTTCCAAAGCTCTCTGTATCAAGATTTCTGACAGCTATTTAATGTGTCTCAGTTGCATGAGTTGATAAAGCACCGATCTGCTCTCTTAATCCACAGTGTGAAAAGGAAATGCCAAAATGGCCGGTCGTGTCTTCTCAATCCCCCCTCTGCTGTCAGGGCCGAGTTGGTTGCCACAGCGATGATATACGAGCAGCGAGCCACCCCGGCAATAACGGCGGACGCTAGATACATCTCACGCTACGGGAGCAAAACAAGATGTCACTGCCACCGGCTCTGAGCAATGAGTTTATCACACACACCTGTCTGTCACACTGAGAGGTCTACGACGCAAAACACACACACAAAATACAAACATGCTAACCATTCTGACCTTGAAGTGATAAAGGAAGCACTCTCTGATGGCTAAATTTAATCTATTGTTTATGTCAAATCACAGACATATTTTTGAGTGCAGATGTGACTAGTACATACCAGTATTGGGAAAGTTCTTTTTTAAATCGTAGCTTGCTAAATTACTGTCAAAAGGTAGATAAGCACATTGAAGCCTTTTAATTTCTTTTAAATTATTATTATTATTTATTTAGCACATTAGAGCTGTATTTATCAGGCACATCAATTAGGATATCTATTAAGGTAACAGCAACAAACTTAAAATAAAAAAATAAATGGTTGGTTATACTGAATATATTTTGTGAAAACATACATTGGTATTCAACTGGAAAAAGACAAACCAGACTTTTTCACTAGTGGTCTCACACTTTTGGACCCCAGCTACAGTGAAAATATGAGCTTTGCACAATCCTCTTTTCTGCAAATCCTGGAAAATGGTGCAAAACTTGCATTTCAGACGGAGAAAGACAGTGAGAAGTGCACCTTGGGGAATTTTGACAGACTGCTGGTACATCACGATCACGATAGTGGCAGTTCTCAGCAGGGTGATGAACCTGCGTAACATACAGCTCACCCACGGCCTGAACAATAACACATACCACATGTAGATCAGCCTCTCACACACGCACACATATGCCATTTTATGGACAAAAATGTTTATCACAAATAAAGTCTTTTAGGTATTGAATGATATGGGTGAGTAAATGACTTTAGATTTTTTTTTGGCTGAACAATACCTTGAAATGCTTCAGCTCTGCACTGTAGCATTCTGGGATTTCTATAATTCTTCCATAAACATTGATGTTTTAAGAAAAAAAAAAAAATGAACAGGAAGTACAGGAAAAAATTCTAAACACAGATACACTTAAATATAAATTAGCAAACAGCTATCATAATCCACATCACAAATGCATTGATTTACTCTCCATTTATATTTAAAATTTTCTATGTCATTGATCAATTTGTAGTAAGTAAAATCGATTTTTATACGAAATTTTAATAAACCCTTTTAATGGACACAACATCAGTTGATTCCTCACCATTCAAACAATTTTCTGTGACAGCCATTTAGCCAGTTTTGCTTGCCCAAATAAGATAATTATTTAAAACATGAGCTTCCCTTCTACTTCTACAATATTTTGAAAAGCTGAATTTTCAAAAACCACTACTTTAGTTTCACAAGATCCTTCAGAAACCATTCTTATATGCTGATTTGCTGCTGATGAAACTCCTATTATGAAACTTGAAAACAGTTGTGACATAACTTTTTCTGGATTTTTTGATAAATAAAAAGTTCAAAAGAACAGCATTTCTTTAAAATAGAAGTCTTTTGTAACATTGATCAGAAGTGACAGTAAATATATTCTATCCTTTAATGAAGATCAAAAAAGATCTTACAGACCTCAAATCATAGTGTATATTTATGCCTATTTGAATATTACACAATTTCTCTTGATGTGTCTGTATTAAAGTCAATGAGCTGAGTCTCTTGTAAATGACACACACAGCTGTAAATATGCAGAGTGTTCCAAATGAGTCACTTAGAGTATGAAGTTCCATTTCAGTTAATATGCTGCTAGACTGTTCACTAGGTTTAGAAACAGAGAGGGAGAGATACTGCAGTCTCGATCAAAAATATCATGACTTAGAATCAAACAGCTGCTAGTACATACATTTACAAAGCAGAACTGTAAATGCAGCACTGCTCAAAATTCAAATGCAGGGCCACAATCGTTAGCTAATTAGTACAAACAAACCATTCTTAAGTAACAGTGACATTTTAGAAAAGGTTAGGAAGTGTCACTTTCGTGTATGTACTTCTGTTGGGCTGAATATAATTAGAGATTTAGTCTCAGATGGTAGAATTAACACGACAGGGTAAAGTTAATGTCAAATTTTGTTCACTTCTGATGTCATTCCATGTGATGTAGCTTAAATACTCTCACAAACTCTTAATGGACAGTTAAGGAAGAGTGATTATTTAATACGGCGTAATTTAATTCCAAAATGTGCTTGATGATTACATGAAATGCTAGAACGAAATCACAAAAAGTTCTGAGCGCATAAAAGTTGCTAGGATAATGGTTCAAGGAACTCAAGTAGTACACAGACGATACCTCCTATCATTCTCAGAGCACTTCAGATGGTATGAAATTCCTTTGAAAGGATTCTTGGATGTGTGGAAGAGATTTAGTGAACAGACAGCGAGGGTCCTTCCGGAATGCTCGAGATCGAAGACTTTCTCCTTTTTTCCGTCTCCAAAGAGCTTCACACTAAGTGATGAGTCGCTTCTTTTACTAATCGCAGTCCCACGGGATCAAAGTTCCTGGGAAGCCCCAGAGCTCTGTTAATATATCTCTTTTTCCCTTTTCATTGCATTAGATGTAATACTTGTTCTAGGCATGCAAAAAACATCAGAAAAGAACATCAGCTATCACCATGAAATATGTAAAACAAGTCTATAATAAAGTATTGATGTAGGCAAGTACTCACACTAGGGATTACTCACAATATACTTTAGTTACACTAAATGCTATATTTGATTTTAATGCACACAAAGAAAAGAAAACTAAAGTATGT
Organism: Cyprinus carpio; assembly: GCF_018340385.1. NCBI lineage: Eukaryota > Metazoa > Chordata > Actinopteri > Cypriniformes > Cyprinidae > Cyprinus > Cyprinus carpio. Next base: position 8,520,605 of record NC_056592.1, read on the forward strand.
TCAATATGTCAAACTGCTGTGCACCTTGGTGACGATCATAAAAAGAACACCGGAAGAGGGCGTAAAAATACAATAAGGTGAAGAGGAAAATGTTTTAGAGGAAACAACGTTTGTTCAAATTTCCAAAATTGCTCATGGTAACTTTTTAAGTGGTCAGTCCACTTGTTTGTCCTGCAATCTTCTAAACTATGGTAAAAGCCTAAAAAGCATTGAAAATCTAAAACCAAGCTTTTAAGTACCCTACAAAAGCCAGAGTGCTCTGAAGAGTTTATATTTCACCTCACTTAAAGCTGAGGCATGCTATTTATTTCAAAAATACATTACACAACACAAAACATTACATAAAAAAAAATTAAAAAAAAAATAAAATAAATAAATAAATATCCAAAGTGACATACAGTGCATACAAGGTTGAAATACATTTTCCCAGTATGCCTTTTCTCTGGGATTCAAATCCATAACATGGGTGACACCCCAGCACGCAGTAGGGCTGGGCGATTTAGCAAAAAAAAAAAAAAAAAAAATATATATATATATATATATATATAGATTTGACATTTGACCGATTCTCAATTTTTATGATTTTTAATTAGTCAACTTAAAAATGTAACTACAACATGATTCAAGTAACTTTTTCTTTAATAACCATCATACATACAGTAGTCTTTATTCGATTATGCTGCTTTTTCATTGTTTTTTTCTATGCAAACATGGACACGTTTGAGAGTTGTGTTCGCGTCTCTTGCAGCATCTCATGCATAAAACGGCACTCTTGGCGCTCAAGTTAAAAAAAGTTCACTCCCATCTTCTTGCATTTTTGTATAAATAAGTTCTATTCTATCGAATAAAACGATAAAAACGATAAAAATGGAAAAAAAGGCCAAGCCCTATGACACAGCAATACTGATTCAACCAATGTACACTACTATTCAAAAGTTTAGGGTCAGTAAGGATTGTTTTTAAAGAAATGAATACTTTCATCCAGCAACATTGAATTGATCAAAAGTGACAGCAAAGACTTCTACATGTTACTAAAGCTTTCTATCTCACAACAAAACATTCCTATCAATACATCCCAGATCAAAAATAAAAAATATAGGACCACAGCACCTTCTCCCAGTTCCTGTGATTTCACTATAGGACTCTGATCAAAAATACATAGAGTGGGCAACTACCCAATGCGTTATGTGAGACAGATCTTCAGTTCTTTTCGTTCAAATATTGATGTTCCACAGTATATATTGTGAATAGGGGTGGGTATCATTTGAAATTTTAAACATACAAAAACTGTACAGATACACACCAGCAGTTATTTAACAAATAAATCATAAATGAAGTGAGACTGAAAAGAAATGTGGATGGTGATGAAAGGTAAGATAAGGAAATTTGGAAGAAATAAAACATGAAAAGAAATGTGGATGGTGATGAAAGGTAAGATAAGGAAATTTGGAAGGAGGAGAAGTGCAGAGCAGAGACAAGACTAAGTGACTAAGAAAATGATGCAAAGCTAAGAGAAGAGAACAGAAGAAATTAGATGTGAAGTGAAGAGAAGTTACAAATTAGTGACAAAAAGAGAAGAGAAGAGAAGAGAAGAGAAGAGAAGAGAAGAGAAGAGAAGAGAAGAGAAGAGAAGAGAAGAGAAGAGAAGAGAAGAGAAGAGAAGAGCTTAAAGGAACCGAGGGACTATGAGCAACTAAAAGGATTTTTCTGAGCTTTTGATGAGCATGACAGACACATTAATCATGAACCACACTGAGCCTTGAGACACTGGAGAAACTGAGGGACAAGAAGGACAAGACAGAGAGACGGCTGCTTCCCACACTCCCGTCTCTAAACCTATGGTTCACGCAGAGCTGCTTTTAAGGGGTATACAGAGTTCAGACAACATCAGTATGAGTGTTCAGATGAAATCAATTGCTTGGAGAGAGATTTCAAGAAAGCACCTTTACCATAAACCCACCCAAAATAACATCTTACGTCTCCACAGCATCAGTAAAAATTCATGAGCTTCATAAGTTATAAATAGATGGCAGATTCCTCGTTTTGAAAGCACTTTATGAACGCCTCCTTCCCAGACATCAAGAAGCAAGCGGCAAGTATCTACAATGAGAATCAAAACCCCACGATTCCTGTGATAACCTCATCTGTTTGCCTGGCCCAGGATGTCCTTTACACGGTCCATGTCTACCTAAAAACGAGCGACACTTCATTTGTCGTTTTCCTTACACAAAACTCACCCTGACACGCTAGTTCTATGGAGTCTGGTGGGGAGTCTCATTCTGTCAGTCAGTGTAATTAGCCTCTCCTCTCTCATTCAGACGCTGATCAGAGCTGAACATGGAGACAGGTGAAGGAAACTCAGCAGGAAAGGAGGAGGAGTAGGATGACGATGAGAAGGAAGCAAAAGAGGGTGAGAGAAGAAGAAAGAGTATAAAGAAAGAGAAACTGATCTGAAGCCCTACCGTGAGCTACATCAGGAGGCATTACGGTTCGAGAGGAGAGTGTGAATGTACGGGGCTCATACAGATAAACCGAAGATGTCTGTACACCATCTGTTCAAATATGCCACATGATATCAAAGAATCACAGGAGAATCGTGACCAAAAGGCTATTGTAGAGAAATTTCTTAAGGAACCTGGAGAACCGGGAACTGATAGGCTGTTTCTGCTAAATGAAGGTCGGATTCTAAATCCCTCTCTCTCTCTCACTCTCTAGGGAAGTCCCTTTGAGTGTGTCCTGTGGCAAACATCTGTCTGAATCATGAAGATGCTGCATTCACTCCATGCCTGTCTTCTGGATGTCTTAGATCCTTAGCCAAATCCCTATCTCCCTGTCTCACTCATTCTCTCAGAAAAGAAAGAAAATCAGCCAGGGAAAACACATTGCAGGTGCTTAGTTAAAGATGAATGGTATTTCTGCAAAACAAAATATAAAATTTTTTCATACACATCCAGACATTTAGCTATATACAACCACAAATCTTATTTTGAAAAAGAAACATATATACAAAAGAAAACCAATTTAACGATATATAAATAAATCAAAAAAAAAAAGTTTGTTTTGTTCATCCTGCCATTCGTACCAAAACTACTTAATAATAGTGCAACAATCTCAAACAAAACTATTATGGTTAACAAAAACTGAAACAAAAGCTAAGTATATGAAGCCATTTTAATTAACTGAAATAAAAACGCAACAGGGAGAAACGGAATGCAATCAACTGTCTTTCATGACTCCAGATCTAATCAAAGAACTCATCCCCAGTTTATGTTTTTGATACATGGTATACTATAAAACTATACGTTACTATAAAATTAACAGTTTATTTAACATCAGTTAATGCAGTAACTTAAAAAACACAAACAAACAAAAACAAAAAAAAAATTAAAAAGAAAAATAATTAAAATAATTACATTTCATTAAAATCAGCATTTCTATGAAAAAGAATGCTAATACATTTAAAAACCTTTAAATCTAAGTTGATCAATGTGTAACCAAAAAAAAATAAATAAATAAATAAATTCAGCATAATCTATATATAATATGCAGGTATGATTTTTTTTTGCCATAATAGACCCATGATGACTGTTATTTTGTGCACAATATGCAAGACAATTCCATTCACTCTCCCCTTTTAATATCTCAATTCATTCTTTACAAAAGTAAGTAGGTATCTGTTCTCTCTCTCTTTCTCTCATCTTCCTTGCCTGCTTGAACCAAATGGAGCCAATGTAGAGTGTATCTCCTCTGCTAGCCTCTCGATTGCATAGCATTATTAAATGAACCTCAGAATACAGTATATTACAATCTCTTCTTTCCAGTACTCAGACAGCGTTCTCAGAGCAGAACAGATAAAATATACCTTAAATGTTGTCATTTTGTCATTTCATTAAAGATCTGGCATCAGAGAGGAACTGAGTTCCATAAAAAAAGTTAATATCCCTCAAAAAGAACGAAAGAGGATCGTTCTGGTGAATTTATTAATATCATTATTCTCCTGTCAGTGCGCATATGTGGCATATGGAAAAATGTCACTCATAAAACTTGCACCTCTTACCTTTTTTTTTTTTTTGCCCAGAATCCATCACAACCTGAGATAATCATTACAGCAAGGTGAGACAGAGCTTATAACGACTCTTACAAAACAGAAAAATCACTAGCTGACACCCCACTGTCATCTATAATGGAAGTTCAGATGGCTTCTGAGTACAGTTAAGGAAGTTACTCCTTGAAATGTGCAAACTGCCAAAACTGTAAAAGACTGACACACAATCTACGCAATGCCGGTACAGGGATACAGGAACATCAATCAAACTATTTGCACTGCCATGATTACAACCAGGAAAGGAGCTTCACAAATGTCTCTTTAGACAATAATTAATTTCAAAAGTCTATATTTTACATTAGCTATAAATGACCCATATAAATATCACCTGGACATGTAATTCTGGAAGAGTAAAGGTACTAAATGCAAACCCGTTTATATTAATTTACTTGTCAATATCCCTCCATGTCTAAAACGAATTTGATTACAGGCCAAAATGGAAAAGCCATGGTTGACAAAACTAAGGGCACCCTTACTGTTAATATAGAAATTAAGAGGGTAAGTCACGGTCAGACCCTGCTAATCAAACACCTTTGATTAACTGATCATCAGCAAGTGTGAGCACCTCTATAAAAACAGAAGTTTTGGCAGTTTGCTGGTCTGGAGCCTTCATATGTGTGTTAACACAATGCCAAAGAGGAAAGACATCAGCAATGTTCTTAGAGAAGCAATTTTTGCTGTCATCAATCTGAGAAGGGTATTATGACCATTTCCAAACAATCTGAAGTCCATCATTCCACAGTGATGAAGATTATTCACAAGTGGAAGACATTCAAGACACACACCAATCTCCCCAGGAGTGGATGTCCCAGGAAATTCACCCCATGATCAGAAAGTACAATACTTTGAGAAATTGCATACGACCCAAGAACTACACCTAAAAATCTAAAGGCTGCACTCAACATGTTAAATGATACAGTTTGTGTCAGTACAATTAGAAACAAGCAGGTCATATTTGTAAGGTTTCATAGAAGAAAGACTCTTTTCTCTAAGAAGAACATGGCAGAATAGCTTAGGTTTGTAAAGTTGCTGTTTCGCTAAATTTTGCAAATGAAAATCTTACCTATAAAGCCAGAGCAGAACTGTTGCGCATCTCCAAGAAATGCAGCGCTGATTCATTTCTGAATGAATCAAGATTTTGAGCGATTCGTGTGAACCAATGATTCAGTTTGAACAAACTGAATCAATCGAATGAATGACTTCGTGACTTTCTCATAAAGACATTTACCGCCACCTACTGGCAATTTTTGTTTCTTTTTATGTAGAGTATAATTTAATAATAATAAGCAATAACACCAATAATAATAATAATAATAATAATAATAAATTGATAGTTCACCCAAAAAAAAAAAAAAAATCTTATTTACCCACCCTTATGTCATTTCAAACCTGTATCAGTTACTTCTTTTTATGGAACATAAAAGAAAATAATGAACAATGTTGGTAACCAGACTAAAAAGAAAAATGGATTTGGTTGCCAGTGACTATCTCAAATTATCTTCTTTTATGTTCCATGATTTATAGCCCAAATGTGTGTAATAAGTGTTATGTTAAATCAAATAAAATATTTCTTCTAAAGCAACTTTTTGTAATGTCTGCTTGATACTTTTCACATTTAACACAGCAATGGCTTTAAATTATCTTTTGATTGTATTTTCAAAGCCAAGTTTAATTAGTGATTAATTAGATTAATTAATTGCCATATCATGTAATTAATTCGATTTTTTTTTAACCGACTGACAGCCCAAATACATATACACACACACATTGCATATTTTATTTTGCTCTTATTTTGAACAACATATATAAAAAAAATTATATTATTATGTACATGTATAAAAACCACAGCAATTCCCCTTGTGCCAGTAAAAACAAAACCACGTTATTCTTTTGAAATACACCCTATAAAAGGATTTCCAAATGTCTCTTTCTGAACAGTCTAAAATGATCTGTTTCCATAAAAATAATCTTGTCTATTAGAATTAGAAGGTCACAGTAGTTCAACCACTATTATGTGTAATTGTGTTTACGCAGAGTGATATTTTCTTTCTGTGATGCCGGCTCTGGTCACTGCTGCCCTGGCACTGAAGTTTAAATGTCAGACTCAGAGGCATGGATTAGAGGGCTTTAAAACCACAGCTCTGTTTAATGGCTTCCTGTGAGAGCTGAAGATTTATTTACTTGACATTTTTTCAAACTTTCATCAAAAAAATCTATACAGTATGTGAATGACAAGCAGTGATGAGCATGTTTATGTGGTGGAAATGTGACTACTTCTGCATAGCTTTTCCTTTCCACAACAGAGATTTCACATTTAATTTCATTTAAACTTATTGTACACACATGCTATATCAATAAGCATGACTAGCTTTCACTAGCATTGCACTGACAGTCAGAAAACTGCATTTCACAAAATCTAACACTAACAAAGAAAAATGATTAAAATCCATGAATAAATACACTTCAGTAAGGGACATTGCGAAGCTAAGGGAGTGGCTCTTGTCAACTAAGTTGGAAACCCTTTCTGCTGAAAGTAATTTCAGGCAGGAAACGATCTGTATTAAATACATGAATGAGTGATAGCCTGCAGTATTTTCAGCGGAGCAGAATTCATATTCACTGAACTTCTGAACCCTGAAACACAGAGAGATACGAGCTCAAACACAAAATGTATAAGTGTCAGGTAGCAATAACCCATCACTCATTGTCACAAAAGCATAACTTCACTATCACCAAAAGTGTAATAGTGTGTTTGAGTGTCTATTTGATTTTTTCCCCATTGTAAAATAGTAAAGAACAAAGCTAACAAGCTAAGTGTAGTCTGTTAAAAAGATCAGTGTAGCTTATATAGAGTGCAAAAATCTGCCTCCAGAAGTAAAAATACCATTCATTTTCTCTAGGGGAATTGATTTTTAATGATAAAAGACCTACTGTGAGCTACAACACTGTTAATTGATGGCTTTAACAAAAGAATATACCATCGCCCCCATGATTTCAACATATTTTTTAACTGTTTACATCCGAACTTTAAGTGAAAAACTACATTACCCATGATTCTGTGAAGAAATCTCCACCAATCGATCTCTGTAATTAAATGTAAAATATATTGTTTCTATATATACAATTAACATATTTAAATCAGCAGTTTTATATTTCTCCATTGTTTTTGATTAGTTGATTAGTTCCTTCCCTGCTTTCCTTGCTTGATTCTCAAAAAAAAAAAAAAAAAAAAAAAAATTGCTTCAAATCAAAGATTGTAATGTTGTAATTCATAGCTGGCTGGTTTGGTTCATGGCTAACAACTGTTTAATAACAACCTTTTTTTAAAAAAATAAAAATCCTATGGGAAAAATACTTTGGGCACCAAGACTACTAAAAAAGTGGATGCACTCTGCTGTGTTTGGAATCATGTTTTCTAGCAGGATGTAGTTGCAAAAAAAAACAAAAAAAAACGCTAACTTGCTTGAGTCAACCACTTTACCATAAAGACCTGTTTTGCTGGTCATCAATATGGCTATACAGATTCATCAGCTAGACCAGCACTAAACCAGGTTGGATAAGCTTGTTGGTCTTTTTTCGCATTCAAATTTTTGGGAAATCTTGATTGTTTTACCTTTTTTTAAGCTATTTCGCCATCTGTGCTGCACTGTATCAATTACACTCCATTAGCCAATCACAGCGCTCCCTATTGACCTCGTCTTCAAGGTCTTTTGACTATTATTTCTAGCTGATTTCCACTGAAATGACAGCCGTTTGGAGGGCTTCAGGGTTAGTTTCACCCATTTTACCCATGTAATGGACCCATATCATCTCAAGTGTTTGTGCTAGTACAAACATACTGTATATGTACAAATGCACACATGCTGCCTGTTTTCCCTTACAACGTCCCTCCATTGTTTCCCCAGTCACATGTGCTGTCTCTCTCCCAGAGGTGTAACCCTCATCTCTCTTCATTAGCCTGTAATGCTCACTAATCAGAGGTTATAACATGTCTCACCTCTCGGTTCCACTCGGCATCAGGTCCAATAAAGTGCACATTAACACTGTTCACCCTCCTCTGAATTCATCACTCCCTGCAAACGTCTGTCTCTCTTTGGACTATGAGACTAGAAATCATGAATGTACTTTCAAAGGTTTATTAAGAATCATAATGCAGAAAGTAAATAAAAACATACACAAATTCTTTTCTTCTCCCATATCCTCAATTAGTTCTTTTAAAGCATGGTTCCTATTATATGACACATAAGCAGCCTATATTCAGTCATTCTAATGAGGCTGTACGTGCTCAGCATTAAAAAAAAAAAGATGAATTATAGCTACAGGCCTTAAGTGGAGAGTTTAAAAGTATTCATTAAGCAAAAATTTCATGTAATATATCAGTACAGAGTCTAAAAAGGTTTTAATGGTGATTTACATTTGCATAGGTGACAAGGAGCTCTGTGATATGAATCAGATTCAATTATGCTAAAACAGAAACCATTATAAATTTACAGCCGATAAAATCCAAATGTATATTCAGCAGTGGCAGTGCAGTAATGTATGTCAAAAGAGTTTCAAATTCTGATAGGAGAGATTAAATGAAGCGATATTCAAAAATGTGGAAATTCAGAGCTGGTCAATAGTGAGACTGGTCTATAGTGACACATAATTAGCTTCATGTTTATTCATCCTGAATGAGGCAAGAAAGGACGAGAAAAACCCAGAGAAAAGTATGAGTCTGCGTGAATGTGCAAGTTCATTATTGTCGGATGGCTTGGGAAGGAATTGAGAGGGGAAGTGTGAATGTGTGTGTACATAGCGCATGTCGATTATCGCTAACATTCACCAAATACCCAGGCTTACTACTAATCCCTGTACACTGATGCGCTTTAGAATGTAACAGAGGCCACTGACAGTCAGAAAACTTGCCTTTAATTGATCGTCTTCAGTTGAGACTGGTGGCCGATCTTTTCTCATTTGCTTTTCCTTAAGGGAATGCTCTTCTTCCTATCCAAGCATAAACATTAGCATCTTCCTAGCCTTTTAATCCTGTGGATTTACCATAATCAATCAAGCATAATCACATGCAAGCAAATCAGCCCTAATCAAACGCTAACGCTTCACACAATTAATGACCAGGACAGCTTAGCTGCTTTGGTTCAGGCATGTATTACGAGTGAAAGTGAACATTCATACTAAAACTGTTGACTTTGCTGGAAACAAGCTGAATTTAACCAAACCTGTACCAGGGCTGCAAAGTTAAGGGAAATATAATCAAATGCAATTTTCTTGATAAAATTTGCAAATGCAACACTGGGTTTGCCGTGCTACTTTGTAGGACTGCAAAAATCCTCAAGCATTTTTATTTTTCAAAAGTTGCCAGTCACTACCAGCATTTTTTACCTTTTTCACAAAAGCTTAATGGCACCCAGAATATTTTGTTGTTTGAATATCTGAACACGCAAAGAACAGAGACTCTGCTTAAAAAAGTAAAAATCTGTTTTATTCTAGCTTCGTTAGAACTCTAGAATTGTTTCACAAATAATCAAAACTTCCATCAATGGCAGGGAAAGAGTTAAAAGTTTGGGAAGATGGTTAGTGCATGTTGCGTTCCCGAATGCACGTTATATTAGACTCAAATTCACAGCACATGTTGAGATGTGTGGCATTTACTGCAGAGTCATTCTGAGACACTGCATTATGAGCTGCTCACATGTAAATGAACACAGTGCTATGCTTCACTCTGAAACACGCAGCACACATATTTATTGAATTACATCACAGCCTTTGATATTCAATTATCACACAAAGCCATATTGTGATTTAGGTTTTATTTCAATCACTAGCTCTGCCATACCCTGTAGACGCCTGTAGCCGTTAGCATTCATAGCAATGGCACAGGACCCTCATGGCTTGATTTAAACTGCTGTCAATACAGAAACAAAACTTTAGAATTAAGTGATGTAGGTAGAGCTAACTGGGTCACGCTAACCAGCCAAACACTGGTACAAACACTAGCCAAACAGGACAGTGTCCAAGTGTTTATTTTGGAAGAGCGGTTTTTGCTGCTAGTTCCACAGCCCAGCCTCGCTTTGTTACCGGCGCATCACGTAAGACGTTTGGCAGAGTGCACGTACCCCGTGTTTTCAATCCCAGACTGAAGTAATCAAATAAGCAGCAGCTGGGAGATTAAATCTGGACTCGGCTGGTCAGCTGCCTGACCAAGCATTCTCTTCCACACCATTTCCTGTGCCAATCTTTACTATTATTCACACCCTCTCTTTTCATTCCTCTTTCCTGCTCTTTATCTCCCTCTGACAGTGCCTTTCTATTACTCCCTCTCTCCATTCATCCTCATCCCCTCATTACTATTTTGTGTCTAGAAGGAAGAGGCAGCCCTCAGAACACTAAGTTTCTGTCCTTTCCAAGAAACCCTTTGAACACAGTTACGAAATTGACTTTTACCTGTGCATTAACACACAAAAGTTAAAAGTATTTTTTTTCTATTCATCATTAAAATAATTTAATTGTGATCATTTACTCCTGCTCATGTCATCCGAAACATATTTCACTTTCTTTTTTCCATGAAATACAAATATAGAAATGCTGTAAATTCAGAATTATGTACATTTTTTGTCAGAATTGTGAGATACAATTGTGAGGAAAATAAGTTAGAATTGTGGGATAAAATGTCACAAATACATTTCTTCTTCTTCTTCTTCTTCTTCTTCTTCTCTTCTTTTTTTTTTTTTTTTTTAAATTCGGTAACAAAAACAGACTTCCATATACTGTATATATAAAATATATATAATATATATATAATATATATATATATATATATATGTGTGTGTGTGTGTGTGTGTGTGTGTGTGTATGTTAAAACTGAAATAAAAATAAGAAATGACTAAAACGTAAAATTAAACTAAAACTAAAAAATTAAAATTGAAATAATAAAGCTAATTCAAAATGTTAATAAATACTTTAATGATCTATAAATAATACTAAAATAACACTATATGTATATATTACAGAAAAATTTGTTATCTAGATTTATTTTAATAAGCATTTTGAAGTGTAAATCTTGCAACTTATCCAATAATGAGATTAAGCTGAAGTCCTTCATAAATTAAACAACAACAGAAAATAAATCTTTAAGCGTGACCCTAGTTGCATGTCAGCAGGAAGCTTCTTCGATCCAGTGTGCCACGACTTTGTTCGGTGAAAGCAGAGAAAATTGATTCCAGTCGCACATAGCTAGGACAAATGGAACAAAATGCCTCCCATCACCACAACTCTGTACCTGGTCCTTCTAAAATCCACCCGAGGGACTTTTACTGTCAGCCAGGAATTTGACAAGCTGACTTTAATCATCTCAGTGAAACATATTAAAACACAGCCTTGAGTTTGCAGGTCATTCAAAGGCGGCTGTAAAACTCTGTGTTGAATATTAGAGAGGCTTTCTGCAGCTAATCATGTCCAACCACTGCTGAATTCAGTTTGAACCAGGAGGAATACTAATCAGACACATACAATTTGTCTGTAATCATATCAGTCAGCTCATAGAGGAAGAAGAACGAATTGCAGCAACTAAAAGTGCTGTTTAATTGCTCGTGCCATCCACATTGTTTTTGCATCCAGTTCAATAAAGAAATTATGCAATGTGCCAAATGTGCCAAAGACAAAGAGTTCATTTAAATAGAGCACAGTGATATTTAGGAGCAACTAGTTAAAAAAGACTGTGGGTGCTCAAATGGAAAATAGAAAACAAAAATTAGCATGTGTTAACACAGTCTTTGAATCTGAAAGTGGAAAAAAAACAAAAACATTTTGATGGATGGTAATAGTTGAGGAGACATGCAAGATGGTTTTCTTATACCCACTGTCACTTAGCATTAGCTCACTTAGCATGTCTTCTCGTTTTCTCTAGCTGCTATCCTCTAACCCACAAGTACACACTTTTTGTGCTAAAATCTTCCGTGGCGAAACCAGCCTGACTTCATCACTGTAATCATGAGCATAATGAACCATATGAATACACCATATCATTACACTAGAAATGTCCCACATACTGCCATTAAAATTCACACTACAGAAAAAAGAACAAGTTAAATCATTTAGTAAGACAAAGCAGCAGCAAATGAAGACCTTCCACTCAAACATGATCATTAGTAGTGGAGATCGGAGGAAGACCCAGTGGAGGTTGCCTCACGGTCAGAGGGACACATCCTCTCTCCGCTTTGCAGCTCCGCAATTAGTGCTATTGAGCGGAGCCATTCACTGCGGCTAACTGACCCTTACAGGGTGTCATCCGCAGTCCCGACACCTTGCTTCATTAGTGCACAGCTGCACTGTGGTACTCTTGTCATGCATATTGTTAAATGTACTATCCATTCCTACATACAAATAAATAAATAAATAAATAAATGTTATATTTCTAGTGAAATATTTTTGATAAAATATAACTCACAATATAACTACTAACAATAAGCTAGATAGTAATTAACTATAAGGAATAGAAAATATATTACTTTTTTTTACACATAAATGTTTTAAATATTGTTGAATATACATAAACACACATTACTGTTCTTTTTTTTTAAATACTTTTAAAATATTTTACTCATAATACCTTTTTTTCAGCAAGGACCCATTAAATGGCTCAAAAGTGTCAGTAAAGACATTTACATTGTTAAAAACAAAAAGTATTTTTCAAATAAACTTGTTCATCAAAGAATCTTGAAAAAAATATTTCAACATTAGAATCATAGAAAAAACACAGACCTGGCAACCCTGGCTTGCCTTGAACTATGGGTCATTAATTTATACATATAATATTCTTATGATAATGATATGAAACACATATTCTTGTTTTTGAATGTACATTTTGTGTTTTTCATTCAGCGTCATCATTTCTACACATACTCTTTAAAGCTCTCTTGAAACCTTCCAACAGACTATTCTATTCTAAAGAAGACCAAGCAACACAACAAAAACCATGTAGGAAAAGTAACTTCTTTCTCATTCTAACAAAAGACTCCACATAAACAGTGCTGAGGCTCTATACTTCTTCTGTGCACCTGATTAAATAGACACATCTGGTAGACTACAAGTGGGTGTTGAGGAGATACTTACCTTAGCCCTTTTCCACAGTTGCTTTCCTATCATTGAATTAAGAAAAAGTTTTCACTGAGAAAACTTGCAAAAGACTATTTTTGCACAAATTACATTAGCTGGTTTATTGCTGTAAATTCACAGTCCAGTGAATCTTTATTTCATTAAGATAAAATGGTGTTGGTTTAAAAATCCATACTGATAGATTCAAATGCTTTCCAAGTCATCACCAAGACACACTACACATCCTCTCAACCCATCAGACCATATATACACCTCTGAAGATCACTCATGTCTAAGATGACCCCTCCTTCACCTTCCATTTACTACTTAAGGGCTCTCTTGCACAATTCCTCCTCCTTTCGTGTCATTAACTGGTTCAGGTGGAGTCTCTCATCAGATCTACCGTTACACCCACCACTCTGCTCCCCCTTGGACAAGTGATTATGCTCCAACAGTAGGAGTTCAGCTGCCTATCTATAGACACTGTGAAGAATCTGGCAGAGTACAAAAGCATATGGGGTGAATATGATGTGACTTAAGCAGCTTACAACCCACAAAAGCTTAATAACTAAGATCTCACACTTAGTATTCATAATGGCATTAGTATAAAGTAGCAGTCTGGAAAAAAAGCATCATGGTTTCCACAATATATTAAGCAGCACAACTGTTTTTGACTTATATAAAGTGTTACTTGAGAGGCAAAACAGCATGTTACAATGATTTCTTAAGGATCATGTGACAATAAAGACTGGAATAAGGGCTGCTGAAAATTCAAAGGAATAAATTGTATTTTAATATATATATATATATATATAAAAAAGTTATTGTTTAAATTGTAATATTTAAAAAAATCACTGCTTTTATGGTCCTTCTGATCAAAAAAAAAAATTCTTATTCAGCTTTATTTCTTTCACATTTAGTAATCACGGTGTCTTAGTGTAAAGTCATGTTTAGTGTAAAGTCATGTTGGCTGGTTTAAACCCTTGGTGGTTCCTATAGGCCTGTCAAAAACAACATTTTACATGTTAATCTGAGGGTTTGTTCTACACATTCTCAACAATCAGCAAGATTTATTTTCCACTCACTTTCTGTTTTTGACACAGTTACATTCTATTTTTCACATCACTAGAAGTCCCACCATGTGATATCTCGCTGGACTCATTTAAACATCAAAAGCTGTATTTTAAACATCAAATATATTCTAATTAGCTGTGACTATGTCACTATGTGCTACTTTTTGCATTGTGCCTAGCAGAAAATCCACAACAAGGTCACTGTAAATGTGATATGTATGCTCACATGTAAGCTGCCTGCAAATATGCAGTGTGATGATATGCAGTTTAATTGCAGAAATGATGAAAGCAGTTTATTTGAACTAATGGAAATGAAAGTTCTCCAGAGGTTTCAATTTAATTATGTGAAACTGGATACGGGCCCAGCTAAGCTTGACTGCCTGCCTCAGTTTGATCAGAAATATTTCTGACACCTTCAAAGAATCTGCTTACAGTCTGCTGAACTAGAGATGATTGAATCAGCAAAATATTAACATTAGGGGACAGAGAAATGTACATAAGAACTGCAGATTTCCATCATTTAGCAAACAGCAATAACCTTTATAGAACCATCTGTTCAAACAGGGATCCGCACCTGCAAACAGAGACACAACGCTATGGCTACAGTAAAAGAGCACAATTGGACATGCAGAAAAGGCAGTTCTCTCGATTAATATTCTTTCAATTTACACAAACAAATATTCTTCAAGTGTCAACCAAGTGTCAAGTTTCCAAGTGCAAGACTTTAAATGATAGTTCAACCAAAAAAGAGAATTGTATTGAATTTATGCCATACGTCATGTCATTTCAAATTCTTTTTCTACAAGCTGTTGTACTGTATGACTTAAAGGAATAGTTCTTCATCAGAACAGATGAAACCAGATGGAAAATTTAGTATTACATCACTTGATCACCAACTGTTCCTTTAAGAACTATTCCTTAATTCCTTTAACCCTTGTGGGGTGTTGATATTTTTGTTATTCAGACAGTATTTGTGGGTCTGGTGGACCCGCTGCATTTTGGGGTTTTTAATTTAACACAATTAAAAATATATATGTTAAAATACTCAACAGATGTTTACTTCATCCCAATTACAAGCAATAGAAACAGCATATATGGTTGATATTTGCCCTTTACCTTTGTTAGATCACATTTATGAATTGAAGCACTACAACCTTGTGTGGGATGGCAGAGGCAGAAACACAAACCTCACACTTACACTCACAGACTCTCTTTCTCTCTAACACACGCACATACACACATAAACACACATACCCATACTAATAGTAGTACCAGACAGTAAGAGGACAGAATGAAGATATGAATGAGAGAATGAGGAGGGGGGGGGGGGGGGGGGTATATATGTTTTTCACAGAAAATGTGCCAAGGCCAATGAGTATGGTTTTGAAAAAAATAATTAATCGTATAATTTTTCTTTTGACAAAAAGTGAAAACAGGTCCCACAGACCTGGACACCATACAGTACAAGGGTTAAGAAAGTAATAGAGATTTGGAATGGCATGAAGGTGAATTTATGATGAACTATTCCTTTAAGCGAAAAATACAAAATGCAGAAAAGGGTCTGTTAAGTTAGCGACATTACTGGAGAAATGTTGGTCGTGCTTCACTTGAGAGATGTGCTGACACATTTGAGTAAACTGCTACATTCAACACCAGCACGTGCGGCCAGCAGAAAAACAGAAGAAAAAAACTAGAGAGATGAGAAGGAGAAATAAGCAAATCAAAAAACTACTGGCGATATACTACATTACCTATGACTCCAATTGGGATAGTAGAGGTGTGCTCCTCATTTGCTTTAAACATGACACCACCCATTATTTACGGACTGTTCCTGATGAAACTTACAAACAATCATGTATTGAAGCCTCACACTGGTTCCAGTGATTTAAATCTCACACGTAGCACACGTGTAAGCGCTTTCCATGGGCCATTTCCTGGAGATGGTCCTCACTGCAGAACACAAGTCCAGGGCATGTGGCTGGATGCAGATCCAACTCATCCCACCTGACACATACCTAAACCTACCCGTCTCCACCCCCTAATCCCTAAACCCACCCATCTCAACCCCTAAACCTACCAATCTCCACCCATAGATGTGGATCCAACCACGCCCCCTGGATCTGGAAGGTCAGGCATAATAGCACTGAAGGCCAAAATGAAGTCTACAAACAAGATATAGAAATAAATACAAAAAAGATCTATTGAACAAATAAGTCTCAGGTCTATCAAGATGTTGCAGAATATAATCATACAGAGACCTGTTTGCTCAGTACGCAAACTGAAGAGGATCCAGAAAGGGTCCAGTGATGTTTTTCAGAAAGGCCAACACCAGTCTCTCAAATTACTTCATGACCACAGATGTGAGATTGTCAGGTCTGTAGTCCTTAAGACCAGTGATTTTTATTTTTTTATTGATAGTGGAGCGTTTGAAGCAGCAGGGAACTTCACACCTCCAGAGATCTGTTGAAGATCTGCGTAAAGATGGGGGCCATTTTGTCAGCACAGACTATTAAACAGGCAGGTGAAACACCGTCTGGGCCTGAAGCTTTCTTAGTCTCAGGTTCACATGCTGTACTGGCTAAAAACTTTTTTTTTCAGCTTTTCAGAGTAGCTTTATTTAGATGTGTGAAGTGCAGATCAGAGAGGGTTTGGGGGGGGGGGGGGGGGGGTTGAGACTGTGCTTTTTTAAACCCGGCAGTAAAAAACACATTCAGATCATCAGCCATTTGTTGATTCTCCACAGACTGTGTAGGTGATGTCTTGTACTCGGTAATATTCCTCAGACCAGTCCATACTGATGCCAGGTCGTTGGCTAAAAACTTTCTTTTTTTTCAGCTTTTCAGAGTAGCTTTATTTAGCCACTCTGATCTCCTTTGTTAGGCTGTTTCTGGCCTAGTTATATAAGATTTTATACCCACTTTTATGTATCCTCTTTGGTATGACAAAGCTGTTCAAGTTTCCCAGTAAACCATGGTTTATCATTATTGAATGAAAGTAATGTCCTGGTAGGAATGCACATATCCTCACAGAAGCTGATATATGAAGTTACAGTATCTGTAGCTCATCCAGATTGGTGGCTGCAGCTTCAAAATCACTCCAATCAGTGCAGTCGAAGCAGGCTTGTAAATCCCACTCTACTTAGTCCATCTTTAACAGTTTTTAATACAGGTTTAGCTGATTTCAGTTTCTGCCTGTGGGTTTGTATGAGATAAACTAGACCAGGGGTGTCAAACTCAGTTCCTCGAGGTCCGCAGCCCAGCAGAATTTAGCTTCAACCCTAATTAAACAATCCATCAAGTTCAAGTTCCTCGGTGTAAACATCAGTGAAGATCTCACCTGGTCTACACACACTGATGCAGTGCTGAAGAAGGCACATCAACGCCTCTTCTTCCTGAGACGGCTGAGGAAGTTTGGAATGAGCCCCAGCCATCCTCAGATCATTCTACACCTGCACTATAGAGAGCATCCTAACGGGCTGCATCACTGCCTGGTTTGGAAACAGCACCGCTGGCAACCGCAAAGCTCTGAAAAATGGTCGTGCGAACTGCCAGCCACATTGTTGGAGGTGAGCTTCCCTCCCTCCAGAACATCTACACCAGGCGGTGTATAAGGAAGTCCCGGAGGATCACTCAGTGACTCCAGCCATCCGTCCCACAGACTGCTCTCTCTGCTGCCCTCAGGAAGACGTCTCCGCAGCATCCGATCCCGCACTAGCCGACTGAGGGATAGCTTTTTCCCCTCAGGCTATCCGACTTATGAACAGTCTGAACTAATACACCCTACAGCATACTCCACAATATGGTATGCCACACACTGCACTTTAACTTTAACAGTTCAACACCGAACTATTTAATACAATAATCTACCTACTACCACTGGATTCCATCCAATGCACATCCATAACATTTCTGTATCCAGCCCACGTACACTCTGTTGCACCTTAGCATATTTTCATGCGTATATATGTCTACATAATGTAGAATGTGTACATTCTGTGTATAGTGTATAAATGTAGTTCTAACTGTATGTATGTACATATTGCGTAAAATGTGTAGTGCTAACTGTAAGTATGTATGATAGTACACTGCGTGTACTGACTATATGTATGTGCATATTGCATATTTTCACCTGTTGAAGTCTGTATGGTTATATGTTAACTGTTTCTGCAATTCTGGTGCACGCTCCCAAGAATTTCACTCACCAAGGCACATGTGCTGTGGTGATGTGACAATAAAAAGTGACGTGAAAGTGACGTGACGTGATCCAACTAATCAAGTCCTTCAGGCTTATTTGAAAACTACATGGTATGTGTGTTGCAGCACGGTTGAAACAAAACTCTGCAGGGCTCCGGTCCTTCAGGAATTGAGTTTGACACCCCTGAACTAGACCGTTATCAGAGAGCCCCAAAGCTGTCTGTTGGACACAGTGATATGCATCCTTTATTGTGGTGTAATAGTGATCCAATATATTACGGTCTCTGGTGGAACATGTAACAAGCTGTCTGTATTTTGGCAGTTCATGAGAGTCAGAAAGTTAATGGCTTCACTCAGCCAGGTTTCACTGAAGCACAATGCAGCAGAGTTTGAAAAGTCCTTGTTGATACAGGTGAGGAGAAGTAGTTTATTGATTTTGTTAAGAAGGGAATGGACATGCAGTTCTAAAGTTTGTTGGTGCGTTTCCCTCTTCTGCGTCTGGACGTGTGTTTGAACAGCACCGCTGCATCTCCGACTAGAATGTCCAACAAAATGTTTGAATAATCAAAATCCGAAAAAATATCATCTGGGATGTGTTGCTTAATGTTAAGTAGTTTGTCTCTGGTAAAACTTATAGAAGAAGAATGACTAAACACAGAACAAACAAACAAAAACAGCAGAAGAATTGAGGAGCTCAGTGCCGTGGCAGCCATTCGTGGTGCCATATTGATCATAACACTCCCAGTCTGTCATGAATGAATCTGCAGTTTTGGACACAGTAAGTGCATGAATGGCTAAAATGCATTTGTTGCGAAATGCTTTCTGAGCAGACATGAGCAGAGGCAAAAGGATTTTCTGTCCTCTATTTCCACACTGATAGCCCCTCCCGCATCATCCTGATGCTTAGCTACATCATCACAAACAAAAATAAGTTTCAAAGTTCAGTGTTGTTTATGTAAAGAGTTTGTCTACTTTAATCTTTTTGCTTGAAAAGAAAATCTTCAAGCCACCTTTGTCCACACAAACACACACAGGCACCCTGCCATTTACGTCACTCAAGCAATGAGGACCTTTCATCACTCCTCCAGCCTCATCTTCACGCCGCACAAGTGCGTTAGCGCTGACCTCAACAGCAGTTCAGCCTGTTCTCTTCTCTGTGTGGTTTGACGTCCAACACATTCTTCGCCACCAATAAGCCGACTTAGAAGTTCTCTGATGGCTTTGTTTTAGCCTCCTCAATTCCCTACTCTATTCTAGCTGTCAAAAAATGTTGTTAACCCTGCTTCCCTTGACAGAATCAACAGAGTGTTAGCCCACCAAGTCTTCTCAACACTAAGGCAGAAACATGAAACAGAGCTAAAAAAAAAAAAAAAAAAAAACAGTTAAAGGAGTCTTGATCACTTTTGCCCTCTATTCCACCCTGAATTTAACCTCCTAACAACTACGTTTATAAACAGATGGGCCTGTCAGGCATTTTCCCCAGGTCTCCAGACCAGCAGATGGCACCAATGAGCACCAAAAGCATAACATTAGCTTGTTTTTAAGACAACATTTCAGACTTTCACATGCAGCACAACTAAACAATGGTTGCTTCCAAAATCACATACAGTACTTCTCTACTACATAGTAGGTGAAAACAGCATTTGAAAATAATTTGTACTGTATGTTTGAATTCAAAGTATTCATTAAACATTAGGCAAAATGTGCCTGGCTGAGTTACTACTTCCCCACGAGATTGTGAGGACACTTTACTGTCCCATGAGGCTATGTGAGAGGATTTGTGAATAGCAGTGAAGAGACACAAATGACGCTGTAGGTCACATGACAATGACAACATTCATACTATATAAATAACTTTTTTTAACAGTCGCAAAGTAATTACTCATTCAAAAGAAGTACATACTCAGGAAGTATGCAATTTCGGACAAACACAGTGCCAGTTTTAAAATACGGGCCAATCAGATGAATCAAGGGCAGGATTTGCATATTTACATATGGACAAACCCAACAGTAGATGCCATATAGGGCCACAGAAAAACCGTAACATTGCTATCTTTCTCCAGAGAACGTGAAAATGCCTTTTGCTCAGCTACTATGAGCCACAAGTTAAGATGTTAGTGTATAATGAAAGGGTAAGAGCTAAGAATACCTCTTTTGAAGAGCTGGAGGTCTCTGAAGCGCTTGCATATGTGTGCTTAAGTTCCATTGTGTATGAATATGTAAAGCTCTCAAGAGATACATATGATCTTGACACCTTTCATTGTACCCATGACCAGCTGGTTGACAGCTTTTAGCCCATAGTTTCTGCTTTCTCCTCAGGAGGCCTTA
This sequence comes from Cyprinus carpio, assembly GCF_018340385.1. Taxonomy (NCBI): domain Eukaryota; kingdom Metazoa; phylum Chordata; class Actinopteri; order Cypriniformes; family Cyprinidae; genus Cyprinus; species Cyprinus carpio. Next base: position 8,541,397 of record NC_056592.1, read on the forward strand.
AAGAAAGAGGCCCAGCGCAGCGCCACGCTCAGGCTTTGATCACGGCAGCAATTATGGCACTCGCAAGGCTAATTGGTGATCCGGACTAGTGCTGATTTCTAAGCGTTATTCCCGCAAGTGGAATAGGTCTTGTGGGATGCATTTTCATCAGCTTTAAAGTGGGGAACATGTACACATTTACTTGTAACATTGAAATTTAAAGGGAGAGATACATGTAAAAATACTCATGGGCACACTCATGAACAGTATGAGGATTTACAGACTAAAAGGAGGTCAGCAGGTTTCATAGCACAGAAAAAACAAACAACTTTCTAGCCAAAGTAACATTCTATGAGATCAGCTGTCAAAACAAAAACGAAAGCGAGCTGAAGCAATAATTAAACATTTTATACATTTTATGAAGAAGTTTAACTATTTGAAATAGCTTGGGAAGCTAAAGTTGAAAAAGTGTCTTCTTCAAAACTGCTTACATGAGTCAAACATTCAGGGCCATGTATATGAAGCAGAAATAATGAGGCATCACTTCAGCAATAGATAACTCAAACTCAGGGCAGAAATTTCCTTATTCTTTTTCTCTCTCTGTGCATATCATCTCAATCTGTCCATCTCTCTCGCTGAATATCTCTCCCATCTACAGTGGGAGAAACTAGGCCATCAATCACCAGAGGGAAGGTATTCACAGAACATTCCGCTATTTCCACAAACATTTATGCAAATTTATGCACGCTTTATCACTATACTAAAAGTAAATACTTAAATAACACTGATACATCCATCATTATCATTTGCACAGTCTAACAAGTGACAGTTTGATTGTGTGTAAATGTCAAACTCAACAAAGTAGTAGTAGTAAAAAAAAAAAACAACAAAAAAAAAAAATAATCATCATAATAATAATAATAATAATAAATGAAAAACAAAAAAATAAGAAAATAAAAAAATATCATAATAATAATAATAATAATAAATGAAAAACAAAAAAATAAGAAAATACACACAGGGTTGCCAGGCCTCAATTACAAACACATTCAGTGTGATTACATAATTAGTATCTTACTAACTACTACTGCCACTTTCTACTCATTTTCATCTATATGTTTGATATTGTGTTTAAATTAAATGTGTATAAACAGTTCGGTCAAAAAAAAGAGAACTAGAGAAAATGTATCTATTTATTATGGATTTAGTTGATTTATATATAACACATACACAAACACACACATATAAAACACAAATATATTTATTTGAATTTCAGAACTTCAATTATAGAAGGGAGCCAGACTGAGGGAAAAGGGACACTTCACAGTTGGCTCTGACACACAAGTCTCACTGCATAAACACAAGCAGAGATTTAAGTCAGGCCCTCTCCAGCAGACCACCTGGGTTGTTAATCATTCATATACACCAATCATATATATATTTAGAATAAAATTAAAAATTAAATTAAATTTATGCATTTAGCAGACGCTTTTATCCAAAGCGACTTACAGTGCATTCAGGCTATCAATTTTTACCTGATTTTTTACCTATCATGTGTTCCCGGGGAATCGAACCCCCAACCTTGCGCTTCGCAACGCAATGCTCTACCACTTGAGCTACAGGAGCAGGAATAAGGATTGGTTATATAGTAACAAGTCTATCCATCTATCTATCTAGGAAGAAATATGATCAAGAGTTAACTATGTCAGTCTGTGGGATCTTCCTGATAAGTCACATGCTTAAACCAATTACCCTGATAGCCAGGTGGGTGTGGGTACAGGCATACTGACCCCACACACTCTCTATTTCACATTATCAGGGCAATGGTAAAGGAGAGGATCATTTCCTCAATGTAAACAGATTTTTATCTAATCTCAGTGCTATTTGCATCAATAACTATAAGTATGCCATTGGTAGGAGTGTAAATATTGTTAGTATCTCACTCATGTAATTACTGATCATGTAATTACTAATCCTGATAATTTCATTTGCAATAAACAAACTGCAATTTACATATATATATATATATATATATATATATAAACCAAGAAGTGTTTGAGAAATTTGTTTGCTATTCTGTTATTTGAACAGATATTATACACTTCACCTTTATACTTATTACGAGTGGAGAATGAAAAAAGAGAGAAAGAAGAATAAAAACATGGGTTGAGAGAAAGAATCACACAAACCATGAAGCCCTTGCAAAATCTCCAAATTCAGGGTATTGAACAAGAAAAATCACAGACGCAGAAAAGAGATGAAAAGATAAATATTTTAGAGAAAGAACAAACGAAATATCACAAAATCTGAGGTGTTAGAAAAGAGCGAGACACACTGAACACAAAAAGATACAATAAAGAAGGACAGAGAAAAGATCTAAAATAAATCAGTAGCTAAAAAGGGAATGTTACAAGTTATTTCATACAGATTAAGCCTAGTTCTTGAATGATGAGATTCTGAAATGATTAAACGGTGTAATCTAGTCCATAATTAGGTTTAAAAGCAATTAGGAACATGATATGCCCATTAATTAATTGGATATATCAAGATTTACTGAGAAAAGCTCTTATACTGAGATAATTCAAAAGGCATTACATTATTGTGGCATTGCAAAAAAATATTTATTTCTGTATCACTGAACCTATTCACTGGCCTACAATCTAAGAATATCTATTTTGTGTTAAATTATTGTTATATTGACAGCCTAAATTCAAACTGTACACTTTCAATTTAATAAAATAAGGAATTTGTAAAGCAGACCTTTAAATGTTATGACCTTCCAATCCACGTTATAACAGTTATTTGCAATCAATTCAAATAATAGGGGGTCAGATAAACCAAGGATAGCAGAGAAGGTGGAAGGAGAGCAGGAAAATAGCATCACATTCTAAATAGGGAATCATATTCCATCATAAGAAATCCTACACAAAAAGACTTCAATTTCCCTACTGGGACCACTATATGTAAGACAATGCAACCAAGGAACTTGATCTGTTTGCTTTAATGGTCCCTTTTCACAGTCAATTACATGAAGCACAATGGACAAGATGACTATTTCCAATCAATGATGGAAAGAGGGGAATGAGGAATGAATCTTTGCTTAGCGGAACACTAATAGCATGAATTAAGAGATAATTATGGCTTCAACCATTCAAGGTAACTTGGCAAACCGGAACTGCAGAGAATTAATTGCACACAAAATATGCACACACGTCTGGCATCCTTACAACACAAACATGAGCAAATTAATACACCTATACATCAGAACATTAATGATTAATTTAAGCCCCCGGCATGGAAAATAAATAAATAAAAACACGCTTCCAGTGTGACAAGGAATTTATCTCAAGTATGCTTTCTCATTATAAGAACGATGAATTCTGCTACAAATGAGGAAAGAACATATACGTGAAGACAATTTATCTAATATCAGTAAATCAACAAGTGAAGTCAAGCACAGTAAACACAGTGATGGGTTTTAATGTGTCTTAAGGCAATCCGCTTTAAACCCACAGCCTTGTTTTTTAACTGAATTTGGATTAGACAACAGAAAGCTTAAATTTCTGCTTTATTTATGGCATGTGATCTGCTGTAGTATAAGTAATCATTTAGCAGACACTTTTATCCAAAGTGACTTACAGTTCCCCCGAAGCACTGTTCAACGGTGGAAGCTCTTTAAAAGCTACTTATATCTCTATAATTTTATGTCGTCATCATAGGAAGTAACAAATGCAAGTATTAAACGGGACAACAGTGATGTTTCAGACAAGGATGAATGGGAAAAAGTGCAGAGAATTACACTTAACTATAATTACTGTACTTTGTCAAAATGTACTCAATTACATTTAAATGAATTATTATTATTTTTTTTTTTTTACACTTAGAAAAGTCAAAAGTGTCCACTAGTATTGTAGAAGATTTCACTGAAAAATCAAAAAATAGAAAATAGAAATATAATAGAATACCATCAGGAAAATGAAATGAAAACACACACACCAAATCTGTCTATGGATACATCTGGGCATAGATTCACTCTGGCTCTTTTCTTGAATGGAGTTTGAGTGAATTGCAAAAGCTTGTGGAGCTGCTCTCCACAGCAGTGAAGAAGCACGCTGGAGAACGTTCATTCAAAGCACTCTAACAGAGTAGAATGTGAAGAGTTATCATCCAGAATTATTTAATTAAACCCCATGAACACGCAGCACGCCAACTGTGTAATTGGGATCAAATACTGGCCAGCTATCAAAACTTCCATCACAATGTGCCTAGATGCACACAACACTCCACGGTTTCACACCAAAAGTGACAATCAGCGGGCTGCTGAAAACACCTTTTATGTTAACACCTTTACTTATGAGGGTGCAAAGGCCACATAATAATACATCTCTAAGCCTATGGCAAACTTGTATGCATAAGAAATGTGTTTACTTCTGTAAACCATCTTAGATATTCTTTACAGCATTTAAATTGACAATAACAATTGATTATACTGAAAGGGCGAATGGAAATTGATATTGGCCATGCTCATAAAACTATGTATAAACTCAATTATGGGGAATCAGGCTTGTAATTATTAACCTGTCGACTCGCTCAACATTAAATGGAGGGTTATTCCAGCAGAGAATTCAATAGCTTCCGTGCTTTACAATAAAAGCTTATTGGCTGTCATTTCTGATTCTTCCTTGTCATCCAGCAGGAACATAAAAGGCAATTATAGTGTCAGACAATTGGGTTCCTGTCTTAGGTTCTTTTCACTGAAGTTGGGACATAATTACTAGAGTGGTATTGCAGTGTCTTTTGACATGAAGGGAGACATCAACACAAAGAGAAATGAATGTGTTTTCCACACATTTTCTCTGTTCTTTCCCCTTACTTTTCTTTAAATCACTTTGTTCTGTGGGACAAGTACTTTGAAACTATCATAAAAGAGCCTCCCTGTTGATCAACTCGTAAAGACTACGGCCCAGCTGAGAATCTAATGCACACAAACACATGCCGTAATGGAGGGCCCATTAGACAGAATCATCAGTGCGACCCACTGCTGAGATTCTCCATTTTGCCATAATTCATAGTAATGGTTATTTCTCAAACTTCACAGTGTTCACACTTTCATCAAAAGCACTGCCATAATGACGTGTGCGCAGTCAGCCGAGACGTACAAAATCACTGGAGAGAGAGTGGCAACACATGAAGTAGTTCTGAAACTATCTGTGAAAGGTGGAGTTTGTGTTAAACTTCTGAAATAAAGGTTTTGTTCTGTCGACAGCTGAATGGGTTACGCCGTGACTCATCGCTCGCGACTCTGATGTTGGTGTGCTGGGATAAAGTGTGACTACTCTCCATTGACTCTCGGCATGTTGGGATATGAAATGAGTCATCATTGCTAGTGATAAAAAGGAAGAATTGGATCCCTTTGATCAGAATTCGCCACACCCGTTCAATTGGAATGACAGGGAAAAACTGAAGTGCAATTCAAAGAAACTCAAAAACTAAATGTACTAGAGATCAAAAATTTGGGGTTGGTAAGACTTTTTATGTTTTTGAGAGAAGTTGTCATGGCTGCATTAATTTGATCAAAAGTACAATAAAAACAGTACTATTGTGAAAAATTATACAACTTAAAATTACAGTTTTCTATGTTAATATGTATTAAAAGATCAGATAATCCATATGAATGCATGTATGTATGTATTTATGTATCACCAGTCTCAAATCTGAATGAGCTAGGCTTCAAAAAAATAATATATATTTATGTATCACCAGTCTGTGAACATGTGAATATATGTGTGTGAACATCTAGTGTATGTATGTATCACCAGTCTCAAATCTGAATGAGCTAGGCTAAAGATGTCAATCATCACTAGAGGCTCTTTTGTATTCTTGACTCAACTCTTTCTCTTTGTATTTCTGTTTTATTTTCTTAAGAGACAGACTCCTTCTTTTCACTCCTCTGTGAGAATATCAGCTTCTCTGGCCCAAAATCATCTGGAATTTTATTACTCTTCTCATCTTGAGCCTTTATCTTTTTAATTTTTCAAGCCCTCCTCTCAAAGTTACAAAGCACACTAAATAATTCAAGAGGAAGTCCTTATCAAAGGGATAAAAACATTGATGAGGACACTGTGCAAAATTAATCTGACTTGAATAATACAAATGAATTTATGTGATAACACCAGACACTGCAAAATTTAACACACTGAACAAACAGAGACTATAAGAAAGAAAAGATGACAGAAAACAGATTTTATTCTTCAGTTTAAGTGTAAATTTCAACTAAATATGGCCTGTCGCACAATTGTGAAATTACACATGGAGGTTTGCGTTAGGCTTAGATGTTCAGGGTTATGGTCTGCAGTACGTACATTTCTCTCATCCTCTTTGTATTTACTTCCCCATGTCACCCTCAAACTCTCTCTCTCTCTCTCTGAGCGTGGCATCTGTTTTCTGGATGAGCTACATTAGTCACCACTGAACAGGAACTGAGTGTAAGAATGATTTGATATGTGGAGGCCTGGATTAGCTTCGGCACAGGGTAGCCTATCTGTCTCTTGGTGGATTTGTTTCTGAATGTGTGTGTGGAAACTGAAGTTTAGTTAGGTTTTTCACTTCCTCAAGATCTTCATTCTTGAAAAGTTTGGAGCACTAGAGCAATACAAGTTCTACTTTCACACTGACACAATAAAGACCCCTGAAAAAAAAAAAAAAATCACATCACACAAGACTTAATAGGTTAATTGCAAACCTTGTCTCACCACATTCTGAAACTTTGAGTTTCAGATGTGTTGGAAAACCTAGAAATACAGAGTGAAATATCAACAAAAACCAAACTACTGAATCAAATATTGACCACTGGCTGAGATGAACGTTTGCTCATAACCACATTTATTGATTTAGCCATAGCACTTCCTTCCCTCACTGTACACTAGCAATGCAACATCAAAGAGCTTAGAAAAGTCAGAACAGAGAAGTTCGGCTGCCACATGCATGTGCTCGATCTCACAAACACTCGGATCTACATGCACATATAATATTTTTAGGAGATTAAGGAAATTTAAGCTTACCTACAGTATACAGGAATATCCAAGTCAAATGTGAATTTTAATGGGGAAAGAGACAAAAAAGATCAGAAATTAATTGTCAGTTATAAACAGATTTTTATTTAGCACTTTATTTATCTGATTAAACATATAATAAACATACTGTATTATTAAAATTATATATTAATATATATCTACTAAATCTCAACAACAAAAAACACCCATGGAAAGTGCTATTAACCAAAATAAAACAGATCAATGAAACTTCATTGTGGTTAATAATGGAGTGCACTGTAAATTGAATTTATCTGCTTTCTTCTACTCACTCCCTTCACTCACCACACCCCCCTTTTCTTTTCTTTCCATTTTCAAAATCTTCTGTTCCTCCTCTTTTGCTTCCATTACAGACTGCATGGCCTGTTTTCCCCTCTCACCATCTTCTGTTTCTGTATTTAGCTTTCTCTGTCTCTGTCTTTCTCTCTCTCCCTCTCTCTGTGTCTCCCGTTCTGTTTCTCCGCTTCACTCCTGACGACTGACTGCTCGCAGGATGCCATGAAGGGACTGCCATCATGAGCTGACAGCCACATTAAAACAATGTTAATTAACAAATGCAGCTGGAACAACATTTATAAAAATGGCCTTTCAAAATTTTCCGACACTGATAAACAAACATTTCAGAATTAATTGCAGTTTCACATATGAACATATGTCGCTTGTACATGGCCAATTAAAGAATTGTAAGATGTGGAAAACGAGGGCACTCGTATGAACTGACAGATGCCTCGTACTGACATTAGTCACCGTAAAAGCGATGAATGATTTGACGGGCCTGAACTGCTAATACATTTATTATGAGAAAAAATTACAAAAGGAAACATTGTGCTCGATGTTGTGATTCCAAAGTTTTCTAGATGGCTTACTGGTCAAAATCAAAAGCACCCAGTCCCTCATTTCCTTCTGAAATCATGCTCTCAGAAGTCATGCTCTCAGACGGAGGTCAACTTGAACGTGGGTTGATGGAGCGGGAAGTATGTTAGTGAGTCTGAGGTGAAACCGAGCACTCAAGAAGTTATTTCGAACTAAAAGAGAAGGGCCAAATCAGAGCGCTGGCACTTTGATGAAGCAAATGTGACACTTGGGCTCTTTGCTATTAGAGGAACGTGTTTGTGAAGTACGCACTCAGCAGGTGGCTCTGGATGAAGTAGGGTATGACAGTAACACAGGAACAGAAGTATGCACTCAGCAGGTCTCTATGAAGGGCGTACATTAGCATGGGACAGCAGTATGTACTCTGCAGATGGCTGTAGGATGCGAGAAAAGTGAGTACCCAACAGATAATTTTTAGAGGTATATGTCCACCAAGGATTGATGCTAGTGTGCATCTCCATCTGGTTGCTACCCTGAGTTGCCCTTTTTAAATACCCCAAAGGAGTTTACATATGGTCATCACATACACTCTGAAAAATTCAGGTGCATTTACATGTGTGTCTGTGTGTGTGTGTGGTAAAATCAGGAACAAAGCCAGTAAACAGTTCCATTTAGCCTGCTGTGCTTTCCTTTATTGTCTATTCACAGATCTAATTAAGACTTTCTTGTTTCCTTTCTTTTATGTAAGTTCCATATTTTCAGGAGTGGAAATTAGGCTTTTGCTAAATTAATATCATAAGTGCTCAAGCAGCTATGATCAAGCATCCTATTAGAGTGGGCTCAATTAGATGTGTGCGAATGTTTTTCTTACAGTCGATTCCCTTAAATGGGTGATTTTCCATTTCGCTTTTTTTTTTTAGCCAGTTGACAAATAACACATCCCACCCGTTCCCTAATTCGCTATGTTAAATATGGCAATGTCCTCTCTCTCTCTGTCTCGCTAGTGTGTGTGCAAAGATATGTAAAATCGCAATGGTTACAGTCCAAACAGGCTTTCAAAAAGGCTACACAAAGCTTTTTCGGTGCCAATGTCATCAATCAGCTTTAATGGAGGCATTATAAACAAAAGACTCAAACAAGACAGTTTGAAACAATGACACTTTCATCTCTGAAATTGAATGTCACTATTAAAAATAACAGTAAAAATTATCCAGTAATAAAATAAAAATTCAAATAAAACAAAATAATAAACTATCAAAATCAAATAAAGGAGAAAAGAGTCAAATAAAATGTGAGTTTTGTTATGATTACTTTTTTAGCATGTTGCTAGCTTTCATATGTATTGTGGACTCAAATCTCTCTCAGTTTAACATTCAAATAATAAAATAAATAAATAAATAAAATACACATTTTATTTTATCAACAATAATAATAATAATAATAATGTTAATGATAAAACATACTTTAAAAGCATTTTTATTAATTATTAATTATAAAACGGAGTCAAAAATAGATTAACTAACTGGAAAAGGGTGAAATGAAAAAGGAGAAAGAAAAATAACAGGAGCATCTCATTTAAACAAACTCAGCACTCTGTTCTCTCATACTGAGTGTGTGACAGCACATCCAGGAGCGAAAGATAGGATGGAGGAGGAGAGAAGAGTTGAGTTTCTGGCAGAGTGAGGGTTTTTTCTGTGACTTCCTCTAAGGAGACTGCTGAGGGAATGTGTGTGTAGGAAACACAGCACTGTCAGTCATTACAACTCTCAGCTTTACCACTCTCCCTGAAGTAAGAGTCCATATCCTGTCCCAGCAGAAAGTTACTGTTGTCATCCTACAAAAAGCCCTGACCAAGTTGGAGGGGGTCATGCCCTAAAGAAATGTCCCATTAGCAGACATGTATGGAAGTAATAGTTAACCTAAAAATTCTGTCATCATTTAAGGAATTGTCACACACATCACGTTTGTGGATTGAAAAATGTGAGATGTGGACAGAAGAATTTTTCTTTAATGAATTACAAAAGGAGATTTTATTATTATTATTTTTTTTTTTAAATATGAAGAATGACCAAAATGTAGTTGTTATTAAATGTGTCCTTCACAGTCCTCGAATCACATTTGTGCTTCAGAATATTAAAAACTCAATCAGTTATGAAACACACAAGGTCCAAATGAGGGTCAAGTCTGAATATGCCAAAGGATAAATTAAATTTTTTAGCAAATGATGGCTTAAATTTTAGGTTGTTTCTCACAAAAAGCTACTGCATGGCTTCAGGAGACATTTCAGTGATTTTTTGTTCTTGTTGGAAATTGATAGCTCCTGAACATTCTTTACAAGATAGCAAGTCAGGGTTTGGAACGGAATGAGGGTGAGTAACCTTTTTTTTTTGAAGAAGAAGAAGAATAAGAAGAAATAACCTAAGAGAAGGGAACACAACACTGGAAAATGGAGGGAGCAGTACGCCTGTGGCCTCGAACGCTCATATTTGTGCACCAGCTCCCCTCTATGCTCCAGTAGAGAAAGGGTGTCTGTTAAGCATGACTGGCCAATCACCTCACTCTGTGTCTCAGGGTCCTCTGGGGTCCTTGCCAGGGCCCTAGCTTTGTGTCGAAGATAAATTGCAGCTCTGATTGACCACTGAAGGGAGGTTTTTACAAAGTCTGATTTGCTATTCATCAAATCCTGCAACAATTGTTCTCTATCCTATGGTCGTTTCTGGTTTCTTTCTTCTTTCCAGACTGCTCTTTTTCAATTATCTGGCTATCTCCATTTTCTTCTCTAGTCCTTCATGTTTTTTTTTTTTTTTTTTTTTTTTGCTTCCTTCAGAATGTTTCTTAGCCTCGTTTGAGGTGCTTCAGTCCAATTTCTTTCTTAGCTGCTTCCTTTTAATGTTCATCTCAAGTGCCTCTCCACTACCTGCATCACAAGCACCCAAAAACAAACAAACTAATTAACTGTCCCCTGTCCCACACTGCAGTGAATAAGCACTGATGACAGAGTTTCCTCTGTTTGCGAAAGACGGGCATAAATCTCAGCTAGTCAGAAATGCCGATACTGCAAACTCTCTAATGACCGTCGTTTGGAAAAGATTACAGGGCACCTGTTAAAAAAACCCTGCAAAAAAGCCGCTGAGGGAGCCTCGCCGTAAAGCCTAATCATCACTTACACAGCCAGCTGTGCATTCCGTTAGATCATTTAATACACGAGAAAGTAAATAAATGAGAACTCAAATAAATAAATAACAAACATTCGTTCTGCGCTGCTGGACACCATGTTGAGTGTCACAGTCTTAACCTGGATATTTCCATCAAGCTTTTGGGACACAACTGCAGCTGCCAGCTTAAAGGAACAGTTCACACAAAACAGAATTTACTCATCTCGTGGGCACCCTTTTTAGTATTATGAAAGTGAATGAAGACAGGGGCTGTCAAGCTTCAAAAAACACACAAAATCAATATATTTAAAAATATGACTGTGCATTATTTTTCAAGCCATCATTCTTTTCTTTTTTTTTGTAAATTTGTTGCATCCATAATATATTGATATTATATACTGTAGGCTATTGGCAAATATAAAAACAATTATTTATTGGTACATAATGGATACATTTAGACTGTTATCTGGTATTTTTGCATGTTCATTTTCACCTATTTTTACATTAAGATTACCTCTGCCATCATCTAATGCTCAATTAAAGTTTATCTTTAAAAACACTAACAAGTTAACAATACTGTTAGATGTAATCTTTAGCAAATCTTAAACTATCCATTTTTCATATTGTGCATTATAATGTTAACTTTTAAACTATTTCTAAATGGAAATAAATGTAATGTTTAATATATTGAAAAAATAGTGCAACATTTTACTGTTGGCCATCTCATTGCTGACCATAACATGAAATGCAAGTTATATTTGTTTGTTAGCAGCCAGAATTTTAATCAATGCATTCCTACTGATTTATTCCTCATATTCTAGCATACTGTATTCTTCAAATCTTCACTTTGTGTCCCTCAATATAATTAAACTATGGGATGAGGATAAGTAACTAATGAAAGGATTTTTTTTTTTTTTGTGTAAACTATACCTTTGAGAATGACAGAAACTAGTGACTGAACTGCTATAACGACAATGCAACGCCTGACAGCAAGATGAAAAAGAGCCAAATGCAGACGTTAATGAGCACACACTGTAAACTGATGCTGATTTTCTCATACACCAGCTGAAGATGCAGTCAAAACAGTTCTGATTTATGGACAGCTCCCAGTACTCCCGTAATGGAGCACTTTCTGTCTTTTCACGTTAAGCATGATAGTATATCAGCGGGGTCTGTTATGACCTAGTTGTCAGTTACGTAACTTACCCTGCTGATATATTATTACTATGAGCTTCGACTTTCATGTTTCAGATCTAGCAGTTATCTTTGAATCCCACAAATGGAACACAGAGCCACACTGTTTAACAATATGAGCAATCTTACTACTTTAGACATTACTCGGCCACAATTTCAAATCTCTTTTGTCGGCACATTTATACACTCAAAAACAGCCAACAAGTCACCAGAATCCAAGTTCTGTGCAAAAGAATGCCCTTTGATCTCCAGACAGACGTGCTGGAAGTAACAGGTGGATGGGATAGGATGGGATGGGATAGCTGCTGTCAGTGCTTGAGACAGGATTGTGCTGGTCAGCCTGATCCCTCATGGTCTGTTTGCCCCTGGGAGCAAAACAGTCACGGCTGAGAAGAGCGAGCCACAGCACAACACTGGATTATTAGACACAGAGCTGAAAGGGCTGAAGGGGTTCAGGGTCCAAAGGCCTCAGTCCACAGAGGACAGGACAGAAATAGACACCAAACTACTGCAGCGATGCTTGGATCTGAGTGAGAGAGAGACAGGAATCATAATGATGAAAATCAGAATGAAGATATTTTAAGGATAAAAATAATATGAAGGTGGGAATGCTGTAAGCTATCAGAAGATTTCTTCATGACAACAATGAGAATAATTTATCTAGGGTTACAAAAATGATGGTAGAAAACTTGAAATATTTTCCAGTAACACTGGGGATGATAATGAAAAATGAGAAATATGATTATAATAAAGACATTTTATTGATGAGGATAATGGAGATCAGAATAAAGATATTTCAACAATCAGGATGATGGTGATGATGATGGGGATGATGATGATACTTAATATGATGATTAAAATTATGATAATGATCAGAATGAAGATATTAGATGATGATTGTGATGACGATGATGATCAGAATGAAGATATTTCACCTCTGATGATGATGATTGTGATGATGATGAAGATCGGAATGAAGACATTTAAAAAATTTTGGATGACGATGTTTCAACGATGAGGATGAGGATGAGGATGATGATCAGAAAGAAGATATTTCAACAATGATGATGATGATGTAGTGAAGAATATATTTTAACAATAGTGATTAGTGAATGAGATGATGAGAATGAAGATATTTCAACAATGATATGGTTGATTTCTTCAACAATGATGATGATGATGAAGAAGACACTAACAACGATGATTGTGATGATGCTCAGGATGAAAATATTTCAACAATGATGATAACAGATGACGACATTTCAACAAACAGGAGGATAAAGATGATCAGTATGAAGACATTTCAAAAGCTGTTGATGATGATTTTGGTGATTGTGGTGATGATAATGAATAGGACAGAAATCAGAATGGACATTTCGATAAGGATGCTAACATTCAGCACCAAGATTCTTCAGCAATGATGATGATGATGATAACTAAGGTTTTTCTACAAAACAATATTGAGAAAGGCACATCAAACACACCCACGCCCTTGGAATTAAACAAGTTTGAGTTTGTGGACTTGAGTGCAGATTCTCAACAGTCGTAGGAGTAATTGAAGTAGCAGTAAGTATAGCACAAGCGTGAGTGCTAGACGACATCCAGCAGTGTGTGGGAATGAGGAGAAGAGTGCTGTGTCACAAACTTTCAAACACAATCAGAGGTCACCATTAATTGAGGCGGCAGGCTATTAGTTACAGTGGCATTGTAAGTAGTGAAATTACTTTTGAACTTCTGAAGTATACAATGACTGCTCTAATCGCTGGAGAGTCATTGGTAATTTCCACAGAAATTGCAGCTGATAACCATGAAATACTTGGTAGAGAAGCTGTGTATCAAAATATTCAGTATTTCAGAGCTTGATGGGAAATTGGACTGCACTCTGGGATACGGGTTACTCACAAATTCAATTTTCTGGTCGTTAAAAAGCAATTCAAAAAAAAAAAAAAAAAATGAAAAAAGGGCAACAGTCATCAAAAACTGTGATAATTGGTATTCACTGAAGCTTTAAGAATACAATTGAATGTTTAACTGACGAGTCGTTGCCATGGTGCCATTCATGTTGAGAAAGAACCAATCCTCTGGCTCAGTGTGGAGTGAAGCTTTTGCCAGTGAGTGGTGACAGAGGAATGGCGTGGGGATTGAGTCATTGCTATTTAGATCGATATTATTTACACTGGTGAATGCTGCCAGTGGCCATAGTTCACATCCAAAACAGATCGGTTCTATAGAACATTCAGCGCTGGATTGTGACAGCCACAGGATTGTATCGTCTGCAGTGAGAAATGATTTCCTTGCTTTTTTACAGTGGTAAAGAAGCCATCACAATGCCTCTGCTGTGATTGACAAGAAGTTTTGTGGTTTAGCAGTTCTGATTGATGTGCAACGCTTGAGTTTTCAAACACCTCATGGGCCAAACTTTGACATGCCGTCAATGCAGGCAAAAAATAACACCTGAAACAAATATATAGATTGTTAAAGTAATAATCTGGTTTAAATACAAGTTTAAAAAAAAGAGAAAGTCTCTGGGGAAGCTCTCTTTTTAACTTGTATTTAAACAAACGAAAGTGTTTACTTTGAAGTATTTGTCTTTTTTGTACATACAATAAAAGTCAGTTAGGTCCAGTGTGGTTTGGGACCCCATTAACTTTCATTATGTGGACAAAAACAGTAGAAACATTCCTCTTCATGTCTCTTTTTGGGTTCCAAAGAAGAGCAAGTCATGCAAGTTTGAAACTAAGTGAGGTTGAGTAATAGAGGGAGTAATTTTACATTTCAGGTTAATTATAGCTTTAAACTCTACAAAAGATAAAAACAACAGATTCAGATTCAGTTTACAGTAATACAGTTAAACATTAAAATTTTCTCATTCAAATGCCAATATATTAGACCAAATAATGCTAACTAAATAACAATCTATAGTAAATGAAAGCATGAATGATTGAGAGAAATACAGCTCAATGCCACTTTTTGCCAATTCATTTATAGAAACACTGATGAAGAGAAGAGAGTTACAAGAAACGAATACAAATTTCTCCACAAACTTCAATTGTAAATGCATTACTGTATATGAGGGATGCCAGAGACTTAACTCATTTTGAACCCTGAACGTTCATGCAGGATCAACCCACTCAAGTTCAGGCCAACTTATTTGAAAGGTTATGATAAATACTTTATCAAGTTGAAAGTATAAAGGCTGTACTAGAAAAGAGCTGACTGACTTCAATGTGAGTCTTAATGCAGCTTATATCTCAGTCCGACTTGACACATCTTGAGAAGTCAAAACATAAGAAGGCTTTAATTATGATTTTAAAGCAATATCATAATGACATCATACTCTTCACAGGCTAGTTTCACATCTTAGAGCAAATTAATTCCTCGTTCTCTTTTTTTATCCCCATGTTTCTAAATTTATTACAAAGGTTAAAGACTGATTGCAAAAGTCAACTAATTTAATGACTTAATTAGCTATGTACACTGTGCTAAATTCGTTTTAAGATTTAAAGTGCTAAGCTGGTTTTCATGTTTCAATTTATGCACACTGAAAATCAAGAGTAGGTCAAGTCTTTAAACATCCTACAGCTTATGTTCTAAAGAAAAAGAAATGGGAATTAATGTCTTGTTATATTTATATGTGAACTCTAAGTTCATCACATTTGCTCCGCTGTACTCTCTAAAGTGAGCAGGATTAAATTTTACTCTTGCTCTGTGCTGTACTTACAGCACAGTACATCAATAACATTTTTTTTTTTATTTCACTCCTCATTAGTATCTCAGTCAAAACAGCAGAAAACCATCAAGATACATTTACAGATCGGCTATACTGCTGATTCGAGAAGCAATGCATGATGGGACATTAATATTCAAGCCAGCGTCAGGTCTACGCCAATGTTCAGGGTCAATGATCTGTAACATCATAATCCAACAAAATTTTATTCCAGCGCAATGCAACGATGTACACAGCAGGATGTTTAAAGCCAATCAGAGATATTGAATATTCTGAGCACCAACCGTTGTATCCAGTCGCCTTTGATTAAATTAGTTCGGTAAAACACATACATTGCAAGGTCACGAATTTGCGAACTTAGAATATTAACCAAGGTCTCCAGCGGAGGGAATGCTTACATAAAGTTAATTAAACTTTCATAGCAATCATTTATATTTCACAGAGCTGGTTGGAAGATCTGCTGGTGCAATTACCGTGGGTGGTTGATACTACTGAATGAGAAGAGGGTTTATTTTTAAATAAAATACTCTACCCTTCCTTGCTCTTCCTTACACACACACCTACCTCCCCCAGCCACAATCAAATAAATAAGTTTATAAAGAAAAGAAAAAAACTTCTTTTTTTTTTTTTTTTTTAACATACGAGTTCTTAAAATAAATCCTACTTTTTGTTCATGTTGCTGTCACATGGCTTAGAATAATTTCATCGCTAATTTCAAGAACTGTGTTGTAACCATGAAACAATTCAAAATAATAATAATAATAAATAAATAAACAATTTAAATAAACTAATCTAAAATATTTTACATAAGACTTAAACATGTTTGTGTACACATGTTAATTATTTACTTAAAAGTTCTAATTATTTAATTTAAAGTTTATATATATATATATATATATATATATATATATATAAATTTAGTTTTTTTTTTTTTTTTTTTTTTTTTTTATAAATGAGGAAATAATTCATAAATCTCAAGGAGTCACACGACATGACATTGCACCCACCCACACA
The DNA here is from genome assembly GCF_018340385.1 of Cyprinus carpio. Classification (NCBI taxonomy): domain Eukaryota; kingdom Metazoa; phylum Chordata; class Actinopteri; order Cypriniformes; family Cyprinidae; genus Cyprinus; species Cyprinus carpio. The sequence continues at coordinate 8,558,370 of NC_056592.1, forward strand.
CACATTATTACATTTAAACCAATAATAATTATCAAATTATTTTATACAGAAATTAAAAATAAGCTCATCTTAGGTGTATTCAAGTCACTGCATATAAACAACATTTTTTATTAAATTAACAAATAGTGCAACAAATAAGCTTAATGTCACCGAATCCCACTTGCAATACATCCAGTTTTCAACCATACCCAGATTTCTTCTGGCTCCTTAAAACTCCAGTACTAATACTGCAAATCAGTGTTTATTGGGCACAAGGAACAGAGAGTGAGTTTTATTCACGGACTTCATTATACAGTGAGCCGTTTTTCCCGCCTGCTGCATCACCATTACTGTAATTAATGGTGTAGCAGATTCCTCTGTCACCCATCTCCCCTGCTCTAGTCTAAGCCTGGCGTCTCTTAAGAGCCCATGCTGCTGATTCATCTGCTCCGCCATCAGCCGGGTTGGAAGGTGGTGGGAGAAGAAGAAAAAAAAAATCAGCTCAGACCTGCAGCTAATTTCAATAGGGTTGATATATTTCTACAACTCGTAGCCTGGCACTTTAATAAGGGATGGCTATAATCAAAAGACAGGTAGAAAAAATTTTCCCCTCGCCCTTCCTTTTTTCTGAATTGTTCCCTGTCACCACAACAGTGGAATGGCCAACAGCCATCATTTTGAGGACAATTACGAAGAATGTATAGCAAACGCCGCCCGCTCGCCTGCTACAGCGACATGCTGGTGACAAAAAGGCTGTTTACCGATGCTGGTGCCATTTTTTGCTGGGTAAACATGATTTTACCAGGCCGGCCGTCTGGATACGCATACAATAGGAGCTTGATATAGTGCTCGCCTTCCTGGGAAGAGGTGATGAAGTCTGGTCCCATTCCTCAAGCGCTAATATCCTCTTCTTTGCTTTTTGAAATACAAACAATGGTGAGGGTCACAGTCGGGACAGGCCATTTTGCCACTCAATCTCAATGTTTTTATTTTACTATGTCCCTTATGTCTTCCATCGCGCCCTCTTTTTTCTATCTTTTATGGTTTATTGACAGTACTCCTGCCCTGAAACAATAAACACATCAGCTGAGGGGAAAATCGATGGAGGGGCCCAACACAGAGAAAGAACTATATAACCAGGAAGGATCGAATGAAGGGCGGTTCTGTGACACACGCACCCACACCTCTTAAACATGGATGGCTGGTTTTAAGGGTTGGGAAATCTGTGCGAGGCATCAAAGTCATGGTTTATTTATTTTTCTCTCGCTCCTCTTTTCCTCCCTCAGCTTTATTTCTTTTTGAGTCCTCTAACTCACCTCCTTTAGTATTGACAAATTCCTCTAGAATGGCCTTTTGCGACAGTCACATGCGTCCAGAACCTTAAAAACAATTCCAACTGATCATGCAGCCTATTGACTTTGACATTACGCATGGCAGCCACTATGGGGCTTGTGTGAAGTTGCCAAGCTTTGTCACGACAGCACTGACAAATTCTGTTTATCTGCTGTCATGAAATTACAAGGTCACCCGTCCGAGTTATTTCCAGTTACAGCTCCGAGCCGAACAAACGCAAGACCTGTGATCGCAGGAAACACAATGCAATATGAAGGATAACAGTTATATTTTTGCTGCACCCACTTTTCTAGCATTGACTGAAGTGATAGAGAACAGAAAGTTCCTCCTTCAAACCAACTGCCCGCCCTCGCAAACATTTCTCAACCACTTAAATGTTGCGCACGGAAATCCTTGACTAAAACAGGCATTGTGGGTAGGGGCCAGCAGTGTTATTATAACTGTAAACAAGCAGGTATCGATCTCATCTAGAGGATAGGCAGAAGTCAGCAACTTTATCAACACCACAGAGAACAGAAGAGAGGAAGGGAGTATCAGTGCACGAGAAAAATTAAATTGCATTTTGATGATGGATGCACCTGCCTTTGAATAACAAACACCACCAACAACAGGCCAGGGAGAGAGCGGCAAAACAAGAAAAGCACAACTACTGAAAAGAAAATGGAGTGATGGTAATGCTATAAATACAGGGACTGATTCTTGAGAAATGTAATGTAAATGTAAAAGCAAAATACATATATCTATTTGTAATAGACGTAAGTAACATTACTAATACTAAATATGAATACATGTTTATTTTTATACATACTACTGTCCAAAAGTTTGGGGTGGTTTAAAGTTAGAAGTCTCAAGGCTGCAATTATTTGATAAAAATACAGTAAAACAGAATTAGTGATATATTATTACAATTTTAAAGATAACAATTTTTCTGTTTTAAAATGTAATTTATTCCTGTGATGACAAAGCTGAATATTCAGAAGCCTTTATGCCTGCAGTGTTGCATGATCCTTCAGAAATAAATGAATAATTGCTACTCAATAAATATTTTATATTATTTATTATAAACATTTATTATAAAAAAAAATGTTGTGCTACTTAATATTTTTGTGGAAATGGTCATATTTTTTTTTTTGCAAGATTCTTTGATGAATAGAAAGTTCAAAAGAGCAACATTAATTTCAAATAGAAATATTTTGTAACACTGTAAATGCCATTACTGTCACTTTTGATTAATTTAATGTGTCCTTGCAGAATAAAACAGAATAAATTAATTTCTTTCAAAAAAGAAAAAAAATCTTACTGAACCCAAACTTTTGAAAGGTAGTTTATATATTCACTATTATTATGAAATGTTATTTTCAGTACCTGCACTTTATTTCTGTTATTTTCTGTCAACAGCGTCACACGTTGCTTATTTTCTTTGCCACAACCATGAAAACGGAACAAATCATTATAATCCAAAATAGCAATAATCCAACGGTGCAAGGCCTGAATCCTGTTGGTGAGAAATTCCACCTCATGAGATGGTATGATACTTATATAACCTACTTCATTTTATTTATCCATCCTGTGACTTCAGGTCCCTACGTGAGGTTCAAGACTCATTTAAAAACCTCATGCTTGGGTCTGATTGAGAAGGCTCTTAGTAGGAAGGGGCTCAACTGACGGTGCCCTAACGCAGGGCTCTAATGAGCTCCTAGAGAGCTGATTCATAATGGAATATCTGGGAGGCCAATAGTCCATCACTAATAATCATATGGTAATGACCAGTTCGCAATCAGGGAGCCCAACAGAAAAGAGCAGCTCATTTCTATCCTTCAAAGCTCTCTCTCCTTTTCTTTTCTTAATCTCTGAGGGCAACGAATACAGAGATGTAGAAAGAGACAATCTACGAATCCTAACATTTCCATTTAACAAAAACAGGGTCTCAAAATATGGTGGAGACAAAGTGACAAAGGCAGGCAGTTAGTTTCTGCTGCGTGCAGGGGGTTTGGGTGGGATGCTAGTTAATGCTGCTTTAATGTAGCTGCCATCAGAGGGATCATTCATCATAATGTTCTCATTTCATTTGCACAGGCCTCTGAGTACAGCAAGAGTGAATTAGCACCAGCTCTGGGCCCCACTGCTCTCTGGGACCAAGGGACAGCCAAATTGGATCTAAATTGATCTAATCCTAAACCAGAAAGGCAAAATTAATGACTTTGCATGGAGAGAGCCCCATTCTCTGCATATCATATAAAGCATCTTTCTGAGGGAGAATATCAAGGCTATTTTCCACTAACTGAGGATACATTAGAGGGAACGAGATGAAAATACATACGAGTGGATTGATCTTGAAATATCAATACGCCTGACACTGATGTTGTATATAGATCAACAAATACACCAATAATTGTGGTTTAACATAACTACAAAAGTTGTTAAATAATTGTTTTCGATAATTGTTATAATGAACAATGATAAATAAAAAGAGCTTGAACATTTGCATCTTAAACCTATTTAAATGTTAAATAATTATAATAATAACAACAGTATTACTATTTATTATTATTATTCATAAAATGCAGTTCACAGTTCTTTAAAGGTCAGATTATATTACATTGTGCAAGATGCAAATAAACAGTAAATAAAAGTTACAAGAGCCAAAAATGAAATACGTTTAAGTGCAAATGTAACAAAGAAAAGGTAATAAAAATGATTGAAAAAAAATATTCTAAAAATTAAATACAAAACAAAATGCAATAAATTAAGAGACTTAAAATAGACTACTCACAAGCTAAGTTATAATGAATCTTAGCCTACTTTTAAAAAATATGAATGTTTGTCACTTCCATGCTTGGAAGGTTCCAGATTTTGAAGGCATAATTACTAAACAGTACTACATTTGGTGCATATCTTAATAAACAGTAGGCAATTTTCCCATTACTCACTATTTCCCCAGAAATCACAAATACTTTATTTAGACATTTATTAGCAGTACCAGTATAGATACTGCTACATACAATACCTAGCCTTGTTATAATACCAAAAAATTAAAAACAGGCTGTTATGATATTCTTGAACAAAAGGAGTAGCATGGTCTCTTAGTGCAGTAGAGCGGAATAGAACTGTAGCAATCTTTTTGTAGGCTCCTAAAAAATGGAAATTAGAGCAGATTCAGAAAACGTGGACACATTTAAAGCCCATCCGAATGGGGTCCGAGGCGGGTCATTGAGCTAAAGGAAAAGCGCCACACTAATAAACGCACTGACCTCTGAGGAACCCAACCACACACACCAACAGAAACACAATTATGCACAAACAGAGACACAATATGCACAGTCAAGCGTGACGGAGCAGCATTCAGGCAGGTAATGACCGCAAATAAGAGATCAACTTACAGTCTGTCATGCAACAAGTCCAGACATTAACACACACACATAAATACCAAAGCATTCGTAAATGTTCTGTGAAGGCAGGCATCGAAATGCATCCCTTCAGATGCTCAATAAGCAAAAGACATTTGGCAATGACCCTGCTCTCATCAGGACAACATATTTTGTTTCCTTGCAAACACCTCCATGATGACATCTCACGCCCCATCACACACACACACAAGCCCGTGGTCTCCATTAATGCAATTTCACCTCTGTCGCTCAGTATACACACGTGGGCCTCTTTAATGCCGACTCCGAAATGAACACAAACAAGCATACACAATTTAGCAGCTCGTTACTTTACGAGCTTATTAGGCATGGCCCATCACCCTCACGAGTGTTAACGAGGTGGTATTTGGCTGGCTCGTTAGGCCAGGACCCTATCAGAGCCCTAGGGAGATATGACGAGATGATGTTCTGGATATTGCTCACAAGAGTGACACCCAATGTTAGTGGCACCATAGGAAACAGCAACACATGACATGATTCAGTGTCATAGAAACATGTATGAATGTAGAATTCATTCAAGATGATAGAAGATAGAAAGAGTATAAAATAGCATAATATTAATGGTGAATTTCTGTGATATCCACAGTGGATGCATGCAATGTAAAACATCATATTTTGTTTTTAGCTTGGTTTCCACAGTAGTTCTGCATGACTCTAAAGAGCTCCACCCACAATAACATCCCCTTGATCCAAAATCCCCTGTGCTCCACACAGCTGTACAATAAGCACTGAATAAATATTATGGCTGGCAGGTATTTTGTTGCTTGACATAGACTTTTCACTTTAGCTTTGGTCGAATTTAACATTTTTGTTTCATTTGCATATTTTCCTCCTTTACACAAAATTCAGATTAGTTTTAGATAAAAAAAAAAATAACTGGTGACCCCCTACGCTGCTGCTGAATATGAAATTAATCAGGCAAGAACCAACTACCCAGATAACCTGTTTTTTACGGTTTTTAAAATCATAATAATACTTAATTACATTTAAACACACACATATTACATATTTTATATAATATATAATAATAATTATGATTATTAATATTATTATAAATAAAATGCAGTTCAAATTTATTTAAAGGTCAGATTAAAACTATTTTAGAAAGACAAAATCTAACTAAGTAGAATCTTAGCCTGCTTTTAAAAAGGTCTATCTATCTATCTACACACACACACACACACACACACACACACACACACACAGTGGAGATCAAAATTAGATTATTTGATTTCAATGTCACTGCTTAGTCCTACTTCAACTTTTTCTAACAAGAGTAGAAGGGCAGTTTTTTAATAATTTTTCACAAATTAATTATATTCTGAACTTAAATGAGATATTTGAAAAATAACTCTGATCAAAATTAGAGAACACCTACAGATACCTACGTTATTGAGGTTAACCTGGTACCTAGTGCTAATCTCCTTAATTCTATGACAGACCCTATTTAAGTGGCAGCATTCCTCCAATTTACACTGAGATTGCAAGATTGCTGGCTGCTCTAAGGTGACTGAAACCCTGCAACAGCATCCAAATGATGGCCAAAGGGATGACCCTTTCAGCCAACATAAGAAAAGATGGTCATGCTAAATCTGTGATTTCTTGAATAGTGCAGCATTACAGAGTCCTGATCTACACCTGATTTAAATTCTCTGGAAAATCCTTGGTGACAAAGTCATGGCTAAGAAACCAACTATAGTCACCAAACGATGGAAGAGAAGAAGAGTGGACCAAGATCACTCCAGAGCAGTGTGAGACTCTAAAGATGTCCTGTGGCTGTAGATGTGCTGAAGTCATTCAAAGCAAGGGCCTATACAATTCCTACTAAGTATTGACAGCTGTAACCCTCCAAATTTTTAGTTGTAATATTCTTTCATGCCACAGTGGTTACTGTTTTTTTAATTCTCTGGTTATTTTGTAAAACATGTTAGCAGACCAGTGGTATACCCCACAGCTAATATTCCTTTTTTTTTATACATATATACATATATACATATATATAGATAGATAGATAGATAGATAGATAGATAGATAGATAGATAGATAGATAGATAGATAGATAGATAGATAAACAGAAATATAGATAGATAGATAGATAGATAGATAGATAGATAGATAGATAGATACTTCCAGTAATCCTGCTCTAGTCACAAAAACTGTTTGCATGAAAACACCCAGCTTCACTAAAATGAGCTGAAGTTCAATGGTTAAAAAGACTCAGCACAGCTAGTGAACACCCTGGAGAACCTCTCACAACTCTAAAATGAGACTGTAACCTGGATAGCTCTGTTGACATGAGGTTACGCTGACATTACACCCAGAGACATGAAATGGTTGGGGGTGATGCAGACCTAGAAGTTCATCATCTATCAGCAGACAGCAACAGCTTAATCTATCAGTGGGAGGAAAAGAAAGAGATCTGGTGGCAGAAACTTGAAAAATAGTTCAAAAACTAATCCCTTACAGAAGTGGCATTTCTGCACTGCTGTTAGCAGCATGTTGCAGAGGTGTGAACATTCCCTGTGAATACATGTGTTCCGGCATATGCTCAGAAAGAGAGTCTAGCCTGCAGACAGGCCTGGAATCCCAATGAAGTGCACAGTCACGCCCACGACACATGCGTACACGCACACAGCCATGCCTAAAGGCTGTGAGACACTTGACATGTTTCATCTAACGCCCTGTCACCTTCCTCTTGTACTTACAACTGGAGAATAAAAAAATCACACCGGATGAGAAGGAGAGCACAGCAGGAATTTTGTGGTCTGTGTGCATGAGAGAGACCAGAAAAAATTAAGAAAAAAATATAAAGGTAAAAGAGAAAAAGAAAAACTGCATGAAAGTTATTGGCAGGGTGCAAATTATGCAGGAATTGGCTGATGAAAATTGTGTCATGTCGTTCCAAACTGGTATGACTTTATAAAATTATATTAAAAGTACTATAAAAGTCATTCCAAGCATTATATTTCAAGTCGATGAACAAAACATTCAGACTGGTTTTGTGATAACAACATACTGTATATTTCAGTTTGTTCCTCATACCAGTGTTATTTTAGTATCACTGAGATACTAATAATAATGCTTTATGAAAAACTTTATAAAAGAGAGAGTCAGGTTTGGAACAACTTAAAGGTAAGTAAATACTGACAACTTTTTAATTTTTGCACTATCCCTTTAAGACTTGTACCCCTTCTCATTCTTGTTTTTGGTAAGACGCAAACAGTGTGAAACTAACCAGAGGTCTACGAGGAGATATTTTTGTTCCATGGATCTGAGCAAATTGAGGATGCTACAGCGCTAGGAAATCCATTACAACCCAATTATAAGAGCCAGTTTTGGGCCGGGTCTAGCCTGCTCTCTCTGAAAGGGCTCTGTTTAATCCACAAAGAGAGGCTAATGGGAAATGTGGAAATAGAATCCACACTTCAGTAAGTTTGAGGGGGATTTGGCAGGATTAATGAACTGCCTGGTTTACTGTCAACATGCGGGAGAGAGCAATCCTTTACAAGGCACAGGAATACTGCATCAGTCCGTCTGCCCACACACAGACTCGCACATCCAGCACATGAGCTGATAGGCTCTCCTTGTGGTCTAAGTGGATACACCGTAACAATGGCGGCAACCCTTCCTACATCATCCAATACAAGCTACATTACATAGAGATAGCTTTTTACATTTGGCTAAAGGGATACACAAATTTCTCTCACGCTCCAAAGACTCAAAAGGGATCCCAGCGCCGCAGCCAGCCAATGCAACTGCACAAAACATTGAATACATGTGCTTGATTTGAATGCACGCAGTGAGTCTCAAATCTGTGAGGCTGTGATATGCTAAATTTCACTATTGTGATTTCACACTTCTGCTGTCAAATAAGCAAAGAAAGTGCTCATTATATGGTTTATATACACACACATGCACAGGGGTGCACATAAGTGGTATGCAGGTCCGCATGCGCGACTGAAATAAAAAAATGCTATGTCTAATTTATTCATACCACTCATTTGCGTAAGACATTGTTGACAGTTGTTAATGCACAATCACTGTTTCAGAGCAAAATGCAAAACTGTAATATCAATCACTGACATGCATCACTCAGCAGTGCTAAACCCGACAGCACACCAAAATAAAAGCTTGATGATTTTTGATTTGAAAAAGACTATGATTAATACATATATATATATATATATATATATATATACACATATATATATATATATATATATATATATATATATATATATATATATATATATATATATATATATATATATATATATATACATATATATATATATATATATATAATCATATATATATATATATATATATATATTAATCATCCAGCTAAAACCAGCTTAGGAAGCATTGTTTTTTTTAAAAACCTCTGTATATATATAGAGAGGGAGAGAGAGAGAGAGAAGATGAAATGCATGCATCATAGAAATATTCCCTTTTTGAAAATCCAGCTAAAACCAGCTTAGGATGGAGAGCTTGTGGCTAAGTCAAGCATCACTATTATCATTTCTCATACTTAGATTTGGGGGTCTGCTCTAAATCCCTCATGTGCTACGGGCATAAACGATACCTCAAATTGTGTGGCTTATTGAGGAGAGGTGTGCTATTACTTTCTGAAGCAATCAGACACCCAAATTTTGCCTGGTGGGTGATAAAAGTTGGGAAACAAATTCCCACAGACTTGTAGGATGGACCAGAGCCATACCAGAGAGTATCAGCTTTTCCCACTTGGCTCAGTAAGCAACCCAAAATACCCAGCTCAAGTATCCACTTAGCAATGCCTTAGAAACCACCCAGACACCTTAGAAATGCATAGCAAAGCTTTAATTACCACACGGAACATCCTAGCAGACACATAGCAACCTCCTAGTAACTACCCAGAACAGTAACTAGTAACTCTAGTAACTCTAGATAGTCTATATCGGTTGATCGGCTGGACCTGGTTTAGACCTGGTAGACAAGCTCAGTCAAAATGATTAGAACTGGAAGTCCACCTTTGATCAATAACAAAAAAAAAAAAAGAATAATAATAATAATGCTCAAAAATAAACTTGACCACTTTAAACTCATTTGACTTTAAGCAGGATTGATACTTGGTTTAGCATATAAAATCAATACTGATGAACGCCTATCAGTATTAGATTCACTGTACTAGATCATTTTCTTCCCTTTAATTTAGTGCTTATCATTTGACTGCTAGAATCAGAATGGATGTCCTGTCTGTCCCTCCACACTGATCCCAACACCCCAGCACTCTGGTAATCTAGGGAGAGACGGATTAGCCCTAAGGATGAAAACGATGGATGGATGGAGTCTGGTGGGCGGATACAATGGATAAATGAGCTGGGGATAGGGAGGAAGTTCATTTTTCCTGCAACTCTCCAATCAGAACCTCTCCACCTGACTTTCTCTGACCTTCTCTCTCCGTGCTCATTTTAGGAATCCCTTATATTTCACGAGTTCACCCTTACATCTAATCTGTTAGCAAATAGTAAGCATATTTTGGCGTTCTGTCCTGGGGGAGGGCTCCGGGCCCGGAATATAGCCCGAACCCAAAGAACTCCCCCTGTCCCTAATGTGGGATAAAAACAGATTAGGAGTGAGGAGTTGGGGTGGAGGAGGGATGCCAAAAAAAAAAAAAAACTGTCGCAGTACAGAGGTAAGTAGGCTTTCATTTTTCTTATGTCTCCAAGACCAATTGGTTGATTATCTGATCGTGCTCCTCCCGAACCTTGTTAATAAAACATCATAACATTAACAAGCAATCACTTTATAAATACAAAAAAGGGGTTTCATTTTTCTTATGTCTCCAAGACAAGCCACTATAAAGATATAAACTCCTTTGGTTTGCTCATTCAGCCGATGTTTCTGTAAACAAAGACACTTATTTAAGTATGAGCCATTTATTTTCACATTGGTGCATCACTAGACAACCAAGGTGGTCATACATTGTCCCACAAAAAACAAGAGACCTGAGCTGATCAAACAAAGCATCAATTGTGCAAAGTGCTTGGATAATCAGCTGCACAGTTCACTTGTTGAAAGGCCATAAACTGTGAAATGTCTGAGAAGGTATTACGCTGCTATTTTCATCCAAGGTGCCAAAGGAGCCAGAGACAGAACAATAGCAGAAGACGGATGTTTTTTTTTTCTATTTGGGTACAATGATCTAAAACATGAGGAGATTGTTGGTTTTCTAACTCATCGAAATGATCTCTTTATACATATATATTAGCAAGGATATGAGAGAAAATGATCTCTGCCCCGAGCTCAGAAAATAGAGCTCATAGAGCTCTCGCTTATTGATTTTCCCACAATCCTGACTGTCATATTTCTCTCTTATTGTCAGATTTTATGTTCGAGACTCCAACAGTGGTCTAATAGCGCAGCGACTATGGACTAGCTCTCTGTCGTGCACAACAAAGGTGATGTGTGTGCCCGTGTATAAACGTGTGGCACATTAGACTTCCCATTCTTCGCCTTTTCAGCGGATAGAAAGCAGCCCTTGGGGGTGGCCCGAGAAGAATGGACTCTCTCTCTTTCCGCCTTTCTCTTCGGTCTTGGCAGGGTCAGCCCTGTCTCAGCTTGCCCAAGAAAATTGAGTTTGATGCTGATTGGACCTTGCTGAGAGGATCTTTTTGTTCCCTTGTTGCAAGGCGAGAAGGACGAGACAAGAACTCGGCAGCTCAAGCCCAGAGCACTGAACTAAATCAAAGAACTCAGCAGTCAATAATGATGCTTAAAGCATAACCAATGACAGTGTGCAAGGAACAAAACAGAGTTGAAATGAGAGTGGGGGATAAAAAAAGGAAGAAGAAACTGAGAAGACACATTCATGCAGGTTACGTGTCACTCTGAAATGACTTTAATGTATTTGGCAGACACTTCTATCCAATGTGACGTACAGCGCATACTTAAAGATAATGTGTGTTCTCTGGCAATCAAGATGGCGACCCAAGAAATAACATCTTTAACAATTGATAATTTAACATAATTTACTAAATAAGATTCAAATTTCAGTTGTCAAACCTTAACCAACAGCAGCTCTGAATGCTTTAGCAAAAACAATAGTTGAACACATTAATATTAGTTAACGCAATAGCATTAAACAACAATGAAAATAACTTATACAGCATTTATGAATCTGTGTTAATTCCTACAAATACTAGGGCCCTATGAAATCAGTTTTATTTTTTTCCATTTAAATTTTTCTGGATTCCTTTTTTTTTTTTTTTTTTTTTTTTTAACTCTTTTTTTTTAATGGTTAAATTACATTTCATCAATCAAAAATGTGTCTAAGTTAAAAGTTTAACAAAAATTACATGATCAAAATTTAACATCAATTTATTAAAAGTTTAACAAAAATTACATGTTTAGGGCCCTATGAAATGTTTATTTTTTCTCACCTTCTGTTTTATTGTTACTAAACTCTGTTTATACATGTCCAATTATTTAAATGCATAACTTTTTTTTTATTTATTTAATTTATTTTTACCATAGTCTATGTCTATGAAATATTGTTTTGTTTTGTTTTTTTCCTCAGAAATTCTAAGTTTTGTATTTGTATTTTTTCTGTGTTAAACAGTAAATTACATTTTTATGACTGGATTCCACAATTCCGTCCGCATTTTCCACATCCTGGAAAACATAGGGCCCTAATATACTAATATAATGAAATTAAAGTTTAAAAATAAGACAAATAAAGTTAAAATGTATTATGTCACATGTCATGTAATTAATAATGTTTTTTTTACATGACTTATAACAACCAAAATTATTAGCATAATAATAGTAATAAATAAATATTGAGTGTCTTTAGTTATATTGCTGCTCCTGACAACATTAGTAAACATCAAGTCTTAACTATTTTCAAATTATTGTAACATTGGTAAATAATTTATATTTAGAAATTAACATTAACCTAAATATTTTTTTTCTTTGTTTTATTTTTAATCTTTAAACCTTATGAATTTACTAATACTTACAAACTGAACCTTATTGTAAATACTTGTAAAAAGTTAAAAGTGAGCAACATCTTGTTGATCAAGCACTCACATACACATTTCTTGCATTTTTGGCACCAAACCAGTTCACTCTGAAAATTCAGTCCTGAAAATGTTAGTGTGATTGTAACCATATTTAGAATCATATTAAAAACAAGACAACCATATTCTACTGCAGTGTGAACATACTCATATAGAAATGACAGTCAAACCTCTAACACGTTCATAACGCTAATGCCTGTGCATTATTGGCACAGTCTGCAAACTCAGATTGATGCAGTCATTACAGGAGCAAACCGAGCCCTCTATCCAATGCAAACATTGAGTGTGTGGGGGGACCGATGGAAAGATAAAGAGCGGAGGCCTTTAATCTTGATAAAAGATAATGAACTCAGCCCAAAGATAAAGAGAAAAAAGAGAGTTCTCAATCTGTAGGATGATGCAACGAGTGAACGCGTGGGCTTCGCAGAGAGGAAGGAAGATCTCAGAGACAGAATGCTGTAATGTGAGACGGGATGCAGATATCCACAGCAACGGCATCCAGGCTCACGAGATGTGATGTCACGGTCATCCTAATGCCCTTACCTACCGGCCGCAGGGCCCCTGAGGGCGATCGTTCGCTCTTATCGGCTCAGATCACTAACTGACACTTCATCCACCTCCCAAAAAACGAATAAAGAACGGACAAGATGAAATATGAGTGCTTTCAGCATCGCTTAGGCCTGCGGAATAAGTCAATTAGTCATGGCAGCCAACAGTCAAGTAGAGATTCTACATGACAGCCTTAACGAGGACCTCAAAGAACCAGCATTCGACAGCTCGTTAAATTAATCCACTGGGTATAAGAGAGAAAGAGGGAGGAAACGAGAAAGATGGATGCATAAGAACACAAAAATCATTCCACTTTTGATATATTAAATGCCGTCACAAATATTTTGGTAAATACTGCTACATAGCAGACGATGCCGACAGGAAGTGTGAGCGACAAGCCTGCAGTTAGACGGCTAAATTATTAATGATGTGTCAATGATATGAACCTTGGCGTCAGGGTATCTGGCTTTAGTGCGGTGATGTTAAAACCCCCTCTAAGCGAGATCTCAGAGGAAACACACGCATAGAAGAATGACCTTAGAGAGGATGATGCTGGACAGCTTTGTTTTGACAGGCGGATTTGAGCTGCCCTGCTTTAGGCTGCAGGCCGAGTGAACGTGTACCTCTGTACGGTTGTGTGTGTGTGTGGGGGGGGGGGCACGTACTGTCTGAGCATGCATGCATCTCCAGCACAGATGTGCCAGACCCTTGGTATATGCCTGACCTTCACACAGCTGAAGCTCAATGCTGATGCCCTTTGGGGCTGTTTGATGAGAAGATGAGAAAAAAACAAGGGATGAAATGGACGACAGAAGGCCTTTCCATCAATCTCCCTCCAGAGCGCTGGACCCTGACTATCTCTCCTGGCCCACACAGCCCTGCCTGACGACCCTTAAATCCCTCCCTTTTCCTCAGACCATCCATGTTTCATCATGCCCACAGGCACAGAACTCCCTCTCTCTCGCATCCTTCCATCCAGCCTTCACTTTCATCTCCTCCTGCCAGCCCTGTGCCCAGCTACAGGCCAAATTTACATCTCCTGGTGCCGCAAAGACCCTGCCTGCAACACACAGGGACAAATTCTAGACCCCACACACACCAACATTGGTACTAATTTAACTGCATTTTTTAGTAGTATGACAACACTTCAGTTCTTTTCTCAATAGTCCATCTTTTCTAGTATCAGTCTACTTTTACTGGAAAAGAATCACAAATTGCTACAAACCGTCACTTTGTATTTTACATCCAACTTTACAGTTTGAATAAGGGAATAATCAAACACTCTCTTATAAAGTAGGTACAGATGGTTTTTCAACCAACTATGTTTTATACTTACAGTTCTGTTCAAATTTGAGTGAGTTTTCTTTTTTTGAAAGAAATAAATTCCTTTTATTCATCAAGGACACTTTGAATTGGTCAAAAATGACAGTCAAGACATTTATAATGTTACAAAAGACTCCTATTTTAAATAAATGTTGAATTGAACTTTCAGTTCATCAAAGAATCCTGGAAAAAAATGTATCAATTTTTCTTGCAAAAAAAAAAACAAAACATTAAACTGCACGACTGTTTTCAACATTAATAATCAGGAATGTTTCTTGAGCAACAAAACAGCATGTTAGAATGATTTCTGAAGCATCATGTGACATTTAAGACTGGAGTAATGGCTGCTGAAAATTCAGCTTTGCCAACATGGGAATAAATTGCATTTAAAATGTATTAATGTTTCATCATATTGTAATAAACTTTCACAATATTACTGTTTTTACTGTACTTTTAATCAAATAAATGCAGACTTGGTGAGCATAAGAGACTTAAAAACATCCAGCAACTTTTGCATATTTGAACCCTTTCCAATGGCTGTATGATTTTGAGATCCATCTTTACACACTGAGGACAACTGATGGACTCATACGCAGCTACTACAAAAGGTTCAAATGGTCACTAATGCTCCAGAAGGAAAAACAATGCATTAAGAGCCAGGGGTGTTAACTTTTGAACAGAAGGAAGATGTATACATTTTTCTAATTTTGCCTAACTATCACTTTTTTTTTATTTAGTACTGCCCTTCAGAAGCTACAGAAGATACTTACATGCTTCCCAGAAAATAAAAAATAAGCTCAATTTACACTGATCTTCAAATTCAAAAAGTTTTCACCTTAATGCATCGTGTAGTTACATATAAGCCCCTCAGTTGTCAGTACTGAATAATAAAAAAAAATAACAACATGCATTTTGCGTGATCCCTCTTATTTGGGGAAAATCAGCTGAAAGCAATGTCAGCTACAAAAAGCCATTCGTTCTGTACTACGTCTATCAGAATGGCTATATTTGGAAGAGCATACTAGCATATGACTCTTACTATTTCTGTGCAAAGAAAAGTCAGATGACCTACTACATTTGGCAAAATGAGCAGTACACAACAGAGTGAAAAAAAACACTGCATTCCACAATGCATTGCAGTGGAGTAAAATGAACCAGAAGTAATTATAGTCACAATTATCGAACCATGATTTGACTTGGAACAAAAATGCAAAGTAACCACATATTTCAGCATTTAGAGTCTTATTAAATTGGATTGTGGGTGGTTAGTGAATAAGACAGCTCTGAAATACTGCATGCAAAAGCAGTGTAACGGTTTAGTCAATTCGCCCCAGAGAGGCAGAAACAGGGATCGGCCTGTCTTAAGATAGAAAACCAAAATTGAGTGACCTATTTTGGGATTTTTTTTAAACATCACCTTAATTGCTCATTGAAATGCAATTATCACCTACACATCCAATTACTGTGCTCACATCAACAAAACACATGGATCTTAAAATACAGTACACCTGACAAATCTGTGTACTAGAGATATCTTCAAGATTCTGTGCTTATGGAGAATAAAGTCAAGACTGAAAGATCTCTCTCTCTGTGTCTGATTCAATCATTCAAACATATACATATCCTACATAAACTGTAAGACATGCTGAGAAAGTACAGCTTGTGAAGCTCTTTTTACATTCAAGTTAGCAAACTTGACATCGCTACTTTATTTTCAACCTCTGAACATTTATGTTTACACAAAAACCACATCAATATGTGTGTGACAGCAAATATCTTGAGAGTCTTTCATAGTGCAGTTCTCTAAAGAAAAATGAATCTTTCATACTGCACTACCAAAGAGCATCAGATTACATAATGCATACTGACTATTTACATAAGGTTTTGACGTGAGTGTTTTTCTTTGTGTAAAATCAGCGAGTGAGTGTGAAAGGTAAAGTATATACTTTTAAAAATGAAGTATGTCTACATTTAAGGCATTCAGCAGACACTATTATGCATACTACTGAGTTACAAAAAGTGCTTTAGCTTCACATATGAGAGTGTTAAACATGCAGTTAACACGGTTATCTCCTAAATTTCTTATAAATACAATCCAGTACAACAGTACTGAAACACATGGCAACAATTGCATCTTGATGTTGCATCAGAGAACCACTGCAAAACAATTTTCTTATATAAGGGCTGCAAAGAAATGTAGGTAATATCAACCCAAAACACATGTACAGATGCTCATTTTGAAAATTTACAAAAAATCATACACCATCTGGACACCTCTGACATACCATTTGCGATGTGAATCGGACACACTAATCCTAATCTTGCACACAATTTAGGATAGATAGTATGCAAATAGGGATTGAGCCTTCTGCTGAAGTTTAGATTACGAGTCATAACGATGATGTGCGTGTGTGTGGTGTGATTGAATACATTAATTTAATATTTCTTTCTTCCTTTCCTCTTCCTGAAAAAAGGTGGGAAGCTTTTTTAGCATATGTACAGCAAATTGAAATGACTGATGCACATAAGGTGTGTAATTCACATGTTATCTACAGCTGCCTTCAGGTAAACAACAATAATGGCAGATTATCTTTTTCTGTTTTACCAGTGGGCGAGCATAGGTGAATTTTCTTGCATCAATTTTATGCAGCCTATATGAGTTATGCATGGTATCTAAGAAATAATTATTTAATTTGCACAACACAAACTACACAGGGTAAGTCACTACCTTAATTAACTATAAGTTAAGACCATCTTTCCTATGACCATGCCTCTTATCACATTCAAGTGCAGGCAACCCATAAATGGAAGCGTCAGCGCAAGTTCTACTAGGAAGACTTAATGCCATGTCACATATTACAATCAGATCTAGCCAATCGCCCCTCAACATGAGGAATATAAAAGCCCTCTACTCACCCTTCATTGTGTTTACAGATACTGCCGCGACGTTTCTTGCTTAAATTGTCGCTTGACTTATTGCCTGACTTTCCCTGGGTTGCTTGCATTTAGTTAAGTTCATCTCCTGCAAACGATTGCGAGTTTGACTTTTCTCTGAAGATGCACACTAGATCGTTGGCATTGCTCCGGTGTGGCGGTGAATGTTTGTGGTCGTTTGTTGCATGATATACAGGCTTCGAAGTTTTGAAAGATGTAAAAATGATGAAGATGTGAAACACTGGCGGAGTTCCGAGTGTTTTCCAGGGTTGCCAGGTTTTTTCAAAACCACCAATTGCTACTCAAAACTAGCCCAATTGCGTTTCGAGAGGGGTTCCCTGGTAAATTTTGCATTCCAGGGGATAAATATCACATTATTGGGGTCGCTTCAACCCGCGGAGATGAAAAGCAACTCGCAACAACAGTGTTAAAATAGCCCAATTCCGCGGAAAAACCACAGACTTGGCATCGCCGGTGATTTCAGAATGTACGAAAACATTCCGAAATATTTGGAACGTATGCTCACGTGAACCTGCACGCATGAAACAAGGCTGTCGGTCTCCTTCAGCATCTCGTCTTCATAACTTCATCAGCCTACACCATTATAAGTATCATTTTTGTTTTATGCACTTGTGGCGCTTGGGCATAAATTATATTCTCTGCAAGGTTATTTACTCACACGTTAAGATAAAGCACTTGGTGTTTTGCGTGATTGTTTGTTTATCTAGCAGACTAGCACTGCATAATTAAGATGTTAATCAAACTAATACATTCAATGTTTGGAACAACTCTTTTGTAATGAGACATTTTGAGGCTCGTTATTAAAGGCCTACAATCTTTATACTGATAAAGATTGTTGCTCGCATTATTCCTTTCTGTAAAATATGCTATATCTAGCACACTGTAAGGTATTTGTTGTCTTAATCATATGCCTATGTCTTTGTTTATTCAGTCATTGTTTCATTTGCATCTACGTATCTACAACAATTCTTGAATGCCTACTGGAATGGGGTAAGTATTATGACTTAAGTCTCTCCTGTTGCATAGACCCTTTCTGCAAAGAGGTCCTTGCTGTCTATTTCTGCATGAGCGTCCTCTGAATAAGAGCATGAACGTAAACTGACATATTTTCTTGCTATGCTCAAACACTAAATGTTTCCCAATGCACAATATATTGACTAACTAACATAAGCTTTCGTTTTATCTTGGAACTTACTATTTTCAGGACATCTATTAAGGCAATTAGCTCTAGCTTAGCTATGTGGGATTAGTTTGCTCTGATAAATAACTAGTTGGCGCTCTCTTTTTTCTGTGTGGTGAGCATTAAAGTATTCTATCTTGGAACTTGTACTCGTCAAGGACTTTCTATAGTTTTTATGTACTTTCTATCTATAGATGATTTCCTCTCCAGATCTCCTCCTAAACTTTGTTAATGTATGGACTTGGAGGTTATAATTATTACTATTCTGTTAATTAAGTTTGTGCCCCGTGACTTTAATGTCCTGGACAGTGTATCCTCACTCATAACATCTGCTTTAAAGTTCTGCAAAAATCTGTGTGTAAGGGCTTTCTTTATGCTTTTACAGGATTCAATAGCTATTGAAGTTTAATTTGCTAGTAAGGCATTGTTGTTAATTGTAATGCGTTCTTATCCTTCTGCAAGGGTTATGTATCAAGATTTATTTTTCTATCTTTGTCCTAGTTCCATATATTACTAATATTTCTTTAACTTGTATTTCATGCGATCTGGTTTCTTTGAAGGTTCCCATGGTTCAATGGAGTCTATCAAGCTTTGTGGAAATTCCATGGGTGCAGACGCAGAGAACCGTGGCTCTCGCCTCTTCTTTACACAGGTCACTCTGTGGACTGGCGCTATTATGAACGCAGGCTCTATCAAGCTGATGTATACATGGTCATCTTCCATTTGAGTTCTAGGTAAGATTCTGCTCAATGCTCAGCTGGCTTCTTTAAAGTCCACGTGAACCGGAAGTTGCTGCGGACTTTATTTCAGTGTAGTAACGTATTTCCAGCTGAAACGGAATATTGAATAGAGGGCATAGTTTTGTTTGCACTCCTGGTCTCTGTCTCTCACTCATAGCAAACTAACGGTTGGAGGGGTGTGTTTAAAAATATTCTGCCCATGCCGTCAGAAAAGGAATGCCATTCCAGAGCGGAAGTAAATGTTCAGATTTTGATTAAAGATTACGAAGACAAACACTTTTTTTTTCCAGCGGATAAACTTGCACAGATTAATTGTTTTCATCAAGACTAGCAATGTGCGCTAGTAAAGTAAAGTCAATTTTGATTTCATGCGGACTTTAAATTATAACCAAGGCTTGTTTTTTTTTTTTTTTTTTGCATCTACTGGTGTTGGTTCATTCTGTTTCCTCATACCTACTGACTTTGGTGTTACTTGGCTGTTGCGGCCTTCACATTACACAGACTATTTTGGCACTTTGCATAACTCTGCTATGGTGGTCATCAGGTAAGTTTGTCCCTTTTTATGGTCATGCAGATCTGGCTCATCTTAAACTTTTTTAATGGACAAACAAGTATACCTCTTAAGATTGAGTATCTCTTCTTTTTATGGTCATGCAGATCTGGCTCATTTTCTATTTTTTTTGTGGGGGGGAATAGGTTTCCTCTGTGGGTTCTGGCAGTTAGATGGAGTTCTTTCAAGCGTGCGCAGGAGTCTAGCCTAAAGAATGTTTATGTATCCGTGTATATGCTCTCAAGTCGCTGCTAGAACCCTAATTTTACCTCTATCATTTAACCTTAACTAATGGCCTCTCTTACTCAATGTGGTGGTTTAGAATTCCCGTAATCCGCCTATTGCTATGCTAAACTGCTAAACTGCTTCAACACTTCAGGAGTGTCGAAGTCGTCATCGGATTGGTTGAATTCTACAGGATTTTCGAGAGACGTGTGTGTTGCGTTTTTTTAACGTTCCGCCTGGAATAAAAGATACCGTGGCGCCAAACCCCTCACAAAAGAAAAAAGCTGCCATGTTTAAAACTGTGACAACAAGCGCTTCTCAGGATCAGCTAAATGCTGGATTATCAAAAGTATGTGAAATATTTAAAGTTTGCGGCATAGAATCTTTAAAATATGTCAAAGAGTCTGTTATTGTGGCGACATTTCCACGCCTCGAAATGTGACGATGAACAAAACGAACTGTGATTGGTTGTTTGACATGTCAGTCAAACGTCCTCATGGGCTGGCCTTGGCCAATGAAAGCTCCATGAATTCCAGACCTACGCGAGACTAATCGTGGCCTAACTCTCAGTATGGCCTATCCAGCCTCTATCACTGTCCGGCATTCTTAAATGCTTTTATAACCACGTTAATAATGACTAATTACATCTTATCTTTTCTTTTGTCCCTATGTTCTAGGATCTTGTAAGAAGTACTTTGTCTCGTGGGTATTTATTTTTCTTCTTTCTTTTGGGGTATGCTCCACCCTGCCTTCATCTTCGGCAGGAATAGCTGGAATCTACAGCGTCTGATTCAAGATAAAGATGGGGCCTATGCCAAAATAATTCTGTTCTTTTGTATTGGTTTGTAAATAAATACTTTTGCATTTCATCTTCACCTCCTGAGTCTTTCTGGTACAAAATATGTCTCTTTTTTTCCTTCAACTTCAGCCATTTTTATTTCTCAAGTTTTGACTGTTGGAAAATTCTGTCTCTAAAATGAATTTTTGCTTCTTGTCAAATGCATTTTATTAACCCATGTTCTTGTGCTTCCATAGGGAACTGACAAAGACCCCATCTCAGAAAGTCACAATTCAAAGTAAATCCAGAGTTTCCTACTGGTAATTACAACAGTGCTGTGACATTCATGTGTGCTCATCTTGTAAATACGATCATTCTGACGTCCCTTGAAGGCAGCATTAGAGCAGGGGAGCTCAGTCCTGTTTCTTGCAGAGATTAGCTCCAACTCTAATCAAATACACCTGAACTGGCTAATCAAGACCTTTGAGAATAAATAAAAAAAAAAATAAAGTAAAAAGAAAATCCTATTTAACACCACACTAAAGCAAAAAAAAAAAAAAACAAAGAAAGAAAGAAAGAAAGAAAGAAAGAAAGAAAGTGTCACAGAGCCTATTTGCTCAAACCCCTCGCACTGCTCAATAGGTCGGACTGGACTGATAGGTTGGAGATAAGTCTAATTTATTTACACACACACACACACACACACACACACACACACACTCACTTTCAAGCTGTGTGATGGAGATTGTGCAGGAGCACTGCTGGAGATAAGTCTAATTTATTTATGTGTCTGTTATTGTCTTGGGATTTTGCCTTTAAGACAGAAAGTGTAAAAGTCAAGAAGAGCAGGTAGGGGGTACGGATAATGGAACATTTCAAAGTAAAAGCAGAATGAGAGACAAAGAAAGAAGGAGAGCAACGCAGCCAAGGACCAGGAAAAACCTCTGCTTATGAATACCACTTCAAACTTAGCACACATACTGTATTACTTGTTCAGTATTCCACTAAAGCCATGCAAAGTTTATGAATGTTATGAAATTGTTGAATTTGTTATCACACTCCCAGCCACAAGAGAGCCAATCAGATCCCTAAGACCTAAGTTCAGTTACAAAATGTCTTCTTCTGACAGGTAGAGTTCCCAAAACCCACAGCTGCATCTTTAGGGGGAAAAAGTCTTGACCAAACGTTAAGCTAAAGACAGATGAAAATGTAAACAGTCAAAAAGTTAACAAACTGTGTCTATTATTAACTAATATGAATAATTATTTATGTATGTAAGATAGCAGTAATTATATGCACAAATGTGTTAAAATTATCTAAAAGAAAAATATCTAAAAAAAAAAATCTAAATAGAAAAAATGATTAAATGTTTCTCCTTTGAAAAACATCTAATTATCTATTATCTAGTAGTTATTTTTCAATAATTGATTCTTCAACACACTTAAAAATAATGGTTCTTTAATGCATTGATGGTTCCATGGACACCCATGCAACCTTTCCATTGCTCAAAAGCTTCTTTTAATTGGGAAAAGGTTCTTCAGATTGTTAAAATGTTCCTCATACATACTAACAAAAAAATGGTTCTTTTAAAAGAGCAGTACTAGATTTAGTGTCCCATTTCTATACAAGTGATTACATTCATCGAAAGCCAAATTACCTGAGCTACAGCACCCACATTAACTTTATAGCGCAGTACTCTAACTGTCTCTCTACAATCGCCTCATTTGTATCCATTTTTATTTCTCCTAAGGTATATCTGAGATAATACAGACATATACTTAAATAAAACATACTTGAAATGCTATTTAGTCTCTTAAGCTATGAAAGAGCAGCTTCAGAGAAATAAAAATATTCCTCTGGGCAGGGTCAAGTAGCATATAAAGAAAACTTTTCCAGTGTGAGTTCACATCAGAACAGCTTCTGCTTTGCAAAATCAAGTCCTAGAGGGCAGGCCGGCTAAAACATAACCCTGGGTTTTATGAGAACACACTCAATAGCGGGACCTCATAAATGTTCCCGTTTCCTCACAAAGAGTGTGCAGGAGAGAAAAGAGAAAGAAGGCAATAAAGAGGAGCAAATAGACAAGTTGCCACACATCAGGTGGAAAAGAGAATGAGGAGGAGGGGTCATGTCTTTAAAAGCCATTTTTTTGTTGTTTTTATTAAACCATGATTATGTGGGTCTGATGCCAGACAGAGACCATAGTTTGGTTCATTCAAAGCAAGAAATTTGCTGAATAAAAAAATTTACATGAAGTTAACCCTCCTCAAATGTTCAGAGTCAGAGATTTTTTTTATTTAAAGAAGTCTTTTACTCTTTGAACAAAACACAGTAAACACTGTAACTATTTTCTAGTTGATCATTCAGAACATTTATTTCCAATGATAGAAAAGATGAAGTTTCAGCAGCCATTAATCCAGTTTTCAGTCACTTGATCATTCAGAAATCATTCTAATATACTGGTGCTCAATATTATTGCCAAATGGTTGATTGATTTTATCATCAATGTTGAAAACAGTAGTGCTGCTTAATATTTTTGTGAAAAGCTTGATACATATTTTTAAGGATTTTTTTGTTGTTGATGAATAAGTTTATTTAAAATTGAAAACCTCTGCAATATTATAATTACAATATTATATTGTCTCCTTTGGTTACTTTACTTTAATGCACACTTTAGTTTTTCCTTGAATTTCTATATAAAATCTCTGAGGCTATATATAGCTTTTCGGCCACTGATTTTAAGCAGTGTTGTGTTCAACCTCATGCAAAGCCACCCTGGCAATTTTATAAGAAAAGCAATATTCTGTGGATGCTTTGGACAGCAGAATAATATCATTCCCTCAGCTGGAGTGGTCCGTGCGGGAGGTTTTCTAAGGTTCATGCAGCAGGCAGCATATGCTGGCCTGGACCCACGTATTTCACACCGTGACTTTGTGAATCGGAAAGGGAGCTGGAAAAAGCTGAATAAATACGGGACTTTAGTGTGCGCCCAGCGACACAGTGTTTATCTGCACAAACCAGACGTGGCAGCAGCCATTCACGCTTTTGTGCCACTCTGCTCATGAATACAGCATGCAAAATGAACTCATACACAAAGAGAAGAGAAGAGAAGAGAAGAGAAGAGAAGAGAAGAGAAGAGAAGAGAAGAGAAGAGAAGAGAAGAGAAGAGAAGAGAAGAGAAGAGAAGAGAAGAGAAGAGAAGAGAAGAGAAGAGAAGAGAAGAGAAGAGAAGAGACCAGACCAGACCAGACCAGACCAAAACTGACAACTATACATCAATTAGTGCTGCAATAAACCGATCAAGCCATAGTAGAGAGGATGTCACTCTTATCTAAAGGTGGCTAAATGTGTGGCTTTCAAAGCAAGGACGCTCTTGTTTTAGAGCACATCTCATTAAGCAGTGCCTGAGGAGAACATCATTCATAAAACATTAAGAAACAGGTTTTATTTCATTCATTATTAAAGCACAATCTCCTCAAACCATAACCACAGGAATGTGCGATTTACAGGAACAATGGGAGGACAGGACTGAAACAGACAGCCAGGGACTAAAGGAGAGCGAAGAACAGAGTAAAACTCCCATGGGGATAAGATCAGGGCCCATCAAGATTATCTTAGGTGCTAGAGGAAATAACCTTCTATTGGCCAATTCATTCATCCACCATCCTATCTCTGTAAGCTGATGTCGGCAAAATATTAAGAGCATATGGCTGTACAATCCCTGGTGCATAATACATTAGTGAAGAACCCACACAGGGCAGTTTGATTTAACAGATTAGCCACGACACGTGTGTGTGTGTGTGTGTGTGTGTGTGTGTGTGTGTGTGTGTGTGTGTGTGTTCTTCCTGGGCCTGGCCAGCTCGCAGTGACCCATTTTATCTACATGATAGAGAGTCAAAAATAGTCTCTGATTATTGCTGGCACACTTTCAGACAGACCACAGGGGCCTGGACTGAAGGTCACTCCTTCGTCCTCGATCGCTCTCGCTCTCTCTCCTACTGGACACAAATTATGATCTTGTTCTCTATTACATGCAAAGGCCATGGCACAGAGCGGTCCTTAAGAGAATAACCCTTGACCTTGACAGGAAAACAAAGGGATCCTCTGGTGTAATGTTGGGTAAACAGATATATCAGTCACCATGTCTGCATCTTAGCACCATGTAACTGATCTGTAACTGATCCCTGATGTCAGATCTTTGGCTGATGTGATAATTTGACTTACACAAATTAGGCTGTCTTCACTGATTGGCTCTTAACTCAATGCTTTTCAAAGCTGAAATAGCTTGAACAAAATAAAGCATTCATAATTAATTGATATGCAGTTGCTTGAAGAAATCTAATAATTTTCAGTAAGGGCACCTCAGAATGTGAGGAAGCAAGGGCCAAACACACACACACACACACACGTGTAGTAAAGGTGAAATGTAATTACCCTTCGGAGCTCTGTGTCTTCTCCACTCAGACAGACGTGAGGTCACTCAGCAAGGAGGAACGTTTGATGAACTTGACTTCAGAGCTGACAATTCCACAAAATACACACACACAGATGCACAGACCTTCACGTAACATGCAGACGTTTTGCTGCGAGGGGCATTTGATGTGCTTGACTCCAGAGCTGACACTTCAATTTCAGAGGGCCTTTAAAGGAGATCTGGAGATTCACACTAATAAATTCCCCTATTAGGGAAGAGAGACATTTTCTTCTCTTCACTCTCTCACACAACAATCGTACAACCATCTCCAGCCCTCATGTACATGTACACAGCACTCCTGAAGAAATTGGGTAAAAGGAGTGGTGGGAATGATCTTTTGGACACATTTCAGCTAGAAAACACTTTCAATGCTAATAAAGTGCAGGTAGCATATATCTAGCTCAGCACACTGGAGGATGTGCCTCTCTACATCTAGTTATCTGAAAACACAAACCTAGCGCCAAGAATAAAAGATCATCTTACAGGAACAAAAGGCCAGTTCATGTTTTTACAAAATGTTTGTGAATTACAGTTTGGCTCATTTTGAAAACCAACCTGACAGCACTAAAATACACTCACAGTTTTACCTGAGCTTGTGAAAACGATTAAGATGGATATAATAAGCAACAATTAGAACTTGTGTTTACTGTCAAATCAAGAGCTGGTTAATTTAATTTGACTATTCTCTTTAATTTACTTGACTATCAGAACACAAATTCATTCATTTTGAGCCTCAATACTTCAGTTTCCATATAATATGCGAACAATTTTAACTGTTTAAGATTAAAGCAAAGACTGGGATTTTTCACTGGGGACTCAAGTATAATGTTTTTTGTGGCTTTGACTCTTGTACTTAAACTTTTGTAATTAGTGAACACAGTGCAGTTGTTTTTTATGCTTTCTTTCACAAGTCATTTTTTATGTTCATTATGTTTGTCAAAACCCAAATTGGTTAACAAATTAGCCATCAGCAAGACTTTTCAATAAATATTACAGAATTTCTTTTTAATAATTTTTTATTTTGTTAAAAGAAGTCTCTTATGCCAACAAGGCTGCATTTCTTTGAACAAAAATACAGTAAAACATTACTATTGTAAAATATTATTACAATTCAAAATAACTTTTTTTTTCTCCTGTTTGAATATAATAATATAATATAATATTAAAAGAATATTAAAAGAATAATGTTATTTCCTGTGATGGCAAAGCTGAATTTTCATCAGCCATTACTCCAGTATTACATCATCCATCAGAAATCCAAATCAGAAATCCGTGCTGGTAAAATGAGTCGGAATGTGCATGGCTAATATTGAGCTACAGGCAAAAGAAGTGAAAAATGTCAGTTTTGGTCGAATTTGAGGTTTTTACAAAAATGAGTTCATTAAGCCCTCTTCTAGTGATCCCAATGCTTCAAATAGTAATTAAACGTAAATGTCAAATGTAAAAAAATGAAGTGAACTCATTTTTGAAAATGTTCTCGTTCTGACTCATTTTGCCAGCATGGGTCACATATGATGATTTGGTGCTCAAGAAACATTTCTTATTATCAATGTTGAAAACAGTTAAAAAGAACAGCATTTATTTGAAAAGAAAAATCTTTTGTAATAAAAGTGCTAATTTCTTTCCAAAAAATAATTAAATATGTTACATAATCTTACAGACTCCAAACTGTTCAACAATAGTGTATTTAAAACTGTAATAAAGTATCATATAATGACCATTGAGGTCTAATATTGCTACTGTTACCACCTCAAATGTATTTCACATCCCGCTTTGCACTAAAAATGTAATGTTAAAAATAATGAACCTAGTTTACAATGTTTTTGTCCATTTAAGGACTGGTGAATTGAATGAGGAAATAAAATGCTGTCATTAAAGCTAATTTTTTTTAATCAAAATCTTACAACATTGTTTCACTACTATAATTATGGTTGTTCCTTTCAATATGCATCCTACCGACAAACTCATTGAGATTTATTCATGAAACATGAGCATAATGTGCAAAACATTAATGAATCTTTTCTGCTGTAAATTCTCCCAATGAACTGAATGCAACCATTTCCGTGAGGATGGTTTTACGTATAATTTACAGTGATCCGTTCTGCTTGTGTTTCATGAATGCATCCCTCTGTCTTAATTGCAGATCTTGTCTTAGTTTGCCCTTCACTATAATAATGTGAAGTGGGCTGTAACATTTCATAAAAAAAAAAAAAATGTTGTTTTTTTAAGTATAATCCAAACCACTCACACAAAAAAGCAAATAAATTGCCTTAAACCATTAAAACACATGGCCTTGTGTCTCATACATAACAAGCAGAATACTTCTCCCATATGCTGCCGGAGGGCAAAACGCAGAGTTAGATAGTTTGAAAATGAAAGTTTGTTGTGACTTGCTCTCTACAGTGTCACTGAAAAATGGGTGGGCGTATGTTCTCAACTTCAACCTCAGCGCCTTCTGGAGTTATTACTATTCCTTCTTCACTATCACCAGAGCGCTGTCATTGTCCATGACAACCAGGAGCATAACCTGCCTGCAGGGGTCATGCTTATAAAATAGCTATCAACCCAATAAACTCTGAAAAGCCAGCAGAGATAAGACACGGCTAAATATAAACATAATTACATTTTATTGCATAAGGCTACTCCCAATACTGCACTAACTACTGACAGACTTTAAGTAAAGCAAGAGAGAGAGAGAAGAAAGAGAGTTTATCTAATGAAGAAGCAAAGATTAGTTAATTAGTTAATAAGTGAAAGTCTGCCAAAAACAGATTGAATAGGTGAAAGTCTGCCAAAAACAGATTGAAGAAACAAAGAAAATTGCTGACAGGATGCCGAAAAAAGATGTGGTAAACATCACTTGCTCTACAAATAGTGCCAATTTTAAACATTAATATCTATCAAAGGCTTGAAAAGAACATGTAATACACAGTTTGTCAACTTCACAGGTAAACTTTATTCTTTTGGGGATTTTATATTTCTATAAACAAAGCCTTAAAATGTGTTTTCACAATGTAAAGCTGTAAGATGCTTAATGAATGTCTGTCACTCAGGTGCACACAGAAAACGGTTGCCGGGGTGTGAAAGGGAGGATAACATGTCACTGTGTGCGTGTTGTGGATAATTATATATTTGCTTCAATTATGAGTCATTTACCAACATTCATAAAAACAATAATAATAATAAAAAAATGTATTACAATAGAAAAGTCATATATTTTAAGATGTAATATTATTTTAAAAAAACTTATATTTAATACTTTACTGTATTTTTGAACAAATAAATGGAACCTTGGTGAGCATTTAATGATTCAAATGTCAAAAAAGCTTGAACTATGCCGCGAGTTGCTTGTAGCCTTCTTATTATGGAATTTACGTATGGCTAATTAAAGAATTATAACAATAACATGTTGAATTTTAAATTAGTAGCCTAAATTTCAACACATCACCTCTTAGTTTAATCCTAATGGATAGATTTCACAAGAGAATTGTTTTCAAAAGTCTCTCCCAGGAATAGCTTTCTCTCTGCAGAGCTACATCAAATCATGATTCAAAGCATGTTCCTTTGAGAGAGAACTACTTGTGTCCCCACAACTGAGAAGAAATGAGAAGGACCACTAAAATTAGTGCGGATATTAGAAAACGTACACAGACAAACAGGAGATGAAAAGCATGTTTCACTAAAGACTAAGAATGAGTTCAGCGTTTTTTAATCAGTGCTGGCAGTAAAGTCCATAAAGGCTGGGTGGGATGTTTTGCAGAACCGAAGACCGGAGCTTTGATGAAATGCAGAATTACATTTCACCCAGCAATTCAGCATGGCCAGCATTGTAAAATTTTAAAACCAAGATCTAATCTCAAGGATGAAACTCAAAAAGGGACAAATAACATACTTTACTGTAATGACTGTGATTTGATCTGCTAGACTCCAGAGCAACAACACCAAAACGAGCATTTGATTATATCTGACATTTTCCTGCACAGAGGAAATGCTTTTCTTCTATAACAGTAATGAAAATATTGCAATAAATATTACAGTAAATGTTTGCTCTGAATATTGAATAAAAAGGAAAAAAAGTAGAAGAAAAAGAAAAACAGTGTTTATTTAGATTATACAGGGTCGATATCACAAGTCATCTAATGAAACAAATCTAAATAAAATAATTTTTTAAATGTTTATTTCTTTTAAATTTTCCCTCAAAGGGTTTTTATTTAACTTGCAATTAGATTTTCTATCGGGACTCATTAATTATATTTAATATAATAAAAATATATATTTACAAAATGCATTCATTAACTACAAATCATCAGTCCCAGCATATCTCCAACAAAACTTAAGGACATACAGTAACCACGATTCTTTAAGGAATTCTGTGCTTTAAGAACAACACTAAGAATAACAGTAAGTTTTTAGAGCAGGTAAGCACACCTGTGCTTTCTAAAATGCAGGTGGCTGGATACAAAAATAGAAGAGGAAAAATAGGTGAGTATGCAATATCAGGCTTACAAGCTCCTTGTGGGCCGATATGCTTTAAAATTCTCAAAAATACTCTCATTCTGTTGAGAAATTGGAAGCGAGGTTATGTGGGAAGCAGTGAGAAGAGCGTACAGAAAATAGCCAATCAAATCTATTGATAGTGCACAGTTAAACTCAAACATTATTGCGAAATCCTGAAACATACTGAAAATCTTTACCTCATATTTTCCACACACCTTTCACTGGAGCCACAGTTTTGCTACTGCAAATGAACAGATATGGGCTGTGTTTTTATTTCCTTTTGTACCGGGTTGCATCACTCGTGTCAAGATATGCAGATGATTATATCCAAACACACACACATGCTTTGTGCCTATGAATGACTGACAGTGGAACAACAAAAACACCAGTCTGAATAAAGCATGAGCCTTTTTAAAAAGCCAAGTTTGTCCCTTGTCAGTTGCCATAGTAAAAACCCTGTTTGGTGGCTTCTCTCAAAATAGCAAACAAAAACTCAAATACTCCATCTCTTACACCCTTAAAAATCTCTCTCTCTCTTTCTCTTCCTCCAGTCCCTCCCCTCTCTCGTGTGACATGAGCCCCTGGGAGAGCGATGGAACCAGAAATAACAACAAAAGAGAAGAAGATGACAGTGAAAAGTGACTTGTGCTTCCAGATCACAGGTCAAAACTATGGCAGTGGACAGGATTGTAGAATTTGGCAAGAATAGTACAAATAAAACACTATTAAATAGCATTGTGTGAAAATAGGAAATATAGGAAAACCTGAACAGAAACATCATTACAAGAGAGAGAGAGAGAGAGAGAGAGAACACTAATGTATAGTACAAAATATTTTTTTTGAATGTATTTAAATTATATTAAAATTTTAATATGATTATTCTTGTACATTCATTAAATAAATATAATAAAAAAGACTGATGTTGAACAGATGGATAAAAATTGGCTACAAATTGGCATTATGAAACAGCCCTGGATTGTCTGTGATTGTGTTGCCCAGCATTTTTCTTTCAGT
This sequence comes from Cyprinus carpio, assembly GCF_018340385.1. Classification (NCBI taxonomy): domain Eukaryota; kingdom Metazoa; phylum Chordata; class Actinopteri; order Cypriniformes; family Cyprinidae; genus Cyprinus; species Cyprinus carpio. The sequence goes on from NC_056592.1 coordinate 8,589,472, forward strand.
AAGACTTGTCATGGGAAATAACAAACACTTAAACTCTGTTGTTAAGTTAAATGAATTATTATTATTGAATAGTTATTATTCTGCTGTTAAATTAAGTAGTTCAGATAAACTTAGAAATAATTAGCCTGGTAAACAAACGCAATATACAAACTGAAGCATTGATGAAAACTGTAGGCAGCTTCTGTGCCACACAGCGGGCTGCAGGCCGTGTGCCAGAGTTTACGACCTTTCAGGGAGAAAGAATAAATCACACATAGCAAAGATGTTACTTCACTGTTTTCCTCTGGCTGGCCCCTTTCCCTTTTACTTTCCAAGACTGTCCCTTTATTTCCTCTCTTGTCCTTTCTTCTCTTTCCCACCTTACATTTTGTCACTCACTCCTGTAGAAGTTGGAAGACAAGTATGATCAATTCTCAGGCGTCTCCTATTCGGAGTCGGCCTCTCTCTCCCCCCTTGCCCTGATCTATGGCTGTGTCAGCTCAGTCTGAAGGTGTAAAAGGCAACAGAGCAGCACTAATGAATTGAACTAAAGCACGGCTGCTTTTAAGCAGACAGAGGAGTTCTTCTGATTTACACACAGGGACAGGACGAGGGGGACATAAAGAACGGCACTCTTCCATAGACATGGTGGCTTTCACTGCAGTAAATGGAACTGTATTTTCCAGCACAGAGAGGATTACCGATGTTTCAAGTGACCCATCTGACCACTAAAGTAATGGAGCAATTTTAGCAAATTTGATCCAAATTAAGATTAATTAAAATATGCAACTTAAATTAACTTTATTATATTTTTTCAAGTCTAGGCCAATTAGTTTTTTTCCCAGAAAATGCCAACAAAATATATCTTCCACACTGATGAAAAATATACGCTAAAGACCCATTGTGCATAGCTTTTACAATAATGTCAAACGTCATCGGCTCTCATGTGTGACTGATTGCGACACCAAGTTTGACAAAAGGCTATAATATAATTTCAGAAATCACTGTTGAGTCGTACAGTCTATTTTATACAATTTTGTCATTTTTAAATGCAACTGTTTGCAACTTTTCTTTTTTTTTTCCAAATCTGAAAGTTTTGCAACAAAAACTTTAATAATTATTTTTAATAAAAATATTGTATGTTAAGTCCACAAGTCTAAAACATTTTTTTTTCCTAAAGTCTAGGTCCATTTATTTATTCATTAGGATGTCAAACACTGCACTCAGGAGTACTTTGTGTATAAAAAAGTAATAATTAAATCTTATGCTTCCTAGACATTTACTAGATAACAGGCCTTTAGCACAGCAACACATAAAAACACTGATAACCCTGTACCCAGGCATTAAGTAAGATATGGTTTGTGTAAACACGCTATATCATGAATATAAAACTTCTAGTTGTTCAAATCACCACACCTACAACTACTTGGAAACCCACAGTGTCATCGCTGCGGCTGCACGATACCCAGCAGGCTTTGCTGTGATTGCTTCCAGCAATACTAATAACATTAAGACTATCAGCCACCCCTCTTATCTTAAGTCCATCTTTAATTTCCTCTTTGCTTGTATTCAGAGCAAGCAACCAGCCACAATCGCCTGGGCCTGCAGAGAGAGAAAATGACATGTTGCGATTTTTTCCATATTTTATGTGGCGCGAGTTCTTTTGTGAGCGTAGTGGGCTTTGCTCTGGAATAAGTCGTTGTGGTCGACGCTCCTTTCATGTGGTGTCTTCAAATCCCAGTGAGGGGAGTGTTTATTTAAATCCTTTACTGCGAATGTGCTAGCATCTATATGAAGGTGGCGATAGAAAATTATTTCAAAGTCATGCCGCAATTATTTTCCTTTTTCCCACATCTTTGAAACGATTCACATTGTTTGTTGGTAATCCCTGAAGCAAGTCATATTGATATATTTGTGCAACACTTTGCAGACTCTATTAATCACATGTGAATAATTGATAAACCACGTTGGGGAAACAATGACACTTCCTTTAGAGCAAACTAATGATCCTCATTGCAAGGCTCCTGATTTCATTGAGAGAGAGAACGAGAGTGAGTGAACGAGAGAAGGGAGACGGCTGGAAATGAAAAACCGGCTTCAATATTATGGGATACTGAGAACAGTGTTCAATTGAATTTAGGAAAGAAATAAAGAGAGAATGATGTGAAAAGCTGTTGGTGAAATAAAAGAATGAGAGAAGGAATGGTAGAAGAGAGAAAGTTTCATGTGGCTTTTGAGACTCGCCCTGTCAACAGTGGCACCTGGCATACAAACCGGACAAAAACAAACAAAACAAAACATTTTAACACTATTTTATAGATAGATAAATAGATCAGCAGTCAGTTTTACATAGGTAAGTGGTAACAGAAAAAAGCAACTGACTTCTGCTAGTGCCAAGATTTATTTATTTATTTATTTTTTCTAAATCAGATTGCGATAAGCAAGGAAACAAGAGAATGAACAGGAAAAACATGATGACTGACAGTTTCAGGCGGAATAACAGGACATAACTGGACCCTTTTATGTAACAATGTGCACTGTGAATTAAATGTAATGACAGTTAGTTCTAAAAACCCATCTGTTCCGCTTCACAATACTCAAGAGAAAAGGAGGAAAAACAATATGTGTTTGCACAAGACAAGTAACAGAGAAAAGAAATGCAACGTCATCTAAAATTTAAGGTGAATTAAAGATGGTTCCTATAGTTGACAAGTTTCTCCAAAGAGTAGAAATTGAGAGAATCCAAATGTATGCGGACATAAAGACAAAGACATAAGGGAAAATCATGGCTGTCTTTCTTGAAAAGGACAAAATGGTCCAGAGTTCCTGGTAGCAAAGGAGACAAGAAAAACACCAGAAAGACAGAACAAGTGGAAGTGGAAGAAAAAGGACAAAATATGCATCAATAATTGAACAGTGAAGTCTCTTGAGTTTTGCGCTGTCGTATGTAGACGTGTCAACTCAGACAGACTAAACCCAGGAGAGACAGCGAGAGAAAGACACGCACAGGCGCACATGCCCGCTCGCACCTCATTTAGATACTGCTTACAATTAGACGACTCAATCAATAAACAATACTGTCCTCATATGGCAAACATGGAACCAAGCCTTGGGAAAGTCCTCTAAAGTTAAATGCACTTTTAAAAGTTTGCTTCCCTGAGGGCCAGAAGCTATCCTCTCAAAACTATGATTCATAGAGCCACCTTAAGTCGACTGTCCATGCGATATGATTTATGTCTGAGAGACCTCCAAAGGCACCTTGAAGTTCAAAAAACTTGACATATAATTAAATGCAAGCAATGCCTGGAAGATATTTTGAGTTTTTTTTGGAGATGAAAATGAACTCCAGCGTGATAATGATGTAATAATGATCCAAGGAGAGTGGCTTATTGATTTTGCTTTGCAAACAAAGATGAAAAGCAGTGATCGATGGATAAAATTCTTTCATCTGCGTAAGTAAATGTATCGCCTTAAGTTACCTTAGATCTGGAAAATTGGAAAGGCTGCATTGCTGAGCCTGGATGAGCACATAAGCCCTATTTACTATAAAACAAGCCATTAAATCATGGTGAAGTTTTCCAAACATAGCTCTTTTTATAGTGATTACAGGTAAGCCTGGAGCAACACCAGCTGGAAACTGTATACTGCTTCAACACAGCTCATTGTTTAATTCTCTAGACCTCACAACGCTTATTTAATGCCAGTGACTTAATTAAACATCAGTGCAGTCAGTGAATACAAATCCATTTTGTTTCATCAAAACTTCCTGTTTGAAACAAATCTCCAGTACAGTACAAATCTAAGCTTTCCTATGTAAATTTAGGAAGAGGTTTTCAAATACTGATTAACTCCCAGTTAAAGGTATAGTTCACCTTCAGTTGCTGGTCCTCATTGACTTCTATAGTATGGACAAAACACAAGTCAATGGAGATGAGCAACTGAAGGTGAACTATCCCTTTAAAATAATCAACACTGATTTTAAAATACTAAGGATGTATATTTTAACTGCTCACGTCAATCAAAGTGTTTTCTGATATGTAATCAAGTCAAACAATTATTGCATTATTAAACTTAATAACAAATAATAATTATTATTTTCAAAATCAGAAAAATGAAACAAATATAAAGCTCTAATGTTACAAACTTAATTTCGAAAAGTGCCATGGTTACCTTTTTGAGATGAAAGTGTTTTTTAGTTGGGGATTGATGATCGCACTATGACACTTTTGCCGAGAACAATTGATCTGTGGCTTGAAAAATTGTGCATAAAACTTATTTGAGTAATTTGAGTCTTTTATTGCAAACATTGTGGGAGTAAAAATTTATGGTTCTGATGATTTCCCTTGAAATGCATCTATTAAAGCTAATTTTGCAGCAAATATAAAATGGAAATAGCATATTTTGAAAAGTAAATGCCCAAATGAACTTGACGCAAAGGAAGTTTTTACAAACATTGTGACTTTAAAAGTAATTGTTCGAAGCAGATGCTCAAATATAATTCCCCAAAACAACACGATTCACAATGCGTAGACCATTAACATGCATGAAACCTATTCACGTCCACACAAAACAAATATACCGTGCGTGAAAAAAATTTATATTCCACAAAAAAGCAATGTCATGCGCAAAATGCAATTTAATAAAATAAATCAAAATGCAAAACACAATAGATTCAACTGTGCACAAAACCTTTGAATAGAAAATGTCACGAGTGCATTCATGTACAAATCAGTCACCTAGTTTACAGACGAAATCCACTCGGCTTTGTTTGTGTTGTGTGTTTTTGGACTTAGGCAGAGCTTCTTCCCACTGAACAGTCGTACAATAAAGGATCATATGCGAGCTTACCTTCAACCAGTCATTCATACTTGCATATTTCTTCACCTTTTTGACAATAATGGATTAATCAACGTGAAATTAAGCCTTTTACAGCGAATCCCCATAACAGTAGTCTAAATAACAGCGAACCCCATTTAAACGGCTCACAGTTAAGGTGTTTACAGTAACCCATTTTTAAATTTTGGTAGGCGACATAGATCGACGCGCAGCTAATCAAACGGAAGCCGTATTACAAACACTCGATGTAGTAGCTGGTCACTATGGTCGACTTAAAGGCCATCGTTAATTTGCAGAGACGGCGAACTTGAGTGGGGGCGTGCTTTGGCTATTATGAAAAGTAGCTGTTTAATTATTTGTTGTAGAGTATTTTAAAATGTACTAATTCATAATCTCATTGTTGAACGTCTCCCCGATTGCCTGCGAGCCTTCTGAATGCACTATGTAGCTTGATATGCAATTGTTAGCGCTAATTGGCTAAGAGTACACGACCCACGTGGGAATGGCTCTGCCCAGGTTCAAAAACCACACACACCAAATCTTTCGTATAATGCATTTTGTCATTCATAATTCATTTTAAACATAAGGTCGTTGTGAAAATTTGTTTTATATCTACGAATTGTATTTTTATAGTAAGATTTTTGATATAAGTTTAGTTGACATGTGAAGTTGCATTTTGTAATACTTGTTTTTTCACCGCACGGAATTTTTTTTTGTGTGTAAGCTGATGGTTTTATGCTGTGAAAAGTGTCTACGGCATGTGGTGCTTGAAATTTTTTATGCGTGAATTGCCAATGACCGAGAACTAATCTGCTACATAATGACGTTTTTGAGTAAGTGGTACTAATAATCAAAATTGTCAAATAATGATGAGATTTTTATCGTAAATTTTGCTACATAACATGCAGATACTGTGAGGTGTCTTCTTCTTCTTTTTCATAAATGCCATTTTGTCATAATAATTCACGGTAAAGTGTGAAAAAATGCTGTTGTTTTGTTTTTAAAGTAAGACATAATAGTTGGGTCATGAATACTGGGATAATGGCAGTATTGGCGGTAAAGCGCCTTGAAATACCATATGGAAGGGACAGCAGTATTCCATGGCCTTAGAAAATATTTCATAAAATTCACAGTTTTACGGGAGTTTACAGGAGAGTTTACAGGGGCCATAAATCAATTTTATTAGCCATCTCTAAAAACACACATGACATGGCCTTAGAAAATATTTCATAAAATTCACAGTTTTACAGATTATATTATGGAATTTCAAATTAAGCATTAGTAGACGTGTGGCTTTAGCTTCATTATGTTTCTAAAATCATATCCTACATCAACAATTTTTTAAATAAATTTTAAAAATGTTTTTAAGATTTTTATTTTTGTTTTTATGTTTGAGCTTATATATCTTTATTATCATAACAGTCTGAGTAATTCTGATTATTGAACAGTAAACTATGAAATGTCAGCTTTGTGAACATATGTTGATTATGTATCTAGTCAGAAAGACTCATGAGCAGAAACCTTTTTATTTTGGGTATGTCATTTCTGTCTCCATGCCGAAAATGGGGGTATACTGGTAAGAGGTTAAGAATAGGAAAGTATGTAAATAAATGAATAAATGCATGAATAAATAAATGCATTCATGCTTTAATCTGCAAAAGATTTAAGGACACGCTCACTGCTGGTGAAGTCTCAGGCATGCATATGTCTCACCATGTTTTCTGCCTGATGGTGTCCTCAGAGAATAGCCTATAACATGTGCAAACATTACTTCACAAATGATTCACCACTCTTTGATTCAGAGCAGGTCTGTGCTAAAGGGACAGTTGCAAATATTTTCATATTTCCCAGACTGGATGGAGAAAGCCTTAGAGTGAAATTTTTCAGCGTCTTTGTTGAACGTGAGTCACAGAGCCATTCAGATCCTTAGCACATATGCACTGAAGTGACAAACTACAAAAGCTGTGATGAAAACAAAATGACAAAGCAAGCTGTACATGTACAACAAATAGTAAGACAGAGAGTGAAAGAACTGTGATTAATCAAAGAGAAGAAACAAGAAATAAGTACAACAAACCATCAAAAGAGAACTAGTCACGAGTGAAGGATGTATGAAAAGAAAAAGTGAGAGAAAGAGAGGTAAGCATATTCTGAGAAGGTGTGAAAAAAGCAAGTGAGAGCAGAGGAAACCTGTCAGTTTAAGGAATAAATGAAAAAGGCTTACCTTAACTTTAACAAAAAAAATAAAAAAATAAATAATAATAATAATAATAATAATAAAAATTCAGTAATGGGAACTGATTTTATTGAAAATACAGTGGTGTCAAATAATGTAAGAGAACTGGTGAAAATCTGTTTTGTATTTTCTAATTTAAATATATTAATTTGGTCATTTAAAAAAATACCACAGTTAATCACACCCCCTCACCCATAGGTAAAATCATAATAGGGAATCTGCATACCACCAATGCAATACAAGCTTGAATGACGACCTTTACCAGCGCACCTACACCATTTACAGCTTTAATTATATCACAGTATCAAAATATTAAGCGGAAAAACTGTTTTCAACTTTGATCATAACTGAAGACCAGAGTAATGGCTGATGAAATTTGGGGAAATAAATAAATAGAATATGCCGACATATATTACCGACAATTCAGACAGTCAAATAATGGCATCCTCAGTCACCAATGGCATCCTAAGTTGGCAGGAACTGACCACGACAGGCATACATTGAGCAGAACTGACACATCGCTTGCAATTGATTCTTTGATGTGGTTTGATTGCATAAAATTTAAGTCCAATTCCTTGGTAAACATCATCATCATGCACCCCGATCACAATCACCACATAAACATCATGGCCATTCTGCTATAATCACAACCCTGATTGTGGTAATCTGCGGTATCTCTAATGCAGTTAGATCGCTCAGTTACGGAACAGATGATGCTATATAGCAGCATCAGTTTTAGCCTCCGTGCCGGCAGCAGCATTTGTTGCTTTTCTTCTTTCAATAATTGTTTTCGATTCCTCTGCTTCTTGTCATTATAAGCTGAAATGCCTCCAGCATACAGTGATTGGCTGAGTAAAAACTGTGCAGACAGGGAATTTCAGTGGCATCTCAGCTAGACATAAAGTAGAGAGTAAAGTTGCTGAGCATCAGGCTAAGATTTAGCAGTGGAGTTATGTATGTAACGAAAAGTGCAGAGCTTTCATGTTAAGAAAAACCTAAAAAAGACCCAAACACAGAAGCAGATTTTCATGATCTCCTGAGTCCTAACAAACTTGGTTTAGTAAGATCAGGGAATGTTTTAAGGTGATACGTGTCACTTTTTCAATGTTGAAAACTTTTTATGGCTTTTTATGCAGAGACAGCTGCAAGTAAGCCATTTGTAGACTGACTTTCCCAAAAGCTGTAAACACTGTGGCCCTATGGAGCTGTCAATATTTGAACAAAGACAGATGAGGGAAGACCTGTTTGAAAATTTTATTTCTGCAGTTCGGTTTCATATGGTGGAAATTCTACATTGTACAAAAAAAATAAAAATAAAAAATAAATAAATAAATAATTTTTCTTCTGTTCAGACTCTTTGGATTCATGACAGAAAAACATAACTGATAAATTTTTCAACCAGCACTATTTAAAATGTCAGGAGAGCAAAATTAGATGCAGAATATTAATGAACTAAAATTTAAATGAGTATTCACAGATTTGACAGACTAAAATGAAAGCAGAAAATATATTCTGTATATATGAATCATGCTTGGGCCAGCTGAGTCTCAGTGTTTAATTTCCTTTGGTTGTCAAATAAAATGCTTGAAATAACTAGGGTTGGGAACCGAGAACTGGTTCTTATTCAGAACTGGTTCTGTTTTTTAAAAGAACCGGAACCGTGAGCAATTTCTAAGTTTCGGTTCCAAAAACGGTTCTGGTTCGACACGTGACCAAGCGCTGTGAGCAACCTTGCGCTGGTGTTCTGACGATTCGCCGATTCCCATAAAGGATGTTACAAACCAAATAACAGAAACGCCGCATCGTGTCTTTAACTGCCGAACACATTGTTTCCCACGACTGTACGCACACATGCGCCTTTGATAACTGTGCACGTCATTTTGTCTGACTGTACATGTACCGGCAGCGCGCAGCACCTACCGCCACTAAATGACATTATATTTGTCACATATTGTCATTAATATACATACTGACTTCAGCTTGGACCACTAAATAAATAGACTGCTATTGTTATGTTATTATAAGAGTTTAGATTATTTAGTGTACAGGTCATTTCAAGAGTGATAAACAAAGTGATAGAAAAATATTTATTTTCATGCATTTTAAATGATTAAAAATGTGGAAACCACTCATTGCATCACACCATCTCCTGACTGCATTATTATTTGTAAAATAGGAGCTTTATGGAGTGTGTGTATACATGGTTATAAGTATAACAGTTTATATTTCATTAATTTTGGGAAATTAACATGTTTCAGCCCTCAAGGGCCTATTTGGGCAACCAGCTTATTCCTGTTCCTGAAAAGCAAAATGATATTGATAGTGTAAAAAATAAACTTCAACTTTGAAGCAAAAGCTGATTGATGGACTAGCATTACTCAACATTACTTACTACCTTCCAGCAACACTACATTCAATAAAGGTAAAATAGTAAATAACATAATAATAGTTAATTTAAATGGAACCGGAATCGGAACTGGGAAATTTGCATACTGTAATATGTGTTGAATTTTGACATTGCCATCCTTTAAATTAAGTTGTCAGTAAGTAATAAAAAGTATTGAGTATTGTGCATTTTTCCTTACCACTATTTTTTTAATAGTTGTTTAATGATTTTAATGGAACCAGAACTGGAATTGGAACTGGAACCGTTAGGCGGAACCCGAACCGGAAAATTTCGAAAAAAGAACGATTCCCAACCCTAGAAATAACACCGCAGTTCTTGGCTTCTAACATGTACCTTCACATTTACACACATACAGTATGGACAAACACATATACACATATGAGTTTTCTATTTCTCTGTTCACACTGAATGAGAAACAGTGGTCCGATACAACACAATAACGCCCAATCAGAGCATATTTGCTCTATTCAGTGGGCGGGGCTACCTGATCCAACAGAAACATAATATTTATATACAAAATGTATCAAATATTTGCATTTGCATGTCTTTTTTCTTTCTATCTATCTACCTTCTTTCCTTACTTCCTTCCTTTTATCCCACCTTCTCTGATCCTGGTGACTTCAAAACAATCAGAATTGGCTGCTGGGTGGTGGACGTGGGTAAGAGAAATAAACAAAGCTGCTCTCTGGCCCATGTGCAGGCGGAGAAGAATAAAGGATAGGAAGAGAAACCTGCAGGGAAACAAAAGAGAAAGCACATGTGCACGAGAGAGAGAGACGAATGGAAAGGTACCGAACCAAGGATGTGAAAGTCAGAAAGAGACGCAGGCCTCTAGGCGATGCTTGTTCCTTATCCAAAAGAAAGACGAAGAGTGAAATGGAAGGATGATGTGAGAAGAAAGAGCTGGTGGGTGTGCTGAGGGTGGAGGTCTGGGGAGGAACGTGGTGGGACGTCCTCAGGAGAGATGTGTGATAAACACCAAGAGTAGATCACGCACTGACATTTTGACTTTAACCTTCATAACCTCCACCCAACACTCATATGTGATGCTGCTTTCCTATCCCACCTCCTCATCTTCCTCCACTCTTGGCACAAAAAATTGTCTTTAGATAAGCTTGTGCACAAGCAATTAACGATTTTTTTTTTTTTTTTATAAAATACACATTTATGCCAAATATCTACATCTGCTAGCAAATACAAAAAGCATAAATGTTTCAATAGTTCACCATTACACCAATCTCTTCCAACCAGAGGCTACATGGACAGTAAGATAAGCCGTCTCCCATGTCTGCACTAATGGGCAGTGAAACATCAGACCAGATTCATTACAATTCATTCCAATCTTGGCACATATGAGTGGACTTGTAATGAGGGGGAGCAGAGAAGGGAATCAACAAGAAAAATAAAACCAAAACACATTTCATTCCATATTCTGTAGCCAGGACCGTGCCTGTATGAGGCCAAATAGACAGATTAAAGTAGCAAAATAAATAGAAGCTTGTGTATGATGAGAGATCATCGATCTCCACATAAAAACAACAACATCTCAGCTCTGTACCTGACACTGGAGGGCCAAACAGCTGATGAAAATCAATATAGTGGTTCAGGGATTGACCACAAGAATGACACAGTGTGTTTGATGGAGAAAGAGTGATGCAGCTCTTATGATAATCTATCAGCAGTGAAACACACACTTTCAAGTGTGGGAAGAGTTTTAAAATAAAACAGATACACAGACATATTCAGTATACTTACAAATGTAAAACTTACTTGAAGGTTAACAGTTAGTAATTAGCACATAAGCTACAGAAAAGCAGTTCCACGCATACAATGTTTAAACAAATGTTTAAACAAAATAATCTTTTAATATTTAGATATTTAGATTAACCATAAACAAACATTACCAAAAGCCTGCATGACAGCATGTTTTATTTTTTTTTTATTTTTATTTTTTTTATTAGTTCTAAAAGCAACTTTAGCTGAATGTTAGATAATGACTATTTTTAGGTTTTTGTTGTTTTATAACCATAAGCAAACCTTCCCTCAACATTACTAAGAGTTCACCCAAAAATTGCTGATAAGTCTTTGGAGGGCCGAATTTTGGAGAGAAGGAGTAGAGTAAGCTAGGAAACAGCTAAAAATTGAATATAACACATTTCCCTATTAGGGCACATTCACTTGCTGTGTTCAAACAAGCCATGAAAAAAGGTAACATGGTAGACCCAACACACAGCATCACAGTCAGATCCCCTGATCTTGAAGAGTTCAGAGAGACCCCTGTCTGCCAATGAGCTTGGTAATTAGCACCACATGGAAGGATGCTGACCTTTCTATGCTGCAGGGCTGTCTGGATTTCAAGGTAAAACAAGCAGTGAGCCATCACAAAGTGTTTATCAGGACATTTATTCTTAGACCATTCTTAAAGGTTACAAAACTGAGCTGTCAAACAGCATGTTTGTAACTTTCCTCCTTAAAACAAAAGAGTGAGCAAGGAGAATTGTTGCAAATAAAGACTCTTCATGAGATCAGGGAATGGAAATTTGAGATTGGTGTAGAGGAAGTGTAGCCAAACATCATAATCAGCCAAGCTTACTTGAGTTGTTGTGCAACGTTAGCACATATGCGAGGACAGCCATGCTGCTCCACGCAAATGCAGCACATTCCCTTTTTGTTACTGTATGGTTCTCATTTATTTTGGGGAACACATTCAAAAACATTCTTTTTAGGTTTTATTTTTTAAACTATAGTTCCATAAATGTTGAATGGAGGTTTTTATGTGATCTAAAAAGAACTTAAACTGAACATCAAATAACTACACTCTAGTAACTTTCCCAGAACATTTCAGAGGTTAGAAAACAATGACTGATCAGTGTTACAGATGACAAGCTGTAACCTCATACCCAGCCATCAACTGCTATTTCCAAGAAGTTTAGATGTCTTTTAGCTGAAGTGTCTTAACAAGCTGCATTATATGAAACAGATGCTAGTAAACTCTCCCCAAAAACAATGCATCACCTCAGAGAAGGTCACTCCAATCAATAATAAATGAAAGAACGGAAAGGTGCATTTGTAGATGGAAAAAGTAGTATAATAGACTTTGGCCAGATGTGAGCTAAAATATCCTAAGAACTTCAAGATCTCCCCAAGATACTTGAGGCAAGCTTTTGAGAACTACAGCCTGAGGTACAACATGGCGTTAAACTAACCTTTGGATAAAGGTCTTGGAGATACAGTGTAGGAACAAACCTCACATGGCTTGTCCAGATTTATCAAAGGTATACATAGTCAAAGTCAACAAAGTCAATTTTCAAGCATGTCAATGCCTTGTACCTTCTTGGCTCTGTTAAGGATAGCCTACGGACCAAAACGTCAAATGGGATTTGAAACTTCTACCTGTATCTACATTTCTGACACTGCATTAATTTCATTCTCTGCCTCTTTATCCTTTTAAATATTTATAATGCTGAGCCAGCCAGCTAAAGGCTTCAAACCAATAACCTAATGGTCCTGTTGCTGTGGCATGTTCCTCACCCAGGGGCTGTGGATATAACCACTCTGAAATGTAAGAAATATGAATGATGTATAGCTTGATGGCGGCCTGTGAGATCTGTGAGCAAAAAAAACTACAACACACCCTGATGAAAGCAAAAAACAAGCTGCCACAGATTAAAGTATTACACTACAAAGACAGCATCAATTACCAAAGGCCTCACCCAAAGACCTTAAAGCCCCCTACGCAAGAGCTACTCACCACCCTTACGGCACTAATCAGGCTTTAATCAGACCCTAACTAATTACTGTTTCATCAGTATATATCGTGAGGAACAGCTAACAGCCTCTTTCCCCATTACATTAAATAGGTCTATTTTGGACACTACAACTCCAAACAATTAAGGACTGAACAAACCTCCTAAAACCTCTCGCAGAACAATAGAGGTTCATTAAGGATGAAAGCAAGAGGATGGCGAATACTAAGTGATATACTAAGTGTAGTCACAGGGTACTGAAGTTTATTATTGCTCAATGTCATTCTAAAGGCAAGAGCCTCCTTTTCAATTCATGAGTGTGAATTTAAACTGAATTTGCCACACAGGCCAACTACTGAGCGCCCTGGTTAGCTACTAGATCCTTGGCTTAGTATGTAAGAAGAAACTGTGAGAGGATAGGGATTGAGTAAGTTTGAGCAAAGTCTTAAACTGGAAAGCATTCTGGTCCCATCTCATATTTGACTTTCTTCTCATAATACCCACCTCCAAAACTTCAAGGGGTCTGACATGGCAAGCAATCTACCTGGGGAGAGACCCCGGAAGATCAAAGGTCTCTTCAACATACAAGGGCTTCGTCTCTGAGTGTACGAGCTGAGTATTCAGGGCATAATACCACAGAAATCTGGGGAGCTATGGCACTTCCCCAGCTCCCCACTCTCATTCTAGAAACACTATGGAGAGGTTAATGCAAAGCTACCAGTAGAGGATGGGGAAGGATGGAGGGAAAAGACAGTCAGAGGGAGGAGATGAAAAGAGAGAGTGAGAAGTGGTGGAGTAAATCAAGGTATGGTGGGGTGCATCATAACTTGTTTTTAGATACACACGAAAGTTCTTCCAGAAAAATTCTACTGTACTACTTCCTGTGTTTTGTGGTCTATTTTTAATTCAAATGCCATGATGACAATCCTGCCACTAGTGATACAACCAGACTATCTTGGTTTGACACTGTTGCTGTCAGTCCAGAGTTGCTGGCATTTCTCAACAAGCAATTACAGGAACATGTTCACTTTACAATTGTCCACATTATGTCAGAGGCCATACAGCCCAATCTAACTTGTACCTGCAACTTTTCTCAGACAACCTCCTGACCTCTTCTACCATGCTAAAAAAAAATCTGGAGGGCGAAGTGAAACGAAGCAATGCAGCTTTAGCAGACACCTAAAGCAGGGTCACGTCCCTCACCTTCCATACTACAGAGATGCACTGCGGCAGCTCACTTGATCCTAATGACATTACCAAAGTGGTTTGGCCATGCTGTGTGCCTCTGACATTTAAATTGACTCTGTAAATTGCATCGGCGTGACACGGAATGAGACGAGCAATGGGCAGTATTGACTTCTCTGCAGCTGAGGAAGCTTCATTTAAAATTGAAGAGATCTCACAGACTCCGCGTGGTCAGGATGGATTCACATGTGCTGTTTCCGCCACACAAGGGGATCACAGACACTACGGTCGCCACTCTGTAATCAACCTGATTAATTATTATTAGGCCTGGAGGCAGTATGATGTGTAAAGTAATCAAACATGGGCAAAATTGCAAGTGCCTGATATTTACAGAGGCCAGTGATTATTATTCTTTTCTCTTTCTCTTAGCTTTTTTCCCTAGATTGTTTGCCACAAGCATGGAATGTCACAGTAAGCGGTGATTTATAGATGCTATTATTTTACCCATCCAAAGGATACTTGTAATGGCCACTATAAGTCAGTTATAGGTATGTTTTAATGGCCTGATGTGGTTAAGCTGAATTCTCGGCTGTGCGCTGGGGTCTATGAAGATGCTACGGCAGCCGCCGCAGTGTAATAACAGAGCAGCAGCCGGAGGGCTAGGTTTGACTGCGCCTGCACCGAGAGCAAAATGCCATAAAAACAGCAGTTTACCAGCAGGGCCGTGTGTAAACATTCATTCTCCTTAACTCACACACACATACATATACATTCAAGGAGACACATGCAGTGTGATTGAGAGCAGCAATCTTTATCTGCTCTCTGTTTTTCACTTCTCAGAATCTAAATTTATGAGCTGCAATGTGCAAACCTGGAGGCATCGTAACTGCAGTGTATTCGGAAAAACGCTAATATTTACTTGTGTGTATTTCTGCAGGATAAGCTATTACTGAGGTTTGTGTATCTCCAAATGGGAAACAGTAACAAAGTATTTTTACTCTGGTCTTAAGTATTTGTCTGTCTTTTTTTAATGTTATTTTGTGAAACTTTTAGTTTTACTCCATTATGTTCCAAAGCATAACATATCTTGCTTGTAAAGAAATAAATAATGTTGCAGGTGATAACAATCAAGCCTTTTCAAACCATCATGCCACAACATGAGACAACCAATGCCATTCAGCATCTTTATGGATGTAAATATTTGATCAGAAATTATTTATAATTTACCTAAATAGCTTGTTAAAAAAGAAAAAAAATCCCAATACAATGTACAAATTAGTCAAAAAAAATAAAAATAATAATACTTAAGTCCTCTGAGGTCATTTTTACTAAGATCAATAAAATGCATGAATAAAATATAATATAATGTAATGTAATATGTATATTTTTAAAATTCACATAATTTTATTCTATTTCTCACCAAGACTCAATAGGAAGCGTAAAAATAGGAAAAATTATATATATATTTTATTTAATAAAATAATACATAATTTTTATTCATAATTATATCATTTATATTAATAACAAATATTTATTACATTAGCATTTTTCAATACATTTAAATTACATTTATGTATTTAAATAAAACAAGCATTAAAATACGCAAACAAGTACATCGTTGCCATGGATGTCATGAACATTAGGATGCAGCAATTAACCAATCAGAATCAAGCATTCCAGAGAACCATGTAATGAACCAGTTTTAATGTCCCCTCAAATCTCCTTGACTGACAATGACTGGCTGATTGATGACTCACAATAATGTCAGATTGAGCTCTAACCTATCTTGTGTTTAAATGAAACACATGATACATTACCTCTAGTGCAATCTGTGCCACTCCTTAAGCAGGTACACATGCACACAGGTACACGCACACTCATACACACCGCTCCAAAGATCTAGCTATGACAATACTAGACCAAAACACTTGAATGATGAAAAAAAGGATAAAAAGAGGGACGTTAAGTGCTCATTAAAATATCTACAGGGTGAGACAGACAGTGGGAACTCAGCACTCTATGTGTTGCCGGAATCTGAGAGCGAGATAATTGGCCATTATGACAGTGGACGGCATGTCATTACCTTTTCATTAGCTGGCCTCCTCTCTTCCCAGGATTGCCCTGCACTACTGAGCAAGAAAAAGACGGCATTAATGTAATGTGGAATTAAGAGAGGCGAAGAAGAGCAGGATGGATAGGGCACGCACATACAGACACACACACTCTACTCGCTTACCCATCATTCTCTCCTTAAATGGAGCTGAGAGCGCGGGAGCAGACTGACACCAATTTAAAATCTGCAGCGATCAAATGAGGAGAGGAATGGAGAAAGCACATGTGTGGGTGGATTTGTGTATTCATATCAGTGTATACGCGTGTCTATGTTTTCACACAGACATTCTTACAAGTGCATCTCTCGCCGAAAATGCCATATGATGGAGTGAAATGCAGCAGAACCCCTGGGAAATAGACAAAGAGGTGCACAAACAGATAAAGTTATGAGTTTCATGGGAAGGTTCAAAGACAGGCTGCTACAGCGCTGTCAAAACTCATCTATGCCGACTTGGATCATGTATGTCAAGTCAATTTCTAAAAGATTACTCACCAAAAGCATTTTGCAACCGATGTTCCAGAAGATGCGATGAAATATGGGGCTCTTTAACATAACGAATATTCGCTCACAACATAGTTACTTGTCATTTAGCAGACACACTTTATCTAAACTGACTTACAGTACACTAATTGCAAGGAACATCCCACTAGAGCAATTTAAGGTTGAAGACCTTGTTGAAAAGCACAACAGTACAAGGAATTCAGCTCCCAATTCAGCTTAATTTATGGTTCCATCCTACCTAAGATCAAATCAGCTATCATTCCATTCACAACACAGATTCATAAACACTAGGCTGCAAGAATCATCATACATATGGAATACATACAAATGCCACATACAGGTTATGTATATTATATATAATGACATATATACGTACACACACTTATGTAACAAAATGTGTCAATTCTCTAGCATGTGTTTTTATGCAGGTTTTGTCCAATATGGCAGATGCGTTGACATAACATGTTAATTCAGCAATCATCTTTACTCAGTTCTCTACCCACATCCTGTTCACACATTCCTTGGAACATCTCACTAAACATCTCTATAAATAAACCTTTTAATAGATGCAATTGATTGTTTTTTGTCATGAACAGGGGAGGCATCTTATGGTTTGCTGGTGGAATAAACAATCAGTAGCACTCATTGTGTTCAGTAAATCGTATGACTGTGAGAAACATCATTAGGTTGTTCTGAATTAATGGGTGCCGGTGAAGATGCTTATTGGGGGACTCGATTAGACTGGAGTCCACACAGTCAAATTATAGCCCGATTATAGATTCAGTTTGGACAGGAAGTGAGCAGCAGAGGCTCAGAGCTGAGAGACGTATGGCTGTGTTTAATTGGTCCCTGATGCAAACCGACTTTAGAAAATGAAGAAAAGGAAGGAAGTGTGAAAGAGACAAGGGAAAAGCAAGGAAGACAGAAAAGAGAGAGGTCTCCAAACTAGAGGAAAACAACAAAAAGAAGCAAGGGGGAAGAGTGCGGGTGAGCATGATTCCTCTCTAATGTCTTCTGCTGAAGCTCCCCGCAATCGATTCTTCCAGTCTATTACTTTCCACTCACTCTCACTTGCAACATCCCTTTTTCTCTTTCTCTTCATTTTTGGGTCTCTTGCTTTTCTTTTATAAAGATCACAATCAGTGTGTTTGTTTTGGGTGAAGTGTCTGAGAGGGATAAAAAAAGCGCGAGATGAGCGAGACAAAGGGATGACACGGAGAAGAGGAGCAAATGCACTGCAAGACCTTACAACTTCAATTACATGTTTTGTGGAGATGCTCAACACATCTACAAGGTCATTCTGAAAGTAACAAGCGCAGTACTGCTCAAAGATGTTGACAACTTCAATCTATGATTAAAATGTGGAAGTTGATCCCAAAACGGAACTGGTCTTTGATTCTTCACAACAAACTCAATCCTTAAATGTCACCTCAGATCTGCAGACTGGCTTTGACTTTAGACAACTAGAGTAAACTTGTCCAGAAAGTAAACTGTGGTAAAAAAATTGGGCGAAATTTGTGTAGCATATTGCAGCCTTAAGGCTAAGTTTATTACTTTGATTATAAAACCACTGCATATCCAGAAGACTCCTAACAGATAGTGGGGATTTTGATTCAGCATTTTTATTTTGTTCACCAAAAAAGTTCCGATTCATTCATTGATTCATTTGGTGACTCTTTCTGTACATTTGTTATATCAATACACCAGTATGCATTGGCCATTAAGTATGTCTTTGAGTATTATGAGCCACTAAATTACTCAAAAGATTCTTTCGTTAACCCAGTCATTCATGACTGACACAGCCCTCATTTATAATACAAACATTTCAATTTAAAATAAAACATTATCTTTTGTCAGTGGTATGCAGGCGTAAATTAAAGTCCATATTGCACTGTTCATTGCAAGATCTCATCTCTCCACACCTTTTTCACAAGAATTAAAGGTGCAATGTGTAATATTTACAAAGATCTATTGATAGAATTGCAATATAATATAAATAACTATGATTTCAGAGGTGCATAAAGACCTTACTTACTGAATTGTTATGTTTTTATTACCTAAGATTGAGCAATTTATATCTATATACACTGCGGGTCCCCTTACAGGGAAGTCGCCACCATGTTTCTACATTAACCCTAAACAGACAAACTACTCTACAGAGCGCATTTCATCAGTTTGTTGTTCTTGCGAATAAAACACTGACGCAATTATGAACAAGTACATTAATATTCGCAATAACATCGATTTATTGAATAATTGAGTAAATATAATTCCTTAATTTCTCTTTGTAAAGAAATCTCATTGCTCTATGCTGTCTTTACCGGCGACATCTTTAGCTGTGTCGGCCACCATAGCTTCTCTAAAGGGAGGGGTGAGCGGGGGGACTGAGCCGTTGGTTGCAATTCATAAACTTACCGCTAGATGCTGCTAAAATTTACACACCGTACCTTTAAAAAAAATACTGTTTTGATTAAGCATTATTTTTTTATTACCGTAATTTGTTCACCAAAAAGATTAATTCAGATTCATTCATTTGGTGACTTTCTTGAGGTTATATCAATACACCAGTATGCCAATGAGTGTGTCCTTAAATATTACTCAATAGAAAATGTCAATATCTTTTGTCTTTTTGCACTATTTATTTCAAGATCTCACCTTGATTCCCTTTTTTTCCTGAAGAATATAGAAAATTGTTGCAGAATTGAATATTAATCCATTTAAATAAATAAAACTTGAACTTTTGAACTATTTTTTTTTCCTTTTCATATGCATGCATGGAAGCAACCATAATCGTGAAAGGTTAAAACAACTGCAATCTCTGTCCGCATACAGACAGATTGCAAGCATGACAGATTTCAAACACATTTCAAACTTGAACAGATCATCCAAGGTCACAGTGGCCTCCGGTGATGCAGGTGTGCTGTTTAGAAATTTAAAGAGTGAACTAAACACGAACGGCTCTTCCTGTATTCGGTTTCCTTTGAACCATGTTACTGATGAAACCCCCTCTCTGTCTTGCTTGCACACTAACTTAGACCTCTTACCAATCTGACAGCTGTGCAGAACAGAGTGAGCTACTACCGATGGCTATTTGACATGAAAGGCAACCTCATCACTCAGTAGTAAAAACTCTTATAAAATATGCATGATGAGCACTGCGGTGATACAGCCAGGTAGCCTGGGTACAACACTCAAAGAGCAGACTGCTTGCATAGAGAGAGAGAGAGAGAGAGAGAGAATTATTAGAGATTATTATTATTACTACTACTACTACTACTATTACTAAATAAACATCATATTTTATTAAATATATTTATAAAATAAACATTACAAAACTTCCAATACTAATAAAAAAAAAAAAAAATAAATAATATATAATTTTATATGTACGTGTGTGTGTATATATATATGTGTGTGTGTGTGTGTGTGTGTGTGATGTTAAACTTCTTCCTAAGTCTTTCTCCTTCCCTTGGCTGCCCTGATAAAATACATCTAAGTATAGACAAGTAGTGTGGCTCCAGAGCTTTCTGCAGGCTAATTGGTTTATGGGGCATGACCTTTGACCTGCTCTGTTGAAAAGATGCTATAGAAATGCACTCAAAATGATAATCATTGGCAAATTCCTTAGAGCACTTCTATGAATAGATACAATACATATGAAGCACACGAATAGCACACTTACTATACATATGAAGCATGATTAAGCAGCATTCATGTTGTTTCGTGGATGGTGAGATTGCAATCACTTGTGTTATTCTCAAGTTGCATTACCTGATGTTGCAGAAAGGGTGAGAGAGAGAGATGAGAAATTTTTGTAAATAATAAATGAATAACACTAGCAGCTTTTTTTCCTCTTCCATTGTCATCCTGTACCTATGACTTATATCATTTCTGTTGCTGTGCATTTTTGTGAGTTAAAAGGTGGCCTTTTAAAAGTTTTCAATTTTGTCGCATTCCCAGGAATAACACTCACATGCGTGCGCAGTCAGGTTACATGGGGAACAAAGATTTTGTTGGTGGTCTCTTAGCATTAGCATGCACATTCCCAATTTCACTTCTGAATGATTAGTAATTTGCTCTCATTTGCATGTAAATCACAGAACGGAATGGAATTATATGAGGGAGCGGAAGGAACAGCTATAGCTGGAGACCACACATTTCCCTGACGAGAGAGACTTCGGCAGGCTGCGACTCACCTCTCTTTCGCTAATTGGAAAATATAAGACTGCTCTGACCTCGGGCGCATCGGCTGCAGTGAGCTGCCCTGTCTCAGGGTCGTCATTTTCATTTGTTAAAGCCAGATTATCATACTGCAGCCATTCTGAGCCTCAGTGTGTGACCATGAAGGCTTTCGTTTTTATTCCCGCAGGTCACAAGCATGTGAGAGAGAGCCGAAGTGTGTGAAGAAAGTGCAGGACAGAGGGAAAACGTGAAGACAGAACAGAAAGTTTTAGAAAGTGGGATATTAAAGTATAATATGTGTGCGGAGAGAGACAGAAAAATGGGAGGACAGAAAGTGAGACCTTTAGAGAAAGAAAGATGGAAATTGTGAGTATGTGGCAGATACTGTGAGTATCACCTGGAACAGTGAGCAGCAGGAACAAGTATATATATATATATATATATATATATGTTGTCAACCACTTAGTCCCGTTGAATCACACTTAAGGTGTGCAGGATTCAGATGACTCTCTGCTCTGCAGGAAGTTGTGCTAATTGCTAATTGCTAAAAGTGCTAAAGATCAATGCATTAAGAAAGATTCAAATGTGGCACAAAAACATGCATTCATGCAAGAATCACCTGCGGCATGACATACTCAAAATGTGATTACACAGAGACACATAAAGCAAATGTATGTTTGTTTTTAACTTGAAATATCAGTTTCTGATGGTACACTGACTTCTAATAAGGTGAATAGCTTCTGTTTCTTTCCCATGGTCCCCTTCAAATGTCTTACATTTTTATTAAAATAAAAAATCAAATATAATTTCTAATATAAAAATAAATAAATTTCTTATACAAAAATTTAAAATTTAAGTTTTTTTTCAAAAATAAACCACTAAAATCTCAAATAAGTTATAATGATATCACGACATTGTAATGCACAGTATGAAAACAGATATTCATTTTGAGATTTACTAAAGGTTACATTTGACGTTTAATGTTATTAAATGTTATTATTATGACTCTTTATTAAATTCATTTTAAAACTTTTGGGCATTAGATGATGGCAAAGGTAGTCTACCTGTAAAAACACAGGAAAATGAGAATGCACAATTTATTATCCAATAGTCACCAATGTCAGTAAGTATATGTCAAAATTTGACTCATTCCGATAAATAAAAAATAAATACAATGGTACAATATATCATATTTTCTTAGTTTATTATCCATCCGACATCAGCTAGTTTGTGCCCTGCCTACCTATCAACTCATTCAATCAGACTGAAAAATATAACACAATAGGATATTTCTTGAAATTACTTCCAAACAAACATCTACAGGAGAAAAATATGCTGTGTGCATAGAGCATTTTTCCCTACTGTTCTCAAATGAGTTTAAAAAGACATTGTGCTTCTGAAAAACATTTGCAATGCCACAGTGGGAGGCAACCTGAAATCTAATGCAGACTATATTTTAAACCCACACTGAAGTTAAAAAGGCTGTAAGGAAAATGAACTACTTTTCATTGAAAAACCATGTGTGAGAGAGGAAAATTCTGTTTCTAGCTGGCTCTGTTTTGTGAGTGTTAGTGTTTTTCACAAAACACCTGGTTTGTGCAGCTCTCCGGCTCTTTTACAAGCAGTGAGTCACAGAAGCGTGAAGCACTAGCAGATTCTTACACTGACACTGCTGACCATACATCAACATGCAGACGCAGCGAGCCTTCCACTGTTCATGGCCTCTGTGTGTGTGTGTGTGTGTGTGTGTGTGTGTGTGTGTGTGTGAGAGAGAGAGAGAGAGAGAGTGTGAGAGAGAGGGAGAGAGAAAATGAAAAATATATGCACATAAGAAGGTGCCGCTCTCCTCCGCTGGTCACGGAACACAGAGCACATCCTATGAGTGGCCTTAAGAACATGTGTATGAAATGAGAAAGAAGACAGAACAATATTATATAGTGACACACTCATTATTTAAAGCAACACTATAGTTTTAATGAAATTCAAGTGTATGTGAGAATATGAGATCATTATGGTACAGCTGTGCTCATAAGTTAACATTTGACTGGCAGAATCTGCAAATATTTTGCATTATTTAGCATTGTATTTTTGCTCTGCTGGAGAATCTACATAACTGATATTTAAGCATACCCCACAAGATAATAGAAAAATTATCCTATACAATAGTTCACATACATAATTTCTTGACTCCTTTTGTGTATGAGTGCCTTAGTTGGCCCGAGCAGCAAAGCTGGACCTCAATATAACTGAGCCAGTGTGGTTGAGAGCTCAAACATGCAGAGCAAACTGGGAAAAACCAAAATACTTGCAGTACCTGCAGGCTTTCTCTCAAAAACAGTGGGAAGATGCACAGCACAAACCTTGTGCACAAACATCACAATAGGAGATTTTTATATAAGAGTTTAATTTATATAGAGTTTTATATAAACAGATCCTTATGAGCAGAACCAAATATATTTAGGGCTGTTTTAATATTTAACACGAGGATGAGAAATGTTTGAGGGAATTATTCTTACCAGCACTTCTGACTGGCAAAACAAATTTGCATAACCCAACATCGAATCAGCATAAACCAACTTTAAAACAGCACCTTACCATTTTAAACCAGTATAAAGCAGCAACTAACTGCACAACCCAATCCCCAACTAGAAAACCTGCATTTAGCCAGCATACAAAATGTCTAACCAGCATAAACCTTGAGTTGTTGTGTTGAGTTGTGGCCTAGTGGTTAGGGAGTTTGACTCTTAACCCTAAGGTTGCGGGTTCGAGTCTTGGGCTGGCAATACCACGACTGAGGTGCCCTTGAGCAAGGTACCGATCCCCCAACTGGCATGGAAATTAATTCTGGTCTAAACTGGTCTTGTCCATCATGAAGGCCATTTCTGGAGCATTAACGTAATGGAAATATTCCATGTTCGCCCACTGTAAGCTACAATATCTACAACTGTAACAAAAAAAAGTCACTGATATATTCTTTTCAGCAATGTCACACCACAGTTTCGCATTTCAAAGACAATAAGAAAATGAAAAAAGGACAAGCTTGTTCAACTGTCTTGCTAGCTAGTTTTGCTTGCTCATGTTGCCTGTGTCACAGTGATCAATACTGCCCACGGGCCAATCAGAACACTGCTCAATGACAGCGCAGCCATCGCAACCTCTGAGATTAAATTGCATTATATTTTAATACAGACAACCTCTTACATCTCTGTCATTGTTGCAATTGATTATTAAAACATGAAATATTCATATTTGGGAGCGGTATCGATTTACATCAAAGAGACGTGTCAGATCATTTTTCAAATACAATGACCAATAGCAGACATCTGTCACAGTGGGGTAATGAGGGAAGAATACATTAAACTAGTTTACATTTGTGTGATTACTGCATAGAGGTTGATTCATGGTTATCCATCAAACAGTCATTACTCTGTGTGTGTGTGTGTGTGTGTGTGTGTGTGTGTGTGTGTGTGTGTGTGTGTGTGTGTGTGTGTGTGTGTGTGTGTGTGTGTGTGTGTGTGCGTGCATGCATATTTGTATGAGTGCCTGTTAATTTGTCATTACTGCATTGCTAACTGTAAAAATACGAATCAGCAAGATTCTGATTGGGTCAGTATGCTTTAAAGATTGGAGCCAAACTGTCAATTTTCTAAGGGCAAATGGGTCAATGGTGCTATCTTATCCCCATATTTCTAAAGAAACTTAAAATATATTGCAGTTATTAGTATTGTTAGTTGATGAAGCAGAGTACATAAACATCCATAAAAACTTTCCATCATGTACAATTTTCACAAAATAAGAATTATATTTATCAGCTTTAATGCAATTATCAAAATAATAAATGTCAACAGAAATGTCAGAAGAATTCAAAATATACAATTTATCCTACAATCTGCAAAGGAGTGGAAATATATGTTCCAAAGAAATTTACATAAAAACATATTTATTTATTTATTTAATTTTAATTATTAATAAATAATCTCCTTTTTCCCCCCTTACAAAATCTATAATTTAATGTTGATGTTTGTATGCATAAAAACATTGTAAGACGTAGCAGAAAACAACTATATAATGTTTGCATTTTCTTCTGTGTCTGGTCATAATTCTAACCTTTGTCATCAGGACTGGACATATGATGCAGGGTGGTGTAGTAATAATAAAAATAATAACATCTGAAAACTTCTTTCCCCTAATTTATCTATATTATCTATATTGTACTTATCTAAAGTCTTATTTTTTTCTTTTCTTTTTTTCCCCTCCTTTCTCCTAAAAGACAGTTCAAGGTTCTTCTTTATTTAAGGAAGAAAACTCACAAAACAGGAAGACCACTACAAGAAGAGCAAGTAGGGAGCAGCTAGGAGAAATGATTAAATGAAGGATAAACCAGAACATTTAAAGTACTTGATCATTCATGTCCGTGTGCATGCTGAAAAGGTAAAAAGAGTTGGGGCAGATGAAGAGAAAGGAAAGCACTCATACTCAAAAGTTCACAGTTAATGGTGCGAGTTATGCTTTTGTGGTGAAACCCAGGGTGAGTGGAGGAAGGACAGCAATCTAGAAGGCTCTTCATTCAGCACTCTCTCAAAAGCACTCTAAGGAGACAGAAATGAAGAAACGGAGAGCAAGGCCACTCAGGGAAAGGAACTGTAGTGCGGGCACGTGCCAGGAGAACTGAGTGGCAATACTTTCAGAGCTCTCCAAATATCCATATGGTTAAATGAAATCGCAAGGCGAAGTAATGTTTTCGAGATGGCCATGTTTTGCTTTCAGAGTGCATTTGCTATTTTGGTCCATCAACCTCCCACAATCCAAGAAGGTAATGATGTATCAATCCAGGGTCCAAAATTATCAATGTTTTTTATTATTATTATTCTTTTTTTTTTTTGTTCAAAATAATGGAATAATATAGCTGTTTCTGCAATACCAACAACAAGCAGCACAGATCACTGTGACACCCTAGATAAGTCCATTTCTGTCTCACAGTGAAACTGCAACAGATCTAAAAACATGAAGATACATTGTTATTTTTCTCCTCATATTTATGTTTTAGTGGCTTAATGTGAGGAATATTCCACATATGTGTCACCACATGGAGTCCTGAAGGAAAAACACTTCAGGCAACTGAGATAAACATCAGATGGAAAATGTTCAGCTGAAGTAGAAGCTGTTAGATGTCACAAGATGTAGCAGTCAATTAGGTTTTCTATATAGTGTTTGATTTGAATTCTTCATATCGCTTACGTCAATGCAGACCAAACTACCAATTTGATAAACCATGTTGCAGTTAAATCTAACGGCAAACATTTACTCATATCTGGCACTTAGTGAGGGTTCATTTTGGGCCCTGTACTGTATGTACCCAAAACTTCTGGCTTAAGCACCTGAATTTAGATACACCTGCACTGTCTGGGAGTATAGAGTGTGAGATGAACATAACCAAAAATACAACATCTTAATTCCACCCCCAAGAAAATGATGCAAGCGAACACAAAAATCTCCAAACTCAGCCTTCCCCCAAGATCTACCCCTTCTGCCCTCTTGTTACTGAAAATGCATGTTGTTACGAAGATCCTTCCTCCTTTTGACATATTTATGAGTGCCTGAAAGATTAAACGTGACCTTTGTTGAGTTTTACCGGTGAATACTGGACATACGGATTATACAGCAAATCAACAACCTCCATGGGAAATTACACACATATGCACAGCAAAAAAGCTTCTTATCATGGCGTTCCATGTTAAAGCTATGACAAATGACAAGAACAATCCATTATCCTAACAAGCATCTTCTGATCCAGACCCGCTCCTGGTCCCTGAGGATGAGCAAACCTGGTCCTCTCCACTCTCATAAATACTCTCCACCATCCAGGCTTGTGACAAGTTCTCACAACATGGAGACGCTCCAAACATTTCTCTAGGGACATCACTGATGCATTCTGGGAAATGTATGCCTTCTGCATTAATGTTAACAGACATCCTGTGAGTAATATTCTATTGATGAACATGTCATATTGAGTTGTGCGGTTGATGCACAAAAGCACAAAAAAAGTCTCACATTGCAGATTCACATCACCGTTCTCCTTCATATGTGCGTAGGTGTCAGAAAGCATACTGTGAGAGTTGGTCTAATGATACCGAACGATAAATTAAACATTGCTTATGTTCAGATGGAAGGCACTGCCTTTATTCATAACTCATGCCATCAGAGAACCTCTCTGGAGACTTCAAAAGCTACTCAAACTCATTATCATGTGCACCTCCATCACTGAATCGGGCACAGTTACATCTCCATCTACTGCTGCCCTGGGCTACATTTCCGTTTTGTGTCTCACATCAACTTTATGAAAAAAAAAACCTACAATACATTAAAGGAAAATGTCATTTAATGCTCTGACCACAGGCAATGTGGCAAACACTGTAATAGTTTGGGTTTGTTTATGGTTTTCAATAACAGCTTCTTTCTGACAGGTGCAGAGCATTTCGGAGCGTGGATGTGAAACAATAGATGATGTCAGCGCTTGGGGCGGTGTAAGTGAACATGACAGATGATTGGATATTTTAATGACATGGTTTCATTTGCATATTAATGAAATCTCCCAATGAACCAACATAGCGATATCTCAGAGAGGAATGGATATATCTTATGCAATACCCTCTTAATGCTGGTGAGGAGAACTCATTAATTATGAATGTTCGGATGGTTTGAGCTGATTTCCATAGTTTAAGGAAAGAAGGAGGATCAAATCCTGAGGGTTAATTTGCTAATAGACTTGCAAATAGTTTATCATAAGTGATGATAGAATCAGGAGGTCAGATGTCACGCAGCAACATCAGAGGACTTTTTAACACACAGTGAGAAAGAGCATTTTGTGTCAATTAATTCATATCTGATGCAGATTCATAATTGAAGACTTAACACTTTAAATGCCCATTATCTTATCACACATGAGCTACAGGATCACCATTTCATAGAAATAAACCCAGAGAAAACAGCTAAGACGATCTCTTAGCCAGCCTCTATGAACAGATACACAAAACGGATCTAAAAAGTGGCCCTTAAGGGTGCCTCAGGTAATAACAGCACTCCTGACTAATAACAAGACATTCAACCTCAAATTGGCCACTCCACAGCATCAGGTTTCTTTTTAAATGCTTTGTTTTAAATTGCAGACACCACGCGTGGTAGGAATATGATAGATGGAAGGACAAATAAACACTGGCAATTAACAAAATGCTAATTGGACACTTGTTTATAAACATCCAATTAATCTATCTTAATTGAGCATCTTAATGATAGTTATTGTATTCAGAGTCTCTGTGCCCTGTCCACCTCTTTACTAAGCATCAATGACTCTTAACATAAGATAATTGCTGCCTTGCTTCTGCTTTCACTTCAGAACACATGCAACGTTCATCTTTGATAAAAGTACAGAGCAGCATTTATCATTTAAATAGGAAATCTATGACACCAACAGTTAATTTTCAGTCACTCTTTCCACTAAATTGTTCTTGCAATGTAAAAACAATCCTATTAAAAAAAAGTCTGTAACTCTCTCTCTCTGTGTGTGTGTGTGTGTGTGTGTGTGTGTGTGTGTGTGTCTGTCTCTCTCTCTCTCTCTGTGTGTGTGTCTCTCTGTGTCTGTGTGTGTGTTTGTGTGTCTGTGTGTGTGTGTGTGTGTGTGTGTGTGTGTGTGTGTGTGAGTGTTTAGTGCTAGTATACCAAACTTCAACAACTCAAATCTGCTTTGTAACTTAAAATATTCTGTCAACCATAATATTAATAAAAAATAATACAAAAGCTGAAATAAGAAACATGATGAGTAAATTTCCATGAACCACACTGTTACACACACAAAACAGCACTAAAGCAACACATGACACTAAAATAATGCAATAACAATGAACTAAATGACATAAAATTTAACAAAACACCCTTGATAACCGATCACAAAAACTTAATAAATAAATACTATTGCAATAAAATATAATGTTTAAAGTGTAAAGTGACCTTTTACTTCCAAAACTAATATTTCACAGTAAAAGTACATTTACACTACAGCCAACTTAAGAACGCACTTAATTCACATGTAGGCTATTTTATGAAGCTACTTGTAATTTAAGCAATAATATATATTTTTTTAAAAAGAAGAAAAAATACGTGTACACCGTAAATTAAAGTGTGACGCGATTTTCAATCAAGAACACGACGGCGGAAGAACAAACGTGCAGAATGTGATGGAAAGGCGCCCTTCATGCCTGTTGCGCTGCGCATCTCATGGCACGCACGCTTGGCATTCTCACTCCAATAAACACAAGCTTCATGCAAACTGAATTGATGACAAGGTTTCCAGTGGAGACTGCTGACAGAATTTCATGTTTTTGCAGACATTTACAAAATGCGTCGCGCGCAAATGTTTTTGTTCAATGGCACTCGCTTCTATTTACAGTCGCTTCTGCCTATTCAAGAGTTTGGCACACTGACGGGATTGAAGCTCATTACTTTTACATGCGATAAGGTAGTTTTACGCGAATTACCATCTACTACACGTTTCATTCCAAAGCCTTATTGATACTGGAACAGTCGTGCCTTGCACTGAAAAAACCTAATAGACTATCATTTTGGAGCATCGCTCAGTGCATATGTATTCATTCATACAGCGAAGATTCGGAGTCCACGAACTCTTCAAGACAGCTAAATGTGGGGGGAAGTATATCGTTAGGTTTTCGTAAACAGTTAAGCTCTCTTACCTCTTGCCATCGCATAGGGCAGCAGGAGAACCAGGACCGCGAGGAAGCCAAAGCAGGAGTATCGTCCCTTCTTCCCAAAGCGTCCCATCGTCGCTGCGCTTCTCTCCTGCGTCCCCAACTAAACCGGGGAGCCGCTCGCATGTGCCGCTCTCATGCATGTGCCGTGCGTTCCCGTGGCTTCAGTAACAGGTTCCTCCAGTAGCGATAAACCCGAAGTTCTACGTGAATCTCTCTCATCCGCGCGCTGAGTGAGTGTCTCGCGGATCCGTGAGACTGGAATAATGAAGCCGGTGTGCGCTGGCCAATAGCGGAGGGTGATTGAGGGCGGAGGGAGTGCAGCGGCTGTCCTTCACCCTGCTGCTCGGATGCACTGCGAAGTGACCAGATGTGCCTGAGTAAGAGATGATACATGAGCATACATGTCAGATGTCGGCTAAATTCGAGATGACATATGAACAGCTGGTTGTGTTAGACTGGTTTCATCACAGATCGTGTCGGGCTCCTGGGGGCCACTGGGATGAGAGCAACGCTGTGCACACACCGGAGCAGAGGCGGTGGCGTCTCTCGTGCGTAATCTGCGCGGAAGAAGAAAGGTGGTTTAATTCAGCAATGCCACATGAGCAACAGTGTTGTCCTACTTAAGGATATAAACAAGTAATTGTTGTCGAGTTATTTACATTTCAGACAGTAATACGCCAGTATGTATGTTTTGTCTCCACATTTGAAAAATGTTTCAAATAAGCCAAACGTCAAGCTGTGTCATGTGGAAGAATGGATGTTTAAGCAATATCACATGAGCGAGAGTGCTGTTGCAATTAAGTCCATAAACAAGTAATTGATATCGAGTCATTTTCACTTTAGATAATAATTAGCCGATCTGTATATTTTGTCTTCACCTCAAAAAAAAAAAAAAAGTTTCAAATAAGTCAAACCGTCCAGATAAGTGTGTCGTACAGACTAAAGCCAGTGTGGAATCACGTTTGAGTGGAACAGACTCGAGATTCCCCGTCCCTGGCTGCTCAAAGAGTTCTGCATTCCATGGACTCCACGTTATCCAATCCAGGTTTTCCATCTCACTTCCCGCACTCTACTGAGAGAAACCCACTACAAGCGATAGGCCTAATTAAGAAAGAAAAACCATTTGCTCTTAGATTTGTGTTGTACTATTAAAAATAAATAATAATACATGCTTTCATAATATGGTAGTCAATTATTAAAAGACTATTACAGTTTGAGGTAACTTTATATTTTACTGTGTATATAATTAATTAAACTGCAATAACCTTAATTATATTAATATAAATAATGGTAATTAAAGCTGCTTGTAATCACACATCTTTTGGTTGTTTTTATTACTAAAGGATGTAATTGAATATTCAAGAATGGGGGACCATATATAAAAGCCTATATAACAAGGTGTAAATGTTCATTGAAATTTGTTACCTGTGATAGTAATGTAGTCTTTAATTCAATGACTTAAAAACATAAGCATATCCAATGTGAAACTCTGTAAGCATAATGGCAAATGTTCCTGCCATGAGCCCTAACCTCTGAGGATTTTCTTTCCAGTGATAATTTAGTATGCTCAGATTTGATTTCGATCTGGTCACACTTTCATTCATAATTATTTAGACCAATATAAATTTGGCATTTAATTATAAGTGTGCAGCTGATCCTCTCCTCTAAACTGGCTGGGCGTCTTTTCCCAATGGAGTTCCTGCACTCACTTAGAGGACTGGACTGTGATGGCTGTCAAAAATCTTTAAAAGCTCGATTCAACCATCACAGGACAGAGATCTGAAAACTCAGTGTCATTTTTGTCAGCCAGTTCAGAAGATTAACACCATATTTTAGTGGCGCAATATCAAAAAGTATCAACCTTTCTTGTAACAAGACTGTAATAGATGGTTAGAATCTAATAATGATGCTGATTAAACTGGACTCCGTACAGCAATGAATTAAGAACATGACATTCATAGTGTTGTAGACTAGAGGGCCACGATGGGACCCCAAGTTGAGATTACAGTACATCTGGGAGAGCCGACCGAAAGAAAAAGACAGACACCGCCTCGCTGCTGCTCTTAACAGTGAAGGTTTTTCCCATCCTGTCACACACTCTCACACACACTGCTAGCTCCTCTAATAGCACTCACCGAGAAAAAAGCATCAACACAAAAGACCTAAAGCACTTGTTAATATGTAATTTGTCCCACTGTGGCCTGATTAATCTGTGTGTGTGCATGTGTGTGCTTGTGTGTTTGACCTTGCCTGATGGGGTTAAATGTTTAACAGGCTTTGCGCAATAGACATGATGATGCTTTAAATATTTCAGAGCTCTATAAAAGCGACACCATGGCCTCTTTCCCTCAGGACAAGCGACAAAAGTCACAGTTGTCCTTTTAATAGGCAGTGTCTACAGAGGACTCCATCGGGGGAATGAGACTGAATATTTGTATGGTCCATTAGCTGTCCTCTAAAAATGAGATAGTGAAAAGCAAACATCAAGAGCAGGCACTCACTTTATTATGGGCCATCTAGTGTTGCTATGGTTTCGTGATTTATCTCCAGGGGTCAAATGGGACCGGAATGGCATTCTAGCATATTTGATACAAAAAAAAAGATAAATACAATAAAAAATTAATAATAAGACAGCGATGAACCCTGAAAGATGTAGGATGTTCAACTAGACCATGCAGCATCATTCTCTGGACCAGGGTTTTCAAAACTAGGGTCTGCAGAGGTACAGTAAAGCAATGTTTCGTGGGTCTGTGTGGAAAAACAAAAATATATTTAAAAAAAAAATGTCAAATACATTTAAAAAAAAATATGAAAGTCAGTTATTAAAATAAAGAAAACATATCTTCTGTTTCATCAGAGACAAACTCTCACGCTTTCCAGTGAAATTACAACACAAATTGGAACCAAATTCACCTGTCCCTGATATGCATCCAAAGATTTGCAGTAGAAATTTGGTTTGATTTATTAAAAGTTATATTTTGAACGCACTCATGCTGCTACTACAATCTATCTTTTGTTTTAAGTCTCTTTAACTCTTTGATTCTTGTCATATTCTTTCACTCATTATCACCAGGAGCTCATTGTGGTGGGCCACATGCTGTTACAGTAATCTGCATGGGGGAACACATTTGTTAATGTCTTCTGTCGGCCCATATAAAATATGCACATGCAATTGCAAACATGCGTCTGGACTAGTAAGAGAAAGAAAAATCACTTTACACACGCAGCGTGACCCCAGAAAGATGTTTGAAAGTCAGTGACACAGGCATGTCAAAACTGTTTAGCTCTCCTTAATGCACGCACCCCGTCGAGATAAACATCTATTTCTTCCCACAGACGTGGGGACAACCCATAAAGGACCTAAAGAGAAGGATAGCACAAGAGTGAGTGTTGCCGAGGTCTACCATTGAGAAAAAAATAAATAAATAAGAAAAGCCAGGAGGTGATCGAATCTATGACTTAACATATCATCTTTGTAGCACATTATATGATAACTGCATGGCTCATACTGTATGACACACATTAAATTACCATTAGTGGAGAAAACCTGAAACAGCCATTTTTTTTTCTTGAGTCTGCTGCTTTCCCTAAACGCAATGCGCAGAATTGATCTTTGGTAAAATTTATTTATTATAGTATTATAAATTCCTTTCAATCCGCTTTTGGCTGTATAGTGACAGGTGGCAAATTCCTGGAGTTTTAAAACATTGTGACTTTAAAACCTTACCATCTTACCATACTTTAGCATCATATATCATCATATACCACCATCAGTTTGTGCCCAGAAAAACTTTAGAGATTAATCATGTTCTTTTAGTTTCTTGGAGCGACAGAGCAGAAAGGCAGTGAAACCCCATGGCCTCTGTTCTGATCTGAACATCACTTATTGTTTATTACAGCCACATTCTTTTTATAGATTCAGTTGACTGGTTTTGGAGAAGACGGCATCTAACAGCAGAGACGAGAGACTAATGAGCGATTTGAAACAGATTCTTTGATTTTTCACCACTCTGAATATGTCTGTAGAGGTCGAGTTGTTTCCTTGTTTTCAGTTCTTGTTTTTCCTCCCCTATTTTCTGACATAAATCTTGGCCTCTGAGTTAGTCTGAAAGCATTGGTCAAAGGCTATTCCTTTGAATGTTGTTGCATCGCTTTTTTGCATCGCCTTTGCTTTAGGATATGTTTTAACCAAGGTGTTTGGACATACTGCAATTAGAGTCTTGTCCCCAGGTAATGTAAACCTTTGATAATTCACTCTGTGCCTTGTGATAGGCCATGTGCCTCAGGCCTTGTGCTCTAATTAAAGAAAAACTAAATTTGCATTTGATGCCTTTTATGTGTGTGCGTTTGGGAGGTTGCATACTGTAGAATTTCCAAAGATCAATTATAATAAGCTCAAGAAAGCACTAAAGTAGTTAAATATGAAGATGTGAATGCTTTGGTCTGCATCTATCAGCTTAAAACTGAATGCCAAGAACAAATGAAAGTTTTGCTTGCTGAAGTTTTCAATACATCCCCCACCCCCCTCTCTTACACTCAAATCTCTGTGCATCACTCCTTTTGAATTTAGATTTATAATTTACAGTAGGTCTGTGTAAAATTAACACCCTGTTGCATTAGCAAGAGAGTTCACATCGAAACTCCAAATTTGCACTGAACTGATTCTGTTGCTATAGAAAGAAACAAAGCAGCCTTTAATTATTTCCTCAGGTATTCAGATGGATATGAATATTCATGATGTGTGTCACTGATCATAGGACTAAATTCAAACTTGTCAAACAACAGGAAGATGCAAAGCAATCCTCATAAACCTTTTTAAAGCAGCACATAAAACCTGAATTGATTTTAACATCTCAAAGGAAATAGAGGGCATATATTGTATAACTGTCAAAGAGGCTCATACAAATATTTCTATTTATATTTAAATACTATACTGATAAACTCTGAGCTGATGAAAGTGAGTGAATCGATTCATCTTTATCTGACACTCTTGTTCAAAGACCTGAATCAAATGACTGAATAAGTTAAGGGTTACATTACTGCCTTCAAAGTCACACTGTAAAACACTAATTAGTTAAATTATAACTTATGAATTATAAAAATCTATTGCCAAAATTAAAAAATGAATGAATAAATCATTAAACCATTTATAATCTTAAAAGGACAGTTCATGCAAAAATCAAAATTTTGTCATTTACTCACT
The DNA here is from genome assembly GCF_018340385.1 of Cyprinus carpio. Classification (NCBI taxonomy): domain Eukaryota; kingdom Metazoa; phylum Chordata; class Actinopteri; order Cypriniformes; family Cyprinidae; genus Cyprinus; species Cyprinus carpio. Next base: position 8,624,622 of record NC_056592.1, read on the forward strand.
CTCATGATGTTCAAGAGGTATTATTTTCTTCTTTCAGTGGAACAAAAAAAGAGATTTTTTTCAGAAATGTGTTGAAATGCATCTTGGATCTGCACAAAGCTGAATGAGATTTTATGCTATGGCAGAGGGAAATTAGCAAAGCTTCAGATTCACAGAATATAGAGCAAACAAAATCAGGTTTGAGGGTGAGTAAATGACCATTTAGATTATTGGGCAAAATATTTGTTTTAATAGTTTTAAAATGCAACTAACCATAGGTTAGCAAATTAACTAGGCTTAAACGATAGAAGAAAATGCTACATATATCTCATGTTATTGATGTCAAGGACTGTGCATCCAAACATGACTTATTTTTTGGCACAATTTACCTGAAACTTAGAAGCTAGCCAGAAGTTAAACTAGGCAAATGTCACCATCAACAAATCAACAACATAACCCGAAATTCTATTTAATTCAATAGAAAACACTGGTACCTTGATGTTCAAATCTGAAGCAAAACCAACTGAGAGCCACAGATTTAGAGAACTCTGAGAAAATGAGAAAGAAAAAGTTCACCGTGAACCCAGTCCTCTGTATTCCCTCAAGCCTTCTATTCAGTTATACGAGTGCGCAGAAAACACTTGTCCTTCTGCTCTTTTAATCATTTCATTGAGAGGAAATATCTAAAATTACTCAGACTGACACACTTTAAGTGTTCGATGCACTAGCTGTCCTGCTCCCACCCCCCTTGATGATCACACAATGTCCACCCTATTCCAATTAAGCACTGAAGGAGAGCCTGTTCTTGTTCTCCTCTGAGGCTGAGAGACAGGGAGCAAGGTTAGTTAGAGATGGGGGGAAGGGGTCCTGAAGTATGCAGTCTTTCAAAATGACAAATTTAAGTTTTTTAACCTTGTTTTATGCAGTAAGAGCATTGGAAAGGTAAAAAGGAATGTCACAAAAACAGGGCTTGATTGTGGACTAATGTGGCCAGTTTCCTGGGGTCTCCAAAATTCCAGGTCAGATTGAGTTCATTTTGCAAAATACAATTCAAGTTTTTAAACTATAACAGTAAACATTCAATGAAGATTTGTGTTAGCTTACCAAATAATGTTTCCCAATTCCTCAAAATCAATCTTTACACTGGGGTGGATACAAAGGAGGTCATCCGTGTAAATAAACGTGTTTAATGATAGGTTAATAAGCCCAGAAATAACTAGCCCACAAAAAAATATTGTGTAAAAGAGCATATTTTTTGATTATATGGCATATTTTCTATCAGTAACTTTGACTCAATCAACATTTTGAATGAAAATGTTCACAGTGTAATTTGGGAGTGCTTTATCTTTGGAGGATACATGAGGCAGTGCCTTAGATTTTGGCCAAAACATGGTTAAAGGAAGCACGCTGTTTTAAACTATTTTACCTCCTCTTTCATTTTCTTACTCTTGTTCGTCTTGCTTTCTTACTTCATACCCTTCATTTGCTCCTTTCCTTCTTGACCATGGGAAAAACATTTTAGAATGTGAACCGGAGTTAAATTGGGAGCTCATATGAACTCCTCCTCCAGGATTCAGTGAGGTCCACAGAGAGTTGAGGGAGAGAGAGGACAGAGGACCTGTGAAGATGACTGGAGGCCTTGGACTAGGCTTGTTTCCTTGTTTGTCTCCCTCAGGACCAAACCCTGAATAAGACCTATTAGAGGGATGGATATCTCTCCACCAAACTTCCAGTGCTGTGAGCACTGTTGCTTTGCTTTCATCAGTCACATACCACAAAAACAAAGAAAAAGAACAGAAAATGCACTTAAACAGTGAAGTCAAGAAAAACATTAACTAACCAATAAACACTGTGGTGGAGGTCTCATTTAAACATTTCTAAGAAAAAAAGGTCTTCAACACCTGAAGAAAAACAACTAACAACACCCCCCCTCCCAACAACAGCAGCCCACCAGAATAATCACCACCACACAACACTAAGAAAAAAAAAAAAAAAGAAACTGATAATATAATGCAATAAAATGTTAATGTAATAAAACATGTAATAAAAAAGAACAAGGAAAGGAAATAGAAACCAATGAGTTACCTTTAGCAACATACAGTATATTTACCCTCTAATTTAATCACTGCCTATTACTTAATTTAATCTAATTTATATGAATTTCAGAGAATCCACAACTGGTGTTGTCCACTTTAGAATGAATATTTCACTGTTAAAATTCCCTCAAGAAATCATTCTCTTTCTTGCCACAACATAATTAATTTTACCATATAAAACAACCACCATTATTGACATTTGTATTTTTATGATATTTTGATTGCTATAAATCATATGATAAAGCCAAATATAAACACCAGAGGGTGAGAATTGATAGGCAGGGAAATGTCTGTTGAATTGAATTGAATTGTGGGACATGTCTCGTTAACGCTGGCCCACGGCTAGAGAAAAAGACATCAGTGTCACCATGCTGTGACATCTCAACACAAACAATCACAACTCCCCTCATCCACATCGATCATCTGAGTGCCTCATAATTTAAAAGAGAGAGAGAAAGAGAGAGAGTGAAAGATAGACAAAGACAATGAAGAGACAAAAAACACTATGCTTGTCATTTATTAAATACTGTTTGACTTTCCAGCTGCATTTTTTTTTTTTTTTTTGCTTTCTTCCATTGTGAGTTGCTGATTTCATGTCTGCAGAACCAGTATCCAGTTTCAGGCTATATTCAAACTATATTTGTCTCATCCCACTACTCCCACACCATCCCACCCATGTCTAATTATTCCATCTTAGACAGAGCCAGTACCACACTGAACTCAAGATTTACAATAGGTCATTTAAGCGGCACAAAAAAAGGGATAAAATAAGCAGTTTGAAATCACCTGAGAAAATGAAAAAAACATTTATAGCAGAAACCAGGGAGTAACATATTTTGCTTCCATCTAGAACTGATTTTAAGTTAAACCTGAAGAAAATAGATATGGGAATTTATATAAAAGCAGCTTAGAAAACTACAATGCATCCCTAAACTCTAACTTAACATTAAAATAACATAAATTAACAAAGAGTGCAAAGTACTGTATCTGGTTTATGAAAACTTCAAATTTGATACAAGACACACTATAGAAAAAAAATAATTCAAAATTAAAATTAAAAAACAAAAAATTGGAAAATTCATAATATGCAAATACTGTGTAGACAACAGATGAAGAAATGGAGGTCCTGCCTTTGAATTAAAATAGCCTATCATATTTTTTTTATAAATTATTCCATTTAAAACAGCCTGAAAATAGACTCTCAGTTCTTTCAACTGCAGAATAATTCTCATAATAATAATTTCCCAAATTCATATTAATTCATATGACTAATCATGAGACCAGGTACAGTAGTAGAAATACTGTTTTTAGCTTTATTTGAGATCAAATAAATCAATTTTATGATCCCACTCTTGTCTGGTTTTATTGCTGACTTTAAATAAAGCCGTTATTGACTCCCCATTCAAGCAGACCGGAGCTGTATTTTAATGATCTACACAGAAAACAGCAGCAGGGAAGGGACTTTGATGCCATGCTTCAAACATCCACCATGGATATATGACACAGAGACCCCAGACATTAAACATCAGTAAATGCAATGCACCATCACATACCAAGAGTGGTGTAGACAATAACAGCACACTCCTGCCAAGTGTTTTGGACTTTGAATTAGCTGAAGTGTGCTTTTACAATGTTCTTCCTGGGGTCAAAAAGAATTACCTTTTGTATAGCTAAAACTGGGTTTTGTTAGATCAGAGGAACATATTTAATAAACGAGGACAGTAAAGTTGATCTCAATATGAAAGTTAAAATAGTATGTGGTCTTGGTTAAAATAAAACATACTGCAAGCACGCTCCTCTTTATAAACTTGTATTCGTTTAATACACTAAGGCAGGATGCATGATTCATTTATAGATAGAGCTTCATATTGATTCTATTTCTGGCTGTGCGGTTTGAGCTAGCATTATATGTCTGGAGTTGACATTGAGTCTATAACCGCTATTCATTTGCTTTTCTGCACCAGCTCTTTTGACTTCATTAAAAAGGACTAACCAGACCGCTGTGCTACCACCAATGTCCTTAGTAATGATTGCAATAAAAATGTACACCACCCCTGAAATTAATCCTTTATGAATAAAGCAGAAGGAATCACTGAGTTACCTAAAGCAGATGCAAATAGCGCGAACACGGTATTGCAGATATTGAAGACACACTAGAGAGGATACAAAATCGTAAAGCCACGAATTGAAATAAAGATATGGACACAGGTTAAGATTAGAGAGGTTTCTGGAGCTGTGCTGATAAAATCCTCTCTGTGTGTTGTCCTCTAATACGTGTGAAGTTGTATACATGAAAGTACAAGGTAAGACAGAGGGAAAGGCCAAATCCATTATATTGAGGCAGTGACGTGCTTACACACGTACACAGGCCTTGGTGGGTTATCTCTGACCGTTGTGTCCTTGTAAACACAAAGCAATTATGCTGAAGACACAATAGAAACATTTAAGCAATGGTTCAATCCTCCCTCTCTCCTACTCTGAGGAAGAGGGAACAGCTCAGAGATAGGGAATATTATGACAGACTAAATCCAATAATGAGTTAGAAACAGTACAGATAACTGGACACTTATAGGCCTTTAACTGAAAGGTTATCCAAGAGGAGCAATAGAAGAAAAGGAGAGGAAAATGTGCTGCAGGTTTGTGTCTACTTAGAATTTAAGCACCTACATATACAGTACATTTAAATCAGCACACCATGTTTGTTTGCTAAAAATATAAGTGTTTGGTAAAATCTATGGCCTGATATTTAAAGGGTTCCATATTTTTGACTGCCTAAACCTTTTCAATTCAGATAAATTAACTGTAGTATATATTAGAGTGTACATAAATGTGTGTGTTCTGATTAATTTATCTTCAGCAGTTTTACATTTGACTGATCCAACGATTCAAAGATTATTTGGGGCACAACAACATACATTTACATTCAATGGCCTAATCATGATTTAACAGCAAAACTAGCATATAAAGAGACCAGTTTAGGAGTGGAGTTCTATTGGCACGAATAACTGCAAAGTCTTGTTCTGCAAGGCACAACAATAACCAATAACACATTCTCTAACCTGGTCTTCTGAACCTAAATACTGACAAAGACACAATGAAATTGATGTGGTGACATATCACTTCTTTCCGTATTGTGACAAGCATTCAAGTGAAACAGATGATCAAAATAGAAAAAAATAAAATAAAATTAGGGCTGGGTTCTATCCATTCATTGATGATTGGATGGGAGCAGATCTGAATGTGAGCTATCAGTTGATTGTAAGTAAGGGGCATAGATTATGCAGACTAATCACCTGGAGAAGTCCAGTATCTGTCACCAGAGAGAATTCTATTGTTTGACCAGAAGATCAAGTTATGATATTTTGATAAAAAAAAAAAAAAGTTTTATTTATTTATTTTATTATTTTTTTATATATTTTTTTTTTTTACATTTTTTTTTTTACAAATGTAAACATGGATGGTTCTTCATAATAAGATCAATAATATGCATTTATAAACTAGGATGAATTTAGGATGAATTGGGATCATTTAGACTTGACTAAGTCAAGTTTTTTTGAATACCTAATGGGGGTGACACGTACGTAGGAAACCCGTGTCAGGTTTGCATGTGGTTTCATCTTCTGTACAAAGTACTCATCTGAAGTGCTATATATACTTATTTTTTGGTAACAGATCATTTTGACAGCTCTTCTGTGTGTTTCTGCACTGAACTATGAGCCTTGCTTGTCAAATCTATGTTTGATATTTTCAAAGGTAAGGTTTAAAATGCATTAAACACCCCAGAGCATTACAAAGCTTTCAACTTCTCCCTGTGTCTTCCCTCTGATTGATATACATGCCGTTGTTTCTCAAATTTTTTTCTGCATTAATTCGCAGGCATACTTGATCAATGAATTGCCTTGTCTTTCCTGCATGTGGATTTGTTGAAAGGATAGCAGAACATTGCAAAAGTGCAGATTATTTGTGCTGGATAGAGGGTCCACCCCATGGTAAGCCTTATTTTTGTTTCGTGACACAAAATCCGAAAGGACTGGCAAAACAATACATTGTCAAAAATCTTGCAAATATAACAGAAGAACAGAAGTAGGGCATATTCAATTGCTGAATGTCTCAAAGTTCAGAAAGCTCATAATGAACGCCATTATATAAATGTATCTCACTTATCAATACTTTCAAAAAGCTGGCTCTGAGAGAAAATGGGGTTTATGCACTCACTCACTCACTCACTCACTCACTCACTCACTCACTCACTCACTCACTCACTCACTTACACTTTCTGTTGTCTTACAGGATGAATATGTGGACCATGTAGTCTTTCTTGAAGCCTCTTTGTTCTGCCTGTAGGGTATAAGGTATATTCCATACATTTCTGCCAGAACCTGAAAGCAAATAACCAGCATTGTCAGCCGTCAGTGAACATTTTGGATAAAGTAACACTACCAGAGCTCATTCTTGGCACTGTCTGACATGTAAAGTATGTGGCTCTCAAGTTAAGGAGTACAGGAAAAGCTCTTAACACCTAGCCTTAAACAATGGCATATACAACACCTCATTTGTGTAAACTACACAGCAGCAGCTCAGAAACATCCCCTGTGAAATTACAGAATCTGTTGCTTGATTTTGAATATTTACCTTCATAGGTATTCCCAGGGAGGTCTACAATACCTATAGAGAATCTGAATTAATCTCAATGACACTTTTTCAGCTGATGTAGGACTGTAAATTGCATGCAAATAAAGATTGAAAACCCAAAGTTCAGAGACCAGAATACCATAAGCAAGACTCACCACATAACCACAGGTACATTTATGCACTACTGTAAATGCAAAGCAAGAAAGAACAATGAAAAGGACCGTTGAGAACAGCCCAGGAAAATAGAGAGCAACTGGAAGAAAAAAAAACTAGAGGTGTTTCGTATTGCATGGAGGGAAAGTACTTCCTCCTACAAAAAAGCCTTAAAAACTGCTAGATCTGCTTACTTTGCATCTCTTTTAGACAAAACCAAACACAATCCCAGGTATTTATTTAGTACAAGGGCTAAAATAACAAAAAATAAAACATCGACAGGCACAGCACAGCAGTAATGTTTTTATGAACTTCTTTACTTCCAAGATAAATACTATTAGAGATAAAATTATAACTGTGCAGCCATCAGCTACAGTATCTGAATTTCAGTGGAGACCGTGTCAACTAGATGAGCCCCAAAGACAGCTCCCCCTCTTCACCTCGACAACCATCGGCACAAGACCGCAGGAACCAAATGAGCCCACTGCTCAGTCTGGCTTGTGTTGCAGCCTGGAATTAAACCACACCACAACCCATTTTAAAAATCTTACAATTATGTATCACTTTCTAGAACTCATGGGAATACATTTGACTAGGGATTTACAAGGTCTTTAAAAAGCATTTGATTTAGTCTCCTTAAAGGTTTGCATACTATTTTTCATTTAAAAAAAACTAATAATAAAAATACATATAAAAAATACCAAATTATTGCAAAGTTTTTGAAAGCATAATAAAGGCAAAAATAACCCCATATGTGAAAAATTGCCTTTTAAATTGCAGAAAATTACAGCAGTCAAAGATTTGAAAATGTATTAAATATAATTATGTTTCGGATAAAGCCAGGGCTATTTTCTTGACCTTCCAATTATCCTGTAACTCTTTACAGTTCATTGAAATGACTATTTGGCACAAGCACTCCATCCTATAAGAGCATTTTTAATGTAAAACTCAAGATTCTTCTTGACACCAACTCTGTGAATATTACATTCACATTCACCCTGACTGCCTCTATCAAGTGTAACAAAATTGCACTTTTGTTTGACTGTCAAATGTTTCATTATTTCTGTACATTTATGAGGACAGACATATTTCTGTGGTGATGGGCTTGATATTTTCTACAGACTTCTTTTGATTCACACTTGTATTAGAATTATACATGTTTCTCTTTAGAACAAGGGACTTCAACCAGGGGTCCGTGACCCACAGGGGGTCCACAGCGGTACTGCAGGGGATCTACCAATTAATATTTGATCAAAAGTAATTTTTTCTGTAAAAAAATTCAAACATGGGTAAAAAAAAAAACCAATCACTTAGTCAATTTTAAATATAATCACCCTGAAACAAAAGCAAGGGCACCCCCAGTTGATACTGCAATTATACTATAGGAAAAACGCTCCATTGCCTTTTTCATGTTTACAACATGTTTTTACAGCAATGAGAAATATAGCCAAACACAGGCTGGTGACATGCATTTTAACAAGTAATATACACATAATATACATGTAACATAAAATAGTTTATTCTTAATCATAACATGATCAGTTTCTAATAATATCGAAGCCTATAGACTTTATGTGTAGCTTTGCTTGACACATTTTGTATCAGGGGAACCCTGCTCCATGTCTCTATCACCTAAGGGGTCCTTGCCCTGAAAAAATGTTGAAGACCCCTGCCTTAGAAGAACTATTTCTCTTCATAGAATATATATCATCTGGCCTAATGATGCTGATCGGAATGAATGCAACCAGGTCACCGCAGAAATGTAACATTTAAGTCACTGAGATAGAAGTTTTGATATTAAGTTATAGTTGATATTAAGTTTACTCCAAACCAAAACATCTCAAAGCAAACTAAAGAAAAGTGTTAAAATATTACAATATGTAGTATGTGTTTTACATAGTGCCTTATCAGTGAATCGCACTGCAGGAACATCTGTTTCACTTATGTTTCATGCTTAAAAATACTGGTTTAGTTTCCACATATATACTGAACAAAACAAGCAGCTCGGGTTTTAACAACTTATACACTCACACACACATTCTTGGACAGTTAAAACATTGCAAAATTACAGTGAGTGTCAAATCCTTGGTTTTAACTGAAACTTGGAATGGAAGTGCTACGTTACCTTTGTGCTATTTAGAGATATGGACAGATAGTAACATCTGCTTTGCTTCATGTTTGCAAAAAAAAAAAAAATCCCTTTTAATCTCCTGGTTTTTGACAAAGTTTTAAAGATGAAGACTTTAGGATTTGTATCTGGATGCATATCCCTCCTGATGCTTTAGAGACCAGTTGTATTTTGACTAAAAACAATGTAATAAAGTGAATACTGTAGGGTGGCAATACATTATTTAAGCAATAGCATGCCACTGTACTGAATCACACTCTAAACAAACAAAGCCCAGGGAAAGCCCACAGATAAAAGAGACCATCATCATTAAAGTGTCTGTGAGCTGAACCAGACAAATATATGCAACATCGCCATCGATACAGAGCTCTGTTGATGAGCTTTGATAAAACCGAGATCAGACCTCAAACATTGTTCGATCTGAACTAACCATAGCTTGATTGACAGCAGGAAAGAACATTTCAATAAAAGTTCATGGCAAGGTCAATCTCTTCACCCACACTTGATTTAAGTGGGTCGTGAAGCTGACAGATCTTTGTACAGTAATTCTACCTGCTACCTATGTTTACTACTAAGCTACTTAGTGTTAGACTACTTACAAATAGAACAAAATAGATTTTTAAAAATTGACATATTGGAAATAGAAATATAGATTAACTGTAAATTCAAATTATTTAATAAACAAACCAATTATACATTTTAACCTTAAACAAACAAATTTATATATATCAACGAAAAAAGTGAACAATCAAAAAAAAAAAAAACCAAGTGACCAATCAGAATCAAGTATACTAGACAGACACGGAAATTTTTTTCCTACTTTGCATCCTTTTTCTTACATTAATCTAGTTTTAAATAAATATTGAATATACTAATGTATACTCATTTTAAATTTATACATATTAGATTATATATAAAAGACATAATAGGTATAATATATTATATACACAAAATTTTCTTCTGAACACTTTTGAATTCTTTTTTGGGATTTTTTTTTTTTTTCACAAAAATATTACACAGAACCGTTTTCAACATAAGAAATGTTTCTAAATCACCAAATCAGCATATTAGAATGATTTGTGAAGGATCACATGACACTTAAGTCTGGAGTAATGGCTGCTAAAAACTGCTAAAAGCTTTGCTAAAAGCTTTCTGCTAAAAAAATTTTGTATCATAGTGTATACAATACACGGAATAGCATTATTACCTAGCAATATGGAAAGACGTTTCAAAAAAATCAATGAGAATCAATAGTATCAGAGTTCACCTTTACAATTACAATATATTTACTTTCTAACTAAAACTAACCAGAAATCAGAGGCAACACATGTACAGTACTTGAGCTATAATTAGTTTGTTATAATTAACACTACATCGCACTCTGACATTCAAGTCGTAGTCACCTGTGGATAACTTAAGTGCTCTAATCAGTCAGAGTGAACACAAAATCTGTACACTGCAGTGATGCCTCTCATTGGGCAATACGAAAGCCTGCTTGAAGAACAAGCCCTTTGACATTCATGAAAGCCTTCAGAGTGCATGCATATGTATTCTCTGGTAACAATGTTTGAGTCATGCATAATGCAAATGCAATTGAAGTAAATCATGCGATCCATTGCACATCTTATGTATGGAGAGGTTGTGCACACATGCACTCACCAAATTAAACATTATTACGAAATTAAACTAAATTAAATTATTATCTCAAACCAATATCTTGCTGTGCCAACGCAATAGATTAATAAAAGACAATACGAGCTTAAACAAAATAAGGGGGCCTGAGAGACTGAAATCGCACAGGTAAAGAAGGGACAGATAGATTACATTCTTCTCTCGAAGTAAAATGAGTTGTGTTCTTCTCTCGCCTTGCCTCTCTCCTCGCCTCAATCCCATCCTTTAAACATTTCCATCTATCTCTTGTGATTCAATCACTTAGCCTCTTGCTTTCCTTTCTGTCTCCCCCCTCTTTAACTTGATTATAGTGCACAGTAAAAATAGGAAAATGTTGTATGTTTTTTTCTGACCTTTACGTTGTTCCTTATCAGATTATACAAGAAGAAAAAAATAATAAATTTACTACTACTGTAACTGCTTTACCAGTGTTTAATGAAATTATATTTATTGAAACGTTAATTTGAAATTTTTATTTTAAATAAAAAATACATTTAAAAATTGTAAATTAAAAATAAGAATTTTATTATTTTCTTTTTCTTTTTCTTTTTTAAAGCAGTATATGCAATAAGAAACACCATGTAAGGCAACCTTGAATAACAATGCATTGCATTAAGGTCAGAAACACTGTACATCTGGAGAATCAGATTTGGCCCACAGCATATGTCAACAAAATGAGACAGGAGCAGAAATGGGCTGAAGAGGTGCAGCGTTGAGCTGAGGTTTAGTCGTAAACTGCAAACGAACCGCCGCCTCTCATGGGCGCCAGAATCACAGACTGTCAGAGTGTGTCACTGCCTCCCCAACACATGCTGCTGTGTTGCTGTCACGCCGCTATGGGGATATGTCAAGCCTTATCACAGCAACATAGGAAAGGCTATGACAAGGGTGTCAATGTTGTGAAAGCGCACATGCACTTAAGTCAACATATAATAGCAATATGATTGCTATAGTTTTGTAAGTGCCTTCAGAATAGGTGATTTGTGACATTATTCATTTTTTACAGAAAATATTAAAGATTTGTGCATCATGTAATATACGTCATTGTTCGCAAAACCTACATTTGTACATCAGAAAACAATAGCTGAAGCTCTGCCTCCCAATGCATAACCCTCAGATAATGTATTTATTGTTCCAAAGAGTCTCTTCAGGTGGATGTGTTACCTTTGGTATGGTTTAAACTGTACTTTTCAGCTGTTTCCAAACACAGATCTTTTTTTATGAAACATAATACTCTAAATTCTCACTGGATGAGCAGTTTTACAATAATCAATATACTAATACATAAGTACACAATGCTACATTAATGTGAAAAGCCATCTAAAAAAGTCATCTAAAATAACACACTTTGTTTAGCAACCGTAAAAATAGGCTAATTAGCAACACTACTCAGCAGCAGCTATTTTAACTTTTAACTTTCCTTAACTGTGGCAATATTAATGCATGAAGTGGTTTTCTGCTTTAGTTTTCTCTAATTTCTAGTTAAATAATGTACAATCTTATCAAGCTAGTTTCTAGATGCTTGATATACTAAATAAATCTCTAATCATATCCTTGCTGAAAAAAAAAAACAGCATATGCTGGTTAGGTATGTTTTGATGTTGGTTTATGCTGGTTTTTTGCTGGTTTATGCTGGTTTATGCCGGTCCTTTGCCAGCACATGACAAGCAAAAGGACCAGCATAAACCAGCAATGGACCAACACAAACCCACATCCCAGCATCAAAACATACCTAACCAGCATATGCTTTTCTTTTTTTTCAACAGAGATGATATATATGCTTAAAAAAAAAAAAAAAAAAAAATATATATATATATATATATATATATATATATATATATATATATATATATATATACATAGATATATATATATATATATATATACATACATATTATATATATATATATATATATATATATATATGAATATATATATATATATATATATATAAGCTAGTTCAGGATACAAATAACAACATTAGCAAAATGCTAGTTTGTGGAGGAAATAGGAAGGGGGCTGAAGCAGAAGATGTACAAGCCGATAAAAGGACAGTATTCAACTTAATTTATAATAAGTATAATGGTTGGCTAACCACTTTTTTTTAACAGTTCTTCCTTACTGGAGATTGACTCTTTTTGCTACAGTTTTTTTTTTTTTTTTTTTTTTTTTTAGCAGGCTAAATGGGTTTTACCAATATAGGCTGCCAAACTGCCACCCTGTGGTACACAGATTTATCTTCATTAAATTGTTTTAATGCCACTGTGTTCAGATTCTTTTTCACCACACTGGGGTGAACTTAAAAAGACAAGGTTAGCATGATGCAAATAGCCCCGTAACTGTTCACCATACCTCACTCTGACTTCTCTTAGTTGCATCACACACAGAGGTAATAAGACTCCAGAGAATAACTCATAGGGACCACTTTTCACTGTCGACTGGTCTCTGTCCTCATGTACTTATGCACACCCATATAAAAAAAAAAAAAAAAATTTGCTAGAACTGCATCTTCAGTTACCCCTGATCTCCATCGACTGCTGCTGAGTGTGCATTGTAATGGGGCTGACGAGACGAGAGATGTGTGGATCCATTTGCAAGCTTTTAATTCAACAGAGATCTGGTCATAAGAGGCATGGGTCAAACAGTGGCAAACAGGTACATAACGGGCAAGACAGAGTATTCCTAGGGCACGCGTGGGTCAACGATCGACGAACAATATCCAGAGGGCTAGACGTGAGGGGAAACCCAATAACAAGAGCAATAGTCCAGGTGAGGTGCAAACACAGGCCGAAACAGAAAGGCATGAACAGGGGGAGGGACGGAGGGCCAGGTCCATGTAAAGGTGTAAGACCCTGAGGCAGGACCGGCAAAACAGGGGACCATGATGGAGCCGGCAGAAGGGGTGGAGCTGAGGACCACCACAGCAGAGCAGACAGGTCAGAGGATCTCTATGGCGTAACAGAAGACCACCAGAGCCAGCCAGAAGACCACCACGGCGGAGCAGATGGGTCTGAGGATCTCCACGGCGGAGCAGAAGACCACCAGAGCAGGACAGAAGACCACCACGGTGGAGCAGAAGACCACCAGAGCCAGGCAGAAGGCCTCCACGGCAGAGCAGGAGCCCACCAGTGTGGAGAAGACAGGGCAGAAGACCTCCATTGCAGAGCATACAGAACAGGAGCCCACCAGGGCAGAACAGAAGAGCACCACGACGGATCAGGAGAGCACCACGGTGGAACAGGAGAGCACCATGATGGGACAACCCAAACAAGAGACAGGCAGACAGTTCAAAACATAGGAAAAACTGAGACAAAGAAAACAGAGAGAGCATATACAGTCTAAGGACCGGGGCAGATAACACTAGAAGTTCAATATTTTCCCTGGTGATAACGGAGCGGGCAAAAAACACACAAACAATCCAACATATGAAAACTGGACATAAAAAGAACAGCTAAACAGTAAATAAACAAAACACAAGACAGGCAGACAGTTCAAGATTTGACTTATTGACTGGAAATGGACAGGTAAACAGTACATAAACAGACCTGCTAGCTAGGAATGGCATTACAGACAGTTCAGATACATTTGTAGAAGCAGAGCAAGCAGGCAGTTCATGAATGGTTTCTATGTCAGTGACAGGGTTAACAGGATAAACATGTAGTGCACTAACCGTTTCTGGGCTCACAACTGATGGAGCAGATAACATGTTTCTTGTTGGGAACTGGACAGACAGATGGTTCAACAATAGACTCATTAGGGGAAATGGGATATACAGACGATTCAAAACCTGATTCATAGGTTCCTGGACAGACTGACAGACACACAGATCACAATCAGCCTCCAAGGTTGATTCAGAACAGGACGAGAGTTCGGAGATGGCCTCATCGGCCGGTTCAGAGCAAAGCAAGAGTTCACTGATGGCATCCATAGCCGTGACAGGGCAGGACAAGGATTTACAGACAGCCTCCACAGCTGTGACAGGACAGGCAGAGAGTTCACAGATGGCCTCCATAGCCATGACAGGACAGGCAGGAAGTTCACAGGTTGATACTACTGACACCTCTGGAGGTTCTGCAGTGGATGCCGCCACCTCTGGAGGTTCTACAGCAGTAGCCTCAGGAAATAGGGAGAGTTCAGTAACATTCTCTTTAACCTGACAGGTACAGCATTCATCAATGGTTCCTTCGACCACAACATGACAGGCTGAGAGTGCATTGCTGGGCGCTACCACTGTACAAGGAGCTGAAGCGAGCGCCGCCGCCTCAGGAGGTTCTGTAGCACAAAGTCACCTCTGGAGAAGCTGCAGCAGCAAACTCCACTACTTTGGGAGGTTCTGCAGCATCAGCTGCCACCACTGGAAACATCATAGTAGGGGCCGCTGCCTCGGGCAGTTCTGTGGTGGTGTACACAGCCCAAACGCAACATAAAGCGATCCCCATCATGGGAAGTGCTTCAAACGAGGGAATTAGTTCAGGAACAGAAGGGTTATAGTGAGTGGGTTTGGGGATACCCACTGTGCGTGCAGACACTAGTGGTGTATCCCTCACACTAGACACCAGACTGGTATACCGAAAGACTAACCTTGAAGATTTGGGTGCAACAGAAAGGAACTGACAAGACTCTGGATGATCAGCTGTGATGTGACGGGACTCTGGACGAACTGCTGAGACGTGGCAAGACTCTGGACGAACTTCTGAGATGTGAGTTGACTCAGGAAGAACAACTGTGATTTGACTAGACTCTGGGAGATCAACTGTGACTTGACTCGATTCATGACAAATCAACTGTGACTTGACTTGTCTCATGATTGGCAGCTGTGACATACCAGAGCGCTGTTGTGTCCTCCATTTTGTGAACGTGCTCTAGTGTGGCCACCATTACACAAGTGAGTGCGGGGTCGCGTTCCTCCACAAAAACCAAATAAAAAAAAAACACAAAAATAAACAAAGCAAAGTCCAAAAAACAACTCAGTGACGAACACGGACCCTTGTGTCTAAGCTCAGATCTTAGAGGTTGATTAAGGCCATCACTAAAAAACTATATCAAAAGACAGTCCGGTAGATCAGAATAGTGTGCTATGGCTAAAAATTTGCAAACATAGTTCTCCAGCAATCACGCGCCTTGTCTGAGGACTAAAAAAAATTCTTGCCGTGTCCATACCTGGCCAACATTCCTCAAAAAAGCTGCTGGGTCCTTTTGCGGCCGAGTATTCTGTAATGGGGCTGACGAGACGAGAGACGTGTGGATCCATTTGCAAGCTTTTTATTCAACAGAGACGTGGTCATAAGAGGCATGGGTCAAACAGTGGCAAACAGGTACATAACAGGCAAGACACAGAGTATTCCTAGGGCAATAATTCCTAAGGCATAACCCTAGCAACCCTAAAATTTGATTGTTCGCCCCAGGTGCACCCCAATACTCTAAACTATAATTAACCATATCAGCAGCACATTCAATAAAACCAAAACCTCATAAGATTAAACAGGAGCTGAAAGTAGTGTAAATTATCAGTGGTAGCTTGAGCTCAGATTTGTGTCAGCACTGTACATGGTGATTGGTGAGTTCTGGACAGAAGAGAGGATTAGAAAGGTGACACAGAATGTTTTCCTGCTTTCTAAAAACAATCTCAAGAAGCATTTTCAAAAAGTATTTTAAACTTAATATGCTCTCTTAAAAACAGCAATACATGATGCAACGACAATAGACATCTGTGTGATGCGTTTATGCATAATCCAACATCAAAAAAGGACCAAAAATGCCCGCTTTTGCCACTTACTGCTTGAAGCTAAAGTTTGAATGTTACATTTAAATTTCTTCTAACACAAAAGCAAGGTTGTCACTATATTTTGCTCATACATTTAACTTAATTTGCTTTGCCTCTGTTGCTTGATCTAACCTCATTTTTGCAGCATGTGGGTGTAAGAAAATCACATTATAAATAAAATGCATATTATCATGATCATTATTATTATCATCCCACCCACAAAGTGTGGAAATGTCACTGAATCTCAGTCATTTCTAAATCCAGAAGTTGTCACTGAAGCTGCTGCTCCATTATTATTATTATAAAGAACAAGTGGCAGTAAAACTTGTAGGAGAGATAACAAAGAGGTGTGATTAGGGCATTACGACCGCTTTTCTATTTCACCCTAAAGACTCTTGACAGTAGCTTTCTCAGTGGGCAGTAAAAAGGTAAATTACAGCCATATTACGATTTTTGCCTTCAATACAATAATGGCCCAATCATTGACTAATCGGGTTTAATGTTCTCTTCATTCCCACATCATTTAAAAATGCAAGCATCTTACAGTTTTCCTCTGCATTGTATTAAGGGACATTTCGTCACCCTTATTCCAAGGGGCAATTTAAAATTCAAATCAAGCTAAAATGGAAAAGGTATGGTTTTAATCATAAGGGCTGCCTGAGAGAATGTAGATTCAAAATTGAGCTGTTATATTTTTTAAAGGTACAGTGTGTAATTTCTGTAGCACTAGTGGCACCAAACAGAATTGCAATAAGAGACATTTTTTCAAGGTCTCTGTAGATGAGATATAAATCTCAAAACAGAGTTCTGAGATGACACAACATGCAGGTTTCCATATCTTTACAATCAATGCACCTATGGAAACAACCAGTTTTGTTAATGCAAATTTATTTTTAAATATGACTGGACAAGCAAACCTTTTTTCGGTCCCACTTGATGTCATGCCAACACTGCAAATGTACAACATTCATCCCAACTTTCTGTCATTATCAACTTATCAAGTCCTTATTTGACCTTTGTCAACTAATCACTTAAAACACAATACTGATATATTTCCTATAACTCCAATCTTTCTCAATAATAAGCTTGGCTTATTTTCATAGCACCAGCAGGCAGATATGAAAGACCACCCTTGTCCACTAAGATGACAAAATGTAATATGCCAATAGAAATGGAGTCAGATCTACTTGGGGAGTGATCCAATCTTCATTCTGTATGAGTCGTCCATACATTTGACTTCCAAATACAGATTTAAAGCTTTCCTGCCTTATGGAACCTCATTACCGCCCCCCTTCTGCCAGCCATAATAACACTGTTAAACAATGAGTGAGACAGTAATGGGGACCGGAACAGGCTGGGTAAATTCCCTCCATATGACTTCGAGCTAGATTGAGTTTAATCCCTTGTGGGTATATATATTTTTGCTGATACTCGGTGTGCAGAGTATGATCAGCATGGACACTGAATCAAAAATGAGGGAAAGCACTCACATTCCATTGCTTTTTATTCAGTATCTCAGAGGGGTTGGTTACGCTGTCTTGATCCAGGATGCTTAGAGTCTGGGATTTTCTGATTGGGTGGATCATTATTCACTAGGAAGCTATAATGCCTTATACATGCATATCTGAAACAATGCATATTATATGTAACCTCTGCCCTCACTTGGAAAGGTTAAAGAGTAAAGAGAGAGAAAAAATAGGGTATTTTACTGAGAAAGGGATATGAGACTTTATGCACTCCTTTATTAGATAAATTCAACCACATTGCATAGTCTCCCCATGATAACTTCAACAAATTAAAGTCATTGTCTAAAGGAAACATTCCTGTTTCTCTGTGACAAATATACTACCCGGGGAAAGAATTACACAGAATCCTGGGAGATCAGTTGCATTCTGCCCTTCCCAAATCACATGAGATTGTGTCCTGCTTTTCTACACAAACCCATCCAAGCACAGGGTAGTATAGGAGGAACACAGCTTCAGCAGATAAACAGATTGAGAACTGCTCTTGTTTTATATCCAGATGGAATATCAGCCACTGTCTTCCCTTTGGTTTTGAGTTAACATGAAATAGTTTTTGCATTTTACTTATGCAATATGACTTTTAAAAAAAAAATCCTCACAAATTTACATTTAAAAACGAAATATAAACTTTTCTAGACACAATGCAGTGCACAGTGTTAAAAAGACAAAAGATGTAATCAAGGTAACAACCAACACTAAAATGAATAATAAAAATTAATTAACTAAATTACATAAAATGTAGCATAAACACCATAATGTGGATAACTTAATAAAAATAGGGACAATATAATAAATAAATAATATAATAATAAATAAAAATAATAAATCAATGCATGACAAATGGACAATGTTATTGTAATTATAAGATTATTTTTAGTCACAAAAAAACATTTTTGCTGTAAAAGTACAGTGTCTTACAGATACAGATTTTCACTGTAAATACATAAATACAAATTTGTCACACAAAAAAACTTTTTCCTTATCTTGTTAAATATAATATATAATTTTTTGTATAAATTACATGGTAATTCATACTTTTTACTTCCAAAGACAATTTTCATAGAATTTTACAGTAGCAAAATAGACTTAATACAAAAAATGTGTTAGAAAATAATAATGGCAGTGAATTCAAATATAGAGAAATGTAAGTCTGGACATATTTATGTAAGATTCACCTTTATATGAAAAATGTGTATATATATATTATGTATATATATATATATATATATATATATATATAATCTATATATATATATATATATATATATCTATATATATATATATATATATGTATATATATATATATATATATATATATATATATATATACTTACTATAATATATATATATATATATATAAAACATTCTTTATAATTTACATGGGTAGGTATCTTACTATTTTTACAGTAACAAGTTTTTACTGTAGCATTTTCAGTCTTTCAGTTAAAATTACAGACTTTTTTTTACACTTTAGGAAATTTATTAGACTGTTAAAAGTACTCACAATAAGAGCAGGGACATGAATTAAGAAAATAAACAGGATTCATTTCGATTTCATGTTGACTTTTAACCCAACAATTACAGTAGCTTTCCATTTCTTGTTTATGTTGACAGAAGGCTGATGGACAAATACTCCAAGTTTTCCTTGTAGCTAGACTTGTCCAATCTGGTGTCCCTACGGAAAAGAAGACAAAACGAAATTGAAATAAAAAAAGAAGTGAAAAGAAGGGCACTTTATCCAGATAAACGAGAATAACACTACAGCCAATGACCCTGTGGCCTAACATCCACACGACGACCATTTCCGTGTTCACTTCCACGTCTTCTGGGAAACAAGTACCTGCCGACAGTTAGTAATAGTGTCTCCCTCTCCTATCTCTAAGCTAAAAGGATGGAGTGAAGGTTTGCAAGTGGGTGATGAAAGTAAAGAGAAAAAGAGACAGAGTATTGCCGATAAGAGGAGGGTTTCACTGATGTGTGCTGTGATGGATCACTCCAAATGGTGTAGCTGGCAGGTGGGGTCGCTACATTTTAACAGAGGACACTTGATCCATCAAACTCTCTTTCTCATGCTTTCTCTCCTTCTTTCTGTCTCATTTATTAACCGTCCCACTCTCGCTCACCCTCTTTGAATTGGTAGAGCGATTTGAACATGCTGTCTGGTCACCAAGAACAGTTTTTGAAATTACTGTCTGTTCGCAAAATTGAGATGAAAGGCAAGGCTCGAACGCACACAAACAAACACACAGGTCACGCTGAAGGACAAATTGGGAGTTTTTCCCATATCGGCACTCTTGACAGACTCTGTCATGATACTATTTGAAATCAATACGCACTATAGCATGTAGCAAGTGTGTGGCTGCTACCTTGAAAACATGAGGGATCGTTCTTCACACGGGGGAGGCGGAAAGGGGCTCTAACTGTCAACCAGACGGTAAAGCCAATTATAAGCTCAATAATTACTGCCATTATACTTTTGTCATCGTTAACCTATCATAAAAAAAACATTTCCCTAAAAGGAAAGACCCCCCCCCCCATCATGAGGTGGTGAGTGGCTGATTTCTTATTGATTGGCTGCTGATGGCTAAATCACTATTTAGAGCAGGGTTGTCAAACTTAATTCCTGGAGGGCCGGAGTCCTGCAGAGTTTTGTTCCAACCCTGCTCCAACACACATACCATATAGTTTTCAAATAAGCCTGAAGGACTTGATTAGTTGGATCAGGTGTGTTTAATTAGGGTTGAATCTAAGCTCTGCAGGGCTCTGGCCCTCCAGGAATTGAGTTTGACACCCCTGATTTAGAACAATACTATTATATTCAGTATAAAAAAGACTTTTGTGTCTACACACAACTGCTTTAATTGCCATTATCGTGTAAGGTTAATTTCACCCTTGATATGAAGGTGATCAAGGTGACACCTCTTGCCCCGCTGTACATGCATAAACCATGAGTGATCTCAGACCTGATCCATCTTATTCTCTGTGGATTGAGAAGACACTCACAATTCCCTTTTTGAATTTTAAAGGAATAGTTTAGTCATTATTTTCTCATTCTCACGATATGGATGGCAGTTTCCCTCATGTTAGCTGCAATTCTGTAAGTCATAATAATGACATATTGAGGCATTATTATAAGTTTTCTCATAAATTCATAATAATGAACTCAGTATTACAACTTACAGAATAACTTACAGAATAATTTGTGTGATTCATCTGTGACAGAAACCAGCTTCTTGCTCATGTCATTCCAAACCTATGTTTTTTTTTTTTTCTTCCAAAGAACATAAGAGAATATTTTGCAGAATATGAGCCACTTTATGTGAATATTTCTTTCCTGATTTAGACAAAACAACTTTTTCATTGGAGAAAGCAGTATTATGGATAGAGAACTAGAGGAAGTATATATTTTTAATGATGAGACATTAAAGGTGGGGTATGTATTTTTTCAAAAACACTTTAGAAAACTGAGTCGGGCTGAGTACCAAAACAAACTTGTAGCCAATCAGCAGTAAGGGACGTCTACTCATGATGTGGAGGAGAGAGCGCTCAGTGCACAGGACAAACATTAGCTGAGCCGAGCAACGACAGAAAGATAGAGATGGCAGATAAAAAACAAAAGAGGAAAATGTCTGCAGAACAAAAGAAGGCTTACAAGAAGTAGGACCTGTGTAAATTTCAGATCAGCTTCCCAGCGCTGGAGAGAACTCAAGAAGTGGGAAGGCCTATGATCGGATGTCGAGGTTGTTTTGTTTCTTCTCAATAGGTGAGTAACATTGGTTTTTCTTTGTTTCACAGAACTAATATATGCTGGCTTTTGCTTGAATATGCTCGTGTGTCATGTTCGCTTGTTTGTTTATCTGCAATCATATTGTCGTTCCCTTCAGCTATGATAAAGACACATTAGTTTACACACCCTATAAGCCTGGAGTGTCTAAATCTCCTCCACTGTCTATTTCAAGCATCAGCTCCCAAAGTGTGTCCGAAAAGTAACAGCAGATAATAATACAGCAGATTCCGCCATAATCGTAGCCTGGGTTGCGTACATATGTTTGGGACAGAGCTATCAAAATAGGGGCGAGACTCTTTTGGGGTAGGGGCGTGTTTGTTTTGGTGATTTGAAATATCAACAATTGGCTACCAAAAAATCACTTACTCCACCTTTAACTGGTGGACTGGAGTCGTGCAGATTACTTGTGGAGTATTGTCATGTTATTATAAGCTGTTTGGACTCTCATTCTGATGTTACCCATTCACTGCAGAGGATGCATTGTTGAGCAAATGATGTAGTGCTAAATTTTTCCAAATTTGTTCTGATAAAGAAATAGCCTTATATGCATCTTGGATGGCCTGAGGGTGAGTCAATTTTTTAGCACATTTTTATTTTTGGGTAATGTTTCTCAGAAAATCATACAGGACTGGAACAATATAAGAATGAGTAAATGATATTAAAATATTGCTTTTTGCTGAACTACCACTTTAAGTACAAGAAATAAAAGTAAATTGCTTCTAAATAAATAAATAAATAAATAAACTCTCAGGGACTGCAGGTAAATGTAAGCAGAGCTCCATACGCCTCACTGAGAATAAATCACACACATTTGGGTTTGCAGCCAGCGGTCCAGATAACTCACTGATTCTCTTTATTACTCTCCTGCAATCCTTTCTTCTGCCCTGATAACATGATTACAAGGGAGAATGGAACAGTGGTGGGGAGGGGAGGCTGAAATCTACATACATTTGTGCACTCACACACACCTCAACATAGGCATCGCAGCTCGAAGCAATCAAACGCTGTGCTGCATACAGCGCCGGTGCATGTTTTATTCATTTGCCTCCTAAAGCATCCGAAACTGTTTCTCTCTCTACTTTCAAACCCAAAACTATACATTGACAGGGACATGCCTTCAACACACTCAAAAGACACTTGAAAATCAAACCACTATCTTAACCACGGGGCCAGTATGAGAAAACAAACATGTCCACCAACCCGGATCAGTGGGCCCATGCTGTGTACAAGACTCTAACTTGTCGCTTTTCATTTACAGGGCAGAAGAAATCAAATGTCAGATTAAATGAATGGATACCATTGTCATATTAGCTGAGCTCAAGCTAGAGCAACACCAGATACAGGTAATTGCAAATCAAAGCAAATTATGAACATAAAGACAGCTGTCACATGATTTTCTGCATTCCTTCTACTCTCTCTTAGCAGTTAATGTCTATTATCAGATGTTTTTAAGATAAAAAAGACACCCTGCAGCAAACAAGTTTGTTAACATGCTATTTGTATCATTTATTTGGGTTCAACAGAACCTGCATTAGCACAGTGGTTCTCAGTTGTGACGACATCTGTTGAAAGCACAAAATTTGCCCCATATTTACACATTATCTGATTGTCAATGTATATTCGACGTATATTTAAGAAAATAATTTCTTGACACTCAAAGCCTTGCAATTTGGAGGGGGGAAATTTAGTCTTTAGGAGACTTTAGTCTTTGCAACTTTAGGGATCTTATCTATTCACAAACAGCTTGTAACACTCCAAAGAGAAAGGAAAACTTGAAATCGCATCATATGACCCCTTTAAGTGCTTCCAGGCAGAGTGAGCGTTTTGCAGTAAAGAAAGAATCAAATATTTCATAAAAACTCTTTCATGACCCAGAAAATGATAAAAATGTGTTCGCATCCCCCACAACAAAAATAAAATTGTTCAATCAAAAACAACTGCAACTGCAACAGAATAAAATAAAAGTAAGTTTCCCGCTGACATGCGAGCTCTAAAATCACAAACAGACGACAAATGGAATACTCAGAGTCAGATATGCAAATTATTAGTTGTTTTGACGTCACTACAGGGAAATAATCTGATTTATTAATATATGTAAATGCGGTTTATGTGCATGGTCCGGTTACTAATGTGCATGTAAATGGGAAAACTGGTTTTAATACGCTGATATTTGTGAGTTATCCACTTACTGGTGTGGATGTAAACGTGCTCATTCACTCAACTCATGTCGTCTGTATGTGTGACGTTTTCATCTGTGGGACAGGACTGGGGATGAGAGGTAGGCTGACTATCAAACAAAAGCAAAAAGTAATCCATATTGTAAAGTCTCCAAGAGTCATGAGATTGCTTTGTGTGAAAAAAAGAAGGAAATTTAAGTCGTTATTAACTCAAAATCTGGAGATCCACACAAATGAATCTGGCACTGAAGCAAACGCTTTTGATGCCATTCACACATTTAACACCATAAAAGGTAAAAAATACAACAATAAACGGAGCATAACAAACTGCACATAAAACTTATGCTGCATTCCATTGTCCCTAACTTATACTATCCCTAAAAGAAAGTACTCTTTTTGTGAAGAAAAAGTATACAATTTTGAATGTGTCGAAGAATATAGGCAAGCTATCACATCATACAATTGCGTCTTTAACAGACCACTCTCTCCCATAGTATGCCCTGTCACTGGAAACTGTCCTTGCAATCATCTTGTTAAAATCAATCACAGTTAACATCCTACACATTTTATTTCATTTAACTTCCTACAGTATTGGAGAGAAAAGTAACACGTTTGGCACCAAGGTGGGAAACGAACTTGAGTTCGATTCAGTCAAACCAAAGAAGACAGGTATGAATACACCCTAAAAGTTTTTTTTAACCAGGTTAAATGTTGATTATTAGTAACTCAAGCCCCTTTGTCTAAACCGCTCTACTTAACCATGTTTGTAGTTTTTTAACGCTTTTTATTTGTGTTTGTAGTTCTGAACCGTATCCTTTGCCAAATCGCAATGGACTGTGGGCAATATTAGCCTTTAGAGTGTGCACATATCCACACTTCAAAAATCTACATGAAATAGTATTGGCATTACTTAGTATTACTCTTTTCAACATACTATTCTTTGAGTCACACTTATTCTAATCTCACATACTATTTAGGATGGGTAGTATGAACATTGGGACGCAGGGTTACTGGCTCTCGCATATCATGACTGTGGCAGATTCAAACGTAAACATGAACCAAAAGAGTCTGTCGCCTAGAGGGAGCGCGCTAGACTGACAACCACTGTATTATTATATTATTAATACTGAGGTGTACTCCTTGCTTCCTGCAATTCTTCAATGATCTTTCTTTTGATTTATTTTCTATCATTAAGTACTCAAAGGATTTCTCCTCATTTCTCATCCCTCAGTCAAATTAAACAGTTTCAGGAGTGTGAAGGGAGGACTTTCTGTTTTTTTCCAAATACTAGTAACCCCCAGATACATTGTGTGGATAGAGCCAGCACATGCTCCCTTGAGCTGACATTACAACAGTTTAATAGACACACACAAAAAAACAACATCATTTCCTTCTGCTTGGTTGAGCACATTCTTGAGCCGTGTAACTCAATTAATAAAAGCATATCCACATGTTCAGTTGGGAATGTCTACTAAATTTGAAGGGACAAGAAAAGAGTTTAAAAATAAGAGCCATCTGTGAAATGGGTACATAAATTATGGGAAGTAAACTGGGTACATTAATAATAGGAAATCTTCCTGACTCGCATTATACAGTAACACATAATCCAAAGGAGTAGCCTGGCATGTAGCCAACAATGTCAACAAGCAACCAATAAAATTACTAAAAAAACAAAATAATACAGATAATTCAATAGATAATTCAATCAACTATTTTTTTTTATTCAAATGTCACTGCTTCCCTTTCCTCTTCTGAGAAATGTCCCTGATTCATAGATTCAAAAGGTTGTTGTATAAGATTCAACAACACTACATTACGTATTTTTCAAAAAGAATAGTCAACCAGGTGATCATCAGTACTGTGTTGTTTGCCAGGTTTTCAAAGAACTTTACGTGGGTGTGTGTCTTTCAAGATCTATGAAGAAGAAGCAGTGTAACGGCCAAAGTTGGATTCAGATAGTGAACATCAAGTGATGGTTTTGATGGGCTTTGGGAAAAGAAAAGCATAAGCAACACAAAAAAATTTAACACACACATACATCCTCACTTCAAACAAAATGAGCCTCCTCCCGCTAGACAACAGCTGGCAGAGCTCTGGTGTATGTGGTACACCTGGCACTGTGCAGATAGAGTAAGCCTCAAAACACACACAAATACAAACATCCACATCACATCAGAATGCATCACACATGCATTTGACAAGGTGAACACTGATAACATTTGCAATCAACTGACCAACTGTGAAATAGATGTCACTCTGAGGGGTATCTGATGGTCATCTGGATTTATAAGTATTATGAATAATACCTCTCATAAAAGAGATCATATTTACATGTAAATTCACTTTGGGGTCCAAAAGTGTCTATATGATTGTCTTTCTTTTGTGGAACACAAAAAGTCCTGTATGGTATACCATCGGACCTGTTCCATACAATGAATTCTGACCAAGGCTGTAAAGCAAGATTTTCAGTGAAAAACAACTTTAATTTCATCCTATTCCTCACACAAAGCTATTGTATTGCTTCACTTTCTGTATGAGTTGATAGACTAATTTTATTATGTTTTATCTTTTATTACTGTATGTGGAGGTTGGCAGTCACTGGTCACCATCCTCTTTTATTGTATTTCAAATTCAAATATTGTATTGTATTGTATTTGTTAGCTTTTTACACAAAACACATTGTATCAAAGCAGTATAGAAAAGAGCAATGATTACAGTACTAGAAATTATAAAATCAATCCGTTTTATCAATTGGAGTTCTGACGTCATACCTGCACCACTCTATAACTCTACACCCTTACCTCATGTAGTATTCGCAGAACCAAGAATATGCAAATTAGCCCCCGCTTCCACTCAATCACACCAGCTCACTCAGACCTGCTCCACTTTCATTTAGTTAGCTAAAGTAATAAACGCTACACATTGGCAAGTGATAAAGTTGAATTAATTCAGCCATATAAGTTCCCACCAGAAACTAATTCCAAAGAAGAACAGGAAGAGAGATTTATACAGGGTAGTCTAGTTGATGTATCAGAATGGTAATATAATTTTATTTTTTGCTGTCTAGAACTTAACTTAAGTAACAGTAATTGATATCATAGCCTTTGGCTTGACTACATTATCAAACAGCTAATAATGTTGCTAATGTCACACACACCATGTTCCCGTAATATGTTAATGATATAAAAAGCCCAGAACCTGCACAGGATTGGTTACATGTTTGTGACAGAAGGAACCGATTGTGGTTTCAAACTGCATTTTTGATGCACTACAGTTTTTAAGGAAAAAGTACTGAGCAATGTTGTTGACTGAAAATTTTGCACATAGTTTGTCTTTAAGCATATTGAAACACAAGATGTAAACCACGTTAAAAACTTGGTTTTCAGAACAGGGGGTCTTTAAATAAAATGCAACATTTTTACTTTTGGATTCTGTGTTAACGTCTGCTGCTAGAGCACAAATATTGACTCTGTCACTCAAGAATAATATTCACTGTGCTCTGTCCTCTTTAACTGAAGCCATGTCTCTCTTTCTCCCACTCGCTTTCTCCATCCAGCCCCATTGCAGCAACCTCCATCCACCTCTTCTGAAGATCTGAGCAGCCCTGATGTTCACGACCTGAGGGCCCTGTCTAGTGGCTGAAGAGTGTCAGGCCGACCATGAGAGCTTCCACCTTGGGCACCCTGGAGACATCCATGTATAGCTAATTACCTAGGTATCTGCCACTATTTCACATATTCCATCTTTTTCCCCTCTTCTTTTTCTCCCCTCTCTCCTCTCACCCTTCCATCCATCGCTCCCATCCTTCAGGAAACATACAAG
The DNA here is from genome assembly GCF_018340385.1 of Cyprinus carpio. Classification (NCBI taxonomy): domain Eukaryota; kingdom Metazoa; phylum Chordata; class Actinopteri; order Cypriniformes; family Cyprinidae; genus Cyprinus; species Cyprinus carpio. Next base: position 8,652,354 of record NC_056592.1, read on the forward strand.
ACTATTAATGTCAAATAGCTATAGGTGAAACATTCTTCTAATGCACCTGCAGAGGAGACTGGCTGTGGGGAAAGACTTGATTAATGTTGCTGATGTGTGTGTGCATGAGAGACAGCGGGTGGGAAGTCAGTTAGAGAGTAAGAGATAAAGGGCAGGACAGAGAGATACAGTGTTACGCTTTGATCAGGAAGGTCATGTACGTTTCTAAGTCGCTTATTATTAAAGGAGTAGAACCCACCAGGAACAGACTTTTTTTTGGTTGCTCCATTGATGGCATCTCAAAAACTTAACATATCCTATCATATAACATATGTAAATATAACAATACATATAACATATTTAAATATATGTGCATACTTAGAACCTCAATATAGGCTGAGTTCCTGGTGTCTGCTTGCTCAAATAATTTGCTGTGGTGAATCTCAGAAAGAAATGTCTGTTATTTTTATTATTACAATATTAATATTATATAATATAGATTTTGCATAAAGAAAAAAAAAATCACAGTAAATATTGTTGCATAGCAATATTATTCTCATAATTCAGTTATATATATATATATATATACACTTTTTATCCAGCATACATAATATATAATTATGCATGTATATATATTATATTACAGCATAATTATATATTATGTATGCTGGATAAAAAGTGTTAAATTACCTACAATTGTACACAATTCTATAATAAAATACACATAATTATAATATTTATACTTATTCACTCAAATAATAATATACATTGTAAAAATTATAATATATAAATATAATAAAATACAACATATATATACTATATAATAATTGGTGGAGAGGGTTCAAATGTGCTTAATTGCCAGAAAAAAAAGACAGACAGACAGACAAACAGACAGACAGACAGACAGACAGACAGACAGACAGACAGACAAACAGAAAGAAAAGCAATTATATGAATATTAGCTAGTTTAGAAGTGTAGATTATTCATCTATTGTTAACTATGTTTTCTCAGGTCAAATTTCTCAGTACAACATTCCAGAACAGCACTCTGTTACACAAAATGATTCCATGTGTACACAAATCTCTATCCATTCACCTTACTCAAAACCTTCTCTTCTCATCTCATCTTTGTCCCGTCTCTCCTCCCCTTTCCTTTCCAATCTCCTGTCCTTCTCTGCCCTCTCTTTCTCTGTCTTTTCTTTGCATACATGACTGGTAATTTCCATTTCTCCTCATCATATGTCCTTGAGCCTTTCATGGTCTTAATTTCCATTAACACTCAGAATGACCTGATCACTGCCTGCCCATTGTCCCTCTGCTTTCAAATGACACTTTAATTAAGACCCTGTCATGCACTGCAGATGGACCTTGGACACTGGACGCTGGTCAGGCTAACCGGAGCAGACTGACCGCAGCTCTGTGGAGGGCTGGGTTCAATTTCAATTTCATCCAGCAAAATGATAAAGAACTTTCAAAAGTGGATTCAAACAACATAAAGTGGCTATCACAATTTTGTCTTTCTTTTTTCTTTACTCACGGCCAAACTAAGTGCATCCAAATGAAGTGCAAACAGATTAAAAACTAACTGGTTACTATGCATCTAATGTGAACTTTAAGTTTCAATTTTAGTAAGACCTTTGAGGAACAGTTCGAATTTGTTAAGAATGTACTCACCCTCAGGCCATATGCAGTGAATGAGTGCTGTCAGAATGAGAGCCCAAACAGCTAATAAAAACAACATAATAATCCTCTACTACTCCACACCACTCTAGGCTGTCAATTAACATCTTGTGACATCAAAAGAAGTTTTTCTAATAAACAAATCTATCATTAAGATGTTTTGAACTTCAAACACTGCCTCTGGCTATAATTGCTTTCTCTAGTGAAAATTACATCTATTTTGAATCAGGAGAAAAATATGCATAGATCAAGCACTGTTTACAAGGGAAAGCAGTCCAAAACAGTTCAGATTTTTATGTGAGAGGACAACAGGTGACTTGTTCATCAGTGTAAGTGTTATTATGCATTATGGACTGATATTTTGGGTAAACACCTTAATAATGGCTGTTTATTAAAAACATGCAGCTTTTTATCTTTTGGTGAAATATATTTGGTGGAGCTATCCCTTTAAGAACTGTTCATGCAATCCTCTTGTCTAACACATTGATCGTAACATTTATTCCATAATTTATGAAAACCTTAGATGCCATATGGTCTAGCATGTTAAATGTCAGGCAAATAGAAATATTTTATCTAAGTTCACAGGTGTGCAGAAGTCGAAGAGCGGTTCACTGGGTGCAATGATTAATATATTTCTAAACATTTTTTCCTCAAAGAAAACCAAGTTCACCTTTACAGTTAAATATGTAAATGGCTGATTTACCATAAGGCTAATGGTAAAAGCTGCACTGGCTAATGTCTGTCATCCATCCACTAATAATCACCCACTGACATTGTGTATGAGTAAGCACTAGTCTGCCTTTTGTGCCAATTAAACTTGGCTAATTATCTGCTTAGCCTTTTAGTCTTCATCTGCAATTCAGTGTTAGCCAGAAGCCACAGCAATTAGCAGCGGGTCAGAAACAGGAAAAAAAAAAAACATTTCCCGCTACCTGCCCACTAACAAATGTCCATTCTTATCCACAAAGAGAGATCAGAGCTTATATCATTAACTCATAAACAGTTTTATAATTGACAATGTCAGATAAACTTGATAGAGTACATTAATAAAAACGTGTGATTCATCAACATGACTAACAGAAAACAGGCCAATAGGCTAGAACAATGGTTCCCAACCACGTTCCTGGAGGCCCCCCAGCACTGCAGGTTTTCCAAGTCTCCGTAATCAAACACACCTGATTCAGTTCATCAGCTCATTAGTAGAGACTCAAAGACCTGAAATGGGCGTGTCAGACAAAGGAGAGATGCAAAATGTGCAGTGTTGGGGGGTGTCGGCATGGGAGCCCAGGCTTACATAGTCATAGCCCAGTATTGTTAAGCCGGTCAGCATGGTAGCCAAGGCTCACATAGCCATAGGCCGCTATTGTAAAGCTGATCGGCATGGTAGCCCAGGCACACTTAGATAGCAATACATGTGGTTCACATGGCTCTTCCGAACAGAAGCAGTATATATGTCTTGGGGATAGATCTGTTTGTTGGGGGGTGTTTTGTTCTTGTTTTGGCTTGTATTGTTCCTACTTTGTCTCCTGCTTTGTGGGGGTTATTTCATGTATGTTATATTTGCAGCAGCAATATTTTTACATGCTCACAGCAGCATGTTGTGGATGTATTGGCAGTAGCAAGTCTCGGTACTTGCTCTGCCGCAGCAGCAGCATAGCAGATCTATTCCGCCAAATACATTAAAATTGTCATGTACATTAAAACCCCAAAACCTCCAATTACACAACACATAACTAATATTAAAGCTAAAATTAAAGATTATTTTAATGTGGTAGAGTAATAGAAAAACATGACTTACTGATCATATAATTTTTTTAAAGTGTATTTTGATTTAAAATTACAAAGGTAATCTTCTTAGTTAGAATAGCATGCAGTAATGGCTTGATCACAAAAAGATCAGGATCAAGAAAGTAAAAAACGCACCCTTGCCTACTCACATTTTTATTTAAAAGCTTGTTTGTTATCACACAAACTTTTAGAATGATTTAAATAAAATCTTTCAGAAAAGTTGATGGTGTATAGTTGTAGGTGTAGAGTAGAAAATAAATCAACAGTTCAAAGAAAACAGCAATCTATCAGTTTATGTACAAAAATACTTGTAATGCATTGCCAAAAATACTGCATTTAGGTAATAAATGTAATACATGAGAAACACCCCCACACACAAACACTTGTCCACGCACATATTCAACTGACTTAAAAGCTTGTTCATTTAGACACCCACTGACAGAGGTGAGTCTGTCAGTTACCAGGTCTAATGAATCTCAAACTAACATAAAAACCACACACACACACACACAACTTTACATAACTTTAACTGATGGTCGCTGTTGAGTTAACTAACCGTTAAAACCAATAATGTCCCTGTGACAGAGCAAGGGATGGAAGGACACAGAGAAGGACCCTACACTCTGTCAGGAGAGTATAATCAACACTGACAGAGGTATCATTTCACTGGAATATCTTGCCCCCTCTCTCTTTCTTTTTCTCTGACTCACTCTCTCATGCATGCATAATATGATTTCATAAAGGAGTGGTGACATGAAACAGCACAGGTTTGATTGGCAATTCAGCGACTATCAGTTCTCCACTACCAGATTCATTTAATGCAGAGAAAGAGGGAAAAATATCCATCCGGATACTGAAACAATAGGGTTTTTTTTCATATAGATGATAATATAACAATTCTATTTACACATACTGCACGACGGAACTCAGATGGCATTTTGATGACATGTTAATTCATCTATGAATAAAATAACTTTTTGTTGCTATTGGCAAATATGGAAACTTAAGCAGTCTTATGCCTAGTTTTTCATACATTTTATGAAAAAGAATTAGAATCTAAAATTATTTTGGAAACTGCCAAGAATCCAAATGCCCTTTCTTATAATGTTCTGAAAAATATTCTTTGGCTTAGATGATAGAACTCTTCCCTTACAAGAGTGATGCTTTAAAAGAAGTTTTTTTGATGTCATGCTCTTTTTGAATTGAATCCTCTAATGCAAATGTTCTAATGGAACAGAGCCGATATCAGTTGCTTTCAAATCAATTTTGCCAGTAAACTCAGCAGGGGTACAACAGGGCTAAAGGCACCCCGAGGCAAAATATTTGTTTGATTTTTTTTTTTTCTCTGAAATAAAAGAGCAACAAATACAGTAGATACATAAGATACAGTTAAAATGTGTTGATTTTAGGTCATTTTAAAGAGGCTGATTGAACAGTCTTCAGTGTCACATGAAATCATTCTAATATGCTGATTTGCTGCTCAAAAAACATTTATTATTATTATCAATATGGAAAACAGTTGTGTACAAGGAAATAGAAAATGTATCATTCAGCTGAAATATAAAGCTTTTTAGAACATTATACTACTATATACAGCATTTATTATATACTACTATCATATATTATTTTATACTACTTGCAGGTTTGGAATAATAATATTTTTATCAATAAAAGTATTATTCATAAATCTATAATTAGATATTATTTATATAATCTAAAATCAATATTATATTTTTATACTACTATTGTTATTTATGTGATGCTAATTATAAATCACTTTCTATTTGTACTCTATCAATCTTCCAATTTATTCCATCCATTACCCTCAGACACTTAATCTACTAGTCCACAAGTTGTATCTTGTGTCCACTGGCACTGATACAAGGCTAAGTTGTAACATACACACAGCTCATGCAACCAACCCCAGGGTTCTGGCCAGAATCCACTCCCGTTTCCTTGGAAAACCTTGCTTTCATTACAGGACAGCGCGTGCTAATTACTAGTCAATGCTTTTATCCAAAGCCACTAACAGTCCACTTCTTAGATAAACAGTCCCCTTAGAGCAACCTGAGGTTAAGTGCCTTGCTCAAGGGTGTTGAACGTCCTTTGTGGGATTTGAACCTATAACCTTTTAGTAACCACCTCAGATGGCTAACCACAAGGCTCCATGACCTGCATAGACTGAAACACTTTCCAGTTTAAAATCTAATCAGCTATCTACTGATATAACAGCTTCAAACAGCAACCCATGTCAAACATCCAGCGAAACACCATTCATTGGTGCACTAGAGAGACACTAAACAGTCCTAATTGAAGTGTGCCAGCTGACAGAGGTAATGCAACAGGGCTAAGTCTCCATGAACAGATGTCTGATGGGAAAATATAATTAAAGAGAAAAAAACAAACAAACATAAAGAAGAGAAAGAAGCATGACTAGTGTAATTGATTAATATTATAGAGGACATTAAGGAGCTCAGGGCTACATCTCAGCTCTGAATGTTCTGTGCACATTCAAAACATCAATTTTTTATGATTTAAAAAAAAAAATGTTGAATGTTTTATAAGGGAACTTTCCATTTTATGATTTTGCAAACATTACACAAACATTTTGCAAACAAACATTTTCCGAATACTCTGAAACAAGTAGTAACATTTGAAAAACATCAGATGAACTTCTAATGGAAATGTTTCAGAAATAAAATATTTCATTAAGTATAATCATATTTTTTGTGATAACGTTTTGAGAACAATATTAAAGTCCATGAACATTGCATAAACATTACTAGAAGACCATTTGTTTATTACTTTGCTAAAACGTTAGTCAAAGTTCTGAGAATGTTTTGTGTTATCTGGCATGCAGTTATCACTTTTTAACTCTAGTGAATAAAAAAGGGTGTTTTTGAAAATGTATTTCTGTATTGACATATTGACATAAATTGAAGCATATGTAAAAGGCAAAATACAGAAAGAAATATAAAAAAATTGTATAAATGGTACAACAAATGGAATAAATTACAATATATGAAACTTGTGACAACTTCCCCTAACAGTGCAAAATATTCATTTACTAAGTACACATTTTAGCCTTTTAAGTTACAATTGTTTAAAACCAACATATCATAACTTGATACTTAATGATGTCATAGCTCTTAGATACTTAAAAATAATAATAATACTACTCATAATAATAATACAAAAAAAAAAAAACACGATATCACAATACTTTTGAGTGACTGTATTTACATATTTTAAATGAAACTTAAATCTATTAAACTAAAAGCCATTGTGAATTTGTAAAGTCTTTAACAAACAAAATGAAACAACACTGGAAAGCTAATCATAAGCTTAATATTAAGTCTCTCTTTGTTGACTGAAAGGATGAGCTGTGTTTAGCAACAGCGCACATCCTCCGCAACTGAGCAAGAACAGGGATTATATTTACCCATTTATAACAGAAATCAGCCATGACAGAGAACCTATCAAGGGGGATACGTGTTTGACGTAGATTGATGGATGCTCTCCTACACTGTAGCCCTGCCCTCAAACATTGATTAATTCATAGATGCCAACAAAATATACAAACTTTCTGTGCCTGTACTCTCTGGGTGGTTTCACACACAGGTGATGTGCTCCAACAAGGACGATTCAGAAGCGTGAATGTGAAATGCACCATTCACATTCATGACTTCCAGAAATAACTAGTTCCAGGAAAATGTGACACCCCTCTCTATGATGCAGCCTTTGCAGCAGATAATGGATGAGTGCATAATAAGCTGCATTTATTAGGCTTATTATAACAACTTGATAAAATAAATTGACCAATTAGAGCCACTTAACTAATGCTTCTCAGCTAAAGAACAGAGCCTCATATACCTCTGAAGAGATATATGTATTAAAAAGCCATCAGTATGGTATTAATCAAGACTGCGAGAAAGACTTTGCTGATTAATCAAGTTCAGAGCACCATTTATTGCACTGGGGAATTGAGGGTATAGCTTCAGAAAAATGCTCTGTCATTTTCAGATCATTCCAAAATCAGCTTATTACTCCAATACTCCAGTTCATCATGGCTGCATCCATCACTGTCTGAGACAATAGTGATGATTCCTCTGCTTAAATGCTGCCAGCACTGAGCTGATGGATCCTCACAGCTACAAAGCAATACCACGCTGACTTACAGATGAGAATATATGCTGACTGGAGGTTTAAACCCAGTTTAGCATAGTCACAGTGTGCCATTCTTGCACTCCATAATAGCTACAATTTCATGCATCCATCATGTCCTAGGCTTGGCATTATGGCAATTATTGATTTTCTGGAGGTGTTATTTAAATTATTCTGAAAAGGTATATGAAAACCAAACTACTATATAACTATGAATATCGTGTACACACTGTAGTTGTGGGGATTTTTTAGTGACTTTTTCTGCAAGTTATTACACCAGTAGGTGGCGCCAATTGTTATTATTTGTATTTGTTTTTTTGTTTTTTTTGAGTGAGTCATTGAATCTGTCATTAATTACTTACCCTCATGTTATTCTAAACCAGTAAGAACTTTGTTCATCTTCAGCACACAAATTAAGATATTTTTGATGAAATCCAAGAGCTTTCTGACCCTCCATAGATAGCAATGCAACTGAAACGTTCCCAGGCCCAGAAAGGTAGTAAGGACATTGTTAAAATAGTCCATGTGACATCAGTGGTTCAACCGTAATTTTATGAAGCTACGAGAATACTTTTTGGGTGTAAAGAAAACCAAAATAATGACTTTATTCAACAGTTTCTTCTCTTCCGTGTCAGTCTCCGCCACCATTCACAAGAGTACCACAATGCATGCGTGTGGTGCTGCTGATGCAGGAGCTGGCATTCTGGCATAGAGCAAGCATGCATTGCACCTTGTTTAAAAGCAGAGGAATGTATACAGCATCATGGTACTCTCTTGAACGCATGTTCAATAACAACATATAATATATAAAATTGTTGAATAAAGTTGTTATTTTTGTTTTCTTTGTGCACAAAAAGTATTCTCGTAGCTTCATAAAATTATGGTTGAATCACTGACATCACATGGACTATTTTAACGATGTCCTTACTACCTTTCTGGGCCTGGGAGCAGGGGCGTCGGACTGGGGGTAAAACCAGTACTGATTACCAGGGCCCCAAAGGAAGAGAGGGCCCTTGAAAAATCTGAAATATATTTTATTTTACCTGGATATTTTCAGTGGGGGGGGGGCCGAGATCTTGTGCAACGACCCTGCCTGGGAGCGTTTCAGTTGCTTTGCTATGCAGAGTCAGAAAGCTCTCAGATTTCACCAACAATATCTTAATTTATGTTCTGAAGATGAACGAATGTCTTACGGGTTTGGAAAGACTTGACATTGTGTTAGTAATTAATGACAGAATATTAATTTTTTGGTGTACGATCCCCTTAATATTAAAGTTATATTATACTCAAAATCCTGCTATAAGTCTGAATATCAGAAGGCTGTGTTTTGTGTGATCTCATTCAAAATATCTCACATACAATTCAGTTTATTTTTCAAAATCAGTTTGAACATTCAGACTGAAGAAGTTCTAAATATTAGATTTTAATCAATCGAGTTTGTTTTGAGTTTATTCCCTGGGAATTCATTCACAGAACAGATTAGCTTCAACCAATGCATAGTAGGACTACCATTACTTCTTTCTAAAACACTACATGAACCAATTTTATTCCAGAAATGTGCTCTGAAAATGGAGTAAGCCTTTTATTCATTTACAGTGGCACCAAGTGTATGTTTAGCATACAGTTGTACTGGATGTATACACAGGTACCAACTCAACTAGCAGTCACACAGTCAATCAATCACAGCTTAGGCCTGCTGCTTCTAACTGCAGCCATCCATCATCTCAGTATCTTCCTCTTAGACAACAGTGATGGATCATCAGCAGCACATACTGTCAGCACCATAAGCGACGGCCCTCAGTCGGTCATCCCCATCCCACTGAAGGAGGTACAATATGGGTTCATAGTGCACAATGAGATTTAATGGAACTGCTGTTCAGCTACAGTTTAATATATCTGACTATATCAGGATAATTAATTTGGACAATACCGACTTAAACAGCCTTGGGCAGTTATACAATAAGACCTATTAAAGTCTTTTAGCAGAAAGACTTTAAAATTCCCCTTGGCTGGAAAGGTCTCGTGATGATTTATGAAAACTGGTGTAAGTCAACATTGTACTTCAGATCATGCTCTCAAGCCCTAGCTCATCAACTTTAAATTGGAGAATGAAGCTAAATGAAGCTAACTGCTGGCACAGTTGGGAACCGGGACAAAAATACTGGAAAAAAAAAAACAAATAAATAAAAGTCAAACCAAATTGCATTTGGTCTTATAACGGTTTTCACACATAATAATTTTGCTGATAATCTGATTTTTTTTCCCTACAAAACTATTCTGCGGTACATGCAGCTGAATCTACAAGTGAATGAAGTAAAGATCAAAAATGTAATGCACTAACTGGGTAGACTGATTCCTTACCAAATGACTCTTATGAGCCAGTTCCTTGAATCAGTTCCGTGAATCATACACTTACTGCACAATCAGTGTAGTCTGATTCCTGAACGAATAACTCTTATTAGCTGATCCTTTTTAGTGAACAAAACATATACGGCTGTAAGACTTACTGTTAATCAGTGTAGTCATTGACTGGTTACGTCAAGTACACAAGAATGACTATGTTTGACCAGTTTCACTCACTAGTCATCAGCCTGGACTGAATTTGTCAGCAGGGTGGTGATGTGTTTTATGACAACTTTGTCGACTTGTGACGTTATATCAGCAACTGTCAGACTGAGCAAAAAGGAAGGCAAGACCCTGAAGAGGGGGAAATATTCATTAATGAGCAGTTAGCTAGACAGGAACCACTTCTGTTCTCTTTAGTGTGAGAAATCGAAGCAGAGGCTGTAAGGAAAGGTAACTAAATCCTCTTATACCAGACGGTTTCTAATCCTTCCATCTTCCTCAACATCCAGATGAAAGAGCGATACAAGCCATCTTGTTGTTCCTCTCTCTGTCTTTCTCTCTTCGACCTCCTTGTGTAATCTGACAGTGAAAATTAACTAAATGAAAGTTGTACTTATATCCCTTTAGCCTTCCCGTCGTGTGAGCTGAAGTGCAGATGGATTTGATTTTATTAGCTGTGTTTAAGTGAGCTTCTCTATTCTTTCGTCCCTAGAGCTCTGCCTGGATCTGAATCTGTCTGTCAGGAAGACTTATGCCCAACACTCCGTGCTTTGCCTGAGAAATGTGAAGCATCTCTGATTGAAAAGCAGTTTTTATTATAATGATGTGACTAAGATTAACATTTATCTGTTCACAAGACCTTTACTGAATAAGAGAGCAAGACAGAAAGATAAAGATGTGTATCAGCCAAAATCCTACAAAATTTTTTGAAAGGATCCAGAAGTTGCATTTTTATGGAAGGGCTAGTTAAATCATTGAAGTTCTCCATCCAGGCTTAAATTATTCAAAGTTTTCCCATCTCCACTGGAGGGATTCTTAGGGTATCCAGAATCAATAGCGTTCAATGATTCTTACAGAAGTACAGTGATATTGAAATTCATTGGATTTTTCCCTATGAGGATCCCATGTTTATTCTATTTATCACCAGTACACTTTGAACTTCCATTTCCTAGAGTGATTACACAAACACACAGATGCTGAACACCAACAAAGTGACCACCTAAGTACAAATAGAATGTACCTTGTTTGTAAGCAGATTTCCTAGTAGCATTCAATGATTCCTCTGCGAATCCCACTCTCAGTTGGCATGCTTGACAATAATCTGTCACACTACTTTTGATAAACACACATGAACACGATGATAAAGATAGGCAGTCTTTAATAAATCCACAGAAGGTAACTCCAAAGAAAGGGAAGGCTTGCAACACACATAACACTGACGAGACCCATACACAAGCAGACTAGACTAATTAAATGACACAAACCTGAACAGAATGACACAATTAACTCAATGAATGGAAATGGTGCAAGAGGAAAACAAATGGCCATTCAAAGCGGCATTACGTCACGAAAGTGTGTGTTTAGGGTGCAACTTGGGACCAGGCCATAGAGGGACTGAAGGGAGACGAGGATGACTGGATAGCAGGAGTGGCTGAGGACTGAGGAGAATGAAGAAAAAAATGCACAAAATCCAAACAAAAATAAAAAGTCTCTTAAAGCAGCTTGGAGAGGGAGGCTGGGTAGGACCAGCAAATCAGACAAATGAACAGAATTATGAAGGCTTAGGGGAAGCAAAGTCTCTATCTCTCCAAACTGATAAGTCCAGTAAACATTCACTCTCAGTGGCTGGAGGGTGGGTGGGGTTCAATCCATACCCTCAAATTCCATGAGAATTCCCTCTGGCAAGTGCTGCATTGCCAGCTCACAAAACTGGTCAGACGCTGTGAGGACGATTGCAGGCTCAGTCGCTTCTTCTTACGATGGCTCTTCCATCACAGAGGGCTCAGGCAGATGCTCCGTGCAGTGGGGTGGTGACGACTAGCTGGGCATTGGGTCTGGAGTAGGGCTGGTGACTTCCACAACAGTGAAGCCTGATCCACAGGAAACCAACACCCACCAAGCATAAGGATTTATTTGGTCAAAATACAGTAAAAACAGTAACATTGTGAAATATTATTCCAATTTAAAATAAATATTTTGAATATATTTTAAAATGTAATTTATTCTTGTAATGGTGAAACTGAATTTTCAGCAGCCATTACTCAATTCTTCAATGTCACATTATCCTTCAGAAATCATTCTAATATGTTGATTTTGTGCTCAACTAACATTTCTTTTATCACCATTAAAAACAGTACTACTACTTAAAATTGTAATGTTTCACAATATCACTGTTTTTATTGGATTTTTGATCAAATAAACGTAGACGTCTTTCAACATTAAAGAAATTTTAATCATTCCAGACTTTTGACCAGTAGTGTATATATATATATATATATATATACTGTACACACACATACACATACACACATAGTAAAATCCAAATAGAGTGTATTCTGTTATATACTGTATATATCTGCAATTGTTGAATACAAAGTTACCACATTTGTAGATATAAAGCAATTACCTTTTTATACTCTTGAGATGGAAACAAGCTTCCATAGAAAACATTGCAAGTGCAAGTAAATGACACTATCAGTGGCCACATCCTAGTGCTTCAGTCTAGAATAAGCAGAGTCTCTGGTAGTTGAAAGACTGTGAGGGTAGATCATTACAGTATATACACTCTTATTTTTGTGTGATTTTAAACCATATCCTAATGTTACAAAGTTGGGCACTAAAGGAAGTTCTTATGAGGTGTTTTAACAAACAATTTCTCTCTCTTTACACCAACCTAATGTAGGTGTACATGAGTGTGAAATGAAAGTAGAAAAACAAATATTGCTCTAAATAATAAAATTTCCTCTCTCTGTGTTATCACACAAGAACTATGAAATACGTATGATACATTTAAAAAAAAAAAGTTTACAGTCTTAAAGCTCACAGGAACAGCACAACAGCACCTTTTAATCCCCCCACCTTTTCCCCAGCTCAGCCCCAGAGCTGACAGCATTCCAAATGTCTCCTGTAAGAACACCCAAGCAAAGGAAAGTGAGTGACGTGACATTCAGCCAAGTATGGTGACCCATACTCAGAATTAGTGCTCTGCATTTAACCCATCCGAAGTGCACACACACAGAGCAGTGAACACACACACACACTGTGAACACACACCCGGAGCAGTGGGCAGCCATTTTATGCTGCGGCGCCCGGGGAGCAGTTGGGGGTTCGATGCCTTGCTCAAGGGCACCTAAGTCGTGGTATTGAAGGTGGAGAGAGAACTGTACATGCACTCCCCCCACCCACAATTCCTGCCGGCCCGAGACTCGAACTCACAACCCTTCGATTGGGAGTCCGACTCTCTAACCATTAGGCCACGACTCCCCACGACTCCCCTTTAAGTAGAAACACAATAACCTGTGGCATTTTGAGGAGACCAAACGCAGCCCGCTTCAGAGCACCACACAACAAAAGAGAGTGCCCCTCAGAACACAACCATCCTGCGTCTCAGAGCCGCTCTGCCTGACCATCATTACGCTTCATCCAAAGCCTCTCTGCAGTGTGAGGTTGGAGGTGAGTCAGGTGTACGATGAGTAAGAGTGGTGGGGGGGGATGGGGTTCAGAGTATCCTCGATTGTAAGAAGCTATGAAAGAAACCATTTTTTTAGAACCAGAATACAGATGGTATTGAACATCGATTGGGCGATATATTATACATCGTAGAATCATAAACTAGAAATATGTGCAAGGAAACCTGTTGTGTTTGATAGAGAATGTGTTATGAGAATCGCATAAAAGCCACATGCTTCTTCTCGTGCTGTTCTCGGCGCATGCCACTCATTCATGAGACACTGAGCACGCTCCATCGAGGTGCAAGAATGCTAGTTAATTGGCCCGTGAATCAGATTCGTTTATCCTTGGAGCCAGATAAGGGATCCATAATTTATCTGAGACAAAAAAAGTGAAAGAAATGTAATTATTTTCCTGTTCAGTAGAGCATGTGGAGATGAGGACTCTGATGATTATTGAATTCTCACCATCTTCTATTACACGCTGGATCCACAGCCGGAACTGTGGGGAGCTGGTGAGGGTTCTGCGGCTCCCCGCAAAGTTCATCCGTTCGGTGACATTGGGGGAGCATCGCGCTGTGGTTTTATTGGCGTGGGGCGTGTTTGCCTTCCTTCGGAAACAGCTGAGGCGGATGCGAGATTGGGTCTGTGAAAAGAGCAGCTGGGGGAGAACTATGATGTGTACTTGGCTCCCTACTGGGACGCCTTGAAAGCACAGGAGAGAAGTTCATGGCACACATAAACAGATGTAATGTAGAGATCCAGGTTATGTGTAATCAAATTAGCATTTGTTCAAGAGTTTATGAACTTAAGACCAAACAAAAAGATAAAATAAATTGAAATTAGCATGAAACACTTGTTGCAGATGATATGGTGGATATTTATCGAGAATTCTGCCATTGAAAATGCATTAATGCTCATTTTTCATGTTCCATGAATAGATAAATAAACAAAATCAAGCATAAATTAGCTTATTGCAATAAAGAAGATTTTCAGTACTCATAGTAAAATGTAATTAAATGTCATTTATTTGTAGTAAAAGGGACATTAAATACTAATTTACTTTCTATTTCATTATATATATATAAATATGCACATACAGTACACTACCAAGTTTGGGATCTGTGAGATTTTTTAATGTATTTGAAAGAAGTCTCTTACACTCAAGGTTGTGTTTATTTGATCAAAACTACAGTTAAACTCAAGTATTAAGTGTCACGTGATCCTTCAGAAATTGTTCTAATGTGCTGATTTGCTGCTCAAGAAACATTTCTTATTATTATCAATGTTGAAAACACCTGTACATCTTAATATAATTTAAATAATTAAAAATAACTTAATTGATTTAATATAGAAATCTTGTGTAACATTATAAATGTCTTTACTGCCACTTTCTGAATAAAAATATAATGTCACCAATGAAACTGACTGAAATGCCAATGTAGTTAGTAATGTATGAGACTGGGGATGTGTTACAGTAGAAGAGAAGGTCTAAATGACAGGATATAAAGTCAGATAGAGTAAAAAAAAATGTATGAAAAAGAAGAAAAGAAAGAAAACAAGAACTCTCACCTCCATCTCTGCCTAATCTTTGACTCAGTTGCAGCTCTAAAAACAAGGTGGAGAGGATCACACTCTTCCACCCTCAAAAAACTCTTCCATTTCACCCCTCGCTCAAATCATGATTACTGTTTCCAAGGCAACAGTTCCAGAATGTCTCCATGGCAGTGACAGTGTCTTTTCCGGAGTTCACGTCCATATTGTGGTCAGAGGGAAAGAACAGTCCCTACTTTTGGAAGACAAAGCCACCCTAAACATTGAGCCCTGAGGTACCAGAAGTAGTTTTAGAGTTCCTGGCCTCCACCTCCAGTCCCCTATTGTCCCAGAAAAAGAGAGTTAGAAGAAACGATAGAGAGAGGGAGAGATCACCCGGAAGGCAGGTAGAAAGAAGGACACCTTGCACTACTGTAATTGAATCACTACTCATCAGTGACGCTTCTGTGATTTTCTTGGCCAGGACTGATCACCAGGGTCACACTGAGATACTCCTGCATACACACACAGACAGATTATTCCTTTTCTCCCTATCTAAAAGGCCCATTCACACCAAGAACGATAATGAAAAAGATAATGAAAACTATAACAATATTAGCATCTACACCAACATATGATAACCTTCTGCATGCACTGAGGTTTTGTCATCTGCCTCTTTAAATGCTCAAGCTGGTCAGGTGGATTCTGATTGGCTATCAAAATTTCTGTTGTTAATCACCTGGAGAAAAAAAAAATATTTTGAAAGAGTTTCTAATGATATGGTTCCTCTTTAGTTTTATAGTTGTGGTGTTATCCTGTTTTCACAGAATTAGAATAATTATTATAACTTTATAGTTGTTGTTATAGTTATCATCCTTGGTGTGAACAGAACTATGTTTCTCATACACAGACACACACTCTGTGTGGCTGTACCTGTAAAATTAATGTAGAATATACTGTATGCATGAGTGATATCGCTCATATATGAAAGAGTATATATAGTGAGAGAGAGAGAGAGAGAGAGAGATAGATAGGAGCTACTGTGAAACCAAAGATACCTTTTATCATTTTATGTTTTATTGCATTGCATCTGGTTAGGATACTGTTTAATGACAACTTAATACCAGTATATAATTTCGAGTTGAGGCAGAGCATGTTTGCCAGCGAGTGGAAGAAAAAAAAAACTTGACTGGTTCAAGTACTAAAAGATACTCAAGCAATCACTGCTCTATCCTTCAGCAGCACCAATATGAAGTATCATACTGAATGCATGATGAGTCTGCATAGTTTGCTGTTTCAGCTTCAAGTCCTATGATGTATTTCTTTATTTATTTTTTTGTTATAAAAAAAGAAAGCGATCAATATTTCCAACACAGCAGCAACAGAATGAAAGGGGTTTGTGTTTGCAAAGACTGGTGTCTAGAAAAGTGACCTGAAAACAACTGACTGTGGGAGACACAATGACCCAGCCGTCTCCTTTTGATGACAAAACAGAGACTGCGCTACAGACGTAGGCAAGATATCGTGCTGTTTCAGACACTGGTCTCTTCAAACGGAGAGGATGCTGATGTTCAGCTTTGGATTTAAGACGAAAAGGTTCAGAGAGAACCGAAGAATAAAAAGACAAGGTGAGAGTGCAAGTTTACCATTGGTCAGAGGAGACATACATAAAGCTGGCACACACTTAAGACAGCACTTTAGAAAATTGCTAGTCACAGACACATGCACGAGCACGTGAAGAAGCCGTGCCGGGGCCCTGCTGATTTGTTCGATGCACACATACCAACTGTAAATCACACACAGGCACTTAAAGCCATTATGCTGTATAATTGCTTTGCACTCTCTAATCCTCAGTTGCTAATCAATGGCATCATTCTCCCAGATGCCCCATGCTGTTTTCATGGCAACCCGGCGGTCGATCCTTTATAGACATGGCACTGACACAAATCCTGCACAAACTATTTAAACCCACTATCGATACAGAAAATAGCAACTGACAATGGAATTAATGCAATGAACACAAGTACACATTTGTACGTAGATACTGAATGATTACATGATGCCAGTGTGAATGTTTCCTCATGGTACCTAAACATCTATTTTGTTATGGTCTTGCTACTTTGGAACATTTTGAATTATGAAAAATTCCATATTCCTAAACATACTTTTTCTTTTAATAATAATTGCATCATTCTTTAAAAAAAAAGGGGGAAAGAAAGTACTGTATACTGTAAATATCATCATAAATAAATATCATAAATAAACAAAAGGAGGAAGGAAAAATGTAAAGAAAATAAATTAATCATAATTCTGGAACAAAATTGATCAAATTCTGAATCAGATGCAAAATTAAGAATAAAAACTTCTTTTACACTCTAAATGTACGCAAGACCAGAAATCACATCTGAAATAAGTCAAATTATCATCCATATAAAGTAGATATTTCTAAATACAATAGAAAACTTCTAATTTAATCATAATTTTAACATTATTTGAACAAAAAGGAAATAATAAATATCTTCGATAAAAAAAGAAAGAAATCATAGAAATCAGAGGAAGAAAAAACTGGAAAGAAATATAAAAAGAAAGAAAACCAGATTCTGAATTAGAACAAAGTTCAGAATAAAGACTTTGTTCACATTCTAAATCAGAATAAAAAAGTCAATCTAAAATTAAGACAAAATAACATCAAACACCAAGTGAAATGTACAGAAATTGGTACATCTACAAAATGCCATGTCCATTTAAAAGAATTGTTCAAAATGTCATGTTTCAGTCACATGTTGCTCTCGTGTAATTAGATTCCTACTTCTCCTTGCCTTCACAGTTTTTTGAACTGGACACCTGTGGATCCCCTGTGATAGACAAACTCCTGTCCTGCACCCTTTTGATGTAAAATGCTGTATTGCTCAGATAAAAACACTCAAAACAAATTGTAGTGGAAAAACCATATTCAGCAAATCTTTGTGTAAGCTGCAACAACTACTGTCTAGAAAGAAACTAAAAAATTATCTCTGCCAGGTGCACCATAGAAAGAAGTTTGGTTTATTTCAGCTCAGCCAATAAAACAGAATGCTACTAATCCAGAAAGCCCCCTGCTGTTACACTAATTGAGTTCAATACACAGTGAGTGTAACCATCCCTCTCTTTCTCCATCTCCTTCTGCCCCGTTTATTTCCTCTCACTCTCATTGTTGTCCCTTTTTATGTGTATGCTGTGGAGTTGTCTTTCAAAGTTCCTCTTTCTTAAAGAATGAGAAATCCATTTTATATGATTTTTGTAATTTTTAGTTCATATGGGTGCTTTGTTATGCAGAATAAAAGTTGCCAACAAGTAGCTACATAAGGACTTCAGCAGCCCTCATGTTGAGTTCCTGAAAATGCTAGTTCATTTTATTGCGTTGGACTCAAACCTAATTACTGACTTTGCTCACATAACAACTTTACTTTTTTGGAAACTGTCAAGCAAGTTTTCAAAGCATCCATACGTATTAATGATTCACACCAAGGTCCAAGTTGGCATTTTTCTTTGGTTCATTTAAGCTCTCTGCAATATTCCTTAATCAAGACCTGAGGAAAAGAGATGTAGCGAGAGAATGAGAGAGAGAGAGAGCAGGTGCGGATTAGTGTGAAACCCGAAACCTGCCCACATCTTCCAATTAAACACTTGATGGTCATTATGCATTCAGGTGATGAAAACCTTCACACTTGAATCTGGTTTTTGTATTCCCTCATATCCTCTGCTTTCCCCACATGCATATTAATCACCGGATTTAAATCATGAGACCTGATTTGTCTCTAATGGACTGTACAATGCATCTGTCATTATTTATGTTATTTCCTTCCTCCCCTCCTCCTCTCTCCTTCCCGCGTTCTTTTTTGGCAGGTAGTGAGCTGACACAGGAGTGTGTAATTAACTCAGTGAGGCTGTAGAAAGCAGTGTGATCTGTCACCAGCTGGGCCCTGTCAGTGTAACACAGCTTTACACCACCTGACTGCTTCTCATTAGGAGAAATGTGTGTGTGTGTGTGTGTGTGTGTGTGTGTGTGTGTGTGTGTGTGTGTGTGTGTGTGTGTGTGTGTGTGTGTGTGTGTGTGTGTGTGTGTGTGTGTGTGTGTGTGTGTGTGTGTGTGTGTGTGTGTGTGTGTAAATGATTTAGGAGCCTGATCCGTGCATCTCTACACCAACACACCCTTAAACCTCCTCTTCTTTCATTTCAGTAAAAATGGACATCTCATCTATAGTCTGAGGTACGAGTGGCCTTCACATGATGATACCCATTAGCTAACATGAGAGACATCAGAGAACATAATTCATGCATTACATGTGACTGGCTTAAAGGGAAAGTTCAAATACAAAAACAAAAAAAGAAAGAAAGAAAATTTTGCCATCATTTCTTCTCCCGCATCTCACTAAGAAAATTTATGACTTTCTTTTTTCTGTAAAGCAAATATTTTGAATAATATAATAGTCGCTCTCTTCCGTGCAATTACAATGAATGGGAACAGAAGCTCTTAAGTTTCAAATAGGACACAAAGCATCATAAAAGTGGTGCATACGACTTCTGCACTGTATTTCAAGTCTTCAGAAGTCATACGAACAGCCAGAAGTCAGCATCAAATGATAAACTGAATCATTTCAATTCATGAACAAATCGTTTGGTAAACTGGATCAATCGATTAAAAAGATTTCTCAAAAGATTTGTTTTTCATCACTACTTTATTCTCATTATAAAGTAGGTTATTATTATACACTAAAATGTTAAAAAAGACCAAAACAATTTACCTAAAATGTATAATCAAAAATAAAAGAAATTAAAAACAGAAAGAAAATGCAATGAAAAAAACAGTATTTCTTTCTTTGTAATATTTTAGTAGTCATCGTTTTATCTATAACTTTGAAAAATGATTATATACAATGTAACTAAAATGCAAACGTAAAGCAAATTTGAAAGTGGTTCAAACTGATTTTGAAACATCGAAGTAATATTATAGACAGAAAACTTGGAATACAGTGCAGAAGTCATTTGGCTCACTTTTATGATGCTTTTGTTATTTTGACAGCATAAAAAGTAAAAGAGGACATTCTTCAAAATGTTTTATGTGGCTTGTTTGCAATGACAGAGAGTGAAGAAATTCTGACATAATTTATTTTTTTATTTTTGAGTGCACTGTCCCTTTAAAGGGCACATCAGATATCCATTTTCTACAAGTTTGTATGATTCTTTAGGGTCTACATGAAATGTTGGCAACATACTTTGGTTAAAATTCCTCAATGGTCACACCATTTTTACCTTGTCAAAAACAGCTCTGTTCACAGTGACTCATTTCAGTGCATGTCTCTTTAAATGCTATTCCGTGGGAGATGAAAGGCGATTTGCAAAAATATAAAAATATAAAGTTTGAGACTTAATTCTTTTGGAGGTGCAGCTGGATCACAAACTGGGTACTAATCCATCCTTGAGTTTAAACTTTTTAGCAAAACCTGCTTTGAATTGTCCCTGAATTGCGCAGACATAAACGAATTTAGGTGTATTCGGTGCCGCGTTACCATAAAAAGAAAAACTTATCCACTGCATCCTCAGTGGCTCTGATGTCAGGAAAAAATGAAGACTCTTATGTTCACTTCTACATCCAACTACAAATTCACCTGCACTGCTTACGAGACACTGTTTTGCTACAGCTGCTCGAGCACGTAGAAAATGGCGGCACACAACTGGCTGAGGGTTGAAATATGCTAATACGGGAAAATTCATCAGCGGCTGTGGGTGGGCCTTGAGCAATATGACGCCATACTGCTCAGAAAATCAAAAGCTTGATAATTGAGACTGTTTAGGTTTTTGGGGATAAAAAAAAAAAAAAAAGTGAATGGATTTTTATCATTGTAGGGTGGTCGTGTCCACACACTGCTAAGACACATGCAAACACCATGTAAAAGTGTATTTTGCATCCAATGTCCATTTTAAACCTCCATTTCTTTAATTTGACTAGCAATAGACTCCTATCCACAGTTGCAAGTGATTTTTGCATGATGACACCAATTAGCTAACATGAGAGACATCAGAGCACATAATGCATGCATTACATGCGACCGGCTTAAAGCTACTTATGCCTGACTAATATAGAGAAAGAAAGATCTTGTGTTTCTCATTTCATACTCAGGAGTGGATCTGCAGTAAATTACATCCACCTATCCTCACACAGAGAAGGAAATGGAGAGAGGGAGAAAGGGAAGAAAGGAAAGAAAGAGAAAGAGCACCAAAGAATACTGCTGAGACCACATTTAGTGATGCTGAAAGTCTAATTACAATGGGCAGCTGCTCGTAATAGGGTTTACACAGCAGCATGCTGAGTACAGGTAGAGAGGTCAGGCTCTCCACACCTCTTGAGAACAGCGATGAGGAACAGACCGCATGGTGGGATGTAGATCCCATCGTAGAACAACAGTTTCCCTCAGTTTTACCAACATCTACAGGCGGGGTGGTAATAGCCTGGTGGTTAGGGGTTTGGCTTGGTGGGGTGGAGAGTACAGGTTTGATATCCGGTAGGAGCGACTCATAAAAAATGTTATTGGAATGTTCTATCACCATTGTACCCTTGGCCCAGATGGCTCCAATGGGATTGTGCCTGCAATTAGTAAACTGTAAACTGCAATGCTATAAAAGTGTGCATTTATTGGCATGTTGTCACATGGGAGGTTGTCCAAAGAACTTCATCTCAGTAACTATAACGTTCATAATCAAATAGCTAATTAAATATACTTGTTTTCTCTAGCAAAAAAGATTTTGTAAGGTGACAACACATGACCAAACATGCCCCACTGACACAGGTTGACATGTTAAATTATCCTTATTTCCTGGAGAACAGTAGAAATTCCGAAAAAAAAAAAATTGGATAAAAAAATACAATAATATTTTTATTTTATATTTTATATAATTTAATATAGATTTCAAAAATGCTTTCTCTAGTTTTTAATATAATAATATATTAAAATACATTAATATGCATATTTCAAAATGTGTATATAAACTATTTTAATATGTATATAAAAAATAAATAACATTTATCTGCTATATTGATATATTTCAATCGATCAATCTTCTATCTATCTATCTATCTATCTAACTAACTACAATAAATCATGCCCAATAATACCAGAAACATGCATATATATATATATATATAATATATATACTGTATACATATTATTTAACATATTATAATAACAATGTTTAATGTAATAATAGTAATATAATAATGTAAATTTGAGAAAAAGTATGTATATGTATATATTTTACTAATATATTATAATGTTATATACATACACATAAATGCATACATTTACATTTAGTCAATTAGCAGACGCTTTTATCCAAAGCGACTTACAAATGTATAGTATATAATATATATATACTTACAAATGAGGACAATGGAATAGCAATGTTTAATGTAAAACAACAAAAGAGCAATGATATATATAGTGCTATAACAAGCATACATAATTTATACTATTTAAAAAATGTGTGGGTATATATGGAAATATATATAAACAAGCATATATATATATATATTATATATATAGTATATATATATATATATACATTATTAGATGATCAATGATCACACACAAGAAAGCACACACCATATATGTATATATTATATATATATATATATATACACACATACACATATACACACACACTCACAGACACATTTTAGATAATTACTATATTAATATAATTAAATATTATATCATGTATTATATTCACTCTCACTGGTGAAACAAAAGTCTCACACTTGTGAGTCTCACCTGTGTCTCTTAAGGACCATGCTGCTCTTCATATGAGCCTGAGGTGAAATTATTAGGTTTGGGAGTCTGCCATTTAATCCACAAGTGAACCAAACCACATGCTAACATGTTCAGATCACACCAGCTGTTGTACTTTATAGAATTCTACACAGCGGTCTCCCACGGCTGGCAGATCAAATTACGGCTCGACAGAACGAAACAAGCTAAGCGAGCTGAAATTGTCCCCAGTCAGCGTGTGCTTGGATTAATATGCATGAAAATTGAAACACATATACTCAATAATCATTTAAGCACCAGACTAGGCTTGAAACAGCCAAATCCACTTGAATTCATGCATGTCACGGACAAAGAAAATCTCTCCACAGGGTTTTTTTATAGACTCTGTGAAAAAAAAAAAATGAGGAGTTGACAATATTTTCCCCATTACCACTGCAGGGGTCTTTTCATATGCCTTCTTAAAGGTGTACAAATGTATTTTTGATGAAATAGGCTTAAGTGGAGGAGTCTCAGATTGACGGCAGGGTTAAAGACGTCACATTAAGCTGGTTAAAAGTGCTAAGGTCTTTTTGAGCTCCATATATCTACATTTCAAGGTAAATTCCTCTTTGGCTATCAAATTCAGATTTCCCTTTCAAGTTAGGAACTAAAGGCAGATTCTACCTCTGATGAAAAGTTGTATGATCTCTCGCTTCCACATCTCTGTAAAGATGTGGAAGGGACATGTGTTATGTATTATATGAGATGCAAGAATCTGTAATAGCAATCAATAGTTTCAAGGCCTATTCACACCAAGGAATGAAAAACATGCCTTTTTAATAAACAATGCATGCAAAACATAATGATCTGTTGCTTTCGTATTCATTGATTCTTTTATTTGTTTTGGACACTTAACATTTTATTGAAGTATCCGAAGATTTTTTATTCAATGATAAATGTTTGTCATAGTCTGTGTGAATAGTTTTAGTGTAAAATTCTTTGCTATTATTTTATACTCTTCTGTCATTTATTCAGACATATTTCTATAATACATTATTTTTTTCCCTTTATACTCCAGCAGTCTGTTCTAGCCATCTACTATCTACTAATCCATACACTTATTTACCAAACATAATGAGAACATTTAAGGCTACGAGGGCTGTGGATTTGCATGGTTCTTAATTGAAATGAGATTTGCTGAGGTCTTGGAAAAAGCAAGCCCTGTTAATTTTTTTAGAGCACAAGGACCAATGTGGACTTAAAGACCTGGTGTAAAACAAACAGACACACATACAGAAACACACAGAGTGTTGTTTTTTTTTTTTTACTTTCAGAACAGGCATCACAGAGCTGACCTTGAAGGTCAGCACAGAGAGCACTATAATCTCACAAGCAATATATCATTTAGGAGAACTAGATTTTTACATTTTCTGAAGAAAAACTCACTGCCATGATAGTCTTCTTTGGATGGTTGCCAGAATGTCGCTATGCAGTACTGAAGTCTTTTAAATGGTTTTAACGTTGCTATGGTGTTGTGGGTGGTTGCCAGTGTGTTGCTATGCAGTCTTCTGAGTGGATTAAAGGGATAATTCACCCAAAAAAGAAAATTCTGTCATCATTTATTTACTCTTATGTCGTTCCAAATGGGTGACTGTCAATGTGTTGCTATGCAGTCTCCTAAATTATTTAGTTAATTTCCATGTGTTCTAAAGTATGCAATCGTTGTTCTAAAGTATGCAGTCTTCTGAGTGCTTTGAGTGCATTGTTATGCGGTTTTTAGATGGTTGTCTGGGTGGCTGCTCATTGGCCCAAATAATCTCTATAATAATCAAGACATTAAAGGTGGTTCCTTCAGTTTCTATGGGATTTTCTTTCACCATTTTTATCCGCCAGACAAAAACCTGTTTGGGAGAAGTTAGATTGCTTATAAAAATAACAACATGCCTCTCCTCAACTTTATGTCTGAATAACAGAAACCAGGATGAGTGGATGAGTAAAGTTTAGTTCCTTTTTTATGCATATTGGCAAGCTCTGCTCTTCTAAATGTACCAAATTTAGTAAAAAAAATGGAGGGTAAAAACAAAAAAAAAGACGGGAGAGGCACATTGTGGCAACAGAGAGAATGTGACCGTAAAAAAAAATGGAGAGGGAACAGAATGAGACTGGAATGACAAATAAAACAGTGAAAACTGTATGCTAGAAAATAAACCCTGAGTAACAAGCCAAACACACACTCACACATATAGAATATATATATATATATATTTCCCTTCCCATCATCCCTTATCTCTATTTAATAACACACACACACACACATACACACACACACATACACACACACACATCTTTGTCTATTCACATGCATTTTCGGTTTATTAGCTTTGTCCGCAGTGGTGCATTAGGCAGCGCTTCGGCCATGAAGCACTGCGTGAGGCTCAGCCAGCTCCCTGGGGATCTTTCTATTTACTGATACTATCGGTAAAGAGCTCTGCAGAGGACACAACCTTCACCACCACCCTGCTTACGGATGCCTGGTCACGGCACAAAGATAGACTTCTTCACTTCTCCTGCTTCTGAACTAACGCTGCTTCTCTTTTTTGGGCAGCCTGATGCAAGCAAGCACAGACAGGCTGACTGACAATGAGGCAAACATCACACGAGACAGTAGCTACTTCTGCTGTCTGACTCAATTGAATTGAATGTGACAGTGATGGGGTTCCGAAGAGGAGCTAGGACCACGGCGGATGTCGTTCTGAGTCGTGAGAACCTGCAAGTATTTGACAAAGTCTGCTAATAAAGAAAAACACATGCACCTACACACAACACCAAGGACACCCAAGCTCAGGAACTCGCCCTTCAAGCACGTTTCATCAAAAAGTTAATCACAGGGAAAGCGACTCTGGGGGTTTTGTTCAACAGCCTGTTCCTTCATCTCCACTTGAGCTGGAATCATTAAACACATCCACTGGACAGTGAGGAGAACACACATGGCTTGTTTGTCAATTTCAGAGGGAACAGAAGCAAATCTGAGCTTAATGAAGAGAGGCTCACAGCGAGCCTTTGAATACAATAAGCATGAAACCGACTTAAATAGAGCATCTCTTCTCAATGATGAGGAGAATTCTCTCGAAGCTCATGAAAGGAAAGTGGTGGTAATACTTCCACAGAATACGTTTGAGTATAAGCAAGAAGGTTGAGAGGATACGTGAGTGGAAGGAGAGAAAGAGTTGTTCCCTAGTGAAAGGGAAGATGGAAAAAAGACAAACAATGATTTCACATAAACATGTGCAGTGTTGTTCCCTCCCTGCTGTAAGGATCCAAAAAGATGTAGACAGATCAATTTATTTAAATATCAAAAAAAAAAAAAAAGATTTATTATATATATAGTTATACTACAGGGCTGTTGAATGCTTGAATCTAAATGGTTGACGAATGTTCTAAGGTGTGCAATTATTTTTCAGGAAGTTCCAGGCAGGTCTTGACTGGATTACAGTTCCATGTCACTTTGCCAAATGATTTCTGTAAGTTCACAGGTCCTTACAGCCTACAACAGCAAAAGTACCAAAACCCATAAAGACACTGACCAAGCCAATAAATATAACAAGTAACTATAAAAATGACAAACTACTGTATATTTCTATGTTTTTCCCCACAAAATTACTTTTTTTTGTCAAATCAAGTCAAGTCACCTTGATTTATATAGCGCTTTATACAATACACATTGTGTCAACACAGCTTTACAGTGTTAAACAGGAAAATAATACTTCAATAATGCAAACAAAATTAAATTCTGCTGTAAAGCACCTTTTAAAAGAGGACAATAGTAAACACTCAGTTTTTCAGTTAAACTCAGTTTATCATTGATTCAGTGATGTCATCATCTAGCTCAGTTCAGTTCTTATCCAATGGTGTCTGTGCAATGGTGTCTGAGTCAATAATACAGCCAAATTGTCCCAACTAAGCAAGCCCAAAGGCAACAGTGGCAAGGAACCCAAACTCCATTGGTGACAGAAATGGAAAAAAAAAATAACCTTGGGAGAAACCAGGCTTCGTCGGGAGTCCAGTTCTCCTTATCGATGGAAAGAAGCTGAAAAGCTACATGATATTTCTTTGTAGTGAGGCAGTAACATCACTGTTCTTGAAGCAGTTAAACTTACAGTTTCACTATTAGAAGAGACACTGCTGCTGAACACTGTTGAGAGACACACAGACTCTGGAAATTCACACATGCTTCAGACAGCTACCATTAACCTCTTTCTCACTCATAACTGCATTAAGAACTGCATTACCAGTGGCTCAAGCCTCCTTTACTAGCTCTAAAATAGTGTATCAGAATTAGCAACAGAGGCTTCAGATGAGATACATAAGAAATTAGTCCTACACACAAGAGTGTTTTAAGGGCAAAACTGAAAAATGTCTAAAAATACATAATCTGAACAATATCTTGAGGTGAGGTGACAATAGTGTAAGAGTGGAATAACTGACTCTGGGCCGCTGAATTATTTGAAAAATAATGCTCCGCTTCTCACCTCAGGTGTGCATTATTTTTCTAATAATTCAACAGCCTGTCGTCAGTTATACCTTACACAGACATACTGTACAAACACACACACACATACAGTATGTGTGAAAAAAAAATGTTTAAAGTTATTCTAATAATATTGTTCTGTGTTGTTGTAGTAGTGGTGTGGGTCTTAAATTGTAAAATAAATAGATAAATAAATAAATAAAAATGATGACTACGCCAATCAAATGCTTTTTAGAATCCATATAAAATAAATATTTTTAGTCCCTACAATGCTCTTCACACCAACTGTCTAATCAGATGCTCTTTAGAAAGAGAATGTCCCTCCATCTGATACCATATGATACCATATAATTAAATTACACTCTCATTTATATTCATATGCACATTAACAGCCAACCTGTTAAACATTACATAATGTCTCTTAATGACCTATTAATGAAAGTTTCAAGCTCTATAAGAAAATAAAGCCCTGTCGAATGAACCACATTCATTGAAGTTTGTGGCTTAGAGTTAGTCATTTTTAGACTCTTTGTGGTGTGAAATGATTTGACCTGTGATGTTCTCCTCTTTCATTCTCCTGTCAGACAGCCCAAAGGTGCTGTCACCTCTTCAACTAGACAAGAGAGAACCACTTACAGTCAACAAATGAAAAGAGATGTAACAGGCAAAGAGAAATCCATACATGGCTTTAGGCTATGTTTTTATAAATTTATGTATTCTACCTCGCTCCCCCTCTCCCTCAAAATTTATTCTTCTCACAAAAGCATATAAAAAGTCTGATGGAGAAGGAATGCCAAGCGACACTGGGTGAAGTGTAGTGTGGGATTCCTTGTGCCTGGGGACAGCCGTGTATGAAGGTTAAAAATGCAGAGCCGAGCTTCGAAACAAGGTCAGGGGGAGTGTGAACAGGGAGAGCTTATGGGCAACAGAGGGTGAAGGAGAGAGACACATATGGAATGATGTAGGAGAGTTTCAGACTAAATGAACCTGGCTGAGGGACTTCAAAAGGGGTAGGTGGTTTTGCGATGGGATTGATTTGGTGGTTGTTAAGGGCTTCGTTCACCAGCTCATGAACGGAAACAGGGTTATTATGTGTTGTGTATTAGTGACCCTATACACTGTAGTACATGCTCACATAATGGATCTATCTATCTATCTATCTATCTATCTATCTATCTATCTATCTATCTGTCTTACATGTTGAAAATTGTAGTCAGTAATGTAATCAAGATTACTCATCTAAGGTTACATATTTGGACTACTTTTGGGTTATGTTTAACATAACTTATTTATAGATTTAAATGGGATTATTGTTATAAGAAAGCTAAATAAAATGTGTGATAAACCAACAAGAGAGAGCACGCAAATGAGTTGTTAAATTATTGTAATGTTAACTTTAAATCTCAGGGGGACTTGTAGTAAATATTTTAGGTCAAAGTGGATTGACTGACAAAAAGTTTAAGAATCCCTGCATTGTCACAGGTTGTTGCGAGGAAGTCAGAAGAAGATGAAGAGTAACGTTCCAACATGAAGTTTAATGAGAATAGGGCAACGCACACTACACGTAACAATGATCCGGACAATGAGTGACTGAGAAGGAACAACTTAAAAACACTGATGATGAGATGATAATGAACAGGTGTCTGATGATTAGTGTCCATGACAACCGATGACTGGAAGGGAACTACACATATGTGTCTAATGAAAACAAACTGAAAGTCTATGAAATCAAACTAACTTAATCTAGCTGTGACATGAATCACATGAACAAAAAAAAATTAAAAAGGGAATAAAAGAATCATTAAATTATAAATAATTTACTACTGTTGTGTGAATAATTTGTTATCATTGTAATCCATAAAAAAGAACTGTAATCTGATTATGAGCATTTTAAAATGTAATATCTACTTACAAGAACTTTTGGGAATCTGATTACGTGATCAAGATTACATGTAATCAGTTATGATCCATATAATCATAATATATATAATCATCATATAATTTATCACAAACACACACATTTTAGTATTTTTTTCTATCTATCTATCTGTCTATCTATCTATCTATCTATCTATCTATCTATCTATCTATATATATATATATATATATATATATATATATATATATGTCACGGAGTCTGGTTAGTGTCTCCCTGGGTGGCCACTAGAGTCTCACTTCCCCTTAGTGTCACCCCCCCTCAGAACTACATTTCCCACTAGCCTTATCTGTTTCATCACTGTTCATTGTATTCAGCGGTCACCACTTTACATTGTTTGCACCTGTGTATAAATACCCTGGTTGTTCTGTCATTGTTTACGGAGTCCTTGTTGCATGTCACCCTGCTTTTTCCTGGTTCCCTAGTGGATGTTCGTGTTTCGTGTTTTGGACTGTTTATGTTTTGGTTTTGACCCCTGCCCGGGACTGTTTATGATTTTGGATTACCCTTTAATAAACACTGCATTTGGATCTACCTGTCTGTGTGCGTTACGTGACAGAAGGACTCTGTCATGCCTAGATCCAGCGGTGTGGGATTTCGAATCTGTTCCCCAGCCACCATGGAGGAACGGAGGGGGAGATTCCGGAACTTAACCACCCTTCGTCAAAGGGGGAGTGAGGTGGGTGGCCTGGCGCAAGTGTTTTGGACCATGGCAGTCGGGCTAGGTTATAATGATGCAGCACTGAAAGACTTATTCAACAATTGCCTAGATGATCCTTTGCCTCGATGGGAGATGATGGGGCTGGAGATCCTGGACTTTTGGGGTTTTACTAATTACCTGCACCATCGTGCTCGGTGGGATACATCGGCTGATCCAGCGCCACAGCACAAGATGGCCGCCAGCCCAGCGCCACAGCACAAGATGGCCACCAGCCCAGCGCCACGGCACAAGATGGCCGCCAGCCCAGCGCCACAGCACAAGATGGCCGCCAGCCCAGCGCCACAGCCCAAGATGGCCGCGGAGACAGTATTAAGTTACTTTTCCAGGATGTGCCAGATCCCAGAGTTTCCCGGGAGTGTTCACACCACGGCCGCTGAGCCAGCGCCAATGGCCAAGATGGCCGCCAGCCCAGCGCCACAGCACAAAATGGCCGCCAGCCCAGCGCCACAGCACAAGATGGCCGCCAGCCCAGCACCACAGCACGAGATGACCACCAGCCCAGCACCACTGCACAGGATGGTCGAATCTACACCTGTGTTGGCAGACAAGATGGTTGACTCAACGCCTGAGTCTTCCGTCAAGGAGCCACCGGCATGTCATCATAGAAGCCGCAGGAGGAGGAGACAGGCGTCAGCCGTTCCTCAAAGCCCGGAGGACGTTCCCGAGCAGGCCGCTGCCGTCCAGGAGGACATTCCCGAGCAGGCCGCTACCGTCCAGGAGGACGTTCCCGAGCAGGCCGCTGTCGTCCAGGTGGACGTGTCCAAGGTTCCCGATGCAATGCACGAGGCAGAGGCGGTGCCCGAGGCGGTGCCCGATGCCGAGGCGGTGCCCGATGCCGAGGCGGTGCCCGAGGCGGTGCCCGATGCCAGGGCGGTGCCCGAGGCGGTGCCCGATGCCGAGGCGGTTCCCGATGCCGAGGCGGTACCCGATGCCGAGGCGGTGCCCGATGCGGTGGCCGAGGTGGTTCCCGATGCAATGTCCGATGCCGAGGCGGTGCCCGATGCCGAGGCGGTGCCCGAGGCGGTGCCTGATGCGGTGGCCGAGGCGGTTCCCGATGCAATGTCCGATGCCGAGGCGGTGCCCGTTGCCGAGGCGGTGCCCGTTGCCGAGGCGGTGCCCGAGGCGGTGCCCGAGGCGGTCCCCGATGCAATGCCCGAGGCGGTGGTCGAGGCAGTTCCCGATGCAATGCCCGAGGCCGAGGGCGGTGCCCCGATGCCGAGACAGTGCCCGATGCCAAGGCGGTGCCCGATGCGGTGCCAGAGACGGTTCCCGATGTAATGCCCGAGACCGAGGCTGTTCCGGAGGTCGAGGCGGTGCCCGATGTTGTTCCCGATGCCGAGGCGGTGCCCGATGCCGAGGCGGTGACCGATGCCGTTCCGGAGGTCGAGGCAGTGACCGATGCTGTTCCGCAGGTCGAGGCGGTGCCCGAGGCTGTGCCCAATGCCGAGGCTGTGCCCGATGCCGAGGCTGTGCCCGATGCTGTTCCGGAGGCCGAGGCGGTGCCCGAGTTGGTTCCAGAGACCGAGGCGGTGCCCGATGCGCAGGCCGAGGTCGTTCCCGAGGCGGTGCCCGATGCAGAGGTCGTTCCCGACGCGGTGTCCTTGTCCAAGGCCGTTCCCGAGGCGGTGCCCGATGCCGAGACCGTTCCCGAGGCGGTGCCCGATGCCGAGCCCGAGGCCGTTCCCGAGGCGGAGCCCGAGGTCGTGCCCAAGGCCGTTCCCCGAGGCGGTGTCCTTGTCCAATGCCGTTCCTGAGACCGTTCCCGAGGCGGTGCCCGATGCCGAGGTCGTTCCCGAGGCGGTGTCATTGTCCGATGCCGTTCCTGAGGCCATTCCCGAGGCGGTGCCCGATGCTGTTCCGGAGGCCGATGCGGGGCCCGAGATGGTTCCGGAGGCGATACCCCGTGTCCAAGGCCGTTCCCGAGGCGGTGCCCTTGTCTGAGGCCGTTCCCGATGCCGTTCCCCAATGCCGTGACCTGGCCATCGCCACAGCCTGCTCCTTACTGGCTCCCCCGAATGGCAGGTTCCGTTCGGGCCACTCAAATGGCGAATTCCTCCCTGGCCGTCTGCACAACGAGAATGGACTGATCCACCGTGGCCACCTGAACTGCCTGGCCCCTCGTGGTCCCCTGAACTTTCGGGTCCACCGTGGCCACCTGAACTGCCTGGTCCCTCGTGGTCCCCTGAACTTTCGGGTCCACCGTGGCCACCTGAACTGCCTGGTCCCTCGTGGTCCCCTGAACTTTTGGGTCCACCATGGCCCCCTGATCTGACCGAGCCACCTGGGCTACCAGGGGAGCCATCGTTGCCGGTCCCAGTTCCCCCCTACACGGGCCTGGCCCGCCATCCCTCCCCCTGTTCTGCCTCCACCAGTCCACCTCCCTCTTGGTCTCTTTGTTTTGTGTTTGGTTTGTTCTGAGGAGCATCTAGAAGCTGCTCCTTAGAGGGGGGGTAGTGTCACGGTGTCTGGTTTGTGTCTCCCTGGGTGGCCACTAGAGGTCTCACTTCCCCTTAGTGTCACCCCCTTCAGAACTACATTTCCCACTAGCCTTATCTGTTCATCACTGTTCATTGTATTCAGCGGTCACCACTTACATTGTTTGCACCTGTGTATAAATACCCTGGTTGTTCTGTCATTGTTACGGAGTCCTTGTTGCATGTCACCCTGCTTTTTCCTGGTTCCCTAGTGGATGTTCGTGTTTCGTGTTTTGGACTGTTTATGTTTGGTTTTGACCCCCTGCCTGGACTGTTTATGATTTTGGATTACCCTTTAATAAACACTGCATTTGGATCTACCTGTCTTTCATTCATCCATGCATATATATCATTTTTACATTTAATCCTTTTTGTTGTTGTAAAGCCAGTGAAACAGTTTGAGACATCACTGCTCAACCATTCATTCATCCATGCATCTGTCTATCTGTCTCTCTTGTTCTAGGCCTTATCCTAATGTAGCATGCAGTTTAGGTACTTTGACTACCCCCCTATAGGGCTGAGTGTATCACCAGACTGTCATCTCCAGGGGGTCATTCTGAAGCATCACATTTGTTCTACTTTTTATTCCAAAACAGAATTCTCTTATTCAAGCAGCCAGCTGTGCTACATGGAGTCTTGCTCTCTCTCTCACACTGCAGTAAAGTGCAGTTCCGTGCAGCTACGGACTGCCGGAGGGTCTGGTGCAATTAATTAGCTTCCGTTTATTGATATATGGTTTCCTCTTGAGAGAAAACAATGCATTCATCTCTCCTCCCTCGCATCTCATTCAATTTCTCTCTCTCTCTTGCTATCTCACTTTCTCTCGTGCACGCTCGCATACACAGACGTGCAGGATAAGGACCGGTAACAGGCGTTTGAAATAGCTTTTCTTCACAAAGCAGGTGAAACAAGCATTTATTCTAAAACAACAGCCATTGTTCTGTTATTGACCACTTACCTAACAAAGAGCTTAGACCGCCATTGTTGAGTAACTGCAAAAGCAAAATGGCAACTGTGAAATTTCCTAAACCATATTTACAGAGTCCTTTTACATTACAGATTTAAAGTTATCATGAACTCAAAATACAACCTATTTATTTTCTTAATCCGTGCTCCTGGACTTACTATAAAAAAAAATACTATAAAAAATTATAAAATGAAATATATATATATATATATATTTCACTTGTGGTATTTAAAACAATTTTACTTATTTATCTTTGCATTTTTTTATTTTAATTATTTATTCAGACAAAATAGGTTAGAAAGATATGTAGAACCAGCCACTTTTCGGTTTTAGGCCATAACAAGAAAATAATTATTGGCTCATATGTAAAATTTTGTGCAACACCAGTTCATAGTGGGAATGTCTGTCTAGATAAATGTTGTCCATACATTAAATTACGCATTAGCAATTGTGTGAGCATTAGACCAGATGTTAGGCAGCTATCAATTGTTGTAAATATTACATTACAGAAGTAAAATAGATTGTGAATAATGTACAACATTAAAGGCACATTATACAATTATAGGCATAATTAAATTTATGAAATGTATGGTTCTATAAATGTCTTAAGAGCATAATATTTAGCCTTGACCTTAAATTCACATATTCTGTGTACAGGACAATGCCGAATTTCTGTATTTGGAATGAAATGTGAGAGAAAACAACAGGACAAAGGGAAAGAACCTCTGTCAATCAACATCAATAACCATTCAATAATGCTCAGACGCAAAGCGTTGCATTGGCTGAGCATCATTTAAAAATCAATGTGGAGAGTGCATCAGGCTCTCGTGAGAAGTCTCTTATTACATTGTTCTTCCCCTCTCAGGAGGGACACGTCTCTCTAACACAATCCTTACAAACACTCATCTTCTCTCCTGCTGACATTATGATGTCATTACATTCCACAGAGGTCACGCTAAGGCCAGGTCCAATGACTACTTTCATTGACCAGGCCGCTCTTCAGGTCTTCACCAAAACATCCTTCTCAGAACAACAGACAATCGGCCTTTGTCTGTTTTCATACACTCCCACTGGGGAGGGAAAAAAGGTAATTTACTGCTGTACGGACAAGTGCCAGTTCTTTTTTCCCATCCTTTTTTAATTAACTATTACATGTGGAGCGGTTTATAATTAATTCACTTCATCAAGTGCAAAGCTGTGAAAAACGTATTGTTCATACAAGCACACTCTAGGCCACATGGTTTTAAAGGACATAAAGGTTTACTGAAAGAAATGTCAGGGATATTTTCATAAGAGGTGAAAAGAAAGAGATAGAGAGACGGGGAGAGAGAAAGTGACAGAGTACGAAGGGGATGAAACGGTAGGAGCAAGCAAAGAGTGGGAGGGAAAGTCCATGCAAATTGGCGGTAATGCAGTCGTAAGCTTGTGCTGGCTTATCACTGGTGCATGTCCAATTTTCCGACTCAAAGCGAAACGCAGAAAGGATGATTTCCTGTTTGTTTTACAGCTTCATACTGTTAAAATATTTATTGCCCATTCACAGTGAGAGCACAAAAAACTAATTCATAGGCATGGTGTGTTCACATTATTTAATGCCTAATGCTGATTAAAATAATCAACATGCTGATTTCTTACATAAATATTTTGTCAAAAATTTTAAAATAACTTAATTGTGAATGCAATTTTAATATCTAAATAATCTAAAACATCTTTTTCTAATTTGCTCCTTAAAATGATTTTGCTAATTTGCTTAAATGCCCATGATAACCTATGAAATTAAGATTGTGTTTACATTTGCCAGGTTTGGTTTGATTAAAACAAACTCTGGTGCCATTACTCTGTTAGTGTGAACACCATCATCCGAACTTTGGTGCAGTTCAATTGATATATGAACACAACATGGACCAAAGACGTCTACACGAACCAAAAATAAGACGTGATGTTGCAAGATTCGACTTAAAAGGACAAATGCAGAAGCATATCTGGTTCTTCTCATCATAAGTGCTATGTTGCCCATTACAGTTCGGTAAAAGCATCTGAACTGCCGTTTCTTTACAGCAGATCTCCATGTG
Organism: Cyprinus carpio; assembly: GCF_018340385.1. Lineage (NCBI taxonomy): Eukaryota > Metazoa > Chordata > Actinopteri > Cypriniformes > Cyprinidae > Cyprinus > Cyprinus carpio. Next base: position 8,687,994 of record NC_056592.1, read on the forward strand.
TGCAAAAGAAGAATTTCTGGCACTGTTTTGACTCCTTTACGCATTTTATAATCTTTGTGTGTTATAATCTGGTAAAATACCACCATATGTACACTGTTTTGGATGTTCATATTGTGACCATCCATATGCGTTTTGTTTTGTATATTTAGGTTTAGGTTTACTAGTTTTGCATTTCACAGAAGAAAAAAGTCATTTTAATAAGTAGATAATGACAGAATTTTTATTTTTGGGTGTACTGTGACTTTAAGACATGATCCATAAAATCTATAACCTTGGGTTTACAGGCATGTTGTGATGGTATCACAGACTGGGCATTATCAACAGTTCCTTATATCAATTTAGCTCTCATCTTTTGCAATGCATCCACCAATGATAGAAATAATGTTTGTCTTTACAAAACAGCAAACAAACAAGCGTAATCTCCCATCTCAGCCAACACGAAAAATAAATAGAATTTGGCAGCTAAATCCTTGACCAGCATCGCCTCTGTTGAAAGAAGGGATAAATATTAGTTTGGCAATGGGAAATTGGCTGTGTGAACCTTTTTAATAACTCTAGCTTTAAAGCTTAGTGAATTTGCTCTATAAATAAATGCCTGCAAACACACACAAAGATAGACAGATAGACAGATAGATAGATAGATAGATAGATAGATAGATAGATAGATAGATAGATAGATAGATAGATAGATATATTTAATTAGCCTTTTTAATTAGCCTTTTCATTTAAATTTTCTTTGTAATTAATAGAAAAATTCAAAGAAACAAATTAAAATACGTTACAATTTCATTTAAAACAATTTCCAGTTTTCAGACTTGTATTTCATTACTGTTCATATCTGCTAAGACGTCTCGTTTTTCAAACAGAATCTATTTACTTTTACATCCTTCAATCTGGCGACCAAGGCTATTAGTGTGCAAACACATCTGCGTCGGGATCGGACAAACTCATCTCCAAAAAGACACATCAATTCATTACCAGTCTCGACCTCGCAGGGAATCCAACGCTGCCTCTGTGTTTTGATGCGGCCGATAATTGCACAAGAGTTTCGAACCCCTTTCCAATAATGCTCTAATGGTCTGCTTGCAGCTCCAGCATTCCTTCAGATAGAAGTGAAGGCCTAATAAGCCTGCATGCCTCACGCTGCCTTCCTTCAAAACAGATTTTATACAAACACATCAGGGATCTAATGACTATTCACTTTTACTTGTTGAAAAAATATATTCATATTGATCTAAAAAGCAGCAAAGTCCAATGCTGCATTGATGAAGAGTGAGTAAAAAGCATAATATACAGTACATACACAGATATTATATGAATAATTTTATAAATATTTAAAAATATGCATAATTTTATTCTTTTGGTTTACTATAAAATATAACTTATTGTGAGTGAATAAGTGATTTAAAAAAATTAAACTGCTGTTAAAAAAAAAACAAAAAAACAAAAAACAAAGGGTTTATATAAGCCTTTCAAAATACTTTGAATTTACACAACAGAAACAGCAACATTATAATGCCTTCTGCGGCAAATGACAAATACCATATCATAAAAGGGATTTATGCCGAATTTATTACTTCTCCTTCTACTTTTTGCTCTTGCTCCTGTGGCATTTCCATCAGAATCAAACTGTAAAGTAATTGTGCAGATTTGCAGAAGTCATCCTTCATGAAGTTGTTTACGCTTTTCTGAGAAGAATAAAAAGCTTCCAGTTGTTCCTGAGAGGCACACATTTCTTTTTAAAAGCTGATGGCACCGTCTCAAAGCTATGAGAAAGGAATTTGTCCTTCACTCACAACAACAACTGCAGTGATTCTGCTGAAATAAACAACAAATTCTAGACAGCAATCATAAATAGTGCTCTTTAAACTTTTACCCTGTGTAATTTCTGTACTTTTACACATTCACCGCCCCATGTTCAGACTTGTGTGACGTGTGTGTGTGTGTTGCCTTCGTGGAAAAATGCCTTTTTTTCACTATGTCCCTTTCTATGGCTAATGGTACATGTAGAATGAGAGCCATTAGGTGAAGCTGTGGACTATGGCAACACCTATTCAATGGCACTCTGATGAGACGGCCTCGTCTATCACTGCTCAGCCAGGGCCACTAACACAAGGTCAGCTTTGTACTAATGGCGCGTGACCACTGCCTGCCAGAGAGAGAATGAGAGAGACCACAGCACTAGAATGACAGAGAGTTCATGATATGACAGCCACACGTGAAGTAATGGAGAGAAATGATGGAAGGATTATTAGATTCATCATTGGATAAATTATTTAAGAGATCTTCATAAGTGCTGGTGGAAATGAAAACCAAGCCAGAGGTCAGAGGTCAGCTGCAAGGAGAATCTAGACTCTGGCCTTTGAACTAACCCTGCCCTATGAAATTGCTTGATGAACACAGTTTTCCTACTGAACAGGACACTGATCTTGTTTTAGTCTGATAAGGATAGTCCAACCCAAAACTGAAAAATTATTTCATTTTCTCACCTTAATGTCAGTTTCTTATTTTGGTTGAACATAAAAGAAAATATTTGAAGAATATTGGTAATGAAACTTTCTCTTCTTATTAATTTCTGATGTATGGACAAAATACAATGGAAGTCAATGAGAAGGAATGTCTTCTTTTGTGTTCTGTAGAAAGAAGAAAGTCATACAGGTTTGGAACAACATGAGTTTGAGTAAATGATGACATAATTTTTGTCTCTAATCTCTTTAATGGGGTCGTTAGTCGCACTCACCCTCAAGAAATCCAAGATGTGGATGAGTTTTCTTTCTTCATCAGAAAATATTAGGATAAATATAAGATTACATCACTTTTTTCACCAATGGATCCTCTGCAGTGAATGGGTGCCATCAGAATGAGAGTTCAAACAACTAATAAAAACATCACAATAATCCACAAGTAATCCATGCCACTCCTGTCAATCAATAACATCTTTTCATATGAAACGCTGTGTGTTTGAAATAAGCATATTCATTATTAGGATGCTCATGATTATTATTAACTTCAAACAGTTGCTTCTTGCCAAAATAAGAGTCCTCTATCCAAAATGTTGCTTTCCCCAGATAAAAAGTAATCTTGTCTGAATCAGGCGAGAAATATGGACAGACTATATTTTAAACAAAACAGATTCAAACAAATATGTTGGTGGACTTTGTGAGAGGACAACTGGGGATAGACTTTTGTCTTTTTTTTCTTCTTTTTTTTACCAGAGAATGCATTATGGCCAGCAGAGACAGTTTAAAGTTAAAACACTTAATAATGGATTTGTTTATTAAAAACACATAGCTTTCTGCTTTACAAAGATGTTGATTAATGACCTAGAGTCATGTGGATCACTTGTGGATTATTGTGATGTTTTTATCGGCTGTTTGGACTCTCTTTTTGACGGCACCCATTCACTGCTGAGCATCCATTTTTGAGTATTGTAATGCTTCATACCAAAAATCCATCAAAAATAAAAAACAAACTCATCTAAATATTCCTTTTAGTTCCTTACATGGTTCACTGACCAAACTTCCATACTATGCCCAACTATTCTTTTAATATGTAAAGTGTTTTGTATGTAAAATGAGGCTAGCAAGAATTTGTTTTGTTATTTGTTAAAGTATTAAACTGCATGCAGCTATGGCACACACACATCACTGCAACAGATTGTTGCCAAGCTTATCTTTTCATACCGCTCCCAAATTCTGTCACTCATAATAGCCAGCTGTCTCCCTTAAACGTTTCCAGCCACTCCACTGCAAAAACTACTTACAAAGACACACAACTCAATCAGGTGCACATGATGTCATAAATGAACAGTATTGTGATGTAATTGCAAAGCACTTACAGAAAACATGCCTACTTTTTGAATAAACTCACTGCTGTCTCTCTCTTTTATAACGTTTCCTTCCTCGCAGTATTATTCCTAATCACAGTTTGAGCTCCCAAAAGACTCCTGCCTATCTTGGCGCGTGCACACGCGAATGTGCCGCTGATCTGCCATGTGTTTCACGCCTCCGTACGACTCGAAAAGAAGCACACTTTTGTTGCGCAATTATTTTCCTGAGGAGCGGAACACAGTGGCGCGATACATGAAACAAAACAGGTCCTCGCTGAATTGATTGGCAATTATGATAAACTGCCTTAATTACGGGGCCTAGCTCTCCGGGGGATATTTTGAGGGAGGTCTAGGTCTACAGAGCGACAGCTTTTCACTCGTTATTCTGCAGAAAGCGCCGTCGCTGGGGGTCCCTTACCGCTGGAAGCACAGCTGGTGAAGAGTGACAAGGGAGATGCTTTGAGAAGAAAATAAAGACAGTTTTAGATATGCGCAAGCTAATTGTGTGATTATATAGAGTGTCTATAGATTTCTCTGCGAATGGTCTACCAGCCCAAACTCCGAAGATGTATTGTAAACATTACTCTAGCATACAAACAATGGCATATGCAGTTCAGCCAGTCACGTGTTGGAACATCAGCACGCAGCGCTGCTTTTTATACATAGTCATTTGGTGTAATTTGCTAAACACAGCATGCACAGGTTGCTTTTGGGATGATTGCAAGCATACTGTCAAATGAATAAAGCTCTTGAAGTAAACCCGAGAGGGTGATATGGCAGGTGTCTGCCATTTAAAACATCAGTCATTTGTTCTAAACAGTTAAAGCTGATTCTGTGAAAGTGATTAGCATGTACAGTACTTCAGGTTTGAATACTACTTTATTCCCTGTCATGTGACCTGTTGCTCCTGGGGTCATTTAGTATTACAAATTATAAGTAAATATATTATGGTCCCTTTAAAAAGCATATAGAAGCAGAATAGAGCAGTCACCAGTGGCGATTTTTAGGACCATGGACAGCTCCTTGGATGGCTGCAATGATGTGTATTTTTGAATATGGATTATTTAAAAAAAAAAAAAAAAATTATGTTGTCTATACAGGTGAAGGTCAGCATGATCTTTGTAAAATGTCAAGGCAAATTTTCAACAAAATTGTGTTGACTTGTTTATCCATTTGTTGTCACTTGTAGCATTTTGCAATGACCTGGATGACTGAGAATCTTTTAAAAACAACATTATTACCATATGGTCCATTTATTTAATATAAAATGGAACCAACAAATGTGTAAATAAGCACACATGAAGCAGAACAAAATTTTAGCTGACAAGTAATGTTTCATAGCCATTATCATTTTGCCATTATTATGCCAACATCATTTGCATGTTTTTAGCAAGCATCGACATTTTACTATTACATTACAGCTAATATCCCTTAAAAATGTTACACTCAACATATGACAACATTTGGACCCTAGCAAAACAAGAAAATTTATGATGATTGAAATTTTGCATGTCTAAATACAGTTTAAACTTCTATGTGTACAATTCTCTTTTCGTGTGTGTGTGTGCACATATATAATCATGCAAAACTCATATAATTAAAAATGAATAGAAAGTAAAGCAACTTATAAATGCATAAATGTGTCTTCTAAAGTTGACAATCAACATTTTATCTAGGTTAAGCACCTTTTACTGGCCTTTTGTTGAAAAAAAGTAGTCAGCTCTGTTTTGTACACTATTCATTAAAAATGGCACTTAGTTACAATTTTACTGATATTCACTCCTTTGTGAATTATGTTTTTTCTTTCCCTTGTGAATACAAAGGATTGGCATTGAAAAGACCAAATACAGTTAAATCACCATTTAAACCTTGTCAACACATATCTTACAGACGACTACATACACATGCAGACATGCATAGCCAAGTCATGTGGACAAAGAAAGAGACTGACACCCGCACACAGAGACGTTACAGATCAGCAGCAGCTGAGAACTGAAGGAATAATTGCATGTATGTAAACATATGCAGAGCGGGAGAGAGGATAATCATCAGGCGGTTTTGATAAAGATGGCGAGATAACCTTTTCCTGTCCTGCTTCGCATGGATGAACATGGAAAATAAGAAAATCTCAATTATAACCAACAGAAAGCAAGGACAGAAAGAAAATACAATAGCAGCAATAGAAAAATAAAGAATGGGAAAGAAATGAGGAAAAAGGATGACGTTTGAGGCAAGCAAAAAAAGTATGCAAATTGAAATTTCAAAAAGAACTCATCTGCAATACAATAATGCTAGGAAGGCAGGAAGTGGAGGATAATCTAAATACATCACCCTCATCACATTAACTGGTGTGATGTCAACATTATCAAACAGAAATCCGATAAAACAACAAATTATTAATTAAATATTTTTGCTTTTAATGGATGCAAGCAGAAATGGAAATGGTTCTGCATAGAATCCATTTTGCAATTGTTTCTGTGCAACTTGATAGATCTCAACTTGTGGTTTTCAACTAAAGTTTGTAACTCAAAATTTGATCAAATTTATGGTAGTTGTTTGATTCAGTTGCAGAGAGCAGAAAAATATCTAAATGCACAGAAAACAAATGCAACCAACCATATAATTGTGGATAATCAAGATATACAGGCTTATCAACTTTTAAAAATAAACAGGCTTATCAACTTTTAAAAAGAGAAAGGAAAATTGTTCCTTATCTTTTGTTGTTGTCAAAGGCCATGCATCCAATTATTTTTAATTTAAGCTTATGTAGTTCATAAAAAATATAGTCAAAATAAATTAGCCAGGTAGAAAGCAAACGAGGATTTCAACTGATTTCTCAAAAAGATGGGGCACATCTCATTATTGCTCTAGAATGTTCATGCCCACTCACCCACCCATCTGCTGCTCTTCTCCTGTCCTAGAAGGGACAAACAGGAGGAAAGAAGTGGAAAACAAGAAAAATAAGCAATAAGTCAATCAACCGAGACGGATGAATGACTATGGCATCATAAGCATGCTGGAAAAAAAGACTTAATTGTTTTAAGGTTTGGTAGACATGGGTTTTAATAAGTCAATTCAGTGTAATTAATAATTTTAAAAAGTGATAAAATGCAATTAATAATACTGTATGCAATGTTTTAAATTATCTTCATTTTAGGGCTTTTCTCTGGAAGCATTGCTATAAGTAATCACAAGTAATTATATTGTTGAATTTGATTAATTAATCAGCATATCAGATTGACAGCCTAAATTATAATTACACACACAGCATAACCAATGTCTAATTGATGACAACGACTGATGGCCTAACATCAGAAATGGTGCTGTGTAGGTGTAAGAATATCAGTAGCATAAAATAATGTGATCAAGAGCAAATAAACTGATATTTGAAGGGCTTTGAGACACAAAGTAAAATAGCAGCAAAAAAAAAATTGCTTGCTGAAGAGTTGGAGTCAAAGTAGATCATTATTTCTGTTTGAAGTTTCAAAGAAAAAAAACAATCCAGGCTCATTGGTAAAACCTTACCTACGTAAGCATCACATATACATGTGTGGCTTTTCCAACATAGTAAACTTGCTCCGTAGCACATCTGGTACAGCATTGCCCTCGCAATGCGGAAAAAGTCTGGTGAAACACGGTTCAACAAAAGAGCTCAAAGACTTGTATAAACATGGTAAAATGACATGAGTTCATCAGCAAATGCATTCCTAACTCACGCTTTTTTTCTATAACAGTATCCGTTAAGTTTAAGGTATTAGGGTAAGGCAGGTGACACAATATTTTCAAATGCGATAAATTCATTGGCCATTCAATTTCCTTAACTGCCAAAATATGTGCATAAACCAACATAAAAATAAAAATGTTGCCACAGTCACGTTTATCTGTTCTGGAGAAAATTTAACAAGCTTTTTAGCACTACTCACTGGTGACTTCGCCACAGGCACATATTTTTCATGATTTTCATGAGGTTGGAAAAAAATGTAATTTGAAAATTGTCTATAAAATAGTTCCCTGAGACAGATCTGTTGTTATGTGACTTTAGACTATATAAGTCTTTTCAGTCATTGCTTATGTAATTAGCATTTTAAGAGCCAGGTTACAAGCTTAATTCTATAGGTTTCTACAAACGGCGAGAGTATAATATTGAATTTGCATTTACTGACAGGAGCATTATATCTCATGAGCCTCAATCAAGCCTTGAACAAATAAACCCCTTCACATGGGAAAGCAACCTCCTCACCCTCTTTTCTCCTCCCTTGCTTTCTCATTTCCTCTCATTCACTCTCTCCCGGTGTTTTTTTTTATTATTATTTTTATTTACAGAGCGACCAAGAGTGTCAATCTCTCCTGACTCAATCTGACAGGGAACGTTTTGGCTCAAACCTCCCATTCGTCATTGCAGAAGTGTTTTGCTTCTTTTTTTGCTTCTCGGTTCTTTCATTCTTTCTTTTCCACACCGCTCGAGGGCAAACTTATGTACCCAATACTATACTACTAGGAACTAATACAAAAACTATTTCTGCTCAGCACTACAGGGGGAGGTTGAAAGGTGGAAAGGTGTTTGAAGTCAACGAAACATAACCCAGAGTTGGGAGAGCTGAGATTGAAATATGTGACCCTGACGGGCTACACCAGCTAGCGCTGGGATCTCTCACAGAGATGGGCATGTATGAGCATGGAACAAAGAGTGACAGTGGCATTAGACAAAAGTGAAGTGCAAATCACTGTGGAATTTAAAATCAGTCACATTGTACAAGACACAAACGTTCACATGCAGAGAAGAACAGGGTGGTTTGCGGGTCAGTGAATATTCAGAGCTCAGTCTAGACATCAATGAATTCTTCTGTAGCCATGCATGTTATTGCAAAATAACACCGATTGATAGTTATTTAAAAAAAAACGATCCTAAATCAATATTTGAGCAATATTTCAATATTTTACTTTAGCCCGATTCACAGCGGTTATCTTATAATAATGTTTGGTACTGGTAGGAATTCCCGGGAAATTCAAGCATGCCGCTAGGTCATTACATCACGTCTGTAAACATAAAGAAGTTGTCCTGGCTAGTAGGCTATATCGCATGTGAGGATCCTGCAGGTGGAATAATTACATTTATCCTTTTGATGGCGGATTGTAATCCAGAAAGTATTATGTGTTTATGAAACACATGTGACTGAAATTAAATTATATTCCAGTTTTAAATGTGCTTCTGATTACAGATAGCAAACGTGGGGTTACACAAGATTTGTATTTTAAAGAGAACCAGTTTGAAGGAAGAATAATTTGCCTTTTGGGTTAAAAGAATTTCTTTATATGAAATTCGAATAGTATCAAAATTGGAGATTAGACTGTACACAAATTGAAATCTACATGCTAATACACACTATACACATTTTCACGAAATTCTGATGTTGTTAACATTAACAATTTGAGAAAAAAACTATAACAATAATATTAATTTGCATGGTTTGATGTGATATGAGCTAAGTGATTGTTAAATTTAATCACCATTGGTAGCGCGATTTATTGTAATGCTTTTTTTCTAGGTTGGTCAGAACAAAAGTGGCAGACTTGTAAATTACTTGTTCAGAAGACAATATGTGGTGAAAGTGCTTATTTGGGACATATATTCTAAGACGTAGGCTGGAATCTGTGATTGCAAAGTACAGTATCCACACCAGTGCAGTGACTGACTGCCACACATTCACCTCAATACAGTAGATTGATCCTCGTTAGAGCCGTGCCGACGCACAACCCACGCAAGCAAGATAATTGCACAAATAACTGCATTTGCAGGTTTTCAAACAGAGATGGTGACAAAGAGGCAAAACTTACGGCCTTCAGCTCTAAATCTTTATTTTAGTTTTTAGAAATTAAAATCATAAATCATTTTTATTTGCAAGAACGAGAATACTTTTTACATTTTTAGTCTGTCCTCAGCAGAAATTAATTAAATAGTTATAATCATTACAAATAAATAAATACTGAAATAAAGAATTTCAAAAAAAAATAAACAAGTAAAATAAAACTTTTATATACAAATCAAATAATTTAAAAACTTTGTGTGTGTGTGTGTGTGTGTGTGTCTATCATCTATTACTTCTTATTATATTATTATATACAAGATTATAATTAATATATACACATGCAAAAAAATAACATTTCATTTAAAATGTAAATATTAAAACTGTGTTTTTGGTTTCTGATTTACACATGTGTGCCCAGAATTTTTACTTTTTGAATCACTAATATCCTGAATTCTTTGAGCATAACTTTATACACTACTGCACAGTTTCTTCTGAAATATTCACTTCTGGATCTGGATTGATGGAAACTCTGTAAAGACTGGAAGAAAAGTGTGGTACCTTTTTGTTCAGTGTTATCTGCAAGCAAGCTGCTGTTCCATAATTTAAATGAGTGCTTCCACTTAGTTGCAGAATACCAATGCCGAAAAAATAAAATAAAAAACTACTGGCTTTCCAAACTACATCTGAAGCAGAGAGCAGACTGAAGAACTTTATTAATGATAAAAAATTACAAACATAAAAGCTTAGCGCCAAAGACTTATTGGGAAAGACGAGGTGTTTTAGCTCAACTTAAAACCTTTAGTGGCTTAACAACTGGAAGCCCAGAAGACATTTTACATTCAGCCATCTCTCTTTTTTACTCTATGAACTCATTGCACTAGAACTGAACAGCACCTTGGATAACTTAAAAACTGAACGGTAGTTGTTGTCTGAAAATACATTAACACGATAACCTTTTAATCGCACCTTGTTTCAAATTCCTTTGCAGTGAAGTTTGTTCAGAACTCTCCTCCTCATTCTTTGTGTCTGGTTGTGGTCCTGGTGGAGTGCTTGGTAATTAGCTAATCTGCCTAGTTGTGATTACGTTTGCTGGAACAGAAAAGGCGGAGAGGGCGGGAGGGTGAGCCGATAGATTAGGGAAAAGTTGTGTGTCGGGGAAAAAAAGTTTCTTTTCCAGCCCATGCTGGGATCACAACACTGGAAGATTAATTAAACTCTACTGCCATCCCATCAGGTTAATTAGGGTTAAGGCATAATTAGGACACAATTAAAAAACTGGCACACAGTGAGGTCTCTCCATAATCGGGCAATATCTGAGCGTATGTGAGGGCACATTTGCATTTTTGTGTGTGGTTTAGAGGCCTCATTGCATTTGAATGACCTGACCTTGCCATTAGATCGAATAAGAGGGGTGCTGATGGTACCACTTCAGCCAATAGAAGCTTTGAGAGGTGGCCATCATTCCACTAAACAGGCCTGTGGGGTGCAACTAACATTCCGACTTCATTTTAGCAATATAGCTTCACGGTAGCAATTTCATTTGTGATTTCATCACTTTCACAATTGAATGATGATACCTTACAGGCTACATATATTTTTATCAGATATAGGTAGATAAAAGTGTGCTCTAAGGCTCCAAACAAACAAGCAAAGCATGTTCAGAGAGAATTACATTAAGCTTTTGCTTAAAAGCTCTAAAAAATAAAATAAAACATACTAAAAAATAAACAGAATTATATATATGTATATATATATATATATATATATATATTATATATATATATTAACAATATAATATATATATAAACAATTAATATAAAAATAACATAGAATAAAATAAATAATAAAACAATAAATAAATTAATTAAATAAAAAAAATCACCACCACGAAGACAGAAACGTGATGGCAAAGCAATTTATTTATTTATTTTTCTTTATTAATTTTTTTAAGCTTTTCTGGAAACTAGGCACCACATCAAACTCATCAAATCTAAACAATAAAATAAAATTAAGGAAAAGAAATAAAAAATATATAAATCGAAACTAAAAACAAAAACAAAGACAAAACAAAAAAATTACAAATAATTAAAAATATAGAAATGTGATGGCAGCAAATTATTTTAAAAAAATAAATAAAAAATAAAAAACATTTTCAGAGTTTTATAGGCATTACATCATCTCTACATTACACTACTCAATAAAGTTTTATATAAAATAATAAAATATTGTAGATATAAAATATTTGCTTAAAAATAAAACACAAAATAATAAAAATACAAAACTAAACATAATAAAATAATAAATAGAATAGAAATAAATAAAATTCAATTCAATTAATAAATAAAAAAGGAACACCAAAAAAATCAAAAACATGATGGCAAAGCAAATTATTTTTTTAATGTTTTTTGAAAAAAATTATATATGAGTGGAAAAAAAACACTGTATGAAAAAGGTTTCCCACTATTCTTCCAAGCATGCAGATATGACTGTCAAATCACCCTGCCAGAGCACTGAGAGAAAGAGTCGGGTTAGAGTGACCACTGGCACAGCGGAGTCATTTTTCATGGTTTTCAACCAACCTTCATAAAGCTCTTAGAGCCCTGGCAGAGAAAATCTTACTCTGAGCTATTAGAGTGCTGTAAAGCTGACGAGACTTACACATGTAGTGTTTTGACCTGACACAGGCCTCCCTCCAAACAAATTGCCGGCAATTTTATACCACCAAATGCGACCCTCGGATGTTCCCGTGACAAATTGGAATTGATTTGTGCCTTGGCTGGGACTTCAGGGGTCATGACCCACGGCTGTTAAAAAGCATTCCTGTCATTAACATTCTGGATGCCCACCTCACTTCCACAGCGATGAGAATTTCAAGGCATGAATAAAATCAATCACTATTTTTCTTTTTCTTTCTTCCTCTCCACACCCTGCCGATAACCACACACACAAACAGGCACACAAACACTTTATATTTTGTCATCCCCTCTGCATTTCAATACACAGCGCAGGCATTTTAATGGAAAAACATTATTCTATATGTAAAACTCACTTAAGGAATGTAAAGTATGCTCCCTGATAAACAGATGGCCAGCTCCAAGCTAAGAACTATGATGCTTTTTCAGAGACGTTTTTGCTGTTTTTTTCCACAGTTCTTGAGAAATATGCTTTTGTCAAACTCAAGCACTTATATTTCCTTAATTATTGCTTGCATTATTTACATGAATGCAATAAAATGAACAGGATGGAAATCATTAGGGTTGAAAATAAAGAGCTAAAGTTAGTTGCTGCTGAATGATTAATACTCAGCGTTGATGTTTTGATATATCTATTAAACAATTTCTGAATTTTAATACTGGCATACCAATTTTTGTAATCAAACAGGGTGGGATGTTTAGAGTGAGACAAACCAAGTAATCTCACAAAACATTAATTCATAAGTAAAATCAAGAAATGTCTGAAATTTTTCTTAGGAAAAATTACAGTACATCACTACTTAAATATGACTTAAATTACTCACTTATTAAATATAATAAAATATAATGAAATGAAATCAAATAAACCACTAAATCATAAAATAACCAGTAAATTATTATTATTATTATTTAATTATTGTTATCTCTGCATATATGTATATTTTTGTTACATAGCAATACTATTCATTGTATTTTGACTGGAATTTTTATAATAAATTGCCTTTTTTATGTTAGAAGATATAAGAAAAAAATGCAACAATGCTCAAGCCAAAGTTGTGCAATTATTTTAAGGTAAAAGAATAAATAAAAACAGTTCTTTAAAAATTTCGCTTAAATATGATAAATAAATAAATAAATTAGCACCACTAAATCTTTATTATTATTATCAATTTTTAATTGTTGCATACATGTATATTTTTGTACATAGAAATCTAATAATTATTTTCTGTCTTGTCTATTGTCTATGTAGGAGCATTCAAGTAGGTTTTTTTTTTTATTTCACACACAGTACTTGTACTGGAGATCAACGAATTTGAAACTAAAAATGAGTGAAAATAAATGATGAATGCAAGTAAAATATACATGTTTTTTAATAACATGATTTAAATCTTTACAATTTTATAACATGTAATATATTAAAGTCATAATGGAGACATGTTTCTGCATCGTAACATACTGCATGGCAGGAAAGAACATTAGAACGTGTGGCCAGAATAAGTCGATGCTAACGGCTCAATATGAAATTAGCTATCCTGGCCGGACATTTCTGCAGATAGCATGAATCTCAGTCCATCGGGTTCAGCTTCAGTGGATATCAATATCAGTCAGAGGCTGAAAGCAGCCATGTGCTCTGTGTTATTTACAGTGAGGGAGATAATATCAGTGATACGAGGCAGTGATCGGAGAAATGGACTGAAGGAGAGTGACTGATTTTTGTGTAATAAGTGATTTTACAGCCGATTAACTTTGGCCAACTGAGAGCACGACTGGACATCTGTGCAATGACTTTGACATTTTCTGGCTCCCCATTTGGACAGACACATGATCTTGCATGTCATTGCAGATGTCAGGTTTGAATAAATACAGTACATTCAAAAGGGTCCTTTTTTATGCTACACAATGAAATGATTTGGAAAAGGAAAGGAAAAAGATGATTAATAACTAGTCTTTTACCATTTTATTGGTATTATTATTATTTGAAGGAGTGGAAGCGCATTGCTCATAATTGTCATAGAGATGTGTTCTCTGATGGGTTTCTGGTGTTGAGGGAAACAAAACACTCGAAGTGACTAAATGTTTAGAAGACAAGAAACATCTGTTATGTGAAGTCAGAACCCTTGAGACGAGAGCATCATAACAGTCATCATGACGGGCCATTCAAGGTGAAACCAGGTTGTTATGGTGACAAGCACTGAAAGTTTCAGCACCTCTCAACGTCTCATACCTTCTGTGTGTGAAAATGCGTTTGCTCACGCATTCGTGAAAGTGTGTGTTCACAATAAGTCATCTGTTCTAGGTGGAAGCAGTGCTAACTCACTCACACAACATTTATTTTTCTGGAGAGTTGCTTTATTTTACCAAATCAGCTGTCCCTACATTGGTCCTGTATACCAATAAGTCCTAATATGTTTTTAACATGCACCAAGCTTTGTTAAACAAACCTGGCAATGAGAGCCGAGCGCACCTCACCGCACTAACAACACACACCAGGTTGAAGCTGTGGCCTAGCGATTAGCACATTTTGCACCCACACATCAAGTGGAGATGCTGATGTGGCTGATGCAAGTTCAAATCTGGCTTGTGACATTTCTCGATCTGCCAACTCATCATTTCCTATCCTCTCCCTCTCTATCAATTTTTTTTTTTATTTAATTTTCATGACAAAATAAGCATATTTAACTTTACATCAACAATAAAAAAAATATTAATTAAAAGGGTCTAAAACAGAAGATAAAATATATCAAATGAATGATAAAATAAAAATAAAAATGTTAAATACTAAAATTAACAATAACAATAATTATTCATTATTAATAATAATGTTATTTTAATGATCAAAATTAAATAATAATACTATTATTACATAACATTTATAAACAATTTAAAATTATCATCACCATTTCATAATACTATTTTTAATTATATATATATATATATATATATATTTATATATATATATATATATATATATATATATATATATATAGTTTTTATACATTTAATTTTAAAGCTACAGTAATATATCATAAAAGTATGACAACAAATTCTACCATAATTTATGTTACAATATCATATAATTTTTTCATTATGGAAATGAGAAATATGTATTTGTGCTGGAAATAATGTCACAATGCAAAAATGTTAACAGTGTTAAAATAGTCTTCATTTTCTAAAAGAAAATATGTGTTTTTTGTTGTTGTTTCGTGAGAATCAACATAATGCTCTAATCACACCCAGGAAATGAATCTCTCTCATTACTTTGCACTATGGCCTGTTAAACAGTGTCATCAAATGTCCTGGATTCAGCTACACTGATAAAGTGAATCAGGGAATCATGATAAAGCTGCTCAGAGGACCTGTCCTGTCCCTGTCTCTGCAGAGGAATACTCCTGAATAAAAGGGTCCAGAAACAAGGATGAGTCCCACAGCTAGGTTCTGATAACTCGCTCTAATGCACCTTCGCTGTATGTTCAAAGATTTGGTGTGCATGTCACGTAGTCCGCAGGTCTCCCTGCGAGTGTATGTGTGAGGATGAGTGGGGTGGCACTGCTACAGAGAATCCTGATAAGGGACTGTATAAATGTAATGAGGTTGTGGGTGTGTGAATTTTTGCTTGACTCTAAACATGGAAGGCGATTCTAAGTTCTAAGCGTAGCCCAACAGCACCTTGGTTTTTTGCTCCAGCAGCTGTGGCCTGGAATAACAATCAGGAGGTTTGTCTCGCAGTCAGAGTGCACTGTCAGTGTGTGTGTATGTCACTCTAATCTGTCCGTGTGTGCTTGGTTAGTCATGAGGCCTATATTACTTTTGCCTTATCTGTGGTCCAAGCTGAACCAAACTTTTATGGACATTGTGGAATGTCAGAGGAGTGTGCGTGTGTTTGTATGTGTGTGCGTTTATGCTTTAATATAGCAATAAGCCATGCAATCACCATAACTGCCAACAGTGACAGGGAGCTTAAACTCAACTATCCTTCCAGCAGACTAATGAAGGAAAGCAAGCATGCACACACACATTTGATCAACAACTATGGTCCACAACACACTTTAGTTAAGCCATCAAGCAAGATGTTATATCCAGAGTGGTTAAAATGCTAAAACATTTAATATGGGAACGACGGTTCACCAGGGCCGTTTCGAAACATTTGGAGGCCCTAGGCAAAATTCATGTTGGAGACCCCCCTACAATAAAAAGCTCTTGAAACAAATAGGATTCCTAACCTTTTATTTATACAACATTTCATTTTAAATTTTGTATATTTTTACTTATACAGTACCATACAAAATTATCTTATGCTCATCAAGCCTTCATTTATTTGCTCAAAAATGCAGAAAAAAAAACATTGTAATATTGTGAAATATTGTTAAAATTTAAAATAATGGTTTTCTATTTTACTATATTTTAAAATATAATCGATTTCTATGATGCACAGCTGAATTTTCATCAGTCATTACTCCAGTCTTCAGTGTCACATGATCCATCAGAAACCATTCTAATATGCTGATTTATTATCAATGTTAGAAATAGTTGTGCTGCTTGATATTTATTTTATAACCTTTGATGCTTTTTTCGGGATCTTTTTTATATTAAAAGTTGTTTACAAAAAAGGAAATATTTTATAACAATATGAGTACTTACTATCACTTTTTATCAATTTATCACATCCTTGTTGAATATTACTGTTTTTCCCCTGTATTTTTGATCAAATAAATGCAGGCTTGATGAGCATAAAAGACTTATTACTATTTTTTAAGACTTCCTATTTATATGTCCAAACTTTTGACAGGTACTGTATGTACATATTAATCCAAATGTATCTAAGATAATTTCTTTTTTATTTGTTGAGGATGTTATTATAGCCATGATATTAATATTATTATTATGATAATGAAATCAGTTCCTGAATACCATTTTATTAAATGAAGATCAGTGCTTTTAACATTTTTTTTCCCTAGCTGGGTATATGGGCAGGATTTCTCCCTCCCATTTAATCAAAATTGACTACAAATATTGTTGTATTATTAATAATAATAAGGTGATGTTATGTATTTCATTGTTACCTTAAATATGCACTATATACTGTACACAAATCAAGTGGTTTATAAGAACATGTCATCTTTATTTGGAAGAACTGTAATGTGGGTTTTGTTTAATGTTTTGGGTTTCATCATGTTCATGTTTTCATGTCTTTTATTTTTGATTGTTGTTTGATTGCTGTTTGTGTCATGCTTCCCTTGCCCTCTTGTCTTCATTCTATTGGTTCCTCTTGTTCATTGTGTCATGTTCTGATTGGTTTATTGTCTTGTCATGTGATTATCAGTTCTGTTTGCTCATTGGTTTGTTCATGTCATGTGACCCTCATTGTCTGTATAAGTAGCCATTGTCTCTTGTTGTGTATTAATGTTGTAACCTGCTGTCGGTGAGTCTAGTCTGTTTTCGCCAAGTCTGTTCATGCCTTGTCAAGTCTATTCGTGTCAAGTCTGTTCAAGTCAAGTCTCTGTTTGGATGTTTGGATTGCACCTTGTAAATAAACTGCACTTGGGTTCATGTCACCGGGTGACTAATCCGAGCTGAACTTTTCTTTTCCGGGCGGAACTGAAGTGTGGGAAATATTTCCGCCCGGACTAATTTTTCTGTTCCGGTTGGCCCAAGGCGGGGAAATTATCCAAGATACACGTCAGGTGTGGGAAGAGGACGTGTCGGATACCGATTGGAGGATCGGGAAGGAAGCAGAGATATAAAAGGGGCTGGTTTATGAACAGGAGGGGGGTAGTCTGTTCCGCTGTTGTTCCACACGATACGGAAGTGGCTGGTGTGGTGTGGATGTTGTGATTTACGGGCTGCAACGGAGAATCCAAGGAAAGGGGAGATTGGAAGTGCGGAGGAAGTTAAGTGATCAACCTTTTGTATGTTGTGTTTTACATCTTATTGTGGATTGAGTTGAAGGAGCGATCCTATGTTTGGAAGGCCCCTGAGTGAAGGAGATCATTGAATTCGTATTGGGAGAGGACAACACTGTGTACTGGTGGGTGAAGACTTTATGAACATTCCTTGTATATTGTGGAGAGTGGATGATGGATGTGGAGGGAGACTAACTGCCTTTAAGAAAGGGTTCCGACTGCATATTTCTCCGTAGCAGTGGGTAATTCCCCCCCCCCTCTCTTTTGTTGATCTAATAATCCTCAGTGCTTGTGTGTTTACTCAGTGTTGATAGTAGTGCCTTGCGTTGGAGATCGCTGGGAAAGACGGAGAGACTCCGGTGTACGATATATACGCCTGCTGTGGTCTACCCCCTGCCTTCGTCCATCTGACACGCCCCGCCAGGACTCTGAGCCCGAAACGGGGGAATACACCACGGATCTTCTTTCACTGAGAGTGTGGTGAGTGCTGCTATATTGAAGTGTACACACGAGAAGAATTGTAGTGCCTTTGTGGTGTGTGGTGTTTGTCCGTGGTTGTGTCCCCGGTCGTAGGAAGAGGACTGACAGAGAGGAGCAGTGTATTGGTGGCAACCACAGTCTTTACCTTAAGTAAGCTGGAGCTTGGACGTGTTGGAGGCGCCTCTGGAGGAGGTTGGATGACGTCGCCCACACAGCGATCTCTGTAAGCTTTTAAATCAAAGCCTTACCCTTTCATCCACGTGACGTTGTGTCATTGGCCTTGTCAGCAACCACCGGCCTTGTGCATGTCGTCTGTGCTGTCTCTTCGACGAGGGAAGCGAAGGACAACAGCCGATCCTCCCCCGTGTGCCCCCTTGCCAAGCTGGGTGGGAAGCCCAGTATTGTTTGCAGTCTCACCTGTAAGGCCCACCAGCCGTCAGTCATCGACCAAACCCGTATCTGCTTGGAATACCGACCTCTGAATATCTTCAGTGGTGAGTAGCCAGTTAACAGCCCAGCCCTGTGAATGCTCACCTGTGTATTGAATTCTGTACTTACCTGTGAGCTAGAACCCCTGCACGCCAACAGCCCAGCCCTGCGAATACTCACCTGTGTATTGAATTCTGTATTCACTTGAGAGCTAGAACCCCTGCACGATAACAGTCCAGCCCTGTGAATACTCACTTGTGTATTGAACTCTGTTCTCACCTGAGAGCTAGAACCCCTGCACGCTAACAGCCCAGCCATGTGAATACCCACCCGTGTATTGAACTCTGTATTTACCTGAGAGCTAGAACCCCTGCACGCTATACAGCCCAGCCCTGTGAATACTCACCTGTGTATTGAACTCTGTATTTACCTGAGAGCTAGAACCCCTGCACGTTAACAGCCCAGCCCTGTGAATACTCACCTGTGCATTGAACTTTGTACTTACCTGAGAGCTAGAACTCCTGCACGCTAACAGCCCAGCCCTGTGAATACCCACCTGTGTATTGAACGCTGTACTTACCTGGGAGCTAGAACCCCTGCACGCTAACAGCCCAGCCCTGCGAATACCCACCTGGGTATTGAATTCTGTACTTACCTGTGAGCTAGAACCCCTGCACACTAACAGCCCAGCCCTGTGAATACCCACTTGTGTATTGGACTCTCTACTTACCTGAGAGCTAGAACCCCTGCACGCTAACAGCCCAGCCCTGTGAATACCCACCTGTGTATTGAACGCTGTACTTACCTGGGAGCTAGAACCCCTGCACGCTAACAGCCCAGCCCTGTGAATACCCACCTGTGTATTGAACACTGTACTTACCTGAGAGCTAGAACCCCTGCACGCTAACAGCCCAGCCCTGTGAATACTCACCTGTGTATTGAACTTTGTACTTACCTGAGAGCTAGAACCCCTGCACGCTAACAGCTCAGCCCTGTGAATACCCACCTGTGTATTGAAATCTGTACTTACCTGGGAGCTAGAACCCCTGCATGCTAACAGCTCAGCCTTGGGTCTTGAAGTCCACCCCCCCCCCCCCCTTCAGAGCCAGAAAGTCCCTGCACGTCAACTGCCTAGCTCTTGCTTTAAACTTACCTGGAGTGGAGTCGGCTGGAAATTAAGGGCTGAAGTGGAGTGTGTCGAGGAAGGGCTGAAGAGGAGTGTTATCGAGGACTGGAATCCGTATCTGTGGACAAAAATAGTTCGAGTCATTAGTAGTTTTAAAGTTTCCCCTCCCCTTTCCCCAAACTTTTAAATAAATAAAATTGTTAAATTTTAATCTTGGTTGTCTGTTCGTTCATTGGGGTGTTGTGGGACCTCCTCGAGGTGGAAGTTAGAGGGAGGAGCGAGACCCGTTAAATTGGTGGTCCGCTCTGACCTGCAACAGATTTTGGCGTAGTCGGCAGGGTTCCACCTCGAGTTGAGCGACCGCGGCTCCCCAATGGCGGACAAGGCAGTGCCTGAGGCCCCACCCCGAGTCATGCCCATTTTTCTGGGAGCCCCCTGGGCACCGAAGTATGGAGGGCCGGGATCTGAGATACGGCTGTCGGAATGGAAAGCCCAGGTCGAATACCTGGCTGGGATTCAAGGATTGAGCGCCCCCCAGAAACTGCAGTTTGTGATAAATTCCCTAGAGGGGGAGGCCCGACGGGAGAGTCCAGGCTGCCCCAGAGGTGGTTCGAGCTACTGCACAAGCTGTGTTGGACTTCCTCACAGGACAATATTGGGATGCGACCCCAGTAGCGGTCCTTCGGGCCCAGTTTTTCAATTGCAAGCAAGGGCAGCAACAATCCTTAAGGGCCTTCGCACTAAGGCTGCGGGAGCAGTTCATCAGGCTGCGAGAGAAGCGGGACCATGGCCTGGGAGAGGGAGAGACTCTCTTACGAGACCAGTTCCTGTTGGGGCTGCGAGAGGGCCCAGTCCGTCAGAGTCTACGCGTCCAATTTCGCAGAGACCCAGCTATGACGTTTGAAGACCTGAGAGAAAGAGCCTCTGGCCCTAGAAGCGGATCAGGCGGGAGTGGTGGATTCCCCAGTGTGTGCGGCAGTGAGTGGAGAAGCGGCAGCTGCCTCTGGATCAGGGGATTGGAAACAGGCCTTACGTTCTGAGCTCTTGAAGGATGTCCGAGAGCAGATGGCAGAGTTATCTAAAACCCTCCTAGAAGAGATGCGACGAGGCCCCCAAACGCTTACCACCAATGTCACGGGAGCGGGTCGCACTCTGAGGGAGGACGAGGTCTGGAGAGACGTCCAGTACGGGAGGCCCGAGCCCGTTTTCAGTGGGACGAACAGGGACGCCCCATTTGTAACCGGTGTGGTGAGCCAGGGCATTATAGTCGCCAATGCGGCTCTTCGGGTTCCGAAGGGGATTTTTAGGTCGGCCGGCCACTGTGGGTCAAGTGGCTGGGACCTCTGTGAGTGACCCAAATTGGATGAGCGCCCCCAGGAATCAGCTGATCGGGCATAGCCCAGTGGTAGAGGTACGGATCCATGGGGTGAAGATACGTTGTCTGGTAGACACTGGGTCTCAAGTCACCTTAGTCTCAGAGAGCCTGTCCAAGGAGCTGTTTTCAGGGTAGCCAGGTACAGGGAAACAGAAGCACCCTGGCTGATCTTACGGGGGGCTAATGGACTGGAGATCCCCTATATCGGATATCTAGTCACAGATTTGGAGATTCATGGAATCACTGTGCCCCAGAAGGGGGTCGTTATTGTCCGAGATCATTGCCTAGGAACCCATAAAGCCCTGTTGGGGGGGGATGAATGTAATTGCAGACTGCTGGGAGGAGTTGTTTCAGGCTAGGCCTAAGAAAAACCTACCACCAGCGGAAAGACAAGAATGGGAAAGGATAGAGGCCGATTGTCGTCGGGTACACATGGCCAAGGCACGGAGGAGTCAAGAAGGTATCGGGCGGGCTTGCCTGCCGATACGCAGTTTCTATACCAGCAAGGAGTGAGGCCATTGTCTGGGCAAGAGTACCATCACACGAGTGCGGGTCGTCAGGCTGGGTGCTGGTCGAGCCCCATATGGACTGCCAGAGTGTAGCAGTGGCCCATGGACTGGCAGTGGTTCGCCGAGGCCGAGTCCCGGTGAAGATACGGAATGAGAACCCTTACCCCGTCAATTTACATCGCCACCAGCGGTTGGTCCTGGTGACCATGGTGGATGCCCACCAGGTGCGAGAGGGCCGGGAAGTCAGCTTCCGGCAGGTGTGTCCTACGGTCGTAGAAGTGACCTTGGCCCAGACAGACTCGTCCCTGGAACAGATCGGAAATGAGGTGCCTGCTCACCTGGCCAGAGAGTCCCTACAGGGAGAAGGGCTAGAGGAAAGCCAGAGTAAACAATTGCAGGATCTCCTTACCAAGTGGCAACATGTGTTCTCCAGACATGATGAGAACTATGGCTGTACCGGCGTAGTGAAACATCAGATCCCCACTGGCGACGCCCCGCCTAGTCGTGAGAGATACCGTCCAGTACCACCCACTCTGTATTCGGAGGTTCGTACTCTGCTGCAGGGAATGCTGGACAAGGGGATTGTCCGGGAGAGCAGTAGTCCATGGGCTGGGCGGCCCCGATTGTCCTCGTCCAGAAGAGACGGGGAGCTTGGAGATTTTGTGTAGACTATCGGAAATTAAATCAAGTCACAAAGAAAGATGCTTTTCCACTGCCGCGGATAGAGGACTCTCTTGCCAGCCTGACACGGTCTGTATGGTACTCCACTTTGGATCTTGCGAGTGGGTATTGGCAAGTCCAGGTTGAGGGGGTCGACCGAGAGAAGACTGCTTTCACCACTCCCTTTGGGCTTTTCGAGTGGGACCGTATGCCCTTTGGCCTATGCAATGCACCGGCCACGGTCCAACGGCTGATGCAGCGGTGTCTGGGCGGCCAGTTGGTGGACTCTACGCTGGTGTATCTAGATGATGTCATCGTCTATTCCCCAGATTTTGAGTCCCATCTGCGACACCTGGAGGATGTGTTCCGGGCCATGGAGCAGTATGGGTTGAAGCTGCAGCTAGAGAAGTGCCACCTGTTGAGGAAGGAGGTAAAGTTTCTGGGCCATTGTGTGAGTGCCTCGGGAGTCCTCGGTGGATCCCGAGAAGGTGGCGGCTGTGCAGGGCTGGGAGGCGCCGAAAAAACCGTGAGGCAAGTTCGGGTCCCTTTTTGGGCTTCGTCGGATATTATCGGCGATTCATCAAGGATTTTTCAAAAATTGCCAAACCCTTAAATCAGCTGTTGGCAGGGACTGGGCACCCTCGCGGCCGTGGGTCTCCCTCCATTGCTTGGAGCCCGGTGTGTGAATCAGCGTTTCAAAGGCTGAAGCAAGAGCTGCTCCAGGCTCCGATCTTGGGCTATGCGGATTATTCACAACCTTTCACCTTGTACACAGACGCCAGCAACCTCGGGCTCGGGGCGATGTTAGCTCAGCAGCAGCAAGGGGTAGAGCGAGTGATCGCCTATGCTAGCCGAAGCCTCCACCCGGCAGAAAGGAATGATTCGAATTACAGTTCATTTAAGCTGGAGTTGCTGGCTTTTGAAGTGGGCCCTGAGTGAAAAATTCAAGGACTACTTATGGGGTGTTAAAGTACAGGTGGTAACAGACAACAACCCCTTGGTCCACTTACAGACGGAAATTATCCAAGATACACGTCAGGTGTGGGAAGCCCAGCTGGCAAAACTTTGACTACCAGATCCAATATCGGCCAGGCCGAAAGCACACAAATGCCGACGTCTTGTCAAGACTCCCGGAGGCACAGCAGACGGAGGGTGAACGAGAGTTACCGATAGGCCTGGAGGAAGGGCTGACAGTGGGGGTGTGGGAGGTACCGGGGGGGCTCCGCAGGAGGCTGTGCCAGTGAGTTGGGGGCTGGGACCCGCAACGATGGAGGGAGCGTCAGGTGGAGGACCAGGATTTGAGAATGCTAGGTCATTGGTTAAGACGGAGGAGGGGGCCAACGAAGGTGGAACGGCTTGAGGGATGGGGTGATGTGCAGGACGATTAAAGACCCGAAGTCGGGAGAGGAGGTCTGCCAGGTGGTGGTGCCAGGAGGCCAGGTGCAGGCTTTGTTAGAGGCCTACCATA
The DNA here is from genome assembly GCF_018340385.1 of Cyprinus carpio. Lineage (NCBI taxonomy): Eukaryota > Metazoa > Chordata > Actinopteri > Cypriniformes > Cyprinidae > Cyprinus > Cyprinus carpio. The sequence goes on from NC_056592.1 coordinate 8,712,270, forward strand.
CACAATTGGGACATCAGGGGAATGAGAGAACGTTGTCGCTCTTGCGGCGACATTTTTACTGGCCCGGGATGGAGGCCGCTGTGAGTTTGTTCATTCAAGCATGCCCTCGATGTACCCTGTTTAAGGCTCGGAAGGAGGCGAAAGCCCCGATGGTTCCGATACAGGCCAGGGCCCCATTGCATATCCTGGCCATGGATTATCTGACCCTGGGCAGGCCAATGGACCGCTACCAAAACATCTTGGTGGTCACCGGACCTGTTTACCAAGTATGCTTGGGCCATCCCGACTTTGGATCAGACAGCCAACGTGACCGCCACCGCTTTATGGAGGGCAGTGATTCAGCCTTTCGGATGCCCAGAATTCTTGCACAGCGACCAGGGGCCGAACTTTGAGTCCAGAGTGATCAAGGAGTTGTGTCGGGTGTATGGATGTACTAAGACCCATACTACCCCCTACCATCCCCAAGGGAATGGATGCTGCGAACGCTTCAACCAGACTCTGTTGAGTCTACTGGGTACGCTGGACCAGGAACGTCAGAACGATTGGGTGAATAACCTTCCTGCACTGGTCCAGGCCTATAACAACAGCGTCCACAGCACTACGAGGTACGCCCCGACCTACCTGATGTTCGGGAGACACGTGCGGTTGCCGACGGACTTGGTATTGGGGGTGGCCACGTTGGATGAGACCTCGAGTTTGACCGAGTGGGTAGGACGCCACCCACCAGCGCCTTCACTCCGCCTATGAGCAAGTCTCGGGGGAGGATAAATGCTGCCGCAATTAAGAACAAGCAGATGTATGATCGAACGGCCCGAGAAGCCCCGTTGTTACCAGGAGAGAGAGTGCTGGTACGGGACAACCGGTGACAGGGGAAAGGGAAGTTGGGTGACCGTTGGGAGCCTGTTCCATATGTGGTGCAGCACCAGCAGCGGCCGGGGCAGCCGGTCTATGTACTTCGACCTGAGGGGAAGGCTCGACCAGAACGGGTATTACATTGATTCGGCCATGCCCGAACTACCCTAAACCTCCCCTAGAGGCGCCACCAGCCCCGACTGTGTGCGCTCCGCCGCTGCAAGGATGGGCCATAGTTCAGAGGCTCCCAGAGGCTGAGCCAAGGGGACTGGACCCCGGATCACCACCCAGACGGTCCCAACGAGAGAAAAGTTCAGCTGGAAATTAAGGGCTGAAGTGGAGTGTGTCGAGGAAGGGCTGAAGAGGAGTGTTATCGAGGACTGGAATCCGTATCTGTGGACAAAAATAGTTCGAGTCATTAGTAGTTTTAAAGTTTCCCCTCCCCCTTTCCCCAAACTTTTAAATAAATAAAAATTGTTAAATTTTAATCTTGGTTGTCTGTTTGTTCATTGGGGTGTTGTGGGACCTCCTCGAGGTGGAAGTTAGAGGGAGGAGCGAGACCCGTTAAATTGGTGGTCCGCTCTGACCTGCAACATTCATCTACGCTCACCTTCAGTGGACTCATTACAGAATACACGACCGGTCCATGAACCCAGCAGTTTCACGCCTCCTCTGCCTTCGTCAAGATGACAGGCCTATTGAGGATTATGTTCAGGACTCTTGTGGACTCTGCAACCGAGTGGATTTTAATGATGTGGCCTTTAAGGACATCTTTCGGGTGGGTCTTAATGAACCCATTAGTTTCCAGCTACCTGGAGGGAAAATACACTGGTTTCTGGAGGAATATATTGACCATGCCTGCCAAGCCAGCACCTGTTCACGTCATGACTTTCTATGCCAAGTCTTTTTCACGTCACGTCTGCCAAGCCAGAGCCTGCTCACATCATGCCGGTTACGCAAGAGATTCTTCATAATATGGCAGCCATTCAAGAGCTCCATCGCAAGATGGACGCCATACAAGAGTCTCTTTGGAAAATGGCCGCAGTTCTAGAGTCTCACCACATCTCAACTGATCGTCCAGAGTCTCGTCACGACATGGCTGCCATTTCTGAGCCTGCTTACGCCCGAGTCCCCGGCCAAGATGGCCGCCACACCCGAGTCCCCGGCCAAGATGGCCACCACACCTCAGTCCTCCACAGATGCGGAGCTTGGGTCTGGACTGATTGCCAGTATAATGGACTCACCACTGATGTCGGTGCCTGTCCTGTTACAGCCACAGAGGCCGCTCATGAACTCACTGTCTGTCCTGTCACGGCCAAGTGGTCTGTCCATGTCTCTGCTCCTGTCTTCATGCTATTGGTTCCTCTTGTTCATTATGTCATTTTCTGATTGGTTTATTGTCTTGTCATGTGATTATCAGTTCTGTTTGCTCATTGGTTTGTTCATGTCATGTGACCCTCATTGTCTGTATAAGTAGCCATGTCTTTGCCATTGTCTCTTGCCATGTATTAATGTTGTAACCTGCTGTCGGTTACACTACAATTCTTTTCACAACAATTCTCATGCCTTATCAACACAAGTCTGTTCATGTCAAGTCTGTTCAAGTCAAGTCTCTGTTTGGATGTTTGGATTGCACCTTGTAAATAAACTGCACTTGGGTTCATCTACGCTCGCCTTCAGTGGACTCGTTACAAGAACCTTCATCTCGCTTCTGTAAAGATTTTCTGAAGGCTTAATCATAAAGCATGCAGATCAATAAACAGAGTAAATCAGTTATCTATTCAAATGTATTCCGCCTTCTTAGAGAGAATGTGTTAAACTCAGTCTGTGATATGTTTAGCATTCTTCAGGTGTAAGGTTGTTAGAGTGTGTTTGCCCTCCAGGTTTTCCTGGGCAACCTAAGCTTACAGCTCTAAAACAAATGCTCCTATCCCGAGAGTTTCATTTTCAGGGTTTTTTTTTGTAATAATTATAAATAAATAAATGCTTGGAACAAATACATAACATTGAGGAAAATGTGCATTATACCATATAGATATAGGTTTACTATATACACTCACATAAAGCTATTGTATGACTTAATATAGCACAGTCATGATGTATTAAAAAACAATTATATATCTGCATATATAACAGGATGTACCTTTAATACAATCATTGTTTACAGGTAGTTGCATGAAACAGACAGTATTGTTACAGACATATATAATGTTCTATGACCTCCAGCTTCTGTTCTGTTGTTCTCCATTATGAACTAAAATCAAATACATTTGGTTTATCATACGAAAGGATAATGCGAAGGTACTGCTCCACTGAGAGGCATTTTGCATCAAGGCCTTTAGTATATAGGATTAGCATTCTCAGGTACATTAGCTTTTGTTTAAAGTGTCTGCTGGCTCATTGTAATTCTAGAGATGTATAAGGCAGCACGATTATGCTTGTATCAGAGAGAAGATGCAGAAATTAAGCAGAAGCAGCCAACGGCTTTTAGTTGCTGTTCCTGTGGGTGTTCAGGAAATGTTTATAGTGGGGATGCTAAAGCTCGGACAGAGAGTCGCATGAGACGAATTGCAGAGGAGGAAATGATAATGGCTATGTCAGCATTGTTTGTGAGGGATTGTGTATGTACAGAAAAGCATTACTTATTACCTACAGTATATATATATATATATATATATATATATATATATATATATATATTGATATATATATATATATATATATATATTATGACGACTAATCCAACAATTTTCAAAAACTGATCTGTATATTATAAAGTGATGAGAGAATGATGGTTCATAAAGATCCGTCTGAGCACAACATTTTTTATGAGTTCTCATAAATTGTGCTGTCAAACTTTACACAAAGCGATGGGATTGTTTGTTTGATCATACTGTGGATGCACGACAAAGCGAATGAGATGCAGCACTTATGCAGCACTTAGAGTTAAATTTTTAGTTGAATTAAAAAAAAAAAAAAAACACTAAATCTAATTTGATAATGACAAAACTATATTTTGATAAAATAACTTTGATAGAATAGGACTTAAATAAAATATTCTGTAAAATAAAAATAAATAAATAAAATATGAAATAATAAAATAAAATATGAAATCCAAGAACAAAACAATATTTTAATAAACATAACTCTGAATACATTTTATGGAAAATAAAATAAAATAAAATAAAATAAAAAACATTAAATCCAAGGACAAAACAATATTTTAATAAAAATAACTGAATATATTTTATGAAAAATAAATATATAAATTTATACAGAAAATAGATACAGTGGAGAGGGGGCAGATTCAAACACACATTTTACTCACTGGCACCTCGATCACCCTTTATTATCTAAAAGTGGCCCTTGAGCTGTGCAATTTGAGTATCCAACCTGTTTTTTCTTTTTTTTTCTTTTTTTTCTTTTCAGTTTTCCCCTCAATACTTCCCAATCACACTTTCACATATACAGTACAGTAGACAGAACCAGATGGTTTCTTCTTGCGTTTGTGAGGTATTAAGAGTTGTGCAATGACCCTTCCATATTAAACCTTGACATTGGACCTTTATCGGCTAAATAAACCAGCCTGGTCTTCTGATTATTCAATAAAACCACAGTCCTATCAATCTCCAGTAACATTTTGTACCAGGGGTACTGGGTTTTTGTTTGTGTGTGCGTGTATACAGAGTCCGTGTGCATCTGAGGGGCTGCAGCTGTTCATAAATCATTCCAGAAGACAGTTTTGAGCTAGCCCTTCATCTTATGTGGTCCCTGTGTGTTTAACCCTCTAACCATGAAGGGTGCGAAGCCAGACTACAAAATCACACGACTGCTGCACGCACACACACATACACAACTGCAGGACTCAGCAAGGAAGATGGGATGAAATGAGCAGCTGAAGGTAGAGAAAAGATGGGAATAAACAGAAGAGCAGTGGTTGAGAGAGTGAGAGAAAGGCCCTACAGCATAGTAATGTCAAACGAGAAATGGGTTCAGTGAAGCACCGAATCTCTTTCCAACCAAAATGACTGAAAACTGCAGTTTCCAGTTCAAATGCTCTTGCCTGTGAGTTTCACCTTCTGCTATTCTCACAATTTTCCATTCGGACTATTGTGAAAATTGCAGTATGCTATATTTTTTAGGAAAAATCTGTATTTAATAACATGTTAGCATACAAAATTTCTGTGTAAACTCAACCATTTGTTTTTTGACTACTGAAAAAAAAAAATAACAATTTAACATAATAAAAAATAAAACAATTTACTCCACAATCAAAATCTAGATAACTATAAAATTACTTTTTTCTCAACTTTTCAACTTTTTGCAGTCACTAATCACATATAATGCAACAATAACTGCTAAAGTCAATGCTTTTTACTAACAGACCTACCAATATCTGCGTAAAAAATATAATATTGATACTGCCATCTTTCTAAAATCATTTTACCCCCTTGTAATTTGGCTTTCAGAGTTATGTTTGTCTTTCTTCAGCAAAATATTAACAAACTGAATCCAAAATTTTAGCCAGGAAAGTTTCTGAAATGTGTTTTATTTGACAGAGAATGTCCAGTTTTCTAAAGTGGAAAACAACTGTTTGTTGTGCACAAAAACCTTTGATTATGCAGCCAGGGTGTGTTTGATCACATTGATGGTTTGATTAGCGGTTTGATGACTGGGGGTGGTTAATTGGAGCCTTGGCTTACCCATGAAAGGGGTAGGAAAGGTCATGTGGAGGTGAGTGGCATTTTCTGAGCCGCTCAGGGTGGTGAGACGGGGCTGAAGAGAGGAACTTTACAGAGGTAGAGGAGTGAAATGAGGATGATTGTTCTGTGTCATCGAGAGTAAAAATGTCAGTGTGTTTCATCATCCCCTCCCAATACAGTACACACACTTGTATGTGAGCACACACACTATGAAAGAATCATGTAGGAGCCATAGCTGTCAAATAAGCACTCATTAAAAATTGGTCAAGTATGCGTGGTTGTGCTGATCTGCCAGGAACAACGGGTTGCAATCCAGTAAAGGGAAATATCAGTCAGAAGGGAAGGTTACAAAATATTTCACCAATAAAGACAAAGTTTTTGTACTCAAGAAGAGCCCCGCTGTGAGTTTCTCACTGCATTTTAGCCCAGAGCACAAAATTGAGGATTAAAATAGACCTTAGCTAATAAATGAAAGTTATTGTGAGGAAAAGCCACACTGGGACTTCATAGAATTTTTTTTTTTTTTAAATCTAGTTTTTATTTTTACTTTAAGTAGCTAAAACATTATACATACAGATGGGCAAGGACAAAACAATTTTAATTTCCCATGTACCAGGACGGAAGTGGATACATTTATATATATATATATATATATATATATATATATATATATATATATATATATAAATAAGTCTTAAAGTGTTATTACTAATTTCATATAATATTTATATTATTTCACATAATAATTTTTTTACAATATTTATGTAATATTTATAATATTAATTTTAATATTATAATATATATTTCATAGATTTAATATACATAATAATAAAACAAATATATGATATAAATAAATAAATAAATAAATAAATAAATAAATAAATAAATAATAAACAAGATTGTTATTATTAAATAAAAAAATATTAAATATAATATATTTTTAAATATATAAATATTAAGCACTTGCAAAAACACAAAAATCTCACATAATTAAATCTCCCTAACACACAACACCCATTATTAAAGCTCCTGATCAGACGAGAGGGTCAAGCACTTGCAAATCCATCCAAAGCTGATTGATTTTGATTTGCCTCATTCTCAGCTCCATTCAAAGAGCATTGTGTGCTCTGACGTATGGAGAGAATTATACAAAGAACCTTCGTGAGAGCGAAATAATCATTTCATGACAAATTGCAATAGTATTCACATTAGCGTCAGGCAGAATAAAAAAAAAAAAGAAAAAAAAAAACAGCCTTTTCTTCTGAACTCCTAATTATCCTTAATTTTCACAAATTCATTCTCACTTTTTTCATTATCTCATTCGTTCGCTTTGCTGCCTGTGAACCCTTCATATCTCTTGCTCTCCACTTGGTCACAACCTCTATTTTGCAAAGTGGCTGAGCTAAAATATGTGCCTGGTATGAGGGGAAAAGGACTTGTTGTGGACACTGTGAGTTATTCATCTCTGCATGCTATTGTAAGGTAGAATAGAGCTCTACTACTCTATGATTATACACATCATACCTCCACAGTGCATCTGCAGAATAGGTCTAAGCAAATGCTTTTACTGCAAATGCTTTACTCATACTCATTAATTCATGCAACATTAAAAAGCAGTGACTTGTACTTTGTAGTACAATAGAATGTAATTAGTTGCTCTAGTTTTTAAATCGGGTTGATTTTCATTACCAAACTTATTTTAGTAATTCAGAAAAGGGTTTAGAATTTAAAAAGTGTATAATGAATATATAATGAATCATTTAAAAATGAATTATTCTGTTAAGTCGGTTCTTTTTAATGAAAAGGTCAAACAGGGTTAGCAGCACCATCTGAATCAGTTCAGTCTGAATCGTTTGTAGTGATTTCTCATTTCGTAAAACAGTAACAGGATACTTCACTACACAGATAACAAAACAAGCACTGAAATGGATATGTACTGTATCTACAATTTATTGCAAACACATCAGCAAATTCTGCTTATCATTTGTCCTGAAAAATTCATATGAAGCTTGTAAATGACTGTGTTGTAGACATTTTCTCACCAAAAGAGTATGAAAGCATTATCATAAAACCATAGTGCTTTAGCATTGTTGAAGTATCCTGGAGTACCATACAAATACTATTGTACGTGATTATGCTAATAAATATATAACTGGCAATATAGTTCTGTTTATATAGTTTATAGATAGTTTTAATTATTTTGGAGATGTGTTTACATTATATTACAATTAACAGTGTGAAGCTTCAAATTGCTACAGTACTTTAAAGTGTAACTTTTAGCTAAATTTAGTTCATTTTAGTCAAGCAGTTATTAGCTTAGCTAGCTATTAACTAGGCATCTTAACCCAATGCTGCCCACAACACCCTAGCATGTGACAGTAACATGCTTACATAGAAAAACCCCACTCGCATTTTCATCAGAATGTAATGCAGAAATTCAAGCCACAGAATACTGGCAAAAAATGGACTGTGTTATTTTGTTTTTCATGCAATATGTGAAAGCTACAGGAATATGCACTAGAATACGTAAATAGCTATATTTGGGGGGTCATTCTAGAATGATTGGGGTGATTTTGTTGGGCAGTGAATCTGCATAGAGCATACATTTATTTTTATTGTGATTATAAAATAAAAATATGAAACTAAATATATCGTAGCAATTCTTTTGTACTAGTGTACAATAAAAAAAGTAAGTATTTAATTCAAACAATTCTATAGTATAACTATGAAATTACAATAATTTTATTTATGTATTCGTTACCAAATGGTAAAAAATCAAGCTTTTATTGTAGCATTTTTCCCAGCATATAAATATTGTTTGTTCTGAGTGAAGTGTGGCACCGTATTTATTTACACACTTGGTTCATTTACTGTAAACTGAGGTCCAGAAACACTGTATCAAATGCCAAACTTCACTTTGAAACATGCAACATTTTCCCCATACATATTTCGCAACGGTTTCAAGTTGATGTGATGTGACTTGTTTTATTTGCCTGCAAAATTTTGTTAATGTGACCACAAATTAACCATATTGCAATATCGATTTTATTTTATTTCAACATATTCTGCAGCCCTAGTAAAAACCTAGTTTCTAATGTACAATACATCTGCTGATTGCGAACCCAGGTTTGAAGATGATAGCTTTTTGCTCCTTGGTACTTGCTGTTGTGTGTCCTGGAATATGGGACCAGCAGCCCAGCGATTCCCAACAGTCCTCTGCAATATGATTCACCAAACAAGTCCAAACACTACGTATAAACATATGAGGGCTTCCGCCTCAGAGCACGACAGAGAGGCTTAGCAGATAGCTCTTTAGATTTCATCTCATTTCAAGTGTGGATAAAGCACCTGGTAATGTTTGTGCCAAACTTTAAATTGAGGCACTTTACACCTGATGCCCTGCATGGGTGTGTGTATAAGAGCATGATTGTGCGAGACAGAGAGGTCAAGCAATGTCTGAAGGGATGCCAGCTGTCCCTATCCAAGTCTGATTTTCTCATAACCCATAGACACAAAAAATAAAACAAACCATAGAGTCATTTGCACACAAATAAACATGGATACAGACACGCACATAAATATAAATGCCTCCCACTTGAGGTGCAAAAGGTCTGACAAATGTCAGAAACCAGATTGTGAGGCAGAAGCACAGAAAATCACAGAAGGATAGAAGTAAACGTGGGTTGGAAAGTAGGTTTGAATGTGAAAAGAAGGAAGAATCTTTCCAGCTGTGATGTGCAGATCAGGATATTTCCATTAGATTCCCACCACCCCATGTCTTTCGACCTGTCAAGTATGTTGCCTCTTTGACAGCGGGCTCTAAAGATTTAGCTTGAATGCTGTGTATTTTTTCTGACACTTAGACGTGTTTATGGCAGGTGTTGACTTGTGTCTTACTACCTCAGACTCTTTCATCACGCACACTAGTCCTTCAAACTATTGCTATCAAACCATAGATAGGAGAGGAAAACTGAGGCTTGATGACGGATGATTACAAACGATGTGTACAAGTGATGGTTAAGTGTGTTGTGATTGACCTCTTCCCCTGAAGCATGTTCTGAATACTTTCATGTGGCTGAATGAAAGCAAAAGCAGTTCTTTCTTCTTCTTATGTGGTTTATTTATATATATAATCTGCACTTTTCCCCCTTTTGCTACTTTTATTTATAGGAATGGAGGACAAAAGCTATAGATAAATACTACTCTTACTATATCTGTAGTATGCAGTTGTATACTGTGAATAGGAATTACATTTTCTGTATGCATGCAAAAACTTGGGTGACGTGTTAAATTTGTTGAAATTCTCACTGTATTAGACAGTGCACAGCTCTGAATGTGAGCTTCCATTACTGTGTGACGAATGAACCTGACATATTATCTGCTATGATTTTTAACATCTCTTACATTACTAATTATTTGATCAGGGACTGCTAAATGCTGTTAACATATTAACACCAAATTGGATTAGGAATGCAAAATAACCGTTTGTTTTTCCATGATGTCTGGCTAAATTAATCATGCAACATGATGAGGTCAATGTGACTAACAAAATGAGGTCTTGTGATAAGGTAGCATACTAATTTTTGAATAACTGTGGGATAAATGTTTCACTTATTTAAAAAAAATAAAAAGAATCAAAAAATTAATAAAAATTAGTCAAAAATATAAGTAAATGCATGCATACATAAAATATATATAGGTCTATAAATAACATCCATTCTCCAAACCTGGGAAGGGCAAGGCAAGGCAAAGCAAAGCAAAGCGGTAAAAAAAAAAACACACACAAAAACAAAACTAAACCCAAACCACTTGTCCTAGGTAAAAACCCTGTACATAAACCCAATCTAATGTAATCTAATCTAGTCTAAAATGAAATAAAATAAATGCAACTGGGCCTACGTTGTTTCCATTAAACTGGACATGGAAGTTGAGCACATTGTATTGTGGGATATAGCGTGCCATGCAGTAAGCTCTCTTGGACTTGAATTTGCCCCTGCTCCAGAAACCCATCACCAATACCACCATGCCACTTCTCCAACCTGCACCCATTTTTTCAACACTTATTCATATTTCACTGTACTGAGAGAGAAAACACAATAATAAATACCTCATTTAACTTCTGTGCAGCATCAAAACTAATTTTATTATTGTGCAGTTGCATCCATTTCAATCAGTTGGTGAACAATGGAGCAGATGCTGTTTGTACAGAAGATACAAACCCAATGATTAAGCTCCCAGAACATACACCCAAAACATTTCTCATCGTAATCGCCCGACTCATTATACCGTATTCATTAAATTTAAACACCCTTGGATGTGATGGTCGATGAACAGAAAAGAAATGAGTCAGTCATATAATGGTCTTGTGCATAATTTTTATAGAGCACAAACACTGTGAATAAGACAGATGATCCTTAATTGGCCATAGAGTAAATGACATGTCGGAAGCGTGCACGTTTTGATCACATTCCTCGCAAAAGCCCTGACAGTTTGTAATCATAACACAGTTTAATTGATTATGCTGTAATTGTGTTTTGCTTAGAATAGTTTGCATGTCTTCGCTGAATGGTTTTGAAGCAGAAAATAAATTACATCACAGATCAAACAGTGCCTTTTACCTGATTTGTTCTCTCTCGCTCAGTGTCTCTTTTTTTATCTGAAAGTGATTACTAAACCTTTGAAGCTCAGTATTTCTATCTATTGTGCCATCTTCATTCTAAGTGATATCTGATCATACACAGCAATTCATAATTCACAAGGTCTCAACTCTCAAAAACAGGTTTCCAGGTCTCTCTCGAAAAACACTGATCATAATTCATAAGGGACCAAGCAGGTTAACATCACTATCTACTTTTGTTTCAGCTGATTTAGTTTTTTTGTAATGCATGTCCTGTCATTTGCACCAGCGTTTGCTCATTAGAAATCTACAACTAGTAATTTCACAGCAGAAAATGTCAAAAGCCTTTTAGGGCAGCATTTCACAAAGAACAGCAGACAGATGGAGCAAGGGATTGAGAGGATATGGACAAGCCACATAGGAGAGAGACAAATAATACAACTCTAGAAGTAAAAACAATCACCGTGCCCTCAGGAGATAAGAAAACTTTTATTAAAAAGGACATTTTTGATAGGAAAATACGAAAAGAGAGCAACACGTTCTGACCTCTAAACCTATCAACCCTCACAGACTGGGTGTTCAATTAGTTTAGGGAGGCTAAAAGAAAGAGAGAGAGAGAGAGAGAGAGAGAGAGAGAGAGAGAGAGAGAGAGAGAGAGAGAGAGAGAGAGAGAGAGAGGCAGATTAATTGGCTTGTGGAACAAATACAACCACACATGAAAAGAAAGATATATCACACACAGAAAAAAAGAAAAATAAAACTGCACTGCTCTGTTAGGTCAGGAACAGGGAATCATTTTATCAGTACAGAAGTAAATAGTATTTAATGGTACAAGACAGTTTAATCACTTATGTCCCAGGGATAATCTTAATAAAAAAAAATCTAAAATGTTATAAACATTTTATAAAATTTGCAATTTATTTATTTTATGTTTGTTTTTTGGTTACTATTCAAGTAGCCCCATACTCCGACTTCCAATTTCAAAATACTATTATATAAAATATATTGAAATTTATGAGAATCTAAAAGTAAATTATTGTTTTCAAAAAAAAAAAAAAAAAAAAACTTCACTTTTGCCATTGTTCCACCAAGACCATATAATAATTTGACCAACACTTTGCCCAGATTTTTTTTTTTCAAAAGTTAGTTTACTTTCTTACCATGTAGACAATAGTATCACAGTATAGAGCATGCTTGAGACAAAATTTGTTATATGTGAAGAAAAAACGAAAATTCTGCAGGACCAGATCCCAAGACTGGATTTTTATGGTGTGCATTCTGTGCAATTTCCAAGCTGTAAAGGTGTCAAATTCAGAAAATAAATAAATAAATAGTTTTTGAGATTAAAATACTAGTAATAACGATGGATGGATGGATGGATGGATGGATGGATGGATGGATGGATGGATGGATGGATGGATGGACACTGACACAACATGAAGAAAGCATAAAGTTCATCTGGAAATTTCCAGTTACTCCTCATCCTTGGAGTAACAGATATGACAACAACACTAAAAATACCCACCACAAGAGCAAACATCTCATTGTGACACTAACAACACTGTGAATATGCACTCATGGTGTGATAATGAGTTCCATCTCCAAGATCAGCTGCAAGTTCTGCTCAATTAAAACAATCAAGTTTTCCCAAAAGTGAAATACGAATACTCGTTGGAGAGTCAGTGAAGGAGAACGTACATTTCAACAGTATAAAACGTGATCACTAATTCAACTAAGAAATACTTTCCATCATCGAAATGACACACATATCATATCATCAATAATATGAGAGCGTGAAGCTCATTGTGTGGCAACTCAGCCACTGGAATCTCGCAATTCCTCAGACACATGTCATCGCATGTTGATCCAATGCAGACGATTGCGAGGAAAGGTCCCACATGTGTTTCTCATCCTGCCTGATTCACAGCTCCTCCTGTCCTTTCCTTCCCTCAGCCCATTCATCTCAGCATCTTATTTTTTATGAGAAGCATTCAGTAATGAAAATATAATGATGTCTGTCATCTGAGAACGCCGTATTTCACTCATCATGAGGCCTTGGCACATGGCCACTCAGTAATGGCTCTAAATAGCAGAGATTGACAGAGCTTGATGCTTTTGTATGATAGCCCCATCTCAGCCCGAGCGAGTAATACAGGATTCATTTGACGGACCGGTTACCAGCTCTGACTCATGCTTGAAAACGTAATAGTACAACACACCTCATTGTGTACTCTGGTGCACATCAGGAACACAATGTACTCCAGCACACAATTAACTCAAAGAAAAATTAGATATGGTAATAATCCTAGATCCGATGCAGATTAGACACAAACAAACTGGAATAACTTTAATTGGAGTTAACAGTCTAGGCCTATATATACATTTTTAGTAGGGTTTCATCCCAGTGGATGAATCACAGTCTAGATAGATAGATAGATAAATAGATAGATAGATAGATGTGTTAAGTTTAATATTACTTAAAATGAAAAAAAAAAATGCTGTTCTTCAATCTTTGTTTAAACAATCCTAAAAAAAACTTCCATACTTCAAACAGAATGTTGCAACATACCATTTCCATTTTCAACAACTACTACTAATAATGTCTAAATGTTCTTTTTGATCATAAAATAAAATAACTAGTTTTATTATTTATTAATAAAAAAACAAAACAGTTTAATTAACAGTTTAATGTTTTAAACAAAACAGTTTAATGTTTTAAACAAAACAGTTTAATTAATATAACCTAAAATTATGTAAATAAGTGAAAATTAATTCCACACATTTTGTAAAAAAAAAAAAAAAAAGAAAATAAATAAATAAAATAAATGCAGACTTTGTTGAATATAAGACTCTTCTTAGAAAAACACATAATATCTTACTGACCCCCCAAAAAATATATATATCTTACAGACCCCAAACCTTAAAACATGTATAAATTCACAGAGCAAGGTCCATTAAGAAATGATTTAATGAGTCTGGTGTGAAAGAACTTGACTGAGCACTCTACTGAACACCTTTGCGATGAATCAGAAAGCCAGCAGCAGGCCAGATCCGATCACCCAACATCAATTCCTGGCCTCACTTGTGTCTGAATTGGAGCAAATCTCCCTAGGTTCCAACATACAAGAGAAATCCTCCTCAGAACAGAAAAAGCTGTTATAACAAAGAAAGGAACCAGCCTATATGGTTTTAACTATAAATGTTCAAGTAAGGTATTATACCTTACCACCAGCAGCACACAGTACAAAAGTATAAACTTTTCGATACTATGACTCAGGAGGAACAGTTCTGATCACAACCCTAGTGAGACAGTCTGACACAGAGAGAGGAGGAGAAAGAGGAGAAAATCTAATCCATAGAGGATAAACTTTAGGCTGTTCTCATTCCCTTGGCATTCTAAACGCCTGGAATGAAGTGGCTGAACTGTTTGATTTTGCGTTGCTGGTAATTACACTCATGATAGGTGGCAGCTGAAATCTTAATTGCATTCAGGCTTTACAACCACAGCACAGTGTGGCCTGATGAAAAGCAGACATCTGCTCCCTTGATCAACGAACCCCATTAACGCAGGGAATGTTCTTCTGCTGTAAAATCCCACACAAACACAAGAAAGAAATCTGTTGTGGCTTTAAGAAAGTGTAGATTTTGCCCTACAATGCATTATAGAAAATCTATGATTCCCAAAAATCAACTCAAACGGAAAAACAGTGGCCACAAACATGCAAATGGTTTTATGGAAGATGTTCTCAACTTGCATAGAAACAGTGTGCAGTACAGTCAGAATAACACTATATGTATTAGCATGCATGAGCAACATTGTAAGAATTACATCTAATTAACAGTCAATTGTTTGCTGTGAACATGAAAACCGTCCCAGTGTTTCTGCACTACAATACTCCATCAAGAAGTGATGAATTTCCGGCTTTGATGAAAGGCAATGGAGAGCACAGGATCAGATTCCTGCATGGAACTATTCAGAGGCAAAGTGTTTGTAAGACCGACTTGAGTTCTACCATAGGGACATCTCACTTCAGTGTCTCTCACACACTATGCTCTCACTCTCAACCATAATAGCACTGTTCTCGTCAACCAGAAGCGAGAAGCTCAACGTCCTTAATTATAATTATTAATTCTTTTCTTTTTTTTTTGGTAATGAGACAATAACAGTAAGCTAAGTACAAATAATCCACCTTTGACCACTTCAATATTTTAGCAGTAAAAATGTAAAATATCACAGTACAGTAGGTGTTCAATTAACAGTCTTTTTCAATGTATCTCTTTCTCTCTCTAAATATTACACTCACACATGCACAAGTTTGGGATTTTTTTATGTTTTTGAAACATTATTTATTTTCTTATCAATTTTGCAAACAGTTGTGCTGTTTTTTTCAGGATTCTTTTATAAATAGAAAGAAGAAAAAGAACAGCATTTCTAGTTTGAAATAAAGACATATGTATTGTTGCAAAAGATTTCTGTCACTTTAGATCAATTTAATGCATCCTTGCAGTGTAAAATATATATAATAAAGCATATAAATAAAATATTATATAAATATATAAGAAATAAAATGTTTTCAATGAGAGTAAAATTTCAGAGATTATAAAAAGAGAATTAACTTTGATCACAAGTCTATGAAACATATTGTGTTGTTTGCATAGGAGAAAAAAGGCCTCTGAACAATAAAAACACAATCTGATTTTCCAATGCAAGTACTGCTTAAACAGTGCTCTCATAGACTCCCAGTAAAGAATGGTGTCCCACTGTGACAAAAGAATGCAGAGAATGAAAGCCTAATTTAAAATATACAATCCTCCAATCAATGTATTTCTATCCCACCAGGAAGCCCTTAAATGGACTGGACTTTGCCACAAACCACCAGTGACTGAACCAGTGAAACATGACTCAGTTCTTAAAAATACAGCTGTACACAAAATGAGTGCTCAAAAATACAGATGTTCTTAGTTTAAGCCTGTCGCAACACATCTAATTTAGCTTTCACAATCCAGTCTGTTGCCTGTTGCCTTTTGTAAATATTGCAAAAACAATTCTAAGCTCGGCCGATTATTTTCATCAAGTAAATTCTCTATACTGTTTGGTATAGGTTGAGAAGCTCTAAGGGAGCACCAGACACCAAAATAAAACACACATTTTTCCACTGTAAAATGACATCTGTGCCTCCTTACTTCTCAAACCCACCAGACACCTCTGAAACAGAGCCCTCTTGCTCTCTTTCTCAGGGTCACCGGCTCACCATGGCCACTAACAAACCTGCTCCTCTCCTCTATACTCCATAAAGCCAAAAAAATTCTCTCCGAGTACATATGTGACAATACTTTTTGCTGTTCAATTTGGCCCTAACAACACCAACAGCACCTTCTGACACGCTGAGAGGTTGTGAAACGGTCAGGAGCTGTTTACAGAAGCCAAAGTGGCAGGAATAGTGGATCCAGAACTTTCTGATGAGTTCTCACTCTCTCTGGCTGTGAGAGAAGGTGACATTTTCTCAGCACAAGGATTTGTTGGCATGTAATGCTGTGAGAAAGCTAGCGCGGCACCCTGTTGTGAATCAATGTAAAAACACGGCTTCAGACTGATATTTCACTTTGTGCATTTTCCAGGATCTCTTGTCATGTTGTTGTGGACCCTGTGGACAGTTTTAATAAGAAGAGGGTGTTGCTTTTTTAATGCTCTTATCAGTTTGATAAGACATTTATGTGTTTCTTGTCATGTTTAGACTAGCTTGATGTATATTTTATGAGTAAAAGTTTAGTTCTCTGAATTTTTTTTTTTTTTAACAGAGTCTTGGAAAGTTTTAAGTTAATACGCAGGATATAAACCCCTACCGATCATACATCCTTAATCTGACAGAGTGCAAAGGGGATGCCAGAGAAAATGTTGGTTTGAGTGAGATAAGCAACTGTTTATTTCCCTGTGGTTTAGCGAATGGCAGGACCGCATGAATATTACAAAAGTACTGCAAAACTTTATGAACTAATGTTATGAGATAGGGATCATCATGCTGGGTAATGGTTGAATGGTTGATGCGAGCCCAAAAAGCAGTGGCCCATGATCCATCACTATTGCGTCACTGTCAGTAAGTTGAAAACTCGAAAAGAGCAGATCATTTCAATCAGATTGTTTTTAGTGCATCAGTTGCGAGGTTTAGATCTTAGAAACAATTTATGCTAATGGCTTCCACAATATACTTAGCCTATGATGTGTTTGGGAAATGTAGCCCAAGTTTGTGAAATTAACTGATCAACTGATTCACTGAAAAGATTTGACTCAAATAAATCAACTTCAACTTTGAACCACATGCTGATTGATGGACTAGCATTACTCAACATTACTTACTACCTTCCAGCAAACCTACATTCAATGAAGGTAAAATAGTAAAAAAAACATAATTCATTTAAATGGAACCGGAATCGGAACCTGAAAATTTGTATACTGTAATATATGTTGAATTTTGACATTGCCAAACTTTAAATAAAGTTGACAGTAAGTAAAAAACAGTATTGAGCACTGAGTAGTTGAGTATTGTGCATTTTTCCTTACCACTATTTTTTTAATAGTTGTTCAATGATTTTAATGGAACCGGAATTTGAACCGGAACCGGAAATGGAAGCGTAAGCGTAAGTTCTACTAGGAAGACTAAATGTCACGTCACATTACAATTAAGGTCTAGCCAATCGGCTTTCAACACGATGGATATAAAAGCGCACTACTCACATCCTATTTGTGTGTTTGCAGATAACATTTTGAGCAAACCGTCGTTTAGGCTATTGCCTGATTTTCACTGGGTTACTTGCAGTTAAGTTCGTCTCCTGCAAGCTATTGCGAGTTTGACATTCCTCTCAAGATGCACATTAGATAGTTGGCTTTGCTCTGGTGTCGTGAATGTTTTTGGTCGTTAGTAGCGTTGGATGATACACAGGCTTCGGAGTTTCCTCGGCAGAGGAGTGAAACATTGGCGGAGTTCCGAGTGCTTTCCAGTGTTGCCAGGTTTTTTCAAAACCGCCAATTGCTACTCAAAACTATCCCAATCGCGTTTCGAGAAGGGAAAACGCGTTTCCCTGACGAAAAAAAAAAAAAAAAAAAAAAAACATCACATTCCAGGCGCTGAATAGCACATTATTGGGGTCGCTTCATACTCGTGGACATGTAAAGCAACTCCGCAACCCGCAGCAACAGTGTTACAATATCCCAATTCCTCAGAAAAATCGAGGACATGGCAACGCCGGTGCTTTCCGAGCTGTCGCGTCGGCGGCGCGGCGCTGCTTGTGTCTCTATCAACAAAATATTTCATCTGTACGCTCACGTGAACCTGCACGCATGAAATCTCTCTGGGCCTGCTGACGGTCTCTTTCGGCATCTCGCTTTCATCAGCCTACATCTTATAAGTATCATTTTTGTTTTATGCGCTTGGGCATACATTTTATTCTCTGCAAGGTTATTTGCTCAAACGTTTAAGATAAAGCGTTCGGTGTTGCGTGATGGTTTATCTAGCAAACTTGCGCTGCATGATCAAGATGTTAATCAAACTAATACATTCAATGTTCGGAACAACTCTTTTTTTTTTTTTTTTTTTTTTTTTTTTTTTTTTTTTTTTTAAGGCTTGTTATTAAAGGCTTACAATCTTTTTAGCCTACTGATAAAGATCGTTGCTCGCATTATTCCTTCTGAAAAAGGGGCTATGTTTTGCACACCTTTAAGTATTTTTTTTGTCTTAATCATATGCTTTTGTCTTTGTTTATTCAGTCATTGTTTCATCTGCATCTATCTACAATAATTCTGAATGCCTCGTAAAGGAATGGGGGGTCACTCGTCGGGTTCCCATGGTTATATGGAGTCATCAAACTTTGTGGGAATTCCATGGCTGCAGATGCAGAGAACTTTGGCTCTCACCTCATCTTTACGCAGGTCACTCTCTGGACTGGCGCTATTATGAAGCAGGCTCTATCAAGCTGATGTATATGGTCATCTTTCAATTGAGTTCTAGGTAAGAGTCGGCTCATCTTTAAAGTCCACGTGAACTGGAGGTCGCTGCTGACTTTATTTCAGTGTAGTGACGTATTTCCAGCTGAAACGGAATATTGAATAGAGGGCATGGTTTTTGTTTGCACTTCTAGTCTGTCTTTCACTTATCAAACTAATGGCTGGAGGGGTGTGTTTAAGGATATTCTGCCCATGCCGTCAAACTGACGTCATTAGAGAAGGAATGCCATTCCACAGTGGAAGTAAATGTTCAGATTTTGATTAAGGATTACAAAGAAGATTATTTCTTTCTTTTTCAGCGGATTAACTTGCACAGATCATTTACATCAATACTAGCCATGTGTGCTAGTAAAGTCAATTTTGATTTCACGCAGACTTTAAGTTATAATCGAGGCTTGTTTGGTCTTACCCGGCTGTTGCTGCCTTCACCTTACACAGACTGCTGAGGCACTTTGCATAACTCTGCTATGATGGTCATCAGGGACGGTGTCCATTACAGTTATGAAGTTTGGCCTATTGTGGCCTTCACATGTGTCCACAACGACTTTGCTTAAAATTGAGTATCTCTTTTATGGTCATGCTGATCTGGCTCATTTTCTATTTTTTTTGGGGGGGGGGAGGATAGGTTGCTCTGCAGTTTCTGGCAGTTAGATGGAGTTTCATCAAGAGTGCGCAGGAGTCTAGCCTAAAGAATTGTATCTGTGTATATGCTCTTATGTCTGCTAGAACCCTAATTCTACCTCTTATCAATTAACCTAATCACCTTCTCAGTGAGGTGGTTTAGAATTCCTGTAATTTTGCCTTCAGGCTGCTATGTTCATGATCCTCCTCACTGGATGTCCGTCAAGATCAGACTTTATTCACGTAATGCTCAAGGTACAGTATAGGTACAGCAAACTACTGGCGGTGACTACTTCTCACATGCTCCCCATGTCCAGTTTATCATGGTTTTTCACACACAATGGTCTATCGTTGTCATCTACACAAGGCTTTCACATCACATAGCTTAAAGAAAAAGTACATTGCCCATCAACGTAATGTAACGCGTGTGTTTAAGGTAAATTAAGCAAATACTGGTGGTGGTGGTGTTACACCTATTCATTACATTTACTCTTCCACAGCTTCTCGCAGGCTTCCGTCATGGCCTTAGCAGCTATACTCTCTACGGCCTCTTGTAGCGTTCTTTCACGGCCTATCGGGGCCTTTGTCTCTGCGGCTGGTTCAGCTCAATGTAGTCACGTTTAGAAGCTGCGGTCTGTCACCGCTTCTGTACACTGGTCACTAATGCTGTTGAACTCGGAGTACAACATCAGATATGAAGCTACTGGGAAGATGGTCATCCTCCGCATTGGAATTCCACATTAGACCTAAAATACTAAACATCTTAAGGTATATCAAGCTGTCCTCAAGGTAATCTATATGCAAATAATGGTGGTGGTACAATTCCTCTTCATATTACTCCCAACAACCTCCTGATTACTGTGGCTTAACTTGTCCTTTCTTTTTGTGGCCCGTCTTTCGTAGCCTTCCCCTCTGTTACCCATCTCGTGGTGTTCCCACCGTGGTCTAATTACATGGCCTTCCTCTCTGTGCATACTGCATTTCATTTCATTCTACGGCCTCTTGGCTTCTCACTATGGTCAATTTGGACATCCTCCTCTGCGGGCTAGCTAGGCCTTTTCTCTGAGGCCTTCGTGGCTTTCTTTTTGTGGCCCGCCGGGGCCGTTCCCACTGTGGCCAGCCGGGGCCGTTCCCACTGTCCGGCCTATCGTGGCCTGCCTCTCTGCCTCACTGTCCGGCCTATCGTGGCCTGTCTCTCTGCCTCACTGTCCGGCCTATCGTGGCCTGTCTCTCTGCCTCACTGTCCGGCCTATCGTGGCCTGTCTCTCTGCCACGCTCACTGTCCGGCCTATCGTGGCCTGTCTCTCTGCCTCACTGTCCGGCCTATCGTGGCCTGTCTCTCTGCTGCCTCACTGTCCGGCCTATCGTGGCCTGTCTCTCTGCCTCACTGTCCGGCCTATCGTGGCCTGTCTCTCTGCCTCACTGTCCGGCCTATACGTGGCCTGTCTCTCTGCCTCACTGTCCGGCCTATCGTGGGCCTGTCTCTCTGCCTCACTGTCCGTCCGGGGCCTATCGTGGCCTCTCTCAAAGGCTCTGTGGTCTATCTTCATTGCCATATAAGCTAATACTTTAGCTATAATCTGATGTTGTATTTTTATGTCTGGCTAATTATCTCAATTTATCTCTTTCGTTCATGTTCCAGGATCCTCTAAGAAATACTTCATCTGGTGCGTATTACATTCTTCTTTCTTTTGGGGTAGGCTCCGCCCTGCCTTCGTCTTCGGCAGGATTAGCTGGTATCTACAAACTTCAGATCCACGCTACGGATGGGGCCTACGCCAAAATAATTATATTTTTTGTGTTGTAAATAAATACTTCAGTCTTATCTCTACCTCCCTGAGTCTTTCTGGTAGAACTGTTAGGCGGAACCGGAACTGGAAAATTTCTAACGATTCCCAACTCTAGATTTGAGCAAGTTTCTCACATTTTACTTGCATGCTGCCAAATATCCTATTCTTAACAAGTATTTTTGCACTATTTGGCAGTAAAAATCCTTTAAACAAGATAAATTTACTTGCATTTAAGAGCAACACTGCATAAGATATTAAGACTTATTTTCAACGATTTTATCTTTAATAGTAATGTTTATATTATTATTTCACTTGTTTAAGAACAAAAAAATAAGTTAAAGCAGGGAGACAAAACAAATGTTGATTACTGTTTTTGTTTTTTGTTTTTTGTTATTATTATTATTACATAAAGTTATAGTACATTTTCATAATACTTCTCATTCCAAATGATCCCAAGTTATGTTGTTTAGGATTGTACCCCTTGTAATCCCTAGTCAACCACCCATTTTATTCAAGCTGTACTATCTGATTAACTTTACAGATCGTGATTTAATCAAATATGACCAGAACTACATTGCCAGATGGCCACATGGCCAAAGCTATAATGCTATTCTGAGAAGCCCATTTAATCCACACTTTTCACTACACAGCCTGAAAACAAGAAAAAAAAATGTCTACATTTACATTTCAAATAATTAAAATAGTTACGGTAACTTAATTGTGAATCAGACCACAAGCAAACACATTTTCCTTTGAACCCTTTCTGCACAATGGTTCAAAGCTGCAGAATTCAGGTTAAATCTCTCAGCTTTGACTAAAAGCACAGTCATGAAGCATCACAGCCAGACAAGAAAAAGCAGGGAGAAATGATTGTTGCTGAAAACGTGGCTGCTTCAATGTTTTTTTCTTCGCTCACTGTGAATGTGATGCTAGATAAAGCTGAGCTGAATAATCGCTCAGAATTGAGCACTATTAAAACTCTTTGTAAAAAGATGAGACCAAACTTACTTTTATATGAGTGCTGAGGTTCAGGTACAGCACATACTTGGAAAAGCCCCTCTACTCTATTCTGTCTCACTCTCTCTGTTCTCTATCTTTGTCTTCCCCTGTCATTTGGATTTTCTTTCTCTCCCTCTAAAACTGCACATCCTGTAACGCCTAGACACAGCTATGAGGATTCAAACTTAAAAATTTAGGAATTCGTCTCACAGCTTCCTCTGATTCAACCCTTAATATTGCACATTTCCTCACACTGAGGTTGCTGCACAAAAGTCTGAAGTTTGTTTTTGACCACTTTATAATTTTATAATATTAAAATAATTATTATGCTCTTAAAGGGAAAAAAATATATATTTGTAGCAGAATATGCAGTTGCCTCAGTATTTGGACACGTAATTTAAATATATCAAACATCTGCAAACAACTGATCAGAACAAACTTCACTTCTCTTAGGCACATAAGTATTCAATCATTTTTAATCAAATGGTTTCACATTAAACATCAACTTAGATCATCATGTCCCACTACTCACAACAACAAAGTATCTACAAAAAAATATATATACAAATATATATATATCACTGATCTTAAAAACTGATCTTAAAAATATATATTGTGTGTGTGTGTGTGTGTGAAATGTGTGCCCTAGAAAGTGTCCATCAAACCATCCAGCTTAAATAACATCCTAAACCAGCCTAAAGCTGTTTTGCTGATCTTAGCTAGTTAAAGCTGGTCTCCCAAATTGGTCCTCAAGCTGGTATCCCAGTCTGAGCAGAAAAAATACCCAAAATCCCCCTAAAGTTTAAGAGAAAAGCTAAGACCACCAAACCAGCTTGGGTTTTTTAACTGTCCAAATACTTTGATGCTAATAATATAATTATACTTAGATTTTGAGCATTGTCCTTTACATTATTAAAAACACTTAAAATATCAAGATAAAAAGAAAGTCAGTAGATGGTCTGAGGGGGTTACACAGAGTAATACAAAAAAAAAGTTTCTTTAAGAGGAGCCTTTGTTACTCACTGAATCATGGCTTTTCTTTTAAATACATATAGTTTTATAGGTTCATATAACCATAACCTAACCTTGTATGTCGAGGAAAGCCTGGTCCTTAGCAACTGAGTTTATGTCCAAATAATTAACTGGTAATAGTTGTATAGGGATATGAAATATTGCGAGTCAAAGACAGCCTTTATCCTTTTAATTAGTCTCATTTATCAGAGGCTAACGTCAGAGCTTCATTTCTGCTCTGGCTCACGCTCCCTCACCACCTATGAGGAAAGAATTAACTGCGTGTACATCAAAGCCACTTCTGGCATTCACTGTCATATTGCATTTAACAGAATGGAGTGGGGAATGTGACATTTACTGCCACCGCTTTGCAGAGCAGAGCGATTGTGCTGAATAGATTTATGTCTGAAACGCCAGCAGTATCCATGAGGAGAAAAGTGCAATTTCACAACACCATTCACTTTCAAATAACCTCCATTCACACCTTTCCCTTCATCAGAAAAGCAGAAAGAATGGACCGGAAACACTCTTCAGTGTTACCCCATCTCTAATTACATCAGGCCAGTGAATGTTCCTTTATACAGCCGACACAATGCCCTCAGACTGCAGTGGCAAGTCACGGAGGCTGGCACATATGATCGTGAAAAAGACAAAGAAACTGTAATTTATTCATTCTTTTGACTAGCATTTTTTCCCCTTAAAGGTGCTGTATGTTGGATTGACACCGAGTGGTTGAACTAGGTATTGCAGTCCAAATTCAAAATATTTGAGAGGGTTTTTTTCACCCAGTCCTGCCTCCTCAGACTTGACGCACACGCAGTTCGCCAGATTGACGACACCAACAGGAACGAGTGCACCTGACAATGGAAAGCATTGAGCTTTACACTGTAAGTTGATCAGCTAATGTGTACATTTGCAATATTTGTATTGTTTGCAAATTATAAACCACCTCATGTGTATTTTTATAAATCTGAATTTGTGTCTCATTTCGGATGCTGCTGCTGCGTCCTCCGGAGGTCGCGTTTGCCAGGTTCCATGACTGAAATTAAATACTTTATGTTTTCTGCCAATTGGCAACCTGGGGTGCCAAAATACAATTGGGTTAACTGGAAGTGGGCGGGTTTTACAATCCAAAACAGACACCGACATTCCGGCCCAGAACGGACATTTCCAAAGGAGAAAAACTGACTGCAGCATTGTTTTTCAGATAAACAAATATTTTAACTTAGCATGTTTCTTAAATATCTGCAAACATATTATGGTATTTTTATGCTTTAGTACAGTCAAAAACTTACATACAGCACCCTTAAGTATTAATATAAAACTCCACTTTAATTAGAATCAAAAGATGTTGAAGAAAGAATAAAACAGAAGAGCTGAGGAAAACTCCAAATATATTAATATGAATTAAAATAGGATTTTCTGTCCTCAAATATGATTGGCTGGGTGCTGATTTCTGGTGATTGTATTGTTAGGCCAGTAGGTAGCTAAGTGACTGTCTTTACAAATACAATCGATTTGTTTTAAAGGGATCCTATTATGCTCTTTTACAAAGTCTTGATTTTGTTTTGGGGGTGTACTAAAACATGCTTTCATGCTTGGTGGTTCGAAAAACGCATTATTTTTCACATAATTTACATTATTACAATACCTTTCTCCCCAGCCTGGCACAAACAGCTCAATTAGTTCTGGGTTTGATGAAGGCCCGCCTTCCGAAAAACAAAATGTGATGTGATTAATTAGCTCTCCTAGTGCTTTGTGATTGGAGAACAGCTTAGACGGTGTTTCAGAACTACCACGCCCCTTGCCAAAGTAGCTAGTTCGTCTGCTCTGGTATAGTTAAGGATGGCGTCAATGTTGCCATATCAATTTGTACAGATAAGTGATACAGTAATATGTTTTATGTTTATTGTTCTTTAATTTTAACATTATAACATGAATTGCAGTGGAACTGTTATACAGTTGAATTTATTTATACCATAGTCTCATAATTGAAGTGTAAATTCTGCAGATTACATCATTGTCCAGTTTTGTATTGTCAGAACATTTTCATAACTGTAACATACATATATACTTACATAATTATTCAGGTGCATGTTTAATAACCGCATTAAAATGCCCAGTGAGGTAGAAAACATCTGCTGCAAGGAAATCCGAAAGAAAAAAACAGTGTTTCTTCGACATGGCGAAAACTTGACGCTACAGCAGCACTTCGTCATCGTCTTGTCTGATGCACTCAACCAAACGTTCTAACCACGATCTTGCCCCTCCCCACCCCCCAACTATTTGAATTTCTGTAGGCGGGAATTATTTTAATGATATTCTAATGGGCCGCTTTGTGACATCACAAAACCCCAGAAAACAACACTGTAGTCCAAAAGAGCCAATCAATGTAGTTAATGAAAAGGGATTTTTTTTTTAAAACGAAATATCTCCCTTTGGAGTGGACTTTGAGATTTGTAACTTTGTAGATCTTTTTTGTGCCCAAACATACACACTACACACTGACTAAAATACAAAAAGTGAAAAAGCATAATAGGACCCCTTTAAATTAAATCAATTAATTCATTCAAAAACACTGATTCATTCGGGAACAAAATAAGTGACAGTCTTTGTTAGTCTTTGAATCATCTACTCAAATTATTCATTCAAAAACTGACCCAATCAAAACAAAAATTTGTGATAGTAAATATAAATTAAATTAATAATATTAATACAATATTTTATATTAATATAAAAATGCAAAAATAAAATTATAAAAGTCTGCTAATAAATAAATTATTTGTTCAAAAACCCTATTCATTCAAGAACTAAATGATTTGCAATAATAATAATGATTATAAGGAAATTTAAAGTACGTGAATAATTTTTATTAATAATAAAATATTAATATATAACCACAAATTTGCCA
Source organism: Cyprinus carpio (assembly GCF_018340385.1). NCBI lineage: Eukaryota > Metazoa > Chordata > Actinopteri > Cypriniformes > Cyprinidae > Cyprinus > Cyprinus carpio. Next base: position 8,738,773 of record NC_056592.1, read on the forward strand.
GCTGTGAAAATTAATTAATTAAAACACCACTAATGTATTGATAACTATTTTTAACTATTTTCATTTCATTTTCAAGTAAATAGCTTGGGAAGTTGTCTTTAAAATGTAAATTACTCATTAAATATACTAAAAACAACTCAAACTTAAAAACACAACACTTCAAAATTGATGTTGTCAGTGTTTTCACACTTCCATTTATTCAAAAGAGGACTAAGCACTTAGAAGAGGAGTGGCAAACATTTAACTGAAGTGTGTATTCGGCTGCTGACACACAACAACACACATGGTTTCAGTTGTTATCGGCACTAGAAAAGGTCCTTTGGGATTTCAGGGCACAGGGTGTCACTATCACTGCCATCCTGGTCCTGCTTACTCCTTCACTTCTCTTTCTATCTGTCTCTCTCTCCAATCTAATAACAATCCTTTCAATCATGTCTGTCTTTCCCGGTTACTCTCCTTCTTTATGTTGTGCTCTGATTGCACTGCCTTCAACTGCGAATGCAGTTTCACAGTTAAGATTTCTAACTGTTGACACTGTTTACCGTGACAGTGTCAAGTCCTGTTTACGAAATCCTTTCCTCATGTTTTTTCAAATGAAAAAAAAAGTATTTAGTCTTACTTCCGACTAATGATATGTAACAACCTTAAAATGATTATTCTTATTATTAATCACTTGACTCAAAAAGAGTCTTTGAATCATTCAGTCAATTAAGTCATTCAAAAACAAACTGGATAAGGAACAAAACAATTTGTTATAATTAATACTACGAATAATAATAATAATAAATTACATAAACTGTAATATTACAATATTTGTACTAATGTAATAAGTTTTTTTTTCAATAAATAAAAGAAACAAACACTCAAGAACTTGTTTCATTCAAGAACTAAACTATAATTTGTATAATAACAATAATAATAATAATAATAATAATACATCTACATTACAATAATTGTTTTTATTAATATGAAAATATTAACATAATTACAAAATTTCAATTCAGTAAAAAACAACCAATTTATTCAAAAACAAAACATGACTATGTGTTGCTAGGAGATTTGCAATTTTGTTGTGACTTTGTTTGGAGCTACTGTTTATTATAAAACTGTTGTATAATATAAAACATCATAATCACCTGTCTCCTGGCCTGTTTGCTTGTATAACTGTGTATTTGGCAACCCTGCTGTCTCGAGTGTGTGTGTCCTGCCAAGCCGGGATTGAAAATTACTGGGCACCCTGCAGAGCGGAGCGGTCCTCCCAAGGCCATGGCGGTCCTGGTGAGGTTGCAGCTCCCCTCTTCATCACTGTCATTACACCTCTGGGGTGGAAAGGATGCACTGCCCCAAACACACAAAACGGCCCACGATGAAACAAGATACTGGAACACACAGCCAATGATAAGCACAAAGACTGGAGAAAGATCAGACTTTTTAGGGACTGATGAAGATGGATAACATGCAAAATAAAAATACAATAAAATAAACCAGCTACCATACACATCTTCTCTTCACTCTTTCTTTTTGCAACCTATAAATTTTAAATTCCGATAATGTTGATGCTACAGGATATGGTTTTTATTAAGTGCTATACATCTTATAGAAGCCTAAAGCAAGTATAAATTATATTTTTACATTTTTTTTCACGTTACAATGCAAATAGATTTATTCAAGTATCTAACCCCAAGTAACAAAAGTAATATTTTGCAAGAAAATATTACAAAAAATATTATCATGTTGCTAGCCATGTGCAAAGATTGGGCACATGGTAGAAGAAAATAACCCTTTGCTCTAGCAGAGCAAAAATAGCATAAAATAATAATGTTCTTGATAACAAGGGTGGCTTCTGAGTACCTATGCAGAAAGTCCATTACATATAATGTGGCATGGCATGAAGAGGCTGCTGTTCTTCTCTTGACTTTTAGCACATTCATGTATCATTTAATAGTCTCCATATAACTTGCACACAACAAAGGGTTTCAGTTGGGTTACACTGTCACACATCATCTGATCACTAGAACGTTCACTTCAAACAAAACTGATTTTTAAGTCAAATGTTGTGTTTCAGGTTGTGTGTTATTTGACACCACTGATTTCCAGGTATTAAAGCATTCCATTACCTGATGCTTGGAAGAGGACACCAACAGAATGACACTAAAATTCATGAAAACTAAAACAATAGTGTTAGATTTTCAGGCATTCAACTGTCAAACAGAATATCCCAGCAAAGAAATAGCAGATGATAAAAATGCTACATATTGTTGTCATTTGTTTGCAGGTGCAAAATTATTTTACAGTGTTTTAGACACCTGCCTCTGCAAAGAGATGTGTATACTGCACAAAATTTTTAATGAGTTCTTAATGAGTCTTTTTTTTTATTTTTTTCCACTTAAATAAAATCTTTTAAAAACAATACATTTGTTCAAGAAGCAACAATGTGTAAAACAAAACAAAAGACACTTTTATGCAGTGCTACTTTATGTATCTTGTTTGAAGGATTTTTTTTTTTCTTAGATATTTTAACTAGATTACTTTGTGCAGTGTAATATACAAACTTTGACTAATTTATGCATTTAATTTGGACAAGTAAATGTTTTATCAGTAACTGTTTATTTCTCTGGGTCATAAACACTATTATTTAATCTAATATTTATATATTCTAATATTTATTAAAAGTTAGAATTTTTATTTTAATATATTCAGTTCTTCAATCATTCTTTTTCATTTACATTTAGTAATTCTGTAATGTGCTTTTGTAATTTTTATTATTATTTCTATTTAGTGTTAAATTATTTTTATTTCAGTTTTAGCTTTAGTAATTTTAGTACTAAGCTTATTTTAAGTTTGTTGCCAAAGTAACATTTCTAGTTTTTTTCAATTTGTTTTACATTTTTTAATTATATTTTTATCATCTAATACAATCTATTATTATCATATTAACATCTATTATTTATTTAAATTAGCGAAAATTATTTTTAATAGTTTTAAAGTTACCATTTAAAACACTGCCCATACATCCATCATACAGCCACAAATTAAATTATGAATTACTGTAAATTATTCATTAATCACACTAGTTTTGAAGTCCTTTCTAATCCGACTTCAAGTGTCTTCTACAGACATTTCCCAAAAAAGAAATTGGAAATTCCAAGTTGGAGTTAAAGGGAACACAACAGAAGGTGTTAACTATATATTTGTTATATAAGCACGCCACTTTTCAACATACTAGCAAATTTTAGTAGACACTGCCCCAACAAACACACAACACATTTATTCCAAAGACCATATTTTGCCAGGTTTAAAATAAAAAGAACCACAAATTTGAGCAGTCGTGTCACGCTGAATTCACAGCGTGTGAAAACACTGTTGAGATGTTGGCTCGTACAGCTTATGTAGCCCAATTAAATTGTGACGATGTAGCTAGCAGACAGGGTTTAAGCCTGACATGTAGTTTTCATGTAGACTGATTGTGTCTATGGGCTTCACTGCAGAGGTGATTAAGATAGAGGAGAGAGATTTATGGCCTGCTGCTCCTAAGAGAAAGTAATTGAAATCATTCCCATCGCCAGAGCTCTCTTCTCTCCTTCTCCCCAGGTCAATGCCGACTAAAGAGTCGTCAGATCTTGTGCTGTTTACCATATCGAGATTTGCTTCACCTTGCTTTCACATTGCCGCTCGTGCTTGCATGCGCACATAAGCTCTTTATTTCTGAGGGCGATGGAGGCTGTTATCACTATCAGCCTCTCCTGTAATTAAGACATTAGAGTTTCCTGCACCACTCAGCGCATTAGCGAAGAAGAAAATGGCCGCTCGTGAGACGAAAAAGAAGTGAAGCGCCTGATGGTTTATCTCAAGGGCTAATTAAAAATGGACAGAATCTTTCATTTTCTGCATCTTGGACGGCTAGCAACCCAGAGGCTCCAGCAGATTCTGCTGACTCTCCACACTCTAGCGTAGCGCAAATAACTTCTCCGGCTGACCCAGAAGAGGAGAGAAGGCGAAAAACAGCCCATATCAACTCTACTTGGCAGAACTTCAAACGATCCAGAGATCTTTGAAGAGAATCGTTACGGGTGACTTCCTCAGTTAGTGCCATCGCTCATCAAAATAGTTTCTTTTTTTTTCTATCACATATCAAGTCATTTCACAATGTCTGTCCTGTGTGTAATCGAGCTGTAGAAGTATATAATGGTGTATTTGCATCAAAAAGCACACTGCTAGAGTTAGCGCAGTAACAGAGAGGAGTGTGTCATATGGGGCTTCGAAACAGTCCAGTGGTTCATTAGCTATCAAAGATCTCTCTGATCACTGCCCTTCTCTGAAGCAATCCCCCTGTTGTTCAAGTGTAGACGGAGAAGTGAGTCAAAGATAAACAAGAAATGCATGATGCAATTTCAGCCATCTGGACACCCACTCTCACAACCCTACAGATTAATAGGAGACTTAACTCAATTCTGGCTTCAAGCTGAAAGAAAAGACCACTTCAAGGAAACTCTTTTTTTTTTTTTTTGGTATGTTGTATATGTGCCCGTCTCCCATTAAGAGGATTAGGGCCATTCAAAGTGTGAAGTATTAAATGTGGCCATACATCAGCTGAGGATGAAAGCAATTCTGTCTTTGTAGTTCTCAGTTCCACTTTACAGTCATGACATTACGCTAGGCCAATTCTTAAAATGGCTGACACAGTTATAAAATGAAAACATTTGAAAATATTACCCATTTGGATGCAATACAAACACATACAGTAGGCTGTAGGCTTGATTCAAAAGAGCTGCATACAAATTTTAAGCTACATAGTGTGTGATGCCCAGGACATCTTATTCAATCAACACACTGAAGCACAGCTGTGTTGTTCTGGCTCATGGCCCAGACTAAAAAACAACATCATTTTTACACCTAGCTGTAACAATTTAACTGTATTTGCAGCTGTAGTCATTAATCAGTTACAGCAGCTGTTGGTTTTACTGGGGTGAAGGCATCATTTGTATGCGAATGGAAGCTATGATCGATAAAAAGATGAATGATGAATTAAGTATTGGGGAATCGATCTATCAGTTAGATAAGGAATCTTTAACCACAGAGATTTTGCTTCTAAAACTATGAATATTTACACTGCTGTAATGCATTCGACTTCAACAAGTGAGCCAAATGGAAAAAGTTTTTGGGGTGCGTGAACCGAGACAGAATATTTTGTTAGCGTAAAGCAACAATCTGCAGATAACGCTTATAAAATATATTTGTTTACTACATAAATTAAATGAATAGCTTTCAGTGTCACCTAGCAGGGAATTCCGACAAACACATTTACAAAATCAGCCGAAAAGTGCTTTTGAAATTGCTCCATAACATAGCGCGACAGACTAACAGAAAGTATGCCATTAGCCATAAAAAGAAGCAAACAGGGTTATAAAGCACACTTTAGTACTGGGTGTAGAATTTTTATAGAGGTGTCTTCAGGTCATTTAGCCATTTAGTTTCTTTGCTTTGGAGAATAAGATAACAGTGTCAGCAGTGTACTGGAAATGTCACACGAGCCAGTAAATACTTCAAACTGAAAGCTCCATAAATAAGCCAAAGAGCGAAAAAGAAAAAGTGAGGAAATGTGAAAGCAATCAAAGAAGAGGAATAGATACCCTCCAAACTAAATGATTTTCATATCTGTGATTACATCCATTTTCTGCCATTGTCGTTTATGTCCTAAAATCTGCCATTACAGACCAACTCGAAGAGAGTGAGAGAGAGAAACTTCTCAATGAATCTTGTAGACAGCAAATTCTGTAGACATGGTCTGGAAATCAAGGCTAGTAAAAACTGAATTACAATATCTGTAAAAAGTGTGACAACTGTACATTTAGAATGCCAAAGATGTATTTAAAAAAAAGCAAAAATACTCTATTATTTTAATTTCTGACAAAAAAATGACCCAAATCTGCTCTATTATATCAATATAGTGCCATATTTTACAATATTACTGTTTTTACTGTATTTTTGCATATCTGTCTCAGTTAACTCATATTATCGAGAAGCATTTGCATTTAACAAGACTCCAGAGACTTTGAATTATACTATTAAAAACAAAGGACAATGAAAGAAGAATGCAGACATATTGGCATTCATCACTGGTAATCTCAGGAGTTTGCTGCTTTTGTTACACACACAAACACACACACACACACACACTACAGTACACAGTCCCACAATGTAGGCAAAACCTTACCCACATCAACACACACTCATACTAAACCTTCAACCAGTTTTTCTTCCTGCCTGAGGGATTGTCAACAGGTAAGCTCTGGCCCCGGCTAATAAACTGGTGATGTCACAGCTGTTATTTTATGTGTGCATAATCATGTTTAATTATGAATCGTGAGCTTGATTGCATTTCCTGTGTCATATTATTGAACTATCGACACCACCCAGACTCAGTTCCATCAGCTTCAGCGTTTGCAGAACACAAACTCAACTAAATTAAACACAGACATTAACAGTGTAATAGTGTAAATGGCACAAGCTTATTTGCATATTCATTACACCAAATTCAGGGAGTGGGAGGGCAAGATTAATTGTCAAAATGGAATTGCTTTGGTTGAATTTTATGTGTTCCTCTATTTTGATATTCAGCTTTGTCCTAGAGTTTCTGCCAAACTGCTTTCTTCAAGTTATTTACACATGAGAACAACAAAAATCTATTCAGAGTTAAGAGTTTGAGGTACTCTCTACTAATTTAAAAAAAAACTGTTTGTTGAATAATATTAATAATTATAATAATAATAATTATAATAATAATACGTATTATTAATATTATTAAAATAATATGTATGTATGTGTATATATATATATATATATATATATATAAACGTATATTACTGCAACAACAGTTACCATTATTATTATCATCATTAATAATAATAGTAGTTAGTTATTATTGTTTATATATTTTTTTATTTTATTATAATGTATATTTATATTTGTTTAGTATTAGCCTAGCAGTATTAATACATGTACAATTTTACAAATTCTATATTACTAACATATTCATAATATAATATAGACAAATGCATCTATTTATTTACTTATCTATGCATCTGATCTATTTTTTTTTTTTTTTTTTCTCTTTTACTGAAGGTATTTAAATTATAGGTAGCTTGTAGACTGACAAATTACAGTCTCAAAGTAACACTGACATGTTGGATGTTTAATTGCAGCTTTTTGTAAAGTGTGAGTGTCAAAATCGTCTGCAGTTTTAGTATTCCGGCAAAACGCAGATGCTCATGACAGGAAATGCTGCATGCTGAAAGCAGCGTAGCTGCAAGGAACAGAATGGAGTTTGTCTGACCTATGATCCCTGAACATGCAAAATCACAGATGCAAACATGTGGATAGCTTCACATGAGAGTAAGAAAGGGCTTCTCTGTGACAGCCATGCGCTCTCCCGTGACCCCCACGCCAGTCTATGCAAATCTGAGCGGATGGCTAGCACTGCACATTGTTAATGAGCAAGAGATAGAGAGAAGGAGAGCAAATTAAAAAATTTCTTCCAAGGTTCCTATACTAGCACCATATGTTCCAGGAGCTAGCGAACAATCCACAACAGTTAAAATTGCTGTGACCTACTGTATCACCGTGACACGAACAGCCGTCATCTCAGCCCTAGCATAACAGCCAAATGTTCATCATTTAGAAACCGCTTCTCAACATAATTGGATATGGCACAAGGAAATAGCATGCATTTGGAAACAGAATGCTCTTCGACAGAGGCATTGTTGCTGCCATGTTTTTTATCTGCTATCAGGTTCAAAGTAACAATAGAGTTTTAGCATTACAATCTCATTTGATGATCTCAAAGAGATAAAATACAATCATTTTGCCTCTCTAATCTACTTGAACAGACTTCCACTGAGGTCCTGACTATTGACGGAGGCACAAAGCTTTATGCATTTTTAAAGTTTCCTCAATAGGCCTGGTACAGACAAACAGCGCTTTAAAAAAATTATAATTGTTTGTCTGCCTGATTCCTGACCCTCTCTGACAGAATGCTACACGGCGGAGAGAAAAGTCTGATTTTGTTATTGAATTGGAGATGAGGTGGATGGAAAAACTATTTAACGTCAATTTTAGGCAAATGAAAACATGCAAATAACACGACATAATGGAAAAGGCTGTATCGCACTGAATGAGGGTCTGATGATAGGCAATCACTCAGACAGATAATTGCATTGGCCGCTTTCTTAGCCCTTGACGAATGTGTTGCCACACAGTCACGTGTAAATACACAGTCATATTACTTTAGGAGGATGTTCAAATGGTGGTCATGCAGGAACAATGTTGTTTCGCACTTTTGCTGTTCAAACCAGGAACACTTTTAGACGTGCAAACAAAAGTTCATCTGCTATGCTAAGAGATGCCAATTAAAGTCATTGCACTTTCTCTGTTTGCTACTGTTTTGTGATGTCTTTTAATTTGTGTGTGCCTTTTAAGATTGAATAAGTATGCTGAGAATTTGTTGCTATAAGTGACACCCTTAATCAACACTTATCTACCACTTATAAGCAAGTCTTTCATTAGCCAATTAACCAGCTTGACTTTGTCAGATTCACAGTTTCATGGTCGCCTCATAGCAGTCTATCTTGGCAATAAAAATGTTTTAAGTAAAACAAAACATCAAATTAAACACATCTGCTATACAGTAGGTTGAGCAGATAAACTTTAACTCTAATTATGGAGTCAATTATTTATCAAAAATGGTGACATCATGTACATACGTGTTGTGTAATTTTCTTTACAAAGTGACATCACCAACTACATGGCTTTGCATGCATAATACAGCATTTTTAGTTTTTGCAGATCTGTGTGAATGGAGATTGTTTTGAAAACGCTGTTGTCTGTATGTGAAAAACACAAAGGAGAAAAACTTTTCTATTTTTAGTACATCACTGTCATTTAAACATACCCTAAAAAAGGAAGATAGAAAATCAGCCACTCAATCAATCATTTGGCACACACAAATATTTTTAACAATAAAGAACTGCATTTAATAAATAAAACTGAACTTGTTTTAATAAATACTCTATTAAAAAGTGCAGGTGTACAAGTTTATCAGTCATTTTGTCTTTGTGATGTGTTTTGCCTGGGGGTGAAAACACATTTTGCAACTGATGGTTCACAGACCATGTTTAAAACATTTCCTAGAGGACCTGTAGTGGACAGAATATGATACAAACGGATTAGATCTTGTACTATGGACTGGGAGATGCAGTGGCAGTGTGTCTACAAAGATTTACACAGTGGTTGGTAGGTCAGAACCTGATTTATTTATTTATTTTATTTTTTTCGTACTTCTCTGACAACTCTCCAAGCTGTTATATCAGAGAATGACACCGTCGGTAAGAGTGCTCTCACAGGTACATTGGCAGTGCATGCCTCTGAAGACCACAGAAAAACAGAGATGCTTCTGGAATACAGCAAACTCATAACTAGCCCTATACTAGCTGTGTACTGCATACTGATTCACACGCAAATCTTAAAGTATAAAATGTATGACATGTATAAATAAACTACTTTGCATTATTAAATAACATTAATCCACAAATTTGACATGTGCCTCATTACCACAATGTTCACACTCATATGACACAAAAAAAAAACTAACAAATAACAAAACAAATTAGAATAAATGGCATTATTGTCTTCTGTGGAGCTGTTTTATAGCTGAATCAAATTCATAATTGACAGAAGTACAGTTATTGAACTGAATTAAATCAGCATCGAACTGATTTGAGTTGAATGAGTGCTGTCTTCACTTGAGCTGTTCATCACTGAACTGGACTTCTATAATTGATTCATTCTAAAATTGATTAACTTCATGAAGTTATTGAACTGAACTGAATCAACACTGAACAGACAAGAGCTTAATTGTCTTTTGAGAGCTGCTTTACAGCAGAATTTGGATTTTTTTTCATCACTGATTCTGTTTTTTTCCTCGTTTATTACTGCGTTTTGGCTCATACCCTAAAAGTGGCAGTTTTAACAAGCTATTAAAGATGATCTGTGGGCTATTTTGAGCTAAAACTTCACATACACACTCTGGGGACATCAGAGACTTATTTAAATCTTGTAAAATGGGGCATAATACAATAATTACAATAAAAACAAAAAAAATATTGTGTAATGAAAAAAACTGACTTTAAGTGGAATGATTGTTTTTTTTAATATCTTGTATTTTTCCCATTCACTTCCTATGGGGGCCATTTTTGACTACTAAGATCACAGGTGTGACTACTTTTTAAGATCATTTAGCCTTTTCAAGACAATAAAAATGCAGGTCAGTTGTAAGAGAGCAACATTTTGGTGGAAAGTGATGCTATGAATAATAACAAAAATGTTTTTAGGCTTTTTGGATCTTTCTCCCTTCACTCCAAAAGAAAGGTCACCAAACACTGATACACCAAACCCTAAGTTGTTCATTTGTTAAATCTATGACACATTGCAGCCACACAGAAAACCTACTGAACATAATTTTAGTAATTAAGCGAGCAGTGCATGAATCTAAAAAAGGACCAGTTCCAACCCCTAAATCAGATTTGCGGCTATCTGAAAGATGCCACTGTGTTGGCATTCATTTTCTCTTTTTCTGCACGTTGTGGGAGAGCTTTACCATGACAGTAGGTCAGAGCTGTGTTGAGTGCTCCGACAATAAGAGAAGTCAGTGTGCTACAAAATAATGCTTCGTGTGGGCGGTGGGATGCAATTACCCAGAGTGCATCTCTCATCTAAATGTGTATCCACCTTGATAATTGCCAGCTTAGGTAAGGCTTTAGTGCATCTTAAATTGTGCTCTGTAACCTCACGGCAGCTCAGTGTTGACAAGTCACAGAAACACAAAAAATAACGCACCTACGTATACACAAGTTTTCCTTTAGCCTAGTGCTACATTAATTCATCCCCACAAAACACCACCTCAAACTACTGGCCCTCTTGTTCCTGTGTTAAAATTAGACCAAAGAGAAGAGGTCACTTGTAAAATAATGCATTTTTGTCCAGAAATTAACATTTAGCCTCAACGTTTCCCAGAACTGGTGGCACTTCATACTATTTTCCCCCATTGGGCCAATCATCTGAAATCATGTCATGATTACAGAGATAATTATTTTAATGGCCAAATGACTCAGCATGCCCACAGCAGCAGAGTACTAATGCATTTGGACACTAAAATGCAAAGAATAAAGGAAGGACAGAAGAAAAGAGGATGGAAAGAAAGAAGCAATGCTCTCAACACCTTGCTGTGGAAAATGAAAGCTAGAAACAGCCCCCATCATCCTTCAGGCTGGAAAAGATGCACTCTTCCAAGAAATGGTGGTGAATAGAGGTGAACGTGCCTTAAATCTTGCAGCCAGTCTCTATTTCAGCCCACTCCTACTGCAGTGGGCCAAGACCGTGGAGGTTAAAAAGCTCTCGCCAAAAAAGAGAGGAGGGGAGAGCGGGGTTGGGAGGGAAGAAGAAAAAGTGAATGTGAGCCACAGCAGGAGGATTTGGAGCTTTGTTGAGGCAGCCCTGGGCACGGCTGGTACCAGCTGAGTCTGACTCATCTTCACTGAGGAAAAGAAGCTTTCAGTTGTGTTCGGCCTGCATTCCCCTTAAATGGAGATCATGTGGGATGTAATGGTAAAGTGAGGGAGTCTATCTGAAATGAAAGTGCAGTAAACCCTCACCTACTGCCATGAAAAAGGAAGTGACAGAATATAGATTACTGGTACTCAAACTGTGGTCAAGTCTAAAAATGGTTGAGTAGAATAAAAATAAATAAGTAAATAATAAATAAATACATATTTCCTCAACGTTATTTAAACCATTTGAAATCTGTAAAAAATATCAAATGTAAAATCATGACAAAATGCAACTTATAAAATTGAATGTAATATTTTCTCAAATCTATTAAAAAATGTTTAAATAATTTAAAAACAATAAATGTGTATTATTATGATAAAATGCAACTTATAGCAATTAATTAACTAAACGTTAAAGGTATATAAAATAACAAATATGTCAATATTTCCATTTTGTAAAGATATAAATCATTATGATGATGATTTTATTATTATTAAAATATTTATAATTATATATTTCTTAATACATAAATATATTAAATATACATAAATGCATTATTTGATTTAAAAAGGATGAAAAAACTGATGAAATATCATAACAGTTTGTATAGGTATAAGTATTGAAATAGTTATTATTTTTATATATTCCATATATTATTAGCATCATCATCATCAATGATAAAAATGGTATTATTATTCAAATATTCAAATATTATTATTAGTATTATCATTCTTATTTTAATATTTATTCATAATACAATTATACATTTATTAATACATACATTTATTAAATATACATATAAATGTATTATTTGACAAATAGCACCAATATTAAATTAATCAATAAATTAACTCATAACAATAATTGTGTTAAAATACATTTTGCTCATCTAGGTTCATAGCTAAAATTAGCAATCTTATTTATCTGTCTGTCAGTTAGTCATTATCCAAAATTACAGATTGGTAATAGTGAGGCCATTTCAAAATAATGAGTATAACCTAAGCATTTGCACATAATTTGTCATTTAGGTAGTTGGGGTTGTTAGGTGGTCCATAGATAGCAGTTGTATGCCACCTGGAAAAAGTGTGAGAACCACTTTTCTTGATTTATGAAGTGTGCCATGAGAAAAGAGAAAAGAGAAAATGCATGTGAGGCCAGTGAGTGGGATGTGAACCGCTCCTGGTCCTGGTGATCCATTACTATAATGTTACTGTAATTTTAAAGTGCTACTCCGTAACCCTGTGTAACTAACACCACAATGTTAAATCTTGGTTGGTAGCCAATATTCAACGATTCCCCATTGAATGCCATATTGCTATCGTTGGGTCTTCAAATATGTTGCATCTATGATGAACGCGTTAAAAGCCATGTTTAATCCCGAGCGTGAAAGCCCCTACTGATGCCGGCATCATTTGCATCCTTCTGTCCTGACGCCCCTCCATGTGTTCATTATCAGATTGCCAGCCAGCTCCGGAACACCTGAAATGATCTATGATTGCTCCTCATATGAATCACAGAAACATTTCCGGGCCGGCATATATCCACAGTCGCCCATCTACATTAATGTGTCTCAACCTGGAGCTGTGAAGACACCCGGCGAGATCATTAGTGCGCCTCCAGCAGCGCTCATCAGTAAAAACCCTGAAAGGAAAAAACACATTCATATTCAGTGTCATGGACGTCCACCACTCCCAGGGGTGTAAGATCTACCACCTAATTGTACTTAAGTTAAAGTATGAATATGAGGTCATAATTTGACTTAATTAAAAGTTAAAGCATTTAAACTCTTTAATTGTACTCAAGCATTTAAAAGTAAACTCTTTATTAGCTTTTCAAAATAACTGGCTGATGAAATCAAGACATTGAGATATGGGTTATTATACATTAATAAAACCATTAAAAAATAAATAAATAAATAATTCAGTTACTTTAAATAAAATAAACATTAACTGAAATCAATATTAAAAACCTATTTTATTTCAGCTACTTGCCAAAGCAGCAATTCAAATTTTCATTTAGTTTAACTTTAATGACTAAAACTAAATAAAGTAAAACTATACAGATAAAAAAAAGTAATAAATAAATACAATTACCGATACTTTAACTAAAATTAAAGTGAAAACAGAAAATGTACAAACAAAATCTAAACCTAAGGCCCTAGGACACACCAGATGTTAAATATTTTCCTTTATATCCAAGGATACTATAACAGATTTGTGTCATGATGACTATATATAAATAAATACATATATAATAAATATAAAATGTCAAATTATGACAAACACCACTTGAATTAAAATACTAATACAAATATAAATAATTATTAAAATATAATTATAATTACAGATATTAATTAATACATAATACATTAAATATACATAAATGTACTATTTGACAAAAATAAATAAACTGATTAATCAAAACAACAACAAATTACTAACAAATTACCAAAAAATCTATTAATTATATAAATAAAATAAATAAACAACAACCACCACATCATCATCATCATCATCATCATCATTATTATTATTAAAAATAATTATTGCATTAAAATTAAAGGCACATAAGCACTGTCTTTTGAAGGTCTAGATTACATTTCTGAGATTTCAAGCTCCAACTGCACATCAGTAAAGTTTAAGATGGAAGGAAAAAAGGGTTGTACAAAGATGTACTGGGACACAACTGAGGCTGGTGGGCAACTGGCAATGTCTGGAGGGTAGACAGGACAAATTATGGCAAAATCATTTCCTCAAGATACTATATGGAGTCTCTTGATACACTCACAGGGGTTGTATTTGATTAAGGGAACATGATGGTAACCTACAGTGGTCTGGCTATATGGGAATTATAGTCCACAGCGAGACATAAGCCAAATGAATTCTCTGGTGAAGGAAAACAATGATACATTTTGCCAGCAAAAGGTCAAGTTTGTTATTACAGATTTGATTTTCTCTGTGCGATACCTGAGAAAGGCCCATGACCTATTACAGGACACAGCGCCGGGTCGACAGTTCAACAGCATGTGTAGACGACAATGTAGTCTAATTTTGAGCATTACCACTGTTATTACTACTATTAATACATAAAAAAGAAGGGAGTAAAGCAATTTGATTTAATAAAAGAACTTGAACCATTCTTAAATCATTTAGTTAGGCTATTGCAAGATAAAAGGTGGAATATATTTAGTATGTTATTTTGTGGAGTCATCCAGTAGTACACTGCTGGTTCACCAAAGGAATATAAGAATATTATGGTTTGGAAATAATACAAATAAAGCAAATAAATAACATTTTGTTGTATGCAGAATAACATATGCATACAATAATCTCAATATCCAACATATTTATGGAAATAGCTAGTGTCAGAAATATATTTGTTTGACAAAGAAAAATTTTGATATATATGAAAATTGATATGATGAATTGAAATGGATCACACAATATTTTCCACTGCATTTTCAGCTTATTAAATTTATTTTTGAAGGATAATGTGACACTGAAGACTGGAATAATGGCTGTTGAAAATTCAGTTTTGCCATCATATCTGTAAATTACTTATTAGTATGTAAGATTGTAATAATATTTCACAATATTCTTGGTGAGCATAAGAGAGTTAACATGCATTTCAAGGTGGAAACCATCTTATTGTCAATTCTTTTTGTTTCTTTTTTTTTTTAGTAAAAAACAAAATTTTTATATATACTTATAGTCCAACACAAATGGTCCAAACATTAAATATGACTAATTATGACTATTGAAATTACTCTGTTGTGTGACTGTGCCGAATGCGCTCAGAAGTGCAACTCAGTAAACTCCTCTTCCTGTCATTCACGCTCTGAACCGAAAGTAAACCCATTCTTAAATTCCCCATGCATTCCAATCAAATCTGTCGTATGATTTTCAAGGTCAGACAGCACAGTTTTTTCTCAATGGCTTATGGCTTAAAAACCATTCTGTCAGCTGTCCACATTTTCTCAGTAGCTACAAAATTGATGTACATGAGGCAGGCATGTTCCTTAATGGCTGGGAGATGATAGAATGCCAACTAACGCTTACATGCTACATGCTCCTCCATCGCCACAGAAATGATGTACACTCAAAATCCTGCAGTCCAATTACTGTCACAGGGGCCCTTCTCAAGATGAATGTCCCCATAGTGGGCCATTTCTCTCTCTTACTCTCTCACTTTTCTTTCACACACCTAAATAAGGGGAAGGCTGATATCATTGAGTTGTAATGTGACAGACAGACGGCCATGAAAGCCTTTAAGAGCCCTTAAGAGGTGAAGGCATAGGCTAAGAGGACAGCACCCAAGAGTTTAATAACCTAGCCTAAGGATGAGAGGCTAACTGATTGTCCCATTAACAATATTAGCCAACACCCTTGACATCTCGCCATTCAAGAAAGCCCATTACACAGGATTACGGCCCAACTCTGTTGACTACATTAGCCTTGCCCCAAAGGGACAGGTGGAACCAAAATCGTGCTGAAGGCGTACCGTCATCTGTTATTAGCCATCAATTATAACAAGGCCATTGGACCTTCAAAATTCCCTGTACACGTTCTTATCCACAGGCTGAGTGGAGAGGCTGTGTGTCAGCCCTTAATTTTAGCCAGAGCCCCATGAGAGCAGACACTGTCACCTTCTCGAATTTCCTGCTAGTTGCTTGGCAGCTATCTCATTCAGAGACATAACCTCAGTCCTTAGTGGCGGCTAAATGTTATCTCAAGACAGAACACTAGTGACCCTTTAGACCCAAAGGAAGCCATCAAGTCAAATCGACAATTTATTCTCTCTTATCTATCTATCCAACTATATGTGAATGATTGCTCTCAATTTTTTTTTTCCTTTGGGCATTTGATGATTTAAAAAATAAAAACTGATAATAAAAATTATAAAAATACACATACGCATATAATGCTTTTGATTGCATTCTCTAAAATGGCTTTAAAGGTCATTAAGTTTTTTTTTAATGATGATGCATTTCTCTTTATTATTGTTATTATTATTATTATACATTGAAGGTATACTTCACTCAGAAAAAAAATGGAAATTCTGTCATCATTTACTTAATCTTATTAGTCTTAATCTGCAGGGGCTCAAAGGTTAATCTTCAAAACACAAATTAAGATATTTTTATTGAATCTTGATGTTTTCTGTGCCACCATTGCAAATCCAGGTATAAACAAAACTTAAAGGATCCTAAAAGGTTTTGAAAGCATTGTGTGTTTATAAGCAATTAAAAGCCTAAATTAAATCTGTTCATCTTATTAAGTGATTGTATTTCTTCACATGGCTTTAAAAAAATGCTCGGATCATATGTATTCATTTTACGACACCTTTATAACCTTCAGAAGTTTTGGTTACCTGGCCATTCAATGGAAGGGCAGAAACCTCTCAGGTTTCATTAAAAACATAATAATTTGGGCTTTGAAGATTAACCAGAGTCTTGTGGGCTTGGAACGACAGTAAATGATGACAGAATTTAAATTTATGGGTCAACTGTCCCTTCAACACTCTTTTAATCCATTTACCATTAGCCAATTTGAGATCAAACACAGTTGCAGGACCCCCACAGTACCAATCCACTGATGGCAGTCCAGACCAGTTTGCAAAAGAATGATTTGTTAATTTTTTATATCACCAGCAAGATCACTGCAAATGTATTGTAACTATATTTCATCTTATTAGACTTCTGAAGATATACTGAGTCAATCAGGAAGCAGACAGGAAGAAACAAAGTAAGAAATGATCCTAAAAAGAATATTACAGACAAAAAGACAGCGATAAGCAATGGAGAAAGTTTAGAACAGGGAGAGATAAAGAGAAGAGAGGAGAGAGATCAGATGTTGGATCTTACAGAGGGAGCATGCTGAGACAAAGGGAGATAGAGATAGAGTGGATCTATACAGCCCAGATCAAATGATGCAGATTTGAGACAGAGGGAATTCAAGTGGAGATAAAATGACAACACAAGCTTTTTCCATCGACCTTGGGCATGGAAGCCAGGCCATGAGTGGGCAAAAGGAACTAACGTGTCACATAGTATGTGATAAGACATTTTCAGTGTAATCTGACCCCCCTTGCAAAGCACTCTGTAGGTCAAAAAGTAAGCCAGGCTTGATTAAGCCTCCTGAACTATTAATGACGGACTAAATTGACCTGAAAAGCAGCAGTATATGGGCTTCAAACCTCCTTTTGAATAGAATACATAGAATAGAAGTGAATCACACATATACATGTCCGCATTCTGGGTCAGTGCAATAAATTGAGGGTGACAATTTATGTGCTAGCTAAGAACTCACAGGAGTTGTAGATCTGAGATGTTCTGACATGATCTCACAAGTTAATTGTTGATAACCGCCTTTTCAATGCTACTGCAGGGAAAAATAGGTTTGAGCTGTATTCCAAGCAGCAACAGTCATGCAAATCCAATAGTTGTCATTTACAAGCAAATGACAGCTTTGTCTCAAGGAACCAATCTGTTCGATGTATGAAAAGCATATTTTTGAGCTGATCGAAAAAGTATTGCTGGCAGGCATCGCTCTGAAGACTCATGCAGTGTGTAATTAGAGACTGTACTGACAGCCATCGAATGCAGGAACATCTCAGAATTGCAGCCATGGGATGAGGCACAATACATTTTGGAGAGCAAGTGGCACGATGCAAAGTGTCCTTATCTTACAGCGATACAGTAACGTTACACAATCACTTTTTGCTATTTTAGTAGGCGTAACCTCCTTAAAATACATTTTGGTACACCAAAAGCTTGTGTCTGCTGAAGGATAAAGGTCAGTCACTGCTCTGAAAGCTATTCTGCGAGTACATGAGTTAACTGCTACAACTTCAGTAAAGTTTCTGACCTTTTTAAAACACCCCACTCTCACTCAGAAATCTCTGAATGAATTGAGCAGTTTGTCTTTGTTCAGCAGAGTATTCTTGTGCAAAAAAATAAATACATTTTGGTATTTAATAAGGTCAATTAAATGCTACAGACTGTTGCAGCACACTACTAAGGAAGTCTTAGGGGTTTTGGTAACTGCCCTCACCCCTTTAAAAGATGGACTGTCAAAAGATCTTTTATTTAAAAAAAATAAGCATTGTTTGCTTATTAAGTACAATCTGATGATCATGTGATCCAGCATGATATGATCCAGAGAGCTTCTTGTCCTTTAATGGAAGCAAGAATATCTGAAAGTCTGTACAAAGGCATTTAACAATCAATGTCACAAATTTTATAAGTGACCTAGAAATGGCAGAATCTTAAATGTTTCTTCATTTTAAATTATTTATTTAAATGTTTATAAGAATAAAACTGCCCAAATTTTCAATATGTTCTCAGGCTTGAGGCTGTATGTGTATGCATTTAGTATTACGAGATCATTCCAAGCATCATAAAAATGTCAGGGTTCTGCCTTTACAGCTCTGTCATACCGCTTTTCCACTGGGGTTGGTGCTGGAGCTGGAGCCAGTGCTTAGCCAAGAGTGCCACTCATTCAGAACCGGCTCACATTTCCACTGGCATGGAGCAGAACCAACATGTGACCGGAATCGCTTGTTATCTCTTGCAGAAGGAGAGCGTTGATCCGTTCTGCCGACCACTGCTGACTTACTTAATTGTTGTTGTTGAAGTGCCCTTATTATGCCATTTTTACGGTTCTAATATTGTTTTGGGAGGCTCCTACAATAGGATCATATGCATACAAGTTCAAAAAACGCTTTTGTTTTCTCAAAATATGCATTTAATACCACCTCATTTTCCAGCGATTCTCAAACTATTCGTTCGAAGCAGTTCAAAGATTCAGTCTCTCTAAACCCCTGCTTTCCATGAGCCTGCTCCTCTGATTGGTCAGATGGCCTAATCTGTTGTGATTGGTCTACGGTGTACAGCGTGTTTCAGAAACGATACGCCTATTTCAATAGTTCTGTATTTTGAACGCTCTATAGAAAATATACATCTATTTTATCAATTTTACAGGTTGTGATTCAGTGTAGCAGCTTGTCCAAATAACCAGGATACTGATCCATCTTTCAACAGCAAAGCGTTTTGTGAATCCCGCATTGAACTCCTTATTAGAGAAGCAGTGCTGTTTTGTTAAAAACAAATGCGCGTGTAGCCATCACGGAAGTGGGATTAATGACTTGTTTCAGCTGTTGTGTGTGTGTCTCTTGTACCTTGTCTGTTTTGTTAATCCGATTCTTTATTTTGGGAAAACAATAACCTTATTTATTGTGCACTCTCAGCTTTACAACTTTGCAGATTGTATAACTACAGCTACATAACACACTGCATGAAAGGCAATATTGGAAATTGATAATAGGGCCACTTTAATACTGTTTATTACCTAAACTCT
Source organism: Cyprinus carpio (assembly GCF_018340385.1). NCBI lineage: Eukaryota > Metazoa > Chordata > Actinopteri > Cypriniformes > Cyprinidae > Cyprinus > Cyprinus carpio. The sequence continues at coordinate 8,758,731 of NC_056592.1, forward strand.
GACTGCTTATAAAAAAATTTTCAAACTGACCAGTTCAGCAAGATTTCAGGGCCGGTTTGGGGCCAGGATTGGGAACCGGCCCAGGAATTTTTTGAGTGGGAAAGTGCAGCTTGGTTTGTTATGTGTTAGTGCTACATGCAGTTAGTTCGTGCTTTAGTCAAGCGCGTTTTGCTAGTTCCATGCATACTCTGGAAGGCTTGCTCCTGATTTTTGGCTTGACTTGTTTCAGTCTGTCCTGTGTGCTGTGAGTCGTGTTCCCGTCCCAGTCCACGGAAGTGGGATTAATGACTTGTTTCAGCTGTTGTGTGTGTGTCTCTTGTACCTTGTCTGTTTTGTTAATAAACCCTGTCATTGCTCACTGTTGTGTGTGTGTCTCTTGTACCTTGTCTGTTTTGTTAATAAACCCTGTCATTGTTCATCTGCATTCGGGTCCTCCCTCACAGATCCTAAAAAAAAAAAAAAGCTAATTTCAAATAAAATTGACTACAACTGCACTGAAAAAGAGGATGATTAATAACAACCACACGTCAATGCAACAATCACCAGTGCGTTCAAAGCCACATCTTCACCAACATGAATTACCAGTGTTCTGTTTTGATTATAAGTTCTCACCAGGGTCAATTCACCTCTCTCAAACAATACGAGAAGTGTGATATTGGCCAGCTGTGATCTAACGGTATCTAAGGCTGTTGGAGAGGGTTTTACAAGCTGCTCCTCAAAAATAAATAAATATATAAATAAATAAAGTAACGTTTCAGCAGATGTCAGTGTTTAAAAAAGAAAATCTTATTAAAAAAAAAAAAATCTTCAATTTAATGCACTCTTAATGCTTAATAAAAGTATTATACTTACTCCAAACTTTTGAATGGTAGTATATAGTGGTTTCCCCAATTTATTAAGCAGCATAATTGCTTTCAACATTGATAATTACTGTATTAAGAAATGTTTATTGAGCATCAAATCAGGATATTAAAATGATTTCTGAAGGCTTTTAAAAATCTTGATTATTTCATATATTTTGACTGCCAATGAGCTTGTGTATATATACTACTATAAAATAAATACTGACCAAACGGCCCACAGTGATTGAACGGGGAAGCGGATTTTAAAATATAGCAACTGTCATTATGCTGAATCGCTGAGTTGAAGTTGAGCTGGCCATCTAGATATTTTGATAGGTTTCACAGCCAAGCAGGGAAAAAACTTTCAGGTTTCACAACAGAGCCCGGAGTGAAGAGTAACTTCAAAAGAACATGACAAAACCAGAGCTGTCTGGCTTTTCTTTAAAAATCCATTTTAATGATGATAAAAAAAAAACTGACTTAAGAATCCCATCTGTTTGCGTATTCCCACAGCTCCTTCTCTCAGCAGCGTGTGGCCATTCAGAAAAAGATTATTTGCTTAGAGAAACGGATTGTAATTCATTCTGAGCCCTACATGAGTGAAAATTGTGTTTACATTGTGCAGAAGCTGCAGGTTTGTGTGAGAATTAAAAACCGCAGACCTCGTCAGTGGACCCAAAAAACACTGAGACACGTATAGTTTACCCTCATTAAACGTTTTACCTCAAGATATAAATAGTACTTTAAAAAGGTGTAAAATTATGTACACGTCAAATCAGTGGCTTAATAAAAGCTGATCTGCTGTATTGTACATAGCACATGTAACCCTATGGGAGCTGACATATAAGTTTGTTTAGATTATTTCCAGCCAATAATAGCCAATATTAAAATCTATTCTTCAAAGAAAAATTAAATAATATTAGTATATAAAAGAAAATTAAAACACTAAAGTATTGTTACATGCAGCAACTCATGATCACTCCAACATTAATTATTAACAGGAAATAAATGATAAACCTTCTTTAATAAAAGAAAACCCACCTAGATTGTATTTTAAGATAAAATTAAAATGAAACAAGATAAGAATAAGATCAAATAATCTAGTTGTTCATTTTATATACAATGAACTACACTACATCATTGGTTATTACCGCTAGGAATTCATGTGATCTGTGATATTAGTACATGCACTAAATTTTATGTGGTTAACCAGAATAGAAAAAAGGCAAGAAAAGTGAGGTCAGTCAAGGCAAAAGTTCAGTGTAATTTGTTTGCAGATGCCACACGGCCGCAGTCACTATGCAATGAATTTCATATATATTTTTAATTGCACATGAAGTGTAGAAATACTTGAGCAATTAAACTGCACAGAGCAAGTTTAAAAAAAAAAAAAAAAAAAAAAATCAAATGTTGAATATGTTTCCATGGCAACACTATTTTAACACTCCTTTCACAGTTCCATGTTGTCTCCTCTTCACTACCTCTCCCTCTGGCTTTCACGCACGGGACAGAGTCTGACATGACGCCCCCCTCTGGAAGGCGTGATAAAAAAAAAAAAAGATCAGGCAGGAAGGGACAAGAAAACCCTGACACGCTCAATAATACATCAAAGGACGAAGAAAACCTCGAAAATACTTCAAAGGAGTTTCATTCAGGAAACAAGGAGACAAACACTGGAACATTGGTGATGACATTTAACAGCAGACAAAGAAACTTGGGGTGGGAACACTATTTGAACACATGACTTGATGAGGGGGAAGATGAGGAACACTTTGGATCAATGGAAACACATGGGATCAAATTAACTAATAACTCAAACAATTAGGGAGCAGGAACACACAAAACACGGGACAGAGTCTGACATGACGCCCCCCTCTGGAAGGCGTGACCTCATGCCACATAACATCACAAGGGGAGGGGGAGGGCACTCTGGAGACACCTAGGACACACCCGGGACAGTGGGCCACCAGAGCGGCACCTGCACAGGACGCCATGGCGTAGCTGGAGACCCAGGGGGCCCATGGCTGAGCTGGAGACCCGGAGGGGCCATGGCGGAGCAGCCTCCGAGGCCGCAGCCCCAGCCACTGCCTCAGCCTCTATGGCTTGATGCTTACTGCCCCCCCCCCCAAAAAAAATAATTGGGGAAACTTACAGGTCTAAAATCGGGGCTTGGAGCCCTCCGTGGGCTTAACGGGGGTACAAGAGCCCTCCCTGGGCTTGACTCGGGAACAGGAGCCCTCCATGGGCTAAACGGGGAATCAGGAACCCCTCCTGGGCTTAACTGGGGATCAGATATGCACTTTTGTGGGGCTGGAGCCGACACTGGAGCGAGCTCTGGGGCTGGAGCGAGCTCTGGGGCTGGAGCACCATTTGGCGGGCTTTCCCTGGAGCGAGCTCTGGGGCTGGAGCACCATTTGGCGGGCTTGCCATATTAATGTTCAATGGGCTTGCCATATTAACTGGCGGGCTTGCCACATGAATGTTCGGCTGGCCGGGCTCGGGAACCGCCGGCTAAGGGGTTCCAGATCGGGACCGGAGGCTCTCCACACACCGGATGACTGCCTCCTTCCAGTCAAGGTTGGTTGTGTCTGGGAGCTCCATGGGATGATGGTATGTTATCCCGATCCCGAACAGTGTCACAAGTGTTTCTCCCTTGAGGGAGCTGGCATGGGCGAGCGGGACGAATGCCTTCACATAACTAACCAAGTTGGGGCTCGCCTGAGCCATGGCGATAAACAGGGCTCGTTCCTCCATTAGGGGACGTGAAGGAAAGCACAGAAAAACTAAACCAAAACACTACTAAAAAACAGAAAATAAACGCGGGGAGAGGGAATGCCGCTTACTGTTCGGTCTGCTGTTCGGTCACTCAGACTGGAAGGGACGAGGAGACGCTGGAGAATAATTCAAAGGAGTTTTATTCAGGAAACAAGGAGACAACAAACACTGGAACATCAGGGATGACATTTTACAGCAGACAAAGAAACTTGGGTTGGGAACACTATTTAAACACATGACTTGATGAGCGGAAGACGAGGAACACCTGGGATCAATGGAAACACATGGGATCAAATTAACTAATAACTCAAACAATCAGGGAGGAGGAACACACAAAACACAGGACAGAGTCTGGCAGTAGCGTGGTCTGAATTTAGCTCCTTTCAATCCCAAACTCAATATATTTCATATGTTCAAAACTGTATCAGTATGAGTACCCTCAGTGTGAGTACTTTAATGTCATATTTGAGCCCTTTTGTGATAGCGTGGTCTGAATTTAGCTCCTTTCAATCCCAAACTCAATATATTTCATATCTTCGAAACTGTATCAGTACGAGTACCCTCAGTGTGAGTACTTTAATGTCATATTTGAGCCCTTTTGTGATCTTAATGAATGAACTTCATATCTAGAGAACAAAATGTTTACTCACAAACAAATATAGACCCAAACAAACTCTGACTGGCAATCTGTCTGTAAACTGCAAAGAATTGTGGTTAGTAAGTTGGTTTTGGCTAAAGCAGTTTGTGTTCAGAGCTACGGGAACATAATTAGCCTGGCAAGAACAAGAGATAGATTACATTTGTGTGTAAGAGAGAAAGAGTGCTGACCAAAGGTGCACAACATCCCTTTTTGATAGCAGTGGTTCATCTGTTCCTCTGTTGCTACAAAAGACAGATTATCAATTTTGACAGCAAAGCTTCATGTTGTATCACAAGATAATCATGTACTTGGTTGCCTATTTGCCTGCTGTCAGGGATTTGATACTTTCAAAATGTTATATTTTTTTATAAGCACTGCAATGCATCAGATCAGGGTTGCACCAAAACACTGCGGAAGAAAACTGATAGAACATGAAGCAGAAGAAAGAACAATATTCAATGCCAGTTAGGATCAAAAAAATGACATTTCCTGAAAGATATGAAATAGTGCAGAATCTTTTCTTGTTAAAAAAAAAAATAATTTTTGCCCAACTAAAAATAAATTATATTCATAATACATTTACAATAAATAAGAATGCAATTCCAATTTTAATCCTTTATGTAACTAAACATGAATAAAATATTTAAAATATAAATAATAAAAAATGAAAATAAAATTTCCCATATTTAACTAAAACAAGAATACATTTAAAATATGAGAATAAATAAATCATTGACCCTATATTTATTAACTAAAAAAATTAATAATACATTTAAAATTACAATAAATACACTTTCATATTTATTAAAAAGTAAATTATTTATAATGTAAATATTTAAATAATAATAATAATACATTTAAAATAAATAAGAATAAATAAAACACCAATTTTGACTCCATATTTATTAACTAAAAACTAAAATATTTATATTTAAAATAATTAATTATGAATATTTTATTATTTTCAAAACAAATTATAATAAAAAATAAAAATAAAAAAATCTAATATAGCTTCTTTAAATTCTGCCACTGGTGTGCTGTTCAGACTTCACAGTTGAATAAAAAGAGTGTTTAAATGCACATGCATGTTTATGAATGTACTGATTTGTGAACGCTTGGGTTTGTTTGACCACAGCATATTCTCCAGTTTAGGTGGGAAGTTACACCCCTGTCGTTTCTGAGTAAATCTGAATTCAACATTTGGCAAAATCTAACCTTTTAAATTCCTAAAGAAGTCTTAAGCTTTGTAGATCTCCAGCCAAGCGTGTACCAGCAGTACAGAGAGCAGCTCTGTAAAGGTAAACCAGCAAGATACCTCACACACCCCACCAATGAGCTTTCCTACCCATACAATAATTTCCATTTAGCAAACTTCCTTCAAGGTATCCTGAGGGGTAGAATCCATTATCTCGCTTACACTGTGCAACACCTGATCAGAAGTCAGAGTCAATCCAGAGTCCTACAGAATTCATCTGCTCAGCCAGAACAATGAGTGGGCCTGAAAATTGGTGTGCTGCATCGCAAAAAAAGCTTGCTTCTTGATCTTGGTGCTTTTTTGTGTGTTGACAGCTTGAAGTTAACATCAGAGCTGGAGTCAGTCTCTTTGATATATAAATATACAAATTGACAATCTGTTTAGGTGTTTCTCATGAAAAGATGATACATTATTGAATCTTTTGTTCTGCTCTCAGAAGGATAAGAGTCATTTTGCCCCTTTGAAATACAGAAAGTGGGTCATCTGTTGGGATGAACAATAGTTATTTTATGCATCTCGATCATTTGGATTGCCATCTAACTAGTAAACACAATCTGTTTCCACGTTAATGTGCAAAATTATATATTTATATGTGTGTGTGTGTGTGTGTGTGTGTGTGTGTGTGTGTGTGTGTGTGTGTGAGTAAAAAAAAAAATAGCAGCGTTAAATCACATTAGACGAACCACTAAGTCATAAACATATTTAAGCAATATATTTTCTTCCAAAAAAAAAACAAAAAACTATACATTACCTTCTTCATAGCAGAAATAGGAAACTATATTAATCTCACATAATGATCTAGCAAAAGAAAAAAAATACATTAAACATACATTCACAGATGTTCAAGCGAACATTCTGGCCCAAAAGTTACTATTCATATGTCCAGGAACCTCTAGTACAATCAGTAAATGCTGTTTTGGATGGTTTTGCTGAGGTTCCACCCAGGCTTCCTAACTGTGAAGAGCTTTGCATTGCATTGAATTTATACTTGTCTATAATGGTCTTTTCACCATCAGGTTAATTAACTGGAATGTAATCTGGTTGCATCTTATCAAGCTAAACGGACGCAGGAAAAAAACGACCTCTCTCTGACATTACAGCAACGATCAATGATATGAGGAAGATATGTCAACATGGATCCAGGTACACATACAGGTTTGCTCATCTGCTCCAGAGTTACAGACACCAGACACACGCATGCACAAGCATACTAAGCAGTCCCTACAAGCATCCTTGATGACCAACTTTATAGATTTTTTGTTTGTTTGTTTGTTTTTTGTTGTTGTTGTTGTTTTTTAACTAAGGTATGCAGATGCTGATAAGCTCCAGCTGAGCCCTTACGTCAAAGTAAATTCTGCAAGGACTTTCCATATGTACAATATACATGCATCTCAATAAGTTAGAATGTTGTGGAAAAGTTCATTTCAGTAATTCATCTCAAATTGTGAAACTCATGTATTAAATAAATTCAATGCACACAGAATGAAGTAGCTTAAGTCTTTGGTTCTTTAAATTGTGATGATTTTGGCTCACATTTAACAAAAACCCACCAATTCACTATCTCAACAAATAAGAATACTTCATAAGTTTCTCTATGGGGTTCAGGTCTGGTGAGTTTGCTGGCCAGTCAAGCACACCAACACCATGGTCATTTAACCAACTTTTGGTGCTTACTCTTGGCAGTGTGAGCAGGTGCCAAATCCTGTGGAAAAATGAAATCAGCATCTTCAAAAAACTGGTTTGAGCAGAAGGAAGCATGAAGTGCTCCAAAATTTTTTGGTAAAAACGGGTGCAGTGACTTTGGTTTTCAAAAAACACAATGGACCAACACCAGCAGATGACATTGCACCCCAAATCATCACAGACTGTGGAAACTTAACACTGGACTTTAAGCAACTTGGGCTATGAGCTTCTCCACCCTTCCTCCAGACTCTAGGACCTTGGTTTCCAAAATGAAAAACAAAACTTGCTCTCATCTGAAAAGAGGACTTTTGGACCACTGGGCAACAGTCCAGTTCTTCTTCTCCTTAGCCCAGGTAAGACACCTCTGACGTTGTCTGAAAAAAAAAAAAAGTGAAAGTGACGGGACATACAGCCAAGTATGGGGACCCATACTCGGAATTCATGCTCTGCTTTTAACCCATACAAAGTGCACACACACACCATGAACACACACCCGAATAGCACTGGGCAGCCATTTATGCTGCGGCGCCCGGGGAGCAGTTGGGAGTTCGGTTCCTTGCTCAAGGGCACCTCAGTCGTGGTATTGAGGGTGGAGAAGCACTGTACATGCACTCCCCCCACCTACAATTCCTGCCGGCCCGAGACTCGAACTCACAACCATTGGATTGTGAGTCCGACTCTCTAACCATTAGGCCACGACTTCGACATCTGTGGTTCAGGAGTGGCTTTACAAGAGGAATATGACAACTGTAGCCAAATTCCTTGACACATCTGTGTGGTGGCTCTTGATGTCTTGACCCCAGCCTCAGTCCATTCCTTGTGAAGTTCACTCAAATTCTTGAATCGATTTTGTTTGACAATCCTCATAAGGCTGCAGTTCTCTCGGTTGGTTGTGCATCTTTTTCTTCCACACTTTTTCCTTCCACTCAACTTTCTGTTAACATGCTTGGATACAGCACTCTGTGAACAGCCAGCTTTTTTGGCAATGAATGTTTGTGGCTTACCCTCCTTGTGAAGGGTGTCAATGATTGTCTTCTGGACAACTGTCAGATCAGCAGTCTTCCCCATGATTGTGTAGCCTAGTGAACCAAACCGAGAGACCATTGTGAAGGCTCAGGAAACTTTTGCAGGTGTTTTGAGTTTATTAGCTGATTGGCATGTCACCATATTCTAATTTGTTGAGATAGTGAATTGGTGGGTTTTTGTTAAATGTGAGCCAAAATCATCACAATTAAAAGAACCAAAGACTTAAACTATTTCAGTCTGTGTGCATTGAATTTATTTAACACACGAGTTTCACAATTTGAGTTGAATTACTGAAATAAACAAAATTTTCCACAACATTCTAATTTATTGAGATGCACCTGTATTTACGATTTAGAAAAATACTTGTCATCTACAACTTGTGCAGTTTAAATTTTAATGCATCAGTTTTAGTGCAAATAAAATGTATTTAGACATCAAAAAGATTATGGTTTGCGTAAGTCTCAACTTTCATTTACTCCACAGATGATCAATTCTAGAGGATTCAATAAATCAAGTTACTTGTAGAACTGACATAGCCTAATGTTCAATACATCCTCAGTGACATACATACTTTTCCCTTGCAATGAAAAGTAAAACTTGCCGTTAAGAGCTAGATATTGTGGAAACATCCTTCTGGTGTCCATGGAAACAATACCTGAGGCCATTTCAATGATGGAGCCAATGGCAAAAGAGGATTTACCTTAATGTGTATGTGGAGCAGTTACAATTTAGCCCTTTTGATTACTTTAGTTAAATTCCAGCATAGCTCAAAGCCCCTTTGAGACTCATTTTGGTGTGCAGCATGCTAATCTCCAAATCTGCTGCAGCAATCACGGCAGACAGCACAAGCCCTGCTCTTTCAAGCCTGGCTGATTACATTCGTGACTCAGGTAAGAGTAGCCCTGGACTTGAGGCTACTTGCTGCCCAAAGGACAAACCCCTCGCCAGATGGTCATCTCGTGTCTTCCTTGCTGTTCTCGGCAGGTTTGCTTTCACGTCTCATCAGCTCAGCATACGGTTCTGGGAAAACTGAATTTACGGTGCACTGCTGCCGCCTACCGGTAAAAGCAGCGTGTGCGCTAGAGACGGTGGAGTGTTGTTACACATTTTTATCTGTAACTTCGTTTTGCGGAGGTATGCGTCTCAAACTTTAATATAATATTCTATAATATTAAGTTGCTCAGAAATCTACAAGTTCTCCATTCATTGTGTAAATTACTGTCAAACACAAAGACTGTTACAATCTACCCTACTAATGGGGTGGATTGACATTACATTACATTTTCAGGGTTACTATATATATATATATATATATATATATATATATATATATATATATATATATATATATATATATATATATATATATATATATATATATAGTTTTATCATTACTTTTCTTTTAAGTACATTTGTTTTTAGCATTAAATGAATGCAAATAAAATAGAAAAGTTAAATAAGACATGATTGCAAATCGCTTTAAATTCTTTATATTCTTACACAGAGACTACTGTTCAGGAGTGTGGTGGTTATGTATGATACTGACCCTGTAGCTCACTTTTAATTAGCGAAAATGATAGTCTTGCAACTCACCCTGTGCACAACAATGTTCAGTCTGCCCTACAGAGCATTTGTTGTCATGGAGAGGAACTATAAATAAAAGAAAATTCTGTAAATTTCTCAGTCAGTTTTCTAACACTAAGTCCCTTTGGAATATGCAGGCAGTGCTGCTTATTTAAAAAAAAAAATGCTTATTTTTTTGATAAAAACATAAGTGCAGAAAAAACCCTTAGGCCAAAACCACTGTTAGTAGGGATTTTTTATGTTTTGGAAGGTTTAAAACACTTTTGTGTTTAACATCATCCTCGGAATAGATAATGGGAAGGGTTTCAATGTATTCAAAGCCAACATGAATCTGACTGCAAGGATAGGTAGTATCATATCATGGTTTTTTTTACAAAGGAAAAACTTAATTAACAGACTGACTGCCATCAAAGCAGAACGAGATAGATATAAAATGCAACAGCACTATTCTATCCACACATCTATTCTTTGGAAGTGTATGCTTTTTATATTTAATATTTAATCAAAACAAACAAAAACACTTGAGAGTCCTTGTGTCTGTAAGCCTGTGCCTATAAGACAGCAAAAGAGGCCTATACAACATACCACGTTTAAACACTGTTTGCTTTATTCTCCATAACTGTATATGACAGAGTGAAGAGAATGCTGAAGAAATTACAGATACAGAGACAGTCATGTAGGTGTGAACAAACATTCTCAATGTATCCCACCACAAGTCGTGACTTTTCCCAGTTCTTTTCTAAGACATTCAACATTACAATCCCATAATTTCCAAAAAAAACTGTTGTTTAAATGTTACCTCAAACACCACTTCATATTGCCTCTAATCCTCTACAGTTAAAAAAACCCTCTGTCAAAATGTTATTGACATTCAGTCAGTCGGGTTGTTTTTTCAGAGCCTAGTACTTATCAAAGATCCTCAGTATGGATGGTTTCATGGGCTGAATTAATTCCCGAGCACGTCCCGGGAGCAGCCCAAGGTGGGGAGATGAGGTATAATCGCTGTAAGCTAATTTGCCGCACTTCAGTTCTTTATTGCAATATATACCTAGAAGTTTTACCTTGTGTTTTGTGCCATAACATATTCACACATTAAAGGAATTGTGAATGAGGGTGAGTAAATGATTTTTGGGTGAACTCTTTCTATAAGACTGTGAGTCCCAACCCTGTTCCTGGAGCCACCAAATTTTGCATGTCTCTTTAATTAAACTGATTCAGCTCATCAGCTCATTAGTAAATGCTCCTGAAATGTGTGTGTCATAGCAGAAAGATCCAAAATGTTCCCTTGGCGGACCTCCAGGAACGGGGGTGCAATGTGTTCTTTATTTTAATGTTTGTTAACACAATCTAAATACTTGGATGCAAGTCAACAGGAAGGAGGTCACAGAAACCATATCCACTATTGGAGAGCACAGACTACAAACTATTAAGCTAAATAAAGAGCATTAATGCATTAAAATATGACTGTATTTCTTGAGTGGAACACTGTGGTTCTGTAGTCAGCTAACCTCACTAAAAAGTGCACTGATATTTCAAGCACATCCTTTTACTCAAGGTGTCTAATCTTAGCAAGGTACATAAAAGGAGGGTCTAGGTCTCTAATGTCAGACAGCTATTGGATTGTAGTAGAACATAGCTGACACAAAGAACAGTTCATACATTAAGGACCGTAGTTCGGCAGGCATTTAAATGAACCAACCATTTCATACAATGATGAGAAAGTCATTATGTTGTAAAAAGATACCAGCAGAAAGAAGGGCAAACAACTAAAGAAAGTGTCAAATACTATGTGAGATATATTGCGATTCTTTTACTGAAAAACACTGGGAGTTCAAGTAAATCCTTGACAATGGACACTGGGGGATATTCTGTATAAATCCAAAGCAAATCTTCAGTGTTTTGCTGCTAAACCAAAATACTTGTTCCCCACTCATAACTCATAAACAGTCCCCTTAAAGGGATACTCCACCCCAAAATGAAAATTTTGTCATTAATCACTTTCCCCCATGTAGTTCCAAACCCGTAAAAGCTTCGTTCATTTTCAGAACACAATTTAAGATATTTTGTAGATATTTTATCCAATAAAAGTATTAAGTTCTTCTGTCTATCTTTTGAATGGTTATGTATGTATATGCACATATAACAAATAATAATAAAAAAAATACATATATAAATAAATTTCATAAAAATAACATTACTGTAATATAGTATATATATATATGTATATATATGTATATATATATATATATATATATATATATATATATATATATATATATATATATATATATATATATTATATTTATTTTTTTTTTTTTTTTTTTTTTTAGTTATTTCACCCTAGGCTGAGTTGTGACAAAATCAGATGAAGGTGAAACTCAAGGACATTAACAGCTCTTCATATCCTCTCCATGTCGACTTTGTGGTTGCCACAGGTAAGCATCTACCATGCTATAAAGAAATGTTTGCATTTTATCTATTTTTGAAAGGCTGTGCGATGTCTGAACTGATTGCACTGTATTTTATGTATGTATAATCATTTTCTCTTTTTAACAGTCTTAAATTCATTTTAAATCATCTTCATAGTTTTTAAATTCCTTGTTTTTTTAGTGATTTTTTTTATTCTTGTTTTTTTTTTTTTTACTTTAATTTATGTAAAGCACTTTGAATTACCATTGTGTACAAAATGTGCAAAAAAAAAAAAAGGCTGTCAATGGAGAAAGGAGCTGTTTGCCCACAGAGCGTCAAAATTATGAGGTCTACCAGCAGGAGTTACTAGCCAAACCTTGACACCTTGCATAGATCAATAAAGATGTATTTTAGTATTTTCTGTAATGAGACATATTGGCCTTCCAAGAATATCACAGTACGAGACTTGAGCTCTGGGGCTTGTTACAAGCCACTCGATTCACTCTATTTTCGGAAAGATATAACTCAGATTAAGTAACTTATAGCACCAGAAATAGTGGGTAAAAATACCATAGGGAAAGATAGAGCTTGTGCTTTGGCAAACATCCACAATGTCATAATGCTGGAGTGTATGAGACTGGTGCCACATGTCATTGTTTCTAGGAAAAAAAAAAAAAAAAGAAAAGTGTATTATTTTACTTTATTAAGAAAATAGATTTTCAGACATTGCAGGCTTGTGACCATCATGTGGTGCAAATACTTTCCAGAATAAAAAACATCTGCCCTGTTTCAAACACTTGCCAAACTTCACCGCTGGTTAAATACCCATACTTTTCCACAAACCTAAAATATTCATTAAAAAAAAATGTAAGGTAACCCTAACCACTCTCGTCATAGGCTCCATGTTTCAGTCACTTCCTTTGAGGCTACAATCCACACAGCAAGGAAAAAGTACTAGCGCAAACAATACTGATTTTTGTGCACCAAACCCTAGAGGGCTCTTCAGAATGGGATTTAAGAAACACTAATATATTTGAAGAAGAAGAACCCTTTCTATTCCAGTCCTCACACATACATTCAAAACAAAGAAGAAAAAAGAACAAGAAAATTTGTGTGTAAGTACAATGGATAGAGGCAAGGATGGAGGGAGGGAAAAAGTTGTAGGAATGCTGTTTTTGTTTTTTATTAACTGAGGGCGGGACATTCAGAAGCACATATATAGGGTCCGAACTCAGCAGTAAAAGTTGTACAGGAACACTTTCCCAGTAGAGGCAGTCTGCCTTTCATCATCATCATCAAATTAAAACACCCTTTATTCATCATCTTCAAACTATCCTAAGACATGGGAAGACAGAAGGTGATTCTGGAAAAGATGGCTCGGATCTTTCATGTTCGGAATGTGCTGATACGACAGGCACTGGCAGAATGCCTGGGCACTCTCATTCTAGTGGTGAGAAAATTCTGTTGTTTTTGTCATCGATGAGTTTGTGATGAGACAACCTGATTTCAGAGATGATTAAAAAAAAAAACATGCAGTCAGATTTAATGTCCTTTTTGTAAATCAGTTGATTCATTTTAAGGGGAATGTTTCTGAACAATTCAGAGGAGTAGTGTTTAAAAATGTTAACATCGAGAAATGTGGCTAAATCTGACTTGCAGCTGTTGTGGTTTGGTTATATTTATGTGATTATAAAAACATTTTCTATAATTGTCTTTTTAAAACTTCAAAATGTACAATAGGATATTCCATGTTTAAAAAAAAAAATCTGAAATGTCAGTTGTTAATTAGTTTGTTAAAAAAAAAACTTGTATTTAGCTGGATACATGGATGATAAATCACTAATGATGCAAAGATTGATTTACTGTCTATCTTTGATGAGAATGTGGAAAAGACGCATGCATACAAGATATCAAACATAATCTAGATGCTTTCATCTGCTGAAAAGGTTGACATTTCCATTCAGCTACACCTGAGGGGAGATTTCTTTCCTCATTTTGCAAATGGGTTTTGATGTTCTTTCCATCCACTCTTATGAAAATATTTTTTTATACATTATACTTATACTACATTTATACTTTCATCATTTTCCTACTTTTAATAAGAACGTGTGTTTTTTTCTCAGCTTTTGCCAATAATGGTTATTAAAGCATGGAATTGTATGAATGTTCAAAGCTAAAATAAGTTTTAATTTTGTAACTAAATTTGTAGCAAAATTTCTTCAATGCAGAACAGACTGTGAAATTATATAATTAGAGTTGAATCCGAGTTGAGTTGTGCTGATAGCCAATTAGCTGCTTTACTGAAGTTTCAGATACTGTAGAGTGGGCCAGTTCATATTTTAGGTGTATTCTTCAGTGAAATGAAGACAATTCCATTTTCAATTTCAGTTTCAAAAGCTTTATTGTCTATCCCCAGTGGGGTAGAAAACTGTCTTCAGACAAAAGGCTCAACACACAAACAACACAAATAGTCTTCACAACAACAAATTACATTACATCACAAAAACACAACTAAAACAATACATTAAAGTTTTAAGATCCTATTTAAAATACCAATGGCAGTTGGAATAAACATCATCTTATATTTGGCCCTTTTCACCAAAGGCACAAAATAACTACAAACGAATAGAAGAATCTCAAAAAAAAAAACAAGATTATGACAATAGTGCCACAGAATAAAAAACACTTTTCTTTTAGAAAATAATATTGCTTTGTTAGTATCAGACACCTCCGATTATATCTGTTAATTTGTTGCTCCTCTGCTAAACCTCAAAAGAAAAGTTCTTGCTTCTGAGACTAATTTTCACTTCAGCAGAACAACACAAACATAACTAGAGTTGCCTTGAAATTAATGAAGTATTCCATGTCATCTCCTGGTGAACACATCTCTATTGGTGTACCTTGTATTTGGACTTTTAAAAAAGACTAAAGTAGCTTATATCATGCAATTAGCAGGTAAGCACAAACAACAGGCACTGGGCACAATAGGGTCTATAATCAAGAATCCAAGACAGCCATATCCAGAATAAATTTGACACACCATAGAGGGATCACAGGTTAAACCATATCTCATCATCTGTTTTCAATGGAAACTAAGACTCCAGATCAGCAATATCTGGAGAAAAATAGAGTTCCCCAAATGCCCATCTGTTGTTTTCTGATGATATTGTGCGGTCTGCGAACCCCCCATCCAGAGGCTGATCATGCGGCTCAATAACGGCTGGCAAACACAGACAGGCTAGAGGGCATCGCACAATGAGAGAGCAAGTACACACACACAGTCATACACACACCATCTATCAAATCCACATGGTGCCCATAATGTTTCACATTCTTCAAATGCAGTCCTTAAACAAAACAAAACAAAAAACAGGTACATGAAGACAAGGGTGTCTAGGCTCTGAGAATCATAATACATCAAACTAAAACCTGCTATCGTTCAGTGAGATTTATTAGCTGAAAATGCCACTCATTTAATCTAGAGCTAGTCTCAGAGTTAAGCAATTGGTTAATTGGATTTCTATCCTTAATTTCTCCATTTATAGATGTTTGGATGTGGTGCTGTCGCCCAGTTGATTCTAAGTGGAGGCTCTCATGGAATGTTTCTGACGGTGAATTTCGCTTTTGGGTTCGCTGCTACATTGGGAATCCTAGTTTGTGGGCAAGTTTCAGGTAACGTTGATCATAAGCTTCTTAAAACTGTCTCTTTTTTTTTTCTTTTCTTTGGAGAACACAGGAAATTTCAAATTTCAGATGTGGCATATCACTTCAGTGAGTCACATACAGAACAGAAACAGATATTAAAATGTGAAGGCTTTTGCCCAAACATTCACCAGATGGATTTAAACTGGTAAAATGACACTACATTCTTTCCTACTTTTAGAACATTTTATTTTCAGAAATTATTGGCTAGAATCGAGGGTTGTGTCATGGTTAAAGTTCACTCAACGTATGTACTGAATCTAGAGGCTTCAGTTCTATTTTTGATGAAAAATCAAGACAACATCAAATGGCAGTTTTGACAATTAACATTTAAAACTGAGGAATGCTACAAATAAATATCAGTTTGGGCTATAAGTGAAGTTTTGGATGAGAAGGAAGTGACAGACAGTTGAAAAACAAAGTTCCCCAGACATAGATTAAGTCTAATCCATGGCTAAAAGTTTATGAAAATGTTTAAGTTTAGCTTTTTGAAGTTTAATCCTGGTTTAGGCTTAATCAGCACATACCAAACCAGCCACAAAAATGTAAACTGCTTGTTTATGGTATATACTTCCATTTTTATTGTGTTCTGTGAAGATCTCATTTCAAACTTTTTGAGAAATGCATGTTTGTGTTTTACAGGAGGTCACATAAACCCTACTGTAACATTTTCCCTTTGCTTGTTGGGGAGAGAGCCCTGGAGGAAATTTCCCGTGTTCTTCCTGGCCCAGACTCTAGGGGCTTTTCTTGGCTCAGGAATAATATTTGGCATGTATATTGGTGAGTTTTAGGATTTCATTTCTGTTGTCAATAATCCACATTTTTCTCAGTCCACATCCTGGGTCAGTCTGTTGCAGCCAAAAATGAAACTGCTCAGTTTATGAGGATTGTGGTTGTGAACTGAAAGCTTTTGATTATCTAAAATAGATTTTTTCCATTTTATGTTCACTTGATGTTTTGCAGATGCAATTTGGGACTATGGACAAGGTTCTCTAGTCGTTGTAGGGGATAATGCAACGGCGGGAATCTTTGCTACATACCCTTCTAAACACCTTACTTTGCTCAATGGCTTCTTTGATCAGGTAAGACAAGAAAATCAGTATTCATTGAAGATATTTTTAAGAATTTCTCAGTGTTTTTTGTGCATATTACAAGTGTTGTTTTGGACCCCAGTGACTTTGTTATGGACAAAAACAGCTGAAACATCTTCAGAATACCATCTTCCGTGTTGCACAGAAAAACGTTTTATAACAACATGAGGGTAAGAGTAAATGATAACAAATTTTTATTGTGTGAACTAACCAATATTTTTCACAGATGATTGGCACGGCAGCTCTCATAGTTTGTATCCTCGCCATTGTCGACCCTTACAATAACCCCATCCCACAAGGACTGGAGGCCTTCACTGTGGGCTTTGTAGTTCTGGTGATTGGTCAGTCCATGGGTTTTAACTCAGGTTATGCTGTAAACCCAGCCAGAGACTTGGGACCTCGGCTTTTCACCGCACTTGCTGGATGGGGCTCAGAGGTGTTCTCGTAAGTCACATTTGATTTACTGTGTACATTTTTTCCCAGTCATTTTACTGTTGATATCATCTCTAACATCAATTTTTGTTCCATCGACCACAGAGCAAACTCTTACTGGTCCTTTGTGCCCATCTTTGCCCCATTCATTGGTGCCATGTTGGGTGTGATGGTGTATCAGCTGATGGTGGGATACCATGTGGAAGGAGAAGCAAGGGATAAAAGGGAAGCAGAGGAAAGAGAAGAGAAGGAAAGACTGAAACTCTCTTCTGTTTCTGAGAAGGAGACAGCGTAAATCTGGGACCAAATGGAGTTGATTTTTCCACAGCTCTGTTCAGCTTCTAAAATCAAATTTAGCTCTCATGACAATATAGTAGCAAATTGTGTATCTTGTACCCACATTAAATCATAACTTTTGACAGTCACCAGACGGCTGTTCCCTTGACATCATGATTAGACACACAGTAATTAGTTGTATTTTTTTGTACTGTGTGTGTGGAATTATTTGATGTCCAAACAATTTAATTGATGTATCATTTTACTCTAATTATCCTGACCAGGGCCTCTGTTTTATACATAAACTTACTAGTTATTCTTTTCAGTTTATTCCAAAAATGCCCAATCATAGCCACATTAATTCATACAATCTGCTAACAAGAGAGTTATTGTCACCCGTTCATTTATCACTAATGCTTATATCTGCATAATGAATAATTATGAATAAAGGATATGATTTATGAAAACCTTCACCCTTATGAATACGGCATCAAAGTCATAAAAGTACCTGTTTCACTAATATTCCAACATCATTATAAGTGAATATTAATGAGTGCTGTAATTATGCAGTGAGAAATCCAGTTCTATTTACATTATGTTGCCTTTTTGGAAACTTTTTTTTTTTTTTTTGCAAGTATATGTTTGATATATTATGTGCCTATTTCTGTTGGGAAAATGACTGAGTTTACACTGACTATGCATATAATAAATATTGTTTTCATTTATATTACGCTCGTCAAAAATAAACTGCATTTTTGGTAAGGGATTAGGATTCTGATGGATCTGTATATGTGTAGTATTTATATATATGAGACATATCAAGCACAAAATTAATTTTGAAATGATCTGGTCATTTAACTGAAAGGAATGCCTTTGTTGTCCATTCATGTATTTGCTCAGTATATATTAACAGGGTTTCTAAAGGAGAAACAATGTGTCTTTGCTGTTTAATAACTTTGCAGATTAATGCAAGTATAGATTTGTGCAAAGTTTGCAGTCACATTTTGGAACAAACCAAGAAGCATCTGTCCACAAATAGGCATATGCCAAACCTCTGTTCTGTTTTTCTGCAATTATAACTGAGTAGGCATAAAACTCTGCCTATGAAGCACTTTCAGATGGGTTCAACTCAAATTTCACCTATTGGAGAAAGAAGAGAAATATGTAATTTCTTGATGTACACTGAATGAAATATTTTTTTAGCCTGCAGAGGAGGGTATCTGCCATATCACAAAATTATATTTACCTAAACAAAACTTTGCTTAAAACATAATTTAAGCATTCAATACAAGTGCTTTTGATATGTCAACTTCATTGGTGTAGTAGATGTTGCAACCTAATAAAAGTTAAGCCAATACATTCTTAGGTATATCACGTCTTTTATGCATTGATCACAACTCACTCTCATGTAAATCTTCCAAATGGAAAGGAAAGACTGCAGTGCCTGTTTAGCTCAGTGAAGGGGAAAATAGAGAATGAAAATAAGAGATGTGTTTATTGGCATGAGTTGGACGGAGATAACCAAGACCATGAATCTTAAATCAGTGAGCACACACAGAGTCGGTTCGTAGGTTTGTAGAAAATAAATGCAGAGGTTAAAATGAATGTTTGTGGAAATGAGTTTGGGAATTTGGGATGAGATTTGAGGCAAGCTAATCGAGGCTTTTGAAACCATTTATCCAATTTTCTTGTCGTCTTTGGATTTCTGGGTTCGGAACAGCATAGGCTCCATCCACAAATGTACAAAATTCTTGAGGTTTTTCAGATGTTGAAATGCAAGTAATTCTTCCACATTTCACACATATACATTTCACCACACTTCATAAATGGGGCTTGAGAAAGTCCACAGTATGAGAATTTATTAAATATGATTTAGTTTAATTCATCAGTCATTTTTTAAAACATTCTATTATAGCCTGTGTATCAAAACACATGAAATATCTGTGAATA
Source organism: Cyprinus carpio (assembly GCF_018340385.1). Taxonomy (NCBI): domain Eukaryota; kingdom Metazoa; phylum Chordata; class Actinopteri; order Cypriniformes; family Cyprinidae; genus Cyprinus; species Cyprinus carpio. Next base: position 8,778,396 of record NC_056592.1, read on the forward strand.
TTATCTTTCTTGAGTTTGAGTGAGGTTCCCATGACAACTGTTGTTCCTGTTGATTGCATTACTCATCCACGTCAAGAACACAAGACAATAGTCAGTATCATGAAAGGAAACGGATACAAAATTGCTTGTTATGCCTTCAATCCAGAAATGGAAAATGACTGACAGTACAAACTGAAATATCTAGATCTGCTTCTCAGATGCGCACTTGATTAAAACAGAACACTGTTTGCTTGGGTGATGTTACCTTTGTATCTACTGTTTGTTATTTTTCAGTATTTGAAACACTCCATCCTTCTGCTTAAAATAAAGAGAGCTTGTCTAATATGAGCTTGGTTATTATTGTGATTTTTTTGGAAGAACACTAAAGCTTTGGGAATCATATTACTTCTGGATCTTGGCTCATTTTTAGTCAGACAAGATCAGTTTGTTAAAGTCTTGGTGGAACAGAAGAGGTGACAGATCTTTGCTTTCAAGTGAAACACATTAAAAAAGAAAAAAAATGTGGGGCAGGGCCTTGGTTCTATCTACTGGCTGTTGACTGGAAGGAAGCACATCTGAATGAGAGTCTATTGTCAAAAAGTTTCGAGTAGTTTTTTCTTTTGTGCAGCAACGTTTCAGTCACATGAATACAGCGAGCAATTATGATGTCACTAACAGTTGGATAATTACTTCTAATTTAACTCTTCTTGGCTTCAAATAACTCATCCATATATTAAATCATGCAAGTATAAGTCCATAAAGGCTTATGGAACATCATTTGTCTTATACCAACACTATACCAACAACTTTTGTTTAATTTTGTTTATATACTGTGCTAACTATATAAGATACCTTGTACTAAAATCAACTTTTTTTTTTGAGAAACAAAATTGTGAATCAAAGTAATGTTATGAAGGAACATTGACTGCAATTACACACACAACGATAGTTTGAAGTGTAAAATCTAGGAACATTCTGATCATATTAGGAAAAACCACTGTTTCTCATGCACATACAGTGTTTCAGAAAGTGCTGGGCTTGACTAAAAATTTTATGTCATTCACTTAAGCAATCAGGAAACTACTTGGGGGTGCTTAGCTCTGACGATAGTGAAAAATCTGAGTAATTGTAACCACAATATTTAAATATATATTTACAGTTGAATCCATATTGTAAATCATTCACAACCACCATTAGTCAGAATCATTCCTTCACCACAAACAGCTGTGCAAGAAAAAAAAAACCCTATCAGAGATTTGAACTAAATGTCGGTGGTGACATAAATTGTCGATGAGAAACTGCTTTTCTGGTCCCCACCCACTGCTTAAACTTCAGAGAGGCGCTTGACATTTGGAAGTCCTAAACGACATGGCCTTTCAGCAACGTGGATTCCCAAACAGATCTAATGTCAATCAAACACCCAGCATCCCAGACTCCCAACCATGGCATTCTGAAAGGGTATGTGCTTACTGAGGAGGCATGGCTGTAGCATGACAATAAGGCACACATTAAAAAATTATTACTAATCAATCCCTCTATGTAAAGCTATTCATGCAGCAATGTGACCTGTAAAGCAATGACCTGTGCATGAACTGCAGAGGCTACACAGATTTTGCCTTGTTAACATATAAATATAAAAATATGACTTAGAATATAGGGCTATAGATTAGAATAACGAGTTGTGATTAACTTGATGTTTTCAGTTCCTTTTTTTTTGACACAGAATGTGTGTAGAGGAGGATTTCAACAAAAAATTAACATTCTGTCATCATTTGCTCATCATCATGTCATTATAAACTCAAATGACTGAGTTGATCCAGTTTATATGGTCTAAAAGATTAGCTTGTGCATGAATGATCTGGGTACAGCAGGGGTTTACTTTCATCCTTCAGTTATCAATTTTTCTAAATTTCTTCTTTTTGCATTCTACTAAAGAAATGTATGTGGGTTTGGAACGACAGGAGGGTGAGTATAAAGTATTCACTTGAAACACATTATATTTCTATTTATTAAAAACATTAAAACTGAAGTAAATATTCATAAATATGGATGCTGAGGAAAATAGGGGGTCACATGTCAGTCAATGCCAAAGTGATGGTGGTCTCAAGCCAAATCTAAGAACTTCAAATCAAGAGAAGACATATTGCTAAACTAAATATCCCAAAACTACACTGACCTGTTTGAAAGATTATGGAGTAAAAAAAAAAAAAAAGGTGATGTAATTGGTATTTGTATGTCATGAAGCTTCAAATATGGGGCCACACACACAACAAATCCAGAGAGAGGCTTTGAATCCATTTGAGAATTAAAGAGCTAAACAAGCTAACAAATATTATATATTGTACATGTTGTAAATGTATTTACCAAGACATTTAAGAGATATTATAAAAGAGTGATACAAACCTATCTGCTTATCTTTTTATTTTCCTTGAGCAAACAGTGACACTATGAGGTCAAAGAGTGAATAAGTAAAATAAGTCAAATAAAACATATTAATTAATATGTATTTATTTTTTATTATTATTATTCATTTTGGTAAATAACAAAGTTTTTCAAGAAAATAGAAAAGAATAAAAGCTTGCATATGAATGAGAAATATGAATAATGAATGATTGCATAAATGTTTTTGCAGAGATTTATTTTAAATTTTTGAAACAATAATAGAATAACTGATATTCTGTTATTCTTATGCCAACCTTGGTTCACACTGTTCTTTAGCCACCTGTTTTGGGGTCTCATGGGGTCCTTGTTGCCTCACCACAGGCCTAAACTGTGACTGATGAGTCAATGTTTTGAGGTTGAGACTAATGAAAGTCTTTTTTTCAGCTCTTAAGGGAATTAAGGGCTTGGCAAGCAATGGAAACAATTATGCCCTTAGAGGATGAGAGTTTTGCTTTCTTTAAGTCTCCTTTGCTTATGTGTGGGGTTTTGATGAAGCCAGTCTTGGAATAATTTGGTAGAATCACTCTGTAAATCTGTCACTTTCTAGGTTAACCACTTAGTTTACAAATATTTTTTTTTTATCCATAGAATTCTATAGATAAATCTATAAAAAAAAGTTAAAATTTTATAGATTTTATTTTTTATAAAATCTATACAAATGTTTGAGTCCCTAAGTCTTCATCAGTCCTCTTGCCAAAAGCCTTCATGTTCTGGAGCATCACCTCATTTCTAATCAGGAAAGGACATTCAGGTGTTTCCACTGAGATATTTCATGCCCATCAAGTGGTTTAGGGCAGGAAGTTTGTGTACGAGCTAAATGAATGCCTCATAAAACATTCCCATTGTAAGCAAGCTATTCATATAAGCCTGTTTTCTAGGTCTATTCATGTTGGATAACCTGTAACGTATGTGGCATTACATATCCTGGATAAATAAAAGGGCCAGAACTAAGCATGATATTAAAGACAGTGATGATGTATACAGACAAAATGCATTTTTGCAAAGCAAATCTTATATAAATAGATATATTAACGTTAATTCAGTGAATTTACAGCTCATCTGTATATGTATCCTAATGTAGTAAAAAAAAAAGCAAATTATAAATAAAGGATTAGTTGTTAGCTGATACATGGAGAATTTGTCAAAATGGGTATATTCACAGTAACTAAAGATTTCAGTCAACATCAAACTACTCAAATGCTTGTTTTCTCAATGAGGTTAAACTGTTTACTACGTTGGTTTCCCCTGATCATTTTTTCTGATGTTGTACTGACACCTAGCGGCAAACACAAAAGCAAACATTTAAAAAAAATTGTAAAAACTCTGTCATAAACTGGTTACATATAATAAATGTGAGGTTGATGTAAGTTTCCGCATTGCTATTAGAACAGGTTATATATGTTGTAATTTTATACAATTAAAATAACTGACAGAAACCCATCCCCTCTCAGCCAATCACTGTGAACATAGTTAGTAAGCTTGTTGACATCATCAATAGCAACAAGCTCAAACGTGACATAACACACACAGTTTCTGCCAATATAATGTTAATCTTGAGTACCTATAGAGTAGTACTGCATCCTTCATATCTATGAAGACTCTTTAGTTTTATCAGATTTACAAAAGAAAGATACAGCTTACAATTCTCTCCGAATTGTAGAGGCGAGCTCCTAGAGGCGGGCGGAGCTAAGGAGTCACGAGCACGCCACTTATGCGCCAATTGCCAACAAAACACAGAAATTTGATGCAGTTTCGCCGCCTGCGATTCCGATTCATGACCGAGATCTTTTATCGCTGGACCGCACCATCTTTCAGTATCAAATGATCTGCAAATACAGCATCGAACTGGACATTGTTTATAAACATTCGTTACAGAAATGACAGAAACAAACAAACACACTTGCGGAACTCCGTTGGTACATCAGAAAAACAAACTGCATCCACTGTTCCCTAAACGCTGGGTTCGTTGGGAAGCTGAACAAGGTTATCTTTCCCTCACAACCTTCTGGAACTAGGAATTATGCTTTTCTGTGGCAACACTATCAACACCTAAACAGAGCCTGCCGTGGTCAGGTACATCGGTCACGTGATACAAGGTGTAGCTCTCAGAATACTCCCGGTTCACAAGTTGTAATTACGAGTTATATGAGGACGTGAACGCTTTCTACAAGTTGGAATCTCGTAATTACGGGAATTCTAATATGGCGTGAACGCGCCACTTTCGGAAACTAATTCGAGATGACAACACGTGACGTTCTAATTAGAGATGTTCACGTCCTTGGACTTGGAACTTTCGCACTATCAATGCCTAAACAGTGCCCTTCAGAAGATGTTCACGTCCTTGGACTTGGAACTTTAAAACTATAAACTCATAAGACATTTCACTTCAGATTTAAGAGGAAACTCTTACCTAAGAACTTTTACTACTTTTTAGGAGAACTCTTAGTGTTAAGGAAAATAGGTAGCGACTCTTACCTAAGAATTCTTTAATACTAAACTGCACTCCGCCTAGTTTTTAGGAGAATGTACTTTTAACTAACTAGTGTTAAAAGATTACTGTCATTTTTTTTTTCCGGGGAACACTCTTCCCAGATGTTTTGTATCCCGCCCTTCCATCGGACTGTTGTCCTGTTGCTACACAGTTGCCCTTCCAGCAAAACAGATATTTTTAAAACCATAGTTTTGCTTAACGTTACTTGAAAGCAACCTTAGCGTGATATTGGCCTTTTTACAGCGTGGTTGTTGTGAAGCACGATTTCACACCATCAAAGTACAAGCACAATCTCGCAGTTAATGCAGCAGTTTTGTATTTAAATTTTTGCTGTCAGCAGAGGGACGCAACAGAAAGATGAATGTAGAAATGTTCCGGTTTTTTGGATGAGTAGCCCAGGAAATTTCCCTTATTTTCAGTGTTTACTTAAGCTATATTTAATAATATATTATACCTCAGCCTCCAAGCAGGAAAGCAGTCAAGTTAATCCATTTTTTTTTCAAAGGGCGATTATGTGTGTGCGCTATTACACCCCACAATGCCAGCAAATAATTTTAAGACACACGGCTGAGAGGGAGTATGTCTAAACACTGCGCAGTAGTCCGAGTAAAGGAGGCCATCAGCATATGTGCAGAGATGTTCATATCAATGCCCTAAACAGTGCCCTTCATAAAAGTTTACAAACTGCTGAACCGGAATCAACATATTTGAATACAGTCGCCACACAACTGCTCAACAAATAACTGCCAAGTTGTACACAACGGCTCAACTTTACAAACGCAATTTGTGCAAGCCAATTAGGGCTGACACGCAAGATGTCGCTGTCGTGTCGGGTTGCCAGGTGCTTTTTTTGTAAGCGAATTTGGGCTGTCTTGTAATGAGCTTGCTTATTTTTCTCTCGTAATCTGGCAACATTTAGTTTCTGGCCTTACCAGTCAACAGCAGCTTCCTGAGCTCAGTTTCAAACACGCAGCTGGACAAAAATGGTACGTGTTCATTTATCAGAACCGGTTTCCTTATCAGAAAATACTCGTCCGTTTTAACTTATTCTTAAAACCATACCTCCGAGTAGATATTTAAACTGCTTTCCCAAAAAGCTGGCATTTTTACGACTGAAGGGTCACATGACAGCAGCGAGCTAGCACTGCCTGAGTGATTCAGCCCGTGCTCACAACAGTATCGAGTAGTCAGGCAGTCTTTTTAAATAGATTACATCAATGACACTCGAAGTATATTCTTTGCTACATGAACTAATTACGCTTTTATGTGTTGCGATACTTGATGTGGTGTGTTAATACTGAATGCTTAGTCCAGTAACAGTTTGCTAGCCACGGCTAGCATAATACTGTTATCCTTATATATTACAAGCATAAGTTTACAAAAATAAATAAATGGCGTCAGTATTGTCTGTGCAGCCAAAAGCAAATTGTAAGAATATTACTAAATGTGTTCATTTTACAGTGTCTTTTTGTTAGGTGTATAAACCTCAAGAACGTTTTAAAATGTATTTGTACTGCAATAAATATCGTTCCAAAAAAGTTTTACAGAGAATAGTGCTTGCAGATTGAATCGTTGTCAAGGAAGTGCTTTTGGAAGTGATACTGTGATCTTACGGGAAGCCTCAGCAGCTCTTACCCCAAGCTTCACACTAACCGCCTGCAAGTGCCACCCATTCATCCACCACAATCAGCTAACATTCAGTCCAATTTATGAGTTTCCGGTTGATATTATTTATCCACTTTGTTTCAGTTTTCTGTCTGTCTGTCATCTTTCGTATGTTGTTTTTTGTTGTAATTATGCATCCACATCCCCTCCCTCACACCCTTCCTCACCCACTGTTCCCCATCCTGACTTCTGCATCGTATTCAGGCTGGTCACAGAGTAAGTGCCTCTCCAGACCTCTTGTGCTCACAGTTTTCTCACTTTTAGACTAGTGCTGCTGTTTTCTCTGGGCTGCTGGATCTAGCATGATTCCTCTCTCACCCTCAGTCTTGCTTCATGTTTGCATTGCTCTGGGTTTAGAATGTTCTTCATCAAGTGAATCTAATTTCTGTGATCATCAAGTAGTTAATAATCTAACTATCAGCTTGCAGAATGATTGAGAATTAAAGAATACTCTTCCACCATTTTGAGAATATATTTTCCTGTTTCTAAGCCTTACAGAAACTTGTGTGTGTGTTTTGCATATTTTATAAACACAAGCTAAATAGAGTATCAGTGAGACTTGGTCAAACATAGTGGTCTCATAAAAATATTGGCTTATGTTTGGAATAGGATACTAATGTCCTGTGTGTACACTGCGGTATATGCTGAATACTGCATACTACTATATTTAAAGTATGTGAAACAGTATGCAACAATGAACATTTGAAACACCAATATGCTATTGTAGTAACATGTTTGTCACATTACCTCATTTATTCGGTGCACATTTATGGGAGTCCCATTTAATGATATTAAGATGTCTTTACAATGACAAGTTAAGGCTGCTCTGTGCCTGTTCAAAATTCAGTGTAGAAGGCACAATGCCACATAAATTCCTGACTAAATTGTGCCAGCTCAGCCTCTAGTATTAAAGCATACAGTTGTAATTGCTGTCTAAATGCATTTATGCATTACAGCAACACCCTGTGTAAAGACACCTATATGGCATTTCAGAAGCTCTTCTGTGCCACCTTTGCAGTGTAAATTTGGCATTAGAAATAAAAATGGTCAGTTTGCATCCAATTTTGTCCAAATGTCATAATTGTGTAGGTACTTTCTTTGAATTATTTTGCAAGCACCAAAAAATAATCCATACATATTTAAAATGCCATTTTATCAAATTAATCCAAACATACAGAATTCACCAAATTCACACATCAAAATCACACCAGAAATACTGTCAATAAACAATAAAATCGAATGCACACTTCAAAATCTCACCGGAAATAGTAAGTCATCTGGGTACTTTTCACTTTCTGTTTTATGAATACTATGGACACACCACTTTTTTCACATACTGTTTTTTGCCTACTATATTGTAGGGAAGTGTGTGATTTCTGATGCAGCCACAGTGTAAGATGTTAGTATGCTATTCCAAATACAGTTCCAAATGAACATGTTGTCTTAAATGTTCAGCTGTGTTTTTTTTTTATTGAAAATGGTGCATTATGTAAGATCTCAATTTTCTATAGTACCAAAGATGTGATTCTACTGAACATTTTTTTTTTTTAGGCTTGTATGCAAACAGTTTAATCTCAGCCTATTTTAGGTTTAGCTGAGCTAACAGTCTTAGAATCGGCTCCCTTGTGCTCAGCTTTGACCTGATTGCTGTCTGAAGAATATTTTACACATTAATGCTTCCAAATAAATTCTAAAGGCAAAACTCCCAAATATATTAATTAAAGATTTCATTCAGACAGCAATGCTTTGCTTACGACTCCACTATTCCTTCACCCTATGTGTCCAGCAACTAAGGTTTGAACACTAACAAGTTTTATTTCACCATTAGCTGGTCCTCGTGTTAGGTGACCTTCACATTCCCCACCGATGCAACACCCTACCTGCCAAATTCAAGAAGTTGCTAGTGCCTGGCAAGATTCAGCACATCCTCTGCACGGGAAACCTTTGTACAAAGGAGAGCTACGACTACCTGAAAACACTCGCTGGAGATGTGCACATTGTCAGAGGAGACTTTGATGAGGTGACTTTGATGACTTTTAGTTCATATTTCTGTTTTTCGTTGTTTCTTTATGCACTCTTTTAACCATCCTCATTGCCTGTTTCCAAATGAAAGAACTTGAATTATCCAGAGCAGAAGGTGGTGACAGTGGGGCAGTTCAAAATCGGCCTTATCCACGGACACCAAGTGATCCCGTGGGGTGACATGGCGAGCTTGGCGCTGCTTCAAAGGCAGCTGGATGTGGATATCCTCATTTCTGGTCACACACACAAATTTGAGGCTTTCGAGAATGAGAATAAATTTTATATTAACCCCGGATCTGCCACAGGGGCCTATAGCGCACTGGAAAGGTATAACGTTTACTTTTATATTCTCCACATCATGTTATATGCAGTTGATTACATGATTTGTGATTAAATTGTCTCTTAACAGCAACATCACACCATCGTTTGTTTTGATGGACATTCAAGCATCCACAGTGGTAACGTATGTCTATCAGCTCATTGGAGACGACGTCAAAGTCGAGAGAATCGAATACAAAAAGTCTTAAAGAGCACGGATACTGTCAGCTGCCTTCTTTCAGGATGCTAATCTTGTCATTCCCTCTCACCTGAACGTCACAAATGCTGTATCATAACGTTACGCTATATTTTAATGTAATATATAATACTGTTTATATGTCACCTGAATGTCAGCGTTGTGGTTTCAGCAGATTGTTGTTGAGGATGCAATAATGCTGCATTATTTGCATAATGTTAGTGCGAATATGTTATGTGCCCTATTAATTTTTCAAGGCCCATGTTAAGTCATCTTTCATAAAATAAAACCCCGCATCACATGAGCAGTGTAATTTTGTTTTTAATTTTTTAAGAAAACACAGAATGCACATTATTAAAAATCACTATTCTGAAATGTCTGGAACAGCCTTTTACTTAAAACTGGATCGTCTTGGAGATGTTTTAAGAATGATCTTGTTAGATATTTTTCACAAATGACAAATGAAATATAGATTGATGTGTTAGGTAAGGAATAGATAGTCCTCATCATCGTCTTGTGATTCATTAAAAGACAGGCCACTCATGTGTCCTGCAAGATAAGAATCCATTTCAGTCGCCTCCCATTCGAAGTCATCTTCCCATGGATGTGATTCTGGAAATATAGGTCAGTTTTAAATAATGTTAAATATAGCTAAATGCTTTAAATAAGCTCAAGTTTTCATAATATCAGGATCATAAAGAATCCTGTATATTACACTATTTATAGCCTGTAAAGTAACAAACCTACCCCGTGAAGAAGCATGTTTTGCAGTGTTAGTTCTTCTCTTATTTGAATGTATTGTGTTTGACTTTGTAATTCCAGGAGACACTCTGTGTGGTAGTTAAATATTAGGTTCACAGCTATTTCTTTCAACAGTGTTTCAACATTTTTGCAGGTGGCAACATTTTCTTACTTTTGATGATTGACAATTTTAGGTAAAGTTGTTTTCTTGACTTTCTCTGAGGTCGAAGATCTCCTTCCGCTTGCTTTTGTCTTGCTCGTAGATGTACTTTGAGAGTTTGTCGTGTGCTCCACTTGTGGGGTGTATGTTGACATCTGCAGCTTCACGTTTAGATTCACATTTGCATCTGGCACTAAATATGAAGTACAATAAATTATATATATTTCATTGTAATAAAAGGTCTTGCTAATACAGGCAAAATTAAGTTCCATGCTAATATGAGGTGATGGTTCACCTGTCCTGATACAGCGGTGTAATACATTCATATAGTGTTGACTTATTAACTGCCGCATGTGCTCTTTACTGTAGGCCTCTGCGATATTATACAGAAAACGCTTCTGTCCGGGTGTCAGACCTGGGTGCTGAAGACAAAGTGAATGTGAATTTTGAGATACTTGGCATAAGTTTCTTAATGGCTGCCGAACCAGTCTAGATATCAGATATATTTATCAATTCATTGCAATATATTTTTTTTTTATTTGGTGACTGTTATGCTCACCAAGGCTGCATTTATTTGATTAAAAATACAGTAACAACAGCAATATTATGAAATATTACTACAATTTTACATAACTTTTTTTCTATTTGAATACATTTTACAATGCAATTTATTCCATTTATTTTCAGCAGCCAAAAAGGATTGAGCAATTCAGCAATAAAGGACATTTTAAAATATATGCATATAAAAAATAAAAATTATTTTAAATTGCAATAATATTTCACAATATTACTGTGGTTTTAATAAAATAAAGCCATAGGCACAGACTTCTTTTTCAAAATATTTATAAAGCAATCTCTCGTTATTGCAAACTTTTGACCGGTAGTGTATATTTTCATGAAATACCTGTAAAAATGGAGCAGCAGCCATGGTCTTTGGGATATGAATAGTTTTAGTGCCCCGATCTTGTTCTGGCACTTGTACAGTTGCAGGTCTTTGTATTTTATGTCCAAATACTGAGTTTGTTTTGCCTGGATAAAGGGGGAAATTAAATCCTTTCACTGAATATTTAGTTAGAGTTTACATGACAGATATTAATAAAGTAATAGTTCCCAGATAATAGTTAGCTACACACATGACAGCCGTTTGTCTTAAGAGGATTTTTAGAATGCCTGTTTGGTCCCACTCATCTGGGTCAAAGACTCTTGTTACTCTGTCCAAATTATACAGGTGTAATGTTTCTGTAATTTACACAGATTAAGCTTACTACTGTATCCATATGGAAAAAAACTAGTCAGGTTGCTAGGGGGAAAAAAATGTTGTGTTTTGAGTTCAAACTTAGTGTACATGTTATTGTAGATGTATATACTGTATTTACAGATGTATACAACAGGAAAATGCAAAAGAGGAGCTGTAGAAATGCAGAGATGTGATTCAAGAACTAACAACTTTAGGATAGTACAACATACAATATAATGCACTGAAGTTATGTAAATTATACAAAATTATTTTAAAGCACATAAGCCTCACACAGGACAATAAAATTCTAGAAAGTGGAAATTTTAATACATTTTAATAGTTTTAACTTTGCAAATCATCTCATTTAAGCATCTTTTCAGTTACAAAAACTTTATGAAAAGAATGAAGAGAACTGAGGTTGTATATTTACATTATATACAGTATATGTAAATATATATAGGCCATATTAGCAATTACAGAACAAAGGCAGCCATTGCTAATCTGGCCAATCAATAATTAACTTACCAGCTTGCACATGACTGAGACCAGATGGCCTGTCAAGACATTATATCACAGGAAATTATAATTTATGTGACAACAACTCTATGAAGTCATTTGCATAGCCGTTGTATGATATTCTGAGGCTTACCTTAAAGGCAAAAACGACTTTTTGTGGTACAGACGACTTTTATCGTTGATTTCAAGGAATTTCACGTGTTTTTTCATGCCGGAGTGTTAACGTTACTTGAACTGAGGCTTGTGGAATATTTACAAGTGATATAAGGCGACCTGTAATCCCATCCGAGACTGAACGCGTTTCCAATGTTTTGACCTCAGCGGGCTTCCGTAGGTGACAGAAAAAAAAAAACAGTATGGCTGCTATAGATATTGTAAGTAGAACACATTGCGTTTTTTTGGTGAAATAAGTGAAAACGACATACCATCTAGCGCTGTTGGAGCTGGAGAATTAATAATGCCTCGATACGCGCAACTAGTGATGGGTCCTGCCGGAAGTGGAAAGGTAATTCAGTATCAGCTGCGTTAACATACTAAATGTTTCTCAATAGTTATGGTTTTATGTTATTGTTCGCATATCTGTGCTTAAGTGTTAAATATAAAACACCAGTCTGGTCTGTTTTCATCGTAATTATTTTAAGCACTTGAACCATTAAATATGTCGATTCTTACTATGGGGTGGTGATTTTTATATTGAATCCGAGTTGTTTTCTGTATTTTTCAGAGTACTTACTGTGCCACAATGTTAGATCATTGTCAGACCCTCAACCGATCTGTACAGGTGGTGAATCTGGATCCAGCTGCAGAGCATTTTGACTATCCTGTCATGGCAGGTCAGGAATCAATACACACACACACAGAGAGATACACACTCTCAGAGCAGTTTATATCAGAGGTTTTTAGGATCATGAGAAACAAATAAAGTCAAGGGTTCTCAAGCATTTCACTGGTATTTTCTAATGTACAGACACTAACTGTCATTATTTACATTGAATCAAGTAAAAAAAAAAACACAATAAAAAAATACATTTCATACAACATACATACAAAATAATTTTGTTATTTATTAATTGTAAGTAAGATAAAACGTCAAATAATAAATTACCTTTTTATTAAATATTATAAGGGCAAAAAAGAAAAAACATATGGATGAATCATCTACAATAAGATGTATCATGTGCATTTAGAAAATAGATAGGTGATGACTTTTGAATTCATTATAATTTAAAGTTAAGAAGAGACTTCTAATAAATAATTTTACATTGCATATTTTAAAAATTCAGAAGTTATACAATTTGTATTTCATAACTAGGGTTGCAACTGCCCTCAAAGCCAAGGTAGATATAGATATAAAGTAAACTTTATTGTCAGACAACGTATGAAATATTTCTTGCATAACAGTTTCTTGCACACTACGTTGTTCCAAACAAAATGCAACATTTCACTGTAGACATAGACACACTAAATACAACAAAATAAAATAAAAACATAATTCTCAATAAATTTTTAAAGGCATTTAATATGTTCTGTTACAATTTTCACCGTACGCAGATATTCGAGAATTGATCCAGGTAGATGATGTTATGGAGGATGACTCTTTGAGATTTGGCCCCAACGGAGGTCTGATCTTCTGTATGGAGTACTTCGCTAACAACTTTGACTGGCTGGAGGAGAGTCTTGGTCATGTGGAGGACGACTACATACTGTTTGATTGCCCTGGTAAGAGGTGTTGTGCCAGATGTATGGTGCTGTTGAGGATTGGCATGGAACGGTACAGAGCATTGTGTCCTCTGGACTGCAGGTCAGATCGAGCTGTACACGCATCTGCCTGTAATGAAGCAGCTCGTGGAGCAGCTGCAGCAGTGGGAGTTTCGCGTGTGTGGGGTCTTCCTGGTTGACTCACAGTTCATGGTCGAGACCTTCAAGGTAATGTTTGGCACACGGCTATGACAAAAAATTAAAAATACATGTATTACAGCTTTATACAATGGAAATGAAGTCTGATTCGGCAAGCATGGCCTGGATTTTTTTGTGATTTGGTTAACAAATGATTGAAATTGTAAACCCCTTTTTTTTTCGTCTAGTTTATCTCTGGGGTTATGGCTGCTTTGTCTGCTATGGTGACACTAGAAGCCCCACAAGTCAACATAATGACCAAAATGGATTTACTCAGTCCAAAGGCTAAGAAGGAAATAGAGAAGTATGTTAATGTAATGCGATCCACTTATAATTCACTTTATCCTAGATTAAGATGACATGACGGTGTTTTTATTTTATTTGCAGGTATCTGGACCCAGATATGTACTCAATGATGGAGGACAACTCTGTAGCTATGAGTAGCAAGAAATTCAAGAAATTAACCAAGGCCATATGTGGTTTGGTATTTAAATAATAGCCTTTCATTTTTGATAATCGCACAATGCCAAATAGCAATTTGGGTTTTTAATTTTGATTAAACGTTCAGCCCTAGCATCTTTCATATTCAATTTCAAGTTTTACAATCATTCTTTGTTTAATTACTGTTTTCTTTAGATTGATGATTACAGTATGGTTTGTTTCCTGCCCTTTGACCGCACTGATGAGGAGGGCATCAACATGGTCCTGCAGCACATTGATTTCTCCATACAGTATGGTGAAGACCTGGAGTTTAAAGAGCCAAAGGTTTGTGCATAAGATTGCGTTCATATGCTATGAACTGTGTTTGATTCTAAGATGTATTTATATAGCTTGTCTATTATAAACAGCTATTTAGACTAAATTAGTTTTAGATTATAACAAAATTAGCAATTTGCAAATTAAACGGCTCTATTTTTTTCCCTACAGGAAATTGATGGGGAGCCCAGTAACACAAATTTTGATGAGTTCTTCCAAGACAGAGATGATTCTTGAGCGAGGGGAGAGATCATACTTCAAAGCCAGCCAGTTTTTCACTAATTAAGAGTTTAATTTATTTAAACTATATTTTGTGTCGCTTTTATTCATAATAGCATTAGTTGAAGGATGCAACCAGAACCTGTGCTATGCCTCAGTCTTTGCAGAGTTTTATAAAATGTAATCTGTTTTTTAGAAGTGTGTATTTATTTTTGCAGTAAAAATATGGAAATGGCAAATGTGGTGTTTTTATTTATTTCTTTTAAATCAGTTATTATATATGTCATAACCCAGTTGCTTAAAAGTCTTAGAAAGACATTGACAGAGACAAGCGAAATAGTAGTTGATCATTATCATGAGTTATTCAATAGTGCACAGTTAAACTTCTATATCTGCCACAGTCATGAATATTTGGTTATATTCTTGTTAAAACCTAATGTACTTCCTACGCTGTCTTGGTAGGCAGGGAGCTAGATTTTGACTGACGTGACAAAAAAAAAATTGTGTGGACATTTTTTTAAAATGGCACATGCAAAACATTTAGACTACTTAAAAGATTTAAAAGTGATTTAAAATAATTTTTAAAAATGAAATAACTTGTCCTCCGTCGGCGCCCCCCAGTGGTTATGGCCGGATATTGTATTGCAAACTTCCTGTATCGGTGTTGGGTGAGACAGCGGAAGCGGCGGACCGCAGCGCTGACATTCATTTTTTTGCCTGCTAGATTTGGGACATTTTGTATCAAAATGCCGGTAAGAAATCATTAAACATAACGATTTTAACGAATAGCGCAATTGTTTGCTTTCTGGGAAGTTTGTTGTGCCACGTTTTAGAGCAGCGGCGAAGTAGAAAAATATTTTAGCGTTATTAGCCATAGAGCTAACCTATACATCATATAACTCTGGCTATTTTTCTATAATTGTAATAGTTTTACAAATACATATTTTATTATGTTTTCGATTTTTATATATTATTGCCAAGTATGTATATGTAAGTGTCAGAAATATGTTGTTAGAAACAGAATTTGTGCGTCTGTGCATGATGCAAACAACTGGATCTCCTCATTTAAGTTACATTCACCTCAGTGATCGCTGATTTTCTTTAAACATTGGTCGTCTTTAAAACAAATTTGCTATATGAAAAGAGCCTTACTAAATAACTCTTGCATTTTCTGTAATTTTCCACTCTGTTCAGGCTTACCACTCAAACCTGATGGATGCAGACACCAAACTGGTGGGGAATATGGCATTACTGCCCCTCAAAACACAGTTTAAGGGTCCTGCTGCTAAAGAAAGTAAGAAAGTTTGCTTGATTTAAGGCTGTCCTGTGAGATCAGAGTTGTGTCTGGTCCTTCCTTAAATGGCCATCTTTAGTAAAGGGTATTTGACAAATGATCAATTATTCCTGTTTCTATATTTAGCCAAAGACACAGATATTATCGATGAGGCCATCTACTACTTCAAAGCCAATGTTTTCTTCAAGAACTATGAAATTAAGGTAAGGCGGATGACCGTACAGCAGGCTGGCTGTGCAGGAGCCTGAAAAATACACTTGCATGCCTTAACATGCATTCATAGTTTTGTCCTGAGAGAGAAGAATAATTATTCTCATGTATCTTGATTTAAACTCTTTACACATGCATATGGACATACGTAGTCAGGTATAATTTCACTTTAATTGTTGAGATCTTGTATTGAAGTGTTCATTTTTTATTATTTTTGATAGAATGAGGCAGATCGGACTTTGATCTACACCACTCTTTACATCTCTGAATGCCTCAAGAAGCTCCAGAAGGTAACTATTGAAGAATAAAAGCTTCATTGTATATTTCAAACGTTAAGTGCTAAGTTAAGTTATCAGGTGTTGTTCATTTTCCTCATAGTTAATGCTTCTTAAGTAACTGTCTCATAAATGATTTCTAGTGCAGTTCAAGGGGCCAAGGAGAGAAGGAGATGTACACGCTGGGAATTACCAACTTTCCTATCCCTGGAGAACCTGGCTTCCCTCTGAATGCCATGTATGCTAAACCCTCTAACAAACAGGAGGAAGGTATGGCACAGTGAAGTCAAAACTTAACTGGGTCTGGTTGATTTAAACATCCACTAAGACCTTCTTTATGATGTGTTTATTAGAAGTGTTATTGCTGATTACAGAAAAGATCTAAATACCGTGTTTTTCTCCTGGGCAGAAACGATGAGGGGTTACCTGCAACAAATCCGACAGGAGACAGGACTGAGATTGTGTGACCGTGTGTTCGACCCTCAGACAGACAAACCAAGCAAGGTGAGGCATATTAAAAATATTATCAGTCAAATCAAGGTGATTGACAAAAGCAGGAGAGGCTTTTACTGCCATTTTATTTAGTTAATTAATAAAAAAATTTGTGCACTATGACAGTTTAATGACTCTTTTCCTACAAAGTCTTGTTACTGTAACGCAAAAGTAAAAATTAAGTGTAAGGTAAGTTTTTTTTTTTTTTTAGGATTTGTTTTTTGACGAGACACGTTTCCTACAAAGTCTTTGACAGTTAATACAGACTAAAAAGTTGTGAAAAAATGGTAATTGCGTAAAAGCAACATATGTTTTATGGTTGAATTTTGTTTGTTTGTTTTCCTTTTTTAGGGTTTTGTGCATTGTGACATTATATTCATGACACATAAGCACAATCTTTACTGTATTACAATTACAAACTGAATTGATTGAGATTTTTTTTTTTTTTCTGATTCTTTTAATTTTTTATGTTGACACAATTTTAAAGACATTTAAGTGAATTTTTCGTCCAAAGTCCTGTTACTGTAAAAACAATTTAGAAAAAATTAAGCACATTGCTTGGAGACGCTGAAATACAACTTTTGTAAATTTTGGACATCTAAAAATTTTTGAGATCCACCAAACCATTTTGAGTGTCTTATATGAAAGGCTTCAAATTCATGATATTTAACTAAATTCTAATCAAATGTTGCTAATCATTCTGATATCTATTTTTTTCTACAGTGGTGGGTGTGCTTTGTGAAGAAACAGTTCATGAACAAAAGTCTATCTGCGCCTGGCCAGTAAGAAACCACTCAGGATTTCTGCTGGTATTTCTGCGTGGGATGTGGATGGATTTTTTTTCTGGATTTTTTGACGTCTGTTTTTTTCTTTATGTGTATGCAAGCGTGTTTGCCCTGATTCTGTTGGAGATTTTTTACTGGTGAGATCAAGTATATTTGATTTCTGGCCTGTCATATAAAACAGGAGCCGATCAAATAAAAATCCATTAAAGAGAAACAGCATCTGCTGTGAGTGAAAGACATAAGAAAATGAAAATCCTGTCATCATTTACTTACCCTTTTGCTCAAAAGATGTTTTGAAAAATGTTGGTAACCAAACAGCTGGTATGGAAAAAAAAAAATACTATGGAAGTCGATGGCTACCATCAACTTTTGTGTTCAACAGAAGAAACTCATACAGGTTTAGAACAACTTGAGGGTGAGTAAGTGACAACAGAATTATCTTCTCTTTTTTTGGATGGACTATGCCTTTAAACTTATTTCACTAATTTCTAAGTTTTTCATCTAATATTGAATATTTAATTTCAGCCTTATTTCAATTGACAAAATCAATTTTTCATAGTTTCAGTTTCAATAGTTTCATAATAACAACACAATAACTGTAGTGTGTAATGAGTTCATAATTGTTTTATTTACTTATTAAAGAGCATAACTGATTGCTGCAGAATTCATATTTAGTTATATTTCCATATTTCCTCTAAAATTTTGCCAAGCATCACACAAACTGGAGAAAAGAGTTTCACACCAGTAACACACCACTGATTCAAATCAAAACGTGACCGAGACCAACTGAAAATGCACAACTTATTGCTTAAAAGTCTTTTGAACAATAAAATTACATTTGCATAAGTACACCACACCAAACAAACCTCACTCAGACAAGATCCTAAAAGATGTGTTGTCAAGAATCATATGCACCTTTAGAAGATATTGAGGTAACTGTAATTTACATGACAGAGAAGACATCAAGAACTGGACAAAGGCCAGACTAAAAGAGAATGAAACATAAGGACAAACACTAGATATGTAAGACAAATGCTACATTTTAATGAGCAATTACATGATAGGACCTTCAGGGTACAGAAGAGTGAACAGGATACAGTCATAAATGAGATTACCAAACTACATGTGGTGGTGGTGGGGGGGGTATCACAAACAAATGACTGATAGAGCTATGGTACAATACATCATATTTACATACACAAAAAATACAGCTTTTGAGCTTACCATTTATACAAAAAATATTCTCTGTCTCTCATGCAAATATCTAACTTTTTGGTTTGTCCAAAAGAGGATTCCAGCTCAAAAACCTACTAGACATTGAGACGGACTTGACATCACTGAATACAATTTTCCTTT
Organism: Cyprinus carpio; assembly: GCF_018340385.1. Lineage (NCBI taxonomy): Eukaryota > Metazoa > Chordata > Actinopteri > Cypriniformes > Cyprinidae > Cyprinus > Cyprinus carpio. Next base: position 8,797,446 of record NC_056592.1, read on the forward strand.
CCGATAGGAGAACAACTTAAGGCAGCAGAGAAAGAGATGGCCCTTTGAGAGACATCTGCGGTATTGTTTTGTTTTTGTTTTTTTAAGGGAATAGGGCTGTCAGTGAGAAGAGAAATCTGACCATCAGCCTCTACTAGTACCATAAACGCACAAAACACGCCAAAATTGCATAAAAGACTGTTCAAAATTGATGGCTCAGTGGCAGATAAAAAAGCGAATCAAACACAAGTGTCATGCAGTACATTTCATCATAATTAAGATAATAAATAATTCAGACACACTAGAAGGTGGAGGGTAATTGACATTAACGAAACGTGCTATAACTCACACATTCAGATAAAAAAAAATATATATATTTATATGTAATATTCTATCGTGGCTTTGCTCTGATATCCCTAAATGGTGCAAACCCAAATAACTGGTGACTAAAATATATGTGATCGCCTATTAATGTTTGTAATTTATATATCCAGGGGGCTGGTTAGAATTCAATTTACGCAATGAAGCTTTGCCACACAAATGTAATTCAACACATAGTTAAACCTATTAAATTGATATGAGCTTGTCATGGGTTTTAAAATCAATGCAGAAATAAATCCTGAAATTGAAATGGTTTTTGACTTCAAGATATGGAGATGGGAACTGATATGTACTGAACAAATGTAACAGTGATGGGGCGTCTAGTCAAATGCCATTTCTTGGCTCTTCCTCACACAGCGGGCAACTTTCCTCTTGAACTCACCGTTGGGATCCTCTCGCCATTCTTTCTGCAAGCCGAACACAAATCAGAGTTTCAGTCATTGCTTCAGAAGGACAAAAACATGAATTGGCATTTCATTTAATTAAAGTGACATTTTGGAGTGAAATGAGAAAAAAAATGCATGTGGGACTTGATTTTATTCATCAGGAATTGGATCTATGATGGTCATAACTGGCACTTTTTGGCACTTCACGTTTTTCATCCAGGATGTGGATGCTTAAATGGTAATGCTTCTTTTTAAAATCATTCATTACTTGCCATTAATAATGCAACCATTTTCCATTTTTACAATAATGTGTGTTAAAGTAATGTATTTCCTATGTGCCAACATTTAAGAAAGGCTGCATTTCCTATAAAAAAAATTATATATATATATATATATATATATATATATATATATATATATATATATATATATATATATTATATATATTATCACATACACACACACACACACACACACACACACACACGGTAGTCAACATTTGAAGTGGATCAAAAAAGTTAATCAAAATTGTCCTGAGGCAAAAACGCATTTGATTTCAGATTTTAGATATTATATACATGCATATACATATATATATAATATCATTACATTTAGTACATTTTGATGAAAGGATAAAGTCTCTATGAAATATTCTTATCTTTATGGAATAATTCACTTTTTTATTATAAATGACAAGGTTTCTGCATGTTTTATTTAAAACCAAGTAAAGTAAACTTAAGGAATAAACTGAAGGGAACGCAATTCATTCAATAAATGTCTAGGGAGCACACAATCAGTTGCAGTAGCAACAATTCAAAGTTTGAAATTATAACCACCAACCAATCTCCACTACTTTTTAATTTGATTTACACAAAAAAAAAAAAAAACTCTACTCCCAACCCTACTCCCTAAAATATATAAATAATTTTTACTGTATCTTCTGATCACAAAAACGTCATGTTTATTTTGATATCATGGTGACTTTTATTATAAAATGGGATTCAATATATCATCACAAATCAGTAAACTTACCGCAGCGTCCACATTGGCTGGCGAGTCACCATTAGGATCAGCTAACATGGAGATCACACTAATCATGATGGTCTCTACAGTGTGGATGGGCAGCCAACGCTCCTCAGGTTTCTCATAGCCAAATTTGTCCTCTCCTGGCTCATGTAGGATGGAAATGCACACATCTCCGTTCTTCGCGACTGGTTAGAGATCATGAATAATATCAGTGTCAGCCGCTATAAGGGACAATGATTTCACCGACATGCACTCACCATTAGGATGCCAGATCTCTGTAATAAACTTCATCTTGGGAGGCCGAAGAGGGTAATCATGAGGGAAAATAAGATGCGCCTTAAAAAATCCACCTTCGCTGTAAAAAAAAAAAAAAGTGAGTAAACGGTTTGGTTAGAAGTGATCTGAGTTTTGCAGAAGACTAGAATAGTCAACCAGCCAATCTTACAGCTAAACCCAAACACCACATGGCTGGTAACAGGATTGGTTACTTACAACAATGTGTCTTGAGGGCCGATCACGACAACCTCCCACTGATAGATATCATCATCATCAATCAGACCAGCAGAAAAACCTTCCACTGGGTTTTTGTTGAGCTCTGTAAGACGTAAAAAAATACATTATTTCAATGTATCTTCAGTGAATTATACATACATATACATATTATATATATATATATATACACTTTGTATTAACACTTCTAAAAGAAAATTATTGTCAATAGGCTTTGAATAAGTTGGTGAGGTATATACATGCTGATGACAATATATATATATATATATATATATATATATATATATTATATATATATATATATATATAATTTAAAAATCATATCTGGTAATATTTGATATTAGATCACATTTTCTGCTAATGGGAGCTTAAAGTTCTCCTTTAAGAACACTAATTTACTAATAGGTTTTACCTTGCAAAATCTCTATTTTCATAATATACATTAATAATGTTGTGATCACTTGAAGCACTAAAAACGATTGAGGAATAAAGCTCGTCATGTACTAATATGCATGTAATTGTATCAAATAAGGTACAAAACTGAATGAGTTTCCTCATTTATGTTTCCTAATTTGTCTACTGTATACACGTGACAACTGATAATATGACCAGAAAACTAAAAATAATGTTGAAAAGTAGGGTTTATTTGTTTGTTTTAAATAAAAGATTTAAGCTTTATGATCAACATGTTTATACCTCACCAACTTATTAGGCGCTAGCATGCTAAGCAAAGCCTTCTGACCTTATTACTTTACAAGAGGAAATATGAAGCCCATAAGCTCTTACACAAACACTGACACATTGCGTTTCGTTACACACTATGTCATTTTGTTAGTACAGATGGTATGGATAAAAATAATATAACATAATTTTGCACTACTCACGCTAACAGTTACGTTAGCCACCTACCTGCTAGCTGTTTTCGCAGAAGCAGGGCCGATTGCTCAGTCATTTTATTTCAACTAATGTTAACAAAATAAATAATATCTCCAAACGAAAATGGGACGAAATAAAGTCAGAGAAATCAATGTTGGGCAATCAAAGTTGCTCGACACGCAGCACTTCGGCAGTGGATTTGATATCTACTTCGCATGCGCCGAGAAGCGATACATGTGATACTCAAGGCACTGACCTCAGAGCTGTGTGTCACTAGGTAGCTGCCTACTACAGCAGGTTTGGGCGCGTTCCGAATTATTGATGGCCAAAAATGCTGCACGCGCCCATGACGCGTGCTGTCTATGTAGATGTCTCACTAGCTGTCGAAACACAGCCAAAGTAAACGCGAACAAACAGCCTTGTTGATCATTCTGCTGAAAATATAGGCGATATGAACAGAAATAAACATTAAATCGCAAATACATATATTTTTTAACAATATAATTTATAAATGAGTTTTTCTAAATTGTGAATTGATGTCATATATGCACACAATTACAAATGTGTAGCGTTGTTTTTATTAACTAAAACTAATACCTTTAAAAATTATTGTCGGTCATTGAAATAAAGCTGAAGTATATAAGTATTAGATGAAAAGGTAAAACTTTAAAGCGTATTATTAGAATTATTAGAATTAGAAATGTCGAAGTAGACTACTAAAATCACTAAAATTAAAACTAAAATAATTGGAAAGCTAAAGAAACAAAATATAAAATGACTAATAAAAAACGTACTACAAAAAAAAATTACTAAAACTAAAATTAACATTTTAGTTTAATGATAAAAACCGGGGGGGGGAACATTATTTAATGTATAATTCAAAATGCAAGTAGACATATGTAAAAAATCAATACAGACAATTTATTCATAATAACACAGTACATTTGGCCCTATTTTACGGACTTTTATTAGAGTGTATAGTTTAGGCTATATACAGTATGTTGACTATACTGTATATTATGTACATAATTTTAAACGATTAATGACAGTGACATGTTCCCTGCAATGAAAAATATAATGCACAAGGTGGCAGTAACTGCTCACTAAAATTTTCTCCCAAAACATCCAAGGCACTTAGACATTTTGTGGTTTAGTTTAATTTTTAATTACTAATAAATTGTAAAAAAATATATATAATATATGTTTTTTAATTTGATAAAATATCTTAATATGTCAAAACTGAGTTTAACTGTGTCTTCAGATGAGCCTGAATCAGTGATTCTGAGTGGATTCACAAAGCCTGGCCCATCCTTTATCTTGAGAGCTTTATAATCCTCCTGACATGCCAGAATCTTACACTAGCTTTTTTACAGAACCATAAAAGGCAAACATTTGGCTCCCAGCCCAGAAACTGATACCAAACATAGACTGAATATGGAAAGGAGATGTTAGCAACTACATTCCACATCCGTGAAACTCAAACAAGGGGATGGGTTTCTGAATAAACAGCAACGCTCAGGTGACAAAAGGAAGACTTTGTGTACTCTTCCTGTTATGTTTTCTTTGATGGCACACACGTTGAGGAACACTTTACCTCTCAGATCTGTCTGTCTCATGGTTACCATAGAATTGTCTTGTGCCGTATCTTTTGTTGACATGTTTAGCATGCAACTGTCGACCCACTGTATTACACAGAGAAGCAACGGTACCCTGAATACCGTGCAATCTTATGGAAACATTTGACTCTTCTCATGAACTGTTGGATGCCTTATTACTGATTCAACCAATCCAACTCATCTTTCGCATCCAACAGAAGAAGCCATCTGTTTAAACCACCATGACTTCAAAACAAATTGAAAAATGCTATTATTGGTTAACAATTCTGAATATAGGACAATTAAACCTCCTGTATTATTTTAAGAAACTTGTAACTAATTGGAAGCCATTACAGACTTAAATCCATAAAATGCATTAAAATCTTGCAAACAGGATGGGCCAAACAGCTTGACACTTCATTGAGATGCTGACCGAGCATCTCTTTCTCTCTCAAGCCTGCTGCAATTAATGTGTCAGTCATGAGGTGTGTAATAAATGGGCAAATGGGTAGCTCGACTGACCTTTCAGCAAATGGAATTGCAATACAAAAGGGAACATATTTTGCTTTAAGCTTACTATGGATGTTATAGCAGTTTATGCATAATGTATTTCATAGTTTGATATTCATACTTTCTTTTTGAAGCAATAGTTCAAATAAGAAAATTCTAATTGACTGAAATCTACTGATTTACTGAGTTTGTTTTTTATCGGAATAGATTCAAAGAAATTTAGCATTCTATCACTTGTTCACCAATGGAGTGAATGGGTGCTATCAGAACGAGAGTCCAAACAGCTGATAGAAAACATCATAATAATCCACGCGAATCCAGTTCAACAATCAGCAGTTGTGTATGAACAGTTGTGTAAGAAACAAGTCCATCATTAAGGTTTTTTTAACTTTAAATGAACTTTTTTAACTAAAAATCTATCCCCTGATGTCAAAATCCACCATATTAAAATCCACCCACATATGTTTTGAACTATTTTGTACTGTTTTCACTTGCTTGATCTGTATATATTTCTCTCCTGATTCAGATAAGATGACTTTTTCACTAGAAATAGTCATAAATGTATATAAATTTATCCAAATTTATAAAAGTAATAAATACATCAATAATATGGATAGATACAGCTTTTCACTTCACAAGATATTAACTGATGGACTAGAGTTGTGTGGATTACTCATGGATTGAAGTTTTGAAGTTTTAATTTTTTTAAAAAAAGTTTTTAATTTTAAAATGATCAGACATTTCCAGAAATTAACTGACCATGGGAAGCAGATAATATAATATATTTTATAATATAACATTTTAGATGGTAATGGTATGGTATAAATTATATGGTATATAGTTTGAAAGTCTACATAGACCTAATCTGAGAACATATCTGGACAATCACCTCAGCCGTCAGCTATTTTCATCTAGAATAAACCAGTAGAGAACAGGCTAAATTGAGGTTAAAGTTTCATGATATGTAAGATAGTGTCAGTCAGGGAAAATCACCTTCTACTGCAGCTGTCAGAGATCTCAACAGATGGGCTGTGAATCTGAGCTGTAAGATTATGTTGATTGCCTTTTTTGGACATTTCTGTTTCCATAAGCCAAATCAACTTTTATGAAACTATAGGGGCGTCAGTGTACAGTAATGTTTTGTGTTTGTGTTTTCATCCATAAGTGTTCTAAACAACCACATCTGACTATTAGATCAACTTATAAACGTATAAACAAATGACATGGAAAGTACCATGTCATATCTCCATGACAACCGATCTTTGGCTAAACTAATTTAGCTGTTTTATATCTTTTTATCTGAGCCTGTAGTGTTGCAAAATGGCTGCAGACCCTGGGTCCAAGTTAATCTTATGTTGTTGTTTAATCGCTCCTTTTCATCAGTGAGACTGTGCAGTGAGTGGCCTTATCTTGTATGTCAAGTATAAGCTTTTTCTCCCATGATGCCTTGGTAATAGTAAAAAACAGTGTGCACCTCAAAGCCCTGTGTGAAGAAAATGAATCTTGCTTTCAACATTGTATCATACACCTATCTAAGAAGAAATAAATAAATATTTAAATGTTTGGCTGCATGACTATCTGTTTAACCAGTCAGACGTATCTAAGGTAAATTATCTTTTTTTAAATCAGGAATGGGTTTAACCATCCTGAGGAAAAAAAGCTTGTCAGTTTTTTTTTTTTTTTTAGTTTAAACACCAACATTTGAACCAGAACACAAGACAAACCTGCAAAGTGTTTTTTTTTTTTTTTTTTTATATTGCATATTTGTATATTTCTGTTCTGTTATATACATATATATATATTTATATATATTTATATATATATATGCACAAACATATAAATATAAAAAACATACATTTAGTTTACAACATTTCTCATTTTCATTTAGTTTTATTTGATGTAATAAAAACAAACTAAAATAAAAATAATAATAAAAATTAACATTAAAAAGCAACAACTAATAAAAATGACAAAATTAGCTACTAAAGCTTTAAAAATTAAATAGAAGATATAAAACTGAAACTATTTAAAAAAAAATAAAAACTATATATATATATACATATATATATATATATATATATATATAATAATATATATGCACACAACACACACACACCACACATATTTAAATATAAAAAAAAAACATAATTTAGTTTACAACATTTCTCATTTAGTTTTATTTGATGTAATAAAAACTAACTAAAATAAAAGTAATAATAAAAAATAACATAAAAAATCAACAACTAATAAAAATGACAAAATTAGCTAACTATAATAGTATCTCAATGTTAATAAAATAACAGAACAGAATTAATAATAGATTTTTAGACTTGCAAATTTTAGCAAAAGGTTATGTGCATGATTCCGTAATTCAGCATTCACTGTTACCACCTACCGGCGTAACTATGTGAATGTGTCGGTGAAGGAATCTTTTTGATTAAAATGTTCAAAAGATTCGAGTCTGTTGCATTAATCAAACCCCCACCTCTATCATCATAACATTATGCATATCAGGGACATTTGTTTGCTACACTACACCATTCTTCATTAGATCTGGAGTGACGGCGGGCGAGAGGGTCAGCTGATCCACACTGACGTGACGAAGAAAAGTCAAAGGAACGGGATTTCCGGAGTCCGCGCAGCCAATGAACGCATTCCACATGCGGACAGCGAGAGCGGCACAGCGGAGACACGCGATTGGTGCTGATGGTGTTAGAGAGCTGCGAACACCGGCAGTGTGCTGCAGTTTACGTGAATGAGCCGAGGATAGATCCGAAAGACTATTTAAGGGCTTCGTTTGGTTATCTAGCACATCATAAGGACACTAGGATTCCCAGCAGGAATCGAAAAAACTTCAATATCACGAACAACTAGCGAGTTTGCGATGCGCGTTGTGTAATTTTTGGTTGAATTAGTCCGGGTTTTTAACTTTTCTTCTCATTAAACGCCAGAACTAAACAGTTAACATCGGCTTTTATCGTATACTGTTTATCTGAAATCACTACGGTGGTTTTTGGATCAAGTTTTTCGTGGGTCCGAAGGTCTTGGTAGTCAGGACTGAAGGCTTTGAAGAAACCTGCTTGTGTGGGGGGTTGCGAGTCCGTTCATAGTCAGCGTGTCCGTCCGTCTACGATGGAGAACGCACATACGAAAACCGTGGAGGAAGTTTACAGCAATTTCGCCGTGAACGAGAGCACCGGGCTCGGCCTGGAGCAAGTGAAGCGTCAGCGGGAGAAATGGGGACCGAACGGTGAGTGAGCGAGCGAGCATGGCCCGGCTAATGCTAACAGAGGGGACTGGGATTGGCAGTGCAATAGAAAGCAGAGAGGTTTAGATGATTTCGCAATGTTCCTGTAGTGTAAGAGCATTGTTAGGCCCGTGAAAGAGCTGGCGCACATGCGGCGGTATTCGTTTCATCAGCCGGCATGTGTCCGAAATGAAGGCGCGTGACGTGACTGCTGCTCGCCACCAGCGAGTATTCTTATAGATTTGGCCAGAAATTAGTGTTGTAGATGTAAACAACCTGTTTTGTTACTTTTTTTATTTTATTTGTTAAAAAAAAGTGAAGTTAAAATCTCAATTGTCTTATGCTGTTAAGCCTAAATGATGCAGAGGATTGTACTGTGCCTGAACTTTCAGGATCTAATGTTTTTTTGTTTGTTTTTTTTTTTTATCCCCCCCCATGCTGTGAATCTTTGGCTGTCCCACAGAATTGCCTGCGGAAGAGGGTAATCTTTTGTCATGTTTTTTTAACGCCTTCTTTTATGCATTTCACACCATGGTCTTTATTATCATGTATTGACTTGGTTTTGTCCTCAGGAAAATCACTGTGGGAGTTGGTGATGGAGCAATTTGAGGATCTTTTAGTGAGGATTCTTCTCTTGGCAGCTTGCATATCTTTTGTAAGTACCTCAATACAGTATTAATATGGAAAAAAAAGTGTTTATTTAGTTTTCCATATCATAATTTTCCACAGTTATATCTGTATTAGGTTAAAGGTTAGTTCACCCCAAAATGAAAATTGTCATTAATTACTCGCCCTCGTGGCGTTCCAAACCCGAAAGACCTCTGTTCATCTTCGGAACACAAATTAAGATATTTTTGATGCATTCTGACAGCTCTCTGACCCTTCCATAGACAGCAAGGGTCCTTACATGATAAACGTCCAGAAACATAGCAAGGAGATCGGTAAAATATACATGTGACATCAGGGGTTCAACCGTAATATTACAAAGCAACGAGAATACTTTTTGTGCGCAAAAAAAAAAAAAATGTATTTAACAATTCGTCTCCTCTGCATCACCCTAGAGCCATTTGAGGTCTTAAGGGTTTGGAACGACATGAAGGTGAGTAATTAATGACAGAATTTTCATTTTTAGGTGAACTATCCCTTTAAATAAGGGTAGATTAGATTGGATTCAACTTTGTCATTGTGCAGAGTACAAGTATATTACAGTTAGCATCTAACCAGAAGAGCAATTTAGCTGAACTTATTATTAATATTAAGTAACATTTTTCTGGGGGGAAATATAGCTTGTTAGTTAGTTTGTTCTCCGCCAGTGGAAAAAAATAAGCTAAAGCATCAAATTTTGGCTGTCACCAAGCAACACAAAAACAAAAAAAAAGTCTGGAAGAGCATGTTAGTGGAGTGGAGCAACAGAGAATTCCCCTTCCCGCTCATAGTGTTCTGTAATTACTCAGCTCCAGTTCCACTCAGGGTTTTCCACTCGGTCTTAGAGCGGTGCTTGGTCAACCAAATATAAAGAGTGAAACTTAAGTAATATAGTGTATAAATAATGGTGATGTGCAAATCAGCAAGCATTATAAGCTGTTTTGTTGTAGCTGTTTTGCAATACACAGAGTCACATATACACATTACATTATGGTTTTGTAGAACAGCAGTTTTGTTCAGATTTTATGATTTCTATTTGGTTCAATAAAAAGTTTTGTGGTAAATGTTAATCTTTGCTTGAGATGAGAATACGTACCATGCTGAAAGGTATCTGAGTGTTTTTTTATAAATGCTCTGCGTGATATTTTGATCATGTTACAAAATGCTGTCGTTAGGCTGCAAGGTGATGATGTACGGTGGTTCACTCAGTGGTTCATTTATGTTGTCTGGAGTCTTTAACACTCGTCTGTTCTGGATAATGTTTCACCGCTGGAATGGGAAGCATGGTGCAAGTCCAAGAGGGCTTAGAGTGCTCTCACTGAGAACGTGGTGTAAAGTACTCTGCCCCGGAGGTTAGGTTACTGTGTTAAACTGACTGTCATCCACTTCCTGTGTTTGGACCTGTGGGTTGGCAGAAAAATCAGTGTTTGTTGCATCAACATTGAAGATTATTGTTATTATAGCATGCTTGTTTATATGACAAATATATGAGGGGGGGAGGGTTGTGGATTGGAACGGCATTTCTTAAATCCATTTGCTTTTGTTACTGGCTGCTTGTTTCTCATCTTCGCATCTGGCATCCAGTATTGTGACATTGCACAAGTGTTACTGGCAACAGGAAAGTTGTTCTCCCAGAATCGGTCCTGTGTATTGTTGGAGATCTCTCTTAGGCCCCATTTACACCTGGCTATACACGGATCTGAACAGGTCCAAACATGTTATACTTCACTAACCTCTCATAGAGATGCATTAACTTGCTGTTACACTCACCTTTGATATTCCCACAAGGCAAGGGTGTTATTCAATCAGTACACCACATCTCATCAAGACTAAGCACAGCAACTGGAATTAACAACCACAGCTGTTTTCACAAGAACCTTATATAAATGAAGTCAGTCAATGCTTTTGAGTGGAATCTCAATTAATGGACTGAATTTTGGAAAAGCCATTGTGCTTTGCATTCAGAGGTCATAATTATTTTTTTTTTATTATTGTTGTTATTATTATTATTTTTTTTTATACCAGAAATGACATAATTTACATATTTTGCTATGAGTTTGGTAATGTTGGTATTAAAAGTATCACATCTGTTGTATGACTTAGTTGTTCTAAAAGACAAAACATATTGCCACAACTCAAAATACACACACAAGCATATATATATATATATATATATATGGTGTAGTAGTGTTGTTTGCTAAGACAAGCATCACAATTATTGCTCATACTTAAGTATGACATTCTTTTTTTGTTACATTCTCAAACTGATCAGTGAGACCTCTTGTGTGGCCCAGGTATGTTTAAGCCCATAGAGTCTAGATTGATGAAAGCTGGTCTGTCTTAATTGGATTACATGAAGTGTTTCAGTGTTCACTGGGCCTTGTCTGGACAGTGTCAGCATGCCTGTAAATTCACATGGCTGGCTTGTTAAGTGCTTTGTCTCAGTTATGCTGCCTAGAAGTGGCATACATTAAATATAGTAATGCTTGTGAAGTTGCTGACATCAGTCTGTTTTTTGACACCAGGCATAAAGCCACAAGTCCTGCCAAGTCTCACAATATATAGAGGGACATGCTTGAAGTACAAAAAAAGTGAAAACATGACACACTAAAAGGTTTATATGGTGTCTTCCCTGGAAGACTCCTCTGTGTTTTCATTCATTTGTTAATGTGTGGGTATTTGGCAAGCTTCCTCAGTGGAATGAATGAAAAATATAAATGAAATCCTTATTTAAAAAGTGCTTATTTTTGTTATGTTCTTTTATAGGTACTGGCCTGGTTTGAAGAGGGAGAGGAGACCATTACAGCGTTTGTGGAGCCTTTTGTAAAATTTCAAAATCCAATACCAAATTACATTTTAGGTGTCTGGCAGGTAAGTTTGGACCACTTTTTCTTGAACTTTGCCTTATTTTATACTTTTTCTGAACAGCATGAAGACTGGAAATACAATTATTTTGCTAAGGTTACTTGTTTGCACAGGTTGAAGGAGTGTTTCAGTGTTGATATTTAAATGTTGTGCTTATTGTTTCACTTAAAATATTTTGAGTTTGCTAAGGACAGATTGGACAAGTAATGTCACATATAATCACTAAATCTATAATTGACGTGCTCGCCAGATGTTTATGAACAATCTTTGAGTACTTTGTTGTGTGAGTAATTATCATTGTCTACCATTCAGGTTTGGTCAGTAAGTTTTCTTTCTTTTGTTAGGTGTTAAAAATGATCAAAAGTGACAGTAAAGGCATTTATAATGTCACAAAAGATTTCTGTTTCAAATAAATACAATTATTTTGAATTTTCTATTCATCAGTATGAAAAAAAATCACTTTCCGTTTTCAGTACTGACAATCGTTTCTTGAGCACCATATATTCAGCTTTGTCATCATAAAAATTTATTTAATTTTAAAATACATTAAAATGGTAAACTGGTGTTTTAAATTATATATTTTTTTCACGATATTACTATTTTTACTGTATTTTTGATCAAATAAATCCAGCCTCGGTGAAAGTATAATTGGTTAGTATTTGTTATTATAGTCTATATAATGGGATTTAAAGTTTACCATCCTCCAGGACGGCTGTTTCTGACAGCTGTTTTCCACAGGTAGAGCTCACTTGTTCCCGGGCTATCAAGTTTGTTTTAGATGCTTTAATAATGTGAATGTAGATTTTCTTGAACAGTGTAGTTAAGCCTTTTATGAAAATGAAAACATGTGGCCATTTTTTCCCTGCCCTTTTCTAAAGATAGTTCTGCTGTCCCAGTGGAATCCAGCGTAGAGCCAAGACCCTATTTTCTCCAGCACCTCTCAGCACATGTCCCAGATTTCTCTCTATCATTTTATTTTAGTCACCATTCATTACCCAGACTGCCCCGAGAATCCTCAGCCTTCTGCTTTTTCAAATGGTCTCCTCAAAGGGCACAGCAGCAACACAGTGCTGAATGCCTTGGGCTGGAGTTTTACAAATAATATTAGTATATATAAATTGAGAGATTTTTTTTTGGAGCCTAATAGTCCGTGTCTGGTAGCTGTTTCCTGAGGTGGTCTTCATGCAGTTTTTCCTCACAGGTGGCCTACAAGTGTTCGTCTTATAGTTCTTTGGTGGGTTGCTTCTCTAATGGCAGGTGTGATGTGAGAGGCAAGAGGACTTATTATCCTCTGGTCTATATGGCCACTTTTTCAATCAGAGAGGAGAGCAGCATTGCTAGCCCAGGGCAAACTTCAGTCCATGCACCTGCTCTGGTAGATTTACAGACCCATTAAACATCTGCAGAAAAGGCATTCTTCTTTAGTAGTTTGTTTCCTTGCCACATTGATTTAGAGTACTTGATGTATGAATGAAATTCATTTCATGAATTATTTCACTGAATTTAATGACTTTTGGCGATTGTTTTAACCTAAATTTAAATATTTGGTAGAGCACATTCTGTTGGATAGACCCCATGCCTGAAACCAGTGTGTTTAAGGCAGTGCGCTCTGCTTCTTCATTGATGTATGAATCAAAAGTGTTCCTACAGAGTTAGATTGGCCTTCCTCCTTTCAGTTCTGCTCAGATTAACTGTGAAATGAGTATCGCGAGGTCTCATGAGCCAGATCGTGTGACTCCATCTGCCTTTCCGCACTCAGCTTTATTTCTCATCATTAACATGGTGCACAGGAGTCATATATGAATATTATTATTGATGCACATCACTGTGGTTAGAATGATTTTTAGTGTGATGTACATTAACTCGGCAGTTAATAATGACAGTATTTTTGTAATAAAAAAACTTGCTTACTAGTCATCTATTGAGAAGCGATGCTGAGATTTTTTTTTTTTGTGGTAAGTGTATTTATAGCTTCTTGCCTTTATTTGTCAGGGTTTGAAACTGGTTTTTCACTGTTAGGCACGCCAGTTTTGTTTGTTTGACATAAGACTTTGTGTTCCCATCATGCAAGAGAAACCACAGGAAGTTCACTGCCAAATGCTCTGCCAACCAGGCTACCACTATTAATAATTGTGTCCCTGGGGATTAATCGTGTTGAATGCATGAAAGGTCACGTTAAATGCAACGTTTTACTTAAGAATAAGCACTAGAGGTCAGCGTCAATGGAAGTTTTCTTTCAGTCGTATGTGCTGGTGCCTCAGTCATCCAAGACTCAAATTCTTATAGTGTGGTGAGCCCTGGATTGTTTTACCATTTCTAGAATGCCACTGAATTGAGCTTTGCGGATTTGTATTTTGAACAGCTGTTCTACTATATGAAATAGTTTGGCAAATTTAGTTTTAACTATTATTAATAATAATGTAGTCTTGTGGAAGAAAGTGTGCAGATTTATAGCCTAGGCTATAATAAATGTATAGCCTATTTATGTCCAGAAATCCTTTTTTAATTTTTTTTTTTTTTTTATTGTTTTTGACGAGGGTTTGACGAGAAGTTCTCAAGCTTTCTTATGCCTGCTAGGATGTCCCAGAAATATGAAAATGTCTAATTTCTATTCATGTTCTGCTTGCAGGAGAGAAATGCCGAAAATGCCATTGAGGCCCTAAAGGAGTATGAGCCTGAGATGGGCAAGGTCTATCGCCAGGACAGGAAGACTGTACAGAGGATCAAAGCCAGGGACATCGTACCCGGGGACATTGTGGAAGTTGCCGGTAAGAATTTCAAGTGACTATTCTCAATGTAAAATTCAGCCAGGTGAACAGTGAATTCTTAGCAGCGGGAACTAATCAGCAACAGGTGTAAAGCAGCCAGTGTTATCATCCATATGGTACGACTGCTGTGTGAACAGGTTGGTTTCCCAGTGGTTTAGGCTTACAGAGTCACTCTCTCTGAACCTTTGTGTGTGATCACACGGTTGCCTCAGGAGAGGTAGTGTTTCATGGGTTTTGTAGTAAAGACTTAAAAAAAAAAAACACACATACTGAATTAACTAATTACCTTGTCAAGTTCATTTTCATCTAATTGCCACAAATTCATTTTCTCTGAAAATAATGGATGGCATCACTTTGTATTGCTTGAGAAAGCAAGAGATCATGTTGTGTTTGTGTGTTTCTTTTGCTTTTTTCTTTGTGGTATTTTGAGTTTCACAGTTTTCTGTATTACCAACGAATTTCTTACTAAAATAGGAAGTTGAGGTGGTACATATTAGACTTAGAAAAGTCTCTTATTCTCACCAAGCCTGCATTTATTTGATCAAAATTTTCAGCATAATTACTCCAGTCTTCAGTGTCACATGATCCTTTAGAAATCATTCTAATATGCTGATTTGCTGCTTAGGAAACATTTCTTGTTAATAATGTTAAACCATGATGCATATTTCAGGATTCTTTGAATGGAAAGTTTAAAAGAACAGGTTTTGTAACATGGTTCTCAATTCCAGTCTTCGCACAGCACCGCTTTGCATAATTTGCATGTCTCTCTTATATAACACATCTAATTCAAATCACCATCTCGTGAGAAGAGAGCTCCATGTATGAACGGTGTTCCGATTGTCATGGTCCTTACACAGTGTTCATTGCTCCCTACTCCCTGAGCACGGGAATTGAGAACCACTGGTCTATACTATTAAATTGAAAAAAAAAAAAAAAAAAAAATCGTATTTGAAAACACTCAAAAAACATTTGCAACCATTGTCTGTTTGGAAAAATAAATCTAGTATGAGATTATTTGCCACTTTCTGTAGTCAAAACAAATGTAGGAGGGATTTATAATTTAGGGGGAGGGGACAATCTCATTTTAGAGGGTTTAGTTTGTATAATACAAGATGAGTCATCAGTATTTTTTAAAATGTTTCCTGGAAGAGAACGACTGTAAAAGTAATGTACTTGGTAATTTGTTTAACTTTAGAGTTCCCACATCAGTTCATCTGAATAGGGATTATCAGGAGTGCCCCTTGCTCTATATTGCGTCACGTACCGCCACGTCTCTTTGCTCACTGGAACAGATCACTACTACTAGGCGCCGTGCTTCCTTATTGCTTTACTCAGTGTTTTACACATTGGTGGCTGTTAAGACTCTTTCAGCTAGTGTGCAATTAGCAGTACACCGTGATTAATCAAAACACTTGCCCAAAACACGTGATTGCCCTTTACCGATTTTCATTTTTGCACTGTTTGCATAAACTTGATGAGGAGTGTACTCAAAAGCTTCAGGTGGAGTTAAATAACTGCTTAGTCATGATAAGGTGAAACAGGCAGTGCTGAGAGGTGAGCTACATGATACAGCAGAGCCCCCATCAGCAGGATGGGGATTGGAGGTCCCGATGTTCTTGCGTCACTGACTAATACCCTCCGGTAATGCAACCAGTTGAGTGTACCTGTTACATAACCTGTGAGGGGTGCCTAAACGGATGGGTCATGAAAAATTAAACACTCCACAATACTTCTGTGTGGGTGGTAGAGTTGCTAAGGATACATCTAAGTGTTTTTTTTTTTTTTTTTGGTAATGCTTTTGCAGAAGCTGGAACAGGGCTCCAGACCAAAAAGAAAAAAATAATAATAAGTTATAATAAGTTAAAAATAAGTTAACTGTTTGATCTGTATAAGTATGTATCAAAGTAGTGGTTCCTGGTTGATTTTGAATTGGACAACTAAGAAATGGCAAGAGTTGTGAATGGAGTAAAAGCTCTGAATGATTCATACATTTTTAACAGGCTTATTAAAAAGAATAAGTTCATGAGTCGTATTTTCATGAATCGGACACCATGGCTCGTGCTGAGTTCATAGTTGCATGCAGAAAGCATACTCTAACATGACTGTATTTGAAGAATCTTTGTGTGCTGCCACATATGGGTTTCTTGAATGTTGCCAATGTTGACTAGATTTTAAGTTATTATTTTTTTTTATCGCATTTGCAACAAAAAAGCAGTTATTTGCAATCAGTTTAGTAGCAGTCTGGAGCCAAATTTGCCAAATAAAATAAACGTACAGAGCTTAAATCTAAGGCACTTTGAGAAGGGGGGAAATTCTTTTCCTGTGTTACTGGGGGTTTAGATACTGTTGTCCTGCGTCACTCTACAGCACAGTTTTGTGTGCTGCTGCAGTCAGAGATGGAGAGAGAGAGAGAGAAAACAGCATTCCTTTTTTGCCTGGTGAAGGAGAAAGGGAGGTCATAGAAGGGTCTGATTGTCTAAAACTCCTATATGGGAGGGATAAAGCTGGGTAAATGGATTTGGGTTAACCATTCGTGCATGGAGGCAAATGGTATAGCGGATAGACGGTGATGAAGGGAGTAAAGGAAACAAAGAGGGAGGTGACTGCAGGGGGAAAGGTAGTCTCGTGAGTGGAATGTTAAGTGTCTGTGTAGAGGCAGTAGCTGTGCAGCCTCGCCGTCGAGCCACACCAGAGCTCACAGCTGATTTTGCATAAATCTGCAGCATCCGCGTGCATCATCCAGCCTTTGCTCAGATGTCGCTGAACTGTCCTTCAGCAGATGGTGCAGTGATGTTTGAAAAGCGGTGATCCCCTGTTCCCTCGTGAGGTCTGCGTGACGTATCTTTAATCAAAGCTGGGGGGTTTGGAATGTGATGCAAACGAATGACGCAGGGAAATTAAAATATTTAGATCTAACAAAGTAATAAATTTTCAAATGTATTAAAATAAAAATGGTCTTTGATCAAATTTGTCATACTGACCAAAGTTTTAAATAGTAGTGTAACTGTATATAAACGCACTGACTGAGTTGCTACATGCTGAGTTGACACTCATACTTAAGATTATGTATATAAACCTACGCCTAACTTTTTAAGTATTAAACATCAACATGTAACTCTTCTCACATTGTTTGTGCTAGAGACATAAGTTATACCTTAAATCCTCCAGCAATCTGAGAACATCTAACTCCTAGCATAGCAGCACAAAAGCCCCACCCCATCGCTCCGTTACCCTGCTGAAATCTGCGTCATCTTGCTAAATAGGTGAAAATGTAGCAGTAGATTGCTTGTATATTTATATCCTACCTCGGCTCTTAATAAGGTGAGTCATAAACTCTAGTCCATGTAGCTGCTTTTGTTTCACTTCACTCTTATGGAAGAATAATCTTGCAGGCCTTTGCTGGAGATGGCAGCCTCTCACATCTCCATGTCATTATCAGCGTCTTTTGTACATCTGCAGGCTGATAGCATGTAAAATGATGCCATCATGCTGCCTCAAATTCCAAACATCTGATCTGTTGGGAGGCATATCCTGTCATCTGCAGACCAGCGGCAATAATTGACAATTTAGTACTGCGTATCTCCTCTTTCAAAATGCAGTGAAAGCTCTTTGTTTCAGAGCTTTGCTGCTAATGCTGAACTGAATGGATTTTGAAAGTTTTAAAGTAGGGATGCACCGATGTATTGGCGGCCGATATTTACCCGTCAAAATAGGAGTCCCGCCTTAGTAAAGGAGATCTCATACATATTTAAACTTACAAAAAATATTAAAATGTATACAAAAACAAATTAGAAGATTAATCATAATAAAGTCTGTTACAATAAAGAATAATTGTGTATTTAATTTATACAGTGACGTGTTATTTTACATTTGTTTACTTTATTTCTGCACTGATTATTTAATATGTATCTTTGTTTTGTATTCATGTAGGCCTGGTGAATGTTAAATGGATCCAATCCATGTTCATCAGAAATTATTTGATGATGCAGCAATAGAACTGCTAGTATAATTTAATGCAGGTGTTTTTGAACTTTTTGCTCTATTTTGATGCCAAAATTTCAAATAAGAGAGGAAGTGACAAATATCGGTATCAGAATCCACCAATAAGTGTTTGTTAAAATTGGTATCTGCCCCCAAAAAATCCTATTGGTGCATCCCTATTTTAAAGTCGCATCCATTATGCCTTTTTAGCAGTTCTGGTATTTAGAAGAACGTGTCTTCATAGGGAGTTCCAGAAATTTGTGGTTTCAGGAAACTGAATCAAGTTATGAATAGGAATGCTAATGGATTCCTGTTAGCTTTCTTCATTACACTGCAAAACACTTCTTAATGAGTTTTAATTAGTTATTTTTGACTTGATTCCCAATGAAAATATTTCAAAAAATTGTTAAAATAAGGTAATTATTAAATAATGTATATAAATTACTTGAAATGTTGCATAACATATTAAAACTTGTTTTCATAAATTTTATCTTAAATCAGAGTTGCCTAGTTTTTATAATTCATATTTATATTTGACCAATGATTTTTGTGAGGTTTTTTTTTTTTGGTTTTGTTTTGTTTTGGAAACTAGACAGTTTATGATTACAACTTTATGGCGATTATCCAATTAACATTGAGTGTAATCCCTAAAATATGTAGTTTAGTTATAGCAGTGGCATATTTCTTTCTTTTTTTTTTTTTTTTTTTTTTTTTTTTTTTTTTTTTTTGGGCTACTTTAATTGGACATTGGGCTAGTTTTGGGCTACTTTTGATTGGGCAATGGGCTGGCTTTGTTTGTTACACAGATCTGGCTGCCCTGTCTTGAATATACATGTATTTTTTTTATGGTACTGGCAGATTTTCTTTTTGTTTTTAACTTAAACAAGTTGACAAAATCTGACAGTGTGGTAAGAGAGAATACATGTGTGAAAGCTACAATCTATGAAACAATCCTCCTTATGTAATGCTCCTTAAAAATGTATCTTATTTCAATCATTTTCGGTATTTAAATGAGGAAATAAAGATATTTTTGGAGTGTAAACGCCTCCTTGCATAACCATTCTAGACTTGTAAACTTTTGACATTAGAGGCATGGTGCTGAAACAGGTCACATGGGTTTGTATCTGGACTGATCTTATTCCCTCATTCTTGCCAATAATTACCCATCTTTCCTTTAAAATCAGCATGAAATCAAATTTACTCTATCGATTATCTTATTGATCTTATTATGAATGATTCATCCATGCATGTTTAATTATTATAAAGTGTTTTTTTGAGCTCACTTAGTATCAGTATGGAAGAAAGTATCTGTCACTACTTCTGTTCTGTTACATCTCACATTTGGTCTTCTGTCTCAAAACAGAAAATTAAACAAACTTGAAACATTAAAAACTAAAAGCGCTCCATGTCGGAGCTAAATTGTTTGAAATCTAATATATTTTATTATTAATGCACATTCAAATTTGATGATCTCAACCACTGAATCAGTCACATGACTTTTTATTTTTGATTCAGTCACTCTTCTCTTAATTGCGGCCTCACCTTGAGGGACATCAGTGTAGACATTAGCTAAGGGGACTTATCACAGGAGGATTCTGGGGGTGGGGACAAGTGTAGACAAGTCCCTGTTGACCCAAAGGAATATGGTACAGCACAATTTGCTGATGCAAGCCACTTGAGCAATTGACCTTAAAAAGGGGTAATAGAAAGTGTTAGAAATATTAGCCGACTGCCTTTGACACTTGCTAACCGCTGCAGTGTGAATGCACTGAGAAAAGTGACAAGCAGCCAAAGTAAAAAAAAAAGCCTTTGTGGTATTAAATGCATTGTATGACTTCCTGTCCACAAATGAACGTTGTCTTCCGCCCAGTGACACTTTTTCCTCCCAGTCTTCCAGCTTCTAAATTTACTGTGCCTCTCTGCTAATGAACCAAGATTGTTTCCTTTGCTATGGTTATGGCTCTGACTCAGGACTCCGGAATCGTCCTTAGAAGTACTAAATCAAGGTTGCTCTGCAATCGCTCAGGTGGGGTGTTTCATTGTGCATTAAACTCTGCATCCTAACTGCAGGCCTGTAGCCTAAACGACCACCCTGTCCCAGTAGAGAGCAAGTGAGAGCGTGAATGAAGGACGGAGACAGGATGTGCAGTTAAGAGTCGACCAGATTTGACGAGATAAATAATCAGCGAGCCAGATGGCCAGTCTCATTTTTTCTTGTGTTTAAAGGGGAGGTGTTCTGCTCTTTGTCCTCTCTTGCTGTCATCCGCAGGCATTGATTCAGTCCCATTGGTGGCAGCAGTGGGACCAGGCTTTTGGAGGACAAGTTGTCTGTTTGACAGGGAGCATATCCGGCCCTATGTGTTTACGTGCTCGAGTCATCGCTGCACTTGCGGCCTCTAACTGTCAGTTCCCTCAAGAAGAGCTCCCAGGGGAGCTCCAGCAAATTGAGACTGCTTGGGAGGGAGTGTTCTTTGTGCAAACCAGCCAAAGGCCATCAGGGACAATACGAGGAACTGTTGATGCTCCCTTTGAAGTTTGCTTACTAACATGATTGTTAGTGGTCAAGATGTCCCTTATGTTTTCTCAAAAAAATATGTGCAAATGTCAACTAGGGTTAAAGTTAATTTTGTTTTTAGTTGTGTTTGCTAAGAGAACTATTGCTTTTTTTTATTATTTGGTTTGTGTTCTGTTTTGGTTTGGTTTAGTTTTTTTTGTTTTTTTGTTTTGTATTGTGTGCTTTTTTTATTGCATAGAAATGTGCTAAAAAATATTGCTAGCTACCTTCTACACTTTTAAGTCACTTAAGTAAACTTAAGTTTACTTTAAAGTCATCTATTGTAATTTAATTGCCAGTATTTCACAGTGCATAGGGTCTTTCTGTTCTTATGTCTTGATTATCCAAAGATGAAGATCTTTGGCACAAAATTTTGTAGTTAAAACCACAAGTGGAGTTAAAACCACATGGTTTACCCATGAATAACTCTGTTGGAATTGAGTGTTTGACAGTTTGTTTCCAACCTTTCATTAGCAGCAAATATGATACAGCCACTTGCTCTCAGTTAGCTTTTTAACTTCGTTGTTTTGATTCAGTGATAGTGACCTTGATTTTTTTTTGTGTGTGTGTGTGTTTTGGGTTGGTACTTGTCTCTCTGAGCTCCATTACGTGAAATCATCTAGAGATCTATAATAAAACTCTAAGCTTTATAGTATAGCGGGTCTTTGACAATGTTTTTGAGCATTCTTTTAATTAAAATGCCTGAGGCTTGTGAATTTTTTTTTTTTTTTTTATCTTTCTAACTCTTTGCCATTAACTAGTGTTATTAAAATAACATTAAACGGTCCAAAAATGATTCTTCTACGATCTATTCTTATAAGACTTTCTCTCCTTGTCTACCTAAAGTAGGTTACCTTGTTACATGACCTTTTTCTAACTTGAGGTATATATCGGGATTATGTTCCACATTCTTTGGTTTAGTTTAGGGGCATTTTAAATGTGTATTTTTATAATGGGATCATAGAAACTTTATTTTTGAAATCCAGAGCTCTCTTAGAGCTGCACTGAGTGCACTTCACTGTCTAAGTGTGTGGTTAATAAATCTAATAAAGCATGTTCAGTGGCAATACATGTAATAAATTGCACAAAATGTGCTGTATATGTCAAATATATATAGTTTGTAAGTATCTTTAAGTCCTCTACATAATTCTATGGACTAATAGTTTCATCTCAAACTAAATCTGTTTACGTTGTGTGTTAGCTTGACTGTGCACCATAGTGCATATCAAAATAGCTTTTCCATTTTTGGACTTGTTAGTTGTTGGTCTGATACCACCCGTCATGCCACCCGTCACTGGCATGTTTGTGAAAACTTAGTCCAGAAAAGGCAAAGCTTCCAGGCCCATATCCTCTGGTTATTTAACGTTCTTTTCACCTAGAACATCCTGTGAAAAGATGCTTTGTCATTGCCTCCCCTTTAATAAACTCGATTTACATGTCAAGCAGCGACTTCAAACAGACGCCATCTCAAATTACTAATAAACGTCAAGTATTTTAGCCAGCTCAAGTATCAGTCACCTTACTCATTAAGAGATTTGTTTGGAAACGATTAAGGTATTTACATTTGCTCTTTTCCTAGTAGCAATTACTAAACCCCCCTCTGTTTGTGGAAAGAGTGAAGCAGAGTCTATTTTTGTCCAAGTAAAACATGAATGTTTCAAAGCTTTTGATGCTGTTCATTAACCTCTTCAGTGTAGGTCCTGTCCAGAAAAATAGCCGAATAAAAATTTCTCGCTGGTGATCTGCAGATTCACAACAAGATCTCTAGATGCTGAGATTGTCCTACTATGTGACTTAAAAAGGCCTGGATGAGATGAAGCATTGCCATAATTCCTGTGATATTTTGTTTTGTAAAGCTTGCTTAAGAACTTAGCAAGTGCGCCTTAAAAGACTTTGAAAGTGTAGTGGCACCTTTGCTTTGTAGTGGCAACTTTACCTTTCTTCTGAAATGTTTTGGCTCTTTTATTGCAATTTGATATGCTCTTATAAATATGCTCTTATAAAATATATGGAATGTCATGACAGTGTTATTTTGGTTGGCCTTGTTCACTTCAAGCACTGGATTTATCTCTATCTAACAGCATGTTTTTGTTTCCCTTTAGTGGGTGACAAAGTTCCTGCTGACATTCGCTTGACTTCAATCAAGTCAACGACCCTGAGGGTGGACCAGTCCATTCTAACAGGTGAGAACAGTGGCTTTACTAATTCAAGTGGACTTTTTAAATGTCACACAGGTGAAATTACTATGGACACTGCAGTGTTTTATCAGCAACAGGATGTGAGGTCACAATTTAGGGATTCTGTTTTTAATATATAACGGACTCCATAGCCCCTTTCACACTGCACGTTGGAACCGGAAAATTGCCGGAACATTGCCGGGTCGCCTTCTGTGTGAACGCAAACACGTCCCGGGATTGATTCCGGGATTGATCCCGGGTCGGGGACCTAGTAACATTGCCGGGTTCAGTCCTGGAATGAGTGCTGTGTGAACAAAAGCCAGAACTAATGCCGTGTCGTAGTGATGACGCACATTATCGCGTGACTCTTTTAGCGTGTTTTGAAGGCAGATCAACGTTCGCGACGAAACAAATATGTGCAAACTGTAACGAAGCAGAGATCAGTTAGTTCCTCACCTTCCACGCTGAAGCTGAGATCGGTCGCCAGCTTAAGTGAAAGTTAACGTGCCTAGCATTTAAGACTCGTACATTACACGTCACACCCTGATATCAGGTGTCTTCACGGGACCTTTGCGGGTTGTGTGTGAACGCACGCACATATTCCGGGTAATCACCGGCAGTGTGAAAGGGGCAAAATCTAGCGACCTGGGAACAATTGCCAGGACACATTACCCTTGTATTTTCCGGAATCGCAGTGTGAAAAGGGCTCATGTAGCGCAAAATAAATTACATTTTTTCAGCCTTCAAAATGCTCTTTATTGTTCAGCGAAGATGACAGAAATTTTGTCATTTTTGTATATGTATAATTCTACAGTATCCTTTTATCTAATCACAAAACTGGTTAAATCAAATTTCTATTATTGCGATAAATTCAGCAGTGCAGGCATCCCGTTGAACAGCGGTGCAGGAAACATTGCCACAGTACGCTACCTTATAAAGTCAGTAGTTGATATGAGGTGGAAAAATATAGGCTATTATTATTATTTTTTTCTGAGAAGATTCAGTGCTTATTTTAAAGGGAGATCAGCTGTTCTCAGTTTCTGCAGTCTTCAGTTAGGGGGAAAGACTGAAAGGAAGTGCTCTTGTAGGAGGCAGGTCTAGCCTCATTGCCTTAATTGGTAATGGTCTGTTCGACTTCCACATCTTTTAGCTTCTCCATCCATGTCTGTTTTTTGTTGGGATTCTTTGCCATCCTGACCAGTACTGAACCGTTTAAGCAATTAAGCAAATGCCCATCAAGGACTTAAATTTGGCCACCTGCCTGGTGAAGTACTAACCTGATCCTCATGTATTACTCTAAGCTTAAAGGGCAGACAAGTAGTACTAGAGTTTTGATTTCACCAACTTGTCATCTGTATCTTCACAGGAGAATCTGTGTCAGTAATCAAGCATACAGACCCTGTCCCTGACCCTCGAGCTGTGAACCAGGACAAGAAGAACATGCTCTTCTCTGTAAGTCAGACCTCTGATGACTGCTGTCAGCTTATTATTAGTTGTGATCATATTTAGAGTTAGATTTTTGTTTTCTCCTCCAAACTTCAGGTATGGTACCATTCAAAACTCTCTAATCCTCACCAAGGCAGTATTTATTTGATTATATATACTAAATGTAAATACAAAGTAAACAAGCTGTGAAATATCCAATATTGGTTGATTCCAATTTAAAAAACTATTATATTGTGCATCTTTATTTGCATGGTTTAGGTTTCTTGAAAACTTTTAGAAGAAATTAGATTGCTTATTGAATATGATCATAATTTATAGCTTTAAAACTCACCTTTGACTTCATGTTTACAGGGTACCAACATTGCTGCAGGCAAAGCAGTGGGTGTAGTGGTCGCAACAGGCGTGAACACAGAGATCGGCAAAATCCGTGATGAGATGGCAGCCACAGAGCAGGAGCGCACGCCGCTGCAGCAGAAACTGGACGAGTTCGGCCAGCAGCTGTCTAAGGTCATCTCACTCATCTGCATCGCTGTATGGATCATCAACATCGGACACTTCAACGATCCCGTTCACGGTGGCTCGTGGGTCCGTGGGGCTGTGTACTACTTCAAGATCGCTGTCGCATTGGCTGTGGCCGCCATCCCCGAAGGCCTGCCCGCCGTCATCACCACCTGCCTGGCTCTGGGTACCCGTCGCATGGCTAAGAAGAACGCCATCGTACGCTCTCTGCCCTCAGTGGAGACCCTTGGGTGCACCTCTGTCATCTGCTCGGACAAGACCGGCACCCTGACCACCAACCAGATGTCTGTTTGCAGGGTGAGAATGCTGGGAATATTGTAGCCAATGAAAGTGAACTTTGATGAGCAGCTTCAGGGCTCATCAAAGAGGAAATGATAACTTACAACCCCTGGCTGTTATAAATTCTGTTTAGCCAAGGGTTGAAATTATGGGCAACAGTCTGTTATTGTTTAGAAATTTGCAGGCTGGGGTTCAGCCAAGAACCGAGAGCAATATTACTGCAGACAATTGGCTGAAAATACTCATGAATAAAAAAGAAACATTCATGGTTTAGCACTAGTACATGTCTTACATTGGCTTCAAACAAAAGTCGTGGGAAAACTGTTCAACTGCAGCTTTGATATTGGCATGATTGATTTTGCTTTATCTTTGCGTTCCTCGTGACCTTGTGTTGGACCATCCCAGGTTGCCTCTGGTTTTCCTTTCATGTTGTTTTCCTGTTTGACAGGATTCATTTCAAAGGACAACGTGGTTTATTTCTCTCTTTCTCACCCTCATGCTGTCCTCTAATACTTTTCTCTTCTCAACTTTTGTCATCCCCCTCATCTGTTCTTCTCTCTTGCTTCCTTTCCTCCTTTACTGTGAGAGCTGATTAGTATGCGGTAGTCAGTTACTTGCGGTAGTGTTGCATAACTGACCTTGTGTGTGTGAGATCTGTCTGTGATCCACAGCAGCGCCTTCGCTGTGGGCTGTACTGTACACTCAGGCGAGCCAAATGTGTGGGGCTGCTGATTTCAATCCATTTTCTGCCTGTATAAAGGTTGACGTTAGTACCGGGCTTGTTTTTATTCTTAATAGAGATGATTTCAAATAATATTATGCTTGATTTATTCTGTGAAATGCTCAGGATGTGGCTAAACCAAGATCGTTTTTCCCCTAAATGTCCCGTTTGCCTACTGTATATGGGAAGGGTGTGTCTAAAATTAGCAGCGTTTCAACAGAAGGAATGTAATCTTGTTAACCCTAAACCTAAGAATTAAACTTGTACTCGTATTAAACATGCAAGTTGTCCTGCACCATTTCCGCTCCAGACACACACATACTTCTCCAGCATCTTACCAGGTGCCATTACCTTTCTTTCTAAGAGATCCATTACCTTTCTAAGAGATCATATGTACTGGTCGACTGAATTTTGATATTAATGCTGAGAGCAAGGTGGCTGATATGTACAACATACATTTAATTTTAAAGATGATAACATGCTGCAATGAAATTTATATTTATTTACATCAAATTTACTAAAAAAAAAAAAAAAAAAAAAAAGAATTGGAAACGAGTCGATATAAAAAATACATTTGAAAAATTAACCATGTAAAATAAACATTCATTTTTACTTTAGATGGAAATGGTATTTTCACAAAGAAATAAATTGTTTAAAAAACATATAAAAAGAAAAAGAAAGTAAAAAAGAAAGTAAACACAGTACGCAACCGTGCACAATGCATTACGATAAATGCATTTAGTACTGTCAGAATAAAAGTCCCAGAGCTGTCAGAATTAAAGTTCTAGTTCAGCCAAGCAGAAAGATTTTGGCTATTGCCAATAATAATAATAAGAAGAAGAATAACACAAATTAATAATGCAAAATACTGGCCAATATATCGGCCTTTGTAGATTGTAAAATGTGGTTGAAAGCCATAGAAATGTTTGATTTGTTAGCAAACTGTTCTTTTGAGTCGGTTCTTCTCAGTGAATCGTTAAAACCTGTTCTGGTTTCAAAATGGTTTGAATGATTAATAAGTGACTTGTTCTTTTCTAGTGAAATTATATTTCCTCAAATTATTGCATAGGTCATGTAAATATCAAAGAAATTTACTTTTTTTTTTTTAAGTGCATGGAAACCACACTAAAAACCACATGGCAAAGCCACATTTGCCATGGTAATCACTCTCAACATTTAAGCATCATGTCAGCATGTTTTGCCACCCAAGTACCTCTAGTAGCTTTTTCTTTAGAAAGTGTTAACTAGTTGGTTTCATTTTTGCATCACGTTTTTTCCGTTTCTCACAACAGCTTATATCAGATATGTGTCATGTTAGTTAATTTGCTAATCATGCCTTGCTCTCCGCAGTGCCCAGCGCCTTTAGAGATTAATGCCTGTCTCGCTCTCTCTCCCCCACACACGCATCTGTCTCCATTTTTCCAACTGTTGTCCACTGGGTTTTAGCACTACAGCAGTAACGCTGTTCCACTTTATCATCCCACTCGCTCTCATCTCTTTTATTCTCTTCTCTTTCTTGACAAATCCGGGGGCTCTGATTGTCTTCTGTGCTTTAAATATCCTTAATGCTCATTTGCTTATGTTTCAGGAGGGGTTTTAAAGCCCCTTTGAACTCATGTTAAGTGAGTGTCATAAAGTGTTTACATCCTTGTATATCCAGGTCAGATGGAGTAGGGATGTTTTTATGAAATGCTGTCAAACATCAGAACTGTTCTGTAGCGGATTGTTCTGCCACCTGCTGGTAGACATTGTTTGATTAATTTTTTGTTGTTGTTGCAGATGTTCATTGTTGATCAGGCAAATGGAAACAGTTGCTCTCTCAAAGAGTTCACCATTACTGGCTCCACATATGCCCCTGATGGACAAGTGTGAGTTTGCTGGCCCACGTGCACACTGATATCTCAAACTGCATGACACACCTCTGTTGATCATCCTCTTTTTTTTTTTTTTTTTTTTTTTT
This sequence comes from Cyprinus carpio, assembly GCF_018340385.1. Classification (NCBI taxonomy): domain Eukaryota; kingdom Metazoa; phylum Chordata; class Actinopteri; order Cypriniformes; family Cyprinidae; genus Cyprinus; species Cyprinus carpio. The sequence continues at coordinate 8,825,871 of NC_056592.1, forward strand.
TTTTCTGTTCTTTTTTTCTCACTCCAGGTTTAATGAGGGTAAACCAGTACAATGCTCCCAGTATGATGCTCTGGTTGAAATGGCCACCATCTGTGCTCTGTGCAATGACTCGTCTCTGGATTACAATGAGGTTTGTAATTAAAATGTTCTGGTAAATACAGTGTCCTGGTTTTGCTGAAATACACAATATAGCTATTATGTAAAACACCTGTTAACACTTAGAAAGCAGAGACTAGTGTCTAGAACTATATGTTCTAGCGGATGGATGTGACTTAATGAAGTTGCTTAAAAATAACATTTTAATGCATTTGTTTTTAGAATTTACTATATTGGCCAATATTGTAAATTACATTTTCTGTCAACCAGTGGTCACTATTAATTTATTAATGCTGTTAGCAAATCTCAAAATGTCTATTTTCATGCAGTGCATTGTATTCTTGTGATCACTTGATTGATTTCGTTTTTTGAAATTTGTATTGTTCATATACATTTTTAAAATATTTTTATAGATTCTTTTTGAATTAATAATAGAATTAAATGTTTGGTTTTAATGGAATTAATCATATTAATAGCAGTATATAGTGCTTGCATGTTTTGAAACGTTTCTAATAAGCTTCTTTCTATGTCAGGCCAAAGGTGTTTACGAGAAGGTGGGTGAAGCCACAGAGACTGCCCTCACATGCCTGGTGGAGAAAATGAATGTGTTTGACACACAACTGAAGGGCCTTTCCAAAGTTGAGAGGGCGAACGCTTGCAACTCGGTAAGTCAGACATTTCCAACCGCAGAATTTGAGTTGGTTGCAACCCTAATGGTTTATGCGGTTGTGGAAGCCCACATTTCTTTCCAAAATGGTTTCTGGTGTTTGATGTAATGACAGCTCTCATATCCGATTCATTTTTTGGATCTCAGGTCATCAAGCAACTGATGAAGAAGGAATTCACTCTGGAGTTCTCCCGAGACAGGAAGTCCATGTCAGTCTATTGCACTCCCAACAAAGCACACTCCTCCATTGGCAAGATGTTTGTTAAGGTAGCATCACACTTCTCAGGAAGACTTTAGCACTCTGGTGTTTCATTTATCTGTTCCACACTGTACTGCTTTATATTTGAAATATGATGTGGTACAAATAAAGTGCCTGCAGCTTCCTTAAACTCATTATTTCTGGGTGCAGGGTGCTCCAGAGGGAGTGTTGGACAGATGCACACACATTCGTGTAGGTGGGAATAAGGTTTCACTGACAGCAGCCATGAAAGAGAAGATCATGTCTGTGATCCGTGAGTATGGCACAGGACGTGACACACTGCGCTGTCTGGCTCTGGCCACCCGCGACAACCCATTGAGTAAAGAGAGTATGGTACTGGAGGACTCAAACAGATTCATTGAGTATGAGGTGAGTAGGGCATTTCTGCTATAGCAAAGCTTATTTATAAGTAATTCATTATAAATATTTCTTTATTAATAATCGGTTTTTCCTTTAGACGGACCTGACCTTCGTGGGATGTGTGGGCATGCTGGATCCACCCAGAGCTGAGGTGGCAGCTTCCATCAAACTTTGTCGTCAAGCAGGCATCAAAGTCATCATGATCACCGGTGACAACAAGGGCACGGCCGTCGCCATCTGCAGACGCATTGGAATCTTTGGAGACGATGACGATGTGTCAAGTATGGCCTACACTGGCCGAGAGTTTGACGATCTGTCTGCTGCCACCCAGCGTGAGGCAGTGCTCACTGCCCGTTGCTTTGCCCGTGTCGAGCCGTCTCACAAATCCAAGATTGTGGAGTATCTGCAGTCCTACGATGAGATCACTGCCATGGTAAACTTGAATCCAGTGAAATCATAACAAGTACTCCTTCAGTGATTTTATATGTAGCCTACTTCCTTATATAAATTAAAATGTAATTTATTCCTTTGATGCAAAGCTGAATTTTCAGCAGCCATTACTCCAGTCTTCAATGTCACATGATCCTTCAAAAATCATTCTAAAATGCTGCTTTAGTGCCCAAGAAACATTCTTATCAATGTTGAAAACAGTTGTGCTGCTAACAGTCATATTTTTTCCGACTTCTTTAATCAATAGAAAGTTCAAAAGGATATTGGACTTATATGAAATAATAAAAGGGTATATGAAATAATAAAAATCTTCTAAAATTATAATTATTTTTAAAATTAATTTATAACTTGACATTATAAATGTCTTTACCGTGACTTGATCAATTTAATGTGTCCTTGCTATAAAAATTAATAAACGAAATAAAAAAATTCAGAGTACTTGGCCACATGTCATGTAACTTTCACTTTCATGTCACTTTCACTATATTTATATAAAAATATAATCTTACATTAAATGACTACTACAAGATGGAAGGATTTCTTCTAGAGTGTTTGTTAGAATCATTCTCTGCCAACCTGTGTTCATTCCCGCAGACAGGAGATGGTGTGAATGATGCACCTGCTCTGAAAAAGTCTGAAATTGGCATAGCTATGGGGTCAGGCACAGCCGTGGCTAAGTCTGCCTCTGAGATGGTCCTTGCTGATGATAACTTTTCCACCATTGTGGCCGCTGTGGAAGAGGGTCGAGCCATTTACAACAACATGAAACAATTCATCCGCTACCTCATTTCCTCAAATGTCGGCGAGGTGGTCTGGTAAGGATCTTAACATTTTGCTAACATTTCAGAAATGCATTCTGTATTTTCATTGGCATGTCAACACTAAACTCTTGACTCATTTAAAATTGGTCTTTAAATCCATTTTACTTACGTAATCTGATATATTTACACTATTGTTAAAAATCATAAGGTAAGATTTTTATAAATGTTTTTGAAAGGAGTATCTAATGCACCCCAAGGCTGCAGTTATTTTATTTAAAATACTGTACAAACTGTAATGTTGTGAAATATTAAAACATTTAATGACCGTTTCTATATTAATATATGTTTAAATGTACATACAATATATGAAGCATTCTAATATGCAGATTTGGCGCTCAATAAATATTTTTAATAGACAGAATAGAAACATTTGAATAAAGTTCAAAAGGACAGCATTGAATGAATTTTTTTTTTTTTTTTTTTTTTTTACATTATAAATTTAAAGTGCCCTTGCTGAATAAAATTAATTTCTTAAAAAAAAAAATCTCACTGATCCTAAACCTATGAATGGTAGTGTTTTGTTTTTTTTTTTTTTTTTTTTTTTTTGTGTTAAACAGGGTTTTCAATGAGAAGACCCTGGTTGTTACATACCAGAGTGGTTATTATATAAAATGTTTGTGTTAGATTATATTCTTTGTTAAATTGTTTAATCAAGGTTTATGATTCATCCTATGCACCAGAATGGCTCGATTTAGTCTCCATCCTAAAAGTGATACTATATAAATGACAAGACTCTGATCGCTGCCAAGGTCTTTTTGACATTCTTCCAGATGTTATCTAATCGCATAACTCACGATGTGTGTTCTCTCTGGCAGTATTTTCTTGACGGCGGCTCTGGGCTTCCCCGAGGCTCTGATTCCAGTTCAACTACTGTGGGTGAATCTGGTGACCGATGGTCTGCCTGCGACTGCGCTGGGCTTTAACCCACCCGACCTGGACATCATGAGCAAACCCCCTCGCAATGCCAGAGAACCCCTCATCTCTGGGTGGCTCTTCTTCAGATACCTGATCATTGGCTGTGAGTGCACCACCTTTGTTTATTAATTTTTTTTATTTCATTTTTTAAATTAACTTTTTTACTTTAGTTTGTACCTTTTTTAAATTTTAGTGCTTTTCTTTGTTTTCTTTTTTTATGTATAAAAACATTTTGTTCTCCTTGTCACCCTACAGGTTATGTGGGTGCTGCTACTGTAGGAGCTGCTACATGGTGGTTCATTGCTGCTGAAGACGGACCCAGAGTCACCATCTATCATCTGGTTAGAAACTCCCCTTACATTTTTAACAGTCTTTCTCAAACAAATGCATTCTAATGTTTGCATTCGCCTCTAAATTTTTATTTTTTATTTTTAATCCCCCCAGAGTCACTTTCTTCAGTGTACACCAGACAACCCTGAGTTTGCGGGCGTGAAGTGTGAAGTGTTTGAGTCTCCCTATCCTATGACCATGGCACTGTCTGTACTAGTCACCATTGAGATGTGCAACGCCCTAAACAGGTCAGTATTGGAGTTGCAATATAGGAACTAATGGCGCTTTTCCTCTGCATGGTATGACTCGGCTCGGCACGGTTTGCGTTTCCACTGCAGTTTAGTATCACTTTAGAGTGGGCGGGAGTATTCACATGTCATTATAGTTGCATCGCCTCTACTGCCACGACTCCTAAAAAAAAAAAACTTTTTCATTCCGCGTCGCCCCATCAAGCTCTCGCTGGATCCACTCCTCTGCTATCAACGAGAGGAACGTCTGTACTTCCAAAACAGACAACGTTTGTGTTTGTGTCGCAAGTTCAGTGACGCAGGTAGTGGTGATTCTCTCCGGCCAATCAATGATCAGCAGAGTTTACACGTCATGTTTTGGTGATGGTATGGTTCACTTGGAACCTCAGCCAAGGTGGTACTAAAGAAAGTACCAGGTACTGTACCCAGTGGAAAATCCCCCAAAAGTGAACCATACCGTACCATGCAGTAAAAGCGCCATAAATTAAGGCCCCTTTACATCTGCTATTAAGATCTATCTGATCACAAAGAGTGAGACAATGCTGTATACAGCTGGAAGTAACTTTTGTAACAATGTGGTCAGATTTTGAACCACAGATTTTGAGTGTTTTTGATTTTGTGACTGCATAAATTACTTGCATTCTTTTTTTTCCATTAACTATTGATAACTTTATTTAATTCAGTTTGTTTTTGTATAGTGCTTTTCACAATACATCATCTGTAAGCAGCTTTACAGAAAATGTGTTATAATTGGTAAGTAATCTGTTATCAGAGACATGAGTGTATCAAATAATTTAATTAAGGAAAATTAAGGATAATATTTGACAGTTTTGTTAAAGTTTAATTTGATCAAAATTGACAAAAACATTTGTTACAAAAAAAGATCCAGATAAATAATGTTTTTTAGAGGACAGACATTATTTTTAAACCCCATTTACATTTGTATTCAGCCACATCCACTTACGATTATATCTTTTTGTTTCCTTTTTTTTTCTAAATGCTTTTATACAATACCGATTGTGTCACAGCAGCTTTACAGTGTTAAGTAAGGGATAATGTTCATCCAGCCGGTTGTTATCGCAGAATAACCCCTGACAGTGTGATCGGTCTTGTATTACTCTGAAGTGGGTTATTCTACGATAACAACTGGCTGGATGAACATTATCCCGCTTATTTCACGGCTACTTGCCACAAAAGTAAATAATTAGACACAAAATATTGATTTGAGTTGAAATATTTGAACGCAAAGCTTCCGTGAAAACAGCAGTTGTGAGCAAGAGGCAAGCTCAAACTAGACGGACATTTAAGGGATACGGAGCAGTTACACAGCATTTCACCACATAAATAATTATGGCGATAAAAGATTTAAGATGAAAATGTTTTAAAAATCTTACCAGTTTGTTAGTTATCATACAATCCATTACAGCGTACAAAACAGTCTTAGCAAAATGGCAGCAACTGCGTTTCTATGAAACGAGAGAGCGAGTCCGCGACTAGGATGACAAAATTAAATAATTGTACACAATTTTGAATCGAGTTTTAATATTTTATTAGCTAAACAAACGCAAAGCTTCCACCAAGAAAAAGCGTAAGTATAGCGCCGACTGCTGTTACCCGGATGAGCCTGTGTTATCAGCTTTTACCGGTTGTTATCGGGGGATAACATACCTCGGAAAGTCGCGACTGACAAATCAAAATCAAGTATTCAACAGAGCCGTGTAATAAACAGAAGAAAAACAACGCAAAAGGACAATAGAAAACAGTCAGTTTTTCGGTTAAAGTCGGTTCATCATTGATTCAGTGATGTTATCATCCATCTCAGTTCAGTTCTCTTCAAGTAGTGTCTGCTATCAAGTCGACAATATTGCCAAAAATTGTGTCCACAAATAATCACACCATCTGACAAAAAAAAATGAAAAAAAAAAAAAAAAAGCCTTGGGGAGAATCCAGGCTCAATCAAGGGGCCAGTTCTCTTCTGGCCTGATGAAACCAGCATGGTGTGGTTTAATTCCAGGCTGCAATGCAAGTCAGATTGGTTCTCTTGGTCTTGTCTTGTATAGCAGCTGAAATGGATTTTAATACCAGAAGTGAATGGCATAAGTGTTTTATAATATAAATATGCAAACTCTCTAAATTTCACAATGTTATCTTGTTGTAGTGTTTCCGAGAACCAGTCTCTGCTTCGCATGCCCCCCTGGGAGAACGTGTGGCTGCTAGGAGCCATCTGCCTCTCCATGTCCCTCCACTTCCTTATCCTTTATGTGGAACCCCTGCCGGTAAGATCAATTTTAATCAATAAGATGATCAGTTTCAGTGTATTTGTTCTTTGTATTTTTTTTTTTTGCATTCTTTATAGAATTGAGTCTTTTTATTTTCTTTTTAACAGTTGTTTTGAAAAAAGTAAATGTATGTATTCATATTGTTTTCCAATGAAACTGCTCTTAGTTTATTTAATTGTCCATTTATTATTAACTGTGTATAGTAGTTAAGTTACTCAGCACTGCATTTTCTCTACAGATGATCTTCCAGATCACCCCGCTGAACGTGACCCAGTGGCTTATGGTGTTAAAGATGTCCCTGCCAGTCATCTTGCTGGACGAAGTGCTCAAGTTTGTGGCCAGAAACTACCTGGACAAGCCCAAAGACCTGGACGGTCCCAAGAGCATGGCCTGCTCTCTCAGCGCCTGCACAGAGGGCATTTCCTGGCCCTTCGTGGCTCTCTCACTCCCCCTGTTGCTGTGGCTCTACAGCACTGACACTAACTTGGCCGAAATGTTCTGGTCTTGACTGAAATGAGTACAGATGTGTGAAGCTAGTGTGCACGTGTGTCTGTATGTATGGTTGTGCGTTTAAAGTGTGCCTCCGCTACAGAGATTGTGTACGAGAAAGACAGGATTAACACGAAAATAACCGTGATCTAGAAATATAACCTTTTTTTAACTGTCTGTTGGGGATTAAGGAGACCATACAGACCTGAAGTCTTCAAGTATTAGTGACCATTAATAATCTTTTTGGACTTCTTGTTGGTTTCTTTTTGCATTTTAATTAATCATGTGTGTCATGTCTCATTTCAAACTACTATCAATTATGATGATATCCAATTTGATTTTGCCCCAAATTATGTTCAAATGGCTAAATGGAAAAAGTGCTTGTGTATAGACATTTAACACTATTTTATGCAATTGTTAATTTGTTATTATTTGTTCAGTTTGCTAATAGAGAACAGAGTGGGTAGGGTAGAAAAAAAAAGAGAGAGAGAAAGAGAACAAGACCGAACTGTTTACTAATGTTTACCTTTGTGTCTTCGGTGTGAACATCACTCAGAGCCAATAGACAAGCATGGTGTTTAAAGCAGCATGAGAAAGAGTGCGGGACTGGATGTTTGAATGCTTCATGGTCAAATCCTTAGATGAAAGCTGCATGTTCTGTATTTTGCATGCATTTTGTGTGGTTTTTCACTTATGATTTGTACCTGTATGTCTTTCCCTATGTGTAATAACTTCCATTTTTATGGGTAAACATTGTGTTTCCACTATTACCTGACACTTTTGATTAGTAAAGCCAGTTTTTCTGCACTAGGCAGAGTACAGCTACCTCAGGACTGTCAGATTAGACTCTCTCTGGTTGCTTTCCCTCCACTTAGCTTTACACATTAATGCATGAGGGGTGCCTCTATTTGATGATAAACAGAACTCTGATTCCTTTGGCCCTAACAAATCTGTTTTAAGTTCTTTTTTGTTTTCACTGTATTTTTTAATTGAATGAAGTTGCATTAACTTAATTTAGGGGGTTTTGTTTTTGGGGAGGGGTGGGTTTGATGAAAGCTGTAAATGTTAAGTGGGATAAGTTCCGAGACAAAGGAGTAGAAAGTTTTGCCAGCAAAGGTTTAGGTGTTGCATTCAAAACATGAATTTTACAATGCAAAACCAAAATGTTTCATGCTATCGTTTTTTTTTTCTACTTTAAAGAAAATACACTCATGAACCATTTGAATTCAAATGCGTGTCTTCATTTTACAAGCTGGTCTGTTCCTGTAATGCAGCACGGCAAGTTTTAGGAGCAAATATACTTGAATAAATAAATTTGATGTACAGAGATTTAGTTACATACATGAGCACAAGATTGACAGCTGGGAGGGGCTTCATTGCGAAGCGGCTTCCTGTTTGGTCCTCACCAGCCAGTCTGGCAGTGGCCTGTATATTTGTACACATGCAGCACATACACCCAAACGGTACTAAGTAATTTTTTTTATTATTATTTTTTTTTTTAATGAAATCAAGCTTTCTGGCATTTAGTTCTCCATTGCATCACACTAATTTTTGCTTGCTAACATGGATGCATGTCCCTGACTATGCTCTTTGTGTGGAACTGTCAGTATTTTTTTCTAACAATCATAAACATTTCCTTAAAGTAAGTGTCACTGACATTGCCGCTACACATTTCTCCGCTCCTTTTCACTGTGTTACGACAATGTCCCAAAGCCTCAAGTTTTCTGACAATGGACCAACCCTGCTAACATGTAAATCTGCTAAATTCCCACTACAACTACTGTGGCTGTTTATAGCTGCATTAACACATGCCCATATTAGCTTGAATACATTCCACTATTATATTCCACCGCAATATATGCTGTTTTTAAGAAATATATAATATATTGTAAAGACTTGGTCAAATTACTTGCGTGATTATTTCCTTTACCCCATATAATTTCAATCTGGTCTCTGAATGAAATTAATACACCATTAGTTTTTAATAGAATGGTCCGTACACTGTGTTCTGACTTGCTCAGGAACTGAATTTGGATGTTGGCATAAATGACAAGAATGAAAACACTATTGCCATTAGAAATATGTTGCAGTCTTTTCTTTTTTAGTAAGTGTTGCCTTTTGTATTAACAATTAATCATACAATTATTTTCCCCATTTTTATACTTGCTTATATGCTAAATATTTATTTAATAGTGCACTTTAGCATTTGCATTTTTGTTTTTATTGGCAGATATTGCTTCCCCCCCCCCCCCCCCCCCATTTGTTTTTATTGGCAGATATTGCTTCTGCCTCTGCTTGTGTTGGGAAACCTCAGACTTCTGTGTTGTGCATGTCTGTTTTGAGTGGCTTTATTTTACTGAATATCAGAACTTGCATGTTGAATGTGCAGTTCAGAGAAAATAGCCATATCACATGTAAGAATGGACTCCATAATAAAAACTCAGTAATAATGAATAATTGACAGAGAAATAAGAGTACTAAGTGTATAAGACGGCAAGCAGCATCATCTTCTACCCTGCATGACAATGTCTACATTGCCTAATGCTGATGCAAGTAGAGTTTGCTGCATTTTTTTTGTCAATTGTCATAGTTTTATATACATGTATTATATAGTATAATGCATGCCTTCAGTTGTAATTAGCCAAATAATTTGATCTATATTTATATAGCAACTTGCTGTGTACATTGCTGCTAAATGGTATATGATTCAACACATCATTTTACAAATAAATTCTTTAGTTAATTTACCAATGCTGACGTTCATGTTTTGTGCCTCTCTATGTATATCTGTTAGGAAAAGCCATTTAATAAATTTAAATATACCTCAAATTAAGGAGTAAGATTTTCTTTTACTATTCAGTCTGTTACCTCAGGAGAAAAACAGACTTAAATGCGGCCAGTATGTGCTTCTATGGCTCTAAAATCATCAATGAAGCCGAAACAATAAGTACATGTTTGTTGAGGGTGTTTAAGCATAGAGATGTCCTTACGGCTGTAATGTCTAATATTGAACACTTGAAGGCGACAGAGACAAATTTTGGCGCTAAAACACGGTCCAATTACAATGACATCATCTTAATTCACATATAAACACAGCTGCATCTTTTATGTAACCAGTGATCAAAATTCTGTTAAATTGGCAATAGCACAAATAAATTTACATTTCAGTTCAGTGCCTTTAATTAGCTACATACAAAAGTAAAGACATGAAAGGTTATATTTTTGCAAATCGTCATTGCACATATTTTGTCAAATTAAAAAAAAAAAACATTAAATATATTTAGTGCATTATTTGTTTCCACAATATTGTGTGTGTTATTTCTCTTACAGTTAAAAGGCTGCATGAGCGTGTAAACGCGACTCGGTTTCAACAAAAACAGACTGCATTTCCCCTAACACATGTAAAAAAAAAAAGTTTTTGATATTTAAACCACGCCACGCTTTTTACAAGCTCCCTGGCCTGTGCGGTGAAGCAGCGTGTCGCTTTAAATCGAACCCATGCTGGGAGAGCTGTCAATCATGTCTCTTAATCCCGCCCCTTCCTGCAGCAGCAGCAGCAGCAGCTTTTAATGCTCTTCATACAGAGGCAATACGTACAGCAGACTTGGCAAATCTGCACAGTCTAATTATCAGCGACAAAATGGGATAATCGAGAGCGTCTTTAGAGAATTTCGTCCACGGGAACTAAACGACAAATCGAAGAGAGTGATTTTTTTTATTATTAATTTTTTTTTCCAGACACAGACGTAAGCACAAAGGGCTTTGGGGATAATGGTGATAAAAAAGATATCACATTGATATCACATGAACGCAGGACAACTGGAATAACGTTACCTCTCCACAGACACGACCGGACCGTATGATTTGTTTTTGGTGAACAGTTTAATTTGGAAAGCGTTCTAAGGAGTATTTTGTCCATCCCGTGCGCTCTGGAGAACAGATGCTGTCATTGTGCTGGGGACCGAGATTTGTGCGCGTGATATTCTGCAAGTGGTCTCGTCGGAATGGTGCGCGAGATGAGAATGCGCGTTCCTTTATTGTTTTCGCACGACGTGCTCAATAACGGTCGTTCAGTCGTTGTACAATTCGAGCCCAACGACGACAATTTTGGCACAGAAAGACTGAGACTTCTAGTGACAATTCCAGGGAAATCATGAACGAAGTGTTTTGTAAACGTTTGTATTAAGTGTTATTGAAGAAATATCGTTTATTATGAACGGCCACTGCCGACTTTTAATACTTTCCTCAATTTTCTTTTCCTTCAGCTAAATTCCAATTAGTTGGATATACTTGACCGTGTGTTTCTGACCAATTTGATATTTTCTGCCTGAGCAAACACAATGGTGGAGCCTGTGGGTTTCATCGAAGCCTGGAAAGCACAGTTTCCAGAGTCTGAGCCTCCGAAGATGGAGCTGAGGTCTGTTGGGGGAATCGAACAAGAATTGGAGAAGTGTAAAGCGTCCATAAGACGCTTGGAAATGGAGGTGAACAAAGAGCGCTTCCGGATGATCTACCTTCAGACACTGCTGGCCAAGGAGCGAAAGAGCTACGACCGGCAGAGATGGGGTTTCAGGAAGCCACCTCACATGACCGAAGGGGACCCGCAAGCTGTTGGGGCCGATTCTCAGCATCTCCATGCACAGGAGCACGGACAGCCAGAGCGCTGCAGGTTTCAGCCTGTGGGGGAGACCAGAGTGAAACCACGACCACCCCCTGCCAGGAAGTCGGCCTCCCACGGTGATGGATTGGAGCTACAGTCATCATTCGAGGCGCACCAAGCAGGGCCGGTCAGTGAGAACGACGGGCTCTCGCCATCAACACAGAGGGGTGGAGTTTCTCCTCGCAGGCCCCATCCACCCCCTGACAAGGAGTTGCCCTCGGATCCATCACCCAAAGACAAGCCGGGCATGGGGCTCGGGGTGGCTGCCTTACGTTCAAACTTTGAGAGAATCAAACGGGCCAACTCACACTCAGCCAGTGATGGAAAATCAGGCCAAGAGAAACCATTCTACACCAACGTTGAGTTCCAACACGACAGGGGCCTGGTAAAAGTCAACGACCGTGAGGTCTCGGACAAAATAAGCTCTCTTGGGAACCAAACCATGCAGATGGAGCGCAAAAGGTCACTTCATTCACTTCCAGGCAACCTTGCCACGGTCGCAGGTGATCTACGCCCCAGGCCTGTCTATAGGGGGCGATCTACCGAAAGCACCTGCGGATACGATGCAGAGTATGAAGATGGCGAACCCAGTCCACGCTACAGCACTGCGAGACCGAACGGTGCCAAACCACCACCTTGGCAGCCATCAGATTTCCAGCCATACACTAGTGTTTACGTCGGAGGGATGATGTCAGGAGAAAGTGGTGACGGTAGGGTCACTATGAGAGACCATGGAGGAAGCGACGACCATCTTCTCACCTGGCCCAGGAGGTCATACTCCCCTGGAAGCTTGGAGGATGTGGGAGGCGGAGGAGGCGGATACACGCCAGACTGCAGCTCCAATGAGAACCTGACATCCAGCGAGGAAGACTTCTCCTCGGGACAGTCCAGTCACGTGTCGCCCAGCCCTACAACAGCCTACCGCCGCCCACTCCGAGAGAAGAGTCGCTCACCTTCTCAGAACTCCCAGAATTCTCAGCATTCGTTTGACAGCAGCAGTCCCCCTACACCACAGACACAGAAACGACACCGGCAGCAACATGTCGTGGTGTCTGAGGCCACCATTGTGGGCGTAAGGAAAACAGGACAAATCTGGCCCCATGATGGAGACTCTATTGCCTCCACTCGGGCTTCCCATGACAACAGTTACCATGGAGATCTAGGTAAGACATGATTATGACTTCTACATTTTGTTGTTGATGTTGTTTTGTTTTGCATATCACAAGTGAAGCGGTTCCTAAAAAACATCAAATGTAGCAGAAAAATGAATGGTCTTAGGTAAGCAAAAAGACTGTAAATGGGACATGACATCACTGGTGGCATCATTGTCAAGCTGATACACTGGGTAGCAATGTGTATTGTGGCTGAATAATCGCAAGTCAAAGCTTTTGGCCAGACACATTCTTACAGTGAAAATGAGTGGGCATTTTATGTTTTTCTTCTACTCTGCATGCTTGATCAGTCAACTTTTCTGTTTTATCTCCTTTTATATTTTGTTGTTCTTCCGTTAAATCCGTCCTCTGTGAGCTTTTGTGCTTTTCGTCCCAAGCTATTGTCCACTTTTATTTCACGCTCTGTCTGTATCGGTCAGACACTTGGCCACTGCTTGCTGCGATTGGTTAGTCCGGTCTGATGAGACTCAGTCATATAACTAATTTATGACCATGAGGCCAAGATTTTTATTTTAATTTTTTTTTTTAAATAACAAAACCTGGAATCCATACCAACCCCATAGTAGTGCAGTTTGACATAAATTCATAAACTGATTTTTGCTGGGAAACATTGGCATGTGATACAAAACATTAGTGTTTGGTTTGTAGTTTTCAGCACATTTAGGTGGATGCTTTCAAAACTATCACAAGTCATTTTTACAGTTTCAGCAAAACCTCATCTATGTTAGCCAGCTAGATAACGGATAACGTGGAGGACAAAGATTCAGCAGAAGTTTCAACAATGTAAATTACATGTCAGAAAACCAAATATTTGAAGGCATAAAAAGGAATGTACATGATCAATGAACTAGCCTAAAACTTTCACTGGCTCCAGGCTAGTGAGCAATTCTTATTGTTGCGTCCTGCAGAAGTAGGAACTCTTGCTATTGAATAAAGTACAGTATAGTTCTGTTACCTAAGAAGCAGGTGTCTGGAAGATTCAGCCAGAGAGACCGATATCCATGAGCGTGACTCACCAGGCTGCTATTTCCACAGTCAGACTGTCTTTATAAGCATTCTAAATTTTGAACTGCAGTATTTTACTTGTTTTATCCAGTATCTTTTAACTTGTTTCTCGCCAAGAAGCAGAATGACATCAGCTATCAGAATGACTACAGGGGAGGCCAGTATCATGTGGCACGCTTGGCTTAAAATCCCAAGGCTTTTGAGCTGATGTGGTGAATTGCACTTTGGTGTGAAGCAGACAGACCCGGAGGGTGTTGGCACGGCCCGTCCATTCAAATGCCAGGAAGATTCTCTTTGTGCAAGAGTGAGATAACAGAGGGCAGACGAAGATAGATAGACACCAGCTGAGCACAGTCCAGTAAACTCTAGGTTCTTTTGTCCTCATACTGACTTGAAAATCAATGTGAATACGTTTGAAAGCCACCTCGCTTATTTTTAACAGTTAGCACAGCTTGATGTAACCAGGTGGCGTTGTAGTAAACATCTGTAGATCTTTAACCTGATGAAATGCCAGATGATTTCCTACTTTAATATGCTACATTTATCTGCAAATCAATTTACATTTTAGCTTTAGATCATTTGCACTTTTGTTCCTCTTGAACAGGGAATCAAGCCAAATGAATGTAATCAATAGAGCGGCCATTCATCTAACGAAGAAAGCCCTCGCAGGCCATGCAGGTTACATTAGCGTAACAGTATGCAACTTATCTTGCCAAGAAAGAGATGCTATCTCATAAGATCCTGCCTGCTTTTTCAGTGTGTTTGACTTGCTGCTTAGAAACATATTTTTGAAGGACACTGTCAAGGAGAGGAATGAAATCCAGTGGCCCAAATCCAAAGCACTGTAAGAAAAGAAGGAGGCAGGAGGATGTAGCCTGCTGAACTGCTGTCTCTCGCCTCAGTGGACATGTAGAGATGTGGGGGCTGCTGAGACACATAAAAAAGGCTATCAATGCATAATTGTGTGAACAGTCCCAATCATGCATGTGTGCATATGCATGTGTGATTTTTATATTTGAAAGCATTTATCAGATCTTCAAGCCTTTGCGATAAAAGAACCTCAGTGAAGTAGATAGTTCTAGCAGACACCAGCATGCCCTTCACCTCTGTTTCCTAATTACCAGCCTAACCCTGTCATTCTTTAAAATTATTTCAGCACACAAAATCAGGCCCATCTGCTGAGGTTTCTACATCTCTTGTTTCCTCATCCTCCTCAGCGGACTGTTCTCACAGTCAATGTCCCCCTTGTAAACAACAATTGTAATTGTTTCCCGATGGTCCACTGGCGATTTGAAGCGGCCATTCAGGAAGAAATGTCTTTCTGTGGTTTACAGATCAGTAGCAGTGTCCTTTGGGGTGAAGAGCGAGTGATTCACAGTGAAAACAAGAGACAGGGGATGACAGAAAACAGAAAGTTCTCTGACAAATACCCAGGAAAACATCAGTCATTCATTAAAAAGACCAGGCAGCTGCTGTGCTCTGTGGTCAATATGTTTGCATAAGTCAAAAATGACGTTTACAGTGACGCTGGCATTTGAGGTAGTTGGAAAAGGATTGACGGTTGTGTGGAAATCTTTGTAGTGCACAGGGGAAAATTGTTGAAAATTGTTTTTTCCCACTGCATGAATATGAGTGCTCAGCCTTTCAAATGGTGTTATGTGGGAGGATATGCTAATAAAAAGAAAATTAAAATGTATTGTGAGTAGATAAACTGATAAACTAGGTCAGGTTAGACACTAGACGTCATATATATAATGTGACGCTAAGGATTGAATTTGCCACATTTATGGGCTGTACGGTTTTGATTTACTAAAAGGAACCTGTTCTGCTCTTCTGCTTCCCCTTAAAAAATATTTTCCCATATTATGTCAGATTTGTCATGAGGTTCCATTAAAAGTATTACCCTTGTCACATATTCATGTCTTTACAAGGGCGAGATTAAGAAAGAAGGTGTGGACAGGAATGAAGAGGTGTGCGTTCAGCTGAATGCTTGCATTGTACAGCAGCACCACATTGAGGTCAGGCTGTCCAGTTGCTTATTTTTAGACAGACTCTTCAGATCCATAGAAGTGTGCTTTCTGGTGTCAAGTGAAGACCAAGAACAGAATGCACACTGGGTATGTGGAAATGATGACTGTGGTTTTCCCTCTGAAAAAAAAGCTTGTTGTTTTGTGTTCAGGGAAACCCAGAATATTTGGCTAATCCATGTGTCTCCGCTGGTTTGTTTTGTAAACGTTTGCCAGATTTTGTGAATAGAATACACAGTATTGCAGAAAAGATTTCCACTCTAAAGATAGCTATTTGTTGTGTTTTCTAAATAGAAACTGAAATGCAAGACTAGCAGAAAAAAATAGCAAAGTATTAGTGGGGGATATATGTGAGAAAATGACACAAATTTGTGTTGTGAGAATATCATATGGCCATGTACAGGAAAACTCTGATTAACGCCAGTGCAACAAGGCTCTGCCACCCAGTGTGTTGGAAAGAGAGAGTAAGAGCTTGTTGTCTGAGGACTTTCTGCCAAATAACAGTAAAGGCAAACTTTTCACAGCCCTCTTCTGGCTTCCTTCTCTCTTGGAGAGGAATAAAAGGGGAAGAAGAAGGGTCACATTTTAAAGGGATAGTTCACCCAAAAAGGAAAATTCTGTCATTAATTACTAACCCTCATGTCGTTTCAAATCCGTAAGACCTTAGATCATCTTCGGAATTCATAGCTTTGTATAATTGCGGATGAACCACTGATGTCACATGGATTATTTTACAGATCTCCCTGCGAAGACAGCTCTCAGATTCCATTAAAAATATATTAATTTGTGTTCCAAAGATGAACGAATGTCTTACAGATTTGAAACTTAATGACAGAATTTTCATTTTTGGGTGAACTAACCCTTTAATCAGCCAATGACTGGAGTTGTTAAAGGGGTCATATGATGTGATTTCAAGTTTTTCTTTCTCTTTGGAGTGTTACAAGCTGTTCATGAATAGATAAGATCCCTAAAGTTGCAAAGACTAAAGTCTCAAACCCAAAGAGATATTCTTTATGAAAGTTAAGACTCGTCCACGCCCTCCTAAAATAGCTTGTTTAAACACGCCCCCACATGTCTACGTCACGATGTGGGAAGATTTGCATAACACCGCCCAAATGTTCATGCAAAGAAAGAAGGCGTAGTTTGTATTCTCACTGTTGCTGCCGGCGCTATGTCATGGAGACGCTGTGAAAGCGAAAATTCTTTGTTTGGCCTTCCAAAAGAGGACAACTAGAAATCATTGGTTACGTTATATTTACAACACTGTTCCAGAACAACAAAATATTCAGATGTGTGCAGCACATTTTATGGAGGACTGTTTCCTGATCCTGGGAGAGTGCCGGCTGTTCTGACTCTCCTATTTGTTGCAGTTTTTATTATAATTAATATTTTAAAAAGACAACAAGGTACTAGTTTGAACAATACCGTGTGTAATTTACAGCATTTGCGGAAAGAAAATTTATTTTGTTTGTAAGTAAAATGGACATTTAATCAAATTTAATCCAAATTGCATCAGAAAATCTGTTTCGGTCTCCAAACAGGAGTTACTTGATTTTAGTTTGAAGTAAATTAAGGTTATAATATATTACATGACTTTTGTAAAGATGTCTGCCCCAATTTGCAGTCTGGATGAATCAACGCTTTTTGCTGAAAGTAAGAGCCAGTCTGCAGATTTTGGGCTATCAGATTTCACAGAACTGCACATACTTTTTAATTCAGACAACAAAAATGGTTAATTTGTAACCGTTTACAAAGTATGGCAAGTCCATGATGCCTAGTATTTTAAAATCTGTTTTAAAATCGTATAGTGTATTCCAGACTTTAGTTGAAGTTAGATAAGATGCTCAAATGTTTAATGACTGATAAGTTTCTGATCTAAGACTTTGCAATTTTTGCATAATTTGGAGCTGTGATACTTCACTTGTAGTTTTATTAGGCATATCATGAGCACAAATCTAACATGGCATTACCGCCCACTCGAGCTGTTGATGTATGGCTGGAGTAGCTGTAGATCAGGGCATAACAGGTGATGAATGAGAGGTGTACAGCAGTTGGCCAAGCTGATGCGCTAGGCCAGGCACAGATGGCCAAACCCCTGCAGAGTGTTTCCTGGAGCGGGGCATTGCTCTGGCTGTCATGAACTTTGTACAGCCCTGGGAATGCAGAGTCGACCGTGACCCCACCCACTGAGGAAGAGCTACCCAACATCACCCCATAAGCCTGCCACACTCCACCCAGACCGCAGCTTCGTCAGCCTTTCCAGAGCATGCACAAGCTTGCGTGTGGGGA
Organism: Cyprinus carpio; assembly: GCF_018340385.1. NCBI lineage: Eukaryota > Metazoa > Chordata > Actinopteri > Cypriniformes > Cyprinidae > Cyprinus > Cyprinus carpio. Next base: position 8,843,938 of record NC_056592.1, read on the forward strand.
TTGAGCGCGTGTCGGAGGGGCCACATGTGCCAAGTGCTTGAACACAGAAGTTTTTGTCGCCGCACAGATGCAGCCATTCCAATAGACAGCACATGGAGAAAAAAAATCTGTAATAAAACAGATTTACTGCTTATGTAAAAACTACGGCTGTTCTGTTTTCTGGCCTTTTCTGACAGCGGGACCATTGTAGTGATCACAGTTTACATTCAAGATGTATGAGTCAGACAAGAGAGGACTATTTAGATTTGCATAGGAGGTGACTTCTGTCACACTTCAGATTAAAACACAAATCCATGTTGTCATACAAATACGGCACATAATCTCAAATCCTGTTGAAGTCACTAGAGAAGCGTCATTTTTCTGTGCTTCATTCATCATGTTGAATCCCTCATCGCTTTCAAAGGACACCAAATGGGCCTTACAAAAACAAGCAAATGATTCTTTCAAATTTATGAAAATGGGCTTGTTTGCACTGTCAGTACCTTTTGTTTCTGGCCTTCCTGCAGTTGCACTTTGTGGCATGACATAAATCAACCTTGATCACCCCTGTGCTGATAAAACTAAGACATTCCAGATTGTTCTTTCCTGTTGTTTAATGAAGCATTTGTTTATTTCAGCCAAAACTGCTCCCTCATGTAGTCTGGACAGCTGTTTTGAATCTAGACTGCTTGCAGCCAATTATTACACTTGAACCTTAGTGATGTGCCTCTGGGTTTTCAACCAAACAAAGGGAAAACCAGGAAGAGATCAAAGCGTTGGACCCAAAGGACACTGGGGTCCCCTCATAACTGAATTATTTTAAAGAGCAGAAGGGAAACCCACGCCAAAGGTTGCTCTTGCCAAGCAATCCATGCAAAATAAGGCAGGTTTTCTGTATTCTCCACATTTTTTGTTTCTCTCTTATTTCTTTCCTCACTCCAAATAAGGCATTAACATGGATTATTGACCAAAAAATTTAAAATCTCTTATTGACTTGAACATTCTTCTTATTTTTTGTGTTGCACTCATTTTTGGGTCAACTACAACTTTAATATCTGATTACATCTTGTCATCACATTCCACATGATAACTGCAGTTTCATTTGTACCAATGTTATTTTTTATTTTTTTGTACTATGATATGTTTTATTTTGAATTAGTTTTGTTTTTAGAGAGTTCATAATTTTTAGTAAGCTTTTATGTGCTTGTTTTCAGTTTGTTTTCAGTTAGGCTTAATTTAGTTCAGTTAGTCATTTCAAAATGCATGTTTAGTTTGTTTTTCTTCTAATATTTATAATTTATTTTATTTCAGCTTTATTTCAATGAACAAAATGTAATTGAAGTTATAGTAAACAATAACAACACTGATTCATGCATGTGCCCTGCCACGCTTAGTTTGAACTCTTTGTATAAGAGGCACTGGACAATGTTCTATTAGCCTGTCTGACTGTAATAGGATCTGTCACCCTTGCCAGCCACACGCACCCTCCTTCCATGCTTGGGATCGAGATTTTCTATTTTCTTTAGGCTTCACAATACTATTTTCCATTCCCCAGCTGTCAAACTCAACCTTCAGACTATTTGAGAGACAAAAAAAAAGAAATTAATGACAGTGTTGTCTACTCTAGGCAAGAAATGGATTGTGTATCATGACAGATCAAAACACTGGCCCATCGAGGCTTATGTCAAAAACAATAAGTCTGGTTCCCATCACGGCACAACTGTAAAGGATTAGGGTCAGGGATGTGGCAAAGAGTGTTATGACTATAGCACCATAATCGGGCTAAAAGTGGCTTTTGGAGGAAAGGGTTAATACTCAGGTAATGTTAGAGTAAAGTGTGAGGATTAGACTAAGCTTTTTTTGCCAATGGTTTATGCAAATCATCTTTGATATGAAGCTGGGTCTATGTGACATTATGACTTTGAAGTCTCTGAATACTGCAGCCAGTGACAACTCTAATTCAGCTGTACCATTACTACAATCCACTAAATATAGACAGTGATAGTGAAGTCTGTTTCAGTTAAGGTTGGCAGTAATTAGCTGCAGTTATCAGTATGTGTTTGAATGGTGAATTGGCATTAGTGGTAAACTGGAACGGGGCCGTGTGCTCAGAGGAGAGAGAGGCTGAACTGGGTTTGGCAGGACACTAGGGAATGTATTTGTATCTGCTCTCATTCTCTCTGACTGCAGTGATAAGGGAACACTGTACAGTGACTGCAATGACAGGATTATTCTCTGCCTCTCTTACATAGCCTGCTGTTTATAGTAATATACATATGTGCATTTAATTTTATAATGATCAAAGGCAAATGCATGTAAGTGAGACCAAAAAACCCGAACAATATACATAGGTACCATACTGGCCATTGTCTGTTATTAATGACTTTAGCAGTCTGTGTTGGATATATTGGCTGATGTTGGATGTTTAATTGTGCAGGCTCATTTACGTCTATTTTTATTTTACATTCATTTTACCTTTGCCATTATATAATGCTTGCTTAAAGTTAATAATTAAAATCACTAATTATTAAAAAAAATAGAGTTAAATTTAATCTTTAGAAGATCTCAAAATGAATAGCTGTATTGAATACTTTCATTTATAATGTTGTCATGCTTTAAAGGGATACTCCACCCCTAAATGGAGAGACACAGAGGAGACTGTTGACAAAGTAATTTTTGAATAAAGGTGTATTTTTGGTTTCTTCGCTTACAAAAAGTATTCTCGTCACTTCATAACGTTACGGTTGAATAACTGATGGCAGATGGACTATTCTGAGGATGTCTTTCATACTTTTCTGGACCTTGACAGTGTAACTTACTTGGCAGTCTATGGGACAGTCACAGGCCTCCTGGATTTCATCCAAAATAACTTAAATTGTGTGCCGAAGATGAACAAAGCTTTTACGGGTTTGGAACGACATGGGGGTAAGTGACTAATAACAAAATTTTCATTTTGGGGTGGAGTATCCCTTTAATACCCTTTTTAAATGAGCATTAAAAATTATTGATTTTGTTTAGGGTGTTTTATTTATTTGTTTTTTATTTTATTTTTTTTACACTTAATAATATAGAGTTTAAATATTAGCCATTTACTGGGCAGAAATGTTATTACAGTTATTGATCAGAATCTTAATATACACTGTATGTGTTGTCAACAAAAATAAATCTAAATGGATCCTAATTACTGTCTAAATTAACTAAATTAAATGTAATTATACTTTGTGTGTCCCTGGTATGTTCTAAAGAAAAATGTCAGTTTTCATCACAATGCAACTTTCTCTACATGAGAAATAATATTTTGTTTCTGTAATGTCGCTAAGTTTGTGACATTACTAAGTTTGCAGAGTTGGGTAAAAAATATTAATTAATTAAATATTAGTAATTAAATATTAATGAATTAATGACCTACTTTCGACTATCCAATCAAATACCAATAGATAAAACCAAGTCCCATAGTATATTATTTCTGCAGATTCTTTTTCTTCACATTATGAAAATTAAATGTTACAAATGCTGTTTCATGTTGTTTCAACTGTACTTTAGTTGTTTCTGTCCCTTAGGCATTCTCGTCCCATTTTCATTTTCTGCTTCCCTCTTTTCTCTTCATTTTCTTATCACTTTTTCTTGTCTAATCACCTCTGGCTCTTTGTAGTAGGATTTATATTAGTGAGGCTCATCTGGGAGAGTTTTCAGAATAAACTGCTGTCGGGTCGGAGGGGAATTTTGGTTATAGTAATAACAAATTATCAGAGTGAGTGATGACTAATGAGTGAGACTGATGTCTAGTGGCCAGCTGCACTCATATCTAGCAGTCTTGGGTGCTCGTTCCTCTCTGCCTCTACCCTCCTTTTGAAGGCAGGTGGGCCAGTTCTGATTTAAGGCTCAGAGGACAGGCGGAGCGCCACGGTGCAGCTGGATACAACTCTAAACCACGATGTCTCCTTCTCCTCATCAGCCAGAATACAAATCAGCCAAGAACACAGCTGAGGAACACAAGCATTTGACAGAAGAGAACCGAAAATTCTGGGAAAAAAAGAGGCGTTTTGAGTACAGGATGTCTTAAACTCTGGGCTTGTATTGAGTTGGAGGAAGCTGTGGTTTATCATCCATCTCTGCATGTCTGTGTCTCTCCCCCTACAGTCAGTGGATCAAGGTTTGGCCAGCTTCTGGTCTCTCCCCCTACAGTCTCCAAGAGAAAATGTGTTTTGGATTTTAATGCTTTGGCTCATGTGCGGTTTAGGTATCCAATAGAACTCAAGCTGAGTTTTGACCTATACTTCACTTTTTTCTTTTCCATTTTTCTTTACTCTTTTCTTGTTCTTTTCAATTGTTTTTTTTTTCTTCTATTTTTTAATTTTCTATTTTTCTTTTATGTTTTTTTTTCTTCTACTTTTTATTTTTTCCTTTTCCTAAACCACATTCACTGGTTCTAGCTCTATAGTGACACCAACTCTGTAGCGGCCTATTATTTCTTCTGCATGGCCATGTATCTCTTCTCTTCTCTTCTCTTCTCTTCTCTTCTCCTTTTCTTTCTGGTACTCTTCTCCCATCTTTTCTTCTCTTCTCTTCTCTTCTCTTCTCTTCTCTTCTCTTCTCTTCTCTTCTCTTCTCTTCTCGGTTTTATTTCATTCCAGGCTTTTTAACTGCATTAAGGCCACAGATTAGCCCAAATATTATGGCCACAATCAGACACTGCAGCTGTTACACAGTTAAGTTCCATAGAAAATTGGTCACCATTATGAACAAAGCCTCATGACAGCACTGCCCACTCCACAGTGTCCCTCTGAACAAACACGCTCTGGCCCAAATGGCAAAGTTTATCTTCACTTCTGTTTTCTTTCGCTCACACTCTACTATCCTGCTTCATAGTGTCTTCTCCCTAGGGACCAGGCATGTGCTGGTGACTGTTATTGATGCTGGGACTCTTTTCCTGCCCCACCAATGACTGCTGTGAGGGAGTTTTCATGTTTTCAAACTTTTTGATAGCAAGGACCCCGAAATATGATGATCTCCTTCCCAAAATATAAAGGCAGCTTTATAATTTTATGTATAAAAGCTAATTAGTAAAGTGTGTGAAAAAGATTAAGCTTGAATTTATATTCTATATTGTTGTGTTGAAGCCAAAGCAAATGAGGGTTAATAATTATTAAACATTTTATTAAATATATTAATATAAACAACATATTTTAAATATATTTTAAAAAAATATTTCTTTATTATTATATATATATTTTTAAAAGTCTATGAAAAGTGTACTTTCTTTCATCCTCTTGGAGAACCCTTGCTCTATGTCAGAAATCAGTTATTAAACCTTTGTTTTTTGTATATTGTGACAGGAGTGGTGTCCCCACAGGGAAAGTGTATATGTAGTCATGGTATGACCTGAGACTACACAATGGTTTAATGTTACAGTTTTGACGAGAAAGACATTGTATCTCTTACTCTCTGTACACACATATTCAGGGCTCAACATTAATGCTTTTTAGGTGAAGGTGGCATAAATGTTTTTACACTGGAATCACAATAGCGGGAAACGGTGTATTACACACCCAATGGGCTCAACCAGACAGCTTTTGCAATGTACCTAATGTCAAGCCCTGTTTTGAATGCAGACAGTTGTTCATTTAATGCATAATAAATGCTCTGTGTTGTCTGGTTACGTTTTTGTGTCCTCAGTTCAACTTTAGTCAGTGTCATCAGTTTTGATTCTGCTTCCTTCTTCAATACAAAGTACCAGATACCCACACACCTCTGCTAAAATACTGTGTGTTCTTCTTGGCTGCCACTGGCTGCGGTTGTGTGATCTGATAGGAAAGATCTCCCTTAGCGAGGTGTGAAATATTCTTGCTGATATGGGAAAAGAGAAGGAGTGAGTGTGCAAGTGAGGGAGGGAGGGTGAAATGGAGGACGGGAACAGTGCTCAAGGTGACCTTGCGTTTAAACACAGAACAAGAGATGATGTTTGATGTCACCATATCCTGGAAGCTCAACCAACTGAAAACGCCTCCCACAGCCATTGAGGGACCAACTAGCTTGCAAAAAGCTATGCTAAAATGATGAATTATTGTCTTGTGGCAGTAAGGACAACACAAAAACTTTCAGCGAGTAATGTAACGTGATTACACTCAATGAATTGAATTATGCTCTGAGGTAAAATGGCATCAGCTGAGAGTACAATAAACATAATCGAATACAATTTGATATGGCTTAAATTCAGAAAACCTTGAACGGCAGCCAGTACCATCAAAATATAATCAGCTGATATTGGGTCGGGGGAAGGGCTGATTCCTTGGTTTTGCTGTGTATGGTTGTTGTCTCCGACTTCAAACCATAAATAATCTCTCCAGATGTTGGGCGAAATCAAAATGGCTTCTTTTAGGGATCTTAGTCGAAAGGTATTAGTCTTGTTTGCTTCTTTTATTTCACCTGGCATTATCCATTAAATGCTAAAAACTTGTTACTAAAAGGAAAACCAGTTGGATTTGTTCAAAGAAAGGCTTTTTTTTTTTTTTTACGCCCCCCAGTGCTTTTTTTTTGTCATTAGCATTTTCTCTTCAGGCCTATTCCTGTCTTATCTCATATATCTTTTTCCCTCATATAAACCCTTCACTTCTTCATCTGTTTCTGTTTCCTCCCTGTTGACACTCATTAGCATTTTCTCTTCAGGGCTATTCCGTGTGTGTGGGTGTATTCCATCCTGCTGGAATAGCCCTGAATTCTCTTTGTAAATTCAATAATGGGAAAGTGTCCACCCACCTAATGAGTGTCCACTCACCTTTGCACTGTGAATTGAGTTCAGTAATGGAGCTCAGAGTATCAGCTTCTATATTTCAGTAATGGAGCTCAGAGTAGTAAGCATATGGTGCTCATGTTGCCATCAAATGTTGAATCTAGCATGATTTCCCAATCCCATTCCACTCTTTTCTCCCATTCCCAATCACTTAAAGGCAAAAAGAGACCAAAAATAGACTATAAAAGAAATCTAGATGACTAATTTTATAGGTATATGGTTAAATTATGGGTTGTGGCAGACAGTATAATGTTTTATATGTGATATCTGTATTGTTCCCAAGCACAATGCTTGAATGAGAGACCTATTTTACATTTGTCTCTCCATTTTACCCTGCCCACACACCAGCATCACAGATCTTCGGGTTTTATATGTGTGCTTTGGCTCCAGAATGGAGCAATTACCAGGACGTGGCCCCCTATATCACACACACTGCTACACACACTCCACCACTTACTGTGTGCAAATGTGGCCACCCAGAGCTATTTAAACTTCCTAATTATAAGGCAGATTACTGACCCAAGAGAGCTCTAATTATTGGTGCTAATTTTGGGTCATCAGACACCATTTTGACGTGATTGTGGTAACTGTGTTAAATGTTAGAATGTTGCATGGTGGCTCTACAGTAAAACCTAATCTGCTGCTTTGCTGTCTGCCATACTACATCTGCCTTTTAAGGCAGCATACTAACTGAAATGGTATCTCATTAGTGATTGTTAAATGCTCAACATGGGAAATAACTTATGTGAAACACACAAGTTTATTCCCATGAAGCAATGTTACCTAGCAACATTGCTGCATTCTTTTTTTTATTTTTTTTATTAGATTGAATTGCTTTTATTGATACTTTTTGTTATTGAATGAAATATATCCATCCATAAACGTGGATGAATTGTTGGCCAGAGCATTCTGTGATTTTGTTTGAACAGTACATGTAATGCTATTTTTTGTCCAAAATTCGAAAAAGGAGTAATGGATGCTGAAATATAGAAAACATTGTAATAATATTTCACAATATTGCAGTTTTTGCTGCACTTTGGATCAAATAAATGCAGAGTTGGTGAGCATAAGAGACTGATTTCAAAAATATCTTATCTCCAAATTTTTTAACGGTAGTGTTTTAGTTTTCATATTTACTTTGGCCTTTTTTAAAGTTCTTCATTAAGGTCATTTTGAGTTTTCCACTGCCCTGACATAACAGGCAAAAACAACTAAACAAATCATTGTGTTTGTGATAAATTGCCTTGCTTGGTACATTGCTGAATGTTTGTAGATATTGATTAGCTGGAGTGCATTCAGTACTGGATTTGTGTGGTTCTAACTGACCCATTTTTTTTCTTCCTGAGAGCCAAGTCATAATTCAGTCTGCGTTGCAGTTTGGTGAGGAATCGTATAAGCTGTGCACATCAGAAGTCTCACACAGACACGTGTAACTTGAATCAGATGCTGGATTAAAATCACAAAGAAAACACATTCTCATGTTATGCTTTCCATGAGCTCAGCAAGTTTTAAATAGCACTTCCAGTCTTTTTAAAAGGATAAAAGATTTAAGATGGCTTATGAAAATAACTCTCAGGGAACTTTTTAAGATATTTGAAGTCATGGCTTATGCACTTTTTTTTGTACTTAATGCTGCAGTTATATTACAGGCTCAGATATCTAAGTACTGTCATTTGTGCTTGAACATTTAACCACCATTATCATTTCAGGAATTCTTTTTATTTTCAAGGTTGGATTTAAAAGTTTCTTTATTAAGTTAGTGCTAATATCAAAATGCAGTCCTTGCTTTTTGTGTAGCTCACTGAATTGATATTGACATACAGGTTTTTATATCCATAGCCAGACGCCTGAGCTGTCGATAGCCCATTAACTGAATTTTTGATGCATGCAGACTTCTGTTCAAGCCCTTGGTTGCTGTATGAGCTGTAAATGACTCAATTTTGTACTTGGGATTTCAAAAGTAAAAGAGGGTAATGACAAATGTGACAACTGCACTTATCTATCAGACAGTTTTTACATAGGTCATGCTTTTACAGTGCTGTGCTGATGCTAGATGGGAAGTTAATTGTTTAGGCCAGTTCACATTTTGGGCCATACCTGTGGCCATATAGTGTATGCTGTATGTACACTACTTCTCAAACGTTTGGGTTCAGTAAGATTTTTTTTTTAAAGAAATTAATTTAACAGCAAAGACTCATTCAGTTGTTCAAACGTGACAGTAAAGATATTTATAATGTTACAAAATATTTTTATTTAAAATAAATGCTCTGAAAATGATTTTTTGTTGTTGTTGTTGTTGTTTTGTTTTTTTGTTTGTTTGTTTTTTTAAAAAAAAATTAAAAGTGTGTTCACCATTGATAATGAAAAGAAATGTTTATTAAGCTGAAAATCAGCATATTAGAATGATTTCTGAAGGATCGTGTGACACTGAAGGAGTAATAGCTTTGCCATCACAGGAATAAATTACATTAATATATTAAACTAGAAAACACCATAGTAATATTTCACAATATAACTGTTTTACTGTTTTATATTTGTTTGTTTGATTTTTATCAAATAAATGCAGGTTTGGGGAGCATAAGAAACTTCTTTCATTTAAAAAACATTTTAAAAAATCTTACCGACCCCAATGTTTTGAATGGTTGGTTGTTTGTGTGTGTGTGTGTGTGTAGAGGGGTCAGTAATGTCTAAAACATCATTGCTGTGAGCTTTTAAGAGGGAGAGACAAAGATGTAGACGGTGATGACAAGGAGAGACAGAGACACACGCTCTGCAGGGGTCGACTGCCAGAGCCTTTCCTGTCTCTCTTTCTCTGTCTCTCCCAGGGATGGGAAAAGTAATAAGCTTCAGGAGTGGCACGGTGCCCTAAGGAAAGCAGGAGCTACATACAGCCTGTCAGAACACTCAGGATTTATGATGGTTATTAAAGAATTCAATTATAAACCTATTGGTGGTGTGAGTGTGAGTGTTTGTGTTGCACCTATAGTGTAGTGTGTGTTTATAGGCTTGCTTTATTGCACATGAGAGGGTGTGTAGTACATGAGAATGAGAGTTTGTGTGTTAGTGTGTTGATGCCATATGACAGTTCTCTTCTCACCTTGATAAACTGTTCTAGTAGGTGACCAATCACAGCAGCTGTACAGCAGATACTCTCTCACATGGTCCTCTCAAGACTTCATTCTGTCCAAAATTGCCCAAAAAAATCTAAATTATTTTTTAATTCAGAAATTAAATACATGTTCACCATAAAAGAGGCTTATTCAAGTCATTTTATGAATGCATTGCATTTTGAATGTACAGTATTTTTAAATACTTTAATAAATAGGGCAAAAGTATCATGTCATTAATCCATTTACATTTTTTGAGGGAAAATAACCTACTGATTTACTTAAAGTATTCTCTGCATATATAACTGGGATAGGATGATTTTTACAAAATATGATACATCTCAGATATAATGCCCTTAAAACACACATACACATTTCTCCTTGTCCTGTTGTCTCTAGATCGTCTCTCATTAGAAGGTGTTGAGACACAGAGGAGGAGACGCTGATGAGGAGACCAGGTTTAGCTGGGAACATGTTGATGGATTGTGTTGTTTCAAGAGGCGTGAAAGAGCTAGTGATTTGGGTGGAGGGGAACAGAAGAGAGAGAAAGAAAATAGGTCAGCAGTGAGGTATTGAAGCTTGAACTAAGAGTTTCTGTCATTTGAATCAATACAACAAATGGTGACTTGCTGTCCAAAACTGCTTGTTTAGATAAACTCTGTGATCCCTGACACTCAGACCACCGTCCTCTTCATGGCTGGTAGTTAAGGGTCAGGGCAAAATAAGGTCGTGGGTTATCTTGTTTTAATGGGCAGCCTTGTGTCTGGAGTCTGGAAGCCTCCACAGACAGCCAGAGCCTAGGGGGACGAAGATGGGAGGGCTTTGGTGGGAATGTAAAGATATAGACATGGAAGACTGAACTTGTTTTGGGAGAGGAGGAGAAAGGGAGTGTGAACACGTGCTGGGTTCCCACACTCTCTTCATCCTCTTTTCCAATGCTCATTTTGCATGGGGTCAATGATTAAGGATTGTGACATCCCCTCCACACAAACACACACACACTTACAATGAATTCTGGCATGACTGGGTACCCTGTGTTTCGGAAACCCACTATGGCCACACCACTCCGTCACATTTGATTGGTCAACTGAAGAGAGCATGAGTTCACATGGACACCCTGAATCCCTCTAGAACTTTTATTCAGCTACATTAGAGTGTGACTTCATTAGTGCTTTTTAATAAGTTCCTCCTCTGATGTTTTGTTTTGTTTTGTCAACTATTTGAGAGTGGATATTTAGAAAAGCCTCTCTGAGAGATATTTTAGACTTGCATGCTCTGGCACATTCAGTGTATGACTGGATTTTACAAGAAAAGAAGACAAATCAAATGATTTGATGTAGCTATGCACTGTATAATTCAGATAAACTAAACTCTCAGGAGCCAGTGCAAAAAACAGTTGCAAAACTGTTCTTATTCACTAACGAAACATAATTCAGTTTAACTGTTGGCTCAGTTCATGTTTTTTGTATATTTTAGCTTCTTTTGTCACATAATTATATGTTATATCATTATTATGTTATTTTGTTTTAATGGCAATGGATGTTATAGCATTAATAGCGCTGACATGTTGTACAATGGAGCATAATACCTTTGTCTTCATTGAAAGCTCTGTAAACTTTACTCCGATGCTGTTTGCAATAGATATTTTGTTAGAGCACTACTAAAGTTGTATCAGTTTGTTTTGGAATATTATGATGCTGATTGATAGCTAAGTAGCACAAGCCGAGGCCCTGCTGTCTCATTAGGGCCTGCTGAGCAGCCCATTAGTTGTCTCTGTTGTGTCTTAAATAGATGGATGTATACAGTATGGCTTTAGGCTCATGTATCAGGGTGGGCTTTTGGTGTCTGATGGAGAGGCTGTTCATTAATCATTGATGGGTGTTGGTTAGGATTGTATGTCCGTCTTACACACACTCTGAGCTTATAAGTTGTACATAAGCAAGCGGCCATTTATTAGTTACTGTCCATATGAAAGTAATTCATAATTTATACATTATATAAAATTTCATTTGAAGAAGTGAGGTGATGTGTGACCAGATATGGTGTCCCATACTTGGAATTTGTGCTCTGCATTTAACTCATCCATGTGGACACACACAGCAGTGAGTAGTGAAATACAAACAAAAAAAAAACACAAAAAAAAACGCAAAACAAACACCCCAACCATTTTTCATCCTATTCCCAGCTACCATGCCCAGGGAGCAGTTGGGGATTTGGTGCTTTTTTGCCTTTTCGGTTGCCATTTCTATGTAGGGCTGCTCGATTATGGCAAAAATCATAATCACAATTATATTGGTCAATATTGTAATCACGATTATTTAACACGTTTATTAAGCCCCTTTCACACTGCACGTCGGATCCGGCAAATTGCTGGAACATTGCCGGGTCGACTTCTGTGTGAAAGCAAACACATCCCGGGATTGATTCCGGGATGAACCCGGGTCGGGGACCTAGTAACATTGCCGGGTTCAGTCCCGGAACGAGCGCTGTGTGAACAAAAGCCAGATCTAATGCCGTGATGCCGTCGTAGTGATGACGCGCGGTTATCGCACGACTCTTTTAGCGGGGGTTTTGAAGGCAGATCAAACGTTCGCGGACGAACGTATGTGCAAACTGTTAATGTTGCAATATTACATATGTGCAATAAGTTACACAATACTGTAACGAAAGCAGAGATCAGTTAGTTTCCTCACTTTTCCGCGCTGAAGCTGAGATCGAGTCACCGGGTTCAGTGAAAGTTAACGTGCCTAGCGTTTTCGACTCGTACATTACACGTCACACCCTGATATCACGTGTCTTTTACGGGACCTTTACGGGTTGTGTGTGAACGCACGCACATATTCCGGGTAATCACTGGCAGTGTGAAAGTGCAAAAATCTAGCGACACGGGAAACAAATTGCCGGGGGACACATTACCAGTGTATTTGCCGGAATCGCAGTGGGTAAAAGGGTCTTTTATATTGGTCAATATTGTAATCACGATTATTTAACACGTTTATGAGGTGGCCATATGACCAAAACTTTATATGAGTGATTTATTTAAAGATAGTGATACATATCAAATATGTATTTCCTGTAAATAAGGACAGTTTACAGCCTACTACAGAAATAATTAATAAAATGTAAAATAAAACGGCATAGTCTTCACTGTATGAATTAAAGTTTTTTGTTTCTTATAAAAGCTACAAAAATCCTTCACTCAAGAGCAGTGTGTGATTTTGAATTTGTCATTTGTTGATTGATTAATAAGCACACAGTCGCAGCAGAAAAACAGCCCGCTGTCACTTTAAGAGCCACACGGATCCAATTAAACAATACAAACTTACACACCAATATCCACATCACAACTACAAATTTTCATCATTAAATTAAATACTAAGGCACACACCAACAACAAATAATCTCAACATATTTACAAATTTTTAGCCACTCACCGACCGTTTTAGGCGTTAAAAGATGATTTTACTGATTTGCATGGGAAATTGGGCTTTTATGGAGGAACAAAAGCACACAAAAGCAAAAGTGCTCCAAAAGAGGGCGCAATAATCATTTTAAATAAACAATTTATCTCGATTATTGTATTTTCATAATCATTGGAGGCCAAAATTGAAATCGAAACCCTACTGTACAGATCACTTCAGTCCCACATGAGTCACGACCCACATGAAAAACATCTTAACATGACATCACCACCCACTTTGATATGTGACAGTTTGCCGCCTCTGCCCTGAGGCTGTTCTGGGAGCCATCACAGCTTCATTTTATTTTCAGTAACACACATCAGGATTCTCTTCTCCACATTGTGGCCAGTTACCCCCACAAAAACCTCCTTACTGAAAGATTACTGGAGCGAACAAGCTTCTTGATGGAATGTTTGTTGTCAGACTTATACCCCTCTACGCCTGCATGTGGGAGTGTCTGAGATTGCAGGTGGATGTCGGTGAACTGCATGTCTAAAAACAAACCATAAAAGAAACCATAACATAACCCATCACACTACTCACATTGCATGGAAGGTGCCAGCATAGTGTTGCCATGACACCGCATCGACCTTGTCGTCTTATTGGTTGGTTAAGAGCCTGGATGCTCTTACCCTAGTCCTGTTTGCCTTGTTGTGTTGTTCTTTTGTGGATGAAACAAGTTACATATAGTCATTTTATTACATCACATGCAGTTTGACATACACTGAGAGGATACTCAACCGGCGGTATTAGAACATTTTCTCTCTCGACAGCACGCATAAAAAAACAATCATGATTTTAGATAAACACTCCTTTTAAATGTAGACAACTTTTGCCTGTCTACTGGAACTTACTTGATTATGTAGTTGTATGAGAACAGGATGAATTAGGTAGCATTTTGTGAATTAGTGCTTTGGCGTCTCTTTGTATTATATTCTTGTGTGCTGAATTAGAAACCTCTCTCTCGGTTTCCATGTTTTAGATGACAGCTCCTGTTGATGTGGTTTGCTGCATGGGCGGATGACCTGTGGTACTTTCACTTGGTCAGCTAGTGGTGGTCTCCAGTGTTCCCTCTAATTTTTTTTTTTTTTGGGGTGGGGGTGTGAGGCCATTTGGAATCACTCATACTTTTGTGAAATTACGTCTCACAGAAAGTGAAAAAAATTACTGAACTGCTCTGATAATCTGTTTGAATTCAACCTACATGCTATAATGCAAAAATGTTTGCGGAAGAATTTCTCGCATTATAAATGGAAAAACCTGCAAGAAATGTGCAGAATAATGCACAATACCCACGCAAAAACACAGCCACATCAAAAAAAAAAAAACTAAATTACAGTAGCCTATTTACAGATGAAACTGATGACCTGCACTTTGAAGGTCCTGAACAGATCAGTAGTTTTGCGTCTCTGCTCCTCCATTTCAAGAATTCGCACTGATATCTAAATAAAGATTTAGGACATAAAGAATGAAGCCTGGTTTGAAAATGCAAGATACTTGTGTAAAAAATAGTGTAAGCAACAGGTGTCACATTGCCGTTGTGAAGTAAATAGTGTTACCAGACATAACAAATAATTTGTACTTCGATACTCAATCTCCTGGAAAAATGATGAATGGTGTGACAGTCCAAATTCTGTTGAATCACTCATGGGAACTTGTTTGTGAAAGTTAAAAAAACACTCATGATTTTAGATAAACACTCCTTTTAAATGTAGACAACTTTTGCCTGTCTACTGGAACTTACTTGATTATGTAGTTGTATGAGAACAGGATGAATTAGGTAGCATTTTGTGAATTATCTTTGGCATCTCTTTGTATTATATTCTTGTGTGCTGAATTAGAACCCTCTCTTGGTTTCCATGTTTAGATGACAGCTCCTGTTGAGTGGTTTGCTGCATGGGCGGATGACCTGTGGTACTTTCACTTGGTCAGCTAGTGGTGGTCTCCAGTGTTCCCTCTAATTTTTTTTTTTTTTGGGGTGGGGGTGTGAGGCCATTTGTGAATCACTCATACTGTTTGTGAAATTACGTCTCACAGAAAGTGAAAAAAATTACTGAACTGCTCTGATAATCTGTTTGAATTCAACCTACATGCTATAATGCAAAAATGTTTGCGAGAATTTCTCGCATTATAAATGCAAAACCTGCAAGAATGTGCAGAATAATGCACAATACCCACGCCGAAATTCAGGGCCAGCTTAACTAAGCAAAAACTAAATTACAGTAGCCTATTTACAGATGAAACTGACCTGCACTTTAAATCCTGAACAGATCAGTAGTTTTGCCCCTCTGCTCCTCCATTCTCAAGACTCTCACACTGATTACTCTAAATACAGATTAAAACTAAAGTAACAAGCCTGGTTTGAAAATGCAAGATATTTGTGTAAAAATAGTGAAAGTAAACAGGTGTCAGAAAAATAAATTGTGAAGTAAATTACTGGTAATTTGTACTTCGATACTTCCAATCTCTGAAAAATGATGAATGGCGAGCAGAACAAATCTCTGTCAATCATAAAAAAACACCCATAATTCTATATACAATCTACTCTACTGCTTCAGTCTTACTGTGCTTAGAGGAACAGACAGATAAAGAGAAAAGGAATTCAGTGCATCAATCGTTCAAGTTGTTTTTCAGTCCTTTTATGGACCTTTTCTCCTGCAGTCCTTTTATCAGTCAGAGAAGGAAAACTGCATGCCAGCCTGGAGTGATATTAGTTGAGTGAAGTATTGACAGCATGAAGGCTGTTCTAGTAACACATCCATCCTCAGTGCCTACACTCTACTATATGTGCGTGAAAACCATCTGTCTATGGTAACATCATGAATGAGTGATTTATGGTGTATTTAGTAGAGATACCATTGTGTATTGTGCTTTTCCTTCTACCTTTGGGTCGTTTTGCTCTCAGTACTATTAATGGGATCTTTGTAGAGGGTGACCAGTGCTGTTGGGGATAATTCTCTGGAAATGATGCTATTTTATAGCATTTGAGTTAGCTATGATATATATCTGAAAGTGGCTGTTTTTCAGTTGTGGGTCAGCCGAAAGTGGTCTGAGTTCATGCTTGTGTGTGTTGATCTGTGGGAGAGCCTATCATGGCTTGAGGGTTGTGTTTGAAGTCTCAGGGGAACTGGCCACATTCAATTTGTGCTATTGAATGGCAGCTTCTGTGAATCCTTCTCCAAATTTATCGATTTTTCTCAGTGTCTCATGTCACAATGATGACCTAACACAGCCTTCTTTTGTTCTTTTAGGATGACACATGCTGCATTTTGCCCCTCTTTCTTTTTCTCTCTCTTTCCATTTCTTTCTCTTTTTTATTCATTCTTTCTTGTTCTTCAGCACAGTTTTTTTTTTTTTTTTGGGTGATCTACACCATGCTTAGTGTTCTGGGTTTACAAACTGGGTTGTTTTCTGTGGTCGGGCAGGGTCATATCCATCTCATTGCCATCATTAGCCATATGTGTTTGTACATTTGTGCAAACCCTATATCCATCACTTTGACCTTGATGTGTATTACAAATTCTGTTTGTGCGTACACACTCACTGTGCCCTTAATATGTGTATTGTGTGTGGCAGCCATGTGCACATCTGGTAGTTGTAGTAGTTGGTGGTGCGGTACTGCAGAGGTTTTGTAGCACCACCTCCCCATTATCCCTTTCTCTTTTATTCCCCTCCCCCAACCCGCCTTCAACTCTCTCATCTCAGGCCTAGACCCTCTAGCATGCACACAGAGGTCTTTTCCACATCGTTTTAGGACACATGCGCTACTGGGAAATTTCCTTTGTTTGACAGAAGCCTAGCTCTGCTGACGGAGGCGTTGGAAAGACATTAAATTTCAAAGAAAGCATTCACTGGCAGGTGGATGACATAAAACATGTAAAGTACAGTTTTTGGAATGGTTGGCAAATAGTTTTTTTTGGAATTTTTTAAAAATGAGAATTTTCATAAGAACAATAATTTTGTGTAATGTGATTTCTTTTAGTCTTTTAAATTTATTTAAATATAATTCATTCCCTTTGATCGCAAAAAAATGTTAAATCAATTATCAATGCTGAATAATATAATAATAATAATAAAGGTTTAAATAGTTCAACCACACAAACGACAGCACCCTAATAAATATTATCTTAACAACAACAGAGAACAGAAAAGAACAGCATTTATTTGAAATAATTTGTAACATTATATACATGTTTACTGTCACTTTTGACCAATTTAATGTATCCTTGCTGCATAAAAGTATTAATAAAAATAAAAAATAATAAAAATCCAACTGACCCCAAACTTTTGAATGGAAGTGTATTATAAATTATTTATATGAATAAAAAGTTGTCACAGTGGAATTTGGAATGTTGGAAGAATAAGAATGTTCACAGGAATGAGAGAAGGACTAACTTGGTGTTGTCCTTGAAAATTTTCTAGATGTTTGTGCACTGAAGGGGGCCTGATGCTTTAGAGTCTACGTCAGGGTTATTCAAATCTTGCCCTGGAGGGCCAATGCGGTGCAGAGTTTAGCTCTAACCCTAGTCAAACACACCTGAGCATGGTAATCAATGTTTTTGGGATCATTAGAAAATCACAGGCAGGTGACTTTGATCAGGGTTGGAGCTAAACTCTGCACCGCATTGGCCCTCCAGGGCAAGATTTGAATAACCCTGGTCTACGTAGATCAGATCTGCTGTCTCCACCATAGGTGGAGCTTATGTAAGGCTGGGCAAGGCTTCCCCTGGCCAGGGTCGAATGTTAAAAGTAAATTAGCTTATGAATGCAATAACAAATCAGAAGCGTTCATATTACTCATTGCTGTAATGTAATGAGTTTTGTTCAGTGTGTGCACTCGCTGACTGAATTCTGATGTCTCATTAATTCTTTCATCATAAACAACAAAGTAGAGATGTACATGCAATGTAAGTCAGAGATTCATTTAACACTGTAGACAGCTTCATAGATACCGCAGTTTTTTGAGAGTGCTTAAACTTTTGACTTAAAGTCCCCCGTAGTCAAAAATTTTATGATTTAAAACTCATCTTTGATAATCAAAATGATATATTTAAATGTTTTTCTTGTGAAAATAATTTTCTCATGCCTTAAAATAGCTTGAATGCAACTCTACACCCTTGCATCATTTACTATACACGGATCTATGAATACCCAAATTAGTCCCGCCTCCACTCAGTCACACACCAGCCAGCCATGAGCCAGCGCCTCCTGATCCACTAAATGAACTGTAGCAAATGCGATACAATGGCAATGGCAAGTGGAAATATTGGTTTAATTAGGCCATATGTGTTTGAACCAGAAATAAGCTGGTATGCTCAACGTAAGCAATGAGACTGATGGCTAACTTCGTGAGGTAACATTATCTGTTTGCACTGGTTCGTACACGGATAATTACTGATAAAACTGCTTTTACTAGTGGACAACTAAAGTGGATACTGTAACATTCGTTAAATTTACTTACTTGACGATGTTGTGTCCTCAAAATGCCTTGAAGACTGAAATGCAGCCAAGTTTGTGATTCCAAATCGCGCCCGCGATCATATGCGTGTGACGTATGGTTGTCAATGCGGGAGAGGTGCGTCTGACTCCAGGCTACTTTTACACTGCTGCCGCGGGTTATTATTCAAGTTAGCGGTTCTAAATACAAATAATAAAATGACATTTCTGAAGCTTGACAACTCCTGATAGGAAATATTAACAGGTAGCAAAACATCGACAGAAAAAAATATAACTGTTACCAGATTAACCTGGCTGCCTTCTCACTAGACCCTCTGCTTTGCAGCATAGTTAATTATATGCACTTTCATTGTATGGAATAGAGCAGCAATAAAAGAAAGTCCTACAGGATTGAAAAATGACATTTCTGAAGCTTGACAACTCCTGATAATTTTTCACGTTCATTGTATGGAATAGAGCAGCAATAAAAGAAAGTCATACAGGATTGGAATGAAATTAGGGTCAGTAAATAATGACAGAATGTAGTGTGTGTGTGTGTGTGTGTGTGGTAAAGAGAGTAAAAAAAAAACAGAAAGAGACAGATGGAGAAGGGTTAATAAGGCCAGATTTTTGTTTTATTGCTGGGTTTATATGAAATATAAAATTTTAAGGTGGTAGTCTTTAGTCTAGGAGTCTGAATCTCTCAATTATATCTGGGAATGAAACTGGGAGAGTTGCATTAATCCTACGATTCCCCACGCTCGACTCACAAGCCAGCCAAGAGTTTTCGCTTTAAATGTGCTCTTTTAACCCAAATTGAATATAAACTCCTCCCAAAGGAGCAAGAAGGAAAGATCTTGTCTCCAGAGCAGCTGGAGAATGTAATAATATGTGTTACAGTGGTACATATCTTTAGATCTCACCGTGCTCTGTTGTTTTGACTAAAGTCCAACCGACATGGGTTTTTTGAGGGCTGATACCGATATTAGGGAGTAAAAAAGGCAGATATCGATATATCAGCCAATATTCTTTACGTGTATATTATAGTACAGTACCAGTCAAAAGTTTGGACACTTTCCCATTTTTGTGTCCAAACTTTTGACTGGTACCAGGGCCGTACGCAGGTTTTTATAAATACAGAGATCCCAAAATCGAGATTGGTAGTGGGGTTCAGGGGCATGCTCCCCCGAGAAAAATCGGGGGCATGCTCCTGACTTACATGTGTGCATTTTAAGATGTTTTAAGGCTCATATATTGTATAATAATATAGGTTTAAAACCAAGTCAGTGGGCAGTAGTAGCATAAATTATTCTTCAAGATAACAGATTCTTAAACATGAGAATCAGATTAAATGTTGCAATGAATGATCTACAAACGCTACAAACTGGAAATAGAGAAGACAAGTTTGTTTGTGTTTATGAATTTAATAAACTCAGTTATAATTATCCTGGTAGCCTTCAGTAAAATCACAGGTCTAAAATAATTAAATGTGAATTTTATATTATATATATATATATATATATATATATATATATATATATATATATTATATATATATAATATATATATATATATATATATATATATTATTTATATTTATACATAATATATATAGATAGATAGATAGATAGATAGATAGATATAGATATATAGATTTTTTTTTCACTGATAGAAATTAATCTTTTCCTATGAGTTTAAACTGATTTTAACATTTTTTGGCATTTTTACCTTTATAAAGCCATTTTTTCTGAAAGTGACCATTATCTTTTGAGTCAAATTCTTACATTTAATCAGTAAATTAGAATAATAAGACATTTGGACTGTAACCAAGCAAATGAAATCAACACAGAAGCTGCATCTGAAGTGGCATTTAGATGTGTTTACACACTGTTTAATGCAAGACTAATGCATAAATAATGTTTTGATATATTAAGAGTTAGGGTTAGGGTTAGGGTTAGGGTTTGACAAAGTGAAGTACCATACTGATGGGACATGAGTGATGAAGGATGAATGAAACAGGTGTTACTCAAAAATAGCCTAACAATATCATTCAGAGATAGAGGCAATTCTTATTAAAATTAACATATATGGTTTGTAGGTAAATGTGTAGACCTGTACTGTCACCTACTGTATTTTTTATGTTTTTTTTAGGGGTGAGGTGATCAGATGTATCAGTATCGCTCAGATATTTCCGTTTTCTGTTGGATCGGGGTATCATTCAGACAAGACTGATCCAAATCCGATATTCTGTGTATACTAGTATTCTGTTATTATTAAGCCCCACAAAAGGCACAAAAACATTATAAACACAATTAAGTTTTCGTGCACTATATTCCAAGTGTTCTGAAGCTGTTCCATAGTTTACAGATGAAAATTTAAGTCCTTAAATTCAAGTTCAGGTAAACTCTTCTCTCCGCTGCGTCCTCCATTCAGCATTCAAACTTTGTATTGTGTTTGGTTACGACAGTCAAAATGATGAAACTCTCTCCAAGATGATTCAATGTTCCTATTATTATACTTGATCTGTAGACAAAGAGCAGTGGTTTTGCATAAAAGGACTTTATCTGGCTCAAGTTTAGTGCTGTTTCTAAAGCATGTTACTTTCTACCGGGTGTCTGTTAGATCACTACACTGGAGTAGAAAGCACTTTGAATTGTTCTTCATGCGCACAGTAACTGAAATTTTAAAACTTTTAAAAGAAAAGGCTTAATAAACTATCGCACAGATATAATACACTACACACATCAAAATCCTCTTTCCTTTGTGCTTTGAACCTTTCTATGCAGAGTGCTGCTGCACGGTGTGACTCTGTGTTGCTTCAATCACATCATTCTGCGCACGGGATGTGCATAAGTGCTTCGTGCTGCTCTGTATAGGATCCTTTCATGTTATAATATTTTTTTGCGCAATGAAAGATTAATAGCCTTTCTTGTTGTCTTATCTATCATGTTTCTGCCTCATTACTGTGCTATACATTTAAAAGAAATGTCTTTTAATTTTATAGTATATTAATATGTAAATATATTACTTGTTTTTTATGCATGTATTTTACAACAAAGAGCAATGTTTAACATTTTACCAGATTTAGCCCTATACTTATTCACTTTTATTTGTTCCCCACTAAATAATGTATTTTTTTTTCACTAAATGTTTAGATTTTGTAAAATTATTGTGCACTTTTTCTAGAGTAACTTTTGCTACTAACCTAGTTTATAGTAGTATTTTTGTCATAGTTTATGATTATATATTTAGTCATTTATTGTTTTTCTTTACAATGAAGTTGTCTATATTTGGTAGATTGTGTTCAACACACAAAAGAGTGATGATCAAGTCAACACATTGAAGTATAGATATTCTAAACTGATTTAAAAAAAAAAAAAAAAAAAAAAACTGTGCTGGTATCAGATCGGTATTGGTATCGGCCGATACTCAGAATTTCTGCTATCAGATCGGGATTGGTTTTGAAAAAGTGGTATCGAGCCAGCCATAGTTTTTTTTTGCCCTTATCAATTTAAAAACAAGAACTTCTAATTACATTATCATTCAGAAGTTTGCCGTTAAGTCTCTTATGCTCACCAAGCCTTCATTATTTGAGCAAAAATACATTAATAACAGTACTATTGTGAAATATCATTACAGTTTAAAAGAACTGCTTTCTATTTTAATATATTATAATTTTGTCATTTTGTTATTCATTCCTGTAATGGCAAAGCTGAATTTTCATCAACAATTACTTCAGTGTTACATGTTCCCTCAGAAATCATTCTCATATGCTAATTTGCTGGCCAAGAAACATTTCCTCTTATTATCAGTGTTGAATTAGGTTCTGCTGATTAACATTTTTCTGAAAACTATGATATATCATTTTTTTTCAGGATTCTTTTATAAATAGAAATTAAGAAATTAATACTTTTATTCAGCAAGGATGCATTAAACTGATCAAAAATCATTGGTTACTTAATAGGCTACTTCTACACATTAGGTAACAAATCTTTCAGTTCTGGTTCTGAAAAGAGCTCATGTCACAATGGCAGGGGTGTGTATTAACAGCTGATTAAGCATGATTTCCCCCTTTGTCAGAGACTGCTGTTTGCTAATGATAAGAGACAGAACTCTGCGGCTGTTCAGTACGCCACTGACAATTTTGTTCGTGCTGGGCTCAGTGCATATGTGTATTTCAGCTTAGTCAAGCTAAGAATAAAAGAAAAATTGTGGAGACGAGTATTAATAGTACAGTATAAGGTCTCTTTTGATAGACTTTAAACATTGTTTGCTCAGAGAGGTTGTGTAAGTGATAACGACTGGTTTCAGTTGGTACGGATATGTTATCGAAAATCTGTTTTGGGTGGTGGGTTCTGCTTCAGTTCGAGCCTGGGCCTATTGTTTTTCCCAACAGGATAGATTTTTGACCCTTCTACTCATCTACTACAGAAAGAATACAGAGATAGGAAGTGGTATGAGAGACAGAGAGCACTGAGGTGGAAAAGAGCATGTGGTTTTTCAGTGCTAATGTTCCGGGCTGACTCAGCTTTTTCAGTCTTCTCTTTGGTGACCTGCACCGAGAGCCATATGCCGTTTGAAACTCGAGATACATGAGCACACAACAGGCCACCTTTAACCTTCCTCCCTACCGGTGACCCCACACAGCCCTGTACAATTCTTTTCAAAAGCTATTTTTGACTGAGACACACTTGTTTGGTGACGCAAGTGGTGGATGAAAGAACCTGTGAAGGCTTGGAATAGATTTAACACCATAAACATAAACATCTGAGATTTATTATTTTTTAATAAACCAATCTGTGTTATTCATCAATATCATGCTCTTCTGCATTCTATATCTTTCCTCAGATGAGAACTGAACATTTTATGAAAGCTAGATGAGGAATGTAAAACACAAGGTAATGCATAGATAAATTAATGACATTCTGTTCCAGATCAGGGATATCACGTAGTACTGATGGTGCATTAGGGGGAAGCGGTCATGTGTTTAAGAGCATCTTGAAGATTTAGAGCTCCAGTATAACCTTAGCCTTCCTCCACAACCTCCTGGGAATGCTTGTTACATTGTATTTTCAAATGCACAATTTCTATTGGTTAAGAAAACAGGACAACAGAAGATAAAGAAAACTCTGTTACTAAATTGGTAGTGTTTAAGACAGGGATTACTATTGCTTTGCAGGCTACATGTACTGTACAGTGTGACCAGTGTAGTCTAATTCACAAACAAATGACTCTTGTGAACTCATTCTTTTCAGTGTCTCAAAAACCTACAGAAGAACAAGTATAGTTTGATTCATGACAAAATGACTCTTACGAACTAGTTATTTTTTGTAAATTGGTTACACACAGTGTCACCAATGTAATCTATTTCACAAGCTGGTGATTCCTGTGAACTGGTTCTTTTTAGTGAGTCAAAAACATACAGCAAAACCAGTGTAATTTGATTCATAGACAAATGACACATAAGAACCTTTTTTTTTTTGTGAAGCAGTAACATACAGCATGAAGAGTGTAATACAGTTCATAAACAGTTGACTCTTTTTCAGTAAATCAAAAACATGTATTGCAACCAGTGTAACCTAATTTACAGACAATGACTCTTATGAACATTTTATTCTTGGTGAATCGAAACATAGCAGCGCAACCTGTGTAATCTGATTAACAAACAAATGACTATTATAAACTGGTTCTTTTTAATGAATCAGTAATGTATAGCGTAATCAGTCTCAATGAAACGTATCACTTTTTAACTTTTTTTTTTTTAATCAAAAACATACAGCACAACCAGTGAAACAAGACTCACGAACAACTGACTCTTATGAACTGGTTTTGTGAATCAAAGGCATACAGCCTTACCAGTGTAGTCTCATTTACAAATGACTCTTTTAAACTGTTTCTTTTTTTAGTGAATCAAGCACAACTTACATATTCATCAAAAATCTAAATGTTAACAAATACTGTCATTAGATCCTTTATGTAATGTATACCAGCCATCTCTGGTCATGCTCTTCAATTAGGCCTGACGGCATAGTTGCCCACTTGTTTCAAAGATTTCGATGGTTGTCGAATTCGTAACAAGTTGCAGAGTATCAAAGTCATTCTGATGACAGGACTTGTTAATTAATGGAGTCATTAGAAGAGTCTGCTGAGAGAAGTATGCTCCTGCGTCTACAGTGATCAAACAGTTGGCAGGAAGTCGCCTTACTGGGCCACCCGCTGTCTGCTGTGCGGTTCTAGGGGGATATAAACCATGTGGAGTTGGTAAGTCTGACATCAGTGCAAATTGTGTAAAGCTGAAATCAATTGTGACATAATCGCAGTTGTTATCATCCAGGTTCCCTGCCAAGCCAGCCAAATCTTTGAAACGGATGCTATTTTTTTCATGTTTAGCACTCTCTCTTCATCTCTGTTTTGTTTTCTCTTCAACTGGAATGAAAATTCAAGAAAGTATATTGGAAAAACAGAATAACCATTGGGATGAGAACTAGATAAGACAGTCCCTGTTGTGCTTGCTTTTTAGACGCATCTGGAAATTTCCTCTGACTTAACTGAATTAGTCATGATTCAATGAAAGGGAACTATTTCTGACGACTTCAATCTCTTTCAGTCTGTTCTGCAACAGCACCTCCCTCCTCAAGAAAACACAGCACACATCTTTCTTTGTTTATTTAACAGGACTTACTAGAATTTGGCAGTAATATAGACGTCAGTTCAGCCAGACAGCATTAAATTGTTTTGTCATTTAAAGGGGTGGTTGACTGTTTTTTTTTTCTAGGCTTGATTGTGTTTATGGGGTGCAGTCTAACATGTGTTCATGCTTTGTTTTTTAAAAAACACATTATTTTTCCACATAATTTACCTTTATTCCACACCGCTCTGTGCCTTCTCTCACAAATGTCTCGATTATTTCCTGTTTTTATAAACCCCCTCCCTCAGAAATACACAATGGGCTGAGATTGGTTAGCTGGCTCAGTGTTTTGTGATTTGATAAACTGCCGACTGTGCGTCTGAACTTCCCGCCCCTCACCTCAGTGGCATGTGCTGCGGTTGTATTGTAAACAATGGCGTTGTCTATATTGCTTATCAATGTGAGCCCGATTGAGATGCAGAGGATATTAGTGAAGAGGATCACGCAGAACCTGTTCAAGCACAGCTCTTAATTGTATGTTTGTTTGTTGTTGTCTCATACGTTTAGATACGCTGTTGTTTGTAAATGCTACTGCTTCTGTAATCTTTTAATATATGGTTTTATTCTGATTAAAGCTTTAATACAGCACAGCAACCGTATGCGCGTCCATGTATAATGCTTCTCATTGCTATGTGAAAATAAGTGTATAATTGGAACAGTTTGTTGGAGCTGATCTGACGATCTGAATGAGAGCGAGAGAGATGCAGAGCAATGCTAGGAACAGTATTAAGAGCCACTGCTTTAGAACATTGATTTTGAAACTTGTGAATACATTAGAATTAGAATCATTAGAAGACAGAATCACAATTCATATATAAATAGATTTTTACGTGCACCCCTAGTTTTCTTTTCCTCTTCTCTAAAGCAGCACAGCATGGCCTCGCCCCCTTTGTTACATGTTCCCGGGGGCGGGGTTTATCTGAGTCTGTGACATATCGGACCTGGGAAGTAACTCGTTGTAGTCCCTTACCAGCCGTTTTTGTAGGCATTAAACTGCCAGAATTTTAAAAGACTTTTAATCTATGTTTGCATTGAACTTTCAGCGCTGCAACTTTGCAGGTATTGTTCATGCTCAAACAGCAACATTGCACACTAACTAACGTTAAAAAAGTGAAATCGCAATCAACCAACCCTTTAATACTATATTTTCCAAATCACTTTTAAAGACTTGAATGTTTGGAAATGGAAGTGTAACCAATCTCAGATTGTCAGAAAAATGGACAAAAGTACTTGCTAACATACACATAAACATGCTGTGGCAGAGGATGGACTCGAGGGGAATTTGTGGCGGCATCCTGGATACATTTTAATAAACAGAAAGATAGGGTTTGGTGAAGGATTGGCAGCTTCAGAGCTGGGTAGTAACGGATTACAACTAAACTGGATTACGTAATCAGATTCCAAAACTCAAGTACTTGTAATTAGAGTAAACTACTTTTTAAAATACTCGTAATCAGACCACAGTTACTTTTTTATGGATTACATGATTACATTTAATTTACACAATGATAATAAGTTGCTCACAATTCACTGATTCTCCTAAATTTCCTTTTTTTTTAACGTTTATATTTTTTTCCTATTAAACCTGCCACATATATACGTTCGTGATTCTTCAAGTTTTTCCGGCGGAAAGGGGGAGGGATGTCAGAATCGTGCTCAGAAAAAAATCAGTAACAAGATAATGGAGAATGGAGGGGAACACAGCATTTAATATGTTCTTTAATATATTTTTTGTAATGTTGATTTTTCTTTATTGTCACTACCTCATGCACATCAAGTGTTTTGAGATGAAATATTTAACTTAGATACGGTGTTTAATATATATCTATATAAGTATATATATATATATATATATATATATATATATATATATATATATATATAAAAGCAATGTTATTGTTGTGAGTTTCATGTTCTTTAAATATTCATTTTTGTAATATTGTTTGTCTTTTCCTCATTGTTACTATGCACTTAAAATGTTTTGAGATGGATAGAAATTCCATTGCTGTGTGAATTTAGTCTTTTTCAAAATTCATGTTTGCAATGTAGCTATTTTTTCACAGTTTTTCATAGATACATTCATATACACTTCTAGTGTTTTATTAGATTAAATATTTGACATGGCAGGGATATTGCTGTGAATTTCATGTTTTTCAATATTGTTTTTTGTTATGTAGCTGTTTTCTAAATGTACTTAATTATAAGTAAATATCCTTTAAAATCATTAGATGTGATTTTGTTTTATTCAGTGTTACTAGCAAACACTAACAGCAAGGTACATTAGTGTTAGTATTTTTTAAATATTAACTGTCCATACATTGCATTTGAAAAATAACCTATTGTGGCCCTTGTTGGTGAATTAAATATATTTTGTGGAATATATATATATATATATAAAACTATATATATATATATATATATATATATATATATATATATATATATATATATATATATATATATATATATATATATATATATATATATATATATATATATATATTGTATATGTCAAAATAGTACAAGATTAGACTAATTCAATATATATGATATCAAATAAGGGTAAGCACATATGTAATCTAAATGTAATCCAAAAGTAATCAGATTACGTTACCAAAAATGTGTTATCTAAGAGATTATATTACTGACTACAAATATTGTCATTTGTTTGTAGTGTTGATTGCAGGGTGACTCACTGTGTTGGTGTGTTGTGATTAGTCAGAACAAACAGAAAGATAGGGTTTGGTGAAGGATTGGCAGCTTGTTTGTAGTGTTGATTGCAGGGTGACTCACTGTGTTGGTGTGTTGTGATTCACTCTTCCTCTTGCTGTGACAAAGGCTGATTTGCTCACACTAGGGTGCTTCCTTGTGCAATCCCAAAACGCCAGATTTGGCTGCTTTCCTGGATTCAACCCAATCACTTCTTATGTTTATTTCTTTGCAGATAAACATGCCATTTGGATAAGTGATAACCACATGAAAATCTAACTGGCCTGTTTTACTCAAGGCACATATTTGGAATAATCTGTAATGGGCTTTATTGGATGTCTAGACCCTCAAATTCAAGGGTTAGTGTTAGTCTGACAGTAATTTTCTTTAAATTTATTGTTCAAGGTGGTGACTTTTATAAAAACTGTACATAGATGGTTGTGGCAATGGTACTTTAGATGGGACAAATTTATAAACTTCTAGGAGAGAGCTGACTGTATACTGTCAGCATGCTAAAACTGCATCTTAAATGTATCCCATTTACAGAGTATTTTAATCAACACTGAACAAAAAAAAAAATTACCTGTACTCAAAACTGCACAAATGTAAACTTGTTTTTTTTTTTTTTGACATTTTCTTTTTGGTTTTATATTTTTAAATAGATTTTTTCCCATCTATGCAGACAGGAAAAGACTGCAAACGTAATATCAGCCAACACAGACTGTATTCTTTTATTCTATGCCCTTAAAATGACACCTCTCGTAAAATTAGCTTCTCTGTGCAATCCCTGTTTGATTCATTCGTGGCCTGAGGCGGTGCTTTACTCATTTCTGTTTAATTTTCACCTCCCTTTTTGCGTTCTTCATATTCATTTCTTTTCAGTGCGTACAATAGTTAGGGGTGGGGGGTATTAAATTGCCTGAAAATTGGATATTTAGGGAAACCGACTGTGGGGAAGAAAATGGACTGACTTCTTCATCCCTGATGTGTCATTTTCCATTTCTTTTCCCAGTTTTTTTTTTTTCTCCTCCCTAGAGGCCGGCCACTCATGGGTACCACACATACACGTTTTTCTGCACTCTAATTTCCAGACTTTAATGGAACATGTGACACATGGGAGGAGGAAGGCGTGTCTTTAATTTATCTGGCAGATGCAGACCTCTTCAAGATCTCAGCCCCCATCACTACCCTCACTTCTCTATCCAAAGAGCCCTGAAGGAGATGTCGGCACTCACAAAAACATTAACACCCCAATTCCACCCACAAATTCTTTCCTTTTCTTCCGAACCCAAATGATAGGATTATCTGAAGCCCTTTGGCACACATGCTAAAGAGATTTTGGCAGTTTTGCAGGAGTTCATCTCCCAGGCTTCCCCACTTCCCATAAACCCATTGGCCGCTGAGGGACGACATGCTGTAAGTTTCAATCTGCTCTTCATCCTGCAGGGAATAACCCTGTGTTAACACACTGGAGCACAGAGAGATCCTGGGATTTTTTCCCCATGAGCAGGCCCACAGATTTAGCTTTTTTTTGTTAATTAAATATTTTGTTTAATTTTATTTTGCTTTAACACATTTTATCATGTCACCAGAATTCTCCCCAAATCATTGCTGAAAATGCAATCATCTGGGACGGTCCACAATTTATTTGGAATTCTTGTTTGTTGTTAATGTACAAGTTTGTGTCTAGGTTTCACAAAGAGGTTGGATCTGATTTTGTTAATGATGGTGGTACTGATGACGATATTTCCAGATGTGTATGGCATGCTTCTAGTTCGGCCAAATAGTAGCAGACATCTGCAGGAAGCCAGAGGAAGTGACAAGAAAGAGTGGAGGAAAGGGAGAGAGAGAGATGATAGAGGCAAGAGTGGAAGGATGAACACTAGGGCAATGACAAGGCAGTGTGACTCAGAGTCAGCTAGAGCTGTTTCATGCTCATCTGGCTTTACGCATAAACACAGTGGGTCTCATTCCATTAGAGTTTATACAGACATATTAATGCATACATTATTTGTCAATGTTTTCAAACAGATGTTATGATTCATATAATTCTTTATTTATTTTAAATGTTCTAACTCCTGGTGGCCAAAGAAACATGAAATAGATTAAGTGGACATGTTTTTGTATACGGTATACACTACTGTGCAGAAGTTTGGGGTCAGTAAGGTTTTATCATCATCATCATTATTATTATTATTATTATTATTATTGGATAGAAACTAGTACTTTTATTCAGCATGTGTGTGGGCCTTAAATTGATCAAAAGTGATAATAATGACTTTAATGAAAATTCTATTTCAAATAAATTCTTCTTCTAAACTATTAATCTATTCATCAAAGAATCCTAAAAAGTGTATTAAATATTAAGCAGCTGTTTTCAACCTTGATAATAATTAGAAATGTTTCTTGAGCAGCAAATCACCATATTAGAATGGTTTCTGAAGGATCATGTGACACTGAGAACTGGAGTAATGAGTGTTTAAAAAATCTACTTTGCTATCTTAGGAATAAATTACATTTTAAAATATATTCAAATAGAAAAAAGTTATTTTAAATTATAGGCTAATAATATTTTACAGTATCACTTTTTTACTGTATTTTTGATCAAATAAATGCATCTTTGGTGAGCATAAGAGATTCTTTTAAAAACATCCCAAACCCTAAACTTTTGAATGGTGGTGTGTATGTATTATTTATAATTATCATAATACTCATTTTTAGAAATGTAATAACTCAGTGACTCTTCAATGAGTTTTATTTCATAGTAATCAAAATGATCAATGTTCATGCAGGTCATACATATCAGTAAACAAGTTGCACAATATTATCAGACCGATATCAGAATCAGCCGATAATGGCTTTAAATGTACATATCGGCACCGGCCCAATGTGAAAAAATATGCCGATATGTCTTGCCGATAAGAGGAATACATTACGTTAACTCACATGTGCTCAGGGTGTGCTAGCATTTAGATCACATCAGAAGTATGACTCATTCTGGAAGCAATGTTTTGCCTGAATCGCAGAAGATTCACTGCTTTGGATCGCTGCATTTAAACTGAGAATGCACTAGATGCGTTCGGTATATGATAGATTAAACAGTAATAGCACATGCAGTGTCAGCAGCTGCAGCCTCCCCAGGGTCCTAATGCCCTTTCTGTAAGGAGTTTTAATTTCGTAGGGGGCGCTGTTGGCCTACTTTTAATCAAATGAAAGTAAAATACACAAATAACAATTAGACTGTGTTTCTAAATAAATGTCATAAATTCATGAGTATGTTTTGATTTAAAGGTCAGAAGCTATCGCTTACATTAATTTAAAAAAATCACAAACATGACACTTGTAAATTAAATAATTTTATATATACTCATTTATTCATAAAAATGTGTAATTTTTTTAAAACAAATTATGAGCTCTAAAAGATTTTCAGAATTTTTACAAATTTTGCTTGTTTAGACCATCTACCAATGTTAAATTTTACAATAAAATGTTAAATTAAGGTTACAACTGCATCTTTCTGAGAAAAAAAAATGCAGTGATTGATATACAGTTTATTTATAGTTATAAAAAATAACTTCATTATTGTTTATTTAATTCTAACAAATAAGTTCTTGTTAAGAACGTAAAAAATAAGTTCCTGTTAAAAAAAACTAAATTAAAAATAATTTGCTATACTTTTTGTGTTGTTTCCAAACAAAAGGAAATATATCGGCATCGGCTATTGGCCAAAATGAGTTGAAAAATATCGGCATATTGGATATCTGCTAAAATCCTTTATCGGGCATCCCTAAGTTGTGCAATTAGCAAACTGCATTAAAGACTATGAAAACCTGTTTTCCACATCAAGTAAATGCTCACATTGCCCGTCCTCTCTCTGTGTGGTGAGGAAAAAATGTTTCCGTGGTCATTTCTCTGGTTTTAACTCTGATTAGAACTGCAGGAGTTTTCCCACCTGCTAGCAGGTAACTCAGAAAACAAGGGAGGGATTCATTAGCAGTGACTTTGAATTGACAGTATCACTTTGTGTCCATCAGTCTTTTAAAGCCAGCAGTGCATTTTTGCTGTCACCTTTTTGAAGAACTTAAAGGGATAGTTTTTCCCCAAAATTAAGTCCGTGTTTTCATTTACTCAACCTAAAGTTGAAAACCTGAGAAAGACAAAAGTCATACTGGTTTGGAACAACTAACCCTTTAATGTTCAGCATATTCCTTCCAGAGGGTAGCAGATGTTCATGTCTTATATGAAGGCAAAATCTAACAGAGCTTTTGTTGAATAAATATGAGATCCTCTGGTGTGGCTGCCAGCAGCTTAATGGTCAAACCGGTCCAGGAAGAGGGAACTTGGGCTGCTGTCCCACAGGAGTGAGAGCGTTTCTCTTCCTTTATGTCTCTTCCTCTGGTGAGGGAAACTCTTTAAGCCATAAAGTTATGTGTGATCTTGATGTATACAGAAAGTTCTGGTATGTCTGAATTAATACCAAAACCCACTCCCGACATAATCCTATTGCTCTTTAAGAGCTCTATAGGCTAATGTTAGACTGCCACTTAAACTGAATCAATTGACCACTGAGACATGGGGCATTAGCTCTAATATTACATACTGTTGTTTACCAGTCAGTAGCTTTATTTCTGTGCAGTTCATTCTAGTATGCATTGTTCAAAAGATATTTTATGTTCCTTATGATGCTGTTCTTCCACTTGGTTTTGTCAACTGTATTCCTCTTTTTCCTACTGTTCACAGATGGTCCATTTACAGGCACTCCGCCCACCTATGGTTACGACGCGGACCGAGCAGAGGAGCAGCGCCGACACCATGACATTCTGCCCTACATTGACGACTCCCCCTCCTCCTCCCCTCACCTCAGCTCCAAGAGCCGCAGCAGTCGAGACACCCTCTCCTCTGGCTCGATTGAGTCCTCCAAGTCTGTAAGTTACCTCCTTGCCAGTCAGACAGTGACAAATCTGACATTTTGATTTTTTGACCTCTAAATAAATGCATGCATTTAACAAATACAAAATAATTGACCATACAAAATATACAAATATGACTGTGGAATGCCACAAATGACGAGTCAGACTCATCAGATACCCATGTAATAGTAGTAGCTAATTATTTTGTTGGGAATAGAGAGATGAAGGCTTTGGCTTGGTGGAGATGAAGGCTTGGTGGAATGCGAAAGTAAATAGTACGCATTAGAGTTTTCTTTATGCATGCATGAATCCATGATAGAAATCCACCAAGTATACAGTATGCCATCTGTGCAGCAGTCCATTATGAATAATTGTACCAGTAAACCAACATATATTTATAGCCTCAATGGTAATGGTACACAACAAAACTAGTGAGCTGTGAAATTTGGCAGATTTCAAAGCTTGCAGATTCTGAAGTGCTGAGTCTGCATTGTACAATTCTAATTGAACATTTAGTGCTTATCACAGCTTAGTAAATATTATATAGCTCGGCACTGTGCAGAAGAATCTCACATCATTCATTGCATGCAGTCATGTGTGATCTAAAGAAATTCTTTCTAGTTTCTAGAAAATTGTTATCAACTGGGGTTTAAAATGATTATGGCTTTCATTTCAGAGTCTCAGGAAACTGCCTTCATCATGCATAGTGGCCATGCCATCAAATTAAATTACTGATTGTAAAACAGAGCTTTCTTGCTTTATTGACAAATTGTCAAATTGATTGATGTCCCACCCTGCCAATACCAGGCCCAGAGGCAAGCAGTTTATTTGGGCTCTTATGACCTCCATGTTTAGCTCCCACATGGATTTCAATCAATACAGAGTAGATACTCACCTGCACACACACTCACACACCCTTACCAAGTAACACCCTGTAAATGCTTCATGTGTTTACCCAACATACACAAATCCAGAGATTTGAAATATGGATAGATTCAAAAAGGGATTTGCTATGTGAATATCTTGAATTGAGCTGAAAATAAACCTGCAGTTGACACTACAGAGGGATGGTCACCCATTTTACGGACACATTTCCTTACCTTGTTTCCCCTCAAACATAAAAATGGCCAAAAAAGGTCTTATGTGCTTTATTGAAATTGCAAAAGATTGAATTTGGACTTTTCTATGAGCAAATTATTGTGTTCAAGAAATCTGTTTGACTTTATTTAGAAATTATACCTTTTCTGTATGTTGGCCTCATAATGTAACATATCTGTTTTTATTAGGTCGCATTTCAAAGTACAATATGATATAAGACAAATGAAGCTCCAAATATGGAACAAATTCCTTTAGCTTTATGTATGGGAAAAGTTCATGTGAAACTTATTTTAAACATTTAAACAAGTTCTCTACAAGGTTATACTAACTCTTAATAGTATGTAGATAAATTATTTTTTAATAGTTTTTTTTTTTTATCTACACATTCCTAATTGTTATTAGCATACTGTTCTGTGTATGTTCTTTAAACATGTTTGCTGCTTTCGTTTGTAATTTTTTGCCTGTTGTGTGCATGATGAGATACTTTTTCATCCTTGCATTTTCAGTATGTGAGGGTTATTGTTTGAGCATCTGAGATGAGCTCAACTCATTCTCATGCACTGGAACACTGAAATGCTTTGATTAATAATTATGTGGATGAATAAAAGATGGTGGTCTAGAGATACAGGAGTGCCCCATGGGGTGAGACGTCTAGCGCCCAAGAGTTTATGAATAAAACCTTGATTTCCACCTTCCCCCTGCTGAAGCTTTCAGTGGCGGGATTTACTCAGTCACAAGGTGGGGTTTTACATCTTATATCAGTTGGTTAGATTAGAAGAAATGTATGCAGTGAAAGAATTTTAGCATCATCTCAGCTGAAAAACTCAATTCAAGCCAGTATGGTCTACAACGATAACACATAAATGATGCAGATGGATGTTATATCCTAAAATCTGGACTAGAAAGTCTCATGAGACTATCACAAACATCTATGGTTTCCACTTCCTGTACTGTGGCCATGGAAACCAACTTTTCAGGCCCATTTAGCCATGATCAGCGTTCGGTAACCCTAAACACAACACATAAAAGATATGCCTTGCTTTTGGATGGATTCTAGGTCTGTAGTATATCTGATACTTTACTCAGGACCTGGTGAATAGTAGACTACATAAAGGCCTTATTCAGTTCAAAGGTGTTATGAATTTCCCATGATTCTCTTGTAGCCGAGACAGTTATTATAAGACCGTAGAGCAGCTCCATTGAACCAGTGCCAAATCACTTTTTTATAGCTCTTTCCAGCATTGCCAGTATGTAATTTAATGTCATGTGATTTAAGAGTGTGGTGTTCAGAAGTGTGTGAGCTCTTTCTATGTTCACGCAGGCGGAGCTAGACCTGGAGAAGGGATTGGAGATGAGGAAAAGGGTGTTGTCTGGAATCCTGGCCAGTGAAGAGACCTACCTCAGCCATCTGGAAGCGCTGTTACTGGTAAAAGTGCCTCAAGTTTGATTTTGCTAACAAAGAATGATAAAATTTGCACAAGGAGTCTTATAAGTGAGATATGCGGGTCAGCTGAGCGATTATACCACTGATTTTAAAATTAGACTATCTTACCAATCATCTGCAACAGGAATGTCATACATTTAAATACATATAAATATATGTGTGTGATTATGTACATTAGCAGGGTAAACTTTAGCCAAAAGCACACTCTAACTCCAAGGAGGGTCATATTCGTTTTACACTACTGTTTTGGGAAATTTATACTCTTATAAAGCAAGGAAATTCATCAAAAGTGTGTTTAAAGACATTTCTGATGTTAAAAAAGTTTCTGTATTATAAATTATGTTCTTTTGAACTTTCTATTCATTAGAGATTCCTGAAAAAAAAAAATACTATGGTTTTTCAACTAATAATATGAGATTTTTTTGAGCACCAAATCAGCATATTGGAATGATTTCTAAAGAATCATGTGACAATGAAGACTGGAGTAATGGCTGCTGAAAATTTAACTTTACTATCACAGGAATACATTACATTTTAAAATATATTAAAATAGAAAACTTCTCATTAAAATTTCTGTTCCTGCTCCTTTGTCAGCCCATGAAGCCCCTGAAAGCAGCAGCTACCACCTCCCAGCCTGTCCTGACTGTTCAACAGATCGAAACCATCTTCTTTAAAGTGCCTGAGCTCTATGAGATCCACAAAGAATTCTATGATAGCCTTTTACCCAGAGTGCAGCAGTGGAGTCACCACCAATGTGTGGGAGACCTTTTCCAAAAACAAGTGAGTAAATGTCTGTACATTGACCCCTTTTCAGGTTAAAAACAACATAAAATTGATGGACAATGTCCTGTTTCACTCAGCATTCAATGTTGAATCTTGAAAAAAATAAAAAAATATATATATATATATATATATATATATATATATGTGTGTGTGTGTGTGTGTGTGTGTGTGTGTGTGTATGTGTGTGTGTGTATGTACTGTATATATGTATAATCAGAGTCTGGTTTTGAATGTAATTGTTAATTGAGAATTTAGAGTAAAGAATTATTATGATTAAAGAAAGTAAATTCTGATCATAGTGAAATCACTTCAGCTGTCCACTCTCTTTCCACATTTGTGCCTCTTGAGACTGAATAAGAATGAACATTTATCTCTAAATCAAGGAATCCTAAATGAATCATTTATGCCCCTAGAGCAATGCAGTACACTCACACAGTGTCTGGACTGCAGGAGCCTCTGTAACATTGAAAACACTGCCTTTTTTCACCAAGCCACTTGAGCAGATACTACAGTGTGTGCTTTGTGTCTCGAGTAGAGGCTATTAATAGTGCCATTCGAAGATTGTGTTCTCTATCTCTTGCAACCCTACTCTATCCCCCTCTATCCCCACACACACACCTTTTCCATTAAGTTCTTTCCTCATGTGACTCTGCTGACTGTTAGTGTGGCAGATAAATCCCTTATCAGTCTGTCAGGCCAGTGCAAACAGGAGTCATATTCCACATTTATTTATCTTTCCATTTTCCCCTTTGTTTATCCCCACTTTCACCTTCCCACGCTTAATAAACGGAAGCTACGGTTGCCAAGTTGTGTTTTCTCCCAGAAGGTGCTGGGCTTTCCTCAGACAGTCAGGCAGTCATTTTGACCAGAGGCTATTTGCCACTGATCCCCTCACCCTCTCCCACATCCATTAACAAGAATCCGGAGGCAGGAGACGAGGCAGTGCTCAAGGATGCAGCCTCCCTGAAAAGACAGTTGCTCGCAGCGGGAGAGACAAGAAGATGAATGAACAAACAAAATACAGTTTAAGTCGGTGATAGAAATGTTTCCTGCTGTTTGTGTTGTTTCTTTCTTTCTGACAGCTCATGTTGAGTAAGACAACGCAATGCAAATCATGAGCAATGTATGTCAAAGATGTTGTTCGTTTTCCTGCTCAGCTGTGAAAAAGATGCTAATATTCCTGTTCACTTGCACTAAATGTTTTACGCAATTCTCTGACACACGTATGTAAATTCTCTGGAGACTGCTCTCCTAACAGCGAGAAATTTTGACATTCCCATCTTTTCTGTGACCTACTTAAACATTGCTAAAGGCACAGAGCAGAGGAACATACTTTCATCTTCAGCTAGGCCTGGCATATGGTTATGTCATCATGAGGAAGTGTGTCGAGGAGTAGAGGATGTGAACACTGCTGTGCTGAAGTCTCTGTCAACCAGTCAACTTTTTAGTTTGTGTGTTGGCTTTAGATGCATCTCAGCATTCTCAAAACAGCCTTAGCATACAACTTCTCTGTATTGACATAACGGGCTGGTTATGTGTTATCTGATTGAGGAATATCACTCTGTCAACACAGACTGGGGTGTCTAGTGCCCTTTCCTTTTTTTTTTTTTTTTTTTTTTTTACAGTGTACAAAAAAATCATACAAACTATTTTTTTAAAACACATTTCAAATATCACAGTTATTGTCAACACTGCTATATTGCCTATCTATCTATCTATCCATCTATCGGTCCATACATCCATCCATCCAAGCTCAAATAATGTCCTACTATAAACACGTATATCCTCAAAAATTGGCAAACCAAATGGCATCAGTATAGCACAGATAAACTTTACCAAATCAATCCTGTGGTTGGTTGAAAATATTAGCCTATGTCTATTTTTAAAATTGATAGGACCACATTATCTGCACCCGCTGCTGAATAGGCCACTCCAGACGTAGGTTTTTGTTAATGGGTGAAGATTCTTTTTAATGCCTCTTATGCCAGAGTCCATTATCTCTGAAGCATATTTTGATGGACTGTGATGTTTTGAACTCCTCTGGGACCCATTACTTTTCTGTTGATTCTTATGAAATGATTTTTAATTAAGTGAAACCATATTTAGCTTTATATGTATTTTTTTTTTCAAACATTATCTTAAAAAAAAAAAAAGTTTTAGAAAAGTTTTTCATTTACTTTTTAATTTGTTTTACATAATTAACTTTTTCTATTTTTCATTTCTGTCTACGTTTCTTCCAAGTGTTTTTTGTCTGACTGATTCTCATAAAGTACATAACATAATGAACAATTTGTATCCTTCAACTGAAATATAGTGTCTACTCTGAGGTCTCTTTGTTTAGTTGGTTTTGTACGTTTTAAAAACATTTGATTCAAGTTGCTTCAGTCTGTTGACATTGCTAAATTTTCAGTTTCTTGCTTCAGCTTAACGCATCTCCTCATAGCGCTCAGCCTTGGTTAGACAGGACCTGGCATGTGTTGTCGTTGCTTTATTACGGTCATCATCCTTCTCCACGCTGTAATGAGGTTGTTGCAGAGTAAATTCCCATCCTCCACGCAGCAGATAGATTCTGGCCCAGAGCAGCTGTTTCTGCTCAGCAAGGAGAGGATTGCACACACTGTGAAAATGACTTCACTTATGGTCTGTTTGGCCTGTGCAGAATAAAAGATTTATCCCCGGACATACCTCCAAACCTGCACGTGTACCTGTGGGATGAGTCTGACTGATGACAAAAAACAGTGGTGGCATTCATTCCTGTCCAGCAGTTGTGAATATTTAGTTTTTTGTTACCAAAAACAGATTGTTGTAGCAAATTGTTTGTCGATTACTCCTTTTGTAATGACTATAGCTAAAGTTAGACAGGTATGGAATGACATGAAAATGAATAAATGTTAATAGAATTGCCATTTTTGGGTGAATAATCATTTTAATGGTACAGTAACAAAAGCGTAGGGTCATAAGGGCGAAAACTCGGTAGAAAATCTAATCTACAGCTATTAAATTTAAAGTGTGAAACTAAATTGCTACCAAATGTTTGAAGAAATCAATAAGATCTTCTACATTAATGTTGAATATGTACTCTTAAACTGTCAAATCCACATGGTCAGTTCAGCTAGACAAATGCCTTAGCTGGCTGAGCTCAAGCTTATTTATTATCATGCCTATACAACCACACAAATCCTTTATCATCTTATGTATATTTGTGTTTTGAGAGATTGATTGAGCCATTTCCAGAGAGAGGTTTCCAGCTCTAAAAGGATGGCTATTGAGTTTTGATGGGCTAAATCAGATTTTCAAATGTGCTTTTTACAAGCGCCAGCAGCTTG
Source organism: Cyprinus carpio (assembly GCF_018340385.1). Classification (NCBI taxonomy): domain Eukaryota; kingdom Metazoa; phylum Chordata; class Actinopteri; order Cypriniformes; family Cyprinidae; genus Cyprinus; species Cyprinus carpio. The sequence continues at coordinate 8,883,669 of NC_056592.1, forward strand.
CATTAATTGCTCACTGTAGAGTTGGCCTCTGCTGCCATGGCAACTGCTGTAGGCTCTATAGCCACACACAGCAACAGCCCAGCTGCTCCTGTGGTGATGACACTGTCCTGTCTGTCCACCCCATGTCACTATGGCGAGTCCATGCGTGCATCTCACTCATTACTGATAGTGTCGCTGTTAGCCAGAAGCGAGAACTGCCATCTTAGATATACTCATAAATCCCAACAGTTTGCATCCTACTGTTTTAAAGTCCACCATACATGGGCAACAAAGACAGAAAGATGCATGAGTGGATATGACTCACTTTGTTTTCTCTTCCTGCAGGCTAGCCAGCTTGGAGTGTACAGGGCCTTTGTGGATAATTACGAACTCGCCGTGGAGACCGCAGAGAAGTGCTGTCAAGCGAACACACAGTTTGCAGAGATCTCTGAGGTAATGCCTTATGGAGTGCTCAAGGTCTTGTTATTCTAATACGGGAACAGATATCTCTACCCAAAATCCCCTGCTTAGTTATTACCAAAGCAACCTAAGCTTCTGATTGGTTAGAAGGTATAGAATCCTGTAACATAGTTGATATCAATACCAGTGAAATGTAATGATTCTTGAGACCAATTTTGATAACAGAGCAAAAAATAAATAAATAGTTTGATATGGACAAAGTACCAGTTTTTCTATCATCCCTAATTCAGGCTTATTGTATTGGTTAAAGTTAGAAAACAAGAAAGTGGAATTGTAGCCTCAACAACTTCCAATCAGATCTACTGTGTCCTTGATGCATAGATCTAAAAGTAGCGATCAGCGCTCTTCAGAGTTCAGCGGGAGATTTTATGCCTTGCTAAATGTTATAAAGAGAGGGTGTCTGGAATAAAATCTATATGATGATGCTCACCTCGTCCCACTTTATTTCCCCTACCAGCCATTGTCATGCCAACTACTACTTTCCTTTACACTTTGGATATTCCTCCTTTCTAGCATGACCAAAAGCGAACATTAGGATAATTGTTTGTTTGCACTGGCCGGGGTGGACAATTTCTAGTGGGTTCTAGAGCATATTGCCACCGGTGTAAACCTTGCAATAGGAAACATTTACTTAGTGTGTATGTAGATGAAATGTGACTGATATGTGATTTATTCATTTAGTCTGTCCCGATAGGGATTATTTTAATATACAGAGAATAGAGGAGAGAAAAGTTGAATATACACCATAACACTTGTACACAGTCAAGTATTTAACAGTAAGCTTTGTTTGTTTTTACATGTAATATTTGGACTATTTACAAGTCTGATAAGCTGTAAGGTTGGCAAAACTGCTGGCTAGTGATGCCAAATTAGCCATTAATTTATTCATGACTGTGTAACAAGCTTTATTTGAACATAACCATCTACATAACACGCTATCATTTGTAAGGAGAATATCTGCTGTAATATGGTGAAAATAGTTGTTGTGAAATAGTAATCTGATGTCCTTTATGAGATTACAGTTACCAGCCCTGCATGATGGTGTGCACTTCACAGGTTTATTGATCCTGAATTTGTCTCTGATATCTCTGCAGAGTCTCAAGGTCAGGAGCACCAAGGAGTGCAAGGACCTGACAGCCAAATACTCACTGGAAAGTAAGAAACAATAGAATTGCATTTATTGTTTTTACATGGTATTTAATTATGTGTTCATTATGTTATCTATAGTATTTTCATTGAGCTTAAGTGTTGCACATTTTGCTCTTAGCATGTAATGTCATTCCTTCTTTTAAATTCAGTTGCATAAAACCCATTGAGTGGGTGGATTAGATAAGGTTTCAAACATCGCCAATTGAGCCTGCGGTATGAAAGTGGCTCTTGTGAATAATCGCCCACTGTGTGTGTGTTCTCTTCTGTCTTGATTTTGCCAGCTCTGCTCTATAAACCAGTGGACAGAGTGACCCGGAGCACGCTTGTTTTACATGTGAGTCAACATTACTGTAGTTTATCATAATATTATCTTTATGCGTTATTTAAATGTTTACGTTTATTGTTTTTACTATTGCTCATATTTAGGATATGTTCCAATTGCCAGAGTGCCTTGTGAAGTTTACTTTCCAGGGTGTTCAGCCATCTTATATTATATTTTAAATCACATGTAGTGTACTTAGTCCAAAGGGCACTGCAAACAACACAGGGAACAAATGAACATTGATATATCACTTCATAGGAAATTATGGGGCCGCCATATTGGGCGTTGCAGTTTCTCTCATTCATAGCAGTGCTAGTTCACTGACTCTGGTGTATACTGTATATGGTCTCTGGTTTTGTATTTGTTTTGTACTAGTTTTTAACTTCTTTATCAAAAATGGCTTTGAATAAATCTGTTTTCCGTTAAATGTTTGTGTTTATTTTATACAGGATCTTCTGAAACACACACCTTCCAGTCACCCAGATTACCCCCTCCTGCAGGACGCCCTTCGCATCTCACAGAACTTCCTGTCCAGCATTAACGAAGAGAGCACACCTCGCCGCCAGTCCATGACAGTGAAGAAGGGAGAGGTGAGTGCAGAAACCCCTCCTTCCTTCCATCTTACCCCTCTCACTCTCTCATAAGTCCTCCATCTTGTTAAATAAGTAGTGTTTGTCAAAAACATATTTTTAAAGGGCACAGAAATGTCAAAATTCCAGGTCGCACATAGTGCAGGTGCCCTGAAGCCATCCAGCCAATGAGCTCCCATCAGGATATACAGCCAGTCGTTTCCATCCATCTCAGAGCCAGCCCACCCTCTGCTCTCCACGAAAACTATCCTTGGGCAACTCTGCCTTCTCTCTGTTTCACACTAGCATACACTCTCCATCTCCACAGAGAGTTTATTCTATAAATAAAACATCCTCTATTTGTTACTGAACTCTTTGCTGCATTTGAGTTGTTTGTGCTCAGATCTAGTGGGATTTATTTTCAATCATCTCTTTCAGTATCTGCTTACTAATGCTCGAGTCATGATGATGTCATTAGTTAAAGTTGGTAAGAAAGCACATCCCCTTGCTGACCCCGCCCAGGAAGATCACCCTTAAACAGAGGTCGACCGATATGGGTTTTTCACTGGCCGATGCCGATATTTAGAAATCAGGGCAGCCGATGGCCGATATATGATGGCAATTTTTTTGGCCGATATGTTTGGTCGATTTTTTTTTTTTTTCCCATTCATCTCATTAAAGTGAGTTTGAGCAAATTATTACTGCCGGGTACAAGATAGTAATAGTAGTAGTAGCCCAATTTAGAGTAATAATACATGGCTCAAAATTTAGGCACCTTTCCAAAACAGTTCTGAAGCAAGCTTTTTGTTTATGTTTACTGACAGACACCAGTGTTTCCCACAGACTGCAAATTAATTCTCTGCCAGCAAGAGGCGCTGTTGCAGTGGAGCTATAGCGGTTTCCCTGGTAACAGCTGTAATCAAATTAGCCAGGGATCTCCAACCCTGCTCCTGGAGAGCTACCATCCTGTAGACTTCAGTTCCAACCCTGCTCCAACACACAACTATATAATCATCAACAACCACTCAACACCTTGATTAGCTGGTTCAGGTGTGTTTGATTGGTGTTGGATCTGAACTCTGCAGGACAGTAGCTCTCAAGGAGCAGGGTTGGATACCCCTGAAATAAGCGCTGCTTACAAACGCTACTTTATCAGGCATTACAGGAAAGATGAAATAAAAATGGCATTGAAGCTTTTCTGAAGACAGTCGTTTTTTTTCAAAGATACAATCATATAAAAACAACCGCGCTGCATTTTAATTTTGAAACGTGACATGCTCATTTTATTCAACAAAGTATAAGCCTTTTGGAAAATCTATTTGTGGCGGTCAGTTTTGATATAGTTACGAGCCGTCACAAATAACTCAATGTATAGGACACACTGGACACTGCTATAAGTCAAATGGCCATAGTAATAACAAAAATAAAATATTTCACACATTACACAGCCTGCTGCTCATAACTGCTTAAGAGTGTGCTGGCCACGAGCGATGACATCGTGGAGGATATTGTCGGAAATACACACACATTTCATGAGGAAAGTTAACGTGCACGTTATAATCAGGCCTGAAGTTTCATCTGAATTGAACGTGTTTCTACTTTCACATGCAAATGACTTGTTGCATTTAATGAATATGATAACTTTCTGGCATCAATTCTAGTCGGGTACAGGCTGTTTTGCCCTGCCATTAGCTGAAGCTGTGTGTGAACAAGCCGCTGCTGCAGAGTGTGAGCTGCTGTCTCTCATGCAGTCTCAGAGGGAGTTCTGCAACAACGCTTAGCTGCCCGCTGGTGCGCATGCCTATAAATCAGCCTAATTTTCGATGCCGATTAATTAAAAATGCCAAAAATCGGCTGATTAATCGGCCGGCCGATCATTCGGTTGACCTCTACCCTTAAAGAGATCTTGGGAATTATCTTGGGAAGATACATTTGGTTTTTGACACGGAGACTCTCTGTGCCGCCTCCTTCATTCCAGCAATGTGGCCTCAGGAGAGTGGCAGATGAATTGTTGCTGTATGATTGATGGCGACCAGCGCTTGCGTGTAATTTGCCTTAATGAGCCACCTTGCTCTGACTCGCAACTCATTGATTATTCATGAAAGGCCATCTTGTGTGAAGCAGGCTCCGCCTACTTCGAGTAAACTGTGAGGAGGAGTTTACTCCCTACACCCCTACCGCCTTACACCCTTGGGGCCAACTGATCAAATACTGATAGTATGTGCATGAAAGAAACTCATGGAAATCAACGTTGTTGTGGAGCCTATTGTCTTTCAGTCCAGTCTAAGAAAACACAAGCCTTAGTTTGCCTTCCTTTTGTTTTTATAGTTTCTAGATGATTTAATAGCCATGATTTCTTTATTAGATAAGGCCTGCATCACTAATTCTATTGCTCATACTTCAGGGACTTAAAAAGACCATGATTATTAAACTTTGGCATGTAGCATTCTAAAAATTGCTTAGAACACCTTATCTATTTTGTTTGCTTGTAGGTTTTTTAGTTTTGTATTTTTTGTTTATTTACACAAACTAGTATAGTTTTTTTTAGCCATTTATTGGTTTCCTGCTATAACAAAAATAATTACTGGTTAATTGGTATCAGCTATAATTTTTATATCATTGTATCATTAGTACTTCTTATTGTTTCATTCATTTGTTTCATTTAGTTATTCTAGAGATGCATCTAGCTTAAGTAGAGAGGTACAGTATAGTACCCTAAGCTTACTTCGTTGGTTGATGCAAATGAACAATGATCTCATTATTTAAGAGTAACTTCAGAACTGATATCAGTGGGCAGCTATAAGCATTAGCATGATTGTTCAGGTCATGGTTGCGTTGATTAGCTATGGGCTTCTAGTGTTACCCGTGCTGGAAACTGGAGGTATGTGGGTGAGAGAGAGAAAAGTGATTCAGGGTGGCCCCAGAGGCCTGCACTTGCTGGGCCGGAGCCACTTAATTAAAATGCAAATGAACCTGCTGATTTCAGAAAGCAGCTTTCAGCGTCTTTGATACACTCGCACACAGCGATGTATGATGGGCTTTGTATGTAGCTGCTGCACACATGTGACATTGCAGACCGTGTATGCACACACACTCATTCACAATGTAAATATGTATATGACGTGTCTGCACTATGCACAAAAGCCACATAAAGACAAACACACAGAAGCAATCCAAACATGCTAATTCCTGAATATACACATCAAACATATGCATACACAACCAGATGACCTCAGGCTCATCAAAGCCACCTGCTCTGTTCAAAAGACTATCACAAACGTATGCACATCAACATACCACACACAGACTCACGTGATGAGCATTTTGCTTCTTACCTTTAGGGCACAGTCTGTTGAGAGGTAATTTAAACACATAAAAATTTACAGGGATATGCTCATAATACTAAAAATATAAATATTCATGTTAAAAATTATTTTAAGTAGGATGTTATGTTCAGAAGGCTAAAAATGTGCAACCCAGAGGGGTTTCTGTCTTTACCACACAAACACAAACAGTTTGAGCCGCTCAGTTTTTTTTATTCTAAATGGCTGTGTGTGTTTAATTTTCAGTGGTTTCAGTCTGTTTGTAGTGGGTGATTATGAAATATTGCAAACTGTTGGAAAATGTCATCTGATGTGCTGAGATCTCCTCTTTTACGGAGAGGAAAAAGCACATCATGTTCACTGTAGACTGGTAAGATATTGGTATAGATTTGCAAACAGTGTACAGTACAGTACAACTGTTTGCGAAAGAGATTGAATTAAGATACCAAGCTTGTTTGTTTTTGGACAGGTGTGTGTGTGCCTGTGTTTTGCAGGGTGAAGAAGACAGAGAGAGGGAGAGGGGCTTTGCATTTCACCTACAGCTAGATTGTTCTGGAAATGCCAGTCATGTGAATGCTGATGTATAGTGCTTTTTGAAAGAAACAGAGTTTAGTGTCTGCTGTTGGTTGTATGTTTTTATTGTATTGTTCTTTGTTGAATAGAAAGTATAAGGGAATGAACAGCTTATTAATTAAAGTGAACAGTTCGCTGCCCTTTTAGAGATACAGTGATCTTTGTGCACTATGTTTTAGTCTGAGGTTAAGATAATATTTTTACCCCTGTGCAAATAAAATAAAATAATACACATGAACATCAAAATAACAATAATAATAATAATAAAATAATAAACATCAATAATTACTTTTTACCATGATTATATATATATTTTTTTTTATAAATTACATATTTTCACTATAATAATAATTCCTATAATAGTAGTTATTATTATTTTATTTTTTTTACATTTAGATTACTATCTAACGCTCACTAAAAGCAAATTTTTAAAAACCCAAAGCATTCAGTAATGCTTTTAAATGTAATCTTTAGCAAACCTCAAAATTAATATCCATTTTTCATACTATACATTGTAATATTGTGATGCCTAAATTGCCTTGTAGCATTTAAAACAATTGATTTTGGGTTTTTGAGGGCTTTATTTATTTTTATAATAGTATTTTTTTAGCCATTTATTGTTTTTCTGCCATAACATAAAAATAATTACTGCAAACTAATAAATGGTCAATTATACAATTTAGTGGTCATTATATTAAAATATTAGACCACAGAATATCCCTAGAATAAAGCTCTCTACTGTTTATATCAACCCCTGGAGGACTGAGTGAATTACCATTGGGACAAGAATCATAAATACATACGGAGTGCTTGATCTTCCCTTTGATTAATAGCTTGTGGCAAAGTGAGATCTGCGAAGGTTCCTCCACTCACAGTGATGTCACCAAACACTGTTGTTTTCTGTAAACATGTCGCCCTCCCTTCTTTTTCCTCTTTTCTCTTTTCTCTAGAAGAGTTCAGCAAGCAAGTTTTAGATAAGCTCTTTAGAAGTGGTATGCACTTCCTGCATGGTTCAGCTTTGAAACTGGACCAATATAATCTTGGTGGTGTGGGAGCATTTGGGAACATTGTGTTTCCCAGGATCCCATTTCAGTATTGCTGAGTGTGATCTTTTGAGCACAAACAGCACTTTGAGTCTCTTCATTCACTACTGGATTCATCTGTCCTATTTTAAGACAGTAACCATCTACTTACTGAAGACCTCGCACATTAATTACTGAGCTGAGGAGAAATGGGCACCGTTAACCGCTGATTGAACTGTTTGCATTGACTAAACAATGTAATTGCTCTTCCTGTTGGGAGAGATATGGAGAGAGGCTCTTTTCTCTGTCACTGCACTTCTGTATGCAGAAATGGAGCCATGTGGAATAGAAATCTTGTTTTTGGCGGTGCCATAAGCTGAAATCAAGCCATTACACTTTGTTCTGGAAAAGCAGTGACGCACAACATGCCTGGCATGCTGGGAGTTTTGGAATGAGTATCCGTTGACTCTTGCATCTCTTCTGTGTCCCCAGCTACAGACAGCACATCACACACACAGTGCTGGGAAATTCACTCAAGTCAATGGCAGTGATGTTGTTGCTTCAAAAATGAGTGGTCTTTGAATGTGGAGGTGAGTGGAGCCATGTTAGAGCGTCTCATGATGAGATGCTTGTGATATCTTTTGTTTCCCCACTGCAGAGGTGACGTGTTACTGTGGGAGCACAGATGCGTGACATGGCCGGGGGCTGCGTTATGCACATATGTGTGTGTTTTCACACATTAACCACTGCTTAGGCTCGTGGGACTATCGCTTACCATATGATCTGTGGACAGGAGTTACCGGTTTCAAAATGTCCTTCCAGGTTTCTCATTTCATAAACACAAAGACTCATTAACACCAGCTCACTGCTCTTTTTGAGAGTTGATTTTTGGAAATAGAGTAGGACCGCCCCCTAGTGGCAGTTCTCACCAACATGTCAAAATTGTTCTATTTGACAGTATTACAGCATTACATTTGTGTATGTGTGTGTTTGTGTGAATATATGCGTGCGTGTGTGTGTGTGTGTGTATATATATATATATATATACACACACACACACACACACACTCACTTGCCACTTTATTAGGTACACCTTGCTTTAGTACCTTTTGCCTTCAGAACTGCCTTAATTCTTCGTGGCATAGATTGGAAACATTCCTCAGAGATTTTGGTCCATTTTGACATGATAGCATCACGCAGTTGCTGCATATTTTTCAGCTGCACATCCATGATGCGAATCTCCCGTTCCACTACATCCCAAAGCTGCTCTATTGGATTGAGATCTGGTGACTGTGGAAGCCATTTGAGTAAAGTAAACTCATTGTCATGTTCTTAGCTGACAGGAGCGACACCCGGTGTGGTCTTCTGCTGCTCTAGCCCATCTGCTTCAGGGTTCGACATGTTGTGCATTCAGAGACTTTATTCTAAAAACCTTGGTTGTAACTAGTTATTATTTGAGTTACTGTTGCCTTTCTATCATCTCTAACCAGTCTGCCCATTCTCCTCTGACCTCTGACATCAACAAGGCATTTTCGTCCACACAACTGCTGCTCACTGGATATTTTCTCTTTTTCATACCATTCTCTGTAAACCCTAGAGATGGTTGTGTGTGAAAATCCCAGTAGATTATTAATTATTTTTTTTACTTTTAAAGTTGTTTTTAAAGCTATGTCTGAACTGAAAATTGCCTACATTGTTTTTGTGTATGACAGAACCGTCAGCTGTTGAAGGATGGCTTCATGGTGGAGCTTGTTGAAGGGGCTCGGAAACTACGCCATGTTTTTCTCTTTACTGACCTCCTGCTCTGTGCCAAACTGAAGAAGCAGATTGGAGGGTAGGGACACTCTTCTCCTTTCATTTCTATCTTTCCATAATTCTGTCTGCCCTGTCATCTTCCCTTTGTTAAAAATGGACCAGTTCTACTCTCATTTACCATATAGGTACTGTTGAGTCAGATACACTTGTATTATTTTCACAACCTGAGTCTAACATCCTGGCTTTTCAGACCTGTGGGCCCAGTCTGCACCAACATCAGTGCTCTATAATCAGATTTCAGGATGTATTTTTGCCTGGATATTAAATTATTTTTCCCATTACCCCATTTCCCTCTTGTGCTGTCTGTCTGCAGTAAGAGCCAGCAGTATGACTCCAAGTGGTACATTCCTCTCTCGGACCTCACTTTCCAAACGGCAGAAGAGTCTGAGCCCCTGCCTATCCCACAAGCCCCTGATGAGGAGCTGGATGCCATTAAGATCAAAATCTCATCCCTGAGGAGTGAGATCCAGAGAGAGAGGGTACAGGATATTTTAGGAAACTTTTCACTCGAATAAGTGTGAAAAAATAGACCCCATTTTATGTATTAATGTATTAATAGTTCTGTTTTCATATTACTAACCCTAACCCTAACCCTAAAAAATTCTGTTCTTTAATTCAAAGAAGCCTGAAAAAGTGCATAATAGTTTAACCCCCCACCCCTTCCCCAAAAAAATATTAGGCAACAAAGCTTTTTTCAACCTTAATAATAATAAGAAATGTTTATTAAGCACCAAATCAACATATTATAATGATTTCTGAAGGATCATGTGACAATTCAGCTTTGACATTGCAGGAATAAATTCAATATTAAAATATATTGAAATAAATATAATATATTATTACAACAGCTATTTTAAACTGTAATAATATTTCACAGTATTACTTTTTACAGTTTTTGATCAAATAAATTCAGCCTTGGTAAGCATGAGACTTCTTTTAAATACATAAAAAATTTACTTCAAATTTACTTCTGAAATAGTGTATATTTGGCTGTAAAAAGCTGTGTCTCAAAACCTTCTGAACTAGACGTAATTTTCTGGGCAACATACATGCATTCAGAAGTTTATGAGACAGCTCACTAGATTTTAAGATTACTTTTTGCTTGCTGCCTCAACAGAGGGCCAACAAAGGGTCGAAGGTTATGGAGAGGCTGAAAAAGAAGCTGTCGGAACAGGAATTGTTACTGCTGCTGAACTCTCCTAACATGCCCCTCAGAGTACACAACCGCAGTGGAAAGGTAAGAGCCAGTGATTCACAGCCTTTCTGTCCTATCTGATTTTCATCCTCACACTCCTTTTCAACATTCCTGATCATGCTTACAGTGCATGTCGGTTATACATTTCAGAGCTACATTTTTCTGATCTCATCGGACTACGAGCGTGCCGAGTGGAAGGAAGTGATCCGAGAACAGCAAAAGAAATGTGAGTGGCAGTGTCAATGAAATCAGCAATAAATTGGGTGATAGTGTTTTTTTTGTTTGTTTTTTTCAACTGAAGACTTGCTCATTTTCCAGGCTTTAAGACCTTCAGCCTGACGTCCATGGAGCTTCAGATGCTCACCAACTCATGTCTCAAACTCCAGACGGTCCATCAATTACCCCTCACTGTCAATAAAGAGGGTAAGAGAGTTGCACAGGTCTTCCAGATAATATGAAATCAAAACTGTTTACAATCTTATCAAATTTTCATGGATTTCTTGTGCATGATTCTTTTGTGCACAAAAAAGTTAAAAGTTAAAAAGTTAATTCTAAACATGTTTTGAACAGTTTTCTCTACTTTTTTTCTCCGCCTATAGAGGATGAATCTACAGGACTGTACGGATTCTTGAATGTAATTGTCCATTCTGCCTCTGGACTTAAACAGAGCTTAAGTATGTGTCTCTTTCCTTTTTCCTCTCTGTGCTCATCAAAGGTCATGTACACTTTTTTCAGCCTGTCCTAACACCCTGTAAAGAGCCAGTATCTTACAGATCCTCTTACCTTTTCCTCTCTTTAGATCTGTATTGCACATTAGAGGTGGACTCCTTCGGCATCTTTGTGAATAAAGCCAAAACAAGAGTGTACAGATACACCACAGAACCCAAGTGGAATGAGGTAATCCCATGTGCCCGTCCCTGTCTATACATCATCAATACCAAAAGACCTGCCTGCTGAAATACTCTTGAGAGAAACAGAAGCGAGGCCATGTGGAATATGAAGGCCTTCTAGACAAATTATTTTACATTTTAATCAAGAGCAATTACCATCCTCAAATTAAGGAGCCATTTATGCCACGGTGCCTGGGGAGCAGTTGGGGTTTCGGTGCCTTGCTCAAGGGCACCTCAGTTGTGGTATTGTCAGGCCAAGACTTGAACCCGCAACCTTAGGGTTAGGAGTCAAACTCTCTAACCATAAGGCCACGACTTCCCCTATGTTCTGAGGGTAGCTATTATGTATATGTTTACTATGTGTATTTGTTTTATATGTTCTGGGTAATGTAGTTCTTCTGTATTGTTTCTGCCTCAGGAGTTTGAGATTGAGTTGGAGGGCTCCCAGACATTACGTCTACTGTGTTACGAGAAAAGCTACAACAAAGCTAAGATGAACAAGGAGGATGGAGAGAGCACGGACAGAATTATGGGCAAAGGCCAAATCGCGGTATGATCTTTACTGAAAAAACACTGTAACAAATTTGAAAGTGTTATTTTAGTATTACTGTTAATATTCTGAAATAGTTTTTTTATGTTTTTAGTTTAGGTTTCATTAATTTTATGTGCTTTTTGTCACCTTCATTCATTTTTCTTATATTTCTATTTAGATTTATTTTGTTTTAGTTTTAGTAAGTATAGCACTTCAGTTTGTAATTCGGTTTATTAAGGCAACATTTTTAATTTTCATTTAAGTTTTTCATAAAGTATCTATATTTTATTTCAGCACATTGCAATTAGTAAAAACGATTTTTAATATTTTTAGTTTTAGTTGAACACTGGTTGGTACCACCCAGGCTCTTGCTATATACATTTTTAACCAAAAATGGAGTATAATGATATGAGAATGGTTGTCGAGTCATACATCAACACCACTAGTCAATTTTTTATTTTTATTTATTTTTTGTTATTTAGCCTTTTCATCTTAATTGGCATCTATAAATCGATAAAATGTCTCAATCTCGACTCTAAACTAGGCTATTTATACAAGACTTATTAATGACTCACTCAACCCACTAATAAGTCATTTTTACAAATCCCTAATGGTTAACAGGTTGTTTGTGTTGTGAGCATAAATTTGCATGGCTCATGTGAACTGTTGTGAGCTAAGTGTCATTCTCCATCTGGCCCCTCAGTGAGTCCGGTCAAAGGTATATCTGCTCTTATGAGAAACAGTCACAGATGGGGACTGGCCTTTATACTCCAGACATTTAATCTGCTTTTTATTAGGTAGGGTGTTATTCACTCTGCCCTGGCTTTTTAGGCATCGAATCATCTATAATTCATGTGTCCTGTCAGAAATTGTCAAACTCAAAACAACGTCAGATCAGCTGACCTATCAGTCCCCTCCCTAGAGAGTTTTGTGGGGTCACACAAACAGCACAAAATTCTCTTCCCTTACAAATGACTGCATGTAAAGTCTAGGTTTGGATGCTTTTGGTTTCAAAGCGTCAGTTGGTGTATCGTGGGGGAAGGGGGAGGGATTAGGGGGCTGTGCTATGATCGCTCTGTAGTCCTGAAAGCAGACTTGTTTAAGACGAGGCCCCCCATCAGCCAGCTGTGACTTTGGAAAGCTCTGCCCTAGTCCTTAAGTCATAAAATGCATTATTTTTGGGATCATCTTTCTTTTGTTTAAGTAATGCGGTCTTTGTAAAATCAAATAATTTTCTTCTTAAACAATATGATGATTCATTGCTTTGCTATTTGGTTTTAAGTTCTCTCCTTAGAAAGTGCACTTTCATGTGGTCTGCCAACATATTAACTTTCTAAATATATCTGGACTGATCTGCAATTGGAAATATAATAGGTAGATTCAAAGACGTAAATATGAAAGTGTTGTTAGTTTTTTTTTTTCAATTATTATTTTCAATTAAGTTTATAGTTAATTTAGTTTTTTTTTTTTTTATTAAACTGCTATTTTGAATTCTTTAGTAAATTTAGTTTTATATTTTAATTTTAGAATTTTAGGGCTTGTTATGTGTTAGCTTATATTATTTAAATGTGTTAAATGCTGTCACATATCTTACAGACATTGCCATCTAGTGTATCACTACATAATGCCGATTTTTCATGTTTAATATATAGAATGTATAAAATTCAGGGTCTAAAAGTAAAAAATATTTATTTAAATCATGAAAAATTTTTTAAATTGTTACCTATTAAATTGTTACCTATTTCAGTTAGCAAAATTATTATTATTTTTTTTTTGTAAATTTTTGTAAATGATAACAGTACTGCATGGCAGCAGAATAAACCTTTAAGAGATGCTCTGATTGGTGTACTGGACATTAGTGGCTTTGTATGGGTTGGGGCAGGGCAGGGCAGCTTACTCAGACTGAGGTAAGTCAAGGGATCATCTATTACGAGCTGGAGGTGCGGAAATAGAAAGTTACGCAGACTTACAAAAGAAAATAAGATACTTAAGTGAACAGCAGTAGATTTTGGGATTCTCTGAGAATCTGGATAAATCATTAATATCAGCATTTGCAGTGTACAGAGTAATTGGATCACTATAGCTCAACACTTGCACCGGACTAAGGATGTATTATTGTTAAAGAGCTACTTAAACACTTCATCTGATATTGAAGACCCTCTTTGTGTATTATTTGAATGGAAGACATCTGGAGCAGCCATGGATCTTTTTAGAACATCATATAACCCGTAAGGATCTACAAGATCCAGATCGCACTACATCTTAAGGGATTTCCAATTCCAGCTGAAGATCTCTGCTCAGTTATTGCACAGTCGTAGATACGTTGGAGATGAGTGAAGAGTGGTTAAGACTTGGTGAGGAGGGCAGGAGCTGCTGTCCACCCGTTGAGGACTGTGATGTGGGGCTGGTGAAGGGTGTGGCGGTAGATATTTCCACGCAAACTGCCCCAGCAGGCAAAGGAACAAAGTTATGGGACCTTGTACAAAATGTCTTGCACAGAAGAAAGGTAAAGTGAAGGAAAAAACAGCATGAAGTTGTTTATGTTGAAATTTTTGTTTGTGTGGGTTGGTTTTCAGTTTAACAGCTGTGTATTGGTAACTGGTTAAGTAGTGACAGCAGTGTTTTGCAGTGTGACATGCAATACTTCAAAATATTATATATTTTTTTTTAATCTTAATTTATATATATTTATATATAATATGTATATATTATAACTTTTATTTATAATTCTTGCCACTTATGTCAGTAGTCTACTTCACACCGAGATGTAAAGGTAGCATATTAAAAATATGTGGTAATAGTAATAAAGGTTAATATTGCATTTTTGTGTGTGTGGGTTGTTTTTCCTATGCCAGTGGAGCTCTAATGACCTAAGCTGGTATTGGTGTGTGGCCAAAGCCCCAGTTCTCACTCTTTCTCTCTCCCTGCCCCGTTGACATACAGGTTGTAATGACTGAGATGATGAGATTAGATAGCAGAGCAGGATCAGGCCTTACACGAGACCATATGGAGATTAGGCCAGGATGAGGGAAAGGAACACGCTGAACTTGGCCCACTCCAGATGGCCCCACGTTTGCTAAGAGGGGTCAGAAATTGGCTGGTGATGTGCAAAACTGCTGTATAAGGAGAAGTGGCAGTATGAAAAATGTTCACATCACTACAAGCCTTTCATAACATTGGTGGTGTTAATAACAGATGAAGACATGTGTCTTCCAAAAAGCCCTGTAGATCTCAACAAAAAGACAAATGTTCTGTGTCTGTGTTGGAAATCCCATTGTATTTTATGTCTTTTTCTTGTTTTGTTTTTTTATCCAGTTGGATCCTCCAATGCTCCAGGGTAAAGACTGGCAGAGAACAGTCATACCTATGAATGGGGTAAGTGTATTCATCTGTTCCTCTGCTGAAATCCTACCATCCAACACTCTTAATTACTAATTGTACACCTTTTTCTGAATTGAGGTGAAGATATCCATGAAGTTCACAAGCCGTGAGTTCAGCCTGAAGAGAATGTCCTCACGGAAGCCCATGGGTGTGTTTGGAGTAAATATCTCCTCAGTGACAAAGTGAGTCAGCACACATTTTATATGAAGATATATGAACATACACTAGAAAATTATTTGGTTCGAGTTTAAAGCGCACACATTTTGATGCTGATGCTTCTTCAGGGATTCATTGTGTCAAAGAAAATTAGAATATACAGTATAGAAAATAGTAAATGGTATAGAATTCTATAAAAATAGGCTTCATAGAATTCTGCCCTTTCTGTGCAGTGTTTGTGTTCGGATTTGATTGACAGTAATGAGGATTGCCTATAATGAGCTTCCAAATGGGTTTAAGGGCAGAACCAATTAATGCTATAAAGACAACATGACAACACCAGTACAGATGCTCAGACCCTAACATGTGCATCAAAGGTCTCTACATTAGCAGCACCTACCGCTGATTAATGTAAAGGTAAAGGAATTATTCTGCTGAATTTCCAAGCTGCTCTTTTCCATACAATGAAAATGTACAGTGAACACAGGCTGTCAATTCGAAAAAGCATGAAAACCAACTTTTCTGAAACTGTGAAAGCTTTATTTGAAAGACAGACAGTTAAACAAATTTAAGCCATACTTTTCAAGTCTCATTTGCGTATACACTATTGTTCTTGTTTTGTTTTGTTTTTAAGAATTAATACTTTTATTCAGGAAAGATGCAGTAAATTCATCAAAGAAGCCTGAAAAATGTGCTATGGTTTCCACAAAAATATTAAACACAACTGCTTTATTAACAAAGATAATAATAAGAAATGTTTCTTGAGCACCAAATCAGCATATCAGAATGATTTCTGGAGGATCAATTTAAATTATATTAAATTAATTAATTAATTAAATTATTAAAAAAAATAATAATAATAATAATGCAACCTTGGTGAGCATAATGGTAGTGTTATGTATTTAACGGTAATGGTAATATATTTGATAATGTAATATAAATGTAATTATTTTAATGTATGTGAACACAAATAGTAATTTTAGATTTAAGATCATATGCTTAAAATGACAAATTTGTTCAAAAAAATTGTTTTGTTTATCCTATTTTTACTGAATGTAAGTAAAAAAATTTAGTCCTTGTTTCGGTCTTATCATCATTAAAATCAAATAGCTGGTCTTGTGATACTGGTATTACTTTTTTTGTCTTAGACGGGAACGCTCTAAAGTGCCCTACATCGTCAGACAGTGTCTAGAGGAGATCGAGAGAAGAGGAATGGAGGAAGTGGGCATCTACCGTGTCTCAGGAGTGGCCACTGACATTCAGGCACTCAAGACTGCCTTTGACACCAGTGAGTGTCTATCAAACCTGTGTTATGATACACAGAGTAATGACAGACACATCCAGTCAGGCAGTTTAGTTGCTGATCTCTCTCTCTCTGTGTCTCTCTGTAACAGATAATAAAGACGTGTCAGTAATGATGAGTGAGATGGATGTGAACGCCATTGCTGGAACGCTGAAGCTGTACTTCAGGGAGCTTCCTGAGCCCCTGTTCACTGACGAGCTCTACCCTAACTTTGCAGGAGGCATTGGTGCGTCAGTTGTTTTTTCTTGGAAAACACATTGCTAAGTATCGAGCAGACTTGGCTTTGTGAAGGTATAACTATGTTGATTATGTCCTCATTTCTCTGCAGCTCTTTCAGACAGCGTAGCTAAGGAGAGCTGTATGCTGAACCTCCTCCTTTCTCTCCCAGAGCCCAACCTGGTCACCTTCCTCTTCCTGCTGGATCATCTCAAGAGGTAGACAAGATGCTGATGACTTTGACAGTGTTCTAAGAGGCTTAACAACAAGATAGACGTATTTCTAGATCAAAATCCATTGTTTGTGGAACATTCATATGTAGAAATCATAGCTGAATGAATTTAGGGGAAGGGTTAAGGCTATGATTGGCTGATAGAAACGTTTCTGAAACACGGTCTGATTGCATGGTGCTTTTCTTTAAGAAATATTAAGCTTATTAAAGACATTTCCCCTTAAATTCTCATTGCCGTTATGCAAAAAATCAAAAAAACATTCTCATTTCTGTATAACATCTTGTCTGGGCACATTGATTTGTATTTTTTTTTTTTTTATTCAGTGCCACCAAACTGTATAAATATTATGCATATGAACTATTTGATTTTTTTTTTTTTTATTGGAGGGAGAAAAATGTAATTAATTGTAATTAAATGTAATTATATAATAGCAAACTGGATGCATTCATATACTGATAATCTCGCTTTCCTGTCTTCCTGCTCTTTCTCTTTTTGTTTCAAGGTTGCAGAAAAGGAGAGCGTAAACAAGATGTCTCTTCACAATCTGGCCACCGTGTTTGGCCCAACCCTGCTACGACCTGCTGAGAAGGACAGTAAAATCCCCACTAACCCCACACAGCCTATCACGATGGGGGACAGCTGGTCACTGGAAGTCATGTCACAGGTACACATTTAGACTTCTTTTCAGCATGGACCATAAGGAAAATTGACTATTTACAATTTAAGGACTGTAGACATGATGTCAAGCACCATTGAAAATCATTTAAATGTGTCTCTGTTTGTAAAAACAATGGAAAACACATTTACAGTAATGCACTTATGTTTTATCCATTACACTTCACCTGAAATGTGCATAATTATGTCTTCTTTGGTTCTGTAGGTGCAAGTTTTGCTGTATTTCCTTCAGCTGGAGACCATCCCGACGCCAGACAGTAAGAGACAGAGTATCCTGTTTTCCACAGAGGTATAAAGGAATCCTTATTCCCACTGTAAGTCTTACACCAGTGGGAGAGGGAGTAAGCAAGCATGTCCAACCACTTGGGTATAACGGACACTGGAATGCACAAGAGCAACTCCTCCTGGGCAAAAGCAGGAGTGCTTCGCCTTTTGCGCTTTTTTTCTAGCTGTCGCCACTAGTGGGCAACACAGCCCTTTTAAACGGTGAAGAACTCGACTTACTCGGAGCACACCTTGAATATGACTGAACCATCCATGTGAACCGCCAGTTTTCCTCTGAACATCAGTGTCCGTTCAGCACCTTCGCTTTTCATTTTGTGACTCCTCAGATCCCTGAGCACGCTCTTGTGTCTGGTCTTTCATATCAGCTGGTGACAGTGAATTCTGTCTCTTCTGGCTTTTTTGTTTGTCCTCATTTCGCCTGTCCCCACTGGTCACTGATGCTCTTTCTGTGCTGCTACAGTTCAGTATCCAGCTCTAAACCGTTACAGATTTCAAATCCTTTTATATGATAGATAATTACATGACAGTTCAGCGTAGTTCTTATTGCAGACTCTTTAAAAGTCAAATGGAGAGCTCTTATTAGTGTATGTCATTCATTTAAATGATTCATTTAAATTTAAAAGGATTTCTTCATAGAAGATGGTGTTCGGTTCAGTTATTGTCAGTGTTGATGTGCTTCTAATTTAAGATAACATTGAGAAACAAACAAAAATGAGAAAAAAAAAAAACTTTTTTTTTTTTTTTGGCCCATACCTCTCTATCAAGCAATATTTAAGCATTCATGAGTGTGTTTAAAAACATATGATACATGTTTCATTATACTTTCGTAGTCAAGATTTTTTCCCCCTCATATTTTGGGAGAGAGGGAAGTACATTCAATATATTTTTCTTTATTCTGATTTTTTTTTTTTTATGTAATATAGAATAATTATTATTTATTTGGGGACAGATATCAACATTAGTGTCTTTTCAAAGTACGTCTATGTTTATCGCTAACTTATCTGTGATACAAAGTACTGTAGATTCCTTACATATCCTCTTGTCTTTTGAATCTGTTCAGCATTTGAAAATGCTGAGAGGATAGCACACAACATTAGCGTTTCCCCTGCCATATATCTAGTGTTGAGAGATGACCAAACGGAGAGGTTTTTAGCTCGCATTAGTCATCCACATCCGCTCTCTCTCTAGCTTCACAGCACACTGTGGTTTATGTCTCGCTGAGAAGCATACAGCAGTGCCTCTCTGTCTCACCGGAAGACATTAAGGTTAAAAAAACAACAACGCTGTATATAGCACAATCTGTTATCCTTGAATCCTGTCAGATGGTTTAATGAAGGAAGGGTTAATAATGAATGGTAATGAAAGGTATTTTGTCTTTATAGCAATTCTGTTCATTTTATCAGTAAAAATGAATGCTCTTAAGCTTATTATTTCAGTTAAAGGTGCTTTAGTTACTTTATTTAACATGCAGGCATGTTTTTTGATTTAAAAGTGTTTTTAATGTTTTTTTGTTTTTTTTTAAGTTTGATAAGTGTTTGTGCGTTTGAGATGTAACATTATACCAAATTCTGGCTACTGTAGAAGGATTTTGAAGACTGCCATACATACAAAAAGTGGTGCAGCAATTAAAAAAGGAATTGCTGTTAATCCACCATCTAAAGCTTTTTCGTTAACGTGTGCAGTAAAAGCGTGTCTGAGACTTTTCATCTTGTCTGTCCTGTTTCTTGATTGTTGACACTAAATGTACATTTCCTGTATCTTGCACCTGTCCGGACTGAATTCAGCACCACATGTGGGTTTCTTCTAGAGATATCCCGCTTTTTGTAATATAAAGCTCTTGACATCAAACTGTGATCTACTGCTGTCAGAAGGCATTAGGTGATTCAAAGCATTCCCGTTGTGTGAATTGCTCATTTAATGTGCTTTTTTTAGATTGTTGAATGTTACTGGGTTAGGAATATTGGACATAATGGGAGTGATACAGCGCATGATGTTTGAGAAGCGATGTTTCTTTGCACTGCACATAGTTTAAAGACTAATGTGATTAAATTTCTTGTTATAAACGTAATGAGATTGTATCACACAGTAGGAAACGTCTACAAGCAAAATCTGAAAACTTGCTTTTTACATTATAACCAGATTTATTTGTATCCACAAAGTATAACAGTTTTGAAATGATTGGTCATGAAAGCATTGCAAGGGTCCATTTGTGTCATCCATTGTAATGTTATGATGATTTATGTTGAAACCTTGCCTTTAAACACATGAAGACATGCTGGACAGCCACCGGGACAGGCTATGGATGCTCTCCCTTTTTCCCTCTTAAGGTTTTTGTCACTATTTATTCTTGCTAATACCTTAATGTTCTGGTTATAGGACTATACAAACAGATAATGAATTCTGCAGACTGAAATGTTTGGAAGGCATTTGCGGCCTATGTTTATACACAAAATGTTGAATAAAACCTCCTGTATATGAATACCTACTGGCTCAAGGTTTATTTTTTTCTAAAACTTTTGAGATTGTATCACACAGTGAGAGAAATATTTTACACATTCTGGATACTACATTAGTTTGATTTAATCATTTACTTTTTTTGTGTGTGCATGCATGTTTATAGAAGAACATGCTTTGAAACTCATTTGACTGTATTGCACATATGTAATGTAAATATGTGTCCACATGGGGGCAACACAGCGTTGCTCCATTATTGTGCAGGTTTGTGTGCTTACAGTAGGTTTTATTTTTATTTATTAATTTAATTTATTTATTATAATTTATTTATCTTTTTCATGGGGGTGACTAAAATACCTGCCTTGAGAAATAACAATCGACTAACAGCAGACGAGTGGCAGAGAGGTAATCTGGATATTGTTCATTCTACTCATTTGACGAACTGCTTTTTGCATACAATATAGAGAAACACGCACGTTTCAACAACAATGCAGTCAATTCGGCAAAGTCTCCCTCTTCCTTTTCTCCCCATTCTTCCTCATTTTCTTATTTTGCATTTATTGTATATTTCTCGTGATGCTTACCTCAGTAACGTTTTAAAAAAAGTCTCTATAAAGTCGTTTTCATCAATGTTTACATGCTAGATGTCTAATGTAACACTGTTCAGTATAGATAAAGTGAAAAACACCTTTTCAGATCACATGACTATTCAAAAACAACACTAAAGTTATTAAATGTACCCTATACCATTGCAAATGCAAGAAAACTGATGTTGATGTGACAAGGAAATTATTAAATATGATTTGAATTAAACTGTATAGTCAGTTTCCCATTTCTGTAACTCTTTAAAGTCTCTGTTTTTCGTTACAGAGAGCTTTCTTTCTTATTTGAAAGTATTCATCAATATGTCATCATGACGTCAGGAAAGACTTTCCCAGTGTAGATGATTTATTTTTGGTGCATTTTGTCTAGTTCTGTGCTTTTGCAGAGGCCACACAGTCCTCCAGTGGTGCGATAAGAAGCTCTGTTTCCTGTTCATTATTTGAGACTCTGAGCTTTGAGGAAGAGGAGGGATGGATTGAGTTAAAATGCAGACTGTCATTCTGTCTCAGAGCTGTTACAGGAGAGAGTGAGGAGGAGAGTACGGTCTTGTCTGTTTGTCTCTGATTACTCATGTCCACAGTTGTATCTCTCTCCTCCGGCTGTCGCTCCTCCCTCAGCAGGCCATGAAAGCTCTGACCGTTACAGCGTGGATGAGGTCAGATAAGACTATCCCTCTCCCATCACGGCCCTGCCTGCTCTGAGAGGCCTGCTCCCTTCAGATTTCACCAATTCTTGTTTCCCACTTTATTTACATGTCTCCTTTTTTTTTTTTGCTCAGTTCTAACATGTTGTTTTGTTTTGTTTAGTCATTCTGTCGCCTCATCTTGCAGGCCGGTTTGTTGATCCTTGTTGTGTCTGAGTGAGTTTTGCTCTTTGCTGGTCACCAAACATAGTTTAAACCCACCCACCCTTCATGTCTGGTATCTGTCAATCACTCAGTATCACTAGTTTGCCATTGCTGCATGTGACCCAACACACGTTTCCTGGATCCACAGTAAGACAGATCTAGTCACTTTAATCTTGTGAGGGAACTTTAGTATTGAGCCGTGTGTTGTAACCTCACTGAGTAAAAAAAAAAATTTTAAAAAAAACCCCGATTTTAATGTGCTATTTTCATGATACAATGTAAAATTTCATATTTCCTATCATCTTCATTTAGTCAGTAATACATTAACAAATGCAATTCATAAATACAAAGATGTTTATATTAAGTGCTTTAAATATTAATTAAATTCAACTTATATAATTGTACTATTTATTTTAATTACATGTGTGTATGTGTGTGTGTATATATATATATATATATATGTATATATGTATATATGTATATATAAATTAGGGTCTTTATATTTGGGGTAGATCAATAAATAAATAAATACATACAATTTATTTCTTAAATTAATATAAGATATTTTAAACTTTTATGACAAGGCTAGATCAGGTTGTAAGATGTCAAGTACCATATTTTTAAAACATTTTACCTTAAAATTATATATTTTTAAATGAATGATTAAGATTTAATTATTGATTAAAACATTTCTTATTGGTTAAAACATTTTACTTGACATATTTTAAGTCATTAAACTAGAAATATATATATATATATTTTTTGTAACAGCACCGTCCCCTCAAAATCATCAAAAATCAAGAGTTATGAAATGCAGCACTACACAAACCGAGGCACAAGAACAAAATAACATCAGGAAACTCTTGCAATAAAAGCATTCATTTGGTTTCCATATATCTTTAGTTTTCTAATGCTATGGGCACATGCATGATCCTCTGAGTGGATTTAAATAATGATTGCCCCTTATCTGGTGTCCCACTCTAATCAGTGTGGTTCGGTGCTGTGTCATCGCTCTGCTCTTGGCGTGACGTGCCAGCTGTCTATCTGCGTCTTCTCCTCATCTCCAAACCCATAAAACTCACTGACAGGCCCTTTGTTTGAGAAACACCAGTTGCACTTTTAAATATGTGGACTGAGGTCTCATAAGAAACACACTGTTTGTGTTTTTGTGCATGACTGCATATGCAAGCAAAAAAAAAACACTTGTAAATATAGTCTCACACTCAAACACATGATTTTCATATGCTGTAGAAAGACTTAAAATAAATATTATTTTTTGCTTCTGTATCAAAACGAGAGACTCAACCAAACATGTTTTAAAGTAAACACGTTTCTCTGCACAGTTTGATTTCTGTATTTGTTTTGTGCTTTATGCTTTTACAGTCTTCAAAAACCTTTTCTAGTGCTGTTTAGGAGCTTGCTTTTGGAAACAGATGCATTTCTAAAAATAGGCTACATCCAAAAAAAGCAACATATAAAAGTTCATTTTTTAGCATGTTTTTCTAAAGCGGTGTGTTTTTTTGTAATGTCTTCATGCTCTGCTGCACAATCAGCCAGTTTAATAGAAAGCTCAAGTCTTTATTTTCTAATGTCATCATTTTCATTTTTGATAGTCTTTTCTGTGATAAGGTCTCTGCTTTAGCTCACATTATCGTCTGCTACTTTGCCTCAGGCAAGCGCAGTCAGAGTTTTGCATATCTGCTCATTTGTTAAGCAAATCTTTCTCCTATATGGTTTCTTTATCCCTCCCTGTTTTCTCCCTTTGGCTCTACCTCGTTGCTTTTGTAATCTTAAAAGATGTTCTGACCTCTTGTAATTTTTTTGTTCATATACATGATGTATTTATGTTTGTGTGTTATTGGTGTACTGCTGTGCTGATGCATTGGTTCAGTGTTTATATGTGTGGTCTAATGTACACTAGGTCAAATTTCTCTTTTTGCCTGCAGGCTTTAACAGCTATTGGCAGCGGATCCACCTAAGTTTTTTTTTTTTTTTTTTTTTTTTTTTTTTTTTTTATGACCATGGCCTGTCCAAAATATCTGAAAGCGCATCTCTTTATTGTTCCTCACAATTAATTGAGAATCAACTGTTTCTATAAATACAAAGCAGCTGCCAAGGCTGAGTGAATTTAACATATGGTGTGTATGATTTGTTGGAATATATTAAAAGATTACAATCAAACTTTAGACATGCTTAATTTAATTTGTTTCTCATGATCTTAAAATGATGTGAAGATTAATGCATGAAGGCATAAAAAAAATCACATTTGTAGACAGATATATTTTGTATGGAGCCCCACACATGACATGCAAGAAAAAATAAATAAATTGTGCGCATGATTTACTAATTTGTTCCCTCCATGTTCTGAAACGTGCACATGATTACTATTTCGTTCCCTTGATTTGCCAAAATCGTGCACACAATTTACTAATTAGTTCTCTCGATTTATAAATCGTGTGCATGATTTAGCAAATCGAGGGAACAAAATAGTAAATCGTGCACACGATTTAGCCTACTATTTTTTTTATCCTGCATGCCATGTGCAAGGCTCCATAATGTTGTGCTTCAAAAAAAGAAAATTAAAAAATTAAAAGAATATGTTTTTGAAATGCATAAGTTGGTTAGTGAGGGAAATGAAGCCAACGAATGTTTACTGTAGGAGCTCTTTCAAAACGGATAGTTCTGGTCCTGAATTCTGATTGGTCAACAAACGCAACACAAACTCAACATCACCATGTCAATACAAAAAACAAACATAAAAAAAAAACAAAATAATACAAAAAATAATCAAATCCATCTTCAAACGTGTGCACAATTTTTGTATTTTTATTTTTTTTCTTACATGTCATGTGCGGGGCTCCGTAGTATTCCGATTCAAAGCGGTTACCTGAATCATCTGATCGATTGACAGCTAGATGATTTCCATCTTCAAACCTTTTTTTTTTTTTGAGTTAAAATTTAGTTGAAGATGTTTTGTTATACACTACATTCAAAATTTATATATTTATATGACAATGTTGCACTCAATTGTTCAAAAGTGACAGTAAAGAGATTTCTAATGTTGCAAAAAAAAATTTTTTTTTAAATAAGTGCCGTTATTTTAAACTTTCAGTTCATCAAAGAATTCTGGGGAAGAAAAATGTGACAAAATGCCACAATTTCGAGAAAAAAATAAATAAATAAAATAAAGGATCATGTGACACTGAAGACTGGAGTAATGGCTGCTGAAAATAAGTTACATTTTAAAGTATACTGAAATAAAAAAAAACATTGTTTTAAATTGTCATAATATTTCACAGTATTACTGAATTTACTGTATTTTTGGGTTAAATAAATTCAGCCTTGGCTACAATATAACAGTCTCTTGTATTGAAAGAACGAGTAGGCGTGTCTCCACACTTTTGATGAATAGTGTATGCAGGTACGCAAGGCATTAGACTGGAGCAGTAGGTACTAAAACCAGTTTTAATTTTCATAATCTGAAATTACTGTTAGTGCACTGTTGCATGAATGGTGGACAAACAGTTTTCTGATTTACAAAATCATGCAAAATCAACACGAGCAACAGAAAAAGAGGAAGTGGAACTCAGGTGTGCGCTTGCCCCTTCATTTCCCCTTTCTCCCTTCAAGGCGACATGTCACCCCACCCTCTTGTCTGTCAACCAAATCTCACACCGATTGGCTCCCTGAGCCAGATTGTGATTTGTTGGATTCATTGTCTCGTTCCAGGATGCAACTTTAACTGTCCTCAGTATGACTCAGACCCAGAAAAAGAATCATTTGCATGGGCACCACAGATTTGTTTACCAACTGTTACAAGAGATGCACTGTCTGATGTCTGTTTCCACCCCGATGTGGACACTGATTTCTGTTCCGAAATTTTATTACAGGTGAGCAGGTGTGCAGGGTGCAGATGGGGAACAGGTCAGCAGTGGAAGTGATGAGATTTCTGACCAACTTTCTTCAGCTTTTTTTTCTCAATAAGTTCCTCTTTGCTGAATAACCGCACGTACCTGTCCTGACCATGTTTTGTGATTGGGCACTACCCAAGCAGAACCACATGTGAGGTGTGTAATGTGTGGTTTATGACACAGTACAGTGTAGCCTGATTGGATTTTCCTAACTGTCTGTTTTGTTTGAGAGGGGCGGTGTGCACAAAGCTGTGTCAGTAGGAATTTGTTTGGCAAAGCAGCTCCATTGATGGGAGTGACCTGAGAAGCAGACGTAGGTAAATCTCTGAGTTTTCTTAGTCAAAATGTTTGCACAACTAAGACTAAGGAGTCCCAGTTGGTCAAAGTTTAATCACAGGAATCATTCCATTCATAAATATAAATGTCTTTGTTTCGTAGCATTGCCTTTCTCCTACAGTGTCTGTTCATTCAGCCACAACATGAAGTTTACAAACCTGCCAGGCAGGAGATTTGCATGTAGAGTTCCAGGTACCTATTTGAATGAAGCTTTATCTCCAGTCACACCAGAGATTTCACACAGCCTCCGGCAGTGTGCAGAACCATCGGCAAGGCCAACGGAACTGTGTATCCGGATCCTCGACAGGGCGGAGACACAAGAAGACAAACACGGCAAAGCCATGTTTGCTGACTCTTCTCATTTTTCACTGTACCGGGAATGATTATTTTTTTTTTACACATTTACAGTATGTAAATACTGTATACCCTATTCTCTTCATCTCAAAACTGGATTTAAAAATGTACTTTTATGAATTATTGATCAACCACTCACTTCCAACAGAGTATTTATTGTGAGACAAGAGTTTCTATAAATAACACAACAAAAAAAGATTGATCTAAACAATTACATACAATCTTTTGACTGCATTTAAAAAGCAATAAGTTTAGAAATAAAAGAAATATCTTTTGACTCCCTCATGGGGTACTTAATGACATGTGTTTATGATTTAATAGTTAAAAAGTACATTTTCTAGACTTTTTGTTTGTCATATTAATATATATATATATATATATATATATATATATATATATATATATATATATATATGTATATAAATATAGCTTTTCTTTCAACTTTATTATGTGCTTTTGTATTTTTTATTAGTTTTACATATTTCTATACAGATTTAATTTTTGTTTGTTTTATTTAAATTTTAGTTCTTCAACTTCAGTTACCATGCCAACATTTCTAATTTTTAAAATTAAATAATTTTTGTATTTATGTAGTTTTTTTTTTTTTAAAGCTTTTTATGTAATATTTTTTATTATTATTTTATTCCAGATTTATTCCAATTACAAACATTATTTTAAATAATACTCTTAGTCTTAAGTTAAAAATAACAAATTAGTTTGGAACAACATGAGGGTGAGTAAATGATGATAGATTTTTATTTATTTTTTTGTCCCTATCCCTTTAACATGAGTCTACTTAGAGAAACACATTCCTCTGAAGCAACAGTCTTTTTTCCAGCCATAGGTGGTCTTTATTTGTGCAACCTCTGTTATTTAAGGCTGTGCTGGCTCTCGTGGTGTCTGCGAAGATCTACCTTCCTCTGGAAGCCTTTGGAACAGATGTCACAGCCGAACGGCTTGAATCCAGTGTGTTTGCGGCTGTGTGTGATGAGGTTGGAGCTCTGGCTGAAGGCCTTGCCACACACCTGGCATTTGTGAGGTTTCTCACCTGTAAACAAACATGACATTTCAAAAAAATGCCATTTTAATCTGTATAAAAACACTGGAGAATCTTTGCTTTAAAGCCAGCTTGAAGCATGGATTTGCGTGCCACCCAGATTTGTTCTGTTTTCCAACACAGGAGTGGCTGTCTGCTATATGCAAAGCTAACTTTCCAAGAGGCATTAGGAAAGCAGGAAGACCAGCTATGCAAATCAAGACAGCATTTGTTTAATCTTCTTTTCTTGATTTATCTGTAGCTGTGCCGCTCATAGAAACACACCCTAGAAAGCCAAGTTCAGCATCTCTTTGGCATATTCAGCTTTAATGATTTACATGGAATGAGTGTATAAAGATAACATGCATTTCCAAATAATATGGAAAGAGATTTGGGGGAACTGTTACTGAGGTGGCATTCACCGCATGCGCATGTTATCATTGCCACAGATCTCTTTTCAACTCAGACATAACAAACACACAGTCACACACCATGGCGTCTCACCTGTGTGGATGTAGGTGTGTTTCTTCATGTCAGATTTCTGGTGGAATCTCTTGCCGCAGTAATTGCAAGGGTACGGCCGCGTGTCTGAGTGGATCAGCAGGTGAGTGGACAATGTAGAGGAGCGTTTGAAGGTCTTTCCGCACATCTTGCACTCAAAACATCTTTCCTTTAAACAAAACAACAACAAAATGAATTTCTTTGATAGTCGTTATCCAAATGCCAGGTAATGGGACTATGATGATACAGTATGATAGTGCAGTAGCTAACTAGATCAGCGTGGTTTGTTCATACCTGAGAGTGGACGTTCATGTGTTGCTCTAAGCTAACAGCGTGCCCAAAGGTCTTTCTGCAGATGCTGCATCCAAAGGGACGTGTGCCACTGTGAGAACGTCTGACGTGAACCTCTAGCCCATGAGGGGTGGAAAAAACCTGGACAAGAGGACACAAAACAGCAATGAAATTGCTATAGTATATAAAGTATATAAACTGTAATATATGTACACATATATATTGTTAATGTAGATTTTTTAATTACAAAAATTTTATTTTATAATTTATATTTTATTTATAAATGATTATATTTATTAAAAAATAAAATTAGATTTTTTAAAAAGAATTTTAAGAATCACACACATGAATGAAAAACAATACTTATGTTACTATTTATGTAAAACTATATCATATACATTTTTCTCATAATTTTAAAGAAAACAATTTTAACATTTTTATTATAAATAAATGTATTATAAATTCATATATATATATATATATATATATATATATATATATATAGATACATATATATATATATATATATTCATTTATAAATAAAATGAAAAACAAATAGATAATTTATTCTAAAAAGCCATCATTTATTGAATTGATTTTTTTTCAAAACAATTTTAAAATTTTTATTATAAATAAATTTATTATAAATTCATATATATATATATATATATATATATATATATTTATATATATATATATATATATATATATTAAAAAAAATAAAATGAAAAACAAATAGATAATTTATTCTAAAAAGCCATCATTTATTGAATTGAATTTTTTTCTAAATAAAATAATATATATACATAAAAAAAAAAAAAAAAAGAATCCAGAAAAAAAAGTAATAAAATAAGAAACATACATGAATACATAAATATGTTTTTGATAGATAATTAAATATATGTTTAACCTTATTACAGGTAATGCAGTGGTAGGTGTTAGACGTGGGTGAGTAGTGTGTGCTGCAGTCCAGTGGTTGTGGAGGCTCAGAGCTCTGCTTCAGATGAGCTCCGTACAGGCTGCTGGCGTGCTGCAGGAGAGATGGAGAGAAGCCCATCTGCCTGAAGTCATATGTTGCAGGAACATGATCCCAGGTATAAGAGCTCTTGTAGTAAGGAGGGAACTCTGCCAGATGAGGCTCTGTTGGAGGTAGAGCGGAAACATTAAGATTATTATTGTTATTGTGTCTAAATCTGCCCTAGAGATGTTACATGATACTTGACAATATTTTTTTAATAGTAGAACAAGATGTACACATTCAGATATGTATGCCAGTGCTCAGTTACTCACCAGATAAGTAGAATGGCCGTCTGTTTGTGACAGGCAGCTCAGGTAGAGATGGTACTGGGCAGTCGGGATCTCGCTCACACTTGATGAAGTCATACGGGTCTCTGTGGGACGGCCGAGTGACCGAATCCACCTGGGGCTGCTCTGGGGAATTACATTCCTTTGGTTCCAAAGGGACCAGTGCTGGGACTGAAAAAATGACATCAGAAGATTGAAAAATGCATTAGGTACAATGTTGCAGCACATCAGCAATGAAAATGAAATTAATTTTGATAAAATAACACACACTTTTAGAAATTAAAGAAATTAAAACAAAAAATTCCATTCAGAAAATTCCAACAATTCCATAGAACAACCATCTTTGGTTCCTCAAAGAAAATGTCTTAAAATGACCTTTTTGTGTGTGTGTGTGTGTGTGTGTGTATGTGTGTGTGTGCGTGTGTGAAGAAGATTTTAAAGATCTTAAGAACCTTTTTCAACTATAAAGAACCTTTTGCGGAATGGAAGGGTTCCATGGATTTGAAACGTTAGATGCCAATGAAGAACCTTTAACTTTAAGAATGTAATGTGTCCCCCAAAATTTTTTTTTTAAACACTGAACGTCAATACATTAGAAAACTAAATATTAAACCAAGTTTGTACAAAAACAAACATAAACTTTTAACATCCGCTTAAAAAAACAAATCACACGCAAAAACATTCATATATTTTTAACTTTCGCTTAACTGTCCAAGTCATTTTTATGGCCTCTTTATTCACTCAGGCAGCTCCTTTCTAAAGGAAAACAGATAAAACATATATGTTTAAATAAGACTATGTATGCAATAAAATGGAGGTGTGTAGATTAAAACTTAGGACAGCATTAGACAGATCTGAGATTGTTCCTCATACTTAATTACACAATTAAATGTTCTCCAAATGAACCCTATAAAGAACAGTTTTGATCCAGTGACTATACTGCTCTCTTGTTTGAGTAGGACTAGTTTGCATATTCATCTAACTGCTCAACAGCTTATGGACTTCCATGGAATACAACCTATTGAGCTACCTAAGTAAACAGCACATGAAGCCCACAATGCTGTCTTAAGTAAGCAGCTGTCAAGGTTTTAGACACAGCCCTAGAATCAAATAACAGTCACCCTGAGGCTGAGGCACCATCAGCAAACATCAATCTGACAGGTGCTCAGCACATCCACTCACCACTCACTGGAGACAAATCATTTATTTACCCCACACAGGAAAATTAGAGATTCATAATTATGTAAATGAATATAAAACACAGCAAACCAAGAAGATTTTAATTATATATCACTGTGGATTGTTTATCTCATGAACACCATATGTCAGAGAGGTCAATTTGGAGGTCAATTTCAATTCATTTTTTTAAATGCTAAGCTATTTAAAATACAATAGTTCAAGTATAATAAAATAAAATAACAACTACCGAGCACTTTAGTATAAATTCAGTAGGCCTGATACTAAAATATAATAATGGCACTTACTTGTTTTGGGTGTTGGGTCCGGGAGTTTCTGTTCACTTTGCTTGGTGTCGATGGGTCGGTGCACATTGTGAGTTTTTTTACTTTTCACCAGAAACGATCGTGGCATGATGATTCTGTAAATGAGATTTGTTTACTGATACTTTCATTTTCATATTTGTTATGATCTACGAATAACATTAAATATGTCTATCAGCTATTACAAACTTAAAGAATAAAGAAACTTTAAAATTTTCCAACTTAATAATTACAAATGACAAAAACAACCCTGTATTAATGAAAAAAACAAGCAAACTGTATGATAGTCATATCATATTAAAAATAACAACAACAACGAAACTCAAAACTCTTGTAATAATATCATTTTCCTTTCATGTCTAAAAAATGAAGTAGCCAAATAAAATGGAAATTTTACACAGTTACTACAGGCTACAATATTTGGTGTTGATGTTTTAAAAGTTTCAGTCAAACTTGAGACATTTTATAACATATGTTACATTAATACACCAAATTACTCTTAAATAATAAATAATTATTTAAATATAAATATAAAAGTAATGATAACAGTAGGCTTGAGGTTGAAAAACTTAATAATTGGCTTTAATTGAAAATGTATTATATATAAAAACCGCTTACCTGAAGAAAAACTGAAAACTTAGTAGTTAAAGTCCTTTGATTGTTTGAGTGGCAAACTTCGTGCTGAAAAGTGCATGGAAATCCGTTGAGATGTTTAGAAACTTAAGCACTGCATCGCTGTGAGTTGGTTGCGTTGAGTTTTTTCAGCTCCCCTCCCTGATTTTCAATCCGATAATTCTGCGGTGGAATCTGACTGAGCTTTCAACCAATTACAGACAGAGCAGGTGCGACATTTGCCTACTAAACGTAGTGCGGTGCGCGCACTCGTTTCCATTATGAGTTAACAACATATTTAAGATATTTTAACAAATACTAGTTATTATTTTAAAATTACAGATAGAATATTGGTTTGCATTTTTATATATTTTGACTGTTTTTAATATTATTATTATTTGTATTTTATTAACCCGCATCTCTTACTGCTAAGCAATGTGTTAAAGGTTTTTTGTTTTTAATTAGGCCTATCTGCTGTCAATTTGATAATTTATCATCATAGTTATTGGTCATCTGTTGACTTTGCTGTAGAACAGCTAGCGGGCTTAAAACATAAAACCAATAAACCAGCAACAAACTTTGCTTGAACGTAACGTTACCCCTCAAAATACACACCAAACCTGTAATGTTGGTACCTCCGAATGTTTGCTTACTTTTATTTGCACAGTTGTGTTTTGGTTGCAGCCTTATGCGTTTTTGTGAGATCTTTGATTAAAAGCACAATTAAGCTATTAACTCATTGTCTGTAAAACTACGCGCTGGAAGAGTCTTGGATGTTTATTTGTTGAGCGTCTGTAATCCTGATGCGTTTTGATCCACTCAAACATCGTTCATGTAAAGATTACCGGTCAGTTTATCTTTATTGTCTTGTGCTCGCATTATGGAATCGATTAATGTATTTACGCCCCCGTGTGGATTGGTGGTGAATTGCAGCGCATCTTTAAATGACTTTTAAAATATACTTTTTTTTTTATGGGCGTTTAAGTTTGTGTTACAGTCTCTCTCTCTCTCTCTCTCTCTCTCTCTCTCTCTCTCTTTTTACTAACTATCCTCCATTTTTTTGGCACTAACTTGCATAAAGTAGATTTAATTATAAATGTTCGCTATTTTGACAGGTTGATTTACTCGAAACCTTAAATTCTATGATAGCAAGGACTGTATATCATGCGACTATCATAAAAGTGTCAAGCACTAATTTACCCATTTTTACCTATATTTACGAAACCATTCCCGTCGAGCAGAGTGGCGCAGCGGAAGCGTGCTGGGCCCATAACCCAGAGGTCGATGGATCGAAACCATCCTCTGCTAGATAGTTTTCTTTCATATAATGTGTATTTAGTGATTTAAAATGACAGCTTGTAATCTCAAATTTAATATAGCCTATGCAACCAGATGGAGCTGATAAATAAATAAATACAAATATTTTTTTTGAAATAAATAAATATAGAAAGAACGAACTAAAAATAGCTGATTTTATTTTATCAAATTTTTATTTAGTTGAATAAAAATTAAA
Source organism: Cyprinus carpio (assembly GCF_018340385.1). Taxonomy (NCBI): domain Eukaryota; kingdom Metazoa; phylum Chordata; class Actinopteri; order Cypriniformes; family Cyprinidae; genus Cyprinus; species Cyprinus carpio. The sequence continues at coordinate 8,917,029 of NC_056592.1, forward strand.
ACTATATAGACAGTCAACTAATGACAAAAGCACATCACATTACTAAAACTAAAAATAACTAAGAATGAATTAAAATGTAATATAAAAAATAACTGATCCAAAATATTTTAAAAAATATAACAGTATCTAAATAGTACTAAAACACAACTGTAGGAATTACATAAAAAAAGTCTTATAAATAGTAAATTGCATGTAGTACAAATTGGTAATTATTCGGCGATTTCAAAAAAAAAAAAAGTACAAATTGGTAATTATACCAATTTGTACTATTTTGAGGTAAGAAATCGCCGAGGTAATTTAATGGACTCTATGACCATGATGAACCACTAGAGGGACATCTCCACTATAAAAAATAAAATAAAAAAAATAAAAAAAAAACAGTCTCATCCAGGCATCTAACCAACTGCGTGCATTTATTTTAGGCCAGTTCCGTAGAAATATTTTTTCACTTCTCATATTCATGCTGTTTTTAAACAGAGGCAAAGATGAGCGTGCAAAATTAAACATTTCTGAAAGATTAAATAAATAACTAATAATGAGTATAATGTTTGAAAGTGATGGATAAATTAGTGCAATGATCTTACCACAGTTTTCTTCTGTTTGAAACTTCTCATGTGATTACATGATGACATACATGATGAAATAATTGTAATTTTGTGTAAACTATCTCTTTAACGTATTTTTTTAATCATAATTAATTATTTTTATTTTTTAAAAAGTACCCTTTAAAAGTAAATAGTTTAATATTTGGATTTTAAACTAGTTTGCTATTTTCTGCCACACGCTTGCTTGCTTATGTATGTATGTATGTATTTTTAGGGTAAATTACGTTTATTAGCGTCTATGACTGGTTGGATTCAGCGTCTGCGCTCAGCAACGCGAAAACCGCATTACAGACCGCTGCATCCCTCCACCCTTCAGAAAAACAACTCAGGGCCTAACTGCAGGATTCTCTAAAACTTTCATACAAGGGTCTTACTCTCGCCACAATTCTCTATATTTATAAAGTATGACTGCTGTTCATTTCTGAAAGCATTCACGTCATATGTCAATGTTCTGCGTCCAGGTACAGGGGTGTTTTGAGGGATTATTTCTCCTGCACAGTTGCGGAAGGTTACCGCGCAGGGAAGGGTTGTGAGGTGTTCAAGATGGCGGCGCCCTGTGGAGTGCAGTTGCTCTAACAGGTAAACAGGCTTATTAAACTATGTTTTTTGTGGTGATATTATTACATCATACACAGTGACAGTCGGAATGTTAGATTTGCTCGCTCCTCAGTATTTTTCGTGCGTTATGGAGTCTCTCAGGCGTTATTTCTGATTTGCACTAAGCTTGTCGATAATAAGGCTCTCTTGCCTGGGACTGTCAGTGTCAGTGAAATAATAGTCACCAATGATTTTCACAGTTTCAAATTGAATACCAACAAATCTCCGCGTGCATATGCAATAGTGTAAGAGGGAAGTTAAAAAGCACGGGAAAATGTTTAATTTTATTGGCGCATTTTTTTGGAGACAGTCCCGCAGATTCTGACCATTGTTCTCGCGCGCTGTTTACGCCAGTGGTCATTTCAACACAGAGCTGCTGTCAGAGCATGCAGCATAATGCACAACATCTATCTGCACATGTGTGCACTGTTATTTTGCAGCATGCAGAGGTTGAAATACAGATTGTGGGATTTCCTGACTGTTGCACGGCCTTGCGCGTGTTTTTAAACAGAAATCCTTTTGCAGGCAAATAATGCAGTACAGTCTCAAGCATTGCCTTATGTCTTGTAATTTAAGAACTTACTGTTGCAGTATATAATTAATATAACAATATTCTTTTTATATTCTTTTTTTATTTAACGTTAATTGAAACAATGCACATTTCTCTACTTCTGTATGGATGTGTATACACAACCTCTTTAAGGAATTTGTTTATGTTAAACATGGCATATAAAGCTTCTTTAACTGCACTGTTTTCTAGTTGGCAAGTACAGGCACAGTTCGTGTTGAGGTCATCCAAAACTTCATCTTATTAGTGTTTTTTTCTCCCTGAATGCAATGCATGCTCTTGGTTTTTGGGCTACGATCTTGAAGTTATTCAAAGAACTTCTTTGCATCTACTGTGCAAAGTTATTTCCATTGAGAGGTCAGCTTGCCATGACCTGCTCTAGATGGTTCTCATCTTGCACAAAGTTATGCTTAGAGCAGTGCTTTGTGTTTCATAACAGCTGTTTGTTTGGCTGAGAACTGGAATGGTCTCCAGCAAGGAGACAGTGTCCTCCTAGCAGTTGTTCATGTTGCACGTCTGACTGTCAGCTTGAGGTTTCGGTGACTTGTGCTACTGTCAAGAATAAGCTAGTCAGGATGAAGGTTTAGACCCAAATCTAAAGGAAGTTATTGCTGTGGGAATGTGGCAGACCTTTCAGCGTCAAATTTAAAGAAGAATATCTATTATATGAGGGAAGACAACGTCCTGATAATCTGCTTTTAAACATTGGGGTTAGTGTGGGAGTCTTTTGTGCCAGTTGATGGAATTGTTACTAACTGACACAGTTTTGTATTGTTACCGCATTTTGCATTTCTTGGTCATGTAGTTTTTTTTTTTTTTTACTTTTTTTTCTCCACCTTGCCAAATATTCACTCATTTTATAATCATTCATTCATCAACAATCATTTATATTTCTGTGAATTATTTTATATAATTCTTGTAAACTCCTGATTTATTTTTCAGCAAGGATGCTTTAAACGGATCAAAAGTGACAGAAATGTTATGTACCATTACAAATGTATTTACTATTTAAAATAAATGATGTCCTTTGGAACTTTTTATTAATGAAAGAATCCTGAAAAATTATATCAAGGTTTTGCACAAAAATAATAAAGCATCACAACTTTCTATTAAAATAGAAAAAACTAAAACAATATAAATATTTGAGCCACTGACCCAAAAGTACATGCAAAAACTATTTCTTATAGTTTTCTGATTTATCCCTTAACATGCTACTTTACCACTCCATTCAGAGTTAAAACTCACTACTTAAAAAACATATTTATATCTATATCTATATCTATATCTATATTTATGCATTGACCTGATGTTGTCAGGCCGGTGTGACGACTGCTGACTTTTGTCATGTCTGTGCAAGAACAGGTCGCAACATGTGAATCTTGATTGCTTCAGAATCTGTTGGGTTTGTTTTTTTACTTGCCTGGAACGGCCAGCCCACATTACCACAGCTGATGTTAATGATGTTTATAATGGCACAATTCTGTGGAAATTTTCCTGCACATCTTGCAGTGTTTTACTCACTCTCAATTGGAAAGTTTACTTAAAGGTAGAAACTGCAAAATGTTCTCGTGGATATTTCATGGAGACAGGTGTTTCTAGACAAGTGATGTAAGTCCTCAAATGTGTTTTGCAGTGGTGCCTGGAGACTGTATCGACGGGCGGCCCAGGGACCCCTCCAGGCTGGACAGGACACAGGACGCCGTGAGAGTGACGTCTAAGAGGTCCTTCCCCTCTCCCTAGACTGTTTCAGAGACACCTGCCTCCGAACCCTCCATACCACCATGTCCAGGGAACAGCTCAACGTGGGGGACCTGCTTCCTCTGCTGGAGACCTCTGACCTCCGCCAGCTGGATGAGATCAAGGGCCTTATCAATGAACACCTTAGCACAGGTCCAGCCAAATACTGATTTTTTACCCTTTTACCCGGTTCTTGTGTTTAATTTATAAACTTCTCGATATTTGCTACAGGATCCATATTATAATTCCCTGCAGTTTTATTGCATGACTGACAGTATAAAATCGACTCGTGTTTTGCAGATCGAGGGTCTGTGCTGCTGAACGGCTTGGTGGATTATTTCCTGGAGACCAACTCCGCCCAGGCAGTGCACATCCTGTCCTCAGTGAGGGAGCCACACGATAAGGTGACTGACAGCACACTGATTTCTCTGTTTTGTTTCTAACACAGTCTAAACTTGTTACCCAGAAGAGAATGTTCTCAGTCTTTTTCTGAATCTTTTCAGTGTTTCTCACTCAAACCATTTTCCCTGAGGTTTTCTGCCAAATTAAAAGTGTGATAGTATAACCTTTGAAAATTAATATTAGTATTGTAATTTACGGTTGTGCAATAAATTAAAATATTATTTTTATTATTAAATACTCATTTTTTATTTCATAGTACAGTATTATTATATAACATAATTCTTATTTAGTTAAATATTTTCACAATAAAAATGATCATTTTATAGTAATACTGAGTGAAATCATTCAGCCCTAAAAGCATGGTTTGCATTCAAAAAATTTTCAGAGTAAAAATTAAAAAATAAAAATGAATAATTCATTAAATCAGCCTTTTAAATATTTTTTGCAGGTGCGCTTACCCTACAAAATATGAACAAATTTAAGAAGCTTAATTGACATTTTTCTTTAAGGAGTCTTACTATTTAATTTCATTAATATTTGAAAACAGTAATAAATGTCTTGGGCAGAGAACACATTATCAACCATTCTGAGTCTTGTCTATAAGATGACTTATCTGTGTTGTCTGTTTCTCAGCACCTTTTTGATAAAATGAATGAATGCATGGCTAAAGCCCCCTGTCGCCTGCCCACTCTCACTCTACTGGGGCACGTTGTCCGTAAGCAGCCGTCTTGGATCCACAAGATTGCTCGCTATCCGCTGCTGCTATCTCTTCTTAAATGCCTCAAGGTAAGCTGATAATGTGAAAGATCTCTCAGATATGCATCTTGTTATTGTATCTTGTAACCTACAATATACATGTGATAATTGGTGTGTTACAGACAGACACAGATGTTGTGGTTCTGATAACTGGAGTCCTGGTGCTCATCACACTATTACCCATGATTCCCCAAGCTGGCAAGCAGCATCTCTATGATTTTTTTGATATCTTTGGCCGTCTGGCTTCTTGGAACCTGAGAAACCCTGGTAAGAGTTACTAAGCATGCAAATACTGTTTGACTCAGTTATGCAATATTTTTTATCCCTAAGGTATTTATTGAAAGCCTCTGGATGGTTTTCCTCTCCCACAGAATTCCAAAAATATTACGAGGCATCTTCTTGCAAATGATTTCATTTGTAATAACATGCCTCATAATATTTTTGGATGGTTAATTAGCTGTATGATCAATCTCTGTTGACAGGACATGTTCCGGAGGTTTATCTCATCCACCTGCACGCAAGTGTCTACTCGCTCTTCCACCGGCTGTATGGGATGTATCCCTGCAATTTTGTGTCTTACCTGCGCTCCCATTACAGCATGAAGGAGAACGTAGACACTTTTGAGGAGGTGGTCAAGGTGAGCTGTCAGTCATACAGTTGCTTGCCCAGGAGGTTTGCCAAAAACAATAGATTTAAAATATTCCATTCAATCCATAATGATTTTACATAGAATTGTATTATGGGGGGGATCCATAACCGGTAAATGTCAAGTGCCTGTGCACTAGTGGTTATGACTAATGGCTAATTAATGAAGGTGTGATTTTAGTGAAATATAACTGATAGTGTTTATGTTGTATTTATGTCTGTGTATATGTTACAGCCCATGCTTGAACATGTCAGAATACATCCCGAATTAGTGACCGGAACCAAGGACCATGAACTAGACCCCAGCCGGTGAGGCAATACTGACTCATGACACTTTTTTTAAATGCATAAACCACGAGTGTAACAGTCAACATTTATGTATCATTTGGTCTCTTTTCTCTCTACAGATGGAAGAAATTTGAAAAATCCATGATATTGTTATTGAGTGTGCCAAAGTCTCTCTGGACCCAAAGGAGGCGTCCTGCGAAGAGGGCTATGCCAGCATGCCTGAGCATTTCTGTGCTCATCTACAACAACGTCCGGCTGATTGCACTGCCAGCCCTTATGGTGACTTCCACAGTAGCTACGGTAACACTCTCATCCTGTCTGAATTACTTATTTAAACTTCGCAAAATAGCACTTTTCAAGTTTTTTTTTTTATCCTAGAGATGGTGAAGTGGCTATATAAATAGATTTATTATTTAAAAGAACTGTTTTGCTGCTAGGAACTGAGTCATGAGTTTAGTTTATCTTAAATACACAACTATATAAAAGCATATGCCATATATATAAATGTAATAGGAAATGGAGCTAGGCAAGATAAAAACTAGCATGTTAATTCAGTCACAGTCTATTTTCAGGCAAACTCTGTTTTTGTAGCAGTGGCAGGATGTTTTTTGTGGACATTATTTTTTGGTCCTTTTCCAGGAAGTTCTTCCTCAACTCATTTCTCCACCCCTCGTCAGCCTGTCGTCCCTCCCTGGCCCTGTCCTCTTTTCTCAGGGACTCAGCCCCCCTATCGCAGCCCCACTGGAACCCGTCGGCAGGTGAGAGTCCGCCATGCTCTGAAATCTACAATCCAGTTCTTGGTTTCAGTTTAGAATTTGTTTGTTTTTAACAGCCTAGTTGCAATATTGGAGCATGAGTTTGGTGTGGAACTACCTGTTTGAATCCAATAACTCCGGGTTGAGATCCGGGTTGGCACACTAGTTTGTGTAGCAGCACCAGTGCAGAAATCGGCGTCTGCTTCCCTCCTCCCTCTTGTTGTTTGTCAGCTTGTCAGCTGTTGTCTATAAATCACCCATCCTTGAACCCCTCCCTTCCCACTGCGCACCAGAGCTCCCCTCTCCTTCTCCCACCATGAAAATCATCTCCTTGTTCTCCAGGCAGGCTGAGGAGCTGAGAGGAAAGGAGGGGAGATGTGTTGAGTCATTTCGGTGGGTGTGCAAGGCTTTAAAAAGAGAAAAACATGCCATCTCTTAGCTGACGCAGAAAACGGTTGTCTTGGTAACGTGAATGACGCTGGAGCTCTTTCTCCTAGCTTGTTACCACCCACGGTCAGGACCTTTATTCTGCTGAACGCTCCACAGACTGAAAACAAACAGCGTTGCATTGTGTTCTAATGAGCACATTTGGTCCTATGTTAATGCTTTTCTCACAATTAAGATTATGTTCTCACAGTTTGTTGTGATTTGGTAAATACTTTCTATTAGGGATGCATTGATCTGGAAATTAGAGGATGATGCAGATAACGTTATTTTAAAACTGTAATTTGCTGATAGCGATTTGATTGCCAGTGTTTCACAAATAGAGCTCAGAGTGCAAATACGGGGGCACGTTGTCCGTAAGCAGCCGTCTTGGATCCACAAGATCGCTTCGCTATCCGCTGCTGCTATCTCTTCTTAAATGCCTCAAGGTAAGCTGATAATGTGAAAGATCTCTCAGATATGCATCTTGTTATTGTATCTTGTAACCTACAATATACATGTGATAATTGGTGTGTTACAGACAGACACAGATGTTGTGGTTCTGATAACTGGAGTCCTGGTGCTCATCACACTATTACCCATGATTCCCCAAGCTGGCAAGCAGCATCTCTATGATTTTTTTGATATCTTTGGCCGTCTGGCTTCTTGGAACCTGAGAAACCCTGGTAAGAGTTACTAAGCATGCAAATACTGTTTGACTCAGTTATGCAATATTTTTATCCCTAAGGTATTTATTGAAAGCCTCTGGATGGTTTTCCTCTCCCACAGAATTCCAAAAATATTACGAGGCATCTTCTTGCAAATTATTTCATTTGTAATAACATGCCTCATAATATTTTTGGATGGTTAATTAGCTGTATGATCAATCTCTGTTGACAGGACATGTTCCGGAGGTTTATCTCATCCACCTGCACGCAAGTGTCTACTCGCTCTTCCACCGGCTGTATGGGATGTATCCCTGCAATTTTGTGTCTTACCTGCGCTCCCATTACAGCATGAAGGAGAACGTAGACACTTTTGAGGAGGTGGTCAAGGTGAGCTGTCAGTCATACAGTTGCTTGCCCAGGACGTTTGCCAAAAACAATAGATTTAAAATATTCCATTCAATCCATAATGATTTTACATAGAATTGTATTATGGGGGGGACCCATAACCGGTAAATGTCAAGTGCCTGTGCACTAGTGGTTATGACTAATGGCTAATTAATGAAGGTGTGATTTTAGTGAAATATAACTGATAGTGTTTTATGTTGTATTTATGTCTGTGTATATGTTACAGCCCATGCTTGAAACATGTCAGAATACATCCCGAATTAGTGACCGGAACCAAGGACCATGAACTAGACCCCAGCCGGTGAGGCAATACTGACTCATGACACTCTTTTTTTAAATGCATAAACCACGAGTGTAACAGTCAACATTTATGTATCATTTGGTCTCTTTTCTCTCTACAGATGGAAGAAATTTGAAATCCATGATATTGTTATTGAGTGTGCCAAAGTCTCTCTGGACCCAAAGGAGGCGTCCTGCGAAGAGGGCTATGCCAGCATGCCTGAGCATTTCTGTGCTCATCTACAACAACGTCCGGCTGATTGCACTGCCAGCCCTTACGGTGACTTCCACAGTAGCTACGGTAACACTCTCATCCTGTCTGAATTACTTATTTAAACTTCGCAAAATAGCACTTTTCAAGTTTTTTTTTTTTTTATCCTAGAGATGGTGAAGTGGCTATATAAATAGATTTATTATTTAAAAGAACTGTTTTGCTGCTAGGAACTGAGTCATGAGTTTAGTTTATCTTAAATACACAACTATATAAAAGCATATGCCATATATATAAATGTAATAGGAAATGGAGCTAGGCAAGATAAAAAACTAGCATGTTAATTCAGTCACAGTCTATTTTCAGGCAAACTCTGTTTTTGTAGCAGTGGCAGGATGTTTTTTGTGGACATTATTTTTCGGTCCTTTTCCAGGAAGTTCTTCCTCAACTCATTTCTCCACCCCTCGTCAGCCTGTCGTCCCTCCCTTGGCCCTGTCCTCTTTCTCAGGGACTCAGCCCCCCTATCGCAGCCCCACTGGAACCCGTCGGCAGGTGAGAGTCCGCCATGCTCTGAAATCTACAATCCAGTTCTTGGTTTCAGTTTAGAATTTGTTTGTTTTTAACAGCCTAGTTGCAATATTGGAGCATGAGTTTGGTGTGGAACTACCTGTTTGAATCCAGTGACTCCGGGTTGAGATCCGGGTTGGCACACTAGTTTGTGTAACAGCACCAGTGCAGAAATCGGCGTCTGCTTCCCTCCTCCCTCTTGTTGTTTGTCAGCTTGTCAGCTGTTGTCTATAAATCACCCATCCTTGAACCCCTCCCTTCCCACTGCGCACCAGAGCTCCCCCTCCTTCTCCCACCATGAATCATCTCCTTGTTCTCCAGGCAGGCTGAGGAGCTGAGAGGAAAGGAGGGGAGATGTGTTGAGTCATTTCGGTGGGTGCCCAATGCATTAAAAAGAGAAAAACATGCCATCTCTTAGCTGACGCAGAAAACGGTTGTCTTGGTAACGTGAATGACGCTGGAAGCTCTTTCTCCTAGCTTGTTACCACCCACGGTCAGGACCTTTATTCTGCTGAACGCTCCACAGACTGAAAACAAACAGCGTTGCATTTGTGTTCTAATGAGCACATTTGGTCCTATGTTAATGCTTTTCTCACAATTTAAGATTATGTTCTCACAGTTTTGTTGTGATTTGGTAAATACTTTCTATTAGGGATGCATTGATCTGGAAATTAGAGGATGATGCAGATAACGGTTATTTTAAAACTGTAATTTGCTGATAGCGATTTGATTGCCAGTGTTTCACAAATAGAGCTCAGAGTGCAGCATCTCTCTAAATAGGAAAGATCTAGTGCTCTTACAGAATTAAACTTGAAGTTAGTGCTAGATGATGATATCAATCTTAAAATAAGTTGAAACATTTAAATATTGGCAATATTGGCTGATTAAAAAATATGCAATATTGGCCCATAAGCAGTATGGTGCCAACAAATTGTACTTTATTACACTTTTCACTATGCCACATGCTGGCACAAAATATACTACACTTTTAAATTGCTGACAAAAGTTTATATTTTTGTGAATTGGTTGTTTTGGATGGTTTTGGATTAGATGCCATCTGATAATCACTGGATTCTGCATGAACAGTCATGGGACTTATTTTGTGTGTCCTTGTGTTTATTTATAGAACTCCAATTGTGAATTTAATGCCACATATGGCTTTAAGGATTCCCTCTGGAGCCCCTCCTCTCAGTGTGGCATGGCCACGCCCCCTTCCTCCCGTGGGATGTCACCAAACCCAGAACTGTCCCAGAGTGCCTCTCACCTACCAAGCCGCCTCTACAGCACACCTGGTGACTATACTGACTATGCTTGTTCACAGACAATATTGACATATAGCATGATGGCACAGGTAGGCACAGCTGGGTCTCTGTCTCCTTAGGCACTAGTATGAATTTGGTCTTGTCTTCTTCACTGCAGCAGGTGGAAAAGGCACCCCGTCCTCTAGCACCCCTGCGACCTCCTCACCTCCTCCCAGCCTCTCTGATGAGTTTCCCCCTGTGTCTCTGCCTCGCAGTACAGCCAGCCCACCATGCAAGGTACTTTTGTGGAGGCTGACCATTTGTGTGGATCTGTAGTATTCCCTTAAAGGGATAGTTCACCCAAAAATTTTAATTCTGTTATAATTGACTATAAACCTCTATGATACAAAAAAAAGAGATATTTTTTTAAATTGTAAAAGAATTGTTAAAAAAAAATGTACACTTTTTTTTTTTAAAAACAAGTTTGAGACAATTTTGCTTGTGTATAATTTCACTATAAACCATTTAACTGTTATGTGCTCTTTAGGATGGTAGACCTTTAGACCACACCAAACCTGTCTTGGTCAGACAGGAGCCGGTCAGACAGGAGCCAGACAGAGATCATGAGAAAACTGGACCTGAAATGATCAATCATAGAGGTATGTTACATGTAAGAATCACTCAAAACAAGAATTATGTTTTGACATTACCAACACAACAGCCTGACAACAAATTAAAGGTTCAGTTCTCTTTAAAAAGTTAGTTTAACTATTTCTTTAGCCTTTGGTCAACTTTTTAAAGCGCCAAGTAGAAAAGTCAATAGGGAAGACCACCGCAACTATAACGAAAACAACACGGAGAAATGTCATTGAAATCACTTTCAGAACAATTTTTTTTCCAGCTGATGAACAATACAAATATTGACAGCCAATTAGAATCCATCTGACATTTTAAAGTTTGAGAATTTAAAGCAGCAAATGACATAACTACAGCACACACTTATAATGAACACAGTTGTTATAAGTGCATTAAGTTACTGATGCTATACAATATACTATTGTTTCTGCCAAGGAATAAAAAAAAAAGGTAAAAGTGACTTTTTATCTCTTAATTCAGACTTTTTTTCTCACATTTTTAGTAAAAAAGTCAGAACTGCGAGAGAAATTTGTTGAATTGAACAGTTCTGAGATTATATCTTGCAATTGTGATATTTTTGTCCATCTTGCAAGTATGTTTTTTAATGTAATTTTGACTTTTAATCTTTCATAATTTTTTCCCTTGTAGTAATGAATTTATATCTCACAATTCTGACTTATTTTTTGTAATTCTTGCAATTTTGAAAAACAAATGATCAGAATTACAAGAAAATAGTCTTATTTATTTAAAGAATATTATTATAAAGATTTGCCTTTTTTATTTTTTTCATCCCGTGGTGGAAACAAGCTACCATAATATAGTTAAAACATTTTTTGTGAATGGGCCTGTAGATGTGTCATTATTAAGAATTTGTCTTTTATCTGAACCAGATGACAGAGGTGAGAACATGCCCATGACCCTGACCGAGCTCTCTGTGTACATGAAGGAGCAAGAACAGCTGAGGATCGAGAAAGAGCGAGAGGACGGTATGAACTAGCACTCAGCGGTTGTGTGTGGCATTTGAGTTGCTTCATACCGGTTGTGTCTTTTCCTGACAGACTATCTAAACCATTAAGCTCTGGAAATATCCTTATATAATTTTCTATCTTCCATTATCTCAGCTGCCATCACAGAGGAGCTCTTGAAGTTAACCGAGGAAAAGCGGGATTTAGCTGGCCTTCGTGGCTTTGACTCTCCATTTTTCAGCACCACAGAGACCCTGACCGGAGCGCAAGAGAAACCACTGCCCTCCTCTTTACTGGGCAGTTCGATTAGAGATGCTCACAATGCAATCTCCACGCCCGACAAGGCCGAGATCACGCCTGGGGACAGAGGCAGAGTCAGCAGAGGCCCATCCCAGGAGCATCCTTGGTCCTTCCAGCCAGTGTTCATGCCAATCGAGCACCCAACGCATAGCCAACTTCATCGGAGCCCCTCCGCACCGGAGGATGAGGCCCTTAAAAATGTTTTGTGCTCCCCGAGCCCATGCAAGGCGCCACCCCTGCCGTATGAGGCTCTTTTTGACCTGGCCCTGCCTCGGGCAGCCTCTCTCTTCGTGGGGAGGAAGACCTCAGAGATTGTGCAGCGAGAAGCCTGGGAGAGGAAACAGAGAGGTGATGTGGGCAAACAAGGGGAGGAGGTGGGTGTTGAGGGGGCAGTGTCTGCCTCCCCTTTGGAGGTGCTGGATCGCCTCGTGCAACAGGGCGGTGACGCTCATGACAAAGTGTTAAAGAGGTAAGCCTTTTGCTTTCATGGTTTGCAGTCACTGTTGTTAATTTGTTTGTGGTCATGTGGCTTGGTGGTTAAAAATCTGAGCTTGCAATCAAAAGGTTGATCTCTTGTTGATCTCAAGTCTTTTGAAGCGATCATATCTCTTCACAAGACTTGGATTAAACTGCTTGGATTTATGTGGTTTCGTTTTGCAATGCCTTCATAACCTTTTTGAATCTTTGAAGTTTTGTTTACTTGGACTTTCAACTGAAGTACAGAAACATCTTAGCTTTCATTAAATAAAAATATCTTAATTTAAGTTTCAAAGATTGACCAAAGTCTTGTGGGTTTGGGATGACAAGTGTAAATGATGAATTTTAATTTTTGGGTGAACTATCACTTTAACTGCAGTTTGTAAACCCTAAGCATCCACCAAAAGTGTGACATGACAAAACCAGCCAATAAAGACATACTTGAATATGTAATATTCAATATACTTGAATATGTAAAGAATCTAGTTTACTTTACAGTTTCCAAACTAGAAGACTTGCTAAAGGGCTGCTGGTGTTGCTCTGAGGCTCTTTCTTTTAGGAAGGACTGGGTCAGACTAGTTGCATATTTGCCCACTAACTCACTATCACACTGAAACAACTGTCTGCATTGTCCCGTGTCACATCCACTGCCACGCAAATTAGTCCACAGCGCAACAGCAGAGCCTGTGTTAACAGAACACAATCAGAGCTCTTTCTGCTCTGTCCTGCCCTGCACAGGCCTTACTAGAAGACACATAATTGAGTTGGGTTACTGGGCTCACACAAATTGAGGTGTTTTGGCTCTGGTCAGAGAGGGTTCTGTGTGGAAATTCTTCATCTGCCAGAAAAGCAGTGTGTCTGAAATTATTGTCACATTGCCACTGACCTTGTTGATCCTGTGTTTTCTCCCTTCCTTTTCTTCCAACACTTCCACAATCGCTCTCAGATTGCCTCTGCCAAGCAAGTCAGCTGACTGGACACACTTTGGAGGTAAACAACATTACATGAGCACACATTCGCTACTTGTGGAAAAGTAGTTCTTTCAGAGTACAGAGAAACAAAGCTATGTTTTCAGCAAGGGGATAAACATTTAAAGAATAAAGGAATAGTGTGCCTAAAAATGAATATTTTGTCATAATTTTCCAACCTACATGACTTTCTTACTTCTGCAAAGTATGAAAGAAGATATTTTAAAGAATGTTGGTAATCCAACATTTTCACACCCCATTCAGTTACACTAAGACATTTCTTAAAATACTTTCTTTTGTGCTCCACAGAAAAAAGGAAGGCATGAGGTTGACAAAATCATGCTTTTTGATGATTTTTAATGCTTAAGACTAAAAATGCTCTTAAAATTTGTATAATGTATGAGTTATGTAGAAATCTTTTTTTTTTATTTTGTCATTCACAGGTTCTGCTCCTCTGGACGAGCTGCACACACTGCGCAGTCAGCTGCTGCTGTTACACAACCAGCTCCTGTACGAGCGCTACAAGCGAGAGCAGCACGCCGTACGCAACCGACGCCTGCTTCGGCGCATCATCAATGCCACCGCACTCGAGGAGCAGAATAACGCCATGGTAACCTCAGCTTCATCTGTGGGACAACATTCAGTTTGAGTCTTCTGTTATTAGATATAAAATGGTGAACTGTGAAATGTTTTATTTTTGGCAAGCCTGGTTTGGTGGTACCTGATATTCACCTTAACCATTAGAGGGCAGCAGAAACCAATGCAGCTGATTGTATGTGTGTGTTTGTTTCTACAGAAGGACCAGCTGAACCTGCAGAGTGTGGATATCATCTCTTTGAGAGAGAGCCTGCAGGTAGAGCAGCAGAGATACCGGCAGCTCTGGGACGACCGAGAGACTGTGGTTACACGCCTGCACAGCCAGATACGCCAGCTACAACAGGCCAGAGATGACTACTACACCAAAAACCAGGAGTTACAGGTGCTAATCAGTTTGATGATTTTTTTTTTCAAATCTCTCTAAGCCCAAACCTAATTTAATAGTAAATGAGATGGCCACGACATTGCAGTTTAGAATCAGTTTGATTATTTTATTATGCACCTGTGATCCTCCAATCAGAGTAAGCTACAAGAATGCCAGAAGCGAATAGGTGAGATGGAGGCGGAGCTTCAGAAGGCGAACAACAAGGTGTGCCACACAGGGCACCTGCTGAACCAGCTCACTGCCGAGGTAAAAATAATCACCCTCTGTCTCTTGAGCTCCGAAAACAGCCAGTCCCATATCTTTTAGTCCATTTGAGTCTATTTTCTGAAGTAAATTATCATTTGTAACTTTGGTGTGAATGTTCTCTTTAAATATTTTGAGTACACTGTGATTATAGATCATTATCTTCCCTTAATTTGTCCTTTCTTCAGTTGTCATCGAGTGAAAGTATTCAGCAGCAGTTGAGTTTTCTAAATAAGCAGCTGCTGCTGCTAGGAGAAGCCCATAAATTGTGTGTTCAGGAGCTGCATCAGGCCAGACCAGATAATAGCAAGGTACAAGTAAAAAGAGAAAGAATGTCTCTTTCATCTTTGCGATTTATGTCATATTCATCTCTGTCTTTGTCTACTTTTCTTTTGTAGGAGGTGCAGATGTTGCAGATATCCTGGGGGAAAGAGAAGGAGCATCTAAAGCAGAATCTGTTACTTCAGAGCCAAAAGCTGGATGCTACTCAGCAGAGAGTGGCAGAGCTGGAGACTCAACTTGCTAAGAAAGAGCACCTAATCGCAGAACAAAAGAAGTTTCTAGAAGATGTCAAGGCTCAGTCCAAGTAAGATCTGTTTTGGTATATTTGAAGACTGTTTATAGCATACTAACAACTTGTATTTACATTTACACTTTAGTTTACTGTATACTATGCTTTCTTGTTTAATTCCATCATTTCACAGTGTCTCATGATCTTTCTTATTTGCCTTTCACTCAGAGGGGAACTGCAGGCCTCTGAAAGCAGATATCAGGCACAGAGGCGGGTAACTCTGGCTCTGCATACTGAGCTTCTGCAGCTCTACAGCAGGCTGGAAACAGAAGAGTCCTGTCCCACCGCTTCAGTCGTACCGACAGAGGGTGCCACTGAACCCCGCAGTTCCACCGAGCCCAGGTAAGACTGATAACCATAGTGTCATTCAAATACCTACGTTTGCACTGTTGGGACTTTACATGAAAGTCAGACTTCTACATTTATTATATACTATATTTGTCTCTCTTACATAAATACACAGTATATGTATCTATATAAACATACACAAAAATTTCAGTACACTGTATATCAGTGGTTCCCAATCCTAGTCCTGGAGAACCCCCAACACTGCACGGTTTTGGTGTCTCTCTTATCTGACACACACATTTGAGGTCTTGGAGTCTTCACTAATGAGCTGATGAGTTCAATCAGGTGTGTTTGAATAGGGAGACATCTAAAATGTGCGGAGTTGGGGGTTCTCCAGGACCAGGATTGGGAACCACTGCTGTATGTGAATGATTTAGCTTATTCAAATATTTCATGCTTTTAAAATAGCTGTTTTTCATGTTATGTTAATTTTATGTTATGTAATAGCTATCTGACTAACATCTAATAATTCTCTCTTCAAATAACTTTGCCTTTTTGCCTTAATTACTTAAAAAAAAAAATAATAGGACACCATTTTCTGTTTCTGTGGCCTGTTATAAACGGGTCTGCTTGTGGGTTACAGAATTATTGTGCTTTCCCTGGCATTAATCTCTTCTCTTTTTTTTATACATAAAGTTCTTCTGATTGTGACTTTTTTTTGTGGTTCTTTCTGGTGTCACAGTGTCATAGTGGTGGATGGTGCAGTAAAAACAGCCATCAGAGAAGACGGCAAGTCACCTCAGTCTCCACGCGGCAATGGCAGCACCTTTTTGCCAGCGCAGCCCAAGGCCAGCTCTTCCTCGGACAAATCTGTAAACGGCAATCGAGACACTCCCCCACCTGTCCTAGTGGAACCTCCCCCTCACCGTCCTCATTCCCCACTGGGACCCCCAGGACCTTTGGTCCCTTCTGACACTCCAGTCACTGTAGGCTCTTACCCCAGTGCCAAGAGCTTTCTGGGTATGCGTGCAAGAGAGCTGTTCCGCAACAAAAGCGAGAGCCAGTGCGATGAGGACGAAGCCCCGCCTCCACGTCTCACTGGCTTATCACAGGGCCTGAAAACTGAGCTCTGCGTAGAGCCGACAGCGAAAAGTACATCCAGCTCCACCGCTGCGCAGAGCTTCATGCTCATCACATCTGCTAAAGAAACCCATCTGGATGCTCAGAGAGCCAAAAACCGAGAAATGTTCGGCTCAAGATGCCCGGAGAGGCCCAGGCAGCAACCGTTAAGGATCATGGACTATAACGAAAGTCATCAGGAGCACAGCTAAAGTTATGGAAAAATGGTGAAAGAGAGGGAGGTAGAGGATGGAGGGATGTGCGAATTTAGATTATTAGAACGTAAGGCAAGATTCTTTCGATTTTCAGTGTTATCTGTCCCATTTCCACAAGCCGACAACAGGATTTGGAGCTAATAAATCAGTAAAACCTCCACTAAGATGGGACAAGTGGAAGGGATGGACTAAAACAACATGTAAAGAAATGGGCACAAAATGTCTTTTAGGAACCCCACTGCATTGTTCACCAGAAGTGTCACTGCTACATCTTTTATTTGTTTTTGTTTTTTTGCTAATTTATCCGCTCCCTTTAACCAAGTAACTGTTGCAGCATGTGGAGCTTTGCATTTAGGCTGTTAGAAGCAATATAAATTGATTCATTTGTAGTAATGGTACAATGCTTACACCTTCACAGCTCACCCGCACAGAGCTGAAGTGTGTGTTTGGATGCCAGGAGACGGATGGTCGGTTGGATGGAAGGAGGAGTCAGTGTTTCTTTAAAGCCATTGGGTTTTACCTTTCAGACATGTCAAGTGCATTTTCATGTGCTCCAATCATGTTAATCTTAACTACGTCTTAACTACGTTTCTGTGTGTGTGTGTGTGTGTGTGTGTTGAAAGAGATGGCCTGTATCCCAGACTTGATTCTGGGTTAAATTGCACTGTAAGTTGTTACTGATTATGAAAAAAACCTTTGCATCCTTGGACTAGACTAAATCTGGATCTGAGAAATGAATGTTTTTATATTTTTTTAATTATTTATTTTTTGTCCTCTTCTTTTTAGCTTTGCAAGTACTACTAGTGCTTTTAAAATTTATAAAGCAACGTAAACGAACAACGGCCATAGATTCGTGATTATTATCCACGTCTAGTCAAGCCTATGAATTATATCCTTCTGTAATCTCTCTAAAACACCGTAAGTAAAATCTAGATGATGTAATGGCCATTTTGAAGTCTTATCCTAATACTAAATAAGTCAGACATCAGTCAAGTAATTGCTTTGACGATACTAACCTTCAGTCTCAAGCGCAGTCATCATATTCGCTCAAAACTCATAACTGATGATAGTATGGATGATCTATCTTTTACTCTCTCACTTCAGCGCACTGCAGATGTTCAAGGTTATTATTGCTAAGTTTGCTTTCTGGGTGCCAAATACTCAATAAGACAATGACAGTATTCTGTAGAGCTTAAATGTACTGGTTTTTGTTCTATTATTCAAGCTCATCTATTCTTATACTACCACATATCAGTTTGAGGGGGTAAGTATAAGACTCAAGGTCTGTAAGTGGAGATTTTGTCGAGCTAAAAGTATATGGACTGTAGCGATGAGAGCTGTAAGATGCCAAGTAAACAGTGTATGGCAATGTTGATAGTCAAACGTCATTTAGGAATTGCGGATGTGGTGGTCATACTCAAACTGTTCCCAAATCCTGTTGTCCCCTTGAAGTCTCTGCTGTTCTTCTGCCTTGCTATCTAGAGCATGTACAACAATCCTCTTTTAATGCCAACAACAGAAACAATGAATTAACAAGATACAAGGTACAATCAGCGTGGAAAGAAAGGAACGTTTGAATTCGAGCTCCTTTGCTGGAGATGAAAGTTCTGGGGTTTGTTGGGGGAGGGAAGGAAGGGTAGGTCGGAAAAGGTTCTTAAAGCAGTTGCTTGTGTTAACTGTGAATGACAAAAATAAAATCATCTTCAATGTTTTGCACTACAGATTGGGAGTTGTCTTGATTATTTTCCTCCTCGATTAATTTCGCTTTGATGTCTGGAATAGAAATGAAACACAATTTGAGGCCTACGAGCTACGCTAGCAAGAAAACATAATTTCCTTGAATGTTGGCTGTAATTATTTGAAGCTGATTTAAATAGGTAATACTCGTTAACAAACAACAGATAAAATATTACATCTTTCATCACTTTTCATTTTTTCTAATGTTTTAAATGACATGAAGGAGAGTGAATTATTAGTTTCTGGATGAATTTTCCTTTTAAATGCCAAATATGTTTTAGGATCATCTTTTTAACGTTCTCTCTCCCACCTGAAGACATTTGAATTATTATTATTATTGCAAAAAAAAAAAAAAAAAAAAAACCTTTACACGATCGACCACTAGAGGGCACTATTGTTCTTGATTATCAACCATCAATCAACAGGTGCAGTCGAATCGTTATTGACTCTCCTGAGGGTTATGGCTCAAAGCATATCTACAGATTAGCATGGGTTTTCATTTGAGGTCAAACGATACATTGAATTCAAGGTTTTGCTTTTTCCGTACAGTTTCAGTAGGCTATATGTCCTATTTGAGGAAGGAGGGATGGGGGAACAGTGTACACTAGCTTGCTGGTTTTAGCTGGTCTCCCCATTTGGTCAGTTGGCTTTTAAAGTGCTTTAAGTAACTACATTACAGCAGGCAAGTCTGGAAAACTAACTGATGACACCAGCAAATAGGGTTGCATAAATATTTTTTTTCTCGCCAGATTTTTATTTTAATTATCTACAAAATAATTAATTTTCATATAGGCCTAGCTCGGTGTCAAAATAATGTGAAGTCTGAACCGAATGGAGTTCAAACAGCTTATATTTTATGTAGTCATGTGTGACCTAAACAAATGGCACATATGGTGCAATTATTCCGTCTCTGCGCGTCTTGTTGAAATTCAGTGGCAGTGCGAAACACGACGAGAGCTGCTATAACTGAGAAAGCAAGATTAGTTTATCAAACGTGTGCATATGTAGGACTATTTCATGACTGAGTCAAAAAAAATCTTATGTTTAATTTAGCAGTACTCTGAGGGGTCAGGGAAACTGATGCAGAATAATTGGACGCAGAGGGAATCCATACCAATTTGTGATTTCAGAATCTACTTGAGAAATTAGATGTCAGTGCAAATATGAAATTGCTCCTCAATGTTTTCAAAGATTGTATGAAATTTTAAGCATAAATCTTAAGTATTCACAGCAAAGGGATTTCTCTCTTCTCTCTTTGCCAACTTGAAATGCAACCCAGTGAAATTGTCAGGACACAGGAGGAAGGCAAGCCGTGGAGTTAAAGCAGTGCCATGCAGTCATGATTGGGCTATAAAGAGTTTTATGTTTATTTAATTATTTCTCCATTTTCTCTTGAAAGTGCTGTAGATTCCTGGTATCAAGGGCTCATCTTTATTTTTTCATGCATTTGAAAATTATAATTAAAGGGTATCCCACTGTGAAATACTTTCAGTATTATAGTAGGCCTATATCTGGCTCTTGGGTGTAATCAGAAGCACAGTTAAGGCAAAACTAATTGCAATTAACACGATTAGTTATTATTTTTGCAGAATGGCAACGTGTTTTCCCCTTATCTTTCAACTGAAGCGTCTCAGTGAGATAAAAAAAAAAATAGCCTATATATTAATATTTTATTTTAATGCTGTAGAATGTTAATTTTCCGGCCTCCTAAAATCCTGGTTATATTTAAATGTTTGTGTTTATTCCACATGGACACTTGCTGAAGCAGAAACGCTAAACGAACATTTATGTAAGCATATTTCATAACGACACTCCTAAAAACGACTTCATTTGTCCTCATTAATAGCTTAAAAGTCCATGAATAAAGGATACTTTTTGCTTTATGTTTAGCTAAACGCAAAGTGCACAGAAATTGAATGAATATGAGCGTTTATCCCTGAGCCCACCCCTGCAATCACATTTAGACAGCTGACACATACACACACACACACACACACACACACCGCTACATCTGGTTTCACGGTGGTTTGTGTTTTCCTCACTTCTGAATCTGTTAGCCAAGTAGACTCAAAACTTAAAAAGGAGAGAAGAAAGGGAAAGAGAGGGAGAGAACAAGGGATGCGCGCACCAATCCCAGTGGTTTAATTATTTTAATTATCATCCTCTTTTGGCTTTTCTAAAAAAAAAAGGGGGCCATTTAAGGATGCCCATTTGGGTTAATCTGATTAAAAAAAAAAAAAAAAAAAGCAAGATGGAGGAAGAGATAAAAGGCCACGGATGTCAGAACTAATCAGGAGAGTTAAAACTGCTATTTATGATCTGGGACTGGTGTGAAAAATCTTTTCAAAATACCTTTCTCCTGTTTTAACCACACCAGCAATTCATAGATGTATCTAAATATGGACATAATTCTAGCATAACCTTTTATATTTTAATTACGTTGCCCAATTTGTGATTTTGTTAAGGCATTGCGGTCACATTAACCACGTTGTTTGCTGAATTTTCATGAGCGACAATCATTTCAATCCATGCCATTGGAAATTTAGTGTGGGGGGCCAATGATTTCCCCAGGCAGATTTTCCAACTGGTTCAAATTGGTCACGTTTGTTCGCCTTATTGACCAATAGAAATCTGCTTGGTTTAAAATCGACTCCTGTCTGAAGTGTGGTTAGAAGCTGCAAAATAAGCATTATGTCTTACACACAGTGACATTTTTGAAGTATAGATACATCATGGCATGATGTGACTTGTGACTGCCTATTAATTGAACCTTTCAATTAACCATTAAAGCAATGTTCAAACACCTGTGATCGAAATATCACTCTCACTTTGACTAACTACTAATGTCTTTTCATCGAATGTTACAGAGAACCTGACAAACCACGCTCGAGTGCAGAAGCCCGGCTAAAACCTGCACAGGTGTTGAACCACAGCATGAAAACGAGCAGAGAAAGATCCACTTTCTGAATAAATCAAGTAGAAGCAATATCCTGCATGTGTAGAGAGATGGACGGGAGCCCATGTAATATTAAAAGCGCCGTGTCTGGCAACGCAAGCGGTGCCACTCCTTTCATTGCTCCTGCTCCCTCCACTACCCGGCCACTGGCTCTTCTCTCAAGGTGACACTTCAAAGCACCAATGCAGACGTGGAAGGCCTGGCTGCCAGCATGGAGCCAACCCAACCCTCCTCCACCCCTTTTCTCAAACAGGCGCTTGCTACCCCGCTGGGCCAGGTCAACGCCAAGAATCCACACCGCTTGCCACTCGGGAACCCTTGTCAAAATCTGCTTCGTATCCTTAATTAATAACACTCCTTTCCTATTGCAAACACGAGGGGGGAGAGAGTGCCCGTCTGGAGTCCACTGGCACTGCTCTTTACTGGAGTCTCAAAACCGACAAAGAGTCGTGCTGGAAATGAAGGCGGTGTTATACCAATATCTGTTGGAATTTTGACAATGTTTTATTGCATTTGTGACCCTGTAATACCAGTGTTTTTCTCACCTTTTTGTCTTTGTTTTTACTCAGGATGCCCCTCACTGAGACTCCCCAAGGGGTAATTGTGAAGGTTCAAGGGTGTACGTTTAACATCGGTTCTCCAAGAGCTGAAAAATGCAGCATACAGAGGTAGGAAGGCATCAAGACGCATCCAAATCCAATGTTCTTTCAACATTCCTTCAATTGCAGCAAAGTATCATTTGCTGTCTAATATATCCCAGGGTCCTGTGCATACAGTTTGGTGGATTGAATGAACATGTAGAGTCCAAAGTTTTGCGCAAGCCTATGTTTTTGGTCTCCTGAAAAGTCTTAAAGGTTACAATGGCAGTGTATTTCAATTGTAGGTGATCTTTCATACACATATATATCTAACCACCAAAAATGGAAAATTCTGTCATCATTTAAGGCCCAATTATAACTAACCAATTATAACCAATTATAACTAGCATTCACACCAATTCATGATAAAGGTGTTTATATGTCAAAAAGATTTGTTCTCTGCTGCTTTAAATGCTCAAGCTTTTTAAAGTTGAATTGATTCTGGTTGACTGTCAGTGTTTTTATCGTTCAGTAGCTTAAAAAAAAAAAAGGTTCTGCAAGACATTCCAGCAATAACGTTCCTCTGTGCCGTTATCGTTATAGTCATGGTGTGAAGTTCCCTATTGTCATGGGTACGCAAGACAAAAACATTGTGAACTGCTTTAACCCTTTAAATCAGTGTTTCCCAAACAATGAGATTGTGCTATGTTTGGATTTTTAGTTTGATCACAATCACCCACCACACATACACGCACTCAACCAGACAGTCAAACAGCGGCATCAGCTGGGTCCAACCGTAATCACCTCTCAAATCTGAAGGGAGAATTTTACGAACACTGCCATGATCGATATTTGCCAATCCATCCTCCACTATCAGCCCAAATAAAAGGCACGGGCGTCAGACGGGGTTGCCGAAGCAGGTCGTAGGGAGGTCCTCTGTGCCTGTTTGATGTTTGTGCAGCACTCATCAGTGTTGAGGCTTGTTCACCTCTGCTGTTGTGGATTCAGCAGGTCATCACTGTCTCAACCCTGCGCAGTGCACTGCTGATTGCCTAGCAGTTGCTGCGAGATTGCTTTTCCACAGTTAGGGGATGTGCGTCCTGGCAGTAAGCTAGGCTCTGTTTTAATAGGGCCTCAACTCCAAACTCAAAGGTCACTGTACTGCTTGCTGCTCGCACAGGATTGTTTATGGACTTAGTTCACTGCAGTTTTCTGCCCATTAACAGTGCAATGTGTAGCATGCCTGTTTCTGTAGTCTCATGGAAGATGTTTCTCAGTTGTCTTATTTCACAGTTATGTGAGTTTTAATACTGAACCACATCTAAACAAGTGTCTAATGCTGCATAGCAAAAATGTTCTTCAAATTGCAAATTAAGCAGGTTCAAGTCCACCTGTGGCATAATGTTGTTTACCAGTTAAATTTGACCAGTCCCTCAGTTAAAAACAATAACATAAATTTCAGTTACAGTTAGGCTCTTACAATGAAAGTAAATCAGGCCATGTTTAAAAGTATGAATATCACATTTTAGTTAAATCTTTTTTAGGAATTATTCATTATTTAAAAATTATTTTTTTGAGCTATACATTTTCCTAAATCATCTTTTTTGAGGTCAAAGCATAGCTTTTTAGGTGGATTTATTTCTGAGTTCCCAATTTAATTACTGGGTTATTTATTTATACAGACTGAGAAATGGGTTGGAATTATGTTCTGTGATAATTAAGCCACAGATGCTGTCAATAAAGATTAACTTGTATTATACTTGGATCATTCCTTGGATTTTCACCTCTCTTTGGATAATATAATCTTAGTTTATGTAGTCTTAGTGATTAATTTCTTAGCAGGTGTATCAGTCAAACAGAACCAGTGGCTTATGGGTTCTTAAAGGGCAGAAAATATTTAGCAGAGCTAATGCACAGTGGAAACATTAGTGCCCTACTTCCATCAGTTGCCAATGAGGCCAGTCCTCTACAGTCCCTAATGAGCTTTTGCTTTTGTTAAACTGAGTGCCTGCATTTGCCAGTGCAGACTAATATACAGTAGGAGGTCATAGACTCATGTGTCTGTATTTAAAGTTTGTAGTGCACAGCTGCCATTGAAGAAACAGAAAACGGTGCTCTCTGATCAATTTTTTCTTAAGACAAATTAAGCTTTTAGTCCAAAGCAATGTATAGTCACTTTTTTCATGCCTTTTTTGCATTGCATATTTAGATCACACTTTGGTATCACTTAAGATTTATAGATAGATAGGTTATGAAGTCAATGTGTATATATTTTCTGCTGATTGTTCTCCGTATGACAATCACTGATGATACTGTGCTGTTATTTAAATTCATTTTAGAATTGTTATCTCATTACTCTGCCTCTTATGCGTCAGTCAAACACCTTTTAGGCCTTTTACTTGCTAAAAAAATTAATAATAATTTTTGGCTATACATAAGAGGGCAGGAGGCATGTAGAAGATCATGTTTTTAGCAAAGTTTTGATAATGCTGATAATTTATTTGTGTATTAAATATGATACAGTAGGCTTAGGGTTAAATGCCCAATGCAATGAGAACAGACTTTATTTAGTCAAATGTCTAGCCATGCAAGACTAGACCTGCACAATCATAACTTAATATTATATTCATATTATCCTTACTTTTTGAATGAATATAGCATCTTATATGTCTGCATTTTTAGCAGACAAAGAGATCCCATCTTTGTGAAGACGGATAGAACGTGAGGTGATTTGATTGATTCATGGCCTGCCGTTGATCAGAGGGAAGCCATAGATTTATTAGTAGGCTTGACGACAAAAGAGGAAGAAAGTCTGCATATGTTAATCCACTGGCTGAACGATGATCAAAGCTAAAACATGCTGGGCCCCTCTGAACGCTCCAGGGCAAACCATGCTCTCCAGCAGTCTATTCAAAAGTGCAGGAGAGGAGTAAACAGATTAGAAAAATCAATATACCATGTTTGGGACTGTATGTATGGCTGTATGGCTCCAAGGGAGCTGGCCTTTAAATGCATACTGTAAAATTGTATCAGGAAAGTCAAGTTCAAGCTCTGAAAGACTGTCAATAATTGCAAATAGATAGAACACTGTTTGCTGACTTTGCATTGGTTGGCACAGCAGGTTTCATTAAAGTATTATTTACAGTGTTGCTTTTTTGCAAGAAAATTAATTCTTTTATTTAGCAAGGACACATCAAATTGATTAAAAGTGACGGTAAAGGGCAAGGCATTAATAATATGTCAAAAGATTTCTATTTTAAACAAATGCTGCTCTTTTGAACTTTTTATACATCAAAGAATACTGAAAAATATGTCATGGTTTGCACGGAACTGTTTTTAATATTGATAACGATAACAAGAAATGTTTCTTGAGCTCCAAAGCACCAAAGCAGTACAGGTTTAGCTCATGACGCTGCTGATGGAAGCAGGTTGGGCATCAGTTGCTGAGCGTCAGGAGCTCTTCTAGTTGCTGCACTCATGACTGCACAGTAAAATCTTCAGCTCATCTCCAGTTTTATTCTTGGCGTGTGAAGCATTTCTTTGATAGCAACTGGTCTGGATTTCAAAGCACAAGTGAACGATGTGTCTACTCGCACTGTCAGACCCTGAATCCATTATATGTTCTTCACCACTAGTATGATTCAACCCAGTTGTGTGCGCACACCTGTATTCTCTATGGCCCTCACTCTCCAGAGTTATGGCTCCCAGAGGATCAGCTGTCACTTTCAGCTTCTACCTGCTCACTGCACTTAAACTTCCTCTTTGTCATGCTTGCTAGGACTCCTTGACAGCTCTGTTGTCTGAGACCATTCTTGCTATAATTTATATGTAATTAATCACTCTCAGTTAAGGGTGTTCTGCAGATTATCAAGGGTGGTTAGCGTCTTTCTTAAGTGTCACTTCCTTTGAAAAAAAAAATAAAATAAAATTAGCTGCAGCTGAATAATGAAAATTTATGAAAATGTTCATTTCTTTTTCATGAAAAATTCTGTCAATTGTTTTGAAAGGATAGATGAAATGACTTTTCTCCCCTTAGCTTGGCGTCTTTTAACTTCCTGCTTTTTAAGATGAGTGACTTGCGGTTATTATTTTTGTTTAATCTGCTAATAGATGTTTATCCCCTCAGGCTAATGTCTGAAAGTAGCTATCAGTTTTACTTATTTATTATGTACTTAATCTACATAAACAGCATGGAACTCCACCAGGACACTCATGTGTACTCTTTCTGTTCCTTTTCCAGCTGTGGGCTTGAAGCAAAGCAGGTCCATATTTTAAGAAACCGGTTTTGCAGGCACCTGTCATGAACTCTGCATTGTGTGATTGGCAGCTAACAGGATGTGATGCGTTCCTGCAGGATGACTGGCAGATCACTTCAGAGCTACTGAGTGGAGACGATGTTTAATTAGAGGGCTATTAGTATGCTGTTGAATCACAGTGTTGAAGATCTTTCTGAACACCCCCTCCACAATTTCTTGAGACTACAGGTTTGTTCTGCTTTATCTGTCATCATCTTTTCCTTAAAGGGATAGTTTAACTAAAAAATGATGAAAATTCTGTCATCATTTACTCACCCTTGTGATTTTCTTTCTTCTGCAGATCACAAAAAAAGATTAAAAAGAGATTTTTACTTTTTATTATGTCCATACAATGAAAGTCGATGAGATCCAGTGTTGTTTTGAACCCCATTGACTTTCTTTGTCTGGACAAAAACTGTTGAAACATTCTTGAAAAAAAAAAAAAAAAAAAGTTATGCGAGTTTGGATTGACACTAGGGTGATCAAGTAAATTATTTAAATTTTGCGTGAATGATCCCTTTTAATGACACACAGATCGTAAAAATAAATTGTAAAAATAATTTAATTTAATTTAATAAAATTAAAAATTATTTGTGTTTTTATGTAATACTCAGGTGTTACACAAGTCATTGGACAATAAATATTCTTAAACAGAATTAAAGTGATAAGTGACGTGATGTGTAGCCGTATAGGATCCCATACTCTGAATTTGTGCTCTGCATTTAACCCATCTAAGTGCACACACACAGCAGTGAATAGTGAACAAACACACACACACACACACACAGAAATAGTGAACCCACATCTGGAGCAGTAGGCAGTAATTTTTTTCTGCAGCGCCCAAGGAGCAGTTGGGGGTTTAGTACCTTGCACAAGGGTCTCACCATAGTTGTGGTATTAAAGGTTGAAGAGAGCACTGGTCATACACTCCCCCTGCCTAAAATCCCTGCCGGTACTGAAACTCAAACCCGGGACCTTTGGGTTACAAGTCCGACTTTCTAACCATTAAGCACAGTTTTTCATAGGATTTTAGTTATACAGCTTTTTCTTATATTAAATAACCAAGGAGTTTCACTTGTATTACCCAGTGTTAAAAGGGTAGAAATTTATGAGAAATATCAACAGAAATTAGTAATTGCAGCTGATAAAAAATGAATGGGGTTGCTGGGATTGCCATTACTGTGGTGAAGTTATTCCTCATTACTGGCCTGTGATAAAAGTGCTATTGCATTTATACACCCTACCACTGGTACCCACAATGCTTTGATGTAGTTAAGGCCTGTTACCCCTCTGTAATACTCCTGCCTTCATTTATTTATTTATTTATTTATATGTTTCTGGAAAAGAAGCAGCGTAGAGACATTTCAGCAGCCAAGCTCAACTTCAAGTAAATAAGTTGGAAGGGCCCATCACAGCTCCCACTCTTATGCTCAGCGTTAGTATTCAAATCTCTTCTAAATATCCTGACTGAATAGTCAACAGCGTAATATGTTATCTGTTGCTTGGCTATTGAGGTTATAATAAGAATATTTTACCTTCTACAAAGTCTCCGTGGTATCCTTTCTCCTTTTCCCGATGTTGCCTGTTCAGAGCTTGGCTTTTTTACCCCATCTATCTCTCTCTCCCTCTTTTCCCCTTCATGTCAGAACAAATGCTTATTTATACTGTCAGGGAAAACAGCTGTTTGGAGGCACCAGTCGACTGGGTGACAAAAACAGTCTGAATGTGTAATGAGAAGAACACGGCAGCTTGTCTCCACACTCTGCGGGACGCCTCACTCTGCAAAACAAATAAAGGCAACAAAACGAACGGAAACGATGTTGGAAAGTGCTGTGGCAAAGTTTAATGTGCTCTCTAATTACATTTAGCCACAGTAGCAGATAGAGTACATGGATGCAGAGTGAAAGGGTTGGGGGGTGAATCAGTGGTTGTTCGCTGCCACCACATTCAGCGGTGGAGGTCGGCAAAAGGTATTTGTTTCCAATCGAGGCCCATTGCAGCAGAAGATATCCAACAACAGCATGGGAAATCAGTGTAGTCGAGCGTATGCTGTGCTTGATTGTTCTACGCAGGCTTTGCCGTATTTGCTGGTAATTGAGAGTGCAACCGGTCCACTGCTGTAATTAGTGCGAGCGCTGCCTGATTACACAGTATGGATCACATTTGGACCACTCTGATTTCAGAGGATCTGTCTGTTATTTTCCTCTTTCTAACGTCATCGTTGTTTAATTTGCTATTTTAAAACTTTTAACACTTTCAAAATAAAAGAAAGCATAATATAAGAAATAAAGCTTTATGGATTGTTAGGGTAATATTTATTGACACCAGGTTCTACCATAGCACCAGGCATTTAATGTGTTGTCACATTAGTGAAATTTCAGCTAAATTTCATGGGAAAAATAGGTCACATAAGTCACTTTAAAAGCAAAGCAGCTTTCTGTTGGTCAAGACAGCAATTTCATGTGACCAACATAAACACAAGTGGAATCTTAGAACTTTTCTGGCCTCGTGTGAAATGCTGTATCTTGCAGGTTACTGTTGAAATTACTTCAATTCATAGTTTTGGTCAATGCATTGACTTCACTTGACCAACTTGAACATGAATCTATGTGGGGAACTTTTTGTCTTCATGCGAAACGCCCTATCCTGCTGAAATGACTGGATTCCAACCGTGCAGTTTTGGCAAGCAACAGGAAATGTGACTTCACATTTAGGCAAAGATAACATAAAAAAGGTTATTAAATATTTTTTTTTTAAGTGCATGTTAGAGTTTATTTTTTTAAATGTGAAATTTCTTTGCTCCTGTCTTGCCATTGAAAAAAAAAGCACCTGGCCTTTTTAAAAAGGGTGAGGTGAAATGGTCCTTATGTTAAGTGATGCTACAGACAGTTTGATTCTCCCTTAAGAGGTCTGTTTTTTTATTCAAGAGATCTTTTGTGGTGGGTCCATGACGCATGGCTTTCTGTGCCAGAGGGACTGTTGAAACAAAGGCCTGGTGCATGTCATCTTCCAGCCGGACCCACATCGGTGCCCTCACCATCTCCTGGCACAAGAAGCCCTCCGGGAGAACCCTTGGACAACACGACTTTAATAATGGAAAAAAACACATGGACCATGATTAGCTTATTGGGGCAAGGGTAACTAATTATCTAAATTTATTGTCACGGGGGCAGAAGGGGGCAACAACAGGGAAAGATCTGAATCAGATGGTCCCTGTGCAGCAAGGGGAACAGGGGGATGCCACAATGCTGGAACAGTGTCTCTCTCTCTCAACCTGTTGCAATGTGCCTCACGGCATCCCTCCCACGTCCTGCTGTTCAGGTTCGTGTGACATCTGCTCCGAGACATTGCGTGTCCCCCGTGAGACACGCCTCCCCTCCTCCTACCTCATGCAGATGTTGCGGTCCCCTGGTCTGGAGCAGGCCTGCGGAGCGTGCCAGGCCCGTTTGAAGTGTGATGAAACGGAATGGAGCGAGCCGCTCGGGGGCCTTGGGAGCTGGTTGAGGTGTGTGCGTGTTGAGGGGGTTTGTTGAAGGGCCAGTGAAACTGGCTCATTACAATATCACTCAGAACTGGAGCCGAGGGTTGAGTTGTTCCCCCTCTGCTGGTGCACGTCCCCATGGGACAGGATGGAGAGATGTCTGGAGCCCACTACGAGTGTTGCTCTCTCTGCCTGTCTTCCTCAATTTTGTGTCTCTTGCCCCATTTTCTTTAGATTTATTTTGCTGTGTTTTTCTGTCTAGACTGTTTTCTTAGACAGTCCAGGCCTGCACTGAGCATCCTGCTATGCTGAATAAGAGTTCGAAGCAGTTATAGTCAGATAAGCTCTGATGTAGCTGTTAAAACTAAATCATAAAGCAAATGAAGAAAGCTAAGTTTGCAAATATGAATAAATATAAAGAGCTGTGTTTTCTAAATAAAATGTGATTAGTGCTTGCCTCTACAAAATTCCCCATCTTAAATTTCACCCAGAAATGAAAAGCTGCTGTAAATTTACTCACCCTCAGGCCATTCGTAGATAAGTTTGTTTCTTCATCAGAACAGATTTGGAGAAATGTAACACTACATTACTTGTTCACCAATGGATCCTCTGCAGGGAATGGGTGCCTCAAAATGAGAGTCCAAACAGCTGATAAAAACATTCACAATAATCCAAGTAATCCACATGACTCCAGTCCACCAATTAATGTCTCATTTCACTGAAGAAATCATTCCTAAAGATTATAGAGAATTTATCATTAATAGAAGTAAGATATAAAATCATTTTTATGTGCATTCAGCTTATGGTAAGCTTTTTAGGATAAAATTATTTTATTAATATTATAATTATGATATAAGATAAGTCATGCATTAGTGTTCAACCTGCTAAGGTTTTCAGTATGGATGCTGCATTAGTGGGAAGGTATAGGTGAAGTGCTGGAGGAGAGGTAAACTGTTAAAGATCAAAGTGAAAAACAAAAGCAAATTTCAAACGAGCCTCTTGAGCTTGGCAACAAACTTTTCGGTCCTCTGATAATACTTAGATCTATAAATGTTTACTTTATTTATTTACTTATTTATTTTTAAAATTATTCATTGCAATAATAATTTGGGCCTAACAAGCACTTGTGGGAGACGGCTTTCTTTCGCATCTTTCTTTCACTGCACTATAGTGCAGGGAGCTGTGGGATTTAGGGAACTATTAGAGAGATTTTTTTTTCTTTTTTTCATTTGTAGCTAATGAATGCTATGCATGCTATTTTTTGCTCTTTTTTATACTTGTTTGGGGTGACTGGAGATGGAATGCAGTGTCAGAGAATTACAGGCTATTTCTTTTGATTTAAGGTTCTTCTGATTTAATCCCTTCTCTTGCCACCTTCTAATACACTATATCACAATACATTGTATGTTTACCTTTCTTTTGATTAGTTTGTGTGTGCATATATATATATATATATATATATATATATATATATATATATATATATATATATATATATATATATATATATATATATATATAAGCCACACATATATATAAAGCCTTTTTTTAACCTTTTAGTTTTGACTTCCATTTCATGTCCATCCGTAATTCACACTCCGGTTTTGAAATACAGCAAACTACTAACTTTTATAGAAATTTACACCATTTATAGTTTGTGAATGTTGAATAGAGTTTCCACTTGTTGCATTGTGTTGATTTACAGGCACACAATGACCTCATGTCATCTGAATAGTTGAGCATTTTCCCAGTCATCTCTGCTTTCTGAGTTTAGCGATGACTGGAGTCCACCCATAACAATAAGGTCAGACTGTTGTTTCAGCGTTAACTTTCAGACGTTAAAAAGACTCGCACATGAAGAGAACTCTGTGAACTCTGCTGATAATGACCTCCCTGCTGAATCCGGAGCAGCATTCCCCAGATGTCCCACTGAGCAGTGCTCGGAGACTTTGATGTTTGCAATGATGCATCTCTCTTTGTAAATATGTACGTTATGGAGAGATGGAACACTGTTGTTATCGGTTTTATGAAGAGTCTAATACGGGCCTTGTGCATGTTTGAATATTAGAACAGATGGTATGGTTTCCCCAATTTCAGACATGCCAGAGGCTTCAATCTCCAGCCTGGTCAAGTATAGGAAGTCTCAACTCATCTACTATGATTGCCCTTGGCTGGTAAGAGGAGAAGTGAAAACAAAGATGTCATTTTGAATCTACACTGACAGCCCAGCTGTCATCAAAAACACCAATTTTCCCGTATTGGTGGCAAACCATTGCAAAGTTTGGTAGCCATTTCAAAATTGCACTGGTTGTCAGCATGATGTATTTCATTATGTTTTCAGATAAAATTACCCATAGTATTTGATATTTATAGAGATAACTACTTCAGTCTAATGACTGTTACAACTTATTGCATTGTCTTCAATGTTCCTGTGTTTGTTATTGCAAATTATTGTTTACCAGATCCAGGCTGCTTCTTTAGGAGCTGCCGTGTGAAGGTTAAGGCTTTTGGGAGCCCCTCCCCTCAACCCCAAGTGTTTGACAGCCCACCTGAGTGCTGTGCATGGCCTGCCCAAGGCAAGACCACAGGCGACGTATCTCTCCTGTGGGCATCCTTCAGGATCCTCCATACCTCACATAGCCCATTATAGCTCCCCTGCACCCCTCTCTCCCTCCCACTGTCTGCTTGTAGAAGGGATGGAGAAGATTTATTTGGGGGTGTCCTCAGGCATCCAGGTTTTGAGATGCCACCCCGTGCCACCACCACAACGGTAAATGACTATTTTTGGAGTGCAAATCTCAACTATGTGACTTTCCACTCACTGCACTAATGCACCATGACTGCTGGGCTTTCTAAGGGAGCTACGAGGGAAGAAGATGGGGAGGGAGGGTGTACCTTTGGTTAACTGCAAGACACGTATACCAGACTGCCGCTTTACCACCATCCACCCCACTACATTTCTTGCTGTGTTTTTTTCCCCCTCTGTCTTTGTGTCTGAGTCTTGGCTATCAACATTAATGAGACATTCTTCAGCTGGCCGGATTCACAAAGGAAAGGTGAGGAGGAAATTATATGATATTCTGGAAACTCTCTGACTTTCTGCCTATTTGAGTCTTTTTGATATAAATGAAACCTGGAGAGCGGGACAGATGCTGCATATGAAACAGGCCCATGCATCGTTTACCCAGTAGAAATATCAGGAGAGAGCAATGTGTATGAATCGTGTTGTGCATGCACTTTGCTAATGCGATTTTCCAGAGTTGGCGGAATTGTGGTAATAGTTCAATTCATAATTAATAGTATCTGATTTGCCTGATTGCCTTTTAGCAGTAAGGGATTAACTTTATCTGCGAAGAGATTTTAAAAAAACTGTTAAGTATTTATGATCCTTGATAGAACTATAAACGGCAAAAAGCCATCTCCTTGAATATTGATTATCACTAATTAAAAATTCATTTTGATAAGGAAGTCGTCTGTCTCCCAGCTTCCTCAATATTTTTGCCTACTTAAAGTTGTCTCTTTGCTTGCGGTTCAGACTAGAACTAACAGCAGAGAGCTTAACAAGGCACTCATTAGTTCTCATTAGGATGCACATTTGTGTTAACCCTTAAAGGGCAGCTGTTTAATTTCTTCAGTGAATTATGATGTGAATAAAAGTATGAGAGTCAGAGAAAAAGGTAACCAATAACTATTGTTGTTTCTCCCAGATTGTTCCAGGTAACATTTAACCTTAGATCTATGGACAGGATCTGTGGACATGTTGTGGACAACCCATGAAATTTTTTACTTGTCCTTCAGATATAAAAGAGAAAAGAAAAAGAAAAACATGTTTACAGTAATACTTAATATGGATGCCTAGTGGGCGAGTGTGCAGCACTGCGAATAAATAAAATATGCAACTATAACACTATTTTGAAAGAGTAACCAAAGCACTTTAGCACATTACACATGTTAGCATTAGACTGGTGTGAAAGAACTGCTTACCAACCTTGCCTGTGTAAAGCTCTGTCAAATATTTCCTCTCAAAAAAAGTAAACCCAGTTGCTTTCATTTGACATCATGGAAGTGAAGTAACTATCCGTAAAGCACTGTTTACATGAAGCATCTGAATTCATACAAATAGAAAAGTAGTCCCACTTAAAAATAAAGATTTATAAAACTTTATGGCTCAAATAACAAACACTTTTGGCTGCAGAATTCATGTAAGTGCTTTTAAAAAATAGGAGTTAAACCCCATGAAACACTGGTTTGCTAGAATAGAAGAATTTTGTAAGTTGTATTTAACTGAAATATTCCTTTGGATTCATTCCTGTGATCGGTCATAGAGATTAAGTAATGATGGCTGCTATAGTAATCATTGTTCCATATTTAAAAGCTATTATATCAACATGTTCATACTCTTATTTCACTAC
The DNA here is from genome assembly GCF_018340385.1 of Cyprinus carpio. Taxonomy (NCBI): domain Eukaryota; kingdom Metazoa; phylum Chordata; class Actinopteri; order Cypriniformes; family Cyprinidae; genus Cyprinus; species Cyprinus carpio. The sequence goes on from NC_056592.1 coordinate 8,951,399, forward strand.
TGGCACCCAAAATAAAAGCCATTCTCTAAAAAATTAAAATTCTGTCATTTATGCACCCTTGTGTCGTTGCAAACCTTTTTGACTTACTTTCCTCTGTGACAATTAAATACGAATGTTTAAACTGTTTTTGTTCATTCAAAGAAAGTCAGAACAACACTTTTACTGATTATAACAACACTTTTATTCTATAGACCCCCCCCCCCCCCCCCCAAAAAAAAAAAAAAGATTTTACAAAATAGTTTTGACAGGTCTGGAACATCACATTGAATAAATTATGACAGAATTTTCATTTATCCTTTTTCATTTAAAAAACACTTTCATTTCAAAGTAACAGTACTGTTGAAAAGTTTAAAAAGACAAAAAAAAATGCACTAGTTTAAAAGTCTTTGAAAAGGTGCAGTAGCTGCTGTGTAAAGTCGAAAGTGGTAAACTAGAACAGAGGAAACTTCTGAGAGCTTTGCCCTTTTAGCAGACAGAGATTAGTCGCCACACTCTTCACAACTCTGGATAAGACTGCAAGCTTTATCGCAGACTGTGGATTTATCCAGCATTGCTTAAAGTCAAGTTGTTTACATGCAGTTTATATTATAGATTTACTATATCTGTCATAAAACAGGTGTAAGCTGGACCATTAGAGAAGTTTCTGTTGGATACAACTCTATCTCCGAATGACAAATTATTTTTCTTTCCACACTAAAGGTGAAAGTACTGCACAACATGATACAATCACAGCCAATCAGGAGATATTTTACGTGAAATGTGGTTATGTGGAGTGGAATTTTGGACTAGTGAGATTTCTTTGTGGGTGGGGCTTCCCACTGAGCCATGGGAAGTATTAATATGATTAGGTGAAATAAGACAAATTATGTTTTTATTATCTGAACTAATAATTTGTTTGGATATATTAACTGAAATATAATAAGTGTCTTCCTAATATAGCACAGCATGTTAGATATCATGGAACTTCCTGCTTACTTTACATTAGATTACATTAGATACATTAGTCTGTCCCAGTGTTTTGGAGATGTTTTGTTCTGCCATTTTAATTGGGCAAATTAGCTAAAAGTTTCTTCTCAGACATAGACAACACTTTTTCATCATAACATCCTTTGGTTTGGGTCTCTTATGGATGTGTTTAAATAAAGAAACAGGTGTCAGTTTAAAGATTGTTTCTTGAGAATTTAATGAGACCATCATAAAAAATACCTTTCAAAAGTTTGGGGTCAGTAAGAAATTAATACTTATTCAGCATTTTAATAGATTAAAGTGAAAATAAACACATTTATAATGTTACAATTTTTTTTTCAAATACTGCTCTTTTTACCTTCCTATTCATCAAAAGCATTCTTAAAGTTTTTGATAATTAATAAAAAGAAATGTTTCTTAAGCACCAAATCGGCATATTAGAATGATTTCTGAAGGATCATGAGACACTTGAGAAAAATAAAAAAATAGTAGTAATGGTTGCTGAAAATTCAGCTATGCCATCATAGGAATAAATTGCATTTCAAGATACATTAAAATAGAAACAGTTATTTTAAATTAATTAATAATATGTTACTGTATTACTGTTTTGCCAGTAGGCTTTTTAGCTGCTTTAGTAGCCACATGTCTGACAAAAGAATAAATTGTGTATTTTTACATAGACCAACATCTAAGCTTTGTTTCTTTGAAAAGAACCATTCCCCACTAATTACATTTGTTTGGAAGCATATAGCATTAGCAACACAGTAATTTCATATTCTGTGAAAAAGTATGTTTGGTGGAAGTTAGAGTATAGTCAATCTGGATGCATGTATTCACTTTTATCAGGGCCTCTTTGTTTGGCTCATTGCTCTCGCTTTCTGTATTAATGAGTGTGTTTTGCTCTGTGCATTTGCTGCTGTTTGGATTTGTTTGTCTCAGTTTGTTAGGGGTTTAAAAGGCTCGAAATAGCTCACCCCCACCCAACCAAATATGGGCAAACATGCTGCCAACCAGGATATTGTTTTTCCTCATGACTGTTCTAGTTTATGAGAACTTGTTCCCACACCTCAAAGCATTTGCTAAGGCCTGCTAATTGACTGTAAAGCCTGATGTTGGCTTGAGAGCCAGCAAGCGTCAACTTGGACAGTGTACATGCAATTATAGTGGCTAACACTGGTCACAACTGGTGTCTCAGCATTTAATTAGTTCTCTCTTTGCAAAATTGTGGCCCGCTTAGCATCTTCAACTGAGAGTAAACAGACTTAAGAGGTCCTGAAGGGGGCCATAGACTTTATCCTTCCACAGGGATTCAGGAATAACGTACCGCAAAGTAGTAAATACCATAGTGTGAATTGCAATTCATCTAATCAGGAATTCTGTGCATGTCAGTGTTTATTCTTCATTGTAAACCATTTCATGCTGATTTTAAGTGCAAATAAAGGGAAATGTACTGCATATGGCCCTATTCTGACCTCAGCCCAATGTTTTGCCATTACCTTAAATTAATACAATAACATACCCTCAATTTGTCCAAATCTGATTTTATTTCTTCTGTGGAACATAAAAGTTGAATGTTTAAAATGACAATAAAAGTTAAACATCATAGATTTGGAACGATATGAGGGTAAGTGACAAATAGGGCCCAAAACAATCGCACAAAAATAAAAACATATGGCCAAATATAAAACCACAGATTTAACATCATTTATGACAAAAGATAAACCAAGATATAAAGTTTTTTCTGCCAAGACATAATGCAGGTTATAGAGTTTCATTCTACACTGACTTCAGGTGGAACTAAGAATGTCTAATGTTGACATTAGAGAAACCTAGTTCCTGTGTTTGTTTTTGGTTGTTTTTGCTGTTTTTAATGCACTCTCACCCAACATGGGCCACCCTCTGTTCTCTTTCTTTCCCTCGAATGTCACTGCGCCTTCCCAGTGCATTCTGAGGCATTCTTTCACAATGAAAGAGGTATGAGAATGAAAGCACGAGAGAGAGAGCGACATGTCAGCTTGTGCCCTCAGTCACGGCCGGTTAGTTAAAGCAAATGCCGTTGGCCTCCTGAGAGAGCGCGGGCCGGCCGAGGGTGCCAATCACAGCTGTACCCGGGGCTTTCCTGTGTTCTGTTTGCCGCAAGCTACTTTTTATTAATTTAATAAACATCCCGCAGAGAGCGGTGAGCTTCAGCCACCGACAGCAGCGCTGCTCAGGTCCTAATGAGAGGAGCTTACTTTAACCTGACACACATAAAGCAGACAATGGCAACAAACGTACCCACACAACCTTTGACAGACAAAAAACAGACTCTTTAACATCTCGTATAGCAGAATGATGTGGGCCGGGACACACTCAGTCTTATTTATTTATCTAATGCCTCACTCATTAGTATTCTGGGATTGGCAGGCTCTTTGCAGGGGCCAATGGAGCACACCTTGCAGTCGGAAAATAATGATGAGCTTACTTTAAAATCAACTTCTTCCGGCCCTAGTTGGCTCAACGTGGATGGTAGCGGCAACGGCAGTCATTAAACGTGCCCTCTAAAATAAAATAAAATAAGCCCTTAGCTTATGAGTATACACAGAGCAACATGATTAAAAAATGCTCTAACCATAACCGTAATGCCTGGATAACGGGGACAAGAGAGCCTAGATGTCAAACACAGGAAAGTGTAAATTCTCTGTAATAGAAATTTCACTTGGTTTGCCTTCATTTCTCTCCCTCTCTATGTTCCCTCCTGTTCCCTACCCTCTTTATTCTTTGCAGCTACATATATTCATGAATTCATGTTTGTGATGAAAACTTATGCGGATTGAGGGGGAAAAAACAAACATAAAGTGTATTTTGACGAGGATCTGCCTCGTTTCAGTGCCAGAGAGCTGCACCAGCTTCAGTCCTCGGGGGACGCGCCAGGACGGTAGACCCTCATTCTGTATTTCTTTCTCTTTTCTCCTACCCCCTCCATACTGCGCATTAGCTCTCTCTCCATCCTCTACCTTGGCCCTCCCTCATTTTTCCCCCCTCTGTCAAAGTCAGTTACAGACGGAAGATCTCTCCTTCTTAAATAATTCACAGGTTGATTAATAAACTCACAAGGGTATAATTAGACAGGGGAGAGACAGTGGCTAGTGTAACCAGTACAGTGCTTAGGGGAATTAGAGAGTGGGATTAATAAGGAAACTGAGAATACTGTGAGTGTTCAGAAAATGTGTTGGTGGTTCAGGTTGGAGAGGAGAGGCGGTTGGAGATGGGGGGAATGGGGGGAGGGATGTGTGCTGTATGAAGCACTTTCTGCAGGAGCAGAGAGCCAACGTTTGTTTGATGTGGAAATTGGACAGTTTGAATCCGTCTCTCTTAATTTTTCACAAGTTACAGGGACCCCATTGGTATACCACACTTTTCTGAGGGAAATAAAATTAATTTGGCTTTCCTTTTCACCGTCTTCCTTTTTTGTGGCCCCTTTCTGAAATGTCTTATCCAGCTCTTTCCCCTTCTCTTTTCTTTTTTATTTGCACTCGTAGATCTATAGGAGGAAGCGGAGCTGCTATCATCAGCATATAAACTCAGTGGCTTCGCCTCTAAAACAGGACTGGGCTACTTTTGCATTCTGAAATGGATGAGTTTTGTTGTGCGAGATTGGCGTTCGTTGCGAAAATCCGCCAGACAGATCTCTGCTTCAAATGTAAACAGCTTCTTATCCCTTCGCCTGCACAAACTAAATCAGAAATGAAACAAAATGTATCAACGCAAAATCCAAAAACACATTTCAGAGACATTTCTTTTCACCCTTCAGCAGGAGAGGAGACTTATGGGACTTAACTTATGATGCTGCAGATTATTTTGCTGTCTTACCTCTTGTCTTTTGTTTCTCATTTGAAAGATGAATTTGTGAAATATATTCTCTGTCCTGTCCCATGTGTGCATTTTAAATGGAAGACAGCAAAATCCTTAGCATGGTCTGAATTGGTCCACCAAACAGAGCTGGTTGTATTTATCTGCCTCTTTTCGCTCTCCTTTCCTCCATCTGTCTCCTCCAGATGTTTTCTTCTGTTCTCACAATGCATCTGATCTGTCAGTGAAGAAAAGGCAACATGACAGCGCTGTTTGCACAAGCTCATCCTGTGCTATTTCAGCCTGCGCTGCTAGACATGCATGCAATGAGCCCCCAGGTGATTCGAGCGAGAGATTTATTTAATTCAGTTCATCTCTTAACATGTAAATAGCTTGATTAAACTTAATTTGGATTGTTTTGTATATTTCTGTTCTTCTCTTGGAAACATAGTTATATACAAAACACAGTACTGTAGTATCAGTGTTATGGAAGCTACTTGTAATGTAGCTTGCTATACAAGCTTCTCAAAAATTAAAGTAGTTAAAAATTAAAGTAGCTTCCTTGACTAGAAAAAAAGCAGTTTGCTACAGTACAAGCTGCTAAAAAGTTTATGAAAAAAATGCTAACCACCTTGAAGCTACTGTTTTTTTTTGTTGTTGTAATTTTATATTTTTAAAAAACATTTTAACTAATATGATTAAATCATTTATACATTATAAAGAGATATTTGGTAATACATTAGTTAATATAAACTAACGATGAAAATACTTTTAAAGCATTTATTAATCTTAGTTAACAAATGGAACCAAATGGAAGTTTTTTTTTTTTTTTTCAAATGAATTAACTCGATTAGGGTGAAAGGATTTTTATACTAAATAAAATAAAACAATATGCTACAATATGCCTTATTTATAGCTGTAACCGCGAAGACATAGTGATGAATAGCAGCATTTAATTAGATATTAAGCTATCAAATATGCAAAATTGCAAAATGGCACTCAGTTTGAATCATTTTGAACCAACCGATAATCTAGAATGATTAGGACTTTCTACTGTTACAGAAGAAGAATTCTTCACTAAAATGAATCGAATGTTCTCATGCTGTGCATGGAAGCGAGGATTGTTTAGTAAGAACCGATTCACTAGAATGAATAATACTTTTCCAGTGCTACATGCATTCATTATTAAGTCAGGTGCTTCACATTTAAAACAGCAATTTAGCGTTTGGTCGCTCTACACGTCGAAAAATGGTAGGTTATTGACATAGACACAATAATTTGAAAATGATGTACACCACTGGTATAGTTTATGTAGTTAAGTTAGTAGCATTGATACTTTTAGTAGCCTAAAGGGGGCATCGGTGTTCCCAGCAGTGTTGGTTTATTTATCTAGGATGGCATTAAAGCACTGTACACCTGATAAAGGGGGTGTCAGGAGGCCTCTGACAGCCTCAGAGGCTGCTGAGTTTTTGCGATTTGGTTGCTACGCTGCCAGAACAAGGAGAGCCTGTGGCAACTTTGAAGTTTTGACAGACGAAGGTCTCTGAACATCCCTTAATCTTGCCTTTCCTCAGACAGTACACACGGCAAGTTCACGCTGTTTGCTTTCTGCTTCTTAATGACGCAAACCATTCACCCACAACACATCATAACATTTCATCTACCTTAATGCAAGCTGGCTGATTTCTTCAGACGCAAAAGCCCCTTAACGCTCTCAGAAACTAGCCGTCTCCATAGAGCGTACGCACAAGCGTGTGGGAAGACGCGGCTTTCCGCTGTGTGGCGATGAGCTCTCGCGTGTCGTGTGGGGCTTTTTGATCGTACCTGAGTGTTTTTGTTAGCATGCTGCAGGAAACTGCCTGGTGTGATGTGTTGAAAATCAGATCAATAGCTAGCAACTGTAAACGGATGGCTCTGTCAGAATGGATTGTCCTGAAGCAGACATTGACGAGAGACAGGCTGTGCGCTTAACATGCCTTCATCAAACTTTATTTGTCCCACAAAACTGAAGTAGAATGAAAAGGGAAATAAGCTTGATTCATAAACAAAATTTAGCTTTACTTCGCTTATTATTTATCATATTTAGGATTAGAAATTTAAACAAACTTACTTTCTAAGTATTAAACTTTGTTCTGTAATTCATTATTTGTGCTACAGGCATCAACATTAACTCAAATTGTGCAGTTTGCAATCAGTCTTTCTTCATTTCTTCTTCTGCTGAACACAAAATAAGGATGTGTTGAATAATGTCTTTGTACCTTTTTGTCAATTCAGTCTTTTAATTTAGTCTTCTTCACACTAATCTATATATAAGTGGTTCTACAGAAGAAAGGAAGTTGTACAGGTTTGGAATGACATGAAGATCAGATAATGAGGACAGAAGCTAGAAATCCTTGGACAGTGGATAACTATACAGTTTAGTGGAAATTATACAAAAAAAAATATATATTTTTTTTTTTTTGGCTGATAATCTGATATACACTACCATTCAAAAGTTTGGGGTTAGTCAGATTTAAATAATAATAATAAAATTAATAAATGAATACTTTTATTTGAAGGACACATTAAATTGATCAATTTAATCTGTTGACTTTCATTTTATGGCCTAAAACACTGAGACATTTTTAAAAATATTCTTCATATGTGTTCTGCAGTAACAAGCCACACAGGTTTGGAGCGACTTGACATTAATGACAGAATTTGCATTTTTGGGTGAACTTTCACTTTCATATCAGAGGTTTTATACTTATGAACCCAATAGCTTTGTCCACTTGAGACCTGTTTCAGCAGTTTCCTTACTCATTTAGTAACTTTATTAAATTTAGTAACAGATGATCATTTTGTGCTGTCCTGTTCTAGTCATACTTTCGGTCTCTCCCACCTTCTGTTCTCCATCTCCATCTCCATTCCCCCACCCCCCATTTTTTTTATTTTTTTTTTTATTTTTTTATTTTTTGTGGCAATTGGAGGGCCAAATGGAAAGGATGGATTGTCTGCCGTTGTAAGTAAAGTGGAGTGTAGTGGCAAAGTGCAGGTGGGCAGGAGAGGGCGCAGAGGTTAATTACTCTATCAGGCAGGAGCTGTTTAAACAGGACCCAGTCAGCAGGGGATTAGGCCTCATTACTCCAGCTAAAGCTATGCCGTGGACCCTTCCCCTTCCCCTGGCCCTGCACTGCCTCAGGTTTAGACGTGCCAGAGAATATTCATACTTACCCTGAGGGAGAGAGAGAGCGTTAGGGAGGCTTGAAAGGGCTGACACAAACATGGAGAGTGGATGAAAGGCAGAAGGAAGGAGAGGTTGAAAGCAGGAAGTGGAAAGAATCAAAGGAAGAGTGAGCGACAGAGAGAGACAGAGAGAGAGAGAGAGAGAGAGAGAGAGAGAGAGAGAAAGATTGAAGGCAGAGCATCACGATTGTAAATCTTGGCTCAATTTCTGCAGATCTGTGGCATCAACCACCTGAGCTGAGCAATGCAACAATTATCCTTCCAGTACCCACATGGGCAGATTAACATCTCCACTCCGATTACACCCTGACCTGCTCCCTCTCCTCTCGGTCCACAGGTGTCTGATGGCACAGGCTGATAACCATGCTCCTCTAACTGAATAACGTTGTGTAAACTGAATTGGGGTTGAGATTGTGTATGTGAACTGGACTTGTTGGTCAGTGCGTCAGTGAACCAGGTTTGTGAGTCTGTGGATCAAGCTGGTTTGTCTGATAGCAAGAGGTCTTGGCGGAATAGTTTGCTTTAGATGAAACCACACTTTTTTTTGGTCACTTTTGAGAAGTTATGTCCCTTGTGGCATTCATAAAATAGGAAGAAACATTCCACTGCATCAGCATTTGTAGCACAAACCATCAGCTTAACATGAACTCTATGTTCCCTTCAGTGCTGTTGACTCACTTTACATGTGCATTATAGCTCACGTGCATTTGTACGTACACACCGGCCCATATACAATTGCACCACTTAATGTGTACCCCTTTCTGTGGCTGTGCTGCACAGGAAGATACAGTATACAGCATGAAGAGTATACATTCTGAGTGGCATATTAAAACTGTATGGAGGTTTGAGTTGGCATGTATCATTTCCCAATACTATTTCACATCTCTCTGTCCAGCAGCTTCCTTGTTTTCCTGTAGCATTTGGATTATGGGAAAAAAAATCCAATTCAGTTTAGAGATTTTTATTAATAACATATCAACACAGACTGTGATTAGTAGACAGTGAAACATGCTTCTGTAGAAGCTACAGTACAGTTTTTCCCCATTATTTTTCAAGTGTGTTGTAGAACTTCCTTGTGGAGAACTGCACCAACCAAAATCCCCCATTCAGAGAGGTCATTGTTATTACGGAAATGTACATTTTATGTAAAATAAATGTAATTTGCAGCAAAACAGCAATACATTTTATGTTTTTTAGGTTCATAATCAATGACTAAATCATTAGTTTTATATTTTACCATAATTTTTAAATTTATGCAACTTACAGTGATTCATGAAAAGGTTTGTCCATTTGCTTAATATTGTGAGGGGACAGCAAACATTTGTAGAAATGTATTTTTATACATGCTGGAAATAATATATATATATATATTTTTAAATATAACTTTTTTACAAAAAGAGACTTTGCAACACTTATAGTTATAACTCCATAAATTCATTATAACTATAATTGTTGCAAAGTCTCTTTTTGTAAAAAAGTTATATTTAAAAAAATATATATATATTATTTCCAGCATGTATAAAAATACATTTCTACAAATGTTTGCTCCATAAATTCATTAACATGCTTTTGATAGAAAACGATTTTCTTAGTATACTGTCTTTGTTTTTAAATACCTTGTTGCTTCAGATCAAAATTTGTGATGTTTGTCATTTGTAATATTTCTCTAGGAACTGGTTAATTATTGGACAGTTTTCAATGCTTCTGGAAACTTTGGCTGCTGCAAAAGTGAGTAGTCACTGTTGTGCTGTTAAAATCATAAGGCGAAAAAATACATAATACATTTTTGCCTGATATTTCAGAAGGCAGGGGCTTGAATAGAGCAAGCACACACATTTGTGTTTTAAAAAATTGTGGGGACATGCAATTATGCACACACACACGTTTTCTGGAGAGATTGTCAAATATTGCCAATAAAATACAATTAGATATGAGAAAAAAATGCTTCATTTTGAGAGACGACAGCCCTTCAATATGTGTGATTTAGCTCAAATCCTGGACAGAGCCACCATTATATAATTGAGGAAAAAATCAATGTAAGCAGTAGACGTGGCCGCTGTGAGCAGGGTTGCATCCATATTGAAAGTGTGCGGGATCGATCGGTGTCTGGGATTGGCTTAGCTTCACTACCCTAATCACACACCGTGCTGGTCGATACCGGAGCCTGAGCTATTGCCACTCACAGCATATGTTAACATTAGTTTTTCTCTGCCTGTTTAAATGCTACACCTGAGATCTTGGCCATTTACTGTAAAAAAAAACAAAACAGGGATTATATTAAAGATTGCCTGAGGTTTGGGTGAGATTCTCTGCCCCGCTGGTTGAGGACATTTGGGTGGGCATTAGAGGAGAGAAAAGAAACACACAGGATATTTATTTTATTGATGTTTTGCTGTAGAAACAGGAAGATTTAGCGGGGCTCGACTGTTAAAATTCCCACAGAGCTTTTCGCTTGCACATATACACGCATACACATACAAACATAGGCGGTTTGGATGAAAAGCAGTCAGTCAATACATGGGCTGATTTGCACTGGAATAAAATTTAAACAGGAAATCGGATAAATCTATAGGTTTAATCTGAATAAATTTGGATTACAAGTAAAATGAGATTTTGATGTTGATGTCCTGAGGTGTTTATTTCAGTTCAGATCAGATCATTGATGTAGCTTCTCATATCTTTAATATTTAGAATTTCAGGCATGCTATGAAATTATTCATTTAATCAACAGAAAACAGCTTTTGCAACCAATTTTGCTTCTGTATGTGACATATTTGAGGATATTCAGTGAGAACAAAATATAGGAGTTGATTTTATGCTTTATAAACTGATTGGATTGTGAGAAGTTGCTCTGATTTATTATCTTTTTTTTAAATAACCTGCATTGATGAATCACATAAAAAAAAAAAAAAAAAAAAAAAAAAAGTGTTGTTTGTTAGGAAAGTAAATAGGGTCAATTTGGACTTTTTAGTCTGTTAAACACAGTATCATTAAATCTGAATGACCATAATACATTCAGTATAATTTATTTAAATACTACTCTTACAAGTAAAATTTGTGCAGGGACAGATAAGATTTGAAGAAAATGCGTGTGTATTTTGTGTTCTTTAACTTGCTGTTTTTGATTAGTCTAGGCCAGTGGGAAGCCATGCTCTTGAGGGAGATGCATCTAGAACCACAACTTCCTACAGACCCTCAAATCTGCAGTTGTGCATATTATGAGTATTTTAAGCTTCCAATGGGGGAGAGATCATAGCGTGCTTCCATATTAATTGCCCTTTGGAATGGCTCAATTATGCTATTAATGGGCCCCGGTGTGAGAACTAATGGCTGGAGACTTTTTTTGCATAGCATTAGCTTAATTGAGCTGCAGATAGAGGCCTAGTGTAACTAGCAGGTCAAGCTAATGTTACCACTGGTCCAGCAGAAGACCTTTAACTGACAGCTATATTAATTAACAACTATCCAGTTACATAGGCTTTAAAAGAGATGAATTAGTAACATGTTTGGTGGAGCAGCATATTGGTCTTCAGCTGAAAAATAAAAATAAGGTTTAGGTTTGTAACACTGGGTGGAAAGTCTTTCTATACTGTTAAGTTATCAAAATATGCTGAAACAATTTGCAAAATATAATTTTGGTGGGTTCTTACAATACTGTGTTTGGTTGATGATGGATTTAATGTGTTTTAATTGCACTAACAGGAATAGTTTGTATAATCTGTGGATGTCAGTACACCTATTAAATTAATCTAAATGACCAAGTTTCGGTTTTTGGAATAAGTCGGTATTTTACAGTAGAAAAGTCCTCCTACTTATGGAAAGTCCAGCTGCATCAGAAAGTAGGCTGAGCGAAGCAGGTCAGGCAGGAAGTTCTTTTGTTATGTAAAGAGCTGCTATTTGATCCTCACAGAAAAAAAAGGAAAAGAAAAGGGAGCCGTTCAGATAAACTTGCCTCATCAGATAATTGAAGATGCCTTCGCTCCAGTTTCTCTCTTTTGCATAAATGTCTGATCAGTTTTCAGAGGCCGATAACGGCACGCCTGTCCCTCTGCTCGCTCCTCTGGAGTTCTGCGGGATCTCTGAAGAGCTCCAGCATGGTGCCTGAGCTAAGAAAACATTTGCAGGATGATCTTTCTGATCTTCATCATGTATAGATAATATATTCCATTGTGTGTTTTTTGTTCTGTCTTTGGAAATCTCCAGTCTTGCTCAGCGCTTATGATTTTTAAGCGTTTGATGTATGTGTGGAAAATGTATATTTGAATATTCATGATGTGTAACAGCTAAAGAATGTTTATTAGTAATTTTTCTCTATAAGTTCCATTAGCTTGTCTTTTTGGTGTTCTCTATTTCTTATTTAATCAACAGTAAGTGACTCACTTGGCTGTAAGCACTGGGAACAAAGAACCGTATTTTCATATGGTCTTTCTTATATTTGTTTTATTGTTGCTTTCCTATAAAATATCTAAAACGTAAAGCAATATAAATTTGCTTTAAATAAATATTAAAATATGTTTAATATGTTTAGTTCAATTAAAGTTTATTTTCTAATCCCATTATTTTTTCTGGAAAAAAAATAATTTACTAATAAAGCATAAAAATAAACTTAAAGATTTATTCTTTGAAAAAGGGTAATTTTGCACAATTTTGCTTCTCAAGTAAATTTATCTGGTTGCAACACTTTAACTGGAAAACAAGACAGAAACACTGATTAAACTGTGTTTTTTCCCCCTGCTGTGAGACTTTTCAAACAAAGGCACATTTTGGCTACAAAGCAAACTACTGTTCCTAAGTTTGCTGTAATTATACTACACCAGCCGGTTCTTCTGTTTGCATTAATCTTTCTGGTGGTGCTCTGCTCCATACGCTCTCCGGTAATATTCATCTGTCAGTTTTAGTCAGAACTCTTCCCTTCACTTCCCTCCTCCCTCTTCCTCCTCTTCCTGGTGCCAGTCTTTAACTACTCTCCACGTTGGCCACTGCTCTGCTTGTTACAGGCCCAACACGAGTGCAAACAATCAAAGTCTTTGGGAACACTGAAATATGCATGGCTATCCGTGACAGACAGATAAAGCAGGGCAATTAGCCACGTAATCCTAGAGTGGCGCAAGGACTCGTCAGCCTCAGCTGTCCTCCCTCCCTCTCTCCGGATCTCTTTCCTCGTGCTACTCTCTTGCTCTCTATTAGTTAAATGTACTTTGTGTGTCGGCTCCCCATCAAATCAAGTAACACTTCCTCTAATTGGCTTATAAATTATACAGCTGAGACAGCATTATAATTTCATCAGTGGTAAACATTGCAGGGGCAGTCGGTAAAGAATCTATCCCTCATTAATTTCTTAATTTGGGTAGATGGAACGAAGAGGAAGAGAGAGAGGTTGGGGATGAGTGAAAGAGCCAGAGCGACGGAGAGGGGAGGATCGGATGAACGAAAGAAACTTGGGGATGAAGGGACAGATGGTTAAAAAAAACCAGGAGGATGTTGCCGGCACTTTTGTTAATAAATGTCAGATGAAATCCAGGCAGTGGCTCCCTTCTCGTGACTTTTCTCACTCACACACGGTTTTCCCTATTTTCTCCCTTTGTGTTCTTTTTTGCTCCGACATTATGAATATTTCATAGCAAAGGTCATAAATATTCATTCCAATAGCTTTGCATAGTAGTTATTACCGGTATTTCTTTTTAAAAAACAAAAATACTCATTATAAATTCTTCATACTCTTCCCCTGAAATAATTACAAGTACGGATATACCGAAACACACACACTCCCTCACAGCGAGTGCTTTATTCCACTGCTTTATGAAGTGGAAACAAATGAATTTACAGTTAATTTGTAAGTTACTGACTTCAAGCTGCTGTGTCTCTTTAGAGATATTCTCAAGAAAAGTGATTAACTTTTAGCATATTATCATATTTAAGACCTTTTAAGATGCATACAATGCTATATTCACATCTAAAGGGCTGTGTTAATCCACTATCTGCAGGTCGCCGAAAAATTCAGGTAATTTATGCGGAAACTGTCCTAATGACATATGCTTTGAGTTGGAGTTGCACTCATGCATCCGCGTGAGTTGTATCCTGACTGGGTCCCATCTGTCTCCGCTCCTCTCATGCTGTAGATTTGGACTGGCTGCTTCCACCTCCTGTCAGATTAAACACGGAAACATGTGAATGACTGACTGCTAACCGCTTCCATTGTCATGTCACATTAAGTCTCCAATTCCCGCCGTTTTGATTGCTCATTTCGACCATTTCTGGGCCTTCTGTGTAGGGCAGGTTAATCCTGACATTGTCTGATCTTTGGGAGACATATTTTTAAGCAATCTTCAAAATGAGGGCTTCCTTGTGTCTCTGTGGTGAAAGCCAACATAAAAGGGTTTGGAAAGAGTGGGAGAATCTTCAGAGGGGAAGTGCGCCGCCGAAATGGTGTGAAATGCAAACGCCCAATGGCTTTTCTTTCATGGCTTTTATTCAATAAAACAGAGCTCTTTTTATGTAAGCCTTTGAGTCTGACACATAACACCCACACTCAGACTGGATCAGAAATGGCTTTACCACTGGATGATGATTATTATTAGACATTTCTAATTTGATAATTTTTTTTGAATGATCAATGGATTTGACACAATCATCTATGTATATTTAAACTATCATATTAGTTTCAGTGTAGATCGGTGCAGGTGCATGATGCAAATGTCATGTGCTAAAATATTTTTATTTATTTATATTTGACGTTAATTTCAGTGGAATTAAAGTTTTTTGTTTTTTTTCCTATCTTGTTTGAAAGATGCATACTTGCAAATCTGTTTACCAATATGGCAACTTTTATATTTTTTTAATTATCACATTACACACAGGAACATAACTATATAGACACACACACACACTCTCCTGATGCTTCCTCTTGTCTGTGGTTGTGTGTTCAATGTGTAGCGAATGACTTTAATTAATGTTGCAGTAAAGCAGAGCTCTGGTCACGGCCTTTGTGAGGTTCTGCATTAGTTCCACCTGAGCTGTTCCACACCGCAGAACAAGCAGAAAGACTGACTATTGACATCTCACACTCCCTCATATGCTCATATCAGCCAGTCACGGGTCACCGACTCCATCCCAGCGGGTCCATGTACCCGTTAAAGGGCCGTGTTAACAGCCTGATTTCAGAGTCGGCAGGAAAAACCAGGGGTCCCTAGACAGCCCCCAGACAGACTTAATTACTGATGAATTACTGAAGTCTGAGGGAACACTTCTACAAAGCATACTTGAGATGAAATGTATTCATGCAGGAAAATTGATGTATATACACTACGGAGTGAAACCACATCAGAAGATCTAGAGCTTTAGAAGCTATTTTCTTTTTCCTCAGTATGTCTGATAATCACATGTACATATATATGTATATTCATATTTTCATGCAGATGATACTGTGAAACTTCTTTTTTGGTGCAATTTATTTAAAATTGTTAATGAATAGAAATAAGTAAGGAGCCTAAATAGGCCATTATGCTATATATACATTATTTTAAATATTAACCCTGTGTGGTACAGTTAAATATATTTCCTGTTTGACTTTTTTAAAAGGAAAAAAAGGGAGACATGTCATGTCATGATCCAGAAACATAAAATAATATTCTAAATAAATTGTTTATTACTTATACTTGGAACAAGTTTGTAAACTAAAACTGAATAAATAATTATTAGGGGTTTTTCAGTATTGACACTAAAATTGTAGAAATGTAAAATGTATAAATACAAATCATAATTATGTATAAATACAAATATGTCATTTCTAAATAAATTAATATATATAATTTATGCCACTATTTATAAACATTACTAATGAGAAAATGCATTAATGAAATTCTGTGGTGCAGTGTAACTTTATTAAAGTTAATCATGTAAAAATATCCAATTAACATTATTCAACATTTATGCTGAAAAAAAAGTAGAAAACATAGTTAAACATGTTTGAAAAGTTTATTTATAAATATGTACACAGCGAACAGATACAAGGGTTTGTACTTTAAAATAAAAGCATATTATAACTCTATACATAAAGAACACTGAAATTCTATACATTATTCACAGGGTGATTTTTGTAACAAATCAAATAAACCTTACACGTTTTTTGATTGTAAAATCAAGGATAACTTTCTCGAGCACAAAATGGCCAACATATAAAACTGAAAAATTGTTGCACAAAAATAAAAACTTCAGTGCAATACGTTGTTAGAGAGAATGACTTTGAGATCGATGCTTAGCATATTGTTTGGGCTCAACAAATTAGGTGTTTAACAGAAGGTGATGTATATCAAAATATGTTAACTAACAAAAGAATAGAACATTAAAAAATCTGTCTGTTATCTGTTTAAAGCACAAAGCCACGAACACAGAAGTTATGAATATTTCATATAGAGAAAGAACGAAACCTCCTTTTGAAGTCTTGAAAGAGCACACACAAAGAGGAAAGAGGAGGGGGCCGTAATTATTGTCGAAATGTTTTTTGACAGATTGTTATATTAAAGAAGTAGGAGGTTCTGCCAAACAGAGCTAACCTCTTCAACAGGAGAAGTCTCCTCCTATCAACAAAGCTAGCACTCAAACCAAAAGGCCAAGATCCATTTGACAATCTAATAGCTAGGAAAGAAAATATGCGGCGGGAGGGAAAAGTTGGAATTTCAATCACGCTTGCAGATATAATCTAATCTGTGACATTTAGCACCTCCACTATTAATACGCACTCTATAATATGTGTACAACTGAAATCCTAATAGCTTTTCATTTTCTCTTAAAGCCTAATATTACATCATTTAAAATCAGCTTTCAAATTCATTTTATTAGATGCTTATCGCAATGTCAGTGAACAAATTTGCTGTGACATGCAGCAGACGGCATTTGAGGTTCTGAGCAATGGCTTTGTGTTCTAGTCTCTCTTTGATTAATACATAATGCACATTATTACCTCATAATCAAATACCTCTTACATGTTACATTACCAATTGTAATGAAATGGCAACATTTCAGAATGCATCGTAATGAAGACCCTCTCTATGAATAATAAAGACAAGGAAAACTAAATAAACACGCTGATTACTTTATTTTTAAGCCCTCTGATGGTACTGAATGCTTTCAGTGACGCCGAATGAGAGATGGGAGCAGAATTGTGTGTAATTATCAGGCCATCTTTATCTTGGGATGCCATCTGAAACCTAAGACAGGGCAGCCGACTAGCCCTGAGGCGAGCTATCATCTTCAATGACACTAGAGAGAGCACAGGGCAAGGCGACAAGATGTACCGGAGATGAGAATGGACACAGGAGAGCATTCTGTGGGTCCAACCAGCCAGAGTCTATCTTTGATTACCACTGACCCCCGTATGTTAGCAACATTTCGTGGAATGGGCCGTCAGAGATCATGACCTGCATGCATCTTCCCTGCGATCCACAAAACAAGAGCTAACTATATTTAACAATATGCACTCAAGCTCGCTGTCTTAATTAAAATGGGTATCACATATGCGGCTGGGATCCATTCCTCATTACTGTTGTTTCTCATTAAAGTTTGGCCCTTTGGAGGGGCTGGATCAGTTTTAAAACAGTTTTCTCTCTGTCTCGCTGTTTTTCATTTTCTTGTACCGTCATCTTCTTTTTCTTTAGGCCAAGGAAAAGTCATTATTTGGAGAAGGGGGAGTTGGTGTTTGTGGATCCAGAAATGTTCCCAAAGCCAATTAGGAAATGGATTTATTTAAACCAATTAAAATCAGCCACAGGAAGAGCGTGCATTTTTAATGCAAAAGTCAAATGTCATGGCAGCATAATACTAACAAATCAAAAATATACAGGGTTAACAGAAAAAAAATTCAATAGAAAAAATTATTAACACCCATTTTCATAGTTTTCATGATGTAAAAATTATACATCACTTTTTAGCTAAAGCTTGGCTTTAAAATAAAAATGTGTTGAGAAGAAAGTCCCCCGGATGTCTTATATTGGAAAATAATTAGCGAATACTTTGTTTCTCTTTCAAGTAATAAAAGGCATTTAAGTAATCCAGTGGTCAGCCGTGGACATTTTGTCATCTTTTACCTCACTGCTTTAAAAGAAAGGGGAGTCACAAAAGATGCAGGGACCTTGGAGTATTTTGTTGATCCAGTCTGAATCTGAAAAGGCCATAAGTTTGTTGTTTTTATACATAATTATATGTACTGAACATCAAATCAAGGCAGTTCATCTACATTTCTTGATTGCTTGTCTGTCTTTTCCCATTTTCTGCAACATGATGCATTTGATAAAAAAAATTCATGCAAAAGGCTTGTCATGCTAGCAAAATGTCAGTAGTTGATACAAATAACCAAAAATTAACATGCAAGATTTATAAAAAAATAAAAAAATAAATATAAATATTGACATGATGAATTCAAGAACAATCTTCCCCGATGATTTAAAAAAAATTGAATCAAAGAATTACAGTTTTAACAAGATAATAGAGAGTTGCTGTATACACACTACTTTTGTTTTGTGTGTGACAAGTTCCTGCTGAATTACAGAAAGTGTAAGTGTGTATTGCAGTGTGGTTCTGAATGGAGATATGATACAGCATTATGGCTCACCCTCGGGCTCTGCTACTGAGGCAATACTGTCCTGCAATAGACAGCGGCGGTATGTCACACCTTGACAGGCTTGATATGACAGCGCACACCTTAGGGAGGAAAAAGGAAAGAGAAAGAAAGAGGGAAAGAGACAGTAAGACACATGAACAGAAACGGCAGGGGAAGGTTTAGATCAGTACTTGGCAGAGATCAGAATGACAGCAATGAAGCAACCATTTCCCTGATACACCATTAGGGGCAGTAATCGCCTCTCAGTCAGGCAGATGGATAAAATGTCATCCAAGGGGCTTGAAAGTGGGTCAACTCTACTGGAAAAATAGTCAACACCTACATGTAGTCCACTAGAGAAAAAGTGATTTTATAGGTGAAAGTTTCCACTTTTCATGTCTGATTGTGGATGACATTATGAATACATGATATTGGCACATTCATTTAAACCTGCAAAGTAATTGTATAAATCAAAAACAAGAGCCTAACAGGCAACATTCTGGTATTCATAAGGATTAAGTGCAGAATATGAATATGGTATGAATTATATCTAAAATGACACAAAAGTTAATCTGTTCATCAAAGTGAGCAATCTGTGTCAGTTGTGAGCCAAGAACAGTGTCACTTTACTTGGCACTGCAAAATATAGCCAAAGTCTTATTGACCCAGCTGTAAAATAGTAAAATAAAATAGCATTTGTATGTAAAATAGGCAAAATAGTCACACAGTATTCCAGATTACTATTCAAGTTGGTGTTTTTGTGACAACTACAGAGTTCATAGTACTCTCACCCATGAAGTATGTCTTAGCTTTAATTATATTTATACAATTTCATACTTTTATTTATTTACTTTTAATGTATATAAATGGATCTACCTGAGCCATCTGTGCCCATTCTTACACTCTGCTCGCTTGCAGTCTGTGAAAGGCAGAACTTGCCCTGTCTTTGTTAGCAGGGTCATTTGTGAGGAAGTGTTCTGAGTGACGTTCTGAGTGCTCTGAGTGACGCAGGTGTGCAGGTACACCTCTCCCAGCACCTTCTTCATGTTCTCACAGATCAGTTGGGACTCCACCTCTTCAATCCTGTTGCTGATCTCTCTCATTTGTTCCTCACTGGACTGCCTTTCAGCATCACCCCTGCCTGAGCTCCTCTAGAGCTGAGATCTCCGCCATCTCATCTTCAGCTGCCTCCTCATCTCCAACTAACACTTTACCTTCCCTAGGAGTCGGCCGCCACAGGTGCTCTGAAGGGGTTTTCTGCATGGACTTGTAGAGTGTCCAGAGAAGGAAAAGCTTGAGGCACCATAAGTAGGTGGACCCTGAGGTTTGGAGCTTCTCATCTAGATTGAGCTGAAGAACAGAAGGGATGCTTTTATCCTTCAGTATCCACCATCGCAGTAGGTCCAGCAAGTCGGCCTTTCTGAAGAGACTGCATTTGAGACTCAAGCAGCTCAGCAGCCACTTCGTCTGGAGTCTTAAGGGTGATAAACTGCACCTGGTAAGTGCGATTGACAGGATGGACCCCACTGATCATGGCATCATTGGAGATAAGTAGGCACCATTTGGACTGATGGATATGCCTTGCATCCGTCAACCCGCAACTCCCTCTGGCAGAACAATCTCCTCCTGTTTAAACTCAACAGCAGCATCGGTGAAAACGGGCGTGAGCTTCTTCACCTTACCATCTTGTGAGCAGGTGAAAATAGTCCCGCCGTTATGACAGACTGTCATTGATATGATAGGGGTTGAATGAAGCCCTGTGACGTGGGAGCTGTGGACATTGAGACCAGCTTTGGTGATCAGCAACAAGCACCAGAACACATAAGGACCACGTGCTGCAACCACTAGGCTGCAGTTGCATTTCTGGTGTGGATGGAAGAGTGTTATGCATTTGATGTTGTGGATGGCTATCTGGTCCTTATCCTGCCACAAAACCACATGCTGCCTGAGTGTGAAGTACCCTTCACTGCCTTGAGGATGACTGGAAGGATCTTTACAGGCCCAACTGAGCTGCCCACAATCAGTACGCTCATTTTCCGCCCACTGTGCTCATATTCCCACCAGGTGAGCACACTTGGTGATGACACTCCAGATTTTGCAAGTGTGGGGACAAGCTGAACTGGCTCATCTGCTCTTGCTAACATCTTTACATGCACCTTTCCTTGTGGGGGCAAGCTGAACTGCCACACCACCATGTCTCCGTTCTCCATAAGTACAGTCAGAAGCATGGTGCTAACATCTTTACATGCATTATTGGTCTGTGCTTGCTGCATACTTCACACTGGCATCTGCATACAATCCCGCCGTTGCAGTTCATCCAAGCCTTTAATGGAGTTTGACGGTGAGCCGTCATTCTGAGCGGAATAGTTCCTGGATTTTAACATTTCCCCATATAGTTCTGTAAGGTCCATGAGAGGCGTCCAATGCAAATGCAAGTGACAGCTGTGGATTGTGAGACGAATGTCCAATGTTAAGAAAGCAAGAAGACAGCGACCATATTTGTCGCAGCCTAATGGTGACCAGCTGGTGTACTTCACGCCATGTAGACGTCTACTTTGAGGATGGATGACTCTGTCCATCAGTATCATTTGGCTTACTACTGGATCTTTACTCTTTGCAGAGCTTTCTTTAACAGTCTGCACTTCCTTTTCTGGGCCCAGCTGTAAGAATATATATATATATATATATATATATATATATATATATATATATATATAAAAAAATCATGTATTTCATGCGCCATAAGACCTAACACGTTTGAAAATACAATTCTTTCACACCATGCAAATCATAACCACTTGTCCATCCAAATCATAAATATTAAACAATTTTTTCAATCATAATCTTTTTTTTTCTTTTTTTTTGGTATTGGTGGAATAATCCTTTTAGTATCTGATTACAAGATTAAGTTTAAATTGATTTATACCATGTGTGGAATAGTAACATGACCAGAGCTGTTTAATTCCAGTTTGCCCTCTGAAAGATGTCTGTGTCAAAGCTCCACAAGAAGAATAATAATGTAATAATGCAGATTCAGTTACCATATTTGATACATATAATATTTGAAATGTCTATTATTTAGATCGCTCTTTCCCTTAAATCATGATCAGTGGGAAAACACAGGACACATAAATATGTCAGTGGTCACAATTGTGACCAGTGGGAAAACACAGAGGCCAATTTTGGGAAAAAAAAAAAAAATAACTGATCGACTTACATTATAAAATAGCAGATTTCCAGTATGGTTATACTGAATTAAAAAGTACATGTAAAAAATATTCATGGATTATCTCTCCCCACAACTGACTGAAAAAAAAATTGCTCCTGTAATCTTCATGTTAATATTTGAATATTTCTATTGCATCTAACTGAGCAACTGAGTCATTTTTTTATTAGTTTCCCACAGGTTAACTACAATTATTAAAAGAAATAAAATTATTAATCACAAATTTTGGCATATTAACATTCAGTTTGTGCTGGAAAAATCAGGGATCAAATAGGATAATTTATCGCAGATGATTAACACTTATTTTGCACATCTTGAGATAGATAAACGTCATGTCACGTCACGTCAAAACATGGCTTAATTGGCAACATAGTTGCAACAGCGGCGAGAACGAGCACGCACAGTAGTTACCTTGAGATCACAAGCGATGTCCGGCACGGGGATGTGACTGCGATGTAGCACCAGATTTTGACTGAGACTGTGTATGTCACACATCAGCTCCATGATAGACACGCTGTTGGTGCTGGAGGCCGCCAGTCTGTGATCCTCTGCCCACGACAGGGGCTCAAGACCGGTAACCGGACTGAGCAATTTAATCGCTGGATCCCGCAGAACCACTGGACCCTGTCCCTCCCAAAAATCATTATCCGGGCTTCAGGCGCAGTCCCTACTTTCTCCGAGATACTACTTGAGTTTAAAGCCGTCATTTTTTTGTATAAAATTAAAGCCCGTCTCCAGGAAGTTACGGTGCCGGAGCAGGAGGGATTTCACGAGCGCGGCATTGCCAGGTTGACAATAGTCACGCTGAAAACAATAATAACAATAATAAGAAATTATTGTGTGTGTGTGTGTGTGTGTGTGTATGTGTGTGTAGGGTAATATATATATATATCTATGGTGCATATAGATATATATCTATATATAGGGTAATTGCAAGTCTTCAAAAGAAGATCTGTAAAGTTTCAAAGACTAAAGTCTCAAATCCAAAGAGATATTCTTGATAAAAGTTAAGAGTCAACCACGCCTACCTAAAACGGCTCGTTCTAACACACCCCCATATGTCTACATCACTATGTGGGAAGATTTACATAATGCTGCCCAAATGTTCATGCAAAGAAAGAAGGTGTAACTTCCATTCTCTCTTTTGCCGCTGCTACCATGTTGTGGAGACGCTGTGTGTTTCGTTGTGAAAGCAAAACTAATTTGTTTGGTCTTCTAAAAGAGGACACAACTAGAAATCAGTGGTTATGTTGTATATACAACACTGTTCCTGAACAGTTTAACCCAAATATTCAGATGTGTGCAGCGAATTTGACGGAGGATGAGGGCTATTAACTGGAAGAGTAGCCTACAATGCCAGTGTCTGTTTCTATAAAGTGGGGCAATTCCAACTTTGCAAGGACAGTCTGGTGCTTCTGACTCACAGCCTGTAAGTACATTTACATATTTAATGAATTTGCCACTGACGATTCAAACGCGAGTTTTGAGCAGTGTAGAGTAGCGTTTGTTGTTTCTCCGATCACAAATGCAGACACGGGTTTTATGTTTACACGGCACGTTACACAATGCAACGCAATGCGTTAAAAGACAATATAAGTCATTAAAATCAGTAATTATGTCCCCACTGGATGCAACAAATGCCTTGTTTGTAATGGGTTTTATTGTTTCTGTCTTATCACGCCGGGTCACATGGCATCACAGTATGGTAAGGGGCATAACATTTCCATGACACGCTTGAGGAATACGACCAATCACAACACACTGGATAGCTGTCCAATCAGCATACACCTCGCTTTTCTGAACGATGAGCTTTGTAAAAATCAATGTGTTTCAGAAAGGCAGGGCATAAAGGAGCAACAATAATGTACAGTATGTGGAAAATAATGTGTTTTTTGAACCTTAAACTGCATAAACACATTGTATTACACCAAATACACAAAATAATGTTCTTTTTAGCAACGTCATATGACCCCTTTAAATTACAAATGTCATTTTAAATTGTGAAGCATTTGTCATTTGATAAACTGACATAATCCATCAGCTAAAAACTCAGACTATTCATCTGATGTCAGAGGGACAGGAGAAAGATCATTAATTGGTGGGAGCATATGAGAAGGGTCAGGAGCCCTAACTGTGTGACCAAGTTGCAGGATATGTGTAATTGACAACCACATGCTTTGATCTGTCAAGTATTCCCACCTGGAAAGGGTTGAAAAGAAGCAGTGTGTCCTGTTTCCTTTCTGAATGCAGTCTTTGGCAAAGACTCCACTCGCAAGACACTAAGTAACTGACTTGTCAAAAGTATTTAGCAATGCGGAGGTTTCCACTGTAATAAAACAAATCGGTACAAATCTATGAAACAAACATGCAATTGTGGCACTAATATTTTACTCTTCCCTTCATCTATCTGTCATTTGTTTCAATAATTATTTGAATGCGGGGCCTTTGTGTATTTCAGTCTTAATGAAGCATGTATAGTATGAATATTTCAGTGACCTGCTGTGCATAATTTTCTAGGTTTTGACACAGGGGTTTCGATACCGAGATTGTTGGATTAAACATTAATTCGTACTTGTCTCTTAGATTCACTTCACACATTTAAGCAGGTCTAGTCCTACAGGGTTGCTTGGCATACCAGAACGCAGTTTGCTGCATCTTGTTTGTGCCTGCCATATTCTATATTCTTATTTCAAATAGCAAAAAATTTGATATTCTCCAAAACAAAAATACAAAATTCAAAAAATATGAAATATGATTGCAATTTACAAGTATGATTTGCTTTATATTTATATCAAACAGAATGTAAATTTAAGAAACCTCATTGTTTTAGTATTCACATAGAGGATTGTAATAATGAAAATAAAATTTTTCAGATTGTATTTTCAATAAAATTTCACATATTAAAACTCTCTTCAAATTGAAGATAATTTTAAAATTAAAATAATATAAAAAATTCACTCACAGTCTTATATATACACTATATTTATCTGCTTATAATAATATATATATACTGCATTGGTCTGCTTTCATCATCATTTTGTTTAACTGCTTATGCTGAATTATTTGCAATCAAAGTTGCATTAGTAGATACTAACCTGAGCATTTTTATTATTTCAGTTGCAGACCTCTCCTTAACTGAGCCATTTGCACATATCCTGCCCGAACTCTTATGGG
This sequence comes from Cyprinus carpio, assembly GCF_018340385.1. Taxonomy (NCBI): domain Eukaryota; kingdom Metazoa; phylum Chordata; class Actinopteri; order Cypriniformes; family Cyprinidae; genus Cyprinus; species Cyprinus carpio. The sequence continues at coordinate 8,976,415 of NC_056592.1, forward strand.
AAACTGTGACGGATGGTTCATCATACTTGTTTTAATTATTCAGCTGTGCAGACAGCACCCTGGGGAGATGTGCTGCGGCGCATTACAAAAAACACACATTCAGTGATATAATCATAATGATGATAATGAAATGTATTTAGAGCACATCAGTGCCTCCCTCTCTCTCCCTTCCTCTGCCTCTCGCCGCTCTGGTGGGAGGATGTGAGCACTGTCTGACGCAGAAGAGGCAAGTTTGCTGCGCTCTGGCCCCCGGTGGCTCCTTGTGGAGGCCTGCAGTGCTCCGCACGAAGGCTCACCGGAGATTAGCCGTCAGAGCGGAGGGCTTTGCATACCTCATGTGCCGTCAACTGCGAAGGCTTACCTGACAGGTGTTGCTCTCGCTCAGATCTGTTGTGTCCTCCTGAGCTAAAGCTACAGTAGGACGCCTGTAGGTAGGAGAAACCTTGCATCCTACTGTCAATCATCGCAGGCCACACAGCCAGACCAAAGCCAAATCTCTCCTCAATGAGAGCCCAATGATGTCTGATCAGTGTGGCACAAAAACACCCTAGGCACTGCTTGAAGAGTCCTTGCTTAAATATGTCATTGAGCATTGCAAACTTTTTGAGAAAACAAGCTTTTGGGAGTACTGTGTGTGATTGCTTATCATTTCATATCTAATTATTGTGTACATGGAAATGTTTTCAAATGTGATGTTTGGGTTTATTTGGAGTCTCTGAGAGATGTATTCAGAGTCTCCTGGCTTCCCATACTTCCACTCTGTTCACTCTTTAGTGGATCTACAGTATGAGTTGACCTGTTTGTATACACGCTCACTGGAGAATTTGTGAAATAAGAACATCTTAGTAGTTTTGTATCATGTCCTGTATTAAAGTGTGCTGTCAGATTAATATACCTTTAGTTCTCCCCAGAATTGTGACATATTAACAGAAACAGGGGCTTAAGGGTGCTAAAAACAGCAGAAGAGACAAATGAATGATCACATGTATGCGCAGTGATAATAGATTAATAATTCATAGTGCTTTATGATTAATTAAAACAGGCCTCAGGTCCTATGGCAGGTACAGGCTGAAACACAGTCTGACATTCCCATGCGATCCTCAGAACATTAAAACATCTGAACTCTCTCCCTTCTTCTGTCCTAGTCCAGGTGGAAGACCTGTTCAGATATCTCCAGTGGCATGCAATTCCTACTTTGGGGACCATAAGTACTTTTTTTTTCGAAGGCTTGCCGGTGTGGGGATGTGCTGTATGTAGTATAATCAAGAGCCTATTTATAGCGAACAGGGCAACTTGACTTATGAACAGCTTATGTAATTTATTGACCTCACCTTCGCTCTTTTGTGTAGTAGCATCCCAAGCCACTATGCACAAATAACGTTGTTATTTACGGGTGCTGCTCTTTTAATACCATTTATACTGTTTTGTATTGTATATTGTTATACTTCAATGTGAAACACTGTATTAGCAATTTTTTTGAACTTTGTACATCAGCACTTCTCTCCTTATTTCCTCAGGATGAATTGCTTGTGCTTATAAGTTGCTTTAGATAAAAGTGTAAGCAAATGAATACATGTAAACATCTGTAACCTTTAAATCAACATCTATAACACTGTTTTCTCTGTCCTCAGAAAATGGCCCAAGAAAAGAGCAAAGTTGTAAAGTGTTCCTGACTGTTCCTCTGCTGGGTATTGAACTGTGACTGTCCCTTGGCCTGGTCCTGGCAGCTGGTGGTGGGCAGGGCATGCCCCGTGGCAGTGCTAGGGGAGGGCTGGGAGGACCAGGGCCTCGGCCTGCTCTCACCCTTGTCTCGCCCGTGCTAATGGAATAAGGCCGGGCCGCCCATATGGCACTTGTGGGAACAGTGGGACTCTGGAGGCTGGCACAGGGAGCCACCATTCTGCTGTTAGATATTAAACAGGACAGGTCCTCACCGGGCTCTGCCCACAGCCGGATAGTGTAATGGATGGGTTTGGTGATTGGACAGCACTTGGAGCGGCTTGTGTGAACCCGCCAATGAGCAGAGCCAAGTAGTTGCAGCTGTGAAAATTCAGGCCTGGAGAGTGTCCTTGACAAGTTTTGTTGACACGTTTTCCATTGGATTCATGTGCTAAAACATTTAAGTTTGATTAGAATAGATTATTAGAACTAGAACTAGATTTGTTGGCGTCCAACACATCTTTGTGGATCACTTTTTAAAGGTGTAGTCTGATCAACAAGTGACTCTAAAGGTCAGTAAACAATCTTCTCCATTCTGAATCAAGGTTATGATGATGATGATGATGATGTATAGTCTGTTGTGGTTTGAAGGTGGTAGTACATGCCCAGCAGGGCAACAGAACATCCTTCCAAGGGAACTCAAGGAAAAGTTTTCCTGCCAGAATCCATCAATGAGGCTAATGGAGAGAATGTGGATCCGGACCGGAAAAGAGAGTGGACTGCAATGGGGCAAATCAGTACACTTGGCACAAATTGTGGCTTGCTGTATGATTTTCTGTTTTATTGGATAAAACTTGTCTAGGTGAAGCATTGCGAGATGGGGCTTCAGCAAGTTCACATAACAAGTGCAAATGCTCATGCTCACTTCTTTTATATATTATCCCACACACGCTGTGCACAAATGGAACATGTAGCAATTTGTAACAGCCCCTAAAAAAAGAAAGTAGATCATTATGAGAAAGTCAGCAAAAAAATTTCCTTTTGACATAATGGTGCCTCGTTTTCCTGCATGAATATTCCCGTGCATGCTCATGGCAGACTGCTAAACAGGTCACTCTCCTTCCTCTCCTGCCACCCACATCCCTGGATCTGGAACAAAAGCCAACCTCCCCCATCTCTCCCCCCTCTTCTCTCCCGTCTCTCTGTTTTTATTTGGTGACAGCTGCCGCGAAACAAACTCGCGGAGTGAGAGAAATGATGTGTCAGTGGAAGGTCCTTTAGCCTGCGCCACTAATCTGTCACACGCGGTTTGTTGTTTACCGTTCCTCCGGCTCGCTGACCGGCCGTCGTCGAGCGTAGTGCCGTAATGGCGACAGATGCTGACCCGCAGAAGTGTGAATCTTGCCGATTTCCCCCTGCTGCCAACCTGTAAATTACAGCTATCGGGAGTAATTAGACCCGATAAAACCCTTCCAAGCTTCACCCCCCGCGTACCATCCTGACTCACTCGCTCTCTCTCTTGCTCATACTCTCTCTCATGGCCTGCCAGTGACACGAGATAGGGGGATTTGAGAGGCACAAGGTTGCTGGCATTGACCGATCCCACCGTTAACCTGTCTCTGACACCTTCTCCCCTTATTACTCTGGCACTGCCATCCTCAACAGGCTGTAAGGGACAGTGTTTCAGACACAAGAAAATGCACCTGCAACTCTTTGCAGGTACATTTAATACAGCAAGAGAAGTACAATTTTGCAATCTTTCATCATGATGTTTGTGCAAGAGCGCATTTTTTTTTTTATGAGCACTTGAAGTGATGCCACTTGGCAAGTCAAGCTGTGTCAATTTTTGGCAAGTTGGTGTGCACTGTCCATGCTAATACAATCATCTTGGACTGAATTTCAGAGTCAAAAACCACTAAAAACACAAAAAACCACTATAATAATCTTACTGATTTCAGAGGCTGATACCACTTATTACAGGAAAGTGTCCTATAATAATTTGAGTTAATATTGCTGACAAGCTCAGATAACCAGTTGGTTTTGCGTGCAGGAAAAAACGAAGAAAAGAAAAAGAATAATGTGATGCCCTGAGAAGATGCCTGGCTGTGGGTTGGCAGTCAGCCTTTGCCCTCTCCATGTCCTCCTCATAAGTCCAGATGCACATCACTGCCTTCTGGTGCCAGGCCCAGGCATAAAGAAAACAGGGTTCATGGCCCTTTAAGTAACTCACCTAGTGCTAAAGGTCACACAGCCAGGTCTTGTCATCCCCACCCTCTCTGTCTCCCTGCTCCCTCTTCCTCCTCCTGCTCTGCCATCCCTCAGTGCCCACTTCCTGACCATCAGAGCCAATCGCCAATAGGCCTTCCTTCGCCACCAATGCGGAGCAGCAATCTGTCACCCAGGCACTGGAGGACGCCACCCTGCTGGCCCCCTTCCGCAGACCGCCGTAATGGCTTCTGGCATCCCACAAAAGAAAAGTAATGGACAAAAAGGAAGAGAGAGTTGTGGGGATAGAAATAGACAGAGAAATCTAAAGGGGCAGTTATTTTCGAATCACTCTTCACTTTCGAACTGCCCCTAGCCGCACTCCCCATGCACCTCCTCTCAATAACGCTCTTGCTCATCCACTCCACACCACCCTGCTTTGGCCCCATCACTTTGCACGATACTTCAGTGAATAAATGAGTCGTTTTAATCCGACTGACAAGCTGGCATTACCCAACCCTGCCCTCCATCTGTACTGGCCGCCAGCTCAGCGGCAGGCCCTGGGCAGCTCCATGTGCCAATCCAACACACACACAGCTTATCCTGGCGGCCGCTTCAGGGACAGACGGGATAGAGCTCCATGCGGCTACTACCCATCCACACCAAAGAGCTATTTATATAAGAAAAGGATTAACTGTCACAATCTTTGATGGACAGCAACATGGATTGAAAAGGGGCTTGTTAATTATTCATTGATTTCTGGTGGTTCAGGCATGTGGAATCTTTCTTGCTTCCTTCGTAGTCACATTGTGTTGAATTTAAGCAGTCAAAATTCAGGGAACTTGTTTAAGGAAGGGGCATCCTATAGCCTACATAGGGTTGAAATATGAGTATGTTTTTATCTAGTTTGACACACTTGATAAGGTTTAAGAGACTTTAACCACAGTGTTCTTGTTGCTCAGTTGGTCTAACATAGCGCCAGCAATGCCTAGATTGTGTGTTCCCTGGGAATCAAACCTACAAAGTATTTAATTGTTCTTCTTCAATCTTACAGTAAACCTGAAATGTACAAATCTACAGCTATTGGGGCATACAGTATGTAGTATGTTAGCCAGGGTAGTGAATTACTTCTTTAATCTGTAGTAAAACAACAAACCTTGCTTTATTAACTATGCATTAAATGTAAGGAATAATTTATAAAAAAATATTGATATATAATACTGAAATATTTGGAAATTAATGCACATTCTGAGGTGGTAATGTGGCCATAAGCTAGATGATGCTTCAAATGCAGCTCATCCAAATCAGAATTTAAATTCTGATCTGATTTATAAAAAAAATTACGTTTGTCAGTCAATCAGAATCAAAATTTTGCTGTAGTGTAAAAATTCACATACTTAACTCACATACCTAGTCATATCTTACATACTTAAGTTGGGCAAGTGACCGTGCTTCTTCTTTAAGTCAGATCCCAAAAGACTTATAATGATAATCATGCATTTCAAGGTCCTGTTTCAGATATTATACAGGATAGATTATCATCCTTATGTTACACAGCATTTAGCAGTCCAAACTTGATCCAAGTGAAAAAGGGTCTAACCCAGATTTTAGAGATTCTCACATTCTCTTGCCTCCACTCAGGGGTTAATTCTGCTCTGTTGTCCTTGGCACATGGTGGGCATACTGCAGCATGGCATAGTTCTCTTGCTCTCTCTCTGCCTCTATCCTCTCTATCCTCTCCCAGCAGTGGGGGGTGGACAGAAACACTGGCAAATGAAGGCACTGAAACCCTCTGCTCCATTTCCTCTCTGCTCTCCACTTGTCTCTCTGTTTGCTTTGCTCCCTCTTCTCTCTTGGCCAGGTGGCACCTCTTAAACATGGCCCAGGAACATTTGAGTGCCCGATTAAGCATGGGGCTTTTCTCCCGTGTAGCTGTAATGAGTCAGGTGAGAAAGGGTGTACTCTGTGTCAACCATCACATTTCTGTTTTTACGCTGATCTAGGACCAGTGTAAGAAATGAAAATAAAGCCTCTGTGATCATTTACTCGCTCTTATGTTGGCTCTCAACCTATGACTTTCTTCCATTTCATATCTTAAGGTGCTCTTTTCCATACAACAAAAGCATATAGTGTAAAATATATTAGTTGGTTACATTGGAATGAACCTGGAGCAATGCATCTTTGCATGTTTTCACCTATTTTTTCAACAAGAAAACAGAACTACAGATCAGTGCTGTTTCCAGCATTACCACTCCAGTGTGAGACTTCCTGCCGAGCCAGTGATGGCTTAGTGTCACAACAAGAGATCATGACTGTTTGAGTTGCCAGTGCTAAACCGCAGCTGGTGACTTTCTGCCTTTTGATGATGGGTGTTCACATCAGAAGCGGTTGTAAACAGAAGAGAGTGTTTAACAGCCTTTTGTTGAAATGCTGATCTATCCTTATTTGCATGGCTGAAACTGTACTGTGCCGCAAACTGTTCGCTAAACTGTCTGTTGTTTGTTCTTCTGTGAGGCGCTCGTAATAAATCTCAGTAGGTGTTGATGACACTCATATTTAAAAGCCATGGCGTGATGAAGCCTTTGGGGCTTTTTTTTTTTTTTTTTTTTTTGAAGTACAGCTATAGAAGTTCTTTTCCTTTATAGTGGCATCTAATCAACTCCCAGAGAGCAAAAAATGCATCAATTGATTATTTAGGTTACCACCCGACCATGACAGCTGTGTTGCAGCAGTGCCCAAATAGAAATAAATCATCAACTTTTCTTCTCAATTAAGTAGGTTAATAACTGAAAATGGTGTGTAATGTTTTATTTAACTTTGGGGCAGGGACAGTGAAAAGGGCCAGCACATGTTGTGGAGGGCCGAGGGAGGCGCAGCGAGCTTCATCTGCTCTGGGGTGCGAGCGGAACTAAGGACTAAGAGAATGATACCCGCCCCTTAGGCCATTCCATATTAAACAAGTGCTTTGTAAGTGTGCTGTCATTACTATTCATCACAAATAAATACTTAAGCACAGAGAGCTTAGTGCCCCACTGTTATACAGTTCTCCATTATTACTGCGGCCCGGCCGTCTGGCTCCCTGCTCGGCTGCACTGTGCCCAGACTTTTCCTGTGTCCTTCAGCCTTCTGGAGCGAGAGAAAGGGTGACATATATGCCTGTCCAGCCTGCCGGCTAGTGCCCTTTAAGCAGGTAAGCTGCCAAGTTATGTGTCTCATGGGCTTTGCTGTCCACAAACTGCTCTCTCATACCCCCTTCTCTTTTTTTCTTTCACTCACCCTGTCTCTTTCCTGCTTGCTTTCTCTTGTGCATACACATCTCAAATCTCCTTTTTCGTTCTCATTTTTCCACCTCCCTGTCATAGCCAGGCAAATACAAACTCTTCAGAAGAAAAGGCACAAGCATCATTGAGGGGGGATATGTCACCTGTAATATTCAGATTACTGGACAATTACTAAAGCCTGTGCAGTGCACTGATTTTACTATGGGTAAAGAATGTTCTAAAGCCCACTTAACTGCAGTGGCTTATTGCTTTTATAAAACACCAAATCATGTTGTTTATTACTGTGTCCAAACCTAAGGCATCTTTCTCCCTTGTCAGGTAAAGTTGTGATTAAACTGAAGTAGTGACAGTATGACGGACATACAAGTTAAAAGGATAAGCGCAAAATGGACTTTATTCTATCCTTTGGTTTTTGATTGGATGGAGAGAAATCTAAATGCAGGCTTGCAGTCAATTCTTAGAAAGGATCGGGATTAAGTGGACTAAATGATTGGAGAAGTGTGGCATACGTTACCAGAGAGAAGTCAGTTGTTTAACTGGATCAAGTTTTTGATTAGTAATTCCACAGTTACAAGGTCCAAAATATGCATAGATGAATCATTCACAATAAGATCAATAACATGCATTCAGAAAATAATTTATATTAAATAATAAATTAATACAAATAAAAATATGTAAAATAAAATAATTATTTACATGAAAAAAATTTGTATGAAGGTATCTAAAAAAAAATTAAAAAACAGGCTTTCAAGGCACCATAATGTCTAAAGATCTTAAAACAAATTCAAGTGAGCTTTAAAGATATCCAAACAAAAATATTGAGTGATTTCAATGCTTATTTCCCAGTAAAAATTAAGCCATAAATTGAAAAAAGGGACATTTAGTAATAAATAGATGCAATCACCATTTTCATTCTTTCCACTAACTGCTGAATACTGCATAGGACTGTGGGATAGTCAGTGAAGGATCTAGGCTGCCTTCAAAATCTATCCAGATGAAGACATCTTAGTAGACAACATGTTATGCAAACATTGCATTGGGACGTGACTTGTTGCCTTCCTACCTCTGTAAACTGCCTCCAAATGCAGCATTTTTTTTTAGCTTTTGGATAAATTATGTTAATGTAGTGAGTGGTGTGATCATAGTCAATTTAAAATGACTATGAAAACAGCTCATTCAATCACAATGGAGCCATTTTATAATCATTGTAACATTTGGTCCTCCCAAATCTTGAACATTTGGATTTGTATTTGACAAGCATGCACACAAAGACTAGGCATGATGCCGGAGTAGGCCAAACTCCAATCCCTCTTTGCTGTGGGTTTTTGGAAGGTGATCTAACTCATTCTCTTTGCATCCATCCCAGGCAGCAGTACGCTGTGCTGGGTTGGCCATGTTGCCGGCTGGCTGACAGAGTTTGGCGCGTGGACTGTGCTCTGGATGTGTGCTGATGAATTGCAGGCGCGATGCGGGCCGGCAGCCGGCGAGGAGAACCACCAAGCGGCCGTCAGGCCCCATCAGCGTCTACCTCTGTGAAGGGGAAATTGTGGAGACAGCGCTGACAACTTAATTTAACACCGAGCTGGAGTGAGACTGCGCACTGGATAATTGATAATGCTGCCACAGACACACACACATAAAAAAAAAAAAACACCACAAAGCATCCTGTCAGAATGACAGTCGAGAGAACCAATCCTTTGGTTCTCTAACCCGTGGTATTTGTGATCAGAATTTCTGCTGTTCAAAATAATTGAATGCAGATCAATTAACAGACAAAGTAAAATGTAATATAAAATCTAGTTACTTTGCTTCTTAATGTTTCAGATAAAATACTATTAAACTTTCAAATGTAGGTAAATCCAGTGATTATTTCATCCTCAAAAGTGCATTTATCAGGCTAATACTTTATAAACATGACTTTTTTTCATGGCAGAGTGAAGTGCCCTTCTCCCAGACATTCGTGAGGTCAGCCAATCAGATTGGAACTGCTGATTTTGACCATCTCTTGCCATTTTTGTGTCCAATTTGCATCAGATGGTCAGTGAACAGACTGTGGAAGGTCCATAGCTGGAAAACAGAAACAGTTCATATTTTATATTTAGCAGTTAATTTTATCCAAATTTACAGCACATTCAATTCAGGCTGTGCATCTTATCAAAAGGGTGTAAAAACATGCATCAGTTTAATTCTTCAGCTGTAGTGCTTTAAACACACATCGTGTTTACGTCTGTATTCATCAATGAAATCAAAACTCAGAAGCCTGTATTCATATACCTATGTTTTTTTTTAAAACAGCGGTTTCTTTTCTCTTGTGTGTGATGGATTCGATAAATTTGCAGGTGGAGATTGAGTGCAAGCATTTCCCGTGGGCCTAACACATATATACCGTTCTGAAATATTACATCAGTTTTTGTAGTTAAGCAGAGCGGAGTGTGAAGGCTTTGAACAGACCTACTCTGGTCCCTCCTCACACTTCAGGCAGCGCACAGCACAGAGAACTAAATAAAATCCGGGCCTAGTGAATCCCTTCAGCGAGTTAGGCAGCCATAATCCCCTTTTAATTTCCTTTTGGAGCCTTCGCCAGGGCTCTGTCTAAAGCCGGCTGTCCGTGATGACACAGTGGCCCTGGTGAGAGTGCAGGGCTATGGGGGTCTTTACGGGGATCCAGGCGAGGAATATACAATAACCAAGTGAGGTCTTTTCAGCCTTTATACGGCCTGCTTTCTGTTTGCCCAGCACTCCAAGGGGGATTTTCTGTGTCATACACAGATACAAACACACTCTCTCCCTTCTACCCCTCTTATACACACATGAACACACACTTGTGTCTGTGCACAAGGCCTTGTACACACACACGCTCCTTCGGAAGCAGACCCAAGGTAAAGTTTCTCTGTATAATGCTATTTATATCTTAATTTATACAGGTTGGCTATGATGTATGGGTCACACGGCCCGCTCCGCTCAATCCCTCTCAATCCCACAATGCCCAGTGTAATATTTCCTCTTGAACAGCAATTTATTTTTCTCCTGTAGAGGAGTTATTTAAAAGAAAAGGTCTCATCATTAAAATGTATGCTTTTGCAGCACGGCTGAGCTAAAGGGCAGGCGGTGAACGCAGCACACTCCCTGTTCGGCGACTGAAATGAGACGGGAAGAGTCTACATAGACCAGAATGCCCTGAAAAAGAACGAGTGAAGAGAGAGAGAGTATATCTTTGTAACATATTTGCCCAAAAGGTGGGTTCAGACCAACAAAATGGATAGGGTTAAAGTTATCCCGGGAGATGAATGGATTTCTCCTGACATTTACCGTTGTATGGTGTACTGTATATCTCCCACATATAATATTACTGAGTGTGAAGTTTTGCGGTGAGCACATGCTCTCACATTCTCAGATATACTGCCTTTTTAAGTATCTAGTTGCTGTGCTTAATAATAAAGAGAGTTATTTCCATAAAATGTCATTGGAAGCTCTGTGTCATATGTAACCCTCTCATCACCTGAAGACGTTCTTCTGCTTGAGTCTGGCGTTTTTATCCCATCCACCAGCTGAAGTAATTAAAGGGTTATTAGTAAACAGATACTCATGCTCACTTACCACTGCCAACTGTCTCATACCATCTGCTGCCGGTGTGTGTGTGTGTGTGTATGTGTGTTTGTGCACTTGACTTTAGGAAGAGCTGGAGGAGCAGGCGTCTGTGTTCACTGTGTAGGTATCACACTGTTCTAATACACTAATTATCTATCTATCTATCTATCTATCTATCTATCTATCTATCTATCTATCTATCTATCTATCTATCTATCTATCTATCTATCTATCTATCTATCTATCTATCTATCTATCTATCTATCTGATCTGCTGTCATTCATGTACTGACTATTTGTCACATCCACACATCCATCTGTTGTTCATTCATTCATTAGTTCCATCCATCCATCCATTGTTATACCGTTCTATCATTCTATCTCCCATCATTCATTATGTATTATCTATTTATGTCAGATCCATCCATCTATGTTTATATGTATGTGCATGTTTGTTTATATGTGTGTGTGTGTTTACTTATGCTTTGGTTTTGGCACTGTGTTGATTCCAAGGCAACCATTACTTTTTTATTGCATTTTCAGGCAACTGCATTTTCTCGCTTTGCCTGTATCCTCCATCATGCCTCCCCACCCCCTCCTCTCTCCCCTCTCCATCCTGGCAGGTTTTTTTTTTCTGTAATATTGAAGGGATTAACCCTGCTGGCCCCTTGGTGGTTACTGTTTCATTTTATTCTTATTAAAATCTTAAGAGCCTTCTTTAATATTCCTGTATGATACTACCTCAATAATCGAGCTCCCTTCTTCTTTCCCTTTGTGTGTTTGTGTGCCTGTGTGCACTTGCCAGTGTGCTTCTTTTTTTGCCTGCTTTATGTGTTCACAAGTGTACAGCTGTCGATAACCAGTGAGTAGCGTATAATAGATTTGATTATTATGAAGCTGTGCTTGAATTTGTTCACAGTTATTTGCGTGACAGTGATTATATTTTATAGTAATCATAATTATCTTAATGATCCATCCTTCCCATACACTATGACTGACAGATGTAATGATTTAGTGTTTTTTGCAGGCCTTTAGCTCACCCGTAATGCTGTAATACTCCTGCTGAGCGACAAACAGCTATCTACAGTAAACTGCATTGATTTTTTGATACCTCAGGTTTGAGTAGAGTAGCGAACATGAATACTGTTGTCACAGCAAAGCTTGCTGGATCATTCTCTCATTTCTGCATCAGTTTTCATGACCTGAGGCAGCTTACGTAGCAACTTGTGTTCTTCTAGCACAAATCATAGAGAGTCTGAAGGTGTGCTGAGAGTTTTTGTCAGTTACTGATCATTTAAAAAATAAAAAAATAAAAAAACTGTACTAAAGTTAAATGGAGTTTATTATTTCATGTCCATTTTAAAATAATTTCACATAAGTAAAATTTTATTTTATTATTTTTTTTAATTTGAGCTTTCTTAGACATGCAGCCGCCTTAGCACACATGTTTTGGTTTAGAGAATAAAGTTAGCTTTATTATGGTTTTCTTAAAAAAATTTTTTTAACCGTTTCTTGCATTTATTGTACACTTGTAATTGAGTTTTTTCCATGTTAGTATTCATGATTTCTGAGTGTCGTATTTTAAAATGAGAGAAACTCCTTTTATTTAAATTAGTTCAACGGCTTAAAAGCCTCGTCTAAGAACACCATAATGTACAGTCCTCCCACCCACATGTATTTTAGTGCTTGTAAAAGCCAAGAATATTTCTCCTCTCTATTCAATGGCAAACAGAAGCCAATTCCTCCACCCCCTCCACATCCCCCGCACAGAGGTCGAATTGTCAAAATGACTCTTTTTATTACAGTTCATAAACACAGATTCCCCCAGTGGCCTTGGGAAATTTCACATAAACTTTGATCAAACAGACGTCAGCTTTCTTGGTTTTAAGCACCTGTCACAACGTGCGAAAATAGGCCCGCTCAATCACAAGCAAATAAAACAGTGGGAAAATAGAGCAAATGCCACAGCGTCACCTTTATCAAGTCATTATTGTCCAGAATACCCAGGGAATGGATCTCATATGATACAATAAGTTTCTCTTGCATTGATTTTTTTCTCTCTGAATCTCTTGTATGAATTCTTCCTACCTGGTAAACTTTGTGGTTTAAAGTTAATGAGTCAGAATTCACTGGTGCATTTATGAGCCTTGAAAAATGCCTGAAAATAGACAGTGGTGAGGAGTGTGAGGAAAAAGGTCTTATGTATGTCCCTCAAATCCCTGTGGCTGTATTGCTCATGGTTAATATTTTCCCCTTTCATTTAAATACTTTGAGGAATGAAGCCCTTATTGGTCATATGTCCACGCGGAATCTACACAATTGTTCTGCAGAATTGCAATTCGAATTTGCAATTTGCAATTTCAAATTTTTTGAATGTAAGGGCGTATTTAAGGTAATTAGAATGAATTTTTATCATGAATGTATGATTAAGGTTTGACTTTAAATTTAAAACCTTCCAAACCTTTTTTTTAGCCTTTAAACAGCTCTTCTTCCAGAATGCATTACCTGTACTGAATTGTCATTCATTCAACTCCTCTTCCTGTCATTCCATTTAAAATTCCAATTCAACTTCCTGTGGGATGTGGTCAGTTTTGTTCATTAATTTCATTCATCCAGCTTTTGAAATAAATTTGTTCTGAGTTTTGCACAGTCTTGAATCGCATCTTTGCATCTTCTTAAATGAATCAATTGAACTGGTTTGCAAAACTGAATGATTTGTTCATAAATTTAGGATCCAGTCATTGATCTGAAGTTGACTGGAGAGGAAAATGATCAGTAATGACTTCCTATTGGTCAAGTCAGAGTCAATGCTAATATACTTCCAGAACATTCCTGGTTTTGGGTGATGTCTTTATTAGAGAGATTTGGGTGAGAAAGAATTGGTGAATGAATGACATTTATATGTACATTACTCACACTTCTAATAAACTTGAAAAATATTATTTTAGGACTGTCCTGGTCTACACAGACGAGTCACACTAGAAACTATAGTGATGTATAGAGATAGTGATGTAGCTGGCAGCTGTAGGTAGGGATATCGGAGCGCACCCTGCTCTCCTTTCGGCCTTTTTGTCTGAACGCTGGGCCTATTCTCTCACTCAGAGGCCTCATGGGCGTCCTCAGTGACTCCTTAAGACAGCAGTAATTGCTAAGGACCCACAGCAGCGCTTTTGCTGCATACTGTTGGTTTGCTTCTTCATATGAGTGAGGGAATAGGTGTGGTGTTTTTCCTCACCTATCATACTGCTCAGGCTTGTCTCTCCAGATCTTCTATCTTGTGGTCTATCTTACCCCTACTCTTCTTTGTCTGCTCCTTGCTTTCATGACTCAAGTCTTCCTTTCACTGCTCTTCTGTTGTTTTCACTATCTGTTGCCGCTCCATTTTTTCCCTCTTCCTCGCATCAGGTCATCTGCTCTGTGGCTTAATAGTGCCATATCTTACTTTTATCATTGGTTTCATTTCATTCATTTTTTTGCTTGTATCTAATTTGGGTGTTTTTTCTAGATTATCATTGCTAACATGAAGTGATGTGGGAATACTAGATGTGGGGTTGAGGAGGGATCTGGTGATATTGTATATTGATATCAGGGTTAAAAGTAGTATATAGTGATCTTTTATTCACATCTCTCTGCACTGCATCTCATTGCTTTTAGAATTATATATTTTGCATGTTGTTTGCATGTTAAGTTTTGCTTTGGTTAAATTGGAATTATTAAGTGGACATTGGGGATCAATCTCCTATTTCCCAAAAAATGTTAATGTGAAAAAAAATAACTTTATTTGAAATAGAAATATTTAGTAATTTGATCAGTTTAATGCGTCTATAAATGTATTAATTTCTTAAAAAAAAAAAAAAAAAAAATTACTGACCCCAAACTTTTGAACAATGTGAAAGTGAATATATTCTTAGCTTGATAATATTGATACAGTAACATTTTTTTTTTTAAAATATTGTTATTTTTTTCATGACCCTTAGTATCTACATTGGAAGAATTTGAGATTGGCAGTGGATGCTCTGAAATGTACATCACCTCAGAATGACCACTAAACATGGTCCAGTCACCTGTGAGCTCAAGACTGATCTTCAGAAACAGTAAAAAAAAAAAAAAAAAAATTTTTTTTTTAAAATAGATTAGTTAAATACTGATACACATAATTTAATATTACTGCTTAAAAATAGCTTAAAATGCATAAGGCTACAATCAAAATATTATTTCAATTAGTAGGCCAGAGCCCAGAAAATACAAGAATGTACCAGATAGAGAATACAATTCATAGCCATCAATTCAGATATAAATATGGATATTTGTAAATAAAATCATTTTATTTCAGACAGATGGGCACAATAAAGTGGGCAACATGTCAAAAATAGAAATGGGGCGTCTGTCAACTGTTGCGATGCACCGTAACATCCGCATCCAGTGTAGACAGCTTCGAGAGCTAATCTAGTTTTGTAGACACGGTGTAGACAAGGTGCCAGCCAATTCAATATTTCTTTTTCTGTATTTTTATAAAGCTTTAACAGGATTTAAATTCAAGAATAAATGACAGTCGTATAAGTGACAGGCTTTTGTGTTGAGTGTGTATATGTGTGCATGCTAATATGTTTGTATTGTGGTTTTAAAGCATGTGTGTGTGTGTGTGTGTGTGTGGTATGTGTCGGCATGAACAGGTGTGTTGGTGTGGAATTATAAAGGATGCTCAGCACACCTTCAGTGTTGTGGAAGGTTGAACACTCAGTCTTGGCACACTCAGGTCAGTGGAGATCTGCCTCTGTGCTGGATCAAAGAGAGCTGAGCCTGTGTCACACTCTCCAGCCATGATACTAATGCCACAGTCCTGGCAAACACAATGCTTCTCTCCCATCTTCTGCTGTTTCTCTCTCTTGCTAGCTCAACACCTGACATATAATAAATAGACCAGAGTTTCCCACAAATAAGAAAATTTGTAATTCAGTGATTTTGCATAATGCAATCATTGAATTATAATTTTTTTTTTGTCTAAATATTTAGTTATTAATTTTTCTTACTCTTTTCGGATTGAAACAAATTATCTTGACCACTGACTGACAGATACTGCCCTTTCATGACATACAGGTTACATTTTTTTGTCTAACAACAAGATTTTTATTTATTATTGTACTGCTTACAAACATATTATGTATCATAACTTATCATATTTGTTATTTTATTTTCCATAATAGTAAAGTAAAATAATATTTTATAAAATATATTATACATATATTATTTTGCTGTCATTATATGCTGTATTTGATGTAAAATACAAATTGTAATAATATATGTATATATATCTAGTATAATACTTATAATATAAAATGCTTATATAATTAACATATATTACAAATAGATTTTGTTTGTTATAAATTGTAAATTTATATAATAATACACTATAATATATATATATACTATACTGTTATATATTATAAACAGTTATTTATAAAGTATTATATATTCTCATTATACTGTATACATGGTTCTCTTTTTGAGAATGGCTAATTAAAATCTTAAATAATAATTATCTGAATTGTTATCATGACAGTTATAACATAACTGATTAATTTGAAAATGTATATGGACTATGGCTCAAACTATCTCTATTCTTAACCTATTCTTCTGGGAAAAAATCTCAGTTTCTGAAATTTACAGTTGTGATGACAAATTTCTTTGTACGGTATCTCGTTGTACCCATAATGTTTTTCACCACTCTCAGCATAAAATTGATGCGGAATGTGAAACTCATCGGATGCATCGGCCATTGTTTGGTTCTCCCGATACAGATCAAATCAATAAAAAGTCTAATGTCAGAGAGTCATTCTCGGCCTCTTTCAAGTGTCTGTTTTTTTTCTGCTGGGGTGTGAGATCCTCTTGTTTTATGTCAAGTCTTGTGCCGAAGTCTGTGGGACTCCAAAGGGACTCTCACCTGTGTGAGGAGAAGCTGTGAACCCATCAAACTGACTTTGTGAAGACAGTTATGAAGCATACTGCACCTACAACACACGTCATGCCCCATTAGGAGAAGCCGAACGCACTAAAGAGGTTAAACTGCTGCGCCTGGCAGAGGCAATTTTATTGATAACCATTTGAAGCCTTTTTTTCCGGCCCGTCTCCGAGCCTCACTTGCTACCACACTTTTCCGTCTTTATTCTGTTTGCCACTCTCAACTGACTTCAAATGTGGGAAGCCTTTCCCTCAGACAGAAAAGAAGCTGCCGTTGCCTCTTTCCCGCTGTGAAAATCTCCATTCTGATCTGTCAGACAATCATCTACAAATTCCCACATCTCTCTGATGTATGTAAATATTTATAATATCAGGTTCTCTGATGATCAAATGTACGTTGGTTAATAGTGAACTTACGCTAGTGGCTTCCCCCCTATTGTCAGACAGAATGTTACTACTGTTTTTTTCTAACCGTGTTTGACTTGTTGGAAAGGGGGAGTCATTGTCAGTGTTAACTTGGCTAATCTGCTTTTCTTTCCATCTTTTTCTCTCCCAGCTGCTCGGGCTCATTTCCTCGTTAGCCCCTGGTCCCTGCCCTGGCCTGAAGTCATCGCTCAGTTAGGCAGCTGCCAGGCCGGCCCTGAGGGTCCCCAGTGGTGAGTGAGGAGTCAAGGGTTAGTCACTGGATGTACTGTCCATTCCTTCCTCTCTCCTGTCCAATTAGGAGCTATTTGAAAAAAATAAATAACACTTACTGTGCCCTTCTTGTGCATCGCTGCTCTTCCTTCATATAGCCCAATGGTCTTTGGGTTGTAAGTCTTAAAATTAATGTGCTATGAAATACATGCTTTTATTTTATTATTATTTTATTTTTATTTTTTTTTGTAAAAGAAGCAAATGAATGGAAATAGACTTGAAGAGCAGATGCAGTGTCTGTGAGACTCTTCCCGGTGGGCTTTCCTGCAGACTGCCAGTGGCAACCCTGCTAAAGTCCCTGAACAAGTATTAACAAACCCTGACTCAACATCTTCATCACACCATTCATTGCATTTTTGCATTCATTTTATAATAATATATTGTTAATTATCTAATTTTTTAAAACATAATATATGGTAAATAATTGTTATATATCTAATTGTATTATATAATATATAATCATTTAATTTCTAACTAAGAATATGTATAAATATATTTGTAATAATTAATTATAAATGTATAATAATAATGATATATATATATATATATATATATATATATATATATATATATATATATAATTTTAAGTATTGAATATATTAAATTATATAGCCGTATTCTACACAATAACACAAAAGTCAAAAAACAAAACAAATAAAAACACATTGCCCACCCCTCCCTTTGCCCCCTTCCCCCTTACAAACCCAAAATGCACTCTCCTGCCAGGCTTCACACAGAAGGGTGTTAAAAATACATGTATACCCTTCCTCATCCTTTATTCATAACTATTCCTTCCTTTATGTTTATGAGACTCAGGGGCTCACCGGGTCCAGCGTTCTGACCCAGGGGTGCGCAAAGGTTCTCCAGAAAGTTCCTCTTTCTCAAACCTAATCCACTTTAAATGAGCCCAAACAAAGAAGAACTACTTCATATGTACATACAGTATGTTTGGATTGTGACAGCATTGCAGCAGTCGAAAGTCCACAATGATTTATTAGTAAATAGAACAACAAGATTCATTACTGAACATATTATTCATATTCTTATCCATAATGGATTTTTTTTTTTTTTGACAAAGGCCAACATAATGGTTTGTGCGGTTGTACCTACCAGGAATAAAGTTCTGCTTGTGTGGTTTATGTAGGTCCACAGGGTTGTTTTTCTCCCAGCCATTGGGTGTCAGTATAGAGGGGGATGTGGTTAGTGCCCCTCTGCTAGGCCTAGGGGTGTAAGGGGTGGGTGTTGTTAGCGCTGTCTACATCCTCCGGGGTAGCGAACGCTCCCACGGGACAGTTCTCTGCTTGTTCACTCATCTGTGTGATGGAACAGTGTGAGTGGGGGGTTACCGATGGGTTTCACGACAGTTCGCCCTTATTGATTAGATAATCAGCCTGTCACCTTATACCAGTGTTCTTTACATTGTCCCCTGCTGGGATGAACATGACTGTTATTGCTGACTGCAGGGGATTCCTGCAACGAGCACCTTTTATGTCCACTATTCTTTTCCACATGGACTGTTCTGTGTTCCCTCACACTTTTTCCTGCTTTTTCCTATGCTGGACTACGGGAAGAGTGTTTTCATTATTTGCCAAAATTGGTATGTCAATCCTTTTGCCCCTGACCCAAGTTAAGAAATGCTTTGGGTTTTATTGGAGGAATGATTACTGAGTTATCTTGCTACCTTACTCTGAGGCCTTTATACCTTCACACTTCATATACCTTCAGGCAAGGATTGGATTTGATACCCGAGACAGTACCTTGGGAACCGCTCGCTGTCTACTTTCTCTTTCTATTGTTTCACTGTACCCCCCATTTCCTAAATGTGTCTGTGTGTGTTGCTGATTCAGAATTTTTTTTTTTCTTTTTTTTCAACAGTGTTTTCCAGCATTTCCCCTTGTCTCTCTGGCCAACTAAGTTTATGCAGAGGACAAATGTGAGTAACACAGCGTCCCAACCACCTTCCCCTGAGGATCACGGGTGTCGTGACCCTGCAGCAGGTACCACTGATGTCATTGCCCAGTCGCTGTCCCACTTTCCCAGATTTCCATCCACACCTGCGCTGATGAAGATTATGAAGATTTCCTATTTAGTGTGATCATTATTATTATTTTTAGGAAGTTGATTATTTTGAATGAGTGATTTAGGATTTTTTTTTTAATTATTAATAAATAATACAAAATTTAAAAGAATGAAAATAAAAGCTTTTTGTATGTAGGTATTAATTGTAAACACCAAGTTAACATTTTTTTTTCTGTCCATAAATTGCTACCTTTTCCACATTTCTACTATTAATGGTCTATTCATATATTATTTATTTGCTCACATACTATATATTTATGATTAATCTCTGTTTAGGTAGATGGATATTTTACCCTATCAATGTATCTGTTATTTCTAGTAGTAATAGTATTACTAATTATTATTATTATTACATTTTATTTATTATATTACATTTTATTTTTTTACATTTAAATTAAATGTCAAGCAGGTTTGCTTCAAAGTCCAGAAAAAAAGAGATGAATAGAGAAACGACATAATGAATGTTTCTGTTCCTTACACTGAATTTTACTGAAAGCAACGTGACAAAAAATGGCAATCGTCAGAAAAACATGGGAGAAAGACAGTCGCCCAAATCACGATGCAAATTGCACTTTGATTGACTCTTAATTTCATCAGAAGGCTGTTTTGTTTGGTTTTTATTCTGAGTCAATGAGCTTAATCAGAGTCACTGATCCTGCGGCTCTAAGCTCTCCGTGTTGTGTTTTTGTTTGTCGGGAGATCAGCGAGACTCTATCCGCACTTCATTAACCCTGAGCCGGGGACAATCCTCGGTAAGAGCCGAGGGATTTACAACTATCCTTTCACATGCAAAAATCTCTGCGCCTATTAACAAGACGGACGAGCTTTTCTTGCAATCAGCTGCGCACTTCGCAAGAATAACCCTTTTCATAAATATTGAGGGGGGTCTTCAGCCTCCTTTGGATCATGTGCAGATCCATGTTATAATTTAAATGTTTGATCTGAATTGATATGTCACTTTTTTTTCCCCGTGCGCATCTGTTCAAAACAAAAACGAGCATTTCTTAAATTGCTCTTAATGTCTTGGTGAACAGTTGATTCTGGTGTATTTCGTAACTTATTAGCATTATTTCCTTTTTATTATTATAGTTTTTATTTTAAATGTTTATGCTTTAGCAAATGTGTGCAAAACAAGCATGCAAATTAAGTACTTTGAAATTGTATTGTTGCATATTTCCCCACCTCAAAAACAAGCCATAAATTTATGAAACGTTCTTAAAATGTTGTCTCGCTCTCTACTTAGTGATTCATGGGCAGGAGCCCAATGATGAGACGCAGGATGACATGTGCTATGCGAAAGTTTGCAGCAGGAGCTCGACCGATCACACGTTATCGACGTTCAATTAAAAGCTATTAAAGTCTTTTGTCTGCTCGTTAATATCCCATTCAGTTGCCCTGTCAGAGCAGTCCCTAAACCCTTAGCTTTATGGGACAGTCTCATGGTTGGGTTAAAGTCAGTCTTAGGCCCATGGAAGGGGGATGAAGGGGGGTCCCGTCATGCCGCTGACCAGATGTCCCCTTGCTGATCCGAGCCGCAGTCAGCACTGCCCGGTGACCAGCTGTTGGGGCCGTTTGGCAAAGAGCAACAAACCAACACTCTCGAGAAAGGGTATGGAAACAATCCATTTCCAAATGGGATCACTTAGGGCACTTAAACAATTACACACTTAGGTGACCATTAATATTTCATCCACATACATATTGTTTATGAAAACTAAATGAAATGACTCCGATTGCTTAGTGATGCTGTTTTAAGAGTGCAAAAAGTCTGTCACTTTACTCTTGTAGACACGAGACAATGGAGGATGACAAGTGTTGAGTGTGTGCGTGAGAGAGAACGAGAACACGTACCCACAACCAACATCCAATCTCTCAGTATTTCCCTTTCATCGTGCTGGCAATAAAATGAACATCGTTTTAAATTGTATTGAGAGTGCCTCATATGAGTCATGATCAAAATGATATTTAAAGTGTGACCTATTAATAAGAGGTAGTCGCGTTAAACTTTAAAATATGAAGGTAGATTTAAGTTCCCAAATCTCCAGACGTTTCTGAAAGGTTAGGAAGGTGAATGTTCACTTCCTTGGGTGCGACATTCTTATTAACTTTTTTTTTCGGTTCGACAAATTAAATCCACGATGCTAACCAAATAGTGTGGGGTTTGAGCAAAGTGTCTGACAGTCATGTTTAAAATTATTCAAACACATTTTGCCAGTAATAGAGTTCCCTGAGTTCGAATTTTATGATTTTGCTATCACTAGCGTTTGTTTACGTTTATTTTCATAAGCAAACTTTTACTTTTCGTTAAATTACAGGATACATTTTAAAAGCAATGACTTGACGTAACATGCGTAACTAATTTTATTGGTTTACTTTTTTGGTCTTAATCTCTTTTTTAGTGTTTCTTGTAGCAACTTAGTCCTTTATTACTTTTAAAACGAAACCTAAAGACAATTTAAACAGTTCAGTTCATATTTCAATTATGAAGTTACAAATAAATCATTAAATTAGGCAACACGACTATTCGTGTTGACCAATTTATTTCACAAAATAATTAAAATATACAATTTATATTTAAAATTATATAAATTATAAAATCTTAATTTAGTTTTGGCCCACTTATCGCTTTAACCAGGAATTCATATTGTGGATTATTTTATGAAAAACAAAAAAATTGGAATTATCATCTACTAACATACAAAAAAAAAAAAAAAAAAAAAAAAAAAAAGTGATTATACTATCCATATACATTTTATGAAAAGGTAAGATTGTCTCAGTGGTCGCAGATAGTAGCACATCATGCACTGGTTGCATGAAGTTCTTGTTGCAAAGTACAGGCTTTGTTAAATTTTGCAATAGCAATTTTCTTAAACCATATATTTATAATGTGTCAATGGTACGCGGTCTGTCACGCGCATTATGCACCAGCATAACTTTTATATTGGCTGTTGGTTTAGTGTAATTGAATTGTCTATGAGAACACTAGTGTGTATTTACCCAGTATTTGTATAGGCTACCTCCACATTCTCAGTCAGTGGTAAATTAATGAAAGATCTTTATTAGCACATTTATAAAAGTAATTCTCCACCCTCCCCCGCACATCCAGCAGTTTTAAGAGTTTTTAAGAAGTTCACACCGCTGAGCACACGGGGGCACGAACGAAAATCATTTGGAATTACGAGAATCATAACTTCACAAATCATTATTCTCAATATACAGCTTCACCAGAAAGAATGACAAGATATTTCAACGGCTTTATACAGAGTTATTGCACAATGCCTAGGCGAACACTTTGCATGTCATCAATCTCCGTGACGTCTCATTGATCACAAGTGATCTGAAACGAGGACTTGGCGTTTTCCCAACAACATCAAAGTGATACTGGCAGTTGTTCATAAAAATAAAAAAAAAAAAAAAAAAACAAAAAAAAAATATAATCAAAAAATAATAAAAATCCACCAATCCAAATCCACCTTCTTTTTATGCATAGCAATACCAACCACTCACCATTCAGATACCAAATAAGTAGCTTTTTCGTTTTGTAGAGACGTGTCGGGGTTTTAATGTTCGGCTCAAGTCAATCTCACCTGTTAACGTAAGGCTTGGATATATGATACAAAAAGAGAAAATTCGAGAATTGTCTTTCAACATAAAACAAAATATTCTTATTTACACCTCTTTTCCTTTGTACATTTTAGAGGGTCACTACAAAGCCCACGATGACCCGGATTTGATCTCAGGATAATTAAATATGAATCTACCATTTAAATATCTTTGCGTCGGGGATGCATTAAAAATTCACATTTGTAATACTGACAATTAAATAATAATAATAATAATAACAATTTGTGAAACGAAGCGTCCCTGTAGTAGCCTATCATATCCCGTTATTATTGCGTTCAGTATATAACGGTCTGTATTTGTTTGCTCCAGATTTAACATTTAGGGTAAGCAAAAAATATAAACATAAGTTAAAAAAAACATAAGTAAAATAAATAATTAAATAAAGTTTTAAAATGTCTCTAATCACTTTTTGTGTGCCAGTTTGTTTTTGTGGCTTCGTAACATTTCTGGAATATTTTGTCACCAGTAAAATAGTTTTTTTGATGGTGGAGTTCAAAGCTGCCATGTATTGTAACGAGTCCGAGTCGTGCCGTTCATCGAGGTGGCGTCGGTCTGGGTAACACACCGGAGAGGGGGGGTAGATGCGGCGGCGGCTCGTTGGCGCCCTGGAGACCGTGCAGAAGAATCCGGGGAACGAGAGGACGCTGCAGCGCCGGCGGGGGCGCCGAAGGTCCCCTGTATAAGTAGAGCGCTGCTCCAGGGTCCAGATTCGACACCAGGCTTTGAGGGTAGAAATACGGCGAAGGGAACATCCTTTGCAGCGCAGAATAATTTCCAGCCTCCGCTAACAATTCCAGTCCGACCGCCGTTTGTCTCTTCCACTTCGTCCTTTTTTTTTCAAGACGAAAAAGGATGATGTTAGTATAGAAAAATAAGATTTAAATTATTCAACGTGTTTTATCTTCTGATCATAACAAAAAGAAAACAAAAATTCATCGAGTACGTTTATTTATTGCACGCCTATTTCCAAGCGAAACATAAATCCCAAAGATAAATAAAATCGGAATCCTTTATGATTTATCTTCTAAGTATCTGTATAAATATCAGCTTTAACCACACACTTGTTAAAATAGAAACGAATAAATTGCAATATGAGGGCCACGACTCTGCTGAGTGCTATGGGAAAGTTTCCTGAAGTAGGCTATTTTGATAATTATGTAATTCACATTAATTAACTAATATAAACAAGATATAAGGTAAAAAGCAGGCAGCTAATGTCCCGAATATTTCAGAAATTAATAGCATTTAATCATGCACCATTCGTGGATAAATTGCTGTATATTAATTTAAAACTTTTAACTTGTCACAAAATTAGATGCTGGGAATACAATTGGAAAATATTTAAATAAACCACATGTAGAAGTACAATATATTTATTAAGATAATATATTTTTTCTTATTTTTTTTCCCCATTTTGCAGTTCTTTTTTAAGCTATAAAATAAGAAAGATGTGAATCTTTGAGCCCTTTAAAAATGAAAAGCTAATTATTTTACGCTTAAATGTAAAAAATGTGGATATTTATTTTGTAGCATTTCCTTTACTTTTAGTGAAGCAAAACCGATGCAACCACATAACCTGGCATTTATTATTGTCTTTGCCAGTAGACTTATAAATCAAAGGAAAATAATATAATAGGCCTACACCCAAGTGCATGTTCTCTTATTAGCATAGTAAAAATGAAATGTATAAAATGACATGGATAACAGAATAATTAGCATTTAATTTCTGCAGATTTTTTTCTTGTCTTATTTAATGCTGCTGGGATGTACTCAAGCATTTGTTTCCAGCTGACCACATGCTCACCTCCTGTTCTGGTACCAGGTTTTGACCTGCGTGTCGGTCAGGTTTAGAGATGCAGCCAGCTCCATCCTGTCCTGCACACTCAGGTACTTCTGACGCTCAAAACTGCGCTCCAGCTGGGCGAGCTGATGGTCAGTGAAGGCGGTCCGCGCTTTCCGTGGCTTCTTCAGGCGAACCTGCGGGCTGTCTCTGCTGCTCGAGATCTCCCTGTCGCCTTCCTCTTTCACTGAAACATCACACAGAACGAAAGGGCACTGATTAGCATGAGTTAGTTGGCCCAAGTGTATCAGTAGACCTGCTTTGGCAAGTAATCACATGTTATGGTGTCAAAGGTTTCCACATATCCTGTGCTAAACCCTTGATGGTTTCACGCGTGCTTGTAATTCTGTCATGCATTTTTCAGATTTTATTTTCAGAATGTGAATACACGAGGGTTGTGATATTTAATTCACCCCTCTCTCCCTATCTAAACCAAACTATTTTCTCTCTGAACCCAAAAAGAGAGGGACACGACGCGAGAGACCTTGCCAGTCGAGTAGTTGAGTCGTCTCTCAAGGAGCACAATAATCCGGCTAATTGAGCCACAAGGGATGGAAACCTTTCAACCGAGACCGGAGAAACTTCACAGGGCCGGGGATAAGAGCGAAATAAAGAGCGGACCGACCCCGTGCGTTACAAATCTGATTAGCACTGGGACAAATTGCATCAAATCCCTGAAATATAAGGGGGTAGAAAAAGGCAAAAATCAAAGCGACGCACACACTCTTTACAAGCGCTCTGGAGATGGAATGGCTTTGATTTGGAGAGTATTAATTTTGATCAACGCTCCTATAGACTTGCCAAGCTAATAATGTCATGATATGAGAATATAAATATATTTGGATTCATAGCTGAAGGTTGGCGAATAGTTGAGACCCATCATGCCCTACTTCCAATAAGAGGGCAAAATTTTGGTCATAACACTTTTACAAAATTATCAGAATCAGCAACGACCATACCAGTCTTCAGCAGGCCAAACACACGGACACCAACAACTAACAATACAAATGCTTTGTAATAAAGACAAATAGTAATAAAAAATAACGTTTTATTCAATAAGGGCACATTTAGTCATTGGCCTTTATGTGTTAGCATCACTAAATCAACCTAATGTTATGTCACAGGAAACGATCTTTCAGCCCCCCCCCCCCAGATGTAATTTCACCTGGACAAATCCTTAATGAATCTTGCTGATGTTTATCAACTTCCTATGCTCTGCACCTAACAATACGCTTTAAACTAATAAGCACGTTAAAATGTATCATATAGAAAATAATCCACGTAAACAAATATGAACTATTTCTTGCACTGAAATCACAAAGATTTCTGATTTTTGCACTAGCGACAAATGCATTCATTGATTTTAAATATTTAACAGGCCTATGAATTTTACGAGAGTTGATTCTAAAATGTTTTGGATTATAAAATGATTATGTCATGTGAATTCTATCTATCTATCTATCTATCTATCTATCTATCTATCTATCTATCTATCTATCTATCTATCTATCTATCTATCTACCGATCTATCTATATATATATCTATCTATCTATCTATCTATCTATCTCATAACCTGTTGTCCTTTATAGAAACAACGCCTAAAAATTAACGCAATGAATAAACAATAAAGCATGAAAACTACGAAAATTCTGTTTTCGCAGTTTCAATATAATTCTAGTTTAAGCTATTTATTTTTATGCCCCAATTCTTTTAAAAACATTGCCAAGGGTATTCAAAAAGCCAACCTGCTTGAACTCTTTGCTATATAATTGTGTCAAGTTCTAGTTCGTGTGCAATAATTTTAAAATATCACTAAAATTGAGGTGATATTTTTACCTTTGTATTCACTGTCTGACGATGAGTTACTGTGGATCTTTTCAATGAAGTCGTCTGCGATTTTTGATGCCAGTCTCCCTGTCTCCTGAGTCGGCTGGCCGTTACTGGAATATGGAGCACACGCCGCCAAGGGTTTACAGTCAGCCAGAATGTCTCTTATTAAGAAGGATGAAGTGACAGTCCGAGGTTGCGATCCGGCGGAGATCGGCCCGTGCTGCAAATGGGACGCGAGCCCGAGCGGGTGACCCTGTCTCTGCGCAGCATCCTCACCGCACTCCCGCCGCGGGGACGGAGGAGAAGAACAACCGCTCTCTAAGTCTGACCTGGGGCTGAACTCCAGCGGGGACCGGCATTCTCCTACCAAACTGTCCCCCTTCGCGATGACTGGGCTTCCGGGCCTGTGGGAGAGCAAGGAGTCGATTCCAAAACTGGAGCCGTTGGTGGACGCTTCCATCTCCACACTGCTGCTTGCGCGAAGCCTCTGTTCAGATTATCATCTGTATTCAGTCAAGTTCTGCGTGAATGGTGCTCGATTTAATAGAGATCTATCCAGAAGGAAAATCCAAAGCAGAATCGGTAATGAGAAATATTCATCCCGTCTGAAAAAACAAAACAAAAAACAAACAAACAAAAAAAAACTTCCTTCTTCCTTGAGGACTTTTAGTTTAAGTTGAAAAAGGAAAATGATGATTCTTGAGGAGGTTCTATATGAAGTAGGCTACACACAGACCATGCCTCCAAAAAAAAAAAAAAAAAAAGTTTTTTTTTTTTTTTTTTTGTTATTTTTTAGCTCCTCACTCCTCAAAAAAAAAAATCGATCCAGCCTAAATATACTCTCGGCTGGCAAATTTAATTCATTATTAGTATTACTATTATTTTTTGGAGTCCCGGTATTTCTCGAAGACGCGAGACGCATCGATGGTAACTTTGAATTATTTATTAATTTTTTTCAAAAAGCTGTTCTGAAGTAACAGCGTTAGTGTAAAACCATAAGGTAGCCTACTTAGAGGGCGCGCGCATTTCAGCACCACGGACAGAAGCAAAGCAGCGTCAACTCGAGCCTCACGCCTATTGAGCAGCTGAAATTTTCATCAGTTCAAAGGTTTTTCGCTGTGGCGAGTAGAATCGAATCCGGACGGAAAAGGCAAGTGCATTCTGTGCCGGCGCAGGTGATAAAATGCAAAAAGCGCTAGACGGTAGAGTGCTGAAAAAATGCTGTAAGAAGACAGAAGCGCAAATGAGGTAATGCGGGTTAAATAGACACATTGGGCAACGGAAAGGCAGATAAAGCCTAACAAATGAACTTGTGCACAACTCTGTGGCTAGGTTTTTAAGGGCACCCCTTCCACGTGAGTCCCCAGCGACTCGCTTCCATTGGTTAGGAGGTGTTTTGGGGTGTTGACTGGCTCGCTAAGAGAAACTGGACCCCCCCCCCCACGCCCAGTAAACCCCTCCCCACAGGTCACCCACTTTGATTAAAAGAGACACTGAATTCATTAGGAGACTCGGATCCAACTGTTTACAGGCAATTTTCACACTGTTTGCTTTCATTACATCACTGATGAGCCTTAAAATGGGGTTATTATGAGGAGTGGGGAGGTCTTTTCTCTCCTCTCCTCTCCTCCTAGCGCGCGTTGATCACTTTCTTACAATTCGACCATTTTTTCCTCATATAATTCCTTTATAGTTTCTACTGAAAGTTGAATTTAAACATTGATGTTGTTATATTTAATTCTAATTACAACGCAGTTACACTTCTAGTATGAAGCTCTGGCATTTAAAAATGGGATAATGAGGTGAAGCTCATTTTTTATTCAAAAATATGTTAGAAATTTAAGTAATTTCTCTTTTTTATGCTTTAAGTATCAATTTTTTTGGTGTAATTGTTTAAGAATGTTTAAGAAATAATAATAATAAAAAAATACAGTCTCATTAAAAAGATGAAATTCTGAGAGCATCAAAAACTAGAAAAAAAATGTTGCATGTTGATAGTTTTGTATCTTTTTTAAACAAATGAATAAGAAGTGAAGCAATACATATTAAACTGTTTTAATATATACAATATTACACACACACACACACAAAAACACACAACAAACAAATTTATTTTCATATAAAATTAAAAAAAAAAAAAATTTTTTTTTTAGATATTTGTCCGCCAGATCAAAGTCAGCTTGGTATAACATACAGGAAGCCATTTTGGTGTCATGTGACATGAAAAAAATAAAACAGAGAGGGCCCCTTTAGACTCTCATGACTGTCATTATATTTCATTAAGTTTAAAAATGTACATACACTTTTATGATTAAGAGAAACGTTTTGTTCTGGTAGAATGGTTTAAATTCTTGAAATTTGTAACTCAAAACAGCCTAGAAAATATTTGTAAAAAAACATGATTATGAAAATAATGATTAGGCCTATGTTGTTTACACTCAAATGTACATTTGAGTATAAACAACATAATGAAGATGTAAGAAAAGTATTTTAGTATTTTCTACACATTCGAAACATAGGCTACTCATATATATCGCAAGTTTATTGTTTACATTGTAGTAACACTACTGTCAACAATATAAACAAAAGAAACAATAAATCTAGTAATAATAATGACTGGCAACGTAAAAAAAAATAAAAATAAAAAAATAACATATTTACCACGGTAGTTCTAGCATTAATAGTCAAGAACAGAATAAATCTTTCATTTGTGCTTTATACCCTAAACACAGGGCAGTCTGTTTGATGCTTGATGCTTTAGTGTTCTTTTCTTTTTCCAAAGCATAAAACGGGATTATCGAACAACCATGTCGTTTAGTTCATAACAAGTATCTAGTGGTAATGTATGCAATGTTAATGAGCAATAAAGAGGGCGACTGCTCTTTCTGAAAGCCCAGCGTGACACAAAACTCTAACATGCATGAAAAACTATTGTCCTGCCTTTCACGTCTTTCTCTCAAACAGTTAGCCCCTCGTGTTTTTTCGACAGGTCCCAATAATCGAGCCCCCCATCAGAACAGCAGATTGGAAGCGCTAGTCGGCCGCAGACAGCGGCAGGTTAGTGAATCCGCTCCCCGCTCCCAAGGGGTGTCAACGCGGCTGCAAGCTGTCACAATGAGGCGGGGTGTAAGCGCACTCACTTTAGTTTAGAGGCTCATAAGGATGCCCACTGCGTGTGATGGGGATTTTTCTTTTCTTCCTTCGACTCTGAGGTAGGCTATGACAGGGGTTATCTATCTATGGCATGTTTTGAGCTTTATTTTTAAGATAAATAATATCCAGACATACAGTGACAACAGGTGCAGTAAAGCTTAATGATTAAAAAAAATCAGTTTAAACCTAAAATTTTAAATGAAAATTAATAATTTATCAAATAACCCACAGAAATGACAAATTGCTCAATGCCTGCTGTATTAAGGCTACTGCATGGCATTGATTTCCCAATTGTCCAAACAGTCAAAATCCTTGAATGGCTTAACGATCTTTTCATTTAAAAACACAGCACATGCTTTATTTGGCATTATGTCCTGGGATTTACTTACAAAGTCAAGTTAATCAAATTAGTCAAAAATTTTATTTATTTATTTATATTTTAAATAAATATTTTGTCATTAAATAAAAATTACTCCAGTTACTTTTTATGGTCAGGCCATGTGTTAATGCATTAATGCATTATGAATTAATGATTCAATGTTAAGACTCTGAACTTGTAAAAGCTTCACTATTCTGCAAAAAGACATACCGACACCACTTCACAACATTCATTTATTTTTTTTTAATATTGTTATATGACTTAAACACTGATTAAGCTTTAGTGATTGACACTTGCCATACAAAATCCTATAATGTTTCAATCACAGTAAATGCCACAATGTTACACAAGTTGGACAGTGCATAGAATGAACAATTAATAGAGAGGACAGAAAATCAGGAGCTTGACACACCAAATGGAGACGCACAGAAACGCCTTCTAAAATCTGTCACTCAAACACTTGTATTTAACGTACATCCTCTGATTGTTTGTAGATTTGAGGGAGAGGCAGAAGAGATGAGTGGCAAGAGGCTTCAAAGGCATTTGATCTCGCCTCACCTCAGGTAAAAACAATGTTTTGAATTTCATTTATTTATTCTGTTCCATGTTTGTTAAATATATATTTGGATATGTTCAGGAAAATGGTACGACGTTCCTGGATAAACTTTGGCATCGCTGTCATTTTGAAACATAGAGTAAAACATGCCTTGTGATAAAAAAATACATGTAGAAGGAATGAAATGTTGACTTAAGTCAACAAACAAACATTGTTTGGAAAAAAAACGGGCACACCCTGGACCAGTCAAAGATGCAAATGATGCACCTTAAAGCCATCAGGTGCGAGATTTGACAGAAAATAATGAGAACCGCTGAATCTTTTATAAGGTTAACACTCACATTTCCCAGTCAGCTGTCACACAAGAAAGACTTTAGCGCATTCATGCTGGAGAAATATACCTTTATTGGCTCATTAAAGCTGACAGGGGGCTCGGGACCGCTAGCATTCAGGCTCGGGACCGCCGGTGCGCCACCCCGTTTGGTGTCAGTAATTTGCAGAGGAGATATACCTACCTTGAAAAAAGCGAAGGGGAACATTATGAAGGAAGCAAGAATGAGAGAGCGAAATGGCAGAAGCTGGTGGGGCGAGTGCCGAAAGATGGGGGTGCCGGGGGGTGGGGGGCCTTAAAGAAGGACCTTGGGGGAGGGTGGAAAGATCGCTAGCACGCCAGGAGTCTGATTCTCTCCTAATTGGAAGCATTGGGCATTGTCAACTGAGAATTTTCAGTCGCTCACTGACAGGTAGAGTCGTCAGGATGATAGCCCACTTGTCAGCGCAAAACACCAATAAAAACAAACCACTTTTGATTTAATTGGAGGCCTAGCCATAGTGGGCTAGGACTGAACAGGTTGGGGGTTGTGGATCGCTTCAGGGAAAAACTGATGTGTGTGTGTGAGTGTGTGTATCGAAGGAATGTTTGACAAAGAAATCATCACTTTGTGTAAAACCACCTGGAGCAGTGGCTCACATCGTCGGACAGAGGAGAGCAGGTCGTCGTTATTCTGTGTGTGTGCAGGAGCGTGGGTGGTCACTTCCTATGGTGCTGAGGTTACAGGAAACACATAGTTTGATTTGGTCTCTGGAGGCCTACAGGCTGTTCAGCACTCATCACTTCGAGTTTTTCTTCTCAAAAATGCACTCTCAGAGAGATATTGATATGGTGATACCTCAGAGAATGAAGGAGAAGAAGAGCTGACCCTATACCTGACTTTTGCTACAACCATCTCACCGAGTACAAAAAACCCTTTCTGCCTCTCATCTCTGCAAGTGGAATCACATTTTACACCACCAACCTGAAATCACGGTATTCAGCAATCTGATTGTTTTTTGTTTGTTTTTTGTTTTTTAATGTGAAAATGTTATATTTGTTTGCTATACAGGGTGTAAATAAACAATTGGATATTTTGAGTGCTGTTACTTTTAATGGAGTGGATATTGTGTAGCCATTTAAGCTATTTTGGATAAATGAGAGAATATGGAAAAAAAAAAGCTAAGCTTAAATCTAAAAATATCTAAAAAAAAAAAAATATCTAAAAATCTTGATTAGTTAAGACCAAGGAAAAAACTACTTACAAATTGCTTGTTTTCTTAAGGCGATGACCCCTGATTCTAATTTCTCTCACTCACTATCCTCCCTCCATGTCCAAGTTCATCAGCAGCCCAGTGGTTTATGACTCTTGACAGATTTCAGGGAAGACATCTGCAAAGATGGAGAGAGCAAACAAAGAGGCAGAGGTGCAATTTAGAGCACAAGTATACAAAATTCAAAACTCAATTTCCACAAATCTTTAACTTTGAGTCATAAAACTCTTCAGCTATCAAATGTTTATTTATTTATTTATTTTTTTTCAGGAAAATCTTTAAAAAAAAATTGCATAAGCGTAAACATTATCAGTTGACCACAATAAAGAAAAGAAAAAGACTCCAAAGTTTGGGGTCAAAAATACAGTAAAATCAGCAATATTGTAAAATATCATTACAATTTAAAATGACTATTTTCTATTTAATATATTTTAAAGCAAAATGTATTCCTGTGAAGACAAAGCTGAATTCTCAGCAGCCATTACTCCAGTCTTCAGTATCACATGATATATATAGTATTTTCTTTGTAAAATATGAAACTTTATTTTAAAAAATATGTCAAATTATACAATTTGCATACATACAAATTTGACATTTTTGACGTTTTTAATTCTGACTTTGGACCAATTCTGTAGAATGGCCTATATATTTAGGCATTAGAATTGTCCACAAATGCTTTAGCTTAACTTGATGATTTTTCCTTGGGAAAATCATAATTCTAATTACTCATAATCACTATGCCTATTTGCCATTGTGGCCAGTTCTTTTTTTAAGGCCAAGTGAATGTAGAATAGGGACAGAGCCAATGTGGTTTTCATTAATGGTTCAGAGTTCAATGTTAGCCCATTGCACAACCATTACAGAATAATAGGGTGAGTGGGCATTGCTGTGGCTGGTGGTCCCATCCAGCTGCCACTGGGAGACACAAGCTGTTGGACAGAGGTAAAGATGCCCCATATACCCCGGCCTCCAGGGGGTGTCAGAGTGCACTGCCCCTCATCCTTATCCCCTCTGTCAGGGCATTTGGGAGAGTTTTTCGCAAGCCGATAAATCATTGTTAAATGTTATCATGAGGCCACTGGGAAAACTTGCAGGAAACAGGAGTGACATAGGGAATGTAGGCGTTCATGAAGGTGGTCTGGTCAGCCTGCCAAAAACACAAGGAAGTGGTCAGAGTTAGTGCAGGTCTATTTAACATTTACCGTATATGGATCTCATTTCCAGTCAACATTGTGCTTGCAACATTGTGATTTTGACAAACTCTCGGTCATTGAACATGACACATGTTCATAAAGATGACATGATGGTTATACGAATGGCCGGTTTTGTTATCATAATGATGTATTTTGGTACTAATGCACACATATATGGGCAAGTGCATCATCCACATGCCAAAGTCCTCAAATTTAATCTAGTTTATATCTTATCCGACGTGCAGGTAATATGTGAGGTCAGAACATCATAATTATCACACCTGTCATTGTTAGGAATGGTTCCCAGAGCCCCCTTTACCAGTAAACCCACCCCCAGCCGTGACTTTTATTGCTTCATTAGTGCGTGCCACATGTTTTAGAGCACACTTGCCTTTCACTCACCAAGCAGAGATGATCACTGTGATCTAGAGGGTGGGAACAGAAACCATTAAGGAGCATCCTGAGTCTCTCCTCAGCAGTGTCCATGAACCACTTCTTTATCCTGAAATAAACAATCACTTAATCAAAATTACATTGCTGATTAACATATAAAAACAATATGGTGTTAAAGATCAACTGAATGTGGATAATATTTAATGACTTCCTTGGTAATCTCTTTCCTGGTTATTACATGCATATGTATAAAATAGAATAATCAGAATGCCAGCATTTATCAGTACTTAAAGTTTATTTTCTGTATTTATTATATTTGTATACTTTGTATTATATTCATCAGAAAAGTCCCAAAAAATATTAAGCAGCAAATCATCTCGGTTACGTATGTAACCCTCGTTCCCTGAAGGAGAGAACAGAGACATCACATCGGTGACCGACAAATTGGGATCTCGCTTAGAGAGACCAATCTACTTTTAGTGTAAACAAAACGAGCCAATGCACATTGGCATGCGATGATTGCATCCAGCTGCCGCTGATCGCAGCACAAGTATAATTAGGCAGCGGGTGCAATGCATAATCAGGTTTTCGATGAGGAGCCAAGCCGGTGACCCGGATGCTCTGGGGTGGTACAGCAGCTGTGGCGACGGGATGTGACGTCTTTGTTCCCTCCTTCAGGGAATGAGGGTTACATACGTAACCGAGATGTTACCTTTCAGTTGGTCACTCGCAACGTGACGTCGGTGACCGACGAATTGGGATACCTACCAAAATGCCATGGATGCTGCCCTTTCCAGTGTCTTGTGCGAGACTCGCGCACCCCCCTTTTTGGTGTAGGCCAGGGCTCGCAACAAGACAACCAGTCACTGTTGTCGTAGCATTGCCCACTCAGTGAGAGTGGATAACACTGGGAAAACGTACCTGTTCCACTTGTAACAGGAACGTTGCGAACCATTTAGGTGAATATGGAAGATTTAGAGGTGATTGCAACTCTAATGACTCATTTTGTTCCAAAACCGTGTGTTCATCTTCGAATATGGATTTAGATTTAGAGGTGATTGCAACTCTTCCAGAAAGGTAAATGGCAGAAATGTGACCATCAGAGGGTGCCGGGGAAAAATACATTTTGGTCCAAAAATATCAAAAACTCTGAGACTATACTGGTGGACTTTACAAATATGGGATCACGCTTAGGTCTTCTACATACCAAATGGAACCCAGCCGTCTACGGTTTTCAAGGAAGCATTCATTAAGCTGTTAACTGGCTTCAAATAAACCAAAGGAGATTCATTTACTCAAACAGGACTGGAGCTCGACGAAACATTGGTCTCCGATAGTACCGTTTTCTGTCGGACTCGTCCGTTTTCGAGAACGAGACACTGATGATACTGCTAAACCAGGGCCTCTCAAGCGCGTCTGAACCGAACTGGTTCTTTTGGTGATTGATTCTGAACCATGTTGAGGGCTTGAGAATCACGCCAGGATTACGTCGAGCGCATACTGGTGAACCGTCCACCGGTTTACAACTCTCCGGACTGAACTTCGCGGAAAGAACAGAACTCTAGTGACGAACCGGTTCTTGTTGGAACGGTCAATTGTTTCCGTTAGGCCGGTCCAGCTCTACATGAATTATCCCGGGATATTGATTTATTTGAACTCAGAGGGAGTGTCAAAAAAAGTTAACAGCTAAAGATTAATGGCACCAACCGTTTTCAAACGATTCAGTTTGGTTCAAGACCGGTTACACCGATGATTCGTTCGCTGTGCACGAAGCGACCCGGGAGATGCTTCTAAAGTCGTAGTTTTTTGTTATTTTTGGACCAAAGGAGGTGGCAGGTGAGTTTTTATTACCTTTCTGGACATGTGACGGGAGCCTAGACGGACACTATTGTCGGTTTCCGATGTATGCAATGGTCGCAGACATGTATTTGTCCATGCGGACCATTTAGGTGAATGTGCTTGCCTCGTAAATGCGCACTCTGAGATGGGCTCTGAGACTATAGGCACAGGGATCCGTACTGCATAAACAACCGTCTAGGCAAGGATTGATCGTGCCAGTGCAGGTGGGGGTCTATAGTACGGACTCTCCCAAACCAGGACCAACACTGCATGCCCGTTGTACGTGGCCCCCCAGCCAGTGGTAGAGGCATACGTATAAACCACAGCATGCCTGGAGACCTGTTCTAGGACCATGGGGTGAAGGTTTGGCAGGAGGCCAGTGTGACATAGACCCGGTGACTTGTGACTTGGACCCTTTGCTGGAGGCTACTGCATGGGAGTGGGGGCAGAGGCAGGGGGCCAGCCTCAGCGACGAGCAGACTGAGTCACTGCCGCCGATGGTTGGGTGGAGGCAGTAGCTGCACGCAGGGGCAGGATGTGCTTGATGGCTTCAGTCTGCTTCTGTGCGGCAGAGAAGTGCTTGGCGAAGTTCTCCACCACGTCGCCAAACAGGCGGTTTGGGACACGGGAGCATTTAGGAACCAAGACTTGTCTGCCTCCCTCATGTCACCCAGATACAGCCAGAAATGGAGCTCCTGGACCACCACTGTGGACATCGCATGACCCAGAGACCCTGCAGTGACCTTCGTCGCACGTAGCACGAGGTCAGTAGTGGTGCGGAGTTCCTTGAGAACTTCAGGGTCTTGACCACTCTCATGCAGGCCCTTCTGTGCCTTGGCCTGATGAACCTGCAATAAAGCCATGGTGTGTAAGACAAAGGCAGCTTCTCCACAAGCCCCATAAGCACTGCCGATCAGGACTGATAAGTACCTTCAGGCCCAGGAGGGGACTGATGGTTTGCCCTGCCAGGTGGCAGCGGTATTTGGACACAATTGCATCGCAAACGACCGCTCCACCGGAGGGACTTACGTATACCCCCTATGAGGGAAGACGAGCCACCGGAGTGGTTTCTGGCAGTGAAAGGTACCGTCCATGACCCAGTAAGCTCATCATGCACCTCCGGAAAGAAAGGTACCGGGGTGGGGCCCTTAGAACCAGGACAAACCACTCCTAGAAACCAATCATCCAGCCTAGAGTTCAGGACACGGTGGAGCCAGGATTTCCGGATCCGCATCCCCATCTGGCATTGCTGCCTGCCCAGAAGGTGGCAGCACTGCCGCATCATCCTGTCCAAAAAGGTCTGGCTCACCCTCGGATGCAGCGATCAAGTGGTACCCGACGGGAGGGTCCAAAGCGAGATCCCAAATTCAATTCAAATTGGCTACTGACGTGATGTAGAGAGTGACCGTCTAAAATGGAACAACATATTAGAATGATTTCTGAAGGGTCACAAGACACTAAAGACTAGAGTAATGGATGCTGAAAATTCAGCTTAGCCATCACAGGAATAAATTATATTTTCAAATGTAATAAAATTGAAAATTGTTTTTAATTGCAATAATATTTCATAGTATTACTGTTTTTACTGTATTTTTCATTAAATAAATGCAAACATGGTGAGCATAAGCAACTTCTTTCAAAAACATTTAAAATCAATAATTAATTTGCTGGAGAATGCATCCATAATTATAGCTGCCTAACCTACCGTAGTTAAAAATAAAAAATAAAAATAATATATTTTTTTTTAGTAGATTTAAAAATAAATCTACTAAAATGTATTTGAAATACATTTATTTCATGCCAAGTATACTACAAATACATTTATATATTTATGTACTTAATAAAAATACCATGCAAATGTACTTTTAGTATACTAAACTGGTATACTTAAAGTCTGCTAAATTGGAACAACTAATTTTGTACTTAATGTACTTTGTGCAGAAGTAATGCTGACGTCCAACTAAAGATAAAAGTATATTTGATTGTGTTAAAGTGGAACTAATGCAAGTATACTTTAGGTACACTTTAAATATCTTACATTTAAAGACTGATATTATTCAA
The DNA here is from genome assembly GCF_018340385.1 of Cyprinus carpio. NCBI lineage: Eukaryota > Metazoa > Chordata > Actinopteri > Cypriniformes > Cyprinidae > Cyprinus > Cyprinus carpio. Next base: position 9,014,333 of record NC_056592.1, read on the forward strand.
AGATCATACACTCCTCATCAACAGTGACATTACAACACATTTTAGGCTTACTATTAAGAAATGTGCATTGTGCACAAGTAGTACTCCAAATAAGTTTAATTATAGTTTTTATATCAGTAAGTTTGGAGCAATATGTCAGTAAATATGTTAATAGATTTGAACTATACTTAGTATGAAATAAATTTATTTTAAATATATAACTTTTTTCTAGGGTAGAAACTCATTCCACATATATATTCATATGAGATACTATACAAAATAAAAAATAATAACAATAATAATAGATTTAGATCAGCATTACATGCATAATGCACAAAATAGTAGCAACAACCATTTAAGCAAATCTATTGTCTTCTCATCTTTGTATTTGTTTATACAACAATTTAAAACAATAGACCATCGATGGGGTGAAATGTGACTACTTTTCTGAACTGTACAGGTATTTGTAGATTTGTGTGCATACATGTGAAAGAAAGAGCGCAAGAGAGAGGTAGAGGGGTGTGGGGTGCCGAGAACAAGACCCCAGCAAATGCTCATTAGAGTTGACCTTGGCACCAGGAGCATACGTTTGATGGATTGGGTACAGGGCCAAACAAGACCCCGGGGAGCCATGATCTTATCTCTTATTGTACATACACCTCCCTCCTACTGACCCTATCCCTGAGCACTCACACTGCTCTCCTTGCCACGCATCACAGGCAGAATAAATCTGTGCTTGACAGAGAGAGAAACAGTGTCAAGGCATGGAGGGGAAAAGAAGATGGAGGCGAGACAGAGAGAAAATCACACAGATTCCCTGAAAAACCAATAGCTCACTGAGGTGTCATTAACCACACAAGTCAGCTGTATTTCTTCAGTCAAGACATCGCTTACCAGAGCCGAGGAGATGGTAGGCTGCAAGATGGGGATTGGGAAGAGGGCAATGAAGAATTGAGGAACAGAGCAAAATATTGAGAAAGAGCTGATGAGTCTTCATTGCAATGAGTCTTTAGTCCTGTGGGACATGAAGGGGAGTTTGTTCCCAGAGCTTCAGCCATCCCTCTGTTCTTCCTCTCCTGTCGCAGCGCTCAAAATCTTCCCCAGTAACTTGTAGGCAGGGGACAGGCATGAGGCAATCAATACCTGCAGGAAGGAAAAATCTAGCAAGCCCTATTCACATGGCTTCTCTCCCACAGCCCCTCACAGAGATCTTTTATTCCTTTTTACTGTACCTGAAAGAGATGGAGCTCCTATGGGTTTCTGATGGAACAGGAGAGGAAAACGACTCTTTTAAGCATTTCATCTCAGATGAGCCACAACCTGAGAGTGTGAGCTTAAAAAAACAAGTAATTGTCCGCGGTGGACTGCTGAGACCAGAATGGAAGAGGAGGCTTATGATGGCTATAAGCATTCATAACGTGATGTTATGGGGCTCACAAGTGCTTTCAGTGCTTCTTTGATGAAAGTGGATTCTCATGAAAAACATGATTAAGAAGTTTGATACGATTATCTTCAGTGAGTACTGTAAAGTGATTTAGAAGCCCATTTTAATCACACTACGGCTAAAAAGTATTTGAAAAGAAGATTAATACTTTTTATTCACCGAAAAGGCATTACACAGACCAAGAGTGATTTAGTTGACAGAACAAAAAATTCATGCTGTTCTTTTGAACTTTCTATTCATTAACAAATTATGGGTGGGGAAAAAAGTATCATGGTTTCCAGGCAAAAGGAGCCCCAACTAAGTATTGAGTGCTGTACATGCTCATACTTTTCATTTTTATACTTTTTAGTTGTCCAAGATTTCTAAAAATCCTTTCTTTGTATTGGTCTTAAATTATATTTTAATTTTCTGAGATACTGAATTTGGGATTTTCATTAGTTGTCAGTTATAAACATCAAAATTAAAAGAAATAAACATTTGAAATATATCAGTCTGTGTGTAATGAATAAATATAATATACAAGTTTCACTTTTTGGATGGAATTAGTGAAATAAATCAACTTTTTGATGATATTTTAATTATATGACCAACACCTGTATATATAGATATATATATATATATATACACACACACACACACACACACACACATACACGTACATTCTAATTTTACAGATTTATTTATTATTAATCATTCAGGATAACAAAAAAGCTGAATAAGTAAAAGATGTATTGCTGTGCTGTGTAACTGAAGGGACAATTTACACAATTGTACATCATGACCAGCTGCTCCACTGAACACATACGCACTGAACATAGATTGGGGATCAGATTTGATGAAATTATTTATTATAATAATTACAAATTCTGTAAGTGATGCACTTAATCGTCATTGCCAGATTGATGTGATGCAGTACATTTCTGCATTGTTATATCTACACAGATATTTGTTATGGATATGTGCTATTTAGCCAACATAATGAATGCATTTTAGTTCAGGGCAGGTCAGATGGGTGAGCTGGACCATTTAAGCAGTTATCTGAGCAGACGGAGTGAGACACACAGATGCTAAGCCTAGGTTATCACACTGATGGAGTGAGCCAGCTGCTGGCCTGAGGTCAGTGACTCCTCTGAGAACTGTGTGAGCATCATTAAAAAACGTATTTTCTTTGTTTATGTGGCACTGACCATTTTACACATTGGCAATATCACCATTTAGTCTTAAACACCTTTTCAAGTCAAGCAAATGAACAAAAATACATATATTTTCATGGCCGTTGGACACATGGTGTGAAAAGGACAAAATTGGCTTCCCAGAGGAAAGATGAATCCACCCCCATGTCCTAAGTCGCTGTCTCTCAGTCTTCTCCTATCTGCTTCTTAACAACTGGGTGGGCTTGATGTCTTATCTCTGATATTTCTCCACTCTGGGCTCATTTCTGACAGTTGGGGATGGATACACAGCAAGAATGTTGCTGTAATTGCATCTGGTTGCGTCATGAAAAAGTAATAATGCACTGTCAAGGACGTCAAGGTGTCAGCGTTCAGCGAAACTGATAAGTTGTTGGCGGCCGTGAAAGTAAAGCCCCTTTCCAGAGCCAAACCACCAGTGGACTGCGGTAAGTTATGAGGAGGGAATTCCTGAAGGACATTTGCCAATTACCCATCTCTTTGTTTAATTGGAGGAGAGGTGGCACAAATGCAGAAATGCTTGTTTAAAAAAAAAAAAAAAGCATTGTGAATCACAATGCCAGAATTTCTGCAGGCTGATAGGAAACTGTATGGTTTCCTTCATTGGAGTAACATTTAGTCAGACCAAAAATGCAGAGATGAATTGACTTAAGAAGTGAAAATTACACATAAAAACCCATAAATCAATAGAAACAAGTCAGACACTAGTGTACCAGTCTCAACATTTATTAAGGTGAAGAGTTTTGTGGACGCTTCTGATTGCAGTACTGATTTGTGTATAGACCTTAGTCAGAGCTATATTTAATTTTTGAAAGGAATGAAAACGAGGCTGTGAGGGATAGAAGTACAGTGCATTCAATGGATTGCATTGTTGTTTAACAACATGCCAACTGTTTAGTTGATGAAACATCTTTCCAAAAAAATTTAAGTAGAAAAAAAAAAAAACCCAAAATTACATGCAATCTTGAAGAGTACAAACACAGTGCATGCCACTGTAAAGTCTATAAGTCTATCACTCACAGACTTGTTTTCATCTGCCCAAAATTCAAAAAATGTCAGCCATGACTAAGGTCTATAGTACACATTTTTGTGGTCAACATTGTGCATGTGACAAAAGACCACAGGAATTAGTTATACATGTTGTTCTTTATACACAAGGAAGAAAAGCAAACATTGCTGCTTTTCTCATAAACTCTCAAGACTGCACAATATCAAAAATATTAATTGAATACAGCAAATAAAGGTGCAGAATATAGTGTTTGAGGCAAAGGGACCACTATCATAATACTTTTACAGTGCTTTTCCATCATTTTGGATCTTGACAGCTTCAGTCTTATTCACTTTCATAGTATTGAAATACGTAGCCTGTATCTTCTTCAAACTCATGTTTTGTGCTCTACGGAAGCCTGTCAGTCATACAAGTTTGGAACAGACAGAATTTAAATGTTTGGATGACTATCCCTTTAATATGCTGCTAGCCTAGTTCCTGTGCCACTTGATTTGATAAATCTATTCTACAGCACAGAGCTGGATTTAGACTAAAGCAATTTTGCATATGTTAGGATTCTACCTGCACTGCTAAAAAGACCAGCTTAGCCTACCACTATGAATTTCCAAGCAGGTTTATACTGGTCTTGCGGAATGACCAGCATGTTCACTGCCATTCAAAAGTCTGGGGTCAGTAAGATTTTTCTTTTATTCATTAAGGGTGCATTAAATTAACCATAAGTGACAGTAAAGACATAATGTTACAAAAGATTTCTATTTCCGAAAAATGCTGTTCTTTTGAACATTCTGTTTATCACATTTTATACAAAAATATTAAGCAGCACAACTGTTTTTGAAATTGATAATAAGAAATGTTTCTTCAGCACTAAATCAGCATATAAGAATGATTTCTGAAGAATCTTGTGACACTGAATTCTAAAGTTATGGCTGCAGAAAATTCTGCTTTGCATTTTGAAATATATTTAAATGGAAAACTATTATTTTTAATTGTAATAATATTTACAAAATTACTGTTTTTGCTGTATTTTTGATCAAATAAATGCAGTCTTGGTAAGTATAAGTGATTTCTTTAAAAAATATATTACAAAATTTTACCAACACCAGACTTTTGGACAGCAGAGGAGTTCTGTTGATTTAATTAGATGAAAACCTTATACCAGCATCCACAGCATATGCTGTTGACCAGCCTTGCTTTTGTCTCTTTTCTCATTGATTATCTTAGAAATCACTCACAAAATGTTTAGATTAAATTGCATTCCTCCTCAGTTCACCTGCTCTCAAACTCCCGATTTACTCACAAACAGGCCCAATGCGCGTTCCATCCTAAAGTTAAACAGATTCTGCAAAAGAAGAAAAGAGAAAAGGGCAGAAAGGTTGCAGGCTTTAGAAAGAGATTATTTGGACCAAAAGCCCATAGATTGATCCTATTGTATTTTAATAATGTGTCTATGGACTCACTTAGACATGCAAAGAGAGAGAGAGTCACCAGGATTGACTCCTCATAAGAAATCAATGTTTGGAGAATAAAAGCCAAGGGTCAAAGTTCCCTTTAGTTCCCAGAGTTGTGAAAGAAAGCATTAATCAATTCTCACATCATTATCATGTTGACTGCTCATCTCCCTTCTCCCATCTCCTTTAACCCCTCACTCCATCTTCTCACCACCGTCTTTCCTTTCTTCCGCTTGTGTACATTTCGGATTTCTCAAGCGTTTGAGATTAGCTGACCTTATGGTCACTAGGGTGGTTTCAGACGCGCACACACTGGCAAACAAAAGCGTACACTTTTTCTCCCACTTTCTCTCTCCCTTTGCATGCTCCCAAGCAAACAGTAACGTGACCCTGATGGTTTTCACTTCGGGGCTTTCTGCTGCCCCAGTGTGGCAGAGTTCATCCCGGACTCTCTCAATGAACTCACAAAAGGCTATGAAACATGCTGCCACTCCCCCTGGCGGCTTTGAGGAGCTCAGGAAAGGCCCATGTGTGCATCCGCAGTCCCCATAAGGTCCTGGGTAATTAAGTGCATATGCTCATTAGCAACCCGTCCTTCTCTGTATTCCCTAAACTTTGCATATACCTCTATCTATATATCCCCCATCCCTCCTCTTTTCCCCATGGTTTGTCAGATGAAGTGATTGCTTCTCTCTTCCACCCCCTCAGTGGTATTTAGCTATTCTCATTTGCATGTACATGCCCTTGCTGTGCGGCCAGCGAGCTGCTGAGATTGATCAACAACACAGCGGCATGTTTTATTACATGTCAGTCGGAGGCAGGAACCAGACGCAATGCGCACATACACGCGCGCACACACACACACACGCATGGAATGTAAACAGTCCATCTTCATGAACATGTACACACAGACACAAGAGGACGTAAATCTGATGTGTGCACCTATTTAAAGGGATATTGTTGAAATAAATAATTTACTTCCAAATCTGTAGCACATTCTTTTTTCTGTGCAACACAAAATAATCTCACAATGATGTTTTGGACCCCACTGACTTTCACTGAGTAGACAAAACCTGTTTGATCAAATATCTTTTATGTTCAACAGGATTTTTGAGCGAACTGACTCTTTACAATCAATTGATATTTGGCCTTTCGTTTATTTTGACCATCTACACAATGAATATTTCTATCAAAAACACAGTCAAGGTCACGAACACCTGTCTTTTACGTTTGCATTTTATGGATGTGAATGTACGCATCATTCCACATCCACTCTAAGGATCCGCATCCAATTCAGTGTAGCTGACTCAATAATTTGCAATCTGCCCAGATCAACTGTCGAATAAACCCACAAATGTTGCCCTGAGATTCTTATCGAGTTTCTATTCCTGAAGAAACTGTTTTTAAGACTTTGGCAGAGCCGACTCTGCCATTTCCTCGGCTTGAAAGCCTGATAGATATTAATATGCGCAAATGGTGGATGCAGTACAAAACGCTGGTAATGAAGTGAAGAGCTTGGGGCTCTTGTGGAGCTTAAGAGCAGGCGTGGGGGTGCCAGCACATGGTTAGCCATATGCCTCTGAGCAGTTAGCAGGCTCCTCTGGGAGGCCTTGGGGAGTGCTTGCTTGCTTGCTTTCCTTTCCTCTTATATTTTTAGAGACACGCTTTTGTTCTGATTCAGTCCCCTTAAATATATGAGCTGCCCTTCAACCTGATTTTACACTAGGGTTTGTGACTGATTAGTGAGTGCCGGAAAGCATGTCTATGAGTAGTTGGAGTAGCCTCCTATAGTGAGGGGTTAGCAGCTCTGTTAGCTTTCTAGACTAGATGTGGGATGAAAGGGAGCAAGAGGTCATGATAAGGAGATGTTTTTTTTTGTTCAGCTTACTGCAGGTGCTCTGTCTCACTTTGTGTGGTCTAAAGCACTGGTTTTGTGTCGGGACACAGGTTTTACATTTGGTATCATGTAGAGACCCTACACAATATTGCATTATTAATGTACAAAATAAATAAGATTATATTTTCTTTTAGCTTGCATTGTTTTGTTCATGGTGAGAGCAGGTCACATATTTGGCCTGCTCAGCCTAAAATAATTTTTTGCCAGAAAAAAAACATTGCTAAAAATAATGCAAAATTAGATTGGACACATAACCTGTGATGTCAACAAACAAAGATATGGGAAGCAGGAACAAATGTATATACATTTGCACACATTTAAAACCAAATATATGTGTGTGCATGTTGTGTGTGTGTGTGTGTGTGTGTGTGTGTGTGTGTGTGTGTGTGTGTGTGTATTTATAAATGTGTATGTGGCGCCATTTGTGTAAATTTATTACAATTATTATTATTATTTTTTTAATTTTAATAAAAGCTCACAATTACACAGCTGTAAGTGTTCCTCTATGACACCTATAAATTCCCACTTTGTGGAAAAAAAAGATTCCATATGATGCAAAACATTAATTAGTCATTTAGTCATTCCCAACACATTATAACTTATGAAGTTAAAACAATTAAATCAAATCAACTGACCCAACTGATCAAGATTCATAAACTGGCTCAAAACTCTCTCAGACTGGTTTAGGGTCACTGGGTCATCCTTACCGCTGAGCCCTGCCAGAATCAGAACAGACCTGTGACACATTTTGGGTCACAACCCACCAGTTGAGAACCACTGCTTTATAAAGTACAGTACATGATTGACAGTGAAACAGAGAAAGCAAGTGAGTCACTCACTGAAGACTCTGCTTGTCACGAAGACATCTGGATGGAGAGATCTGTTGTTCTATAGAGAGAGAGAGAGAAAGAAACGAAGGAGGAGGAAGTGAGAGGGATTGTTCTCTTTTAGATCTCATTGTAGCCCACCAGCCTGGCTGAATCTCTGCAGTCCCCGAGGAGTGAGTGCGAGTAATCCGGGCTCTGCCTTCTCCTACAAACGCCAGGATCAGCGCTCCTCGCACAAGTAATTAGAAGATAATGGGCAGTAATGCGGCCCGATCTGTCCCCATTATCTGCTGGCACTGCCAGCACAGCGCCATCTGGTGCCTGATCTGGACACAGCAGATCTTGAAAATAGAGCCTGACATTAACTTAATCCAACCACACCTTTTCGTTCCTTTGAGGTCTGTGTGTGCGTGAGTAGACAAAACATAATTAAAGAAGGTGTGTCTACCAGAGAACAATAATTAAAGAGAATATCCCTATTAAATGCCTTATTGTGTGTGTGTGTGTGTGTGTGTGTGTGTGTGTGTGTGTGTGTGTGTGTGTGTGTGTGTGTGTGTGTGTGTTAATTAGTATGTTGCTGTAATTTTTGTTTCATTTAATTTAGTGACTAAAGGGAGCCAAGCAAGTATTTTGATTTCTTTTATTGTTTTAAAATATTTGGCACTATATGAGTGACAATAATTTATCCCATGTCCCAAAGTAACAGTTTGGCCACTACCAAGCTTAGTAATTCCCTGCATTTAATAAATCATTGTGTCAATTAATGTCAGACTGCCTTTGTTTTGGAAACATCCATTCCATGCTTAAACCAACAAAGAAGTATCTTAAAGATTTACTAATAATTTGACATGATTATACAAAATGCTAACAGGTTTGATATTTTAATATCATCCCCTATTAAAAAAATTCAGTCCAATTTTGTTTTTGTATTATTATATTGAGAGTTCATTATTTTAAAAGGAGATAACTATAATAATGTACATGTGAGGAAACAACTTTAAATAAACTCTAAAAGAAAAGATAAAATTGTAACTTGAATTTCATTACATTTTGTTTTTATTAAATATATTATAACTATAAATACTTGCTATTAATACAGCATACATAAATATATAAAGTACACAAGTACAGTTCTTTCAAAAAGAAAAACCATCAAATAACTAATTATGTTACTAGATGTGTTCAAAACATCTATATGACCTATACTAAAAGCTGGCATCACCAATTAATTCTTAAAGTAATTTTTCCACATATGTATAAAACAGACACAGACAGCACGCGTTTAGTAGAATGAGCCAGCATTTGAGATTATATATCAAAGTTTACTCTGTGTGTGGTTCTCCAGTAGCTGTTCTGGGCATTGATGTTTAGCCCACACCTGAGGCACCCCTCTCCCCTTACTGCCAGGTCAGGTGTCCGTTTCTGCACCCAAAGCTGCTGAATGCCAACACCTATGTCTACGCTTACAAGAAAACTGGCAGCGCTTTTAAAACTGGATACACTGATCCTTATCCTTTAGCCATCCCTTCCTAGACATGTTTATTCATTTATCATGTTTGGTCTTTCTGTGTTTTCTAGGTATTACAGGGCTAATGACATTGTTCATTTGTTTATATCTCACACGCAAGAATGAAATCCATGCATAAACTCACAGGTAGACTAAACTTCAACTTCCCGTTGACCCCTCCCATTACTGATCTATAATAAAACAGATGATATGCAAATATAAACATAAACACCACAAATCAACACAAACTCATAGTGTTTTCCGCTGCATCTCCCTCCCACCCTCTGTCTCTCCGTTCCACTAATTTGCTCTTGCAGCAAACCTGTCTCTTTATTGAGATGCTAACTCCCTTTATGAGCACCTAATCCTGTAGCACGGGGGATAATTTATAGGGCATTTACATGAGGAAGGCCAGCTAATTGGGAGCATGTGTCTGAGTAAGCCTGTATGACGCCCCTGCACTACAAATGAGTGTCTGCCTGCTCTGACATCATCTCTTTGCATCTTAATATCATTTACCTTTCTTAAACTTCCTTCCATGCTATCATATATTCCACCTGCCTCTATAAACTGCATTGTTAGCGCTTTCCATGCCATTGTGAGGCTGAAACCCAAGCGTATCTCCTGGAGTCTGTTAGTTTGGTCCTTCTAGACCGCACTGATGTAGCGGACAGGTTGCCTGCTGACCTAGTTGCGAAGTGCACGTTTGTTTTTCCCGCCTTGCTTATTTTCTTTCTCTGACCTCAAAAGTTGGTCTGAAATGATTCACCAGCGGACAAAAGAAGAATAAGGGGGTGAACGCTGAGTTCAGGATTTAATAATCCTCAGGTAGCAGCCGTAGTCATGATTAGGTGTGATATACGACCACTTTAAATGAATGGCTCCGAAGCTCGGAAGCCCCCTCCCATCTGATTGAACACGTCCCCGCTCCTTACGCAGATGTCACCTTTGGCTAAGTGCCACATGCGAGGCTGGAAAAGTGCAACTGAGAGATGCGCTGCTACACCTCTGAAGGGTTGACCCCGACCTCTGTGGCCAATGGGGGAAGTGTCCGGGTCGCCCTCCGCCAGCTAAGTGGCCCTTTATGTGCCGGCGATTTCACCTGCTCTGTGATTCTCCTCCTCGGTCTCAACAGTGTCCTGCACCGCTCTGAGAACCACCCCAACCTTCTTCCTCATTTACATCAGCTCGTTTTTTATAGCTTCACGGTTATATATTGGGCTTTGTCTGGCTGTGCGTGTACCTGCACTGGTCCCAGCTGCTGCTCATTAATAACCTGGCCTGCCGCAGTCGCGGAGAAAGAAATGGGCGAGCTACTTACCATCCCGATAAAACACTCAGACGCTGTAAGCACAACAGTGTGGATACTCCATAACACAAAAAGAAAGGAAGGTGTTATTGTGATGTGTGCATTAAACAGAAAGTCCTTCTCAGTGTTTTTGACCGTTCCTGTGGACAGTATAGGTGAAACTGAGTGTCCTAATGAGATGGCTTCTATTATAGGACGAGGAGAACAGCAGAGGGCCTGAAATCTGTTACCCTGATCGCTGCTTAGAGAGCCAGAGGGGAATTAAAAGCATGGAAAAAGGATTTCTTTAGCACGCCTCATCAAAAGGGAATTAGCACGCTCCAGGAGGGGTGGCAGGAGAAGGCAACACAATGAAGGGATAAAGGGGCAAACAGCAGGATGAGCTGGTGTTCCACCTCTCAAGATTAGGCCAGCTTAAAGATTGAAAACACTGAGCCTGAACACCTCTGACAATGTAGTTTCTGTAAACTTTGCACAGTTTTGGCTAGATTACATTAGAGTATGGCCTAAGTCTTTTTTAAACTGGCAAAGGCAGGGTCTAAAATTGCCTCTTTGCCACACTGGATAGTGGCAGATAAACTGAGAGAATTATATAATAAATAGTACATTCTGGACACTTTTATTTTGGAATATTTTAAGTAGAATATTTTTTACAAATGTGAATTAATTATTTGTTTTTTTCCTGATATTTCTGACAGTCACCTCAGATAATCGCAGGTCACTAAACTAGTGATACAAACAAACAAACAAAAAAGCAAAAAAAAAAGTATCTTAGAACTTCATTTATTATAATGGTGCTAAATTTTCCACTGAAATTGTAGAAGTTGTTAGGATGCTGTTTTTTTCTTTGCTTAAGTTCCTGTTTATGACTTCAACCTTGTAGTATGTTACACTTCTTTATGTATTTGCCAACCAGCGAGTTTCAGCACTGTCTCTTTTTACTCATTTGGTGCTGGCGAGTTTAAATTTTGCACCTTGTGTACAAGCATAGGATTGTTTTTAAAAAAAAAAGTAATTTTCCCACTAAGTTACATCATACTCTGTGATGTATTCTAACTTTTAGGCATGTTTACACCAGTGAAAGAATATTTCACTTTAAAACAGAATGAAATGAACTACAAAATCATAAAAAAACACCTAAAACAAGTGCATGAGCAAATTATTATTATTTTTTATAATCGTCACTCACCCATTGCTTTAATAATTCGACTTAACATCAGCAACAATCTCTAAAATGTATGAAGTTTTCAAGCTAAGCGTTCCCTTTGGCAACAGGAGCCTAATTTCAGGGCTTAATTTCTCTCTCAAATAAAGTTTTCTCTTTAAGTGCTGAGAGAGTTGAACCCTTCAGTGTAACGGGAGTGGGAATCGAAAACCAGAAGTTTAAAGCTGCTCCTGAGATCTGCCTCAGGCATCTCAATTCGACCTGAGGTGTTACATCACCAACAAAACCTTCGATTTCTCTCCTCACACACCTTTCCCTCTTTATTTTCCCCTTTTTGTAACTCAACGTGGCACCTCTGTCTGATTTGATGAAGTGAGCTTTGAGGCATCCGGCGCAAGACGTGCAACAAGCAGCAAACAGTGTGTAAACTAATGTCAACAGAAGTCCTCGCCACTACTCCTCACCTTCACACTGATGAAACACGCTGAAATTGCACCTAGTCTAAACAGACAAGCTCTGCTATGATTTCTGGTTCATCTTCTTCGTGAGGTTACGTCATGGTTTTGGTGGTGTTTTCAGGACTAAAGAGGAGTTATATTGAGGGATTATTGCATTAGTCTGACTTGAGTTGTTTTTATTTGGTGTGTGTAGTGACATCACAAAGGGCTTTGGTGTGTTAAAGAAAACCTCTCAAGAGTCAGTTCAGTGTGCTATGTTTTTGCTTGCTCATATAGAGCTCCAGACTAAATGAAAATGACTAGGAGCCACTGGCTCCAAAAAATGAAACTTTTAGGAACCTAATGACTTTACAGAATTACTCTATAAAGGTGGTTGTTTAGAAGTGCTTCAGTTCATAGTTTTCCACTTTAGTTGTATTTAGAATACATTTAATGCTGACACTCTAGTGATCCTGATTGTATTTTGACCATATCAACATCATTCTGTTTTATAAGAATATTTTTTGCCTCGCAACTAAAAGTCGTTAACAATTTTCCCTTATAATAATTCAACCTAACAAATAGACCACATTATGATAAACATTAACCAACAATTTTAACCATTCATTTTATTTAAATGTTTGTTTTTAATAACATGTATTAAATTTATTCCAATAAAATTTGTGAATATATACAGTTTCTTACATGTTGTCATACTGTATGAACAGTCAGTAAACAAATTTAATTTAATTCTATTAAAAAAAAAATACTTGTGAAGCAGTTCCTGGTTCATTTCAAATCAGACATGACCTACCATTTTAAACAAATCGCAGTTTAGTAACAGCTTTTCACAATTCACATGCAGATTTGAGACAGTTTCATGTATTTTAGAATTAAAAAATAACTGGTTTATAAGAGTCATTTGTTCATGAATTGGACAACTCTGCTAGTGCTGTTCATTATTGCATACAGGGAACTCTGGTGTGAACTTTAAAGAAGCAAATAATTAAGTAATTAATTTAATAATAAACCACCAAGATATCTGATGAAAATGCATATTTATACACAAGGTTTTTCAGACTAATTACATCTTTAGAGCATGTGCCAATGTTTCTGTGAACAATGAATACAGCGCAATGCCCGTTTTAAAAACAAATGACTCTTTAATGACTAGATTTTAAATTATGGTTGCAAATGTTTATGCTAAAATCCTATTGAATGTGTTTTTAATTGTTTGTACTTGCAGAATGTTACATGCATTCAGCATTAGTTATTCCCACTGGATATATTTGCAGTTTTTTTCCTCTACCCCCTTTTTCTGTACTCCAGTGGAGCACTATTTCTTTCTCTCGTCCCCTGCTTTGCCCTGACCAGAACATGCAGTATTGTGTCTTAATCAGTGTTAGGCTAATTCTGACCTAGCAAAGTTGCATTCTTCAACTTGTCCGGCTATGTGTCCCCACGCACCTTCTCCCAATCCACGTCCCCCCAACTGCACACACAAACTGCGAGCGTCTTGTTGCTGTACTTAATACCCAGGGGCTTCCACCCCTGCCAAGGTACCACACTGTGAAACAACAAACCCCATCAGTAACCAGCACACTCTACTGTACGACCGCCCCACCCCGCTCGTGTAGATTCATCTCGTCTCCTCGCACCTAGCCCTGATCATCACCAGTCTGCATTACGGTGATTTATCGCTTCCCATACTGCGGAACGGCAATAGATCAAGCAAGTGGCGGGGGGCCTGGGGAGGTAGAGTGGGAACATGAGACGCAGGGGCCTGCAGAAAAACCCACCTATGATGAAGTGCTCTGTAACAAACAGCAGCACCCAGTAGTCACTTTATCAGAGCAGCCATTCCACACACCCTTAATGCAGCTTCATTAGGCACACCTCCGTTTTGTATGCCACAATGTTTTGTTGACCCGTGGTTTCTTGCACACTTTAAAATTTGAATATGCATAAAAAATAAAGTATTGTTGGATGATGTTTGTTTCTGATGATCTCTAGTTCATTTTTTCCTTGTGTATTCCGAATGCGTTGTTTCTTTTAACAGTATTGTGTTAATAGACTGTGGGAGAACTATATTGTTGTCCACTTAGGCTTTCAGTGACTTGACTTGCATTCATTGACTCAGATATAGAAACCCTGTGGGATACTTGTGCCATTGCCCTGATGTTTTCTTTGGCCATTTGCACCTAATGGCCAGTTCACACAGTGCATAATGCAATTAAGCCACATAAAAGTATTTGCTAATTTATTTATTGCATACTTGTAGTCACATAGTGTACAAGGCTATGAAAGCTTGTTTCTGCAGAAAATCATTGTTTGAAAGTATCTTCTGTGTGAGCTGTGATTTCACTGAAATTTTGCTAATGTAACCTGCACCAAATACAAAAGGATATTTTTTAGATCAATCATTAAAAAGATCATAATTGTTTTTATTTTTATACCTTTTGAGATATAAAATCCAATAAAATTACAAGACGTAAATTTGCAAATCCAAGAAATAGTCACAATTATGAGAAATGAAGACGAGAATACAAAATATTTCACACAGTGTGAAATAAAAACTCTTGAGATAGAAATGGGTTTCCATACAAGGCAGATTTTTGTTACTCTCTGAAAAAAGTGTCATCTGAACAATTAAAAAAGTAAAATGTTACTTATCCAATAAGTGCACGTTCTTGTAATTCACTTTGTTTAAGCGCCTGCAAATTTTTTTTTTTTTTTAAGTTTAACAAAAGTTAAAAAATGCTTTTATAGGGATTATAGACACTTAAAAGAATAATAAAAGGTTTAGATCGGTTAGAAAAAAGTTAAATTTACCCAATTATAACAGGATTACGTTTTTTTTGCCAAGTGCTTGAACTCTGTAGATGCATTTAAAAAAAATTGTTAAGAACAATATAACTTTAACATCAGTTTGTAAAGCCAACATATTTAAGAAAAGATAAACCTGTATTAGTATAACTGCTGTTAGACGGAAACCTCAGTGGAGCTCTCAGTGGACACCTGTTCTCTTTTACTGAGATGGAGGAGTCTTCAGTCTTTTGACATGCTGTAAACTCTGATTACAGATGGGATTAGGTTATTTAAAATGCAATATGCGTATCCCATCACCGTATGGCCTGGTGAGCAAATCGTCCACCTTGCGTATGGACTGTAAATCGAGAATAAAGAGGGAACCCCACATCTGTGTCTCAAAGGGACGGGATAGAAAAGATCAGGAGAGGCGAAAGATGGTAGAGACCTGTACGTATGACATCGCCATTGTTAGTATGTGCGGATGAGGCGGCTCAGTTAAATTGCTAACAATGAGTGGAAGCAGAAATCCCCCTCTTACAGGGGGCCAAAGGCACACAACACTATTATCATAGTCATTTAAATAAAATAATCTCATTTTCTGCATCAGCTAGAGGGGGTGACCAAATTTACTGACGTGACAGTGTGCCATGGCAGATGAAGTGGTAACGGCATTGGGAAGGGAGGGTGGAGGTTTGGGGTTGAGGGTTATGTGGGATTAGTACTCTTGAACCTTTCTGTAGACATTTCCATCTTGTGATACTGTTAAGGGGTGTTTCAATGTGTGTGTGTGTGTGTGTGTGTGTGTGTGTGTGTGTGTGTGTGTGATCATATCTGTGTGTGTGTGTGTGTGTGTGTGAGAGCGAGAGAGAGTGGCGCTGGGGTGTGAAGGCGTAATATCAGATCTGACAACAAAAGGATAGTGGAGTTGAAAAAAAAAACAGCACAGATGCAAGCTGTTTCTATTCTTCTCGTCTTCCGGTCCAGTGGAAAAGTTGATGAAGTTTAAATGAAGCAGAATTAGGAGATCAAGCAGGCAGGCGCGTGCTGATACTATCCGTAAGCCCTCTCCCAAAGGATTCCACGGAGCCAGGAATTGAGCGCAGGCCAGCTGACTTGGATGAAATGGAGAGAAAGAGCGGGGAAAGATGGGAACGGAGGGAGAGCGAGGGTGATGGAAGGATGAAGCATTCTCTAAATGTGATAATCTCCAATCACCTCTAACATCAATTCTGTCAAGGCCTTGGTTAATGAGCTCACGGCTGCTTGAGCATCGTGCCGCCCTCCCTCTTCTCTGTTTCCCCCACCCTTCCTATCATCACTGTTATTCTTTTTATTTAATCCTCCTCTCTTCAGCTGATTCGAGGGATGCGAGAAGCCTATTATGCAGGCCTTACTGCTCTCGTCTATCTAAATGCTAACGATGTGAGCAGTTTCCGGAGGGAGAAACATGCATTCGGAAGAATAGGGGCTAATCTGATGATGACTTGAGCACTCTTCCATTGCATTTTATCAAATTATTTGTGAGGATGGAGGGAAGGCGGCATGCTTTCTGACACTTTCTCTCAGAGGTCACTGGCCCTCATCAACACGCTTGTTTCCACTTGAGATACGCCGGCCCTTCTGCAATGGCCGAATCGAGCGGCTTCATTTTTCAACCAGTTCTCACCCTCACATATTCGACTCTCTTTTAATACCCACTGCTTAGATATTGATGGAAAAATCACGGGTGTCTTTTATGCCTCTTGTTGTTTCTGCATGGACTTAGATGGGCTGAATTGATTGGCTGTGGCTGGTGTAGTGGGTTGGAAAGCTTGGGGTAAAAGCTTTGGGTCACCTTGCAACCAAAGCAGTTTTTTTTTTTCATTCAGGAGCCCCTGTGTTGGGAAACAGCATACATTTGGTGTTATTTAGGTTAAAAAAAAACATTTTGATTCAACTTTTTATTTAATTATAACGCGCGTCGTTTCTATATGCAGGCTTTACAGTTCTTACCGCGCGCTGGCTCGTGGGTTCTTGGCTTCGTTGCAAGGAGGACACCGACAGGGAGCTCGGTGATCATAACACTTGATTTATTAAACATAAAGAGGTGAATATCAGGAATTAGCCACATCTGATTACACAGTGTACGTCATCTCTCTCTCCCTCTCTCACAACTGCGCACAGACCATTCTCTCCCGCGATTCTCTGTTCCGTCTCTGTTCTCGCGATATTACCTCTAGATCTTATTTAAAGTTATAGAACATTAATTTTAACCTTACATTTCACTCCCTACATAATACTCCCTTACCCAACAAGAAATGTCCTCATTTCTAACACAACCCTTATATTTATATGGCACAAAACAAAATGTAGACATGTATAACATTCAAAACAATATATTACCCAAAATCTGTATCAAAAGGGCCAAACTTACGAAGACATATTTAACAATAATGTTACATTATAACACAATAACATAAATCACAAAAGGAATCAGTATATCAAGAAACTCTGCATTAATATTGCTATTGTTACATGTATTAACCCTGAACATAAAAACCATGTACAGAGAACATGTAGCAAATCAGTAAAGTGCAAAATCCTTCAAATGGCAGGGCAATCGACGTGTCCTGGGAAGTACATTCCGAGTGTGGACGCTGAAGTATCAGGTGATGCAGAAACACCTGTTGACAGTGCAGCTTCAGGTGTGCCCAGTGTAGGAATCAACAGTCCAGAGTCCGAGCCCTGCACATTTTCCACAGGGCAGGAAGGTTGTAGGATTCTGGGCGGCTGCAATTGGGGGTGAGGTTGCAACTGAGGCAACGGTGGTGGTTCTAAGGGAACCTGAGGTGTGGGGAGTCCCGGTGGCACAGGTGTAATGTGGGGTGGGAGGAGTCCAGACAAAGTGTTCAGAGTGGTCGGCTGAACAGGGGGGGAAGGGGAGGTAAGGGTATGGGTGATCTTTGGGTCAGTGATGTACGGTTTCATGCGATTGTAATGGATGATTTTTGCTTTCGCATGAGGTCTAGATACATCCCGAACTTCAAAATTAACAGGGGTGGAACTACCAAAGGGGCATACTGGTTGCAAAACCTCATATGGGCCCACCCAACGTGGATACAGTTTGTTGTGGCGGTGGGCAGGATCATCCACTAAAACCAAATCACCACGGTTATATGGAGTGTATTTCAAATGACGATCATAGTTCAGGCGTTGTTGGTCTTGAGCCTTGTCTCGGAAAGCAGTTGCAGAACGATAAGCACAGGCCAGTCTCTTGCGCAATTTGTTAGCATATGCTGCTGGTGTGCCCACTGTAGCTGAACTGGAAGCATTATTGTCCTGGAGTAGTGTGTCCAAGGGAACGCGGGCTTCCCGACCATGAGCCAGAAAGAAGGGTGTCAGTCCTGTGCTAGTGTGCTTAGTGGTGTTATAAGCCAATGCAACCTGTGGGAGGTGCTCATCCCACTCCGTACCTGAGTCAAAAAGTTGTTGTGGAAAGTTCATCTTTTAGAGTGCGATTAAAACGCTCAACAGCTCCGTCACACTGAGCATGATAAGGGGACGTACGGAGCTTCTTGATTGACAACAAGTTACAAAGGTGCTTTATGAGGTCAGATTCAAACTGTCTGCCCTGATCCAAGTGTAGGGCCTCAGGGACACCATGCTGTGGAATGTAGTGGTCAAATATACAACCTGCCACAGAGACAGCTGTCTGATTTTTTAATGGATAGAGATTTACAAACTTGGTGTACAGGTCCATCATTACAAGTACATAGCGGTTACCCTTGGTTGAAATAGGCAACTCAGTTATGTCTGCGGCCACTATTTGGAATGGACGGTCAGGAGAGATAGGAATGAGTGGTGCCTGTGGTCGGGGCACAGGAGAACGCCGCGACTGGCAAGCCGTACATTGGGAGCAATGTTTGGCGATGTCCGAAGACATATAAGGCCAGTAAAAGGACCGGCCTAGCTCTGTCCAACGTTTTGGCCAGACCATAATGACCCACTGATGGGTGTCCATGGACATGACAGAGTATTTCAGGAATTAATGATGTAGGAATGACCACCTGCAAGGCATCATCACCAAAAGAGTTACGTACATGTCTGCATAGCACCCCATTGTGAATGATGAGGCGACTAAGCTGTGTCCACAGTTTTCTGAGGTATGGGGAAGCATCACGTAGCCTCCATAAGGGTGGTCTACGCCCTGTCTCCATCCAAGAGAAAACAACAACTAAATCTGGATCTGACCTTTGTTTTTCCATCACATCCCAATCACTTTGAAGTAGAACGAGATTTGATGATGTGTGACTAGGAACAGTCATGGGTAAAAGAACATTTTTTGTTCACTGGCAATGTTTGGGTGTGTGCTGACACCAGTTTTGCTTGCAAAGGTATGGATGTGATCTGGGTTGCTACCGAAATGGTGGACACATCACCCCGAGAGAAACTATGAGATTCCACAGAATTAGTGTCTGGCCGCCTAGACATGGCGTCCGCATTAAGGTGTTTAACTCCCTCACGATGAATGACATGCCAATCATAAAGGTCCAATTCTATGGCCCAACGAGCTCGTCTACCCGTAGGGTCATGATCTAAAGGGAGTTTCTTAAGACCAACCAGAGGCTTGTGATCCGTAATTATAGTGAACTGGTGACACGCAAGATAGTGTCGGAAGTGGCGAACTGACCACACAATGGCATACAATTCTCGATCGAAAGTAGACCATTTTCTTTCTGAAGCAGACAGCACATGACTGGCGTATGCAATGACATGCTCTTTTCTTTCCACCTGTTGTGAAAGAACAGAGCCCACCGAATGAAGGGAGGCATCTGTGTAAAAGAGGAAAGGAGCTGAAAGATTTGGAAAAGCCATAATTGGCGATGAAGTCAGCGCCTGTTTCAGTACATTGAAAGCTTCATTTGCTTCTGCTGACCAAGAGAATGATACCCCCTTGTGTGTAAGATGGTACAAGGGTTCGGCCGTGCGTGCAAAGTGTCTAATGAATCGACGATAATAAGAACACAGACCAAGAAAAGCCCTGACCTGTGTGGCTGATGTTGGGATTGGCCATGTCTTAACTTTATCTATGTTAGACGGGTCTGGCTCAACACCGGAACTGGAAACACGGTGGCCCAGAAAAGTGACAGAGGAGCATGCTAGATGGCACTTGGATGGCTTAAGTTTTAGACCAGCTGTGCGAAATCGCTGGAAAAAACTTCACATAAGTGCTGTAGGTGTTGTGGGAAATCGGCACTGTAGACGATAATATCGTCTAAGAAGATCAAACAAACGCTCCAATGCAGACCCCGAAGCACAAGTTCCATTAAGCGTTGGAAACTGGGCGGTGCGTTAGAGATGCCCATTGGCATCATACGGAATTGATACAGCCCAGTACCAGTGGAGAAAGCGGTCTTTTCTTTGTCATTCGGGTTGAGTGGTATTTGCCAGTAACCAGCAGTCAAATCAATAGTGCTAAACACTCTGGCTCCAGAAAGCCTGTCAAGGATATCATCCACCCGAGGAAGAGGGTGTGAATCTTTAATTGTAACACCATTGAGGCGTCTGTAATCGACACAGAACCGGTGTGTGCCATCCTTTTTTCCGAACAAGCACAACCGGAGCTGACCATGGACTGTGAGACGCCTCAATGATGTTGTGATCCCAAAAGCTTTGACACCTCTTGTTGCAGTACAGCCTGAGTAGCTGGTGATGTTCTATATGGGCGCAGTTTTATTGGAGCAGCGTCACCAGTATTAATGCTATGTGTAATCAAATTAGTTTTTTGCCATAGTCATGCGAATGAGAGCTAAAAATGTCAGCAAACTCTGTCAGCAGGCTCTTGAGCTGTGCCTGTTCTTCAGTATTTAACTGCGTATCCTCCAAATGCACTTCAGGCATTGGACGGACATCTTCTGTAGAAGCAGTCACGGCTGAGACTAACGCATACTCATCATATCTATTGCCGGTGACTGAAAAAAAAAGCTGACCTAATGGGCATCCAGCATCAAGAGAGACTTGTTCATTAGTCGGGTTTACAACTCGAACCATGCCCCTCCCTTTTTGAACAGAGGTCAATGTTCGAGCGACACCTAAGGTCACAACTGGAGGAGGCTGTGGTTCCAATATCCCCACGTACTTGTCAGTGAAAGGATTCGCTATGCCATTATCTTTGACAGAAATTGGGATTACCATTTCTGACATAGGCGGGACAGTCACCTGAGCGACACTGACTGCAGAACTTTGTACTGGAATCAGTGACTGGGGTGGTGAAAAAGGCACTGAAGTGTTATATAGTTGCAAACATGCCTGTGCTATGTCAACGGTAACGTTGTGCTCAATTAGGAAATCCCATCCTATGAGAACAGGATGAGTAGCGGTGCGTACTACATGGAATACATGGGAAAATGTGACATCTCCAATATGTACGGGAGCTGTCACGGAGCCAAGTATGTCCAATTGCTGTCCAGTAACTGATGACGCTAACACAAACGACTTGCTGATAGACTAAGTAGACAAAACTGGAATGGATCTACGACAGTCATCTGTAATTAGAGATAGGCCTGACCTGTATCCACCAAAGCATGCAGTTCAGTTCCAGCCAGTGCAATTTGAATAAAAGGTATGGGTGGAGTAGAGTTAAAACCAACTGTATCAGAGTGGACCATTATTGGGCATGAAGCTGGCATTTGGTCCCCGATGACAGCTTCTACTCGTTTCCCCGATGTGGCGAGGAAGGGGCTTTCCCTCTGTGAGACTGAGAGAAGTGTACATGTCGTGTGGGGGAGGTGTAATACCTTGGTGAACTATAGGAATGGGGGGGTGGCGACGGAGAGCTATGTCTGCGATAACTGGAATGTCTGTACTGTGGAATGGGTGAGGGTGAGCGAGCATAACGGGTTCCATGTTCATGGTCGAGGTCGGGCCGGCGCTCCCGTGAAGGCGAGCGGCCAGACCTGGAGTTTCCATAATGATGTCTGTGGGGGGTGTATTCGTCTGATTGTGATAAGTAAGGCATGTGTGACTCATGACTACGGGATGAATTAGAGTAGCCACAATGTCTTTGGCAGGAGAAGTGATCAGTTGGGGGTGGTTGATCAAGTTCGGAGTAGCCATGGTGGTATTGTTGAGAATAGCAGTCGTCCCGAGGGTGTTGTCGACCTCTCTGTGTGTGTTGTGCAGTACAGCAACAGTCTCGACGGCGATGATGATCGTCCAAGCTAGGCTGGCGATGCCGTGTTGCAATGTCGTAGTCCACGGCTGCACAGGACTGATGTGAAGAGTGTGTGGAAGATGTCACTTCGTCCTGAAGACTGGAAACCCGCTGCGAAAGCTGGTCCACACGTTCATCCCGTCCGTCGTAGATGAGACTGGCGTAAGGCGTGCAAGTCAGTTCGGAGTTCAGCTATGGCTGATGCCAGCTCAGTAATGTGGGTTGCTGTCACTGTGTTAGCCGATGGTTGTTGATTTGCCATCACAGACATAACAGCTGAAGGGTTAGCAACACTGATGGCCAACTGAGCACGCTCACATTGAGTGGCCACTCTCAAAGCATTGTCCAAAGTCACAGCTCCATGCTCATGGATTTTCAATTGAAGCGATGGGTCTAAACCGGTCACAAATCGACGAAATATTTCGCAATTCCGTGCTGCTGCATCATATTGAGGAAATGCTTCTGTCACTAAATTCGTGAGTTCAGCAGTATAGACTTCAAGAGGTTCTTGTGGTTTACGGGGACGTGCATTCAAAAATGTCTGAAATGTGGCCAAAAATGTTGTGCGGCCAAAAACAGTGGTCAAACTGGCTTTAGTTAACTCATAATCAGCTTTCACTTCAGATGAGAGAGACTGCCAATATGCAAATGCTGGACCAGTAAGCTTCACAGGAAGAAGTTTGGCCTTATCCAGGAAAACATATCAAACAACAAAAACAACCTCAAAACTCTTCATCAACCAACAACTAAAATCCTCTGTACAGTACCATCTCCAGAAAAAGGATGAGGAAGGTCAATTTTAAATGGCAGATGTGGGTTTGCTGCGTCTGCAACATGTCTGTCTCTCTGTACTGCAGCTGCTTCATGCTCGTCGTCCGCCATTTTGTGTGAGAGAGAACGCACGTAATCCGAACTTGCAAAGTAAAAAAATAAAAATAAAAAAAGAGCACGTGAAAAAAGTTATGCAAAAACAGTATCAACGTCTCTGCAGGTTAAAGTGGCGATATCCACATCGTTCAATACAAAAAAAAAAAGTGTCCCCACAAAACAGCCAACCAGCGCTGCCACCAGTGTAACGCGCGTCGTTTCTATATGCAGGCTTTACAGTTCTTACCGCGCACTGGCTCGTGGGTTCTTGGCTTCGTTGCAAGGAGGACACCGACAGGGAGCTCGGTGATCATAACACTTGATTTTATTAAACATAAAGAGGTGAATATCAGGAATTAGCCACATCTGAATTACACAGTGTACGTCATCTCTCTCTCCCTCTCTCACAACTGCGCACAGACCATTCTCTCTCCCGCGATTCTAATCGCGGGTCTCTGTTCTCGCGATATTACCTCTAGATCAAAATAAGAAATGCAAAACATTAAATAAAAACACCAAAAACCCACCCATACTAATTATAAACTTTGAAGGATTAGAGTACATGACATGAGAACTGCATGTCATGGAATAAAGTAAGCAAACACCCTTCCATGCTACTTGTATACATAAAACACACACACAGACACACACACAAAATCAAGGCCTCTGTCTGATCACAAAAAATGTAATATTTTCAAGCCTGAGGGCAATAAATGCATCTAAATCCCACTGAAAATGACAACTCCTCCCTCATAGCTTCATGGGATAGTAAAGTATCCATCTGGTGCACACTTCAGAGTGTTAGAAGAAACCTTTTTTTTTTTGACTCAACTTTTGGCATTTGTCTATATAGTGAATCAGGCATATTCAAGGCAGGTGTACACATATAAAAATGGCATCACTTTCAATATTACCATGGATTATGTCCAAAAGAAAAATAAATAAATAAATAAAAATAACAAATGGTAGCACCATGATACTTTTTTGTAAGTGTAAATTATATAGTCATGCTTTGAATGCTTAAAATTATATATAATTAATTATTATCACAAACATTAATCTTGTTTTATTTATAAAGCCCCTTTACCAAGCTTAAAATCGCTGCATAGAGACATAAAAGAATACAAATATCTATTTTCTGCTTTGATTTAATTTTTTTGTTTCATTTAAGACTAAAATTGAATGAAAGAGGGAGGCTGTCAATGATTTTCTGTCCTCTCATTGCATACATTATGACTCTTATTTTGTCCATTTTTTCAGCACACCATAACAAAGACCTATAGAGGAAAACACATGTCCTTTGCTGTCCTTTATTGCAAGTTCAGCTGTCCCTAGCGCACAATTCCTCCTCTCAACTGATTCTCCTGTATCAAGGCTGCGTTTGATTTCACCCAGGCCAATGAAACAGCACTCAGTAAGATAGCAACTGAACTATCAATCTTTGTAATGCAATCGGTGTACTGTGTGTAAATGTTTGCACAGGCATTCATCCAGACCTGCCGTCAAACCCATTCCACTGAAAAGAGGATCTATCCGGGGCAGCCAGGTCCCTCTTTCTCTTTCTCTATCCTTTCTTCCTTTCTCTCTCTCTCTCTCTCTCTCTCTTTCTTTCAGCAGCAGCATGGTATTGAGCCTGATGAGCGTATTGTCTTTTACAGCTCTGTGCATTTTTCATATAAGCTTTGCTTTTATGTTTCATCTACGCCAGCTCAAGGGAGAACAGCTGTGTGGGCCCTAGATCTTCTGCAACTGACAGAGAACTCATTTCACTGGAAGAGACAGGTCAGGATGTAGAGTGTTTTTTTTTTTACCATGCTACCTGCGGGATCTGATACAAACGGATCTCTCTGCCTTCGAAAAACCTCAACCAGCACCATCCACACAGCCAGATAACTGGAATAATAAACAGAAAAGCTGATCTGTGTCAACAGAGACTAAGGATTCATGCAGTACTTTACATTGTGTTGGACCCAGATTCAGACAGCACACATTTTGAACAGGGCAATTTAGAAGATACCTAGAAAAAATGCATCTATCTTAAGTATGTATTTATAAGGTACATATATAAGGGCATGAAAAAAGAACACGGGAACAGCGGACAAATAAATGAATAAATTTAAACTGCAACGATAAATTCTATAAATGCAGTGTTTTTTTTTCACTTTTAAACATTATTTAATGTTACAGTTACTGTTGAAATGCTAAAACGAAATAAATAACATTAAATAAAAACAATTTGAATACAAAATAAATAAATCTTAATTAAAATCTTATATTCAAATTAATTGCAGTGAACTGAAATAACTCTAAAAATATGTTGTTATATACATATATTACTTGACATACAATATTTTATACATATATTATTAAAAATAACAGAAACAACTTCATAGAGCCATTTTGCTTCATGTACATTATTTTATGACAGTTTACTTCAACTGCAATCAAACATACAGTAACATTTACATGTTACACAACTATATTGAAAGCCATATATTTTATTAATTTTGGAACCACAATAATTGCAGATCACCTTTTTAATCCAGTGCCATCAATTTAAGCCACAAATGACCAAAAGATCAAAAGTCTCATTTGTTTGAGGAACAATACCTCCCTCTTGTGTGTTAACAGTGCAATTGCAGTTTGAATGGCGCATTTGTGATGCTTGTACTTTCGCGTTAGTTAACCTGTCCTTCCATTTGCGAACATTCAGCGCTGCAAAACACTTGAAGAGTGATGATGCAACCAGGCTTTGTTTACATTAACATCATGGGCATGGATAGTTTTCCTGCTTCCTGAAAAAAAAAAAAAAAAAAAAACCTTAAAAAGCATTTTGTACTACATATAAACAATGTAAATTGTGTATTACATCTATAGAAAGCATGTTTTGGCATGATGATTCTGCAGTCTCCAGCGAACCGTGCTCAGCAGCCTGTGAACAGCAGATGGTTTTCTATGCACTAGAATTGATTCGCACACTTTTATAGACCTCAGAACCTTGGAGGGATTCTGTCAGCAATCATTAAGGTGGTACAAGACAAAAACAGAGAAGATCGCATGAGAAAATGTGCGATTTACTGAGGAAGAAAGAGAAAGAGAGAGCTCAAGTGAGAAACCGAGAGCAGTAATGCATCAGGCGTGTTTTGTAACTCATCCTCTGTGACTACATGGAGCTCAAGAAAAATCTTTAGCTTTGAAGGAAAAGGTCAAATCTGAGGTAGATGCTGGTGAGGGAAGAGCATTTTTTCACACATGAGAAGACAACGTAAGGCCCTAACAGGCTGCTAGCAGTCAGTGATGTGCACTTCTCCCAGCTTGGTGCTTTGTCAATGTGCTGTGACTAAGCCAGGGGGGTTCCCATATCCTCTCTCCTTAGCCTAATTAAAAGAGGATTAGCCGCCATGGAGCCCCAGACCACTCCAGCGAGCAGCGCATCCATTCCCCTTACTTTCTCAGGATAATCGCACCTCTAGGAATGACAGGAATGGTGAGAGGGGCTGTCTGGATTGACGCCCAGAAAACGAAGGGCGTGAGAGGAATGACTGTAAGCTTCGGTCACTTTGACCACAACTCATCCACACACTGCTCCATCTCCTCAAAGGCCTGCCCTGCATGCATGTTGAGTGTAGTTTAAAAACATTTACTGTTTATCACAACATACAATGCACTTCAGAATAAATTAACACCCATTTGTTTTATAGAGATGTTTTTGAAACAGAGACAACATCTGAAGAATGCTCATCTAGAAAATAGCAACATGTACATGCATTAACATTATACACAAAGGGTATATTAATTCACTATATAAAATAGAATCAAATTGAAGATTTTTAATAAATATAGTGGGTACACCTATACAATTGAGATTATATGATGCCATGTGTAGCCTAATCATGGCTTAAATCTTTATGCTTTTGTCATATATTCACAGTACAATTCAAATTTCCCCACAATGGAGTGGAACTACAAAATATTATATTGAAGAAAAATCATAAGGAAATCATTATGAAAAATTATATGTACTTTGTATGTATGGGACCCTATGTGTGCCTAGTCTAATATGATCAATTTGTGAAATTGATTAATAAACTGTAATTACATTATGCAATCAGAAGAAGTTCTTTTGAACTTTCTCAAAGAATCTTGAAAAACATGCATCGCAATTTCCAAAAACATATTGGGCAGCACTGACAATAATAAGAAATGTTTCTTGAGCAGCAAATCAGCATATTATAATGATTTCTGAAAGATCATGTAAAAATGAAGACTGGAGTAATGGCTGCTGAAAATTCAGCATTGCCATCACAGGAATATATTAATATA
Source organism: Cyprinus carpio (assembly GCF_018340385.1). Classification (NCBI taxonomy): domain Eukaryota; kingdom Metazoa; phylum Chordata; class Actinopteri; order Cypriniformes; family Cyprinidae; genus Cyprinus; species Cyprinus carpio. The sequence continues at coordinate 9,041,738 of NC_056592.1, forward strand.
GAAAACAGTTGTTTTAAATTGTAATAATACTTAAAAAAATATGACTGTTTTTACTGTAATTTTGATCAAATAAATTCAGCCTTGGTGAGCATAATATTTAAAAATCATTTAAAAATTCTTTTAACAGAACAGAATTTTAAAAAAAGATGAAATTGAAAATGAATTATCTTAATATGTGATAATAAAGTGATGCATAATTGATTTTTTTTATTTATTTACTGCCTTCTGTATAATCTGTTGCCCTATTTTTTCCATAGAGAATAAATTTGTTTTTATGAAATTATTTTTAATTGTGAACATGAGTAATTTATTTATTTCATATGTTGTTGTTTAATTAATAAATAATAAATAATAATTCATTTAATTAATATATTTCAATTTCCCAAATCATTTAATGATTTTTCTAATGATTGTGTCATGGCAAAAATAAACCCCCATACCTCCTTCAAGTTGCTTTTCTTCATAATTTTAATCATTAGATATTAATAGATATTGTGTGGTTTTCCTAAATATCACCCACAAGATAAGTAAAATAATGAAGTGAATAATGACAGCATTTTCGAGGTAACTATTTCACACTCTTCATATCCCTATACCTAACTGAAAAATAATCTTCTCTCTGCCATTTTATTGTTCTTTAATATATATATCACTGTAATAACCTGCACCCTTTTTGTTGGTTTGCAAATTTTGGCACTTAATTTTGCAGCTCAGTGTCTCCTGAATCGAGTTGTTTGGAATAAAAGCGTCTGCTAAACGAATGAATGGGAATGAAACGGTAATAAGGACAATGTGCAACACCACTCCATTGCACTAGATGGCGACAATACTTGTCTCAGTTTAAGGCAGTTTTACAAGCATTTGATGATGACGGAGGTTACAAAGACCTTCCACCAGGGGGCGCAATGAGGCTCAGAAGAGACCATAGACTGTGAAAATCTCATGAGGTTTTTTTTTCTCGCGTTATTGAAGACATTTGTACATGGAATCGATATAAGCATAGCAAATCATTTCCCAAATGAACACAGTATTCAAGTTGAAATCCACCCTTTCAATCTTTATAAAATGAATTTTAAACTGCCTTACCCCAGTAACCCCTTTCCTGGTCGATAGATATACCTTACACATATTACATTCTGCTTATGTTGTCTATATTATTAAAATGCATCCAAGTGCTACTTTGTTTGCGATTTATGCATCTTGTATCTTGACCCAAAATGAAGGATGATATTTTCCACACACTGCTAACGCCACAAATGTTGCGGTGATGTGTATCTGTGAGGGCGAATAATCACGTGCGATAACTCTACACGTGGAATGCGCGTGTCCGATTGGTGCGGCGAAAAGATCATTCTATCATTGTGTCGTGTGTTATATTACTAACTAACTAACCAACTAACTAACCAAATAATTAAACAAATAAGTCAGCTCTCAGGCGGGAACCGGTCGGCTCCCATCGTTCACTTAAAAGGCGCCTACTTTGCAGAGTCATATAGTTTCCACCAGAAACCTAATAACAGAAATGTTAAACACGATTATTTAAGTTGAAATAATGCGAAATTGTGGCTTCAACAAAAACATGCGCCACTGATAATCAACCGTTAAAGGATTTAAAGGTCTGTCTTTAAAGGTTTATAAGTTGTTGTTAAAATCGATTCAGCTTTCCTACCCACTTCCGCTTTTTTCCCCCACAGACAAGAGTAATGCCCGCCCACTCACCCCCTCTCCAGCCCACCCCCTACTGTGAGAGAGAGGTGTTGAACCACACGTAGAGACGTAACTGTCCCGAGCAGAATAACATTACTGAGAAGCGATCTCCTACTGGAAGTGCCTAAAAGATCCACTCCATATCAGCCCTGAATAATTCAAAGATATCTCCTATAATGGAAGATGGCAGGGAAACAGCTGCGATGAGAGAGCAAAAAAGGAAGGATCGACAAATAGGTTGGCTGATTATTATTTAATATCACTTGTTTGCACCGTTGTGTGCGTTGGATGTACGCTGCGTTCAGTGGACATATAACGAGTAGGCAAAGTCATACTAAATGTATCTGTATACTGCCTTAAATAAGATTAAAAATGCTTTTAAAAATATGTAAACATTGGAAGCACGTCCATGCGCCACTTTTTTTTTTCCTTCGGAGTCTGGTCTTATTATTGATAGTGCAGCATGGGTGTGTCTTTATGTCCTCTGTGCCAAACTGGTCAACAACAGGTGCTCATACCCCAACATTAAAATGAGACCTGTAGCACTGTACAGTCCAAGCACTTCTGTCTTCGTCAGAACAATAACCTGATGTTTTTTTATTTAATTTTTTATTTTAGTTGTTTGTTCAGGGTCTGTATTGATCTCTCAAAATAATAAATATGATTTATTAATAAAAAATATGACGTGGTATGGTGTGATATAGTATAGTGTAGTACTGTATGGTATAGTGTGTTATCATAGTATCCTATAGTACGGTGTGATTTAGTAAAAGTAGTAAAAAATGCATCTTGGTTGCATATAAATGTCTAGACAACATTTGAAGCTACTTTATGTCTTTATCTTTATGCAAAACTGAACTTTGTGTTGGGAAACACTAGGTCTTTATTTTGGAAAAATCAAAATATAACTTTATTTATACTGTATTAAAGACAAAATAATGGATCTAAATTAAATCCTGTGTAAAAGCATGGTGTTTGGGATCATGTGGCTGGTGAGGTCAGTGCAAAGCAGGGATGATTTAATCATTCTACAATTTCTGTGATCACTGGCCTGCTCAGTAATCATATCCAGCATTCAATCTTACTTTGCTTTGACTTTCGCAGAAGATAATGTAATTTGCTCTGGATGGATCTGCTCAAGGAAATGTCTTATCCCTTATTTGGGTTTACGGGCTTGTAGACTAAGGGTTTTAGGCCACACATATAGTAGCCTCTTACAGTTACATTTCTCTATAGATCGGCAGAGTCACACAATTGATGATACTCAAGGTAGGCAAGGTTTAAAAGCATAGCAATAGCAGTTGTGTTTTTTAATTTATTTATTCATTTATTTTATTTACGGGAAGCGTTCATTTGCTGTGTGTGGCTTATAAATGTGGTTGAATGGCTATAATGCATGCACTTCAGCTTGAAGCTAAAAGGTTTTGTTTTTGCATCTTTGAACTCATTTAACCCATCATTTTTATGAGCTGTGTTAGGTTAATGTGCATTGTGTGTGACTTTTTATCTTTTTTTTTTTTTTTTTTTTTTGTATAGTATTATAAAGTCTATACATTCACATTTGCTTTACAGCCTTGGAGAATACAGACAGTGACATTGGCTTGTGTGGTTGGATCCTGGTGCTTTTCTCCATCCTGCTCACATTGCTGACCCTGCCTCTCTCCATATGGATGTGCATTAAGGTATTTAGTGGTGGTCTTCCTTTCACTGGATGTCATTCAGCTTGTGCTCAAGTACTGTGCACAGGAATGGACCAGCATAACCCACACCTTTTCCTTTAAATCTTTATATAGCAGGGCTTCCCATGTTCATGAAAAACCCTTGAAATTTGTTTTCAAAATTATGTTATTTAATTCTGCATAGAAAAAAAATCATTTACATAAAAAAAGCAAAATCTTTAAAAGTCATGGAAAAAATATAAAATATTTAGGGTGGTGCATCTTTATTAAAATATTGATAAGCTGGTAATTATTTTATGATTTGGCATTAATATAATATAATATATGATATAATAATCTTAATTAAAAATAAGTCTAAAATCAGTCATTTGCTACAAGTGATTTTAGACAGTACAGTATTATCATATACTGCACATTCATTTTGAGAGTTGCTAAAGATTACATGTGAAGTTTTTATAATTACAGTGTTATTAAATTATTAATATGATTAAAGATCAACTAAAGTGAGCATTAGATGAATGTAAAAATAGTGGAAATAAGCATATACAATTAAATATTTAGTACTGACCAATATATATCTGTTATCAACTGATACTGATAAATGAAAGAAATAATTCAACGATATGACACTTATAAATTTTACATCCCTAAAAATGATCTAGTTATACTCAGCTCTAAAATTATTAATTAGCTGGGAATTGCTTTTCGTAAGGGCAAACTCTATAACATGATTTTACAATCCTATTTTGGAAATCAAAATGAAAATTCATTGGTCAATAGGTGTGGGTATATTTATAAGTTGTGTGGTCATTCCTGGATCTGTCAATCAAATTTTTGCCACACAGTTTTTCACACTAGATACGACTAGTTATCATGGTCCTATAATCTTTATCTTTATCATCTTTATGATTATATGAATAATGATGAACGCATGATAAAGGTTGCCATGCAACATCTAAATTATATTATAAATCTAAATTAAATCTATTCTTTTTCCATTCTGTTTTCTTTTTATTTATTATATTATTTAAAAAACCCTTGGTACGTGTACTGCGTTAAGCTAACTGAGACTTGTTATAGCACTTGTATATCATTGATCTTTTGTTGGTTTTGATTGCTTCCATTGTTCTCATTTGTAAGTCACTTTGGATAAAAGCGTCTGCTAAATGTCTAAATGTAAATGTAAATTACATAATTAGGGGCTGTTTTACCTTCTGTTGTAATTTAGCCCTTTTTATAAAAATACGTTTTGTTCCTACAGATAGTGAAGGAATATGAAAGGGCGATTATCTTTCGACTGGGACGCATTTTACGAGGAGGAGCCAAAGGACCAGGTAAAAGAAAAAAAAATCTATATCATTTGATCATTCTGATTTAATCAGTGCTAGTGGTTTAAGCATTTCATGTGATAATGATCACACTCCTGCTTTCTGTAATCAGTGATCACACTTGTGCTGGTTTATTTTGTGTGTGTGGTTAATTGTGACACTTTTTGCAGTCTGCTTGTTTGCATTTGTGCTGTGGCCATCCACCACAGTGATGGTTTGTCACAAGGAGAAAAAACAAAACAAAACAAAAAGAAACGCTTGTGTTGTAGAGAAACAGAAATATAAGTTTTGCATTTCAACTGACCTGAATAAACCACTTTTTTTTCAGAATCATACTAGTATTCATTTGAGGATGATATAAATACACAAAAACACACATTAAATCCTTTTACCTCACTCATCATATGCAATATGCAAGAGAAAAACTGAGTATAGTCAGGAAATATTTCCCTGTAATCACATGTGCTTTCCTGAAGCGTCTGTAAAAAAATTCATATTACCTGGAAAGCATAACGTTTTACTTCGATTGTTTTTTACAAGGGCACATAACGTTCTTGCATAGTCTTTACAGTTAGATTGTAATAGCTATATAAAAAGGTATTAACGTCTGAGATTGTAATATCAGGTTAGTCACACACCGTGTTTTGTACTCTAGCCTTCTAAGCCATAAAAGTCATTTGAATAGATGTCTAATAACCACCCATTTTGTTTGTGGCCCTGTTGCCATGATGTCACGTTTCATTGAGGATCCTGGATCAGGTTCCATGCAATGCTGTGGTCGCCATGGTGATTATGTGATTTTCATGGAGGTTGATCTTGGTGATGGCCTGGGTTATATTTCAATGTTTGGTAACTTGAGCTAAAGTAATAATTTCACTCTCAACGTGAGGTCACATTTATTGTTGCGCAGCAAAATTTCAAAATCAAAACAATATGAATCCGTGTCATCGTGATCTTCATCTTAATCTGAGAACGAAATTTTTTTGCTTATGTTCAAGTTGGTCACACAAATTTGCCGCATTTGCAAACAGAAGGCTGCTTAGTTTGATAGTATGTGAGAAGTCATTCATGTATTGCTACACTGGACAATGGAACTATTATTTTTTTGCTTTTGAAATACCGAAAATTTTGAAATTTAGATGTGCTGGGTTTGAAGAGATATCATAACAAAGTTTGAAAGTCCTATTAACTTGCATTGTTAAAATGTTTTGCATTCAATGTGTAACCAACAATGATTGACAGAAATATTTGCACACTGTGGTTGCAGTTGGTCTTTTTTCATGCATTTTTTTGCTTACTGAATTGTGACGTTCTCAAACTGAATCCTGTGCACATGAAAAAAAAAAAACCTTTGATGAAGTGTATGATTCATGCAAAACCTAAGCTTACCTAAAACAAAACAATTGTTTTGCTGCTTTAGTGAACGCTGACATTTTCTTTAGAAAATTCAAATCTGTATAGCTTAAGTTATTGTTAAGTAAAGTTAATGATACTACGCAGTGGCTGTGCTTGTGTTGGTGTCCCTGCTTTGTATTAGTCTGTGCTATGTTTGGGGAATATGAATCCACAGGGCTTTCCCTCCAGCAATGAACTTGAGGGTAGTGTCTATTATTAGCATTAGTCCACCGACTGTATCCCCCTTATATCATGAAAGTCAATAGAGGCTTTTCACTGTAAGCTTTCTATATGAAAATCTTTTCAGTAGTACTTTTTGAGGCAATAAATTTGTTCTTGATGGCTAGATATCGTTTATAATATAGGTCTGAAAAGAAAGCTTGATTCCTTGGTCCTCTTTGAGGCTACAGGGGTCTGCTAACAATTTGCAGTGGGCTCCTCCTCCATGGCCTTATTTAAGGGTGGAATGTGAGTAGAATTTTTCACAGTGGAGTATACAAACCTCTGAACAGATTAACAAATCCTGATGACCACTTTAGAAGACTGCACGGATGACTAATGAAACATATTAACTACTACTAAAGTTCAAGCACACACGTAAAGACCTACTTGTCTTCCTCGTCACATATTGACCAACTGTTCTTATTGAGCTGTTCTTTTTTTATACTCTTTATTTAAAAGATTTAACAAATATTTGTACTAATTATATAATAAACATATATGTTTTTAGGAAATCAATGCTTTTATTCAGGCATTAAATTCATCAAAAGCAACAATAAAAGATTTGACATGGATACATTGAATAAAATCTTTTGAACTTTTTATAATTTTTTTTATTTTTATTAATTATTTACAGCCAACAAAAATAAAAAACAGCACATCATATAAAAAAAAAAAAAAAAAAAAAAAAATAAAAAAATTATATATACACTGTATATATATATATATATATATATATATATATATATATATATATAATAATATTATATTAATAATATAAATGTAGTGTTTTTTATTTTTCTAATTTTAATCAAATACATGAAGTTTTGGTGAACATAAGAGACTTCTTTCAAAAATATTAAAATCATAATAATATATTTAATTTTATGCAACTATTTTACAAAAAAGAAAAAAAAAAATGTAGTATTGGCTGATTTAGTTTTTTATTATTCACCAAAAAACTAGTCCTATAAACTGATGAAACTACATCAAAGCAGATGTCAGTGCAATCATTATACTTGTGAAAGCAGTCTGCTGAGTCCAGTTGGTGGTCAGAATGGAATTTGGTAGATTGCCAGCTGTGCACTCATTGAAGATCAGCCCTGTTTTTGAGAGTTAATGATTATGATGCTCTGAGTGTCTGCTGCTGTTAAATCTTTTGTTGTGTTTGTTTGTGTGTGTGTGTGTTGTCTCACACAGGTCTTTTCTTCATCTTGCCATGCACGGACAGCTTTATCAATGTGGATATGCGCACCATCACCTTTGATATCCCCCCTCAGGAGGTGAGATCACACACACAAACATTAATCCTCAACTTCAGCCTCTGTTTTAACACATGAACAGCATCAATATAAAGGTGAAGCATGTCATCATTACAGTGTTAATACATGTACCACACAGCTGAATGTACTGTGACTATAAGCAAATCATTTAGGATGACATCCTAAAAAGTGCAAACAGGTGGTTGGAGTTTTTGAGGAGCTTGTTTTGAAATTAAGTTTGCAGTTCCATATTGTACAATTATTGCTGCAGAGATTACATGACTTACCTTAAAATAAAATATTATCTAAAATAAAAGATTTTTAATTTTTTTTTTTATTTTTTTATTTTATTTTTTTTGAGAGAAGTTGCTCACCAAGACTGCATTTATTTGCTCAAAAATATAGTAAAATATTGTGAAAGATTATTCAAATTTAAAATAAATGTTTTCTATTTTAATATATTTTAAAATATAATTTATGCCAATCATTCTGAAATGCTGAATTGGTGCTTAATTATTATCAAGTATAATTAGTGCTTACTTATTAATAATGGTTCTTATTATTATCAATTTTGAAAACAGTTTTTGATTCTTAATATTTTTGTGGAAACTGTTATACATCAAGATTCTTTTAATTGAAAGTTCAAAAGAAAAGCATTTATTAGAAATAGAAATCTTTTGTAACATTATAAATGAATTTACTGTCACTCATGATCAGTTTAATGCATCTTTTCCGATTAAAAGTATTAATTTCTTTCTTTTTTTTCAATTTTTTTTTTTTAATTGCTTAGCCCAAACATTTTAATGGTAGTGTATGGTTTCCACAAAAATATTAAACAGCACAACTGTTTTCAACATTGATAATAGTAAGAAATGTTTCAAAGTACTGATATGCACCAAATCAGGATATTAGAATGATTTTTGAAGGATCATGCGACACCAAAGACTGGAGTAATGGCTGCTTAAAATACAGCTTTGCCATCACAGTAAAAATTCAAATTCAAAAAGAAAACAGTTTTTTTAAATTGTTATTTCTGTTTTGTTTTTGTTTTTTTTATGTGTGTTTTGGTCAAATAAATGCAGACCTTACAAGCACTAAAAAAGTACTCTAAAAAAGCTATGTGCATTCATCCTCACAGGTGCTGACAAAGGACTCTGTGACAGTGAGTGTAGATGGTGTAGTCTATTACCGTGTACAAAATGCAACGCTGGCAGTAGCGAACATCACCAACGCTGATGCAGCCACTCGTCTGCTGGCACAGACCACCCTGAGGAACGTGCTGGGTACAAAGAACCTGGCAGAGATCCTGTCTGACCGGGAGGAAATCGCCCACAGCATGCAGGTAACACACTACACAACACATACAAACATTACAATACAAAACTTTTAAAGGAATAGATCACCCAAAAATAAAAGTGAGAGCATATTCTCTCTGGCCTAGACCTGATTCTGGCAGACGTTCTACATCTTTGGGCAGTGCATTCACCGTATCTCAGCCGAGATGCTGACTTATCCGGCTTGACTGTGCTGCTAGCTCCTTCCTCAGTTCGCACGTGGCCCGCCGTTCGCTCATTCCATCTGACATCCTTTAAAAAACTATGAGGAACATTCTTGATGACTGGCACACTTGGCACAGTGCTTCAAACATGAGGAACACTAGGCATGAGGAATCTCTGTGAAGAAGTGTTTAGATTTGACTCTGTTTTTTTTTCTTTAGTCCACACTAGATGATGCCACAGATGACTGGGGTATTAAAGTGGAACGTGTGGAGATTAAGGATGTCAAACTGCCCCTGCAGCTCCAGAGGGCCATGGCGGCTGAGGCTGAAGCAACCAGAGAGGCCAGAGCTAAGGTAACATGCTTTTGATATTTAGTAAGTGCCGCTATTACTCATTTCATGTGGAAAGTGGTTAGACAATCATAACAGATGCCTTTTATTTAAAGGTAAACATATTAATTTAGTTTAACTCTGAGGGAAAAAATATTAATATTTCAGAATATAACAGTTTGTATTGTATTTTTTTATCACATAAATGCAGCCTTGGTGAGCTATATATAGGTCAGAACACTAAAAGTCTGGTGCATTATTTACCCTTGTTACACACTCACTCACTCACTCTCTCTCTCACACACACACACACACACACACACACACACAGACACACACAAACACAAACATTACAAACTACACACACACACACAGGATACTCTTAGATAATGTTCATTATGTGGATGGATGTAAAAAGATTTTGCTGGCAAACACATATTAATCATCCTCTCATGTACATGCATGTACATACTGTAGACCAAATTATTGGAATGCAAATGTTCACTGCTCTGAGGCAAGACCACCGCAATACTCTCATAGGAAACCGGAAGTGACAACTCCTTTCCTGTTTCTGTGTGTATTTCCCACTATTTGTCTATTGATTTATGTGAGAGCCTGTATTTTTACATTTCCAGCTGTATATGCCCTGTTGAGCAGGTGTATTGCTGTCCTTAAAAATGTTCATGAGAGCACATCCCCTCAGAAGAACATGGGAAAGGAAGTTTAATGATTTTATTTTTGGTGCACAATTATTCTTCCATGCTTAGTTCAGATACAACAAAAATGTTTTCTTCAAATCAATGCCCCAGCCTACATCAGCCACACAGAGAAAAGTGGGAAACCACTGTCCTGGTTAGTAAAAAGTTTAAACCTCTCAGTGTTAACTATGTAAGTACAGTAGGTGTTTAGCAGACACTTTTAAATGAAGTAACGTACAGCACTGGAACTCAGATGATGTCAAAGGCTGTGCCTTTAGTCAAACTCTGTGCTATTTTGGCACAAATTCATCTGTCACTTTGTACAAATATAGACAGCAATATTAGCCAGATGCCAGTATAGACAGGTTGTGTGGCAACACTTGAACTTTTAAAAACCAGAAAACCAAGGTTTGCTAGACAAAAAGAAACCTGACCCAAACTATAATTAAGTCATAGTTGAACCAAAAATGAAAATTCTGTCATCCACTCACACTCAAATTATTCCACACCTCTATGAGTTTATTTCTCCTGTTGAGCACAGAAGAAGACATTTAGAAGAATTTGGTGACTAAACAGTTGATAGTAGCCATTGACTTCCATAGTATGGACAAAAATAATTGGAACAATTTGAGGCTGAGTAAATGATGACAGAATTTAAACTTTTGGGTGAACTATCCCTTCAAACATAGATAGACAGATAGATAGATAGATAGATAGATAGATAGATAGATAGATAGATAGATAGATACAGATAGATAGGAAATTCAATGAGTAGATGAGTTTGTTTCTTCATTAGGACAGATTTGGGGAAATTTACCATTACATCACTAATGGATCCACTGCAGTGAACGAGTGCGGTCAGAATCAGAGTCCAAACAGCTGATAAAAGCATCACAATGATCCACAAGTAATCTACACAGCTTCAGAGAGTAAGAAGCAAATCCATCATTAAGCCATTTTAACTTTAAAGGGGTGGTTGATCCACTTTTTTTTGAAGGCTTGATTGTGTTTATGGGGTGCAGAGTAATGTGTTCATGATTAATTTTTTGTTAAGCATTATTTTCACATATTTTACACCTTTGTTTCTCTTCTCCTCAAAACGGTATGTTGATTTCCTGGTTCTCTGAAGCCCCTCCTTCAGAAATACGCAGTGGGCTCAGATTGGTTAACTGGCCCAGTGTGTTGTGATTCACTAACCGCCTATTGCACATTGTCCGGAAACAGCACACCCCTCACCACTGCGGGGTAGTTGCAAGTGCTCTGGTGTATTGTAAACAATGACGTCAATATTGCCTTATCAACTTGAGCGTGAATCAAACCCTGAGAATATTATTGAAGATGATCGAGCAGAACCTGTGTAAGCACGCTCTTACAGAATGTTTCAGAATGGTACAGTATGTTTTTTGTTTGTAGTTGTCTCATACTTTTTATGCTGTTTTTTGTAATTGCTACTGCTCTTTGTTTACTTTTGATATACGGTTTTATCCTGATTATAGCACAATACGTGTAAAGTTTTGGCTTATGAACAAAATCTAGTGTACCAGCATTGAACATGCGTAGATTGAGCAAGCAGTGCTCCGTAAAATGTGCAGCACAGAGCGCTATAATGGTATTGTAATTTTCAGGAACCAAATTAAAAATACATTTGAACCATTTTTAATTTTAACCAACAAAGAGGCCCTGCAATCGGGGTGAAAATAACAGCATTTCGACAGCATGGCAACAACCACAACTACCACAACTCTACCTCTTCTCTAAAGCAGCCAAACATGGCCAAACATGTTGTACATTCCAGGGGGTGGGGTTTATGTAGATTTTAGGATTAGTGAAGTCAGAAACCCAGGAAGAAGCTCATTGAAGTCCCTGCCAGCCTTCTTTTTTTTTTTTTTGTAGTCCTTAAACAGAGATTTCTTTCAAATAAAATATCTCCCTTTGCACTGAACTTTGAGTGTAGTAACTTTGCAGACGTTTATGCTCTAACAGCAACATTACACACTAACTAAAGTTAAAAAAGTGAAATCTTAATCAACCACCCCTTTAAACTGAAGCTTGTAACCAAAATACAAGTCTGTAATCTAAGATAACGCTTCCTCCAGTGAAAACGTCCATTTCCTGTTTTTTCTCCCATCAAAATCCACCAAGATATATTTAGAACTTTTTTGGACTGTTTTTACTTGTAAACAGTGCTTGATCAGTGCATATTTTCTCCTGAGTCAGACAAGATGACTTTTTCCAGATGGAGAAAGCAATATTATGGATAGATAATGGATAGAGGAAAAGTGTTTTAATAATAGATTTGTTTCTTACAAACACGCAGCTTTTTACTTCACAAGACGTTCATTACTGGGGTGGAGTCATGTGGATTAGAGTGATGTTTTTATCAGCTGTTTGTACTCATTCTGACGGCACCCATTCACTGCAGTGGATCCACTGGTGAGAAGGTAATACTAAATTACTCCAAATCTGTTCCAATGAAGAAACAAACTCATCTTGAATGGCCTGAGGAGGAGTACATTTTCAGAATTTTTTTAATTTTTGGGTGAACTGTTGAATTTGAAACTGGGTTGAGGGGTGGAAGTTTTGTGCGGTATACAAGGAGTGGCCGTCAATTTGAAACTGGGTTAAGGAATTTAAGTTCTGTACACAATACAAGCTAAATCAAGACACCTGCTTATTTATTTTTTTTTTTTTTTCACACCGCCTCTCTGTTGTCTGTAGGTGATAGCTGCTGAGGGAGAAATGAACGCATCACGGGCACTGAAGGAGGCATCTCTGGTGATCGCAGAGTCCCCTTCTGCTTTGCAGCTGCGCTACCTCCAGACCCTCAACACCATCGCAGCCGAGAAGAACTCCACCATCATTTTCCCTCTGCCCATTGACATGATGCAGTCCTTCATGAAGCACTGAACTAGGAGCCACATAAAGCAACCTACATGCACACATGCATACAGATGCATCCACGCAGAAATGAACAGACTGACATTATATAACATGCACTCATGTGAGTATAATGTACAGCCGCGTCCAGAAGTCTGAGACCACATTGAATTCTGGTATTCCTTTTTGGAAAACTTAAATCTAAGAAACAATATTCTAATTTTAAATAATTCCCTGCCCTTGAACAAATAAACAACAACAACAACAATAAAAATCACATTGTTGCCTTTTCAACTTTTTTTCATGCATGTTTATCATACCATAATTTGGACTTACTAATTGAGAGCTTTTTGGTTGATAGTTTATGGAACATCTCCTGGTCATATGAGTGCATGTGTGTGTGTTTCACATTCTACTACAGGTCACCTAACATTGATTGTCAAATAGATAATTAACCATTTAAAAAGGAATATTTGGATAGTATCAGGTGTCAAAACATGGAACTGACAGCAGTGTTTATTGTGCCTACCAGTTTTTCTTGCTTTCTTAAACCTTTATTAATGTTGACTGTCAATATAAAAGCCTTAAGCCATATCCATTTCAATTACTGAATTTATATTTATAGCTTTACATGATGTTGGTCGATTTTTAAAACCACAATGCATTTATTCATCCATTTCCTGTCACATTAATATTTTATTACTTGATTTATAAATTCTTCTGTTTTATTATTTTATCTACCAGACATTTACATACATGTAATGTGATATTTTACATCAGATTGCAGCTGAAAACAAATTAAGGCTATAGAGGTCAATGTTTTTGCTTTTAAAGACTATTTGCTGCTTCAAATATCAGAGGATGGAATTACAGACTTGTCAAAAAATGTGTAATTACTGTCAGTGCTGCTTAGGACTGTTTAAGATTTCAACAACATTTCCAAATATTTGTATTTTCATCATGTATCAGTCTATTACAGTTATACATCACAACATTTGTTGTTTTGTCCAACTCACTTTTATGTACATTGTAATACTTTTCAATTTTTTTTTGTGTGAATATCATATATTTTTGATGTGTGACTGTCCCATTCCCTTTAGTAAATCATAATGTGTAATCTAATCTTTCTCATGATGTATAAGTACATTTACCTCATTATTTTTCAGACTGCTATTAATATGATGCATAAATCAGTCTTTGAAGAACACTCTGGAAACCTTTCAGGGTTGTGGTTCTTTATTGTATAAGTAGGAAAACTGGCAAATGGTTGTTTTTTTTGTTTGTTTTTTCAGGTATAGATGGATTTGCGAAAACAGAGGTATCTGGAATAACCCTTATGAATAAGATGCTATACGAGTCTTCAGCAAATATCAAAGGCCACTCACCTCTGCACTATAAGTTATAATTTTAGCTGATCTTCAGGCAGTTGATTGACCCATATGTTAAAAGTTATCTAAATCAGCCCCTAGAAATAAACAGCAGACCTTAAGAATAATAGGGCCTCTGGTTCTCTAGGCCTCTAGCAAGACATGCTCCTTTAAAACTCCAGTAATGGATTTAACAGTGGATTCAACAACAAAAAAAAAAAAAAAAAAGAATATAAGAGAAATACTATAAAAATCTATTACACAGACCATATAATAATAATTAACAAATAACACACACAATCCATGTCTTTGTAATGAATGAATACTAGCTTACTACTTATTGGACACTGCTCAGTGTGTACAGTGTACTGCCTAATTAAAAATACTTCACAAGTTTTAAACCATGTTATGTTGTTGTCACAATATACAGTCAATGATAGCCATTTTAAATTTATTAAGTTATTTTGCATTTTAAGCCAGTTTTGTGTTAACCTTTGGCAGTCTGATTTAGCAATCAGTCAGTAAAAATCGTAGTTGATATAGCTGATATTGATATTACCACTGGAATGCTCAAGTGCATCGTAATTTATTTTGATTTTAGTTTTAGTTATTTCCAGTTAATTTTTGTGCTTCAGCTTTCTTTCAGTTGGTTGCCAATTTTATTTTAGCTTTATTTGCATTTACATCAATTTATTTTTAGTTAACAATTGTGGAACACTTTGGAATGAAATGTTCAACAGAGCATGCTATGTTGTATACTGCACATTTTGGCAAATGTAGAAGGTTATCTAGGTATTTTATGTATATAAATATATTCTGTACACACACTATAATACACTTACAGAACAGTATGAGTAGTATGCTAGTATTCTATTGAGAACACAGCCAATCACTGAACTCTTGAGTGTCAGATGGAATAGCGACAAGGTGGAAATGCCTCATATTTGGTGGCATCATAAGCATTGCTTATCATAAAAATATTGATTCAAAACACTAAAGTATTATTTATAGTAAAACTTTTGATACTGGTCACATAAAAAAGATTTATAGAAAAAGAAGGCAAAAAGATATTTGACTAATTTTGACGATATCCCTTCAGCAACCTAAGGTGTGCAGGCCAAGCACAACAATCTAAAAGCCTTACAAGATTAAAAACTGTTGAGCACACAACAAAAACACAAATACAGAAGTAAAAAGGAGTTCAATTAATGGAGTTGCCTTATGTTTGGTGACTGAAGCTCAGGGCAGTAAAAATTGCCTTTTGATACTGACCCAGGACCAGCTTTGGTTTTTGAATCCATGATTAAACCTTCATAAGCATCAAATTGGCATCTTATATGAATCTAAGGGCAACTTTGATCAAATTGCAGTAAGGTAGTGGGGTTTAAAGGTCAGGGGTGACAGCTCAAAGTTCAGATCTCCAGCTCCGCCATGGCCCGCTCCAGTGGGTCAGTGCTCCAGTAGTCGTGGTCCCAGCCCAGGAACCAGCCTGTGAATGTGGGCGGCTCAAAGCCTTGTTTAATCTTCACGATGGGTGTGCGCGGGTCACGGTTGGCTGGGTCTGTCTCAATGTATCGGGCAGCTGGAGAGAAAGAAATGGAACTTTAATATGGGATTCATAAAAGGACACATAAAGTGTTTTGGGATTTCAAAATATGCTCATGTTTCTATCTTGAGAACATTATCGCCACCTACTGGACTGTAGCATGGACCACAGACAATATAAACAGAAAAAAATCTGTCATGACAAGCATTAACAGATTTCAAATAAATGCTGTTCTTTGGAATTTTCTATTCAGCAAAGAATTGTTGGTTTCCACAAAAATACTATACAGGTAAACTATTTTCAACCGATCATATTATTAAAAGTTCCTTGAGCACCAAAACAGCATATTAGAAAGATTTTATGAATAAAATTATGTTTTGGTTGTCTAGTATATAAGTGGCACCCAGTTATCATTTTGGAACAAAATGAAAAAACAAAACAAAAATATTTTTGTTTTGTTTTATCCATTCAGTTTTGTCAAAAATTAAAAATCACTTAGATAAACAAGAGTTGCATTGTGGGATACAGTATTCCATGCAATGATCTGTTGTGTACTTCACATGAGGAATGTAGTAGGTAATTTGACTGTTCCACACAAAGAAAAAAAATGCATACTGAGTAGTATGCTCAACTTTATTACGCATGGTGCTGCATATATATAGCATTTGCAGAAGTGAAAATCAGTCTGGAAAATACAAGCTGAACAAGCATTATAACCTCATTTGGCATGCAACAATCAGATAAACATGTAATGTTTTTAGTCTAGAATACGTCCAGACCAGACAGGCACACAATGTCCCTAGACACAGGATGTTCGTGGGGTCAAACAGAATCTCACAGTAATACATTGTTTACTCTAGTATGGTAAACAGTAGTATGGTACAACTTACTGTTTTATACTTTATGCAGTGAATTATAATTTGAAGTATAAAGTGTTGTAAGGAGCCTTACCTGAAGTCATTGCCTCAGTCTTCTCCTCGTCATGAGCTTCATTACCAATCCAAACAAACACCTGCAAAACATTCCTACATGATGTAAACCTGATTCCTTACAAATCCTCTGTGATGCATTATTCATTTATTTAAACGTTCAGTTTGCATGTCACTGCATTAATAAAAGAGTCATGCAAGACAAGCATGATACAAAATTTTACTGCCTTAACAGTATCTGCACATATAGAAATATAATGATTAACCCAACTATTTGGAAATTTTATTGAATCCAGAAGGGTTCTGCATCCCTACCGGTCGATGCTGTAACTGCACAATTATGCAGACAAAAAGCATGTTTCTCCATTACTGATATAATAGCATAACATTTGAAAACAGTTTCCAGGTCACATGCTTCCATTGATATGAATGGGAATATACAGCTCTCCCTTTATAAATTAGATCTCCTTGATTGCAACGCTATGTGAAGTAGAACAATCCTGTTAAAGTAGTCAATTTACCTGATCCCAGGTGTCCAGAATCATGACATCATCAGTAGCCAGGTCTTCTTGAGTCATCTCTCCAGGAACTTTCTTCAATCTGCATGGATATCAATGCATCCATAATGAATGGCTCTTTATCATACTACACTGACAATATACTTACTGTATTTAAATCAGGGCAGGCCAAAAATTCTGGGTGTGTTACTCACAATGAAATTCCCAGTTTTTTTGAGCAGGCAAACAGTCGTGGTGGGTGGGCATTCATCTTGTCCTTTAGCCTGGCGGACGTGCGGTAATTGGCCTTTCCTCCCAGAGCATCCCAGAAACTACCTGCAGTGTGATGCATACATGTATATTCACATGAGCTTAATTATGTGAATCACTTTTAAAAAAAAATAAGTCTATCAAAATCATAAATGCTTATAATATATATGTGACCCTGGCCCACAAAACCAGTCTTAAGTCGCTGGGGTGTATTTGTAGCAATAGCCAAAAATACATTGTATGGGTCAAAAAGTTATCCGAAGATATTTTTGATATATTTAAGATATGAAGATATTTTTTGTACCGTTTCCATGAAGATATTTTTGTACATTTTTACTGTTAATATATAAAAACTTAATTTTTGATTGTAGTAATATGCATTGCTAAGAACTTTATTTGGACAAACTTAAAGGCAAATTTTCTCAAATATTTAGAATTTTTTGCAAGTAAAGGCCTCAGTATTTGCAGATTTTCAAAATAGTTGTATCTCGGCCAAATATCGTCCTATCATAACAAACCATACATCAATGGAAAGCTTATTCGGCTTTCAGATGATGTATAAATCTCAGTTTTGAAAAATTGACCCTTATGACTGGTTTTGTGGTCCAGGGTCACATACTGTAATAAAAATGGTCACACATGAATGAAATATGAATACAATAATTAAAAAAATTAAATGAAATAATTAAATGATTAATTTCTTTTGTTTTATTTTTCATGCATCTTAAAAGGAGTAGTTCACCGAAAAATGTAAATACTGTCACATAAGCCATATGAACCCGCTATAATGATGCTTCTACAATTTTGTGGCCTACTTTAAAACTTGAAAAAAAACAAAAGTTGTTTTTTCTGGAGAAATATCGCTCAAAATTTCAGATGAGGTCCTTAACCAGCCTCTCTCCTTCACCCAGGTCTCGGAGGACGACACTCCAAGGATATCACAGAGCTGCTGTGCCCCACGTTTCTCCGTATCACAGGCTCCTCGTCCCACCCCGATATGAAAGGATGCAGCCGGGGTCACCAGGACAAAGGCATCGTTGGGAGTTTCAGATTGGAGGGGGACACGGCATCAACCTGGATACAACAACGCTTAAGATCTCAAGCAAATATTTAGAGAATATTTAAAAGCTCCCACCATTAGTAAATTTTAGAATGCTGGGACCTCCACCGCTCGTGTGCACCCTGTTGAGTTGAGCGCCTTGGAACAGCCGAGTCTCGGCTGGCGCAGTCTGACCCAGCCTGTGAATGTGGCGGGCTCAAAGCCTTGTTTAATCTTCACGATGGGTGGGCGCGGGTCACGGTTGGCTGGGTCTGTCTCAATGTATCGGGCAGCTGGAGAGAGGAAATGGAAGTTTTAATAGGGATTCATAAAAGTACACATAAAGCATTTTTGGGATTTTCAAATATGCTCATGTTTCTATTTTGAGAACATTATCGCCACCTACTGGACTGTAGCATGGACCACAACAATATAAACTGAAAAAAATCTGTCATGACAAGCATTAACAGATTTCAAATAAATGCTGTTCTTTGGAATACAGCTAAACAACAAACAACCAATAAAAAAATTAAATGTTGGTTTCCACAAAAATACTATACAGCTAAACTATTTTCAACCGATCATATTATTAAAAGTTATTTGAGCACCTAAACAGCATTTTAAAAATATTAAAAAAATAAAATTTTGGTTGTCTAGTATATAAGTGGCACCCAGTTATCATTTTGGAACAAAATGAAAAAACAAAACAATTTTTTTTTGTTTTGTTTTGTTTTATCCATTCAGTTTTGTCAAAAATAAATATTAAAAATCACTTGGATAAACAAGAGTTGCATTGTGGGATACAGTATTCCATGCAATGATCTGTTGTGTACTTCACATGAGGAATGTAGTAGGTAATTTGACTGTTCCACACAAAGAAAAAAAATGCATACTGAGTAGTATGCTCAACTTTATTACGCATGGTGCTGCATATATATAGCATTTGCAGAAGTGAAAGTAAGTCTGGAAAATACAAGCTGAACAAGCATAATAACATCATTTGTTAATAATCAGATAAACATGTCATTGAGTAATGTTTTTAGACTCTAGAATATATCCATATCAGACAGCCACACAATGTCCCTAGACACATGGTGTTTGTGGGGTCAAACAGAATCTCACAGTAATACATTGTTTACTCTAGTATGGTAAACAGTAGTATGGTACAACTTACTGTTTTATACTTTATGCAGTGAATTATAATTTGAAGTATAAAGTGTTTTAAGGAGCCTTACCTGAAGTCATTGCCTCAGTCTTCTCCTCGTCATGAGCTTCATTACCAATCCAAACAAACACCTGCAAAACACATCAAGATTCCTTACAATCCTCTGTGATGCATTATTCATTTATTAAACGTCAGTTGCATGTCACTGCATTAATAAAAGAGTCATGCAAGACAAGCATGATACAAAATTTTACTGCCTTAACAGTATCTGCACATATAGAAATATAATGATTAACCAACTATTTGGAAATTTTATTGAATCCAGAAGGGTTCTGCATCCCTACCGGTCGATGCTGTTACTGCACAATTATGCAGACAAAAAGCATGTTTCTCCATTACTGATATAATAGCATAACATTTGAAAACAGTTTCCAGGTCACCATGGCTTCCACTGATATGAATGAGAATATACAGCTCTCCCTTTATAAATTAGATCTCCTTGATTGCAACGCTATGTGAAGTAGAACAATCCTGTTAAAGTAGTCAATTTACCTGATCCCAGGTGTCCAGAATCATGACATCATCAGTAGCCAGGTCTTCTTGAGTCATCTCTCCAGGAACTTCTTCAATCTGCATGGATATCAATGCATCCATAATGAATGGCTCTTTATCATACTACACTGACAATATACTTACTGTATTTAAATCAGGGCAGGCAAAAATTCTGGGTGTGTTACTCACAATGAAATTCCCAGTTTTGTTTGAGCAGGCAAACAGTCGTGGTGGGTGGGCATTCATCTTGTCCTTTAGCCTGGAGGACGTGCGGTAATTGGCCTTTCCTCCCAGAGCATCCCAGAAACTACCTGCAGTGTGATGCATACATGTATATTCACATGAGCTTAATTATGTGAATCACTTAAAAAAAAATAAGAAAAATAAGTCTTTTTAAATTCATAAAACAATAAAATTTACATGTGACCCTGGACCACAAAACCAGTCCTAAGTCGCTGGGGTGTATTTGTAGCAATAGCCAAAAATACATTGTATGGGTCAAAATTATTGATTTTTCTTTAATGCCAAAAATCATTAAGACATTAAGTAAAGATCATGTTCCATGAAGATATTTTGTACATTTTCTACTGTTAATATATAAAAACTTAATTTTTGATTAGTAATATGCATTGCTAAGAACTTTATTTGGACAACTTTAAAGGCGATTTTCTATTTCTGTTTAGAATTTTTTGCACCCTCAGATTGCAGATTTTCAAATAGTTGTATCTCGGCCAAATATCGTCCTATCATAACAAACCATACATCAATGGAAAGCTTATTTGGCCCTTATGACTGGTTTTGTGGTCCAGGGTCACATACTGTAATAAAAATGGTCACACATGAATGAAATATGAATACAATAATTAAAAAACTTAAATGTAATAATTAAATGATTAATTTCTTTTGTTTTATTTTTCATGCATTTTAAAAGGAGTAGTTCACCAAAAAATTTAAATACTGTCACATAAGCCATATGAACCGCTATAATGATGCTTCTACAATCTTTTTGTGGCCTACTTTAAAACTTGAAAACTAAAGTTTTCATTTCTGGGTGAAATATTATTTTGAAAATTTCAGATGAGTCCTCACCATCCTCTCCTCCTTCACCCAGCTCGGAAGACGACACTCCAAGGATATCACAGAGCTGCTGTGCCCCACGTTTCTCCGTATCACAGGCTCCTCGTCCCACCCATATGAAAGATGCAGCCGGGGTCACCAGGACAAAGGCATCGTTGGAGTTCAGATTGGAGGACACGGCATCAACCTGGATACAACAACGCTTAAGATCAGCAAATATTTACAGAATATTTAAAAGCTCCCACCATTAGTACATTTTAGATGCTGACCTCCACCGCTCGTGTGCACCCTGTTGAGTTTGAGCGCACTTGGAACAGCCGAGTCTCGGCTGGCGCAGTCTGACCGCCTTCCCTGGAGGTGCCGCCCTGGTGCACCACCATAGGCTGCCCTCCGAACAGACCCATGAGGTGAGCAGGTTCCTTACCCTGAACCACCCGCACCTGAAAAATACACAGCAAGTACACATTAAACAGAGAAAACACAAAGTCACAAAACTGTAGAAATTCTGTAATTCTGATATGCAGTATATCAGACACAATACAATATTGTCACTGGCTTTTCAAAAGTCTTTGGTTGAGGATTGCATTTAATTCCACAGGATGGCAGTATGGAGCTCACTGTGAGGAATGTGCAGCTAATGCCAAAATTCCCAGCATCCTTTGTGGTCAGCATGATGACCGTGGACTGTTCAGCAGAGATTTATCAGTTTTTCTCCTCTTGCCCCAAAAACTTACAGTTGGTCTTCCTATGCTGCTCTCTGCTGAATTATACATTGTATTTACTGCAATGTTTATATTTGCTCTTTATGCTTCAACTAACTTTTTTTCTTCTTTACTGTACACAATGCTTTAGTAAAGAAGATATACACTACTGTGCAAAAGTTTAGGGTATAAGAAATCTTTTAAGCTCACCAAGAGTGCATAAATTTGAATAGAAATACAGTTAAAGCAGAAATATTGTTTAAAAATATTACAATTTATAACAAATATTTTAATATATTTTAAAATATAATTTATTTCTGTGATGGCAAAGCTGAATTTTCATCAGTCATTTCTCCAGTCTTCAGTGTCACATGATCCTTCAATAATTATTCTAATATGTGATTTGCAGTTGTGCCTTTTAATATTTTTGTGAAAACCTTAATACAGTTTTTTATTCTTTGATGAATAAAAAGTTCAAAAGAACAGCATTTATTTGAAACATATTACAAAATGTTTTTACTGTTACTTTTGATCAATTTAATGCATCCTTGCTGAATAAAAGTATTTAAAAAATATATCTTATTGACCCCAAACTTCTGACCGATAGTGTACTATGGACCAAAACAGAGGTGATTCATTGGATGTTGTTTACTGCATTTTACACATCATCTACTTTAACATGCTGAATATATTTTTTGTGTACCATTTCAATGTGCATGACAGCATGCATAAATCCAGACCAAAAAAAAAAATCAATTAAAAAATAAAATTGTGAATGCATGATGGAGCATTTCTGTTAATGTTCACATGCTTATTCCCAAAAGTGATTTATGAATGTGGAAGACAGTTAGTTATTTGTGCACGAATGACGAAATATCAAAATGAAGACACAAGGACACAAGTACACCAGTGGAGGCGTATACAGCGATAATACATGTCAGTGTACAGAGCCTTACAAAAAAAAGCTTAATCTTTATACATATTGATCATGCATACCAATTATGCAGAAACCAATGAAATCGTGATTTTAAAAACCATCTGCTGAAGACTTGATTCTTTTAGCAGTGCAAATTTTGTTAGATAATGGACGTTATGCAACTACACTCTGGAAAATGAAAAACCATTAAAGGAACATGAGCAGAAATTTCCCTTCAGATTTGTATCTGTTGTTCATGAAATGTTATGCAAGATCATTTGTATAAATGTAGTGGAGAAACACTCAGGCTCTGTACAGGGACATGCAATCCTGAGATATGGATACCTGAGTGGTGAGGGGAGCACCAGTCATCTACAGCAGGATGTAGAATATGAATAATGGACAGGAAGGAAAGACATAGAGGGGGAAGTTCGTTTAACAGATGGAGAAAATAAAATAAATCAGGGAATGCCAATGCAACCAGCAAAAAATTACAAAATGTAGCTAAGCTATGAGAGGACACAGTATGACCCAGGAGCACCAGAAAACTTGAACTTAAAATCAAAATTAGCCCTAATTACTTTATTTACCATGATTCATGATTGCACATAATTTAATAACAACAAAAAAGTTTGTTTTTATAATCTTTTATAATCATCAAAATTATAATAAAACACTAATAAATTGACAATATAAAAATCATAAAATATAATTACGGTAAATTACTGATAAATTGACAATATAAAAATTCTATTATATTTTGTCTAAACAAATTAACAATAAAATGAACAATTCAAAATAACTAAATAAAGAAATGAAACAAAAAAATCAGTAATTGTAATTAGAGTTAGAAGTTAATTTAGGCATCTATAGATTTTACAGCGTTATTAAATTATTAGTGTTTTTAAAGATTAATTTTAAGTGAGCATTAGGTGACAGAAAAGTTATCTAATGAAGCCCTGCCCATCATAAATATGCCACATCACAGTTGTAAAATGGGTTGTGAATGCTGTTTCATGTTGACTTCAATTCAAAAAGAAGAGAATCACAATTGCACTTTTAATGGAGGAGCCCCAAATGATAAATTCAGTATTACACATATGGATATGATTTTGATTGAGTGATCCATTGAGACTTATTCATTTGCATTACCTGCACAGGTCCACCTCCAAGCTCATCGTCCAGCTGGGCAGCCAAGATGGCAGATGCCCCAATCTCATCTTGTGAGGAGTCCTTACCCTGCCTATAACAGACATCATACACAAGTGAGACATCATCGGACAGGATAAATAACTTATTGAACTGTTAAATGAAAACACTTAGAATGTGCTCCTTTGATAATGTCAGATGAAGCTTTAGATTAACTGTGTGAGATGAAGTCATACCAGATGTAAATGATGTGACCCTGTCTGCCTCCATGGCGGTAATTGTACAGGATAATGTAACTGTCTCCTCCATAGAACTGGCCATAAGTAGAGGGATCAACTGGAACCTTGTCTGATCCTTCAATGCGCCAGATTTAAGTATCAAGTGACATAAAGATAAAAAATATCATTAAGTACCCTCATTGTATTTGTATACACAACATGTTGTTTGACCTCAGGCCAAAGTTACATGCAGTGTGTGCTCAATTGCTGACCTGTTTCCCTCCGTTGCCATCATCGATCATTCCATGTTGGGCAGCCATGGCTGGTGAATCATGCAGAGTTGAAGCATCGAACGGCACCTTCTCGATCTTAGCAATGCTGTTTGAGACATAAGCCAAACCCAGACCTTCCGTCTGGTCCACATCTCGCCAGTTTTTGAAGAACTGTTTGAATAGAGGCGTCTCGCCCATCTCCGGGAGAATCTGAACCTGTGTGTGCTTTGGGTAACCCATTTTCTTGATGAACTCATCTGCTGCCTTCATGGCAGCCTTTCTCTCTTCCACATTGGCATCTTTGCCTATAAAGTGAACACTGGTGTTTAAAAAAAGAAGTCGAAAAAAGTTTATTTTTGTTTTCTCTGTTAACACCATTTACCTTTCCAAACAAAGATCTTCCCATCTGAGCCGTGATCCAGGATGAAACAGTCGCTTGATTCTAGTGCACTCTGGGAGAAGGGGTTCTCAGCGGCCACCAGGGCAATCGTCATGTCTCCACTGGCATCAGACACCTGAAGGACAGGAAAATGTCAATAAACTGAATATACTTATGGTCTACAATGGCTGTTTATTATATTTGCATGGTTTAAATCCAGTGGCTACCTTATAAAGTTTGGCCATCTTCCTGTTGGAGGCATCAGCCTTGATATCGTCAGATGCTCCTTCGGGCAGGTCTGGTTTTTCTCCAAGAACCTGCCAGCAGATAATTGGATCATGTATTTAGTGAATCTCTTGTCAATTTTGAAGTTAAAGCTTTCTGTCTTTCTTACCTCCAACATCTTCTCTCGTTCTACCCCTTCATCACACACATACACGCGAGCGCGTCCACTGCGTTCATTGTCACGAATGCCCTTCGCAAGCTGAGTAGCTTTTAGCTTCTCAAAGCGGTTACTCTTTGAACCACACCACTGGTAGATCTCCTGTAAAAATACACAGCGTAAACGGTTACGTTTAAGTTTTTTACAATATCAAATATCCCTCACTCTCTTCACATGATACTCACGTTGCCCAAGTCCAGGATGAAGCAGTCTCCCTGGTTAAAGCTCTCCCAGCTGACTGGCACTTCTGTTGCTCTGACAACACGCCGACCTTTGACCTGTAGCACGCGTTGCACTATAACTTCATTGGTGACCACATGCTTGAATCCAGATGCAACTCCACCTTTCTGGAAAACAAAACAAAACCAAAATGAAACGAAACGAAATACACACACTCACACACACACACATGTTGGTTTTGGTGGTTTACGGGGACTCGCCATAGCCGTAATGGTTTTTATACTGTACAAACTGTATTTTCTATCACCCTACACCAACCATACACCTAAACCTACCCCTCACAGAAAACCTTGTGCATTTTTAGATTTAAAAACAAAACACCATTAAGTATGTTTTTTAAGCCTTTTGAATTACAGGGACACGGGAAGTGTCCTCATAAACCCCCTTCATATTGTAATACATGTGTCATAACCATGTCATTACACAAATTTGTGTCTTCATAAACCACCCAAACCAGTGCACACACTCACAAACAATAAAAGCAAAAGAAAAACAAAATAAAAACCCAAACCAAACAACAAAACAAAACAGAACTTTACTTAAGTTCATGTCTGGGAATATTACTATTTCATTCAAACATTTTTAACATTAACATTTAGCGGCAAAAACATCAAGACGTTCATATAACATTATAAATGTAATTCATGCAGTCAATGAAAAATTTGTTTCATCTTGGACATCCTTATTTGAATGAGTTACTTTAGAGTCACTTTCCATTTGTCCTGTTAAAACTTGGGCCACTCACCATATACTGCAGCCCTTTCTTAAAATATCCCAGAAAAGCTTTGGACTCATAGCCTTGAACTTCACGGTACTGGATGGGCTTTCCACCCAAATAGTCATCCATTTGCACTGTGAAAATGGCAGCCGCCCCACTTTCATCTTGCGTGCAGTAGTCACCTGCCAGTTGAGGGAAGAGCATCTATAGAAATGTAGCTGATGCATTTGACATTTGAACCACCTAGCTTGTCTTGAAAATTAGGCAGAACTTTTACTTTAGTACTAAAATAAATATCTGAATATCTTTAACACAGCATTGACCTATTACCTAGCCAGAAATGGAGGTCATACTGTAGGTTGCCAGAGCGTTGCTTGATAGTATTGAGGACCACGTAAGCATCACCGGTGTAGAACCCTCCATAGAGGTTCTCAGGAACTGCCACCAAATCAAACTTCTCAATTCTCCACACCTGGAGCCCAGGCTCTTTGCCTGCTCGCTCAAACTCGGGGTGGTACACCATGCTGTCTAGAGAAAAATACACAAACATATTATTTATTCAAACTGATGCAAATGGTGAGAAGCATTTTGCCTACATTTGTGAGAGATTTTGCAGATAAACATTGCAGATAAACAACTAAATAAATCCAATGAACTGGACTATAAATCCAGTGGCTGGGAGTTTCCTTCTTTGGTGATGGACGATTGCTGGATGCAGGAAAAAGGAAGCACTGTGACTAATGCTGTTGAACTGACAGTGCCAACTGTGGACACAGCCTGACCGGATCATTCAAAACACCAGCTCTAACAAACAGTCCAGCACTTAATGTGGCGAGGGCCTCTGAGAGGGTGACCGTGTCAGCTGAGCTAACCGCCCACTCGTGGGGTGGGGATATGGTTAAGTTTATGGTGTCTTAGACATGAGTCATTCAGAAATGAGACGGTAGTATTGTAAATCTTTTTACTTACCACAAGGCATTCTTCAGAGAGAGAAAAATGTATCCATCCAAGAAGGGTGCAGTGTTTACCAAGCATAAATATTTACCAAACATTCATCACAATTAACTCAGAAGTTGTGGTTTTGGGGTTTCTTAACATTATGAAACACCAAACCACAGGAGGGCAAACAATGTATAGCATTGGAACCAATGACCAAAAAACTTTTTTTTCCTTTATCAAAGAAAAGGAGGAATGAGGAGGACAGTATAATGAGTTAATCACCAAAACAAATTCCTTGTGTGTAAATAATAAAGCTCTTTCGGACTCTGATACTGATTCTCTGATTTAAGTTCGTGGTCCAGTATAATGAGCTACCTAATAATGCATTATCAAAATTGTGACTGATTCTTTGTAAAAGACAAAACAGACTACCCTTCAATTTTGGTGTACATACTTTTTTTTATTTTTGAAAATAATACTTTTATTCTGCAAGAATGCATTAAATTGATCAGAAGTTACAGTAAAGACATTTATAATTCACCAAAGAATGCTGAAAAAAAAAACATGATTCATGGTTCAAATATCAAAAATATCAGGTATCATGGTTTTCCTAAGAACATTATGCAGCACAACGGTTTTCAACATTGAAAAGAATAAGAATTGTTTCTTGTGTACCAAATTAGCATATTATAATAATTTATGAAAGATCATGTGACAGAAGACTAAAGTAATGGCTGCTGAAAACGTACATTTGCCATCACATTTAAAAAAAAAAATAAAAATAAATAGAAAACAGTTATTTCAAATTGTAATAATTCTTCACATCATTAACCTTTTTACTGTATTTTTTATCAAATAAATGCAGCCTTGGTATATTTTTTCCAACAAAACTTTAAACTGTTAAAACCATTAATATAGTATCGTATTGTGTGTGTGTGTGTGTATACACACACACAAACACAATACAATAATTAAAAGTGATTTTAGGCATCTCAACATTACAATATATACAGTATATCAATTGGATTCATTTTTAAAGGTTAACTTTGAGTGTGGGAAAGGTCATCTTAATGTAAAAAAATGGAAATGGATGACTGTACCCACTTAAAAATGCAATATTAACTACAATACACTCATTGTTACACTCATGTAACACAAGACAATGTGCCAGGCCCGACAATTAAGCACTGCAGTAGAACTGTATAAAATACAGTTGTCACCATGCATTCATTGGCACTTCCTATATTAGATCAAACCGCTATTAGGCACCACATGCTTCACAATCAGGCATCTATTTTAAGCCAGATATAGGCATGCTACAAAACAACTGCTTTAAAATGAACTTGAATAGACATGCTGCACCATTTGCTCTACTTCAGCTGTTGTCCTATCAGCATGTACACCAAAGTCTCTGCTGTGATCTGGAACTGATTTTCAAGTAGATTTTGATGTGCCCAAGTACATAAAGGGACATTGTAACTTCTGAAAACTCTTCTGAACACAAAGCTTTAGTGTGAAAGAAAGGCTAATTAAATAGAACATTGTTTCACGCAAACGACTGATCTCAGTCTCTAATATACTGCTCCGGGTTACTCTCGAGACTTGCATGAGGTATTTAGCATACAACAGGCTATTCTTAACTAAACACATCTTGTCTGATGTAGCTGATGAGGTTGCAGCCAGTCTGCTAGCCCACAGGAGACTATAAATAGCCTGGGTCATGTGACATTTGCTTATGGGTCAAAATGGGAGGGAGATGTTTCTGGGAAGTGCCTGTATACTCTGAATAGGCCTTAATAAAAAAGCAGTAGGATGTCAGAATACCAAGAAAACCATATAATGAAAGTTCACCGTTTCTATTTTCTCAATGGATGTTGTTGATCTTATTGTGAATGATTCAACCATGCATATGTTTAGATTTTATTTAAATGTCTTGACCACATACTTTTTTATCAAAATGTCACAATCCGAACTTCCGGCACTTCAGATCTGCCTCCATCCAATCAATAACTTATGGATAAAAAACGAAAAAACATTCCTCCAATTCAGAAACAGTGACCCTCTGAAAAATGTTGCCAGAAAGGATATAAATCTGAAGTGGAAATGAATACATGGGCTGGTCCTGAAATCTGTTAAATGACCAGCATATATATCCAACTTGAACATGTGTATTATAAAAATAATTCATGTATTTTGACATAATCCTCATTCTGGAAGAACTGATTAAATCATCTTCCTTTTTTCCTGGAGTAATGCCTAAATGAGAGGAACTCATGAGATGACTTGGTTTTTCCATCTAGATATTTCTTCCTAGACCTTTTACAAGCACCAGTGCTCCTTAGAAAACATCTTAGCACTGAGTCAACATTAATTCTAAGCCTTGTTTAAGCTCCTGACTGCACCCTGTGTATACCCAAAGAAAAAACAGCCTAACCAGTGACTGCACTGACTGTGTTTTACAGCCAAGTTCCATATTAAAGTACGAGAATCTCAGAATTGTAATTTTTTTATACAGATGAATATGCAAGCGTTCAAAGTCCGAGCTATAAAGGGTGTCAGCCTGTGACTATCAGATTGGTGTGGCTGATACTTCCTTGTCTAGTTCCACTGATTTAATGTTGGACAGCTAACAGAACAAATTTCTTAAGAAATTAATGAAAGCTAACACATGCAATGCAGCATAAAGAAAATTCTGTGAATGTGTTATGAATCTGATGATAGTGTCACATGCCAATGTTGGCTTTGTAATGTTATATGACATAATAAAATATCACATGACATCCATTTTGTAATATATTCTTGAAAACATTTAAACGTGATTTTGAGTTGCAGGAGATGATATATCAAATCTGTGGCATCAATAAGCTCGAAAAGACTAAGCTTCTCTTCTTTCTGTGGAGGCACTGTATAACACCTACTCTCACAGTCCTCTGTTATTCTTGTAATCACTATGTCTGTGTGTGATTAGGTGTGTTTGGAATAGAACACCCATGAAGAAATGCTAACATGTTATCAGAGTGCAAGTTATCTACCCGGCTACAGGCTGGATTGTAGGGCCAAATGTCCTCACTTATACAGTGAATCATGACAACTGAGTAGTAACGAAATTTTACATGTCCTCCTCACTAGTTAAAAAGTCTTATAAATCGGTCAAATCATGTTTCGATTTCAAGCTGGTGCTCTTGTTTCTGTGATGGTTATGTTTATGGATAGAGGTAGGGTTGGGCCATAGTTTTTTTATATCACTAACCTGATATAAAACAACGGAAGACTATGAGATGAGTGTGTGTGTGGATGTGTGCTGCACTGAATACTGAAGGTGTTTTCTGAGGTTATGTGGAGCAACTTCCTCTTTCGCTACAGCATCTTTACCACAGAGTTAATGTTTGTCTCAGTTAGGTGTGTTTCTGTGGTAACAGATGATTAATGCAGCAAGGGTCTGATGATGAGTAATCAAAAGTGGAACTATTACAGCACATGGCAAGCAATTCAAATCTTTAAGTTCCTAAAATTGATTTTTTTTTTCTTTTTTTAATAAATAACACCAAATTTACTCTAAAAGCAGTCCAATATGTTTGCTTTAGTTATCTGCACTTGAATGCTGAAACCAGCAACTTTCCCACTCAGCTTAGGTTGAAGCAAAAGATAAACCAATCTAAAAATCAACAGTGGGCCTTTTCTTCTAAATGCATATGTGTGAGTAGGTCAGAGCCGTCCTGCAGACTGCGCACTTCCAAAGATCCCGTTTAACCATATAATAAAAAGGCGCATCCCAGAATTCAGATTCTCTCCATATATGGCTCTGTATGAGTACTTTTAAGCGCTCAATATATTAACAGCAGTTTTGTGAAACAATGCGGTATAGTGCATTACATCTTTCACATGCAGAAACGATTTAAACTGCAATGTGTTAGAGTTCTTTCTCGTGTCCCGTAAGAAAGTGTCACTTCGTTACGCACACAGAGACGCCTGTGTGGAAAGTAACACTTCAGCGTAAATCGTCACATTTAAGCTGACTTCGTTACTTTGTGGCTGAGGAGAATGATTTAAGGTAACATAGGCTAGATGTAAAATATAACAGACTTACCTATAGTTGAATGACGGGAGTCTGTCTATAGCGGAGATACAGTAAATGTTGTTGCAGAATACTGTGTACGAGCAGGGCAACACCCCTCTGTTTCAGACTGCTTAATCCTCTTCGAGGGGTGATCCCGTCATTCAAACCACTCCCTTCCGACAACGGAACAAGGCAAATCACTGCCACCTACTGCGCCACGTGGATACAACGCTCAGTATTTCCCCCACACTGACATTTTATCATTGTAACCGTTACCCCCAAAATACCACAGTTACTAATGTTTTATTTCTCTCTTGTCTGTGTATGTTACTTTCCAGTCTGTGTTTTCAAGCATTTAAAGTGACTAAATGATTCTGTGATCATGGTTAAATAACATGGTATTTACTCTGTTTTACTCTTCAAATGCTAAACAATGTATTCAGTTGCTAAACAATGTCTTTAATTTGTAAACAACAAATTAATTAATTAATTAATTAATAAAATTCAACATTAATGCAACAGTCTACCATATAGAACAGAAGCTCAGTGCATAGTATACAAAAGGCTGAGTCAATAGTTATTATAGTCTAGTTTCTTTAAGAGTGTAAAAGGTTGACCAAAGGCAAAGCAACTTAAACATATTGAATTTATATTTAATGTTTCAATATATTATAAATATATTAAATTTTTAAATATACTGTATATTATATGATATATTAATAATTGATAATAATTTTAAATGATCTAGTAGACTGTTGTGTTGCAGATGTCCTGCATAGACACACCTACTAGAAAGGCCTTTGAGGCCGCCACACTCCTAGTTGAGTGAGCCTTGACCCCCAGAGGCGAGGGGAGATCAGAGGACTCATAAGAAATGGAATGGCATCCACTATCCACCGACTGAGGGTCTGTTTTGAAGCAGGAAGACCTCTCTTAGGGGGACCATAGCAAACAAGCAGTTGGTCCGCCCTTCTCGCACTGCTCGCACTGGACACATACACCACATACACTGGACACATACTGGACAAATACAATTAAGCTTCTGCTGGTCGGGCTCCCAGAAGGGAGGAGGACAGAAGGCCTGGAGTACAATAGGCCATGGTGCAGAGGAGGGAACTTTAGGAACTTAACGAGATTAAAGAAAAACTTTGGCCAGACCAGGCACAAAGTCGAGATAAGAAGGGGCCACTGAGAGGGCCTGCAGATCCACAACTCTTTTAAGAGAAGATATTGCCAGAAAGAAAGTAGTCTTTATAGTGAGATAGCGATCAGAAATCTCCTCAGTAGGCTCGATAGGCACCACAACCAGGTACAATGGAGGGACACGGGATCGTACCGGAGGCCTCAGCCCCAGCGCACCGTGGAGGAAACATGTAACTAGGGGGTGTCTGCGCACTGACTGTCCACCAATAGGGGCTTGGTAGGCCGCAATGGTAAGCTTTGCCCCCGAAAGCAAAACTCAGGAACTTCCTGTGACTGGAAAGGACAGAGACGTGGAAGCATGCATCTTTTAGATCGATTGTGACAAACCAGTCCTCGGACCTAATCTGAGACAAGACTTGATTGAGTGTGAGCATCCTAAACTTTGGTCGCATGACTGAGTGGTTTAACTGATGCAGATCTAAAATCGGACGCAATCCCCCATCCTTCTTTGGAACTTTAAAGTACCGGCTGTAGAACCCAGATTCTCTTTCATTAGGAGGGACCACCTCGATGGCCTCCTTCCTCAAGAGAGTATCTTCTTCTTGTTCCATTACCAGAGCCTGCTCAGGACCCACCAGAGTGGGAAGGACCCCATTGATGGCAGGCAGAGGAGAACCAAACTGGATTCTGTAGCCCCTCTCTACAGTGTGCAGGACCCACTGAGACACATTTGGCAGTAGTTTCCATGCTGCAAAATAATCTACTAAGGGAATCAGTCTCTCGAGACTGACCTCTGGTGTAATCAAAGTGGCTGGCAAAGTGGGATGGCCAAACTAGCTGCTCTAGAGACCTCCGTAGAGGTAGCGAGTCTCTTAGTACCGTAACGTTTCTGGGCGGTAGCTAAGAGAAGCGATCGCGGGAGACCGCTGTGCCCTGTAATACTGGCAGGGTTGGTAGACTGATCTCCGGAGGGCACTTTAGACCCCTGGTTCTGACACTGGGGGGTGTGAGAGGTGACCGTCTGCTTTTGGGACTCCCTGTACGAGGAGCTGGTATGCCAAGGGGGCTGCTCCCACCCAGCAGCCCCCAGAGCTGGAGAGCGGTGAGGGAGGACCCGCTGAAATGGCGCCACTTGTTTATGAGCCTTCTGGTACCTGTCGACAATGGAGCTGACGGCGTCGCCGAACAGGCCAGAAGGTGCAAGCGAGGCATCAAGGAGGAAGACCCTTTCCCCTTCATACAAAACAGACACAACCAAACACACATCCCCCCCTCCACCAAACACGACATGACATAACAAAACAATAGCCGATTCACCAGGCCCGGCTCCACGGGGGGGCCAGGGTGGGCCTGGCCCACCCAATCAGAGGCTTGGCCCACCCTGGCCCCACACCACATAACAGCCAATCACAAAATTAGTGCGATATTCAATTCAGCTCCAGACGCGTTATTTTCTAATTTCTGCCTAACCCCCTCTTTTTTTCCCTCCGAGACAGACTTAGCGCATTCACTTCGCAACCTTTGAGGTAAACGGACGTGCTGAATTATAAAGCAATAAACCACAGTAACAGCCAATTCATTTTATTAGAACTGTTAGTGAACTCAATTACCACACTATAGTAGCCTAATAAAATACAACATGTACAGATTTCCGAAAGGACAAAAGAAAACCATTTTAGCTCACCAGGACACAGCTACCACCTCCTCATCCATTTGCGGCAATGAGGTCGGAGAAATTGATGAGTCGAGTTCATCAGCAGCTTCCGATGGTGTCAAAAGCACAAATACACCCACTCAAAAATGCAGCAATTCTGTCCCAAATGATTTAGAGGGCGAATCCTTACCAGCTGGTTCTGAAATCATACCCCCGAACTCTTTTTGGAGGGAGAGAGGAGATGTTTTTCGGCCGCTTGGTATCAGTCACAGCCGTGGCTTGAATATTCTGTAGATCGCGATGCATGCTTTTGTTTTCCGTGTCGAGTGTTCGGTGTTGCTTTCTCTGAAAATGACACGTTCGTTTCGACAGGTTTTCGAAACTGGAAAGCAGCATTAGAATCTTGACCGTGGTCTTCAAAAACATGCCTGCATCCAAGCTCATTTACAAGCCTCGACCTCATGGACAGAGTTTTGCCGCCGATCGGTGTCAGGGGAGACCATAGCATGTTTACTCGGCCCACAACAGATAGAAAAGAATCGCTATTACATAAAAAGCATGGCAGGTGTTGTGAAGTTTTTAGCAGTCAATGAGCTTCCACTACGCGGGGATTGTGAAACATGTGACAGTGAGGAAGATTGCATA